>NC_065581.1:101436480-103836480 GCF_024542745.1 Macaca thibetana thibetana | reverse complement strand
AATGGAATTTCTGAAGACTTACGTACTTAGAAGAAATGCATGCACTGCGGTTTGCTTCTGGGGAAGCAAAGTTGTCCAAAAGCCTTCAGTTAGAAGGATTAGTACTACCTCTCCAAGGAGCACTATCATGCCTGCTTGGGTGATAGATAAATACGGGAAGAATGAAGTACTTCGATTCACTCAGAACATGATGATACCTATCATACACTATCCAAATGAAGTCATTGTCAAAGTTCACGCTGCCAGTGTAAATCCTATAGACGTTAATATGAGAAGTAAGTTTTCAAAAGACATTACCTTTTTTAAAAAAGTCATTATTTAATAAGGTATGCGGTTTTAAAAAATTTGACTACGCTTCTTTGGTTAACTCAAATGAATCATTTAGGTTTTTAACAATACCTCTGCAAATATTATTTCCAAAATTTTTGAAATTGCAATGGCCAGGGTATCTTTCTGGCCATTTGTCTTGATAAAATATAAGCTTGATTGTTTTCATGCGTCCTTAAATATGTAAGTTCAGACTTGAGAACTGTGTCTGTAGCTTTTTTTTTTTTTTTTTTTTTTTTTTTTTGAGACTGAGTCTCTGTCACCCAGGCTGGAGTGCAGTGGCCTGCTCACTGCAACCTCCGCCTCCTGGGTTCAAGCAAAATTTCTCCTGCCTCAGCCTCCGGAGTAGCTGGGATTACAGGCGCGTGCCACCACACCAGGCAAATTTTTTTTGTATTTTTAGTAGAGATGGGGTTTCACCATGTTGGTCAGGCTGGTCTCCAACTCCTGACCTCAGGTGATCCGCCTGCCTCGGCCTCCCAAAGTGCTGGGATTACAGACTAGTCACTGCGCCCGGCTTATCTCTGTAGCTAAATTTCTGTCCGGGGAACTTTGTGGTATTCTGAGATCCGTCACAAGCTTCGGCAGTCTAGTTATGTTTCCTCGTCAGTTCAGAATTTGTGGGGTTTTTTGTTTGTTTTTGAGACAGAATCTCGCTCTATTGCCAGGCTGGAGTGCAATGGCGCGTTCTTGGCTCACTGCAGCCTCCGCCTTCCGGGTTCAAACAATTCTCCTGCCTCAGCCTCCCAAGTAGCTGGGACTACAGACATGCGCCGCCACGCCCAGCTAAGTTTTGTATTTTTAGTAGAGACGGGGGGGTGGAGGTGGGGGGATGGCGGGGAGGGGGGGCGTTCACTGCGTTGGTGGGAGACTGAGGCAGGAGAATCGCTTGAACCTGGAAGGCGGAGGTTGTAGTGAGCCAAGAACACGCCATTGCACTCCAGCCTGGCGATAGAGTGAGACTCCGTCTCAAAAGAAAAAATAAATAAAAATAATGAATTGAATTGACTTTACTGTGATTGTCTCGTGAAATCTACATCTGTATTCTTTGTTTTGAAGTAATAATTGCTACTACCAGTTGGGCATGCCGTTTTCCTTTATTCTTTTTACATTAGGCTTGAAGAGAGTTCAGTTTTTTATAAGATATGTCTTTTAGTGGTAAGTTTTACTCAATGGTCAGCATGTTTTTTCATCTCCTTTGATTGTAAGTTCTTTCAAGATAGATCCCATGCTTTGTCAACCTGTTTCAGCGCTTCACATACGCAGTTGTCATTCAGCCAATATTTCTATGCCTTTTTATCTTTTTGTTCTGACTTAGGATAACAAACTTAAATTAGCAGTATTTTATCTGTGAGTAATTTTTACATTTTGTCTTCATTTAGATCTGTTAGCTTTTTATTTCTTTAAATGCACATGCGTAACTCATGCCATGTACATTTTCATTTAAACAGAATGGCTGTGTCTAGACTTTTCTTGGCTGCTGTTTAATAATCTAACACTGTAAAACATTTTACTTTTATATAGTATTCTTGAAATATCTTAGTTTTTTATGACTTGATTGGGTAATATTATTTGCAAGTTACCATCTTTTTTTTTTCTCCTTCCATTTGAGGATATGTTGTTGTCGTTGCAGAAGATATCTGAAACAGTAGCTTGGGGAAATAAAATAATGAGTAGAAGATTGTAAACTGTAGGAAGCAGTTATTTCCCTTGACAAGAAAGCAAGAGACATGTCTATTTTATTTGAGAGATGAAGACTGGCTGTTTTTCTGGAGATGGCCACTACTGTTGGACATAAAATAATAAATCATAGAAATGGCTAAAGAAATGAAGAATTTTTACGTGGGGAAAAAATGCAGCCAACAGCATCATACCAACAAAGTTTGGTGTCTTTAGATGGGATTAACGTCTTTAAACTGATGACAGATTTAGGACTTTTCACATTGGCCCAACTCTCTGAACAAGTCAAGGTGGCAACCCCTGTCAATGGGATGGAACACTTAAGGGCCCCATTCAGTTATCCGTGTCACCAAACAGATTCTCAATTACTAACTGCCAGCTGACTACATTCTGGGTTCAGGGTCTTGTTAGATAGTACCAGTGAGCCAAGGCTACTCAGTTGATGCATTAGCATATCAGGAGACCAAGAAAACTAGAAACAACCTTGAGCTGCAGTCTCTGTACCTCAAAGAGGACTGAAACCTTTCTGCAGCTCTTAAACAGCAGCTAAAGCTTGACATGGCTAAATGTCCACTTCTGTTGTTCAAACCACATAGAGGTTTCAGTGAATAATTGTTTAATTATCTTTAGCAGTGGAAAAGGATTGTAAGACAGGAAAAGTGAAGCACGTGACTTTTGTGACTATTACAGGTGAAGTTTTTTGTTTTTTGTTTTTTGTTTTTTTTTTTCCCCCTGACAGAGTATAATCCTAACTAGCCAGATGGCAAATGTGTAATGTTGGTATAATGGCCATCAGCTTAGATTTTCTGGGACTTTCCCACCTTTCAAACACTTGATCCCATGTGTCTTGATTTTTTATTACAAACACAACTCATGCAAGCTACCCGCCTGTCAGCATCTCTCTCTGTATCTTCTACCTTCCCTCCTGCTATATGGATCAGCTGTCACTGCTTTCACAGAAGGCCAGCCCTTAGCTTGTGTTTCTAATCCCATCCCCTCTCACCGACTCTGGGATATCATTCCAGCAGTTATCTCCTGCATCATCAATCTTTTCTTTTCTACTGGATCATCCCCATTAGCATACAGACTTGCTATTATTTCTCCTTTCTTAAGGAGAAGGAAAAAAAGCCACTCAAAAGTCCTCTGTCCATCCTAGTTGCCACTTCGAGCTACTGTTCCATTTCTCTGCTCCCCTTACAACAAAACTATTTTAAAGAGGGTTCAGTCTTCTCATGGTCTCCAGTCCCTTATTTCCCATTCTCTCAAAAGCACACGACACAGCAGCTGCTCCTGGCAGGGTTACCAAAGGTCTGCATGTTGTTAGATCCAGGCTTGTTTGTTTGTTTGTTTTAAAGCCTCTTAGCAGCTTTGGACCTTATTTGAAAACCTGTCTCTCCTGTCAGCAGCATTGAACGTCTTTAAACTGCCTCCTTAGGCTCCTTTGCTGCTTTCTCCTCATACCTAAGATCTAATGGATTGCCCATAGGAGTGGGTGCAGGGCAAGGGGAGACGTACAGAACGGGTTAGTGACTGGAGCATGCGTTGTGAGGCAGGGAGTGAGTGGTACATGACCCTGGAGAGGTAGGCAGGGTGCCTATCATGGAGAGCCTCACATGGCAGACATGTTCTCAGAAAAATGTCAAGCAGAAGAGAGAATAGCAGGTACTTTTGGGTCTGAGAAAAGTCACGTTATATGTGGAAGCCATGTAATAAATTACTCTGGATTATTATACAGTAGCAAATTTACTTGAACAAAAAAAATTGTAATTAAAAGAATGTTTTCAGTTTTATTTAGGTGATATTTATGTAAATATTCTTCTTTTTTTTTTTTTTTTGAGACAGAGCTTTGCTTTGTCACCCACGCTGGAGTGCAGTGGTGTGACCATGGCTCACTGCAGTCTCAAACTCCTTGGCTCAAGCAATCCTCCTGCCTCAGCCTCCTGAGTAGCTGGGACTACAGGCATGTACCACTATGCCTGGCTAATTTTTCAAAGTTTTAGTAGAGATGAGGCCTTGCTATGTTGCCCAGGCTGGTTTTGAACTACTGAACTCAAGCAATCCTCCCACCTTGGTCTCCAAAAGTCCTGGGATTACAGGTGTGAGCCACGGCACCTGGCCTATAAATATTCTTAAAAATAAAAAGGTATGGGCCAGGTGCGGTGGCTTATGCCTGTAATCCCAACACTTTGGGAGGCCAAGGTGGGTGGATTGCTTGAGCCCAGGAGTTTGAGACCAGCCTGGCCAACATGACGAATCCCTGTTTCTACAACAATTAGCCAGACGTCGTGGCACACACCTGTAATCCCAGCTACTCCAGAGGCTGAGGCATGAGAATGGCTTGAACCCAGGAAGTGGAGGTTGCAGTGAGCCAAGATCACATCACTGCACTTGGGCAACAGAGTGAGGCTTCATCTCTTAAAAAAATAAATAAAATAGGCCAGGCGTGGTGGCTCCCTATACTCCCAGCACCCTGGGAGGCCGGAGTGGGCGGATCATGAGGTCAGGAGATTGAGACTATCCTGGCCAAAATGGTGAAATGCCATCTCTACTAAAAATACAAAAATTAGCTGGCTGTGGTGTGTGCCTGTAATCCCAGCTGCTTGGGAGGCTGAGGCAGGAGAATCACTTGAACCCGGGAGGCAGAGGTTGCAATGAGCCGAGATTGCGCGACTGCACTCCAGCCTGACAACAGAGCAAGACCCTGTCTCAAAAAAATTAAATAAATAAATAAAAAGATGTATAATAAAACAACTTGATTTTACACGTCAGAACAGATGCAGCCAAGTGGCTTTTCTTCACTCAGGAATTTATTCCAATTTATTTCAAAGATGTTGTTCTGGAAATATTTTTAAGGATGTGGGGATCATTACTCATAAACTATTGTCAGCATCAAATACTTTATATTCTTGCCTTATTTATTTATTAACTTCAAACAGCTTAAACGTTTATCTTCACCAGACATGGCACCAAATATTTGTTGTTTAAAAAGTTCATAGGTCGGGCGCTGTGGCTCACGCCTGTAATCCCAGCACTTTGGGAGGCTGAGGCAGGCGGATCACAAGGTCAGGAGATTGAGACCATACTGGCTAACACAATGAAACCCCGTCGCTACTAAAAATACAAAAATTAACTGGGCGTGGTGACGGGTGCATGTAGTCCCAGCTACTCAGGAAACTGAGGCAGGAGAATGGCGTGAACCCGGGAGATGGAGCTTGCAGTGAGCCGAGATCACCCCACTGCACTCCAGCCTGGGTGACAGAGCTAGACTCCATCTCTTAAAAAAAAGAAAAAAAAAAAAAAAAAAAGTTTCTGAATGAATACGTTAATAAAGACATACTCTTCGAAGAACAAAGCAAAACTGTATAAAAAATAATACTAAAAGTTCTGAAGACAATTTCAAAATTTGAATTTCAAAAATATTTTGAACAATGGTGGCTTTAGTTTAATAAGTGATTATCATTTTCCAAGTAAATTTTTTTTTAAAGAAAATAAATCCATCTTTTTATGCTTTCCCATGTATTGGCAAAAAATTATAAGGTTGATTACTTTTTAAAAAAGCTTTTAAGTTCGGGGTACAAGTGCAGGTTTGTTACATAGGTAAGCTTGTGTCATGGGGGTTTGTTGCACAGATTTTTTCCTCTCCCAAGTATTAAGCCTCATACCCACTAGTTATTTTTCTTAATCCTCTTCCTCTTCCCACCCTCCACCCTCTGAAAAACCCCAGTGTGTGTTGTTCCCCTGTACATGTCCATGTGTTCTCATCATTTAGCTCCCACTTATAAGTGAAAATGTGGTATTTGGTTTTCTGTTCCTGTGTTAGTTTGCTAAGGATAATGGCCTCCAGTTCCATCCATGTCCCTGGAAAGAACATGATCTTGTTCCTTTTTGTGACTGCATAGTATTCCGTGGTGTGTATGTACCACAGTTTTTTAATCCAGTCTATCATTGTTGGGCAGTTAGGTTGATTCCATGTCTTTGCAATTGTGAATACTATTGCAGTGAACATATACTTGCATGTGTCTTTGTAATAGAATGATTTATAATCTACATCTTAAAGACCTAAAATTGTACTGGACTATAACCCTGTAGTAGTTTTAAAAGCATTTCATACTTACATTTGGAGGAAACAGATAAATTGTGTTTTTATTTTACAGGTGGTTATGGAGCTACAGCTTTAAATATGAAGCGTGATCCTTTACACATGAAAATCAAAGGAGAAGAATTTCCTCTGACTCTGGGTCGGGATGTCTCTGGCGTGGTGATGGAATGTGGGCTTGATGTGAAATACTTCAAGCCTGGAGATGAGGTGAGTTCGGGAATGCCACTATTCCTGCAGGGGTCCAACCCATAGACCCTGATCCAGCGATGGATGAGAGATGTACACTGACACAGATATTTTGCCTGTCAGTGCAGCTAAGAGGTCTCTGCTCCCTGAATCTGCAGCATCCACCCCATAAACTGAGGAAGTTCACATTTATTTAGTGCGGATTAAACGATGAAGGTCTGAGTAAACACCACTATAGGGTAATTAACATTGCCCACTGTCCAGTAGAGAGCAATCATGCACCCATGAAAGAACAAAGGTTGGTCTTAGGAACATGTGAGTAAGCAAACTATTTAGATAAACTGCCCCACATTCCCTAGTTATTTGCTCTATTGCTATCAACTCAAGGTAAAGAGGATTAGGCTGCTTTGAGCCAAATCTTTTACTGAAGCTGTGCAACACCCCCGGCCTTCCAAGTAGGTTTGTGTCTACTTCCTGTAACTTTACAATTTTTCCTCTTACAATTTTTCCCACCACCCTGACTGAACTCCCACATATTCCTTTACTAAATGTGCGAATTTCATTCTGTTTCAGAAGTATATTCTATGCTGTTGACCTGTTTTCTTGTTTTCAACAAAAGTACTGAGCTTTGACTAGAACTGTCACTTTTTTGGTTCTGTTGTTACATTTTTTCACAAACAGTTCCGAAATATGTTGACTCTGCTTGAGTTTGTGTTTTCTAAATTTAGTGCTTAAGAAATGCAAGACTTTAAAATATGTAGGATTAGGGTATTTTTTTCCTTGAAAGGGCCTTTAAATGACAATTTTTACCTTATGGATTAGATGGCTTTAAAATAGTTTGTTTGGTATAATCACCTATCACTTGTCACTTTGAACTTTTGTACCAAGAAATGATAGTTCATAATCATAGCTAACACTGTTCTGGTTGCTCTTTATAAAATATGACATTTAGTCCCTCTGAGGTAGATAAAGTTAGGCCCAGTTTACAGATGAGGAAGCCAAGCTCTAAAGAGGTCTCCTAACTAATAAGTGGTGGAGCCAGGACTCAAACCCCAGAGACTGTGGTCCTATTGGTACTCAAAGTAGTCAGTAAATGCAGCAGGATATGCTGGCATCTGCTTCCAGTGTGGTTTGACTTGATAAATCAGAATCATACTAAGTAATACATTTATATCATGAAAATAACACTCCTGCTTGGTGTAGTGCTGACTTCCGTGTTTTTCACAGCACAGGGTATATATTAGGGAACACCTTCATGCTTAGCTTTGGTCGGAGAATACCTGTGTTTCTAATGAAGCTGTCTGTGTGTGTGTGTTTCAGGTCTGGGCTGCAGTTCCTCCTTGGAAACAAGGCACTCTTTCAGAGTTTGTTGTAGTCAGTGGGAACGAGGTAACTTACCAACTCTGCTGAAATGCATTAGAAAGTTTAAACAAACACTGGCAAATATCTCGGAAATAATTGGTGTTTTTCAGTTCTAGTTTATGTTTCATGGGGCAGTTTATAAAGAGATAATATAGAATATAGGAATTTTTGAGAGATTAAAAAAGTATTTGATGCCATTCAGTAACACTGCCTGCTAACATAGCTGTTTTTCTCTCATTGAGCAGGGATTTGGAATGAGACCTAGAACCCTGCTGTGTTGCTTGGTTTTACCCTAGATAAATGGTTGAAAGCAGATACAGGCAGTAGAGGGGGTGGATTAGTCATCAATGGAGACATGGAAATGTCCAGCGGTTTTGAATAACTTTAAAAACAGGAGTCTAATCAAATGCAGTCAGGAGACCAACAAATTGAATAGAGAGAAAGGGGTTAACATTGAGGAAATTGGCTACAGAAGGGAGGGCAGGAAGGGGAAAAAGGTTGTTACTGAGATTAGAGAAAATCTAGAAAGATTTCCTTTCCAGAAAATGAGAGTAAAGGAAACAGCTGATCTCAAAAACTAATTAGGATGTGTTTTTGAGAGTTCAAGGTTTATTTGGATTTACTTCAAGACAAATGGGAATATTGATGTGGTCTTTTTATAAACAATGAAGTTATAAACAAAGTAGTTTTTATAAACAATGAAGTAGTTATATCTGATAATGTAGCCTACATAACATTATTGAACATCTGTGAGGCAGGTAGAGCTATTCTATACAATATTTATTAGGATAATCTTGGAGTAGGGTATGCAATAAACACTGAACTGGAATAATTTTATAGATTTATCTATGAAAATACAGTTGACACCTGAACAATGCAGGAGTTGGCGCACCTACCCCTTTTAAAATGCACCTACATCTTTTGACTCCCCTAAAACTTAACTGCTAATAGCCTACTGTTACCCAGAAGCGTTACTGATAACATAAAAAGCCAACTAAGGTGGGGTGCAGTGGCTCACGCCTGTAATCCCAGCACTTTGGGAGGCCAAGGTGGGTGGATCACAAGGTCAGGAGTTCAAGACCAGCCTGGCCAATATGGTGAAACCCTGTCTCTACTAAAAATACAAAAATTAGCCAGGCGTGGTGGGAGCTGCCTGTAGTCCCAGCTACTTGGAAGACTGAGGCAGGAGAATCGCTTAAACCTGGGAGGCGGAGGTTGCAGTGAGCCGAGATTGCACCACTGCACTCCAGCCTGGGCGACAGAGCAAGACTCTGTCTCAAAAAAGTCAACTAACACATATTTTATATGTTATGTATATTATATACTGTATTCTTATAATAAATGAAGCTAGAATATGTTATGTATATTATATACTGTATTCTTACAATAAAGGAAGCTAGAATGTGTTATGTATATTATATACTGTATTCTTACAGTAAAGGAAGCTAGGAAAAATGTTATTAAGAAAATCATAAAGAAAGGTATAGTTACTGTTCATTAAGTGGATCATCATAAGGATTTTCATCCTTGTTGTCTTCATGTTACTAGAAAGAGGAAGAGTAGGAAGAAGAGGGGTTGGACTTGCACAATTCAAACCCCTGTTGTTCAAGGGTCAGCTGGATTCCTGTGAAGGTAAATGTGCTTAATTGTGTGCAGAGGTTTGCAAGTCATTGCTTATTTTTGACTGTTGTCTTCAAATGTAGGTCTCTCACAAACCCAAATCACTCACTCATACTCAAGCTGCCTCTTTGCCATATGTGGCCCTCACAGCCTGGTCTGCCATAAACAAAGTTGGTGGCCTGAATGACAAGAATTGCGCAGGAAAACGGTAAGTGTATCAGTCAGTGGCAGCATCTAAACTTCTTTTCTTTCCTTCTGTGAGTTCCTTGCAGTAGATTTGTTAGAGCTTTGAAATTTAGTATCATTTACATGAACAGAGCTGTACTAACATTTGAAAACAATTTCCAAAGCACTCTATTTGTGTCAGTTTGCATTTTCTTAGCTTCATTCTGTAGATTTTCAGCCCAATCAGTTGGAAATTTTTTAACTGAGATGTGTGGATGAAATGGACTTTAGGAGTCTGAACCTTCTAAAATAATGCAAAATTTTACATGTGATTCTTTAGGAAGAAGATCCATATCTTTTTTTTTTTTTTATCAAATTCCTAAAAAGGTTAGGAATCATCCCATACAGTTTCTAAAGAATGATGTCAAGGTGAAAATGTTTTTCCCTACCTCTCCCAGGAGTTATTCTCACACTTGCATATTTCTATAAAGAGACTGCAAAACTATTGAATATTCTTAAGTTCTCTCAGTCTCAATGCCTAATATCCATTAGGTGAATTCTGATTTCCCAGTGCCTTGAGCGTGTGCTCATTTGGGTTAGCAGCAACATGGTGACCAGAAATGTCTCAGATGTACTTGAGTTTGTATCTGGATTCTGTTGCTTTCCAGCTGGGTGACCCACTCATTCAGTTTTTAATGAGTTTTGTTTTGAAGGTTAAATGAGGTAATGCACATTAAACTGGTGACACAGTTTATGGCACATAGGAGGCACTCAGTAAATGGTGGCTACTATTGTTAGCAAGGAGATTATGGTGTTCTTTGTATTTTAGAAAGTTGCCATCATAGAGAAAAATGATGATTTTGTTTTTTGTTGAGAAAACTACACACTAAAACCATTTAACAATTGAAGGAAAGAGCTGTAGGTCAAACTATAATAAATAACCTAGTTTTTTTTATTACTAAGGATTGTGCTGGTAACATAACTAAAGTCTGTGTGATTCTGTTCTATCATTACGAAACATTGTACTTTACATTTAATGTGTTGGGTGATAGAGCATTAAATTTAATGAAAGTTTAATAGCTGTGTTTTTGAAAGCTTATGAAAGCTATTCATCTAATGAGGTGCTGCCCTTTATCTTAGAATTCAAGGTAAATATTTATTCTAAAGGTCAATGCTGTTTACTTTTTAAGCTATTGTGGCTTATCTTTCTTGAAGTTGCCATTTTGATCAACACTTTGTTTAAATTAAATTAGTTTTGACCACATAGATTTTTCTAATGGTTTCTCTTAGCTAATAACCTTGCGAAAACCTTATTGAAGATTTTTAGACCTGTATTGTAATTGTAGACTCTCCAACAGCATTGTTTTATTGTTTTGTTTTTTCCCTTAAAAACATTAAGTTTTCTATGCTTGCGTGACTATATGTGCACTATTGTTAGAGACCTCTCACTTCTTTTACTGGTTCAGGGCTCTCTGGATCTACTTTTAATATACTGTAAAAAACAATTTAGAAGATAAGAAAAAATTAAAAAATTTAGAGGCAAAGATCTGTCTCTTTTCAGAGACATTGGTGTGAGTCCTCAGTTTATTGTTGGCTTTGTGGGTAATTCTTTGGTACTCTGTTATCTTCTGTTTAAGCAACAATGGCCTGGAACTGGGAAGTTGGAGCCCTGGGTCCTATTCTGCCATTAACTAACCAGGTGACCACATGCTATTTATTTATGGCCTCTTTGTGGTTTCCTCTGAGTTTATGAGTATAGGACAGTGTAGGTTTTGAGGAGAGCTTTGAGAAATGGAAAATTTTAGACCTTATTAGGTGATGATATGTTATATTGAGTTGGGTCTGTTCATTGATTGAGCCCCATGTTAACCAATCTAGAATGAAACCCACTGTAAAGAGTCTCAGTAATTCACATCATGAACTTCTGCTGCATTCACATGTTGTGACCTGTAGGACGCATTTGTCCTGAGTGACTCAGTGAGCACAGTGAGACCTCGCTGTCTTAGTCCGTTCAGGCTATTATGACAAAATACCATAAACTGGTGGCTTAGAAACAAGAGAAATTTATTTCTTACAGTTGTGGAGGCTGGGAAGCCTGAGCTCAAGGTGACATCAGATTTTGTGTCTGGTGAGGACCGACTTTCTGTTCTTGAACAGTGCTTTCTCCCTTGTCCTCATATTCTGGAAGGGGTGAGGATATCCCTGGGGTCTCTCTTTCTTATAAGAGCATGAATCCCATTCAAGAGGGTTCTGCTTGCATGACCTAATCACCCCACCTCCTAATACCATCACTCTGGGGGTTAGGATTTCAACATATGAATTTTGGTGGGACACAAACATTACAAACATTCAGACCATAGCACTTGGTACTTGCTGCTCTCAGAAATTTCGGATTTACTGAAATTACTACACATGGGTTATAATAATGGCCTACCTCTTTTAACTGTTTATTTGTGAGAATCACATGAGAGATGTGAGCATCTTAAAATACTGTAAAAATACTTTTAATGAAGAAATTCTGTAATGAGATTTTATTGTACCTAAAGTCAGAAGTTCCAGTGTCCAAAGTGGATTTTCCATTTGACTATTCATTGTGATCGATGGAGCATATTTTGGCTTCCATATGCTAAGCAATAACTGTTCCTTTTCTGTTAGCTATTGGCATTAAGGCATGCCTTAGTCTGCACAAAGCAGGTCAGTGTTTGTTATCAAAGATGAATAGTCTTTTTTTTCTAATCAGTTAATTAAAGAAAAGCCAAAATTAACAATGACAAAAACACCTGTCAGCACCTTGGAAGATTTTATAGGATTTCTTTATAGCAAACAGCTTATTTGAAATTAGGAAAAATCTTTCTAAGGGTTCGATGATGTTTACCTTTTTCCCTTTGTTCTGTAGTTACTTTTCTGCAGCAGCTGAGTATCAGTGAACCAAGGAGATAGTTTATTCTTGATGTCGTGTAATACTGTCATTTTGTCCACACACTGATATCATTAGAAAATACCAAGTGAGACCAGGCGCAGTGGCTCACACCTGTAATCGCAGCACTTTGGGAGGCCGAGGTGGGTGGATCACGAGGTCAGGAGATCGAGCCCATCCTGGCCAACATGGTGAAACCCCGTCTCTACTAAAAATACAAAAATTAGCTAGATGTGGTGGCACACACCTGTAGTTCAAACTACTCGGGAGGCTGAGGCAGAATCGTTTGAACCACAGAGTTGGAGGTTGTAGTGAGCTGAGATTGTGCCACTACGGTACTGCAGCCTGTTGACAGAGCAAGACTCCATCTCAAAACAAAAAAAAAGAGAAAAAGAAAATGTCAAGTCAAAATTATTTCCTTTTTATCAGTCCATCTGTAGTTTCTTCATGATTTGTTCAGTAGGAACACATAGATAACTTAGGGCTCTCAAATAAGTAGAAATTTTTTTTAAAAGTTGTTACAACCAGATTTTTTTGAATATGGTAAGATTTGATGGTTTTATTTATTGGTAGTGTCATGGGTACACTTGAATATTTCATGCTCTGCCTGAAATTCATGTCTTGTCGGGAAAGTTGTACTTTACTCTGTTTGACAGAAGTATTAAAAGGTGTTAGGTGTGGTGTTGCATGCCTGTAGCCCCAGCTACTGAGGAGGCTGAGGTAGGAGGATCGCTTGAATCTGGGAGGCGGAGGTTACAGTGAGCCGAGATCGTGCCACTGCACTCCAGCCTGGGCAACAGAGTTAGGAATTGAACTATTCCTCCTCCACAAAATAAATTTCTCTTTTAAATTGTGTATACTTGCAACTCAATGAAGTGAATTTAGGAATACTTTTTTCTTTTTTTGGTATTAGGCTTTATGGCAGTAAAATTTTGTCATGTAAGTGTAAATTAGGCATCTGATTAATTCTGTTATAGAATTATAGAATTAGGCCCAAACATGAAAGCATTGGGTTTACTCCCTACCAACATGCTTATATTAAAACGACAGCCTTCTTCTTTCAAATGCATTCTAAGGCCTTTTCTTCACCCCACCACCACCTGTTTCTTCCCACTCCCCAAGCCCATTACCCTTTTGGACTTTGAGTTTTCATTTGCACCTGACTGGGTTGTATTGTTAGTGGGGTAAGGGGAAGTAGAAAGAAACCCCTGCTGTTTTCTTGCATAAACAAAGTATGGGGTTGAGGAGGCAAGGAGAGTGAGAGTGCAGGCTCTGGCTTGGTCAGTGTGATGGAAATGAATCTTCCTTTGCTTCAGGGTCTATTTTCCAGGGAGTCCTGAGTGGTGGGGGGGCACTTAAAAGAATAGCAGAAACCTCACTCCTGGAAATTTGTGTTTTACACAATAGGTTTCTAAGTGACTGGGTTAACTGTCTCGTGAGGTTTAGAAGTCATTTACTCTTCAGTGGACTGTAATCTAGCTTCTAGCCTTGCGTTTCAATTGCACCTGCCCTCACTGGGGTCGTAGCTAACTTAAGTGACTTAAGTTGCCAAGCCCAAAGACATTTTTCAGTTTTTATTTTAATTTCACCTCTCTGAAGTATCTGTCATTGTTGACCACTTCCTAAATACTTACTTTTTGTATGGTTTCAGGGACATTAAGACTTTTAAGTTTTCTTTTTTTGTTGTTGACCATTTCTTGTCATTTTTAGAAGCCCCCACTTCTTCCTCCAGCCCTTTAAATGTGCTGTTTTCCCAGTGTTCCACTCTATTCTTCCTTTTTGTTTCCCAAGGTTATCTCATCTACTCCCAGCTTCTCCTTATAGTTTGGTAACTTGCAGATCTGTATTTCTAACTCTATCCTCTTACTGAATTCCAGTTAGATGTTCTCTTTATATCTCAAACTCAACTTGAGCAAAACAAGACTTACCAACTACCACCCTAACTCTTCCTCTGTAATCCTAATGTCAGTTAATTGTGGTTTACCCTAAGCCAAAACCTGACATTGTTCATAAACCCTGCTCTCTCACCTTCCACAGCACTACTCATTATTGTTCGTGTCAAGTAAAATGTAAGATTGTCGTCAAATTTGGAACAGTAACTTCCAAGTTCCTTTTATATATGAGCTATAAGTTTTGTGAACCCAAAATATCTGAGACAGGTCTCAGTCAATTTAGAAAGTTTATTTTGCCAAGGTTAAGGGCACACCTGTGACACAGCCTCAGGATGACATGCACCCAAGGTGGTCAGGGTGCAGCTTGCTTTTATATATTTTTGGAAGACAGTACATCCATCAATACACATAAGATTTACATTGGTCTGATCTTGAAGGGTGAGACCTGTTGAAGAGGGGTGGGCTTCCTGGTGATAGGTAGATTTTAAAAATTTCTGATTGGCAGTTGGTTGAAAGATTTATTATAAGTAGAATGGAATGTCTGGGTTCAGATAAGGGGTTGTAGAGACCTAGGTTTTATCATGCAGATGAAACCTCTAAGTAGCTGGCTTTAGAGAGAATAGACTGTAAATATTTCCTAGCAGATTGAAGGTCTGTGTTGATGTTAATGCTGCAGGGGTATAATGAGGCCTGCAACCTCCTCTCCCATCATGAGCAGAACTAGATTTTCAGGCAATGTCCTTGGCCAAGAAGAAGAGTCCATTCAGATGGCTGGGGCCTTAGAATTTTATTTTTGGTTTACAGATTTCAAGGCATTTCACGTTTTCTTGTGTAGTGAATAAGCCTAAAATACTATTGTATTTTAATGGACAATCGTGATTAACTAGTTTGTTGTTAACCTCTTCCATATAGTGTTGTCTTGTAAATTCTTACATTTTTTTAATTGGAAGAATTTTCCACAGACTAGCTTCTGGCTTTGTACATTTCAAACCTTGTTTAACTTTCTCCTTCACTACTCACATGACCCTATGCTGGGCGCAGTGATACACAGCCTTAAGGAAATGTCATGTTGCTTAGGTGAGTTGACTTAGTTAGTGAGAGGTAGGAAGAAATTCCTGGAAGGCGTTTCTTAAACTAAGACACCTAGGAATAACTTAACTCTACACAGAAGTGACTACGAATCACATCAGTATTTTCTACTAAACCTCAAACAAGTGTATTTCCAATCAACTTCCCTTTAGCCAGATCTAGTATCACCTGACAAGAAAGCCAGACTAATGAGTAAGAGTGAAAAAAGACCAATCTTAACTGATTGTGGTTAGCATATCTTTTATAAATTTTACAAAAACATATGTCTATGTAAATATATTGCTAGGGCTCCTCTTTGCGCCTTGTGTAAGTGAAGGACTTCAGCTTCGTTGGCTCCATGAGTAAATCCTTCTCTGACCACACTACTTCTCTCTGTCTTACGTTCTGTTGTCAACCATCATAGCATTTCTTTTCTTTTTTTTTTTTTGTAAGACTGAGTCTTGTTCTGTCGCCCAGGCTGGAGTGCAGTGTTGTGATCTCGGCTCTCTGCAACCTCTGCCTCTTGGGTTCAGATGATTCTCCTGCCTCAGCCTCCTGAGTAGCTGGGATTACAGGTGCCCACCACCACGCCTGGCTAATTTTTGTATTTTTAGTAGAGATGGGTTTCACCATGTTGGCCAGGCTGGTTTTGAACACCTGGCCTCAGGTGATCCACCTGCCTTGGCCTCCCAAAGTGCTGGGATTACAGGCGTGAGCCACTGCGTCCAGCCTATCACATGCATTTCTTCCCTCTATCTGCTTCTGCATATGATTGAAGGAACCAGTGATTTGGGATGGTTCCCACTGCCTATCCCATTTGGGGGGATACATTCCCAGTACCCCGGTTGAAATTCTGAATACACTTCAGATAACAAAGCCATTGTTATCCTGTGTATAAAGTTCTTCATCGATTATGGGTCAACTAACCTTCATAAATGGCTTACCCTGGCCACCTTACCAAGATATATAAATAGCTTTGTTTTCTTGGGAAAATGTGTTTAACTTTCTAAACATTTAATTCACACACAAACTCTTCTGTAAATTGGGGAATGTCAACATGAATTACAGAGTCTTAGAAGAAGAGGACACACAAATCTAGGCTATCTTGGTCTCCTTTGGTTGATTTGTTTTGTAACTATTTTTCCGCTTATTCAGATTAAGTTTTGTAGCGTGTTTCATGTTTTGTTGTTGTTGTTGTTGTTGTTGTTTTTGTAAGGCAGCTAAGGTGTTGGTGCCTTACCTCATAAGATTACAATACTGAAAACTGTGATTGTAGAGGACTTAGGTGCCCAAATGCCAAATAAAAAGTGACTCAGTCATGGGAAAGAAGCCAACGTTGCTTCAGTGCCTTAATGTATGTTTAGGGAGAATTCAGAGATTAGGCAGAAAGGACAGAGCAAGTTAGATTTTAGGGTTTAAGAATGCCTAAGTAGTATAATACTTATTCATGTTTTCCCCATATTTAAAAAATATCTGTCACTAGTACAATCCCCTCTGACTTCCAAAGAGGCTCTGTGTGTGTACTTAAGAAGTAATGGAGGCATGCAATTAAAAACCTTGGCAATTTTGAATAACAGTGCTTTTTTCAAGTAGAGTATTTCTGCGCACTTTATATAAACCAACAAATACAGCACACGTTTCTTCACTATCACAAATAGGCTTCTACTTCAATGAGATTCGAATATATAATGTGGCCATTACAGCAAGCTAGGTAAAAAGTATTCCCACTGTGTAGGACTTAAGCGAAGGGCCACTGGGAGGTCAGCAACAGCAGTAGCTTCCCTTTGCATTGAACGTGCTGTGACGAATACAACAAGAATATTTAGTTCAGCCACAAGACTTCAGACCTTAGAAGACCAACCAGCTTATTGTTGGCATGAAAATTTATTTTGCCACCAGGCGCGGTGGCTCACGCCTATAATCCTAGCACTTTGGGAGGCTGAGGCGGGCGGATCACCTGAGGTCAGGAGTTTGAGATCAGCCTGGCCAACATGGTGAAACCCCGTCTCTACTAAATACACACAAAAAAATTAGCCAGGTGTGGTGGTGGGCACCTGTAGTTCCAGCTACTTGGGAGGCTGAGTCAGGAGAATCACTTGAACCTGGGAGGCGGAGGTTGTAGTAAGCCCAGATTGTGCCACTGCACTCCAGCCTGGCTGACAGAACGAGACTCCATCTCAAAAAAAGGAGAATTTATTTTACCTACTGGCCTTTTGGGGACTTTGAATAAAGATATGTTTGAACCTGCACAAAATGCGGAGTCCTCGGGCTTCTTGATAACCTAACAGCGCTGCATTCATTGGGCCTGCTCCTTGCTGCTTTTGGCTTGGGGTCGCCATCAGGTGGCAGCACAAGGAACTGAAGCTGCTATTGCAAACCACTCCTGCTAAGCCCAGCTGTGAAAACAGTTTTGCTTTCTTATTTGAGGGAATGAAGTTGCTTTGGATCAAGAATTATGGGGAAGAGATGAACTGACAATAATGAGGTCGGAGATGTATTTGGCAGTTGGATCCTGAAGTAGCCATTATATTTAGTATCCAGCATTCACAGAGAGAGAATTAGAAATTATTTTCAAGCTTTTCTTTACTGGAAGAAACTTTAATGCAGTCTTTCAAGTAGCCAGGCGATCCCCTCACTTGAGGTAGTAGCAATTGTTGCTTTGATTGTAGGACATAATGGTGATTGGATGATTTCTTTTTTTCTTTTTTTAGAGACGAGGTCTCACTCTGTCACCCAGGCTAGAGTACAGTGGCACAATCATAGCTCACTGCAGCCTCAAACTCCTGGGCTCAAGCCATCCTTCCACCTCAGCACCACCATACCTAGATAATTTATTTTTTATTTTTTGTAGAGATGTGATCTCATGATGTTGCCCAGGCTGATCTTCAACTCCCGGGCTCAATCCTCCTGCCTCAGCCTCCCAAAGTGCTGGATTACAGGCGTAAGCCACTGCATCTGGCTATGGATGATTTTGAAAGTCAAGAAACTTTGATCAGGCATCTGCTACATCCAGGGCACTGTGGCCAGTGGAGGGCATAATATGAGGTCTCTGACCTTATGAGCTTGCAGAATAGGTTGGGAAATAGGATGTATGGCACAGATAACAGGTTCCAGGCTATTTTAAGGGTATTGCCGAGGAAAACTGGGACTTGGGCCTTCAAGGGAAGGGAGACCTCAGCAAGTAATTATAGCATTCTAGAGTCTGGAGGAATGGGCCAGTGTGTGTGCAATGTAGGGGGAAGAATGAGAGGAACAGGGTCTCAGAGGAGGAGAGTTCCATTCAGGAAATAGTGAGAGTTTCCATTCAGGAAAAGTTGGAGAGTGCAGGTAACACACTGTGAGGAATTTAAATGAGAATTTGACTAGCGACACTTCTATAAGAATGGACAAAAGTAAGAGGGTGAAATATTTCATGGGGGAATTAATTTTTGGATGTATTTGTGAAGCACTTTTAATACTTTTTTCCCTCATTCGGAAAGTACTAAAGCTATGTTTAAATTATCAGGGCAAAAGGTACTTTACCTCTGCCCTCTGAAGGTTCTATAACTGAGTCTGCTGAAATAAACTGATAATAGATTAAGAGGAGAAAAGTTATACACATTTATTTATTTCCTTTTAATATTAGTTGATATGTAATAATCGTACACATTTATGGGTGTAGTGTGATATTTCAGTACATGGATACCATGTGTAGTGATCAAATCAGAAGAATCAGCATATCCTTCAAGTCAAACATTGATTATTTCTTTGTGTTGGGAACATTAAAAATCCTCTTTTTGAGTTTTTTGAAAGTATACAATAAATTATTATTAATTATATTCACCCTGTAGTGCTGTAGAGTACTAGAACTTATTCTTCCTCTCTAGCTGTAATTTTGTATTTGTTGACAGACCTCACCCTGTTCTTCCCTCCCTGCTACCCTTCTCAGCGACTGATACACCACAGTTCTACTCTGCTTCTGTTACCTCAAGCTTGTCTAGTTCCCCCTTGAGTGAAAACGTGGCATTTATCTTCTTATACCTGACTTATTTCACTTAACATAATGTCCTCCAGGCTTATCCCTGTTGCCACGAATGACAGAATTTCATTCTTTCTTTTTTATGGCTGAATAGTATTACATTGTGTATATGTACCACATTTTCTTTATCTGTTTATCTGTTAATGAACATTTAAGTTGATTCCATATCTTGGCTATTGCAAACAGTGTTGTATTAAACATGGGAGTGCAGATATCTCTTTGATATTACTGATTCTCCTTCCTCTGGATAAATACTCAGTGGTAGGATTGCTGGATCTTAGGGTAATTTTACTTTTAGAGAAAGCTTCATACCATTTTCCATACTGGCTATACTAACTTACATTCCCACCAAAGATGTATAAGAGTCCCCTTTTCTCTGCATCTTTTCCGATATTTATTTATTTTTTGTCTTTTTTCTATATGAAACACTTCACAAATTTGCATGTCATTCTTGCTCAGGGACCATGCTTGTCTTTGTGTCATTCCAATTTTAGTATATGTGCTGCCTAAGCAAGCCCTGTTTTTTGTCTTTTTGGTAGTAGCCATTCTAACTAGGGTGAGAGATCTCATTGTGGTTTTAATTTGCATTTCCCTGATTATTAGTGATGTACACCATTTTTTTTTCCCTATGCTTGATCATTTTTCTCTTTTTGATAAATGTTTGTTCAGATCCTTTGCACGTTTTTAATTGGATTACTAGTTTTTTGTTGTTGTTGAGTTTTTTGAGTTCCTTATATATTCTGGGTAGTAGTCCCTTGTTGGTTGTAGAGTTTGAATATACTTTCTCCCATTCTACAGGTTGTCTCTTCGTTGGTTATTTCATTTGCTGTACAGAGCTTTTTAATTTGATATAGTCCTATTAATGTTTTTGCTGCCTGTGCTTTTGAAGTCTTACCTATATCATTGTTGTCTGTATTCCTATATGCTTTCTTCTAATAGTTTTGTTTTAGGTCTTATGTTTAAGTCTTTAATTCATTTTGAGTGGGTTTTTATATATGGTGAGAGATGGGCATCTAGTTTCCATTTTTCTGCATATGGATATCCAATTTTCCCAGCACCATTTATTGAAGAAATTGTCATCTCCCCAACATAAGTTCTTGTTACCTTTGTCGTAAATCAGCTGGCTATAAATAGGTGGATTTATTTCTGGGTTCTTTATTCTGTTCCATTGGTCTATGTGTCTGTTTTTATACCAGTACCATGTTGTTTTGGTTACTGTAGCTTTGTGGTATAGTTTGAAGTCAGGTAAGGTGATGCCTCCTGCTTTTTTATTTTTGCACATATTCTTTTGGTTATTCAGGGTCTTTTGTGGTTCCATGCAAATTTTAGGATTTAAAAAAATTTCTGTGAAGAATGTCATTGATATTTTGATAAGGCTTGAATAAAGTCTGTAGATTGATTTGGGTGGTTTGGTCATTTTAGCAACATTTATTTTTCCAATCCATGAGCATAGGATGTCCATTTTTTTGTGTTCTCTTCTATTTATTTAATTTATATGTATTTTTTTGAGATAGGCTGGTCTTGAACTCCTGAGCTCAAGCGGTCCTCCCCTGCTTGGCCTCCCAAAGTGCTGGGATTAGAGGTGTGAGCCACGGTGCCCAGCCCTTTTTGATTTCTTTTATCAGTGTTTCTAGTTTTCATTATATAAATCTTCCACCTCCTTGGTTAAATTTATTCCTAAGTGGTTTTTTGGTAGTTATTGTAAATGAAATTGATTTCTTTTACAGCTAGTTCATTGTTGGTATGTAGCAATGCTACTAATTTTTAAATTTTTATTTATATTTATTTATTTAAAAAAATTTCTTTTTGGAGACAGAGTTTTGTTCTGTCACCCAGGCTGGAGGACAGTGCATGATCTTGGCTCACTGCAACCTCCGCCTTCCTGGGCTCAAGTGATCCTTCCACCTCAGCCTCCCAAATAGCTAGGACTACAGGCATGTGCCACCATGCCCAGCTATTTTTGTATTTAGTAGAGATGGGTTTTGCTTTGTTGGCCAGGCTGGTCTTGAACTCCTGGACTCAAGCGATCTGCCTGCCTCAGCCTCCCGAAGTGTTGGGATTACAGGTGTGAGCCACTGCTCCGGGCTGCTACTGATTTTTGTATGTTGATTTTGTATTGTGTTACTTTAATGAATCTGTTTATCAATTCTAAGAAGTTTTTGGTGGGGTCTTTTGTTTTTTCTATATGTAAGATCATGTCATCTGCAAAGAGGGACAATTTGACATCCTCTTTTCCAATTTGGATGCCTTTTGTTTCTTTCTCTTCCCTGATTGCTCTGGCTTGTACTTCCAGTACTTTTTCCTGTAGATGTATCTATTGTGTTGTTTGAGTAGAGTGCTTTGGCTTTGTTCCTGGGTGAGCACAGTAGTGTAGTCTCTGTATGATTTCCTTTTTTTCTTTCTTTCTTTTTTTTTTTTTTTTTTGAGACAGAGTCTCGCTCTGTCGCCCAGGCTGGAGTGCAGTGGCACAATCTCAGCTCACTGCAACCTCTGCCTCCCAGGTTCACACCATCCTCCTGCCTCAGCCTCCCGAGTAGCTGGGACTACAGGCACCTGCCACCACTCCTGGCTAATTTTTTTTTGTATTTTTTTAGTAGAGACGGGATTTCACCGTGTTAGCCAGGATGGTTAGCCAGGATGGTCTCGATCTCCTGACCTCGTGATCTGCCCGCCTCGGCCTCCCAAAGTGTTGGGATTACAGGCATGAGCCACTGCACCCAGCGTCTTTGTATGATTTCTTTGGCTGTGATCACTATCAGTGGTGTCTGAATTTCTCAGTGGCTTACGCTTTAGTTTGTGGAGGCTGTTAGGCAATTTTTTTTTTTTTTTTTAGACAGGATCTCACTCTGTCACCAGGCTGGAGTGCAATGGTGCTATCTCAGCTCACTGCAACCTCCACCTTCTGGGTTCAAGTGATTCTCCTACCTCAGCCTTCTGGGACTACAGGTGTGCGCCACCAAGCCCAGCTAATTTTTGTATTTTAATAGAGACGGGGTTTCACCATGTTGGCCAGAATGGTCTCGATTTCTTGACGTCATGATCTGCCTGCCTCAGCCTCCCAATGTGCTGGGATTACAGGCGTGAGCCACCACGCTTGGCCTCTTGGGCCCTTTTATTGGACATAGGAATGCTGGGCAGTCTGGTCCTCAGGTCACTAGGTGACACATGCAGCTACATAGCATTCCTGCTGCTGGTGTGGATGGCAGGCTTTGGGTGGACTAGTCCTCAGGACTCTGGTCAGTGTGCATGAGGGCCAGCAGTGGTGGTTGTGGGCCCCGGGGGAACTGGTCCTCTCTGCACTGCATGCGTGGCTGGTGGCAGCTTTACTATTGAGGGGCGGGGTCACTGTCAGTGTTGGTGGCAGCAGACCTGGGCAGGTAATAATGTGTAGGTGCACGGAAATCACACAAGTTATGAACCTCAAAGAAGGGCCAAATTGGTGATGCCTAAATACCCTCTTCATAGGGTGGAGGGAAGGGGAGTATATAGGCATTTTTAGAGGAAGAGTAAATTATTTTGAGAGGAGATGAATGGGCCCAAAGAACAGACAGTAGCCTAGGACAAAATTCATCTGGGCTGTGGGTGTGGCACCCAGTCTTCTTTCATGTGAGTTAATCTTCTGTGTTTGGTGAGATTATAGGGAGGGGCCCAAGAAAATAGCATTCCTTCTGAGGGAACTTCAGAAAAATCCTCCCTTTGCACTTCAGGAGAGACAAAGGGATGAAAGACCGTGGCCGGGATGGTGAGAGATCAGAGAGAGCTTCGTTCTGAGGTTGCTTCTTTACCTCAAAATACTCAGCATGTCAAAGTGACATACTCTGGGGTATTGCTTTCTGAGCCCCAAAAGGATCTTTACAATTTCTTCTAGTCTTTATAATTTTGGAAATTATAAACCCTTCTAGAAGGAACACAATTTGCAAGGAGACTTGTCTTAATTACATTTCATGGTTTTAATTTCAAAGGGAACAACTGGCTCAGAAATTTTAGTAGTAACTTTTAAGCTATAAATAAGGGTGACAAACAGCCTTCTGTGATTTGGGCAAGATAGAAAAAAAAATGAAATGAAACTAGGGTTAAGGTTATAGATAGAGTGCATGTTCCAAGACTTGGTGTACTTGCTAGAGATAGGTGGCAGAATTCCTGCACTTTCCAGCAGCCAAGGCAGTAGGGACCCACACTAGCAGTTACTCAATTTATGGTGACGTTAAATAGGACACATACTACCACCACTTAGTGTTCAGAAAAATGTTTTTTTGTAAGCTGTCATAAAAAGAATTCTCATGAATTCTGTCAACAATATCCCCTTAGCTAATACAGTATCAGATATCAAACAATCACTTTTTATAATGTTCCTCAACCTTGATCAGTAGCATGACACCAAAGTACAGTGCAAACAATTTTCTGGGACTTGAAACCATCCAGTCCAAGTAGGCAATTCTCTGAAGCTCTACGTTAATTTAAGAATAAAATGTAAGAGCGTGGAAAGCAGTTTTTTGACCGGTGATTCTCTTTTGGATTGCACACTTCTTTGGGAAATGGATGATAGGTCTAGATTCCCTTCCTTGTCAATAAGCATATGCATAATCACACAAATTTTACGTGTTGTTTTAGGAAATTCACAATTTCAAAGAGTTCATCATCCCTTACCCTACCCCTCACCCCTTCACCCTTGTCCCGCCACATCCCTCCTGCCCTGACTGATCCAGGCTTAGCACCTTGGTCTTCAGGGCTATCGTGAGTTACCATGGTAAGAACATGCGGTATGAGGATGGTTGTGCTGGCTGGACACATTCCTCTGCTTTAACAGGAAGCCATATCGAGGATGGGAATTGATTTTCATTTATGAAAGTTGATGAACTTGACATGTCTGAACAAAAGATGTTTATTTCGCTTTGGTGAGAATGTAGTCAGGAATGTGATTTTTCTTAGAGAACAGCTAAGCATAACAAACTAAAAAGGGCCCCAAATCTCCCTCTCATAGAGGAAGCTCTAATAATTTTAGCCTGGAAAAATTACAAGCAGATGTTACAAAGGACCATCTGAGCTATCTTAAGCCAACAAATTATTGGTATTTTCGGTATTTGATATTCTTGGTACAGAGCTCATAGAATGTCTAATTTTAAGCAACTACAGTTTCTTGGTGAACCTAAAATAAAAATCCTTGTGTAGTATATCTTGGGAAGTGTAATAACTTTATTTTCTTTTAGAATTATTTATCATTTTATCATCAACCAGTTATATGTTGAAAACATTTATCCAATTATATCTGCTTTAGATTCTCATTAACTGTGGTTTCCTTTGCATTGCAGTGTTCTAATCTTAGGCGCTTCAGGCGGAGTTGGTACTTTTGCTATACAGGTAAAACCATTTTTTAATCTTGTGAATAGGAGGATTTTGTTTGCATGAATTTATAAATTAAGATAAATTATTTCTCCTTAAAAGCTGAGAAAAAGGTAGATCTGGTAAATGTACTGTAATTTCAGCTTGTTCTGTAAGAGGAAAATATTCTCTTTTTTATTTAAAAAAATATTTTTTAGAGATGGAGTCTTGCTGTGTCATCCAGGCTGGAGTGCAGTGGCACAATCATAGCTCACTGTAAGGAAAATATTCTAATGTAGAAGGAAGCATTAAGCTTTCTAGTAGTTTCATATGAGTGGGTGTGTGGATGTCCTTGATAACAGATGTAGGAAAGCTTTTAAAAAGGAAGACCATGGGCAGTGCCATGGGTAGATGGAAGTTAGCAATTTAGTAGGAAACAGCCAATGTCAAAAACCAATACTAGTTTCCAATCAAAATTTTTGCAGGCTAAAAAGCATGTAAAATGTAGAAATCAGTAAGCTGATTCTAAAATGTATGTAGAAATAGAGTCGCCAAAATACCGTTAAGATGGCAATACTCCCCCAAAGTGATTTATAGATTCAGTGCAATCCCTATCAAAATGCCAACTGCTTTTTGCTTTTCATAAATGGACAAGTGGATCCTAAAAGGCATATGGAATCACAGGGGACCCCAAACAGCCAAACAATCTTGAAAAAGAATAAAGTTGGAGGACTCACACTTGCTGATTTCAAACTTACTACAGAGCTACAGTAATCAAAACATAAGGGTGGACTTATAGATCAATGGAATAGAATTGAGCATCCAGAAATAAACCCGTACCTTTGTGGTCAATTGATTCTGACAAGAATGGCAAGACCATTCAATGGGGGAAAGAATAGTTCTTCCAGCAAATACTGCTGGAACAACTAGATATCCACATGTAAAAGAATGAAGTTGAGCCCCTACCTCACATTGTATTAAAAAAAAAAAAACCCTCAAGATCAGGCATGGTGGTTCACACCTGTTATCCCTATACTTTGGGAGGCCAAGGTGGGTGGATCACTTGAGGTCAGGAGTTCAAGAACAGCCTGGACAACATGGTGAAACCCTGTCTCTACTAAAAATACAAAAATTAGTTGGACATGGTGGCGTGTGCCTGTAATTCCAGTTACTCAGGAGGCTGAGGCAGGAGAATTGCTTGAACCCAGGAGGCGGAGGTTTCAGTGAGCCTAGATCATGCACTCCAGCCTGGGTGATGAGTGAAACTCTGTCTCAAAAAACAAAAACAAACAAAAAACCTCAAAATGGATCAAAGATCTAAACATAAGAACTAAAACCATAAAACTCTTAGAAGAGTAGGCAGGGAAAGGGAAAAAAGTCTTAGAACGAAACATAAGAGAAAACCTTCATGATTGTAGATTTGGCAACAGAGTTTTAGATAGGACACCCAAAGCACAAGCAACCAAAGAAAAAAGTAAATTGTACTTCATCAAAATTTAAAAACTTTACTTATTTATTTATTTTTTATTTTTATTTTTTGAGACGGAGTCTCGCTCTGTCACCCAGGCTGGAGTGCAGCGGCCGGATCTCAGCTCGCTGCAAGCTCCACCTCCCGGGTTTACGCCATTCTCCTGCCTCAGCCTCCTGAGTAGCTGGGACTACAGGCGCCCGCCACCACGCCTGGCTAATTTTTTTTTTTTGTACTTTTAGTAGAGACAGGGTTTCACCATGTTAGCCAGGATGGTCTCGATCTCCTGACCTTATGATCCGCCTGTCTTGGCCTCCCAAAGTGCTGGGATTACAGGCTTGAGCCACCGCACCCGGCCAAAATTAAAAAACTTTTATACGCCAAAGGGCACTATCAAGAAAGTGAAAAGACAACCCACAGAATGGAAGAAAATATTTACATATCATTTATCTGATAAGAGTCTAGTATCCAGAATATATAAAGAACTCTTATAACTCAACAAGAAAAAGACAGCACAATTTTTAAGTAGTGAAGAACTTGAATTGACATTTCTCCAAAGAATACATACAAGTGGCCAGTAAGTCCGTGTAAGGATGGTCAATATATTTATTCATTAGGGAAATGCAAATCCAAACCACAGTGAGATACTGTGTCTTATAATAAAAAGCAGATACAGAAAATAAAAAATATTAGCAAAGATGTAAATAAATTAGAACACTCATTCATTGCTGGTGGGAAGTTAAAATGGTACAGACATTGTGGGAGAGTTTGTTGGGTCCTCAAAATGTTAAACATAGAATTACCATGTGACCCAGCAATTCCATCCTTAGGTATATACCCAAGAGAAATGGAAACATACATTTAAGCCTAATCTTATTTATGAATATTCATAGCAGTATTATTCATAATAGTGGAAAAAAAGTGGAAATAACTCTAATGTCTATCAATTGATGAATGGATAAACAAAATGTGGTATAGACATACAATGGAATATTATTCAGCCATAGAAAAGAATAAAATATTGATGCCTGATACAACATGGATGAATCTTCCAAACATGGTTAAGTGAGAAAAATCCAGAAACAAAAGGTCCTACATATTGTATGATTCCATTTATATCATATGTCTAGAATAGGCAAATCCACAGAGACAGAAAGCAGATTCGTGGTTGTCAGGGGCTGGGGGTGGATGGAGAAGGGAGTGGGGAACGACTACTTAATAAGCACGAGGCTTATTCTTGGGGTGATTAAAATATTCTGGAATTAGTGGTGATGGTTGCACAACATTGTGAGTGTACTAGAGACTACAGTATACTTTAAATACTTTAAAATTGTGAAAATGGTGATGTATATGAATTTTACCTCAAATAAGACAAAACAAACCAAAACAAAAGTTCCCCAAGCCTCCAGGAACATGATGGGGCCCAGTGGCTGCTCCTATTGTGGTCAGATGTGTAACTGACTGGCTCCTAGAAGAGGGAGCTTGATTAAGCCTCTCTCAGGATGAGGAGAGAGAGCCTTTTCCCCATTAGGGGGCAGCGAGTAGCCTCAGAGGCTCTGCCACATTACTTTCCAGGAGAGAGGTTTGGGTGTTATAGACCATCCCAGACCCAACTTAGACTTTTTGAGAACCCAGATGGTGCTGGGGGCTTCCTGTCTGTTTGTTGACTGAACTGGGTGAAGGAGACGAGGATTCCTGGGATGCACACTTTAACTTCTTTTAATTCATCATTTGATAACCAGGATCCAATCCAGAGGCTCAGTAAATATGAGTTGAATGCATAAGTAAATAGAAGAAAGGAAAAAGAGGGAGAGAGGCAAAAAGCAAAGAGAAATATCATACACGGTTAGAGCATAAATTGATACAGCCACTTAACCATTTGGCATCTATTAAATGTGAATATAAATTGTAAAATTTCTTAAAAACAAAAAAAGGACCACACAAGAATTCCTATTTTAGGATTATAACCTATAGATAGATACACAAGCATGTTTACCAAAAGATATGTCCAGAATTTCAGAGCAGGGCTATTCCTATTAAAATTCCCCAACTAGAAAAACCCAAATGTCCATCAACAGTAAAATGAGTAAGTAAATTGTGGTATATTCTTACACTGGCATATTATACAGTCATGAAAAAACTATAATCGCACACAGTGAAGTGGATGAATATCACAACTGAATGTTGAGTAAAAGAAATCAGATGCAAGAGTACATCCTATATGGTTCCGTTTAATGACATTCAAGAACAGGTGAAACTAAGCAATAGTGTTTAAGGGGGGTGTCTACTTAGTAAAACTTCTAAAAAAAAGAAAAAAAGCAAAAAGGGTTATTGTAGTTAGTAGTTACTTTTTTAAGGGAGTTGAAGTTTTAATTGGGAGGCTTCGGGCACAGGTGGTATTCTAGTTCTTAATTTTGAATAATGGTTATAATAATATTTGCTTTGTAATAATGTATAAAGCTATATATGTATATTCCATATGCTTTTATGTGTGTTATATTTCACAACAAAAAATTTTAATAAAATTAAAAAGTAACAGAAAAGCATCAAGGTTAAATCCCATACAAAGCTATTATAAGGAAAGGGAAAATAAGGTATAGAATAACATACCCTATAATGAAAGCACATCAGAATACATGCCTACAAAACAGCCTGAAATGTCACCTACTTTTTCAAAGCAAGTTAAAAGATATTAAAAAATATAATATAAAATGTGAAAAAACAAAATAAATCAGAATTGGAAAAACTCAGGAAAAAAGTAAAACTGAATGAAAAAATCATTTAGTAATAGAAGACTAAACTAAGAGGAACTCAATAGCAAGTAAACACAACACATAATGCTTCCTTAATAGAAACAAAATGCAGAAAAAAATTTAAATTACAAAAGAAACAAAAAGATAGGCTGGGCACAGTGGCTCACCCTGTAATCTCAGCACTTTGGGAGGCCAAGGAGGGCAGATTGCTTGAGCTCAGCGATTCAGGACCAGCCTGGGCAACATGGCAAAACCTCGTCTCTAATAAAAATACAAAAACTAGCTGGGCATGGTGGCTCATACCTGTAATCCCAGCTATGGAGAGGCTGAGGTGTGAGGATCACTTGAGCCCAGGAGGTCGAGGCTGCAGTGAGCTGTGATCATGCCACTGCACTTCAGCCTGGACAGAGAGAGACCTATCTCAAAAAAAAAAAAAAAGATAAAAACAGATTCAAGAGAAAGTACCAAATATTGATGACAGGCAAAGAAAATTGATATATGGATAGTAGGAGTCCTCGAAGGGGAAAACCAAAGCAAGGGAACTGAACCCATACTAAAATAATAATTAAAGAAACAAAGAAACTTTCCTAGCGTCCTGAAATTAAATGATTTGAAAATACGTATTGAATAGCCACATCACTTTTCTAAGAACATGGACCCAGATTGAGCAACACTAAGGAAAATTACTAATAAAAATATGAAGAAAAATTATAGTGAAATTACTGGCCTTTAAAGAAAAAAGAAATAAGATCCTTTGGAAATCTAGACAAAATAGCACATATGCTACTTATGTGTCCATATAAGAAAAAAAGATGACGTGACTTATAAGAGAAATAAAATTAGACTATCATGAGACTTTTTGTCAGTAACACTTTTGGCAGAAAAAAATGGAGTAACATATTTAAGATACTCAAGGAAGAGTGCGCCAAGAATCTTTTATACAACAAAACAGGCCTTCAGGTATCATGGACACATACAGACTGTTATCAACATCAAGAACTTGGGGAATATTGTTCTTCTGATCCTTTTCTGACCAATCTACTAGATAATGAGCTTCTGACTAGGAATGACTATGAAGACATTTTAAGGACTAGTGGTAAATGTTCAATGCAGTTACCTGTAGAACAAAACTAAATGAGGGCTTAGAAGGAGAGAGTATAGGAGCAGCCATATGCTCTGACAAGGTAAATATAGTGCAATAGTTGTTATTGTTTTTGAGGCAGTGTCTTGCTCTGTCATCCAGGCTGGGATGCAGTGACATCATCACAGCTCACCGCAACCTCAACCTCCTGGGCTCAGTGATCCTCACCTCAGACTCTTGAGTAGGTGGAACTACAGGCACATGCCACCATACCCAGCTAATTTTTTCATGTTTTTGCAGCAATGGGGTCTTGCTGTGTTGCCTGGGCTGGTCTTGAATTCCTGGCCTCAAGCAACCTTCCTGCCTCAGCCTCCCAAAGTGCTGGGATTTATTAGTCTCAAATTAGAATTGGAAGTATCAATATGAACTCAAGAGATATTTTGTGTATGTGTGTATGTAAAGCCATCACTTGAAATATCATTTCTCACTAAAACAAGGCAGGGCTTCTTAGAGAAGTAGCTGATTTCAGATCTAGGGCACAAATATATAAGAATTAACCTGGAATACATTAAATAGCAAGGAAGCTATCAAAGATTAGTCAGGTCATGTCAAAAGACTCAAGTGCTAACTTGAAGAAATGCCCAAAGATGTAACAATTTGACCATCAGTAATAATAATGACCATTACAATGGGTTGAAACCTTTTAAATATATTTGAATCCATGAGTTCATGATACTTTTTTCAAAAGAGCTCACTTGGTATTTGATAGGGAACCAATTTATCTTATAAACTGATAAAAACAGTTAAGCATTTGTCTTGTCTTTCCTACATGAACTGTATAATTGAGCAGGCCAAATAATATGTGAGGGGCAGTGATATGAGGGGCAGTGTTATTCTGTGAAAGTATTCAGGCTGGACGCAGTGGCTCATGCCTGTAATCTCAGCACTTTGGGATGCCAAGGCGGGCAGATCACCTGAGGTCAAGAGTTCGAGACCAGCCTGGCCCACATGGCGAAATCCTGTCTCTACACAAGAATTAGCCGGCCGTGGTGGTGGGCACCTGTAATCCCAGCTACTTGGGAGGCTGAGGCAGGATAATTGCTTGAACCTGGGAGGCAGAGATTGCAGTGAGCAGAGATCACGCCACTGTACTCTAGCCTGGGACAGAGCAAAACTCCATCCCCCCCGCCAAAAAAAAAAAAAAAGAAAGAAAATATTCCAACTACTTAAATAAAAAGAATTAGAATTAGAAGATTACTATTTCGCAACCACCAATAAGCAGATATAGGTATTAAGCATTGACAGTTGCTAAGATAATAAAGAGAGCCTCAAGCAGACATGATGTGCCTCCTCTAGTTTTGCCAGACACTGTCCATAGTTTTGCTAAAGGGATTGAAATGGAATCAGATCTAGTCTCCAGATCCATCTGCCAAGTTGCAGAAAATACAGAGGACAAAACAACGTGTGGAACTGTCCCGTGGGTGTGCAGTCAGAAATTCCAGACTGTGGGAAACTCTACAGCTCAAATGGCCTAGATTCTTCCACAGATAAATTATAAGAAAGCAAAGGGATAGAACAGGAGCTTATGATTTAAAAGAGACTTAAGGCTGGGCACAGTGGCTTACACCTGTAATCCCAGCACTTTGGGAGGCCAAGGCAGGTGGATCACGTGAGGTCAGGAGTTCAAGACCAGCCTGACCAACCTGGTGAAATCCCATCTCTACTAAAAATGCAAAAATTAGCCAGGCGTGGTGTGACATGCCTGTAGTGCCAGCTACTTGGGAGGCTGAGGGCAGGAGAATCACTTGAACTTGGGAGGTGGAGGTTGCAGTGAGCTGAGATCACGCCACTGCACTCCAGCCTGCGCAACAGAATGAAACTATGTCTCAAATAAAAAACCACAAAAACCCAAAAAAAATTATAAAAAAAGAGATTTAAAAGATACCACATTTTAAGAATGCGCAAGACTATAGTGTCTAGAGAATGCATTGTTGGGTGATAAAACTTTTTGAAATGCAAGGAGGTGATTACTATAAAAATCAAGATAATGATTTTGGGAAAGGGTAGGAGGGGCTTCTGTGGTTTGGGGCACATAGGAGAATTTTTGGAATGGCTTCCAGCGTGCTGCTGCTTTATCTGGGTGATGTTCACCCTATAGCTGTTTTCTTTCTTTCTTTCTTTCTTTCTTTTTTTTTTTTGAGACAGAATCTTACTCTGCCACCCAGGCTGGAGTACAGTGATACAACCTTGGCTTACTGCAACCTCCTCCCCGGCCAGCTCAAGTGATCCTCCCACTTCAGCCTCCTGAGTAGCTGGGACCACAGGCATGTGCCACCAGGCCCAGCTAATTTTTTGTATTTTTAGTAGAGACGGGGTCTCACTATGTTGCCTAGGCGGGTCTCAGACTCCTGAGCTCAAGTGATCCACCCACCTCAGCCTCCCAAAGTGCTGAGATTACAGGCATGAGCCACCACACCCGGCCTATAGGTGTTTTCTATAGTTGTGTTTTATATTACATGAAAAATTTTTATTAAGTAAAACTGTTTTTAAAACATTTTCATAATGTTCAAAGATAATAAATGGTTCTAAATGGGAAAGGAAAAACTAAAAATTTGAGGGGAAAAACTAAAAATTTGAGGGGAAAAACTAGAAATTTGAGGTAAAAAACCTGTTTCAACATGTGACAGATTCTTCCTGAGGATTTAATACTGTTTAAAGAAAAACATGTATTAAATGTAGGTGCTTAGAACATACTTTTCTTTTTCCTCAATAGTTTTTTTTTTTCATGTAGGTATTAGAGAAAGGATGGTCACAATGAATGAGCTATTCATCTTGGGTTATATTCTTCACATCTTTGAATTTGATTTGGGACTTTCTGTGAAAAGCAACGTATCATTACACTCAAGTGTCTCTGTTTGCAGCCCATAAACAATAAATTGTATATCATATCACTCCTAAATATTTCAATTCCCCACAGTTTTTCAGGATATATAAGTCTTTGGTCAATGTTGCTTTTTTAAAAGTGAGAAATTGAGTAAGATTATGAATAAGTTAAAAACCCTTTATTTATATTTTGTATTTAACAGAAATTTACTGAGCACCTTTGTGTGCCATGAAGTGAGGATTCAATAGTGAAGACAAACACAGATCCCTTGTATTCTAGTGAGTCTTTGCATCTTATATTAAGGAAGCTCAGGAAATTGATACTTAGGACAGGATTGAGAAAACAAGTGATTTCTTATGATCTAAAATTATCTGCACAAATATTTCTTCATAAACTTCAAGTGGCTATTCTCAAAGTAGCTGAAAATAGCCCCCTTTTAAGTCTATGAAATTAACATTATAGAAAAGAATTTTAGCAATTTTGGAGCAGGATGCTTTCTGGATACTTAATTCTGAACAACATTAGAATTTAGCTCTCCTTTTAATTTAAATCTAGTTATTCTTTATTATTTTAAAATATAAGGCATCTGCATTTTAAAACCTGAGTAACATTTATTTAGGTTTTCTTACTCCAAGGGAGAGGACCTGATCTAAGTTTTTAAGAAAAAATGATTATAGTTTCTTCCCCTTCTTTTTAAGAGAACCTTTTCATATATTACCTATTACTTAATAGCTCATTACTTTGACACACTTTCTGATTCAATATTGTGTTAACACTTATTAGAGATGCAAATGAAGATATGTGGCATTTTAATGTTCTGGATACATTTTAAATAGTCATGTTTCATTGAGGTGAAGTCTTGCTCTTGTCCCCCAGGCTGGAGTGCGATAGCGCTATCTCAGCTCACTGCAACCTCCGCCTCTGGGGTTCAAGCGATTTTCCTGCCTCAGCCTCCTAAGCAGCTGGGATTGTAGGTGCCCGCCCACTACCATATCCAGCTAGTTTTTTGTATTTTTTAGTAGAGACGTAGTTTCACCATGTTGGCCAGGCTAGTCTCGAACTCCTAACCCGAGGTGATCCACCTGCCTCGGCCTTCCAAAGTACTGGGATTACAGGCATGAGCCACCATGCCTGGCAAATTTGAGGCTTTCAACTCCTGTCTTTTCTGTTACTGGTGAGGCACTGAGTCCCTCTCTAAGTGGATTAGTTATAACTTCATGACAATAAGGTGGCTGGCTGTCTCGTGTAGGGAAAATGAGATCTCTTTCTTGGGATTTTTTTACTGAACAAAAGTTTAATCATTTTTACTAGTCTCTGACAGATGGCTTCCTATAGTTCTGGTTAAGATGATGTACTTAAAGTTCTCTAGAGATTAGTCCGATATATGTATACATGGTGCCAGTGATTTGTTTTTTTTCAATGCAGTCGATTTTTCTAATCTCTCCCTTTTTTATTCTTTTCTTCTTTTTTGTGGGGGGCAGGTAATGAAAGCATGGGATGCTCATGTGACAGCAGTTTGCTCTCAAGATGCCAGTGGACTTGTAAGGAAGCTTGGGGCAGATGATGTAATTGATTACAAATCTGGAAGTGTGGAAGAACAGTTGAAATCCTTAAAACCGTATGTATTAGAACAATGTTCACACTGGGAGTGGGAACAAGGACAGTTGATTATGCAGGTCTGAGATGGTTTGGTGGCTTTACAAGCACGTTGGAATCTTAGAGAAGCATCTGTGAAAGCATTCCATGTCATTAGAAGTTACTTAGGTTGGCTTCTGTTTTAATTCCAGATGTTAATACAACACGGTAACAGCATGTGGATAGGTACTGAGGAAGTTATTTTGCTTACATAGTCTTAGCTAATTTTGAAGTTAACATGCTGGTTTGTAAGAGGCCTGAAGACAAAAATTGGAAATGTGTTCCTTTTGTGGCATCTGTCACCACAGGAAGAATATAGAGTAGTTCATGAAGTACATGATTAGCCCAAAACATACTTTCCGTGTTTTGGCTTAACAAAGGCTTAAGAGAAACAGTGTAAGTCTAAACTTTGGTAATGGGAGCACTGTGGATATTCCCAGTGTGTCTGAATGCCAGGCTGTGGTTTGGCCTGAGGTACCAAACAGGAATGCATTCAGGAATTCTCTTGGGTCGTGTTGATTCTGACTGTGACTCTAGCTTATTCATCTGACCTTTATCCAGCCAAGACCAAGCTGAAGCTGACAGCACAAATGAGGAGTATTTGGAAAGCTATTTTACTGCTTCTGTTTAAAAGGTTTTCCCTTTTTTGATTAATTTTCAGAAGTCAACTACTCTTGCCCACATTGAGTAGAAGTGTATTTTTAAATAGAAAGAAAAAAGAAAAAAAAGGGAGTCCTTATCTGACTCCGCCCAGCCTTTCTTAGCCAGTGCCACCAACTTCCAACGTAGTTTGGCAGTGCACCCGGCAGCAGCCAGCCAACTGATCGTTCCTTCAACTGTTTAGGGAGCTTCTACTGTTGCCAGGCAGGGTTCCAAACACCAGCTACAGTGGTGAACCAGACAAATGCCCACTTTCATGGAGCTTACATTCTTGTTTGGGCGGTTTTAGTGCTAGGTGCTCTGACACAAAAAAATGAAAGGGAATAGACTAGGGAGGAGGCTGTTATAGATAGGGAGGTTAAAGAATGCCTCATTGAGGAAGCAACATTTGAGTGGAGGCTTTAGTGAGCAAGCCAAATGAATGGGATTTGTGTGTGTTTGATGTTGCTCCCTGCTGTATCCCTCCATCTGGAAGAATGTAGTAGCATGTAGTAGGTGCTCAATAATATTTATTTAATTATCGAGGGAATCTAGGAGAACAATTGTCCCAGCTGGAAAGAAGAGCAAACATAAAGCTCCCATGTCAGGAACATGCCTGGCATGTTTAAGGACTAACATTGTCCCTTTCAGAGATTTTGTCAGCTACCCTCTCGTCTGTGTGTTAGGGCCTGAGCCTCTTTGGGCACCCACTCTGTCGCCCAGGCTGGAGTGCAGTGGCACAATCTCGGCTCACTGCAACCTCTGCCTTCCGGTTTCAAGCGATTCTCCTGCTTCAGCCTCCTGAGTAGCTGGGATTACAGGCGCGCACCACCATGCCCGGCTAATTTTAGTAGAGACAGGGTTTCACCATGTTGGCCAGGCTGGTCTCGAACTCCTGACCCCGTGATCTACCCGTCTCGGCCTCCCAAACTGCTAGGATTACAGGCGTGAGCCACTGCACCCAGCCTGATCTTGTATCTTCTGATGCTTCTAGGAATAGCAACATGATACTGCGGCCAAGTCCTACCCATTCCCCTCTGTCTTCCTTAAGGGGTTTTGTTTTGTTTGTTTTTTCGTTTTTGTTTTTGAGATGAAGTCTCACTCCACTGCCCAGGCTGGAGTGCAATGGCGCGATCTTGGTTCACTGCAACCTCCACCTCCTGGGTTCAAGTGATTCTTGTGCCTCAGCCTCCTGAGTAGCTGGGATTACAGGCACTCACTACCACACCTGCCCAATTTTTCTATTTTTTTTTTTTTTTTTTTTTGTGGAGATGGAGTTTCACCATGTTGGCCAGGCTGGTCTTGAACTCCTGGCCTCAAGTGATCTGCCTGCCTTGGTCTTCCAGAGTGCTGGGATTACAGGCATGAGCCACCACACCTGGCCTACCTTAAGTTTTATACATGTCTGGAATTTGTCACCAGAGAATAGGAGAACTTGAGAGACAGAAGGCTAGAGGACATTCAGTCTAGGCTCCCAAACTGGTGCTACGCTTCCCTCCTTGGCATGTCTTCCTGGCAAGTGGTCTTGCTCCTTTCGCTTGTACTTTTCTAGTAGGGGGACCTTCCTGCCTTATAAATGCAAGCCATTACTACTTCTTTTCTTTGATAGCTTTAGTTAAAATTGATCTTTGTAATTTCTGCCTGGAGTTTGACCTCTCAGTCTACCGAGGATAAATATGTTCCTCCTTCCAAGTAGCAGCTTTTTAGGTATTTGAATCTTAGAGTTTTATAGCAAGAAGGGGCTTTGAAATCCTTCAGTCCAACCCTATGATGCTGTAGTTGAGAAAGTGAAGGGCAGAGGAGTTACGAGTTTTTGCATACTCGAGGTCATGCCACCAGTGATTTGTTGGGAGAGCTGGATTCACAACCTGGTCTCCAGATTTCTTTCTCAGACAATGCCTGTTCTATAATACCAGGCTGCCCTTAAGTTTTCTTTAAGTATCCTAAGATTTGTTCATTCAAAACTTGGAAATGAAGTAGATGCTTTTTTAGTGAAAAGAACGGTCATCTATTAAGGTCATCATGCTCCTGCATTTCATATCCTTAGATTATATTTGCCATTTTTTTTTTCCTTCTTCTTCTTTTGAGACAGAGTTTCACTCTTTTTGCCCAGGCTGGAGTGCAATGGCATGACCTCGGCTCACCACAACCTCTGCCTCCCAGGTTCAAGCGATTCTCCTGCCTCGGCCTCCCAAGTAGTTGGGATTATAGGCATGTAATCCTACGCCTGGCTAATTTTGTAGTTTTAGTAGAGACAGGGTTTTTCCATGTTGGTCAGGCTGGTCTCAAACTCCCGACCTCAGGTGATCCACCCGCCTCGGCCTCCCAAAGTCCTGGGATTACAGGCATGAGCCACTGTGCCCGGCCTTGCCCTTCTTTAGTTTGGTTCTATAAAATACTCAAGATCCACAAAGTTGGCCAAAGCTGGTTTCAGGAACTTTAATGTTTGACATCATCCAGATGAATTTGGAAGGGAGAAAAGGTTTACCAAAGAGGAATTCATCAACTGATGTGCTCAATTTATATGCATGTATTCTCTATATAGATCTTTGTTTTCAAAAGTATTTAAAAGCTTATTAAGTTTTTACCCCCTTTCAGTAGAATATAGTGATTACAGAAGTTTTAGGTTAGATGTAAGAAGTTGAATATCTGTTAGTTCCTGTGGATTCCATTATCACTGAATTTTTTTGGCATGTTAGAACAGGCTGTTCATTTCTCCTTTTGCATTGTCCTGATGCTGTACCTGAAGCCAAATGATAGAAAATTCCAGAAGGTGAAGAGGATGCTTCCATGAGCATTTCTGACTGTAGAGAGAATAAAAGCAAATCATTCTTGTAGGTGAAAATCTCATACTTTACTTTCAAGTATCCATGTGCACTAAAGAACATAGCGAATGGAAAACTTGGCAGTTTATTACAAAGCTTAATTAAGTCAGACTTTCTCAATCTTGGCAACCTTAGTTTCTCAAGTATTGACATTTTGGGCTGGAAAATTTTTTAGCTGTGAGGGGCTATTCTGTGCATTGTAGTGAACCAGAATCACTCTCTGTTCAGAACTACTTGCTGAAGCCATTCTAAAGTACTAGAAAATGAGATGATTTTATGACAAAAATTAGTCGCATTCAACTTACCTTGCAGAAAAGTCATAGAGCCAGCGAGTGGGTATGTCCTTCCGTCTCCATCAAAGCAGCCACCCCTCTGCAGGATGGCGAGAGGTGCAGCACAGTGCAAGATTCGCCACTGAAATAAACCCCAAGCCAACTGGTGCTGGAAGGGAAGGAGGCTCAGAGTCCAGTGTAAAGCCTGACAACAATGTTTTGATTTGGTTCTTCCTCTCCAGGTTTGATTTTATCCTTGATAATGTTGGCGGATCCACTGAAACATGGGCTCCAGATTTTCTCAAGAAATGGTCAGGAGCCACCTATGTGACTTTGGTGACTCCTTTCCTCCTGAACATGGACCGACTGGGCATAGCAGATGGCATGTTGCAGTCAGGATTCACTATAGGTTCCAAGGCATTAAAGGTAGGAAGAAGGGTCTTGGTTGGTGACTGCAAGCAGCCTCCTGCTGCAGAAATTGGTTTGCCACCTAGCCAGTTTCTCTTCTCTTGGAGGCCGCATAGCACAGTGGCTGCAAGCATGGACTCTGGAGTCACACCGACTGGCTTCAAAATCTGACCTCTACTTAGTAGCTGTGTAACCCTGTGCAAGTTACTGAAGGTCTCTAAACCCCAATGTCTTCCCCTGTAAAATGAGGCTGATAATAGACCTACCTTACCGCATGGTTGTAAGGATCAAATGAAGTAGTCCATATGGAGACATGGCACAGTGCCCTTATTAAATGTTAGCCTTTATTATTACTTATTGCCTCTCTTGATTACATCTGATGTACTGTCTGTGCTTCCTTCTTGTCTCTGCCTGATGACCCTCTCTCTGTTTCATGTCTTAACACTTACAGTCTCTTGTATATAAAGATGAAAACTTACAGTTGCTATTTTCATTGTATTGGGATAGACCAGTGATTCCCAGACTGGGGCTTTCAGACATTTAGAGGTCTATGAGTAAAAGAAGTTGTACTTTTACTTCAGTAAGCCTCCACTCTTGCCTTTGCTGGGATTGTATCAACTTGTTCTAACACTGCATATTCTGTGTAAATTTGAAACTCCAGCTATTAATGACATGATGGGAGTTTCTGGGACTTGGTTAGTCAGCCTGACTCTGAAACAGGGCCACTTTTACCAGGGCTGTATGAAGCTCAAAACTGAATACATCTCACCCAAATTGCACACTTCGGTGAGTGGTGGGCATTGGAGACTAGGGCAGATGAGCCTCAGTTACAAGACTAATAGAGCTTGAGCATCTGCTCTCCACTTTACCTCATAGCCTGTTGTCATCACAGTGGGGACAGAGGCTTTTATAATTTCATGGGATAAACTGGTGGTAATTATAGATCATTGGTTTAAAATATGAATTGATGTTAAAAGGGAATATATGATAGAAAAAATAAAGATAGGCTGGGCATGGTGGCTTATACCTGTAATCCCATCATTTTGGGAGGTGGCGATGGGAGGATTGCTTAAGCCTGAGGAGTTTGAAACCAGCCTGGGCAACATAGTGAGAGTTTATCTCTACAAAACCATAAAAAAATTAGCCAGGTCTGTTGGTGCATACCTGTAGTTCCAGCTGCTCAGGAGGCTGAGGCCAGAGGATGGTTTGAGTCTGGGAGACAGAGGGTGTGAGCCGTGATCATGCCATTGTACTCCAGCCTGGGCAACAGAGGAAAACCTTGTCTCAAAAAAAAAAAAAAGATTCTATTTTTTAAAATTAGACAAAATACTTGAGACTCTGGGACAAGGCAGTAGAAAGTTCCTCGGTGGTAAAAAGGCTGTGAATAGCTGTATCAGTCTGACCAACGCTGACTCATGTTTGTGAGATGACTGGCTTGATAATTATCTTTAGCATTTTATTTATTCCAGATATTAATTTGGGACCTTTTATGGGGATGAAACTTAGGACTTTGGTCTCTTGAATTCTGTGTACTAACTAAATACTTAGAGGTAGTAACAAAGAGCTATGATGGAGGAGACCACGACTCAATTCTTATGAAATATTATTGGTAATAGAAATGAACAAACCAGGCCCTGCACTGTGGTGTCCTTCTATTTTCATTTGATTCAGACAGTAGCCCGAAACAGTGTCCACGGGGTACTTTGTGGTAGAGAAAGGGCTCTTAGCTGTCCTTTCTCTCTTCTTTCTCTTTCACAAAACCCAGATTTTCCAGTGCTTTAAAATGTAAGTTTAAGTTTTCTGTAAGATTTCAGTTTGTACTCCAGTGAGACCCCTTACAAGTTAACCTTCGGAGTTGTCCTCGGAGAGTAAAACAGGCATAGCTGTCTTCATTCTCTTTTCCTCCTACTTGAAAGATGATAGTGGTAATCTCATGTGAAAACCTTTCAAGTAGTTTTCAATGTCTTTCTGATTGTGCACACAGTTAAAGCCTCATTGTCATGCTTCTGACTCTCCTGCCTGCTTTGATTTACTTTCTCTCCTATAGTGGCCTGGGTGGGCGGCGGGGGGAACACAGACCTCTTGTAGCAGAATATAAAAATTCTGCTGTTACAGACCAAAAGTTTCTCTTTACAGAGCCGCATGCTGTGAAGAGTTATAGATGTGGCAGTTGTGACCATTTTTGTGCCTTCTTTAATACCCTAAACAATTACCAGAATGTTTTAATTGTAGTCTATGAAGCCAGACCTTAGGGAAAAGTATTTGAACAGATCTTCTGTGATTGTCATTAACTGGATCCACAGTAAGCTTGGGACATTCTCAGTGCTTCTGGCATTTAGCCACATAATCCTTCAAACAGCTTTTTTCTTTTTCTTGTTTTGTAGAGACAGAGTCTTGCTATGTTGCCTAGGCTACTCTTGAACTCCTGGCCTCAAGCAATCCTCCCACCTCGGTCTCCCAAACTGTTGGGATTATAGGTGTGAGCCATTGTGCCTGGCCTCTTCTTTTTAGGTTAGTTGCATAAACCAGTGCATCTCAACATCTTTCATGCCATGACAGACATAGAAAATGATAGTATTTGAACAGCACGTTGAGGCTGCCTTGGATAATAGAGATGAACAAACCAAGCCCTGCTCCTCCAAGACCAGCCTATCCAGAGACTTCTACCAGCCCTGGCTCTGCCTGGCTATCGTGAGGGCTAAGGGGAGTCAATATCTCATCACAGCAATTCTAGAGTATGCTTGACTCTCTTTACATCTGTTGTCCTAGGGTAATTATTAATGATGAATCCTTTAACTCTCACAGGTTTTCTGGGTTGGACGATAATCTATAGGATCACTCACCCAGTAAGCCATCCTGGCACACCCAGTGGGAAGCTTTGCCTAGGCAACCGCTTAGTTTTTTCTTTCTTTCTACATTCTTAAACTGAATTGGTATTGTCTCCGTCTTTCCTCAATAAGCTTCACTTTTAGCACGGGGCAAGTATTGATAGAATACTTTTTATGTGTGAGGCATTTTGTATACATTCTCATTTCATCCTTCCAACAATCCTGCAAGCTAGGTGGTGCTACCACCATTCTACAGGCCAGGAAATGGGCTGAAATAGGTAGCCTGATAAAAATAACATAACTAAAACAAAACAAAAATAATGCAACTAGTAAGTGCTGGGGTATGGGGTTTCCACTGAATTTTCCAGCCTCACGCCAGAGTAGTAGCTTATATCATACTGAGTGTAAGCTCAATGGCAAAGAAGTCTGAGCTCACCTCACAGTTGTGGGTAGTTGTGGAGAGGGCAGCACTGTGGTACTGGCTGACCCTCTGCTACCTCAGATTGCTCCCATCTGATGAAAGTTTGGCTGGGCAGGTCATTGAGGTATCATGGAGAACCTCAGCTCATTTGCTGTTTCCATAATGGCCCACCCTACCTTCGACATAAAGAATAACAGTTACAGCCAGGCACAGTGGCTCACGCCTGTAATCCCAGCACTTTGGGAGGCTGAGTTGAGAGGATTCTTGAGACCAGGAGTTCAAAACCAGCCTGGGCAACATAGCAAGACCCTCTCTCAATTAAAGAAACAAAGAATAACAATTGTAAGTGGCCATAGAGTGGTCATGAACCCTCTCGGTGTAAGATTTTTACGCATCTTCATTTGGAGAGGTATTGCCCCATAATAGATTAGATGGCTTTGTATTTGCCATAACCATAGGGAAGATTCAGCCATGATATATAAGGAACTTTGCACTTTGTTTTGCCTTTAAAGCCACTTTATTCCTGTCAGAACCAGAAAAAAAAATTGTGATTGGGCTTCTTGTCTAAGATCATATTTTGGTGACTTATTGTCCCCAAAACATTTTTGAATTTGGTGCAAACCTCTTTTCTGGTGCCTCTGGGCTTTATTCAAACCTTAGTAGGGAAAGTCTAGAGGTCTCAGCCCCTGATTCCTCCTGGGGAGGAAACCCACTGTGGAAAACCCACTGTGGTCATTTTAAGGAAAGCTTTCCTGTGCTTACTTGTTCTTCAGTCACAGTTTAGAAAAGGAGCCTAAGTGACATGGATATGTCTTTGTTCGGTTATTTATTAAACATTTATGGAGCATCCATTCCCTGTCAGTCATTGTGCCAAGGTGCTGTGCACACATTCTGTCAGCATGCAGTGAGAAATCAGTTTGTTGTAGTCATCCAGAAAATGCTTTTCCCTAAATGGGCATTTAGTCAGATTTTATGTTTTTCTATATTTGACATGTTCTGTTTCTTCTTTTTAGCATTTCTGGAAAGGAGTCCATTATCGCTGGGCATTTTTCATGGCCAGTGGTCCATATTTAGATGACATTGCAGAACTGGTGGATGCGGGAAAGGTAAGTGCACCTGGAAACCTGGATTGGAAGCCTTTGTATTTCTAGAGCACCTCCTGTAGACCTGCCCACTGAGCTTCGTCAGTGGGGACTCTACAGAGCGAGCCTGCTCACCTGACTTTGTGCTGCCTTACATGGCCAAGTTTACAGGCTGTGTCTTTGGTTCTGTCTCCATGGGAGGGGTAGACACAGACTGCTCCAACTGTATAAGAGCTTCTCTCATCTAGTCAAACCCCTTTGGTTTAGTAGATGAAGAGGCGGGCCCAGGGAGGTTATAGGATTCCCCCAAAGACACTTGGTTAGATCAGCGCACAGCTGTGATCTACATTGGGCTGCTAATATTTCATCAGGTTCCCAGGTCTCCTGATTTCTAGGTGGGTGTAATAAAATTGAGGGCAAATAAATAGTCTATCTGAGACAGTCAGTGGCCAGGGCGAGGGTGGGTGAGGATTGATGGGGATTTGGGTGAAGACAACCGGCTGGTGTACTCTGCCTACTAGTGTCTGTCCTGCCGTGGACTCTGTGGGAAAGCGACTGTTGCTTATCCTCTGGTCATCCTGTTCTGGATGTCAAAAGGTCTTTCAGGGATTCTGGGGATTGAAAGCCGCCTCAGCTGCCACCTGCTTGTTTGGGTTTTTACATGGTCTAAACCACCCTGACATTCCCATCTCCAGAGGAATAACTGAGAAGGTGGTATTCTGGTGCTGATATTTTTTATGTTAGTGAGAGATTGTATGGAATTATAGGATGGAGAACTTCCAGAGGGTTGTGTGAGATCATAGATAGGCTGATTCTCATTTTACAGATGAGAAAGCCGACTCACCAAGAAACAGGGGCATGCTGAAACTTGCAGAAATGGAACCAGCGCTCTTGTGCTTTTTCCTCTCCACCTTTCCGCTGTATTCTTAGTACTGGAAGCTGATTTGGGACTTCAGCATACATTGTCTTATCTTTGTCACTTTGCAGTGGGCAGGGAATGGAGTTAGAGCAGGCTAGCGTTAGCATTGTGTGAACCACTCTGAGACATTTGGACAGAGCCCCTGGAGGTGGGCTTGCTTCTTCTGGCCCTTGGCCCTTGCTGGCATATTTCATCTTTCCGTTTCGATTTTGGAAAGGAATGTTTTTGGGAACTAATGGCTGCTTTTTCTGTATTTAAGGTTTTTCTTCTTTCACAGCCAAGGAACTATATAAGAAAGAGGATGGCCTGTTGCTGTTTCTCAGATATTTGGGTTCCAGGCTTATGGGTCTTTTCGTGGACTTCTAACTTTTGGTGTGTTCTGATAGGGGCAGGGGCTCTGTGTTATTGTGACTGTGTAACTCCTTCTTTGTAGGGTTCTCCCATATCCCACAAGAATGCTTATTTTATTTCTAGGAAGGAGAGAATGAATTATCAAGTAAGTGCTGCGTGTGGTTGGAACCCCATTATTAGAGAGGTCTTTGTCCTCCAGAAGTCCACGTTTGTGTTTGTCCTGATAACTGATCCAGGCTGTTCACATGCTTACCACTGCTCTTCTGTATTCAAAATATTGGGACTCTCTCTGCCTGGAAATTACTGTTTACCCAACAGAGATGAGAGGTGACTTGTATGTATCTACCTATTACATTTGGCAGATAACTGGTAATGGCTAAAATAGGGCATGATAAACAATAACAAAAAACGATGTCCTTGAAGTATTCTCCAAGGAGGTTGAGTGAGCAAATGTGCCTTGTGCTTTGATTCTCCTCTCCTACACGGGCTGTTTGGGCTTGGGTGTCGTTCCTGTCAATGAGGGGTTCTGGGACTGTGAAGTTGGTATGTGGCACTGGATGCCTCAGTGAGGCCAGCTCTCTTGTCGTGTCCCTGCTTCTGTGTGGATATGAGAGGTCATTGCCTTTTTATCCTGGGAAGTTGGAAAGAATAACACAACAGAGCTTACTTACGTGTTGTGTGGTTAGTAGAGATTTGTTAAATTGGAGGAGGACATTTAAATTCTTCCAAGCTTTGGCTGAGCCTTCATGATTCTCATTAGCAGGTAACTGTTAGAAGAGCTACAGTTGTTTTCTGATAGTGAAAAGCTGTGAAACAACAGAGCCAACTCTTGTAAAATACTTGAACTTTGAAAAAATACATTCATAAGGTTCAAAAACCCTAAAAATGGAAAAAGTTATTTCAAGAAATCTTCTTTTGACTGCTATATCTCAGTCACTGAGATTCTGCTTGTCAGATGCAGCCAATATTACCAGTTTCTTGGGTAGTCCAAAGATACTCTATCAAAACAGGAAAAATAATTTTTTTTCTCTCTTTCTCTTCTGTCTTTCCTAACACAAATGGATAACATACTGTTCTGCAACCTGCTTTTTTTTTTTTTTTTTTTTAACAGTGTATCTTCAACTTTGTTTAATGTCAGGATATAAAAGCTTTCTCATTCTTTGTTTAATAGCTGCATAGTATTTGTATGGGTATACCATAATTTGTTGAATTTCAGTCTTTTGCTTCAGTGGATAACCCAGTATTTATGTTTAGTACCTCATTGTATATATAACCATTTCTGTTCATGGAAATGGAATTGCTGAGTCAAAAGATATATGCATTTATAATTTTGATAGATTTTTTTTTTTTTTTTTTTTTTGAGACAGAGCCTTGCTCTGTCACCAAGGCTGGAGTGCAGTGGTGTGATCTCATCTCACTGCATCCTCCGCCTCCTGGGTACAAGCAATTCTCCTGCCTCAGCCTCCTGAGTAGCTGGGATTACAGGTGCCTGTCACCACACCTGACTCATTTTTGTGTTTTTGGTAGAGACAGGGTTTCACCGTGTTGGCCAAACTGATCTCGAACTCCTGACCTCAAATGATCCACCTGCCTTGGCCTGCCAAAGAGCTGGGATTACAGACATGAGCCACCGCGCTTGGCCTTTGATAGATATTAAAATACACAGCTTTTGAAAATCTAGTATATATATTTATTGTCTGGAATTTCTCCTGTGGCCTACCTTCTAGGCCCCTTCTCTCTTTACTTACCCATTATCTTACTCTCTGAACCATTTTACCTCATTAGAGAATGTGAAGAAGATCTGGTTACTGGTTACTTGTGATTTAAACTATCTTAATATCTGAGCTGGGTGTGGTGGCTCATGCCTGTGATCCCAGCTACTTAAAAATTTGAGTTGGGAGGATCACTTGGGCCCAGGAGTTCAAGACCAGCCTGGGCAACATAGGGCAATCCCATCTCAAGGGAAAAAAAAAAGAATCTGGATGAATGAGTATTACTGACGGAGTCTAAATTCAGCTTGTTAGCCCTGCATGCCCCAGTAGAAATGGAGAAGCCACCGAGTTAATATCCACAGTAATGAGCACTCTCTGTCAATCCATTAATAGCATCGTCCTTCTGCCTTCTTTATGAACACACCAACCCTACCTTTGCTTTCTCCCAGTGCAGCACTCAGTAAATGTTTTTGGAATTAAGATTTCCTGCCTTTAATGTGCTCACCATTGTCAGGCTCAAAAGTGAAGAGGAGCTGAAATTTCCTAAGTATGTGGGGATCTCACAGTCTGTTTTTCCTGGAGATCCAGTCTTAAGCATTGTTTTCACATGACTATTGTCACGAAGGCTTATTGTGTGTCGTAGGACTCCATATTCATCCTATCTGGGCACAATTTCAGTCTGAATTTTAAGTTACCTGGTATTTTCATTATATCTTAGATAAAGTGGTTGGCAAACTACAGCCTGTGGGCCACATTCAATCTAAGGCCTGTTTTTGCATGTCCTCTGAGCCACGAATGGTTTTTACTTCCCTTTTTTTTTTGTTTGAGACAGAGTCTTGTTCTGTTGCCAGGCTAGAGTGCAGTGGCACAATCTCGGCTCACTGCAACCTCTACCTCCTGGGTTCAAGCGATTCTTCTGTCTCAGCCTCCCAAGTAACTGGGACTACAGGCACCCACCATCACACCCAGCTAATTTTTTGTATTTTTAGTAGAGACGGGGTTTCACCATGTTGGCCATGATGGTCTCAATCTCTTGACCTCGTGATCCACCCACCTTGGCCTCCAAAAGTGCTGGGATTACAGGCGTGAGCCACCGCACCTGGCTGGTTTTTACATTTTTAAAGATTTGTTAAAAAAAAAAAAAAAAATGAAGAAGAAGAGAACTTAGACCCTGTGAAGCCTGCAAAGCCTAAAACATTCACTATGTAACTCTTTACAGAAAAAGTTTGCCGATCCTTATCTTAAACTAGTAGTTAAATGTTTTTTAACTGAAACGCAGTCAGGCCAAGCTCCGGTTTACAGAATAGGCACAGGAGGAGCTGCTCTGCAGGTGAAGTGGCGGCAGGGAGTGACCTCCCTCGCAAATGTTCTGTTTCCTCACAGCTGCTCCACACAGCCAAGGAGCCCTGGGCTCCTGGACACCAGTTTGCAAACTACTGTTCTGAGCATTCTCAAAAAGAATGATTTATAATTTTTCCCTTAAGCGTAATGGGTTGGTACTGACGTGCCTTGTGCCTACAGTTTATTGGCATTTTCTCCTAAGCACAAAAAACAGTTCCTATTTTCATACTATTTAACACACTTACTTTTTGGTGGGGGGAGATATAGCACAAATTATATTCAGGTCACGCATATGCCGTTGAATAGCATACTCACAGACTGGAAAGAAGAAAGCCTTGCACTTGTCCAGTTTACTGTCTTCATCCCTTTATCCCCCATCCTGCCGTGATGTCACATTTGAAGGGACAGAAGCCCTAAGAAATTAAATGATGTGCTCAAGGTCACATAGGCAGGGCCCAGGTCTTTTGATCCTTAGGACAGTTCCTTCTACAGCCTTCATTGTTTTCTGCTTAAATAATCATCCAGACATTGTTACCTAGAGTTTGAATTCTTGGTATTTTACTCTGTCATCTTGTATTTCTCAGTATCTTGCAGGACTGAGAAGAGGTGGTGGTGAGGCAGTCTTCAGATGATAGCTGCTGCTAAGAAGGACTGTGTAACTGTGTTTTGAAGGAAAATATCTATACATATTTGCTTATATATGCATGTATTAGTTTCTTATTGCTGTAACAAATTATTATGAATGTGGTGACTTAAGACAACACAAATTTATTATCTTATAATAATAAGATTTTGGTCAGAAGTCCAGATGTGTGGGCAGGGCTGCATTCCTCCTGGAAGCAGGCTATAGGGGAGGATCTGTTTCCTTGCCTTCTCCAGCTTCTAGAGGCTGTATCTCCCTTGACTTGTGGCTTCATCACTCCAACCTCTGCTTCTGTTAATCTTTGACCTCTAACCCTCCTGCCTTCCTCTTATAAGGACCCTGAAATTACACTGGGCCCACTTGGATAATCCAGGATAATCTCTGCATCTCAGGATCCTTAACCTTAATCATACCAGCAAAGTTCTTTTGCCATGTAAGGTGCCATATTCACACATTTTGGGAATTAGGATGTGAATATCTTTGGGGGCCATTATTCTTCCTACCACAATACATAAAATATCTGAAAAGGATATGAGAGCAGCTAGAAATCTTGGTTGCTCCTGAGGAGGGAAACTAGATGGCTAGAAATCAAGCACGGTAGGACGATCTTTTTTTTTTTTTTTTTTGAGACAGGGTCTCACTTTGTCATCCAGGCTGGAGTGTAGTGGTATGATCTCAGCTCTCTGCAGCCTTGACCTCCTGGGCTCAAGCGATCGTCCCACCTCAGCCCCCCATGTAGCACTATCCAGCACTACCTCTTGGACAGGTATGCCCCTGACCAGCTCAATTTTTTGTATTTTTTGTAGAGACAAGGTTTTGCCATGTTTCCCAGGCTGGTCTCGAACTCCTGAGCTCAAGTGATCTGCCTGCCTGGGCCTCCCAAAATGCTAAGATTATAGGTGTGAGCCACTGCACATGGCCAGGAAGATATTTTTGAATGTTTATTTACACATATATATTCTTCATGTAATTAGTAAGCCTTCTGATGTTAGGAACTTAATGTTCACAGGTATATTCAAAATCTTAGATGCCAGCCAAGCATCTTGGTTGAGCAGTGATATAGATTTCTCAGTTGATTGATTTTAGCCAGCATTGATTTTAGCCTATGCACCATATTTGAGTTCAATTCAGAACACTTACTGAAGGCCCACTAGCACTTACTTGACCCAGTAGATGGTGGAGAAGTGTGTTGGTCACACTCAGTTACCTTTCGAGCAGCCTGTCCTTTGGAACGTTGTGCAGTGATGGAAATGTTCTCTGTCTGCGGTATTCACTTGGTGGCCACTACGCCATTGAGCACTTGAAATGTAGCAAATGCAACTTGAGAGACTGACTTTTTCATTTTAATTACTTACTTTTGATTAACGTAAATAGTCATGTGTCTAGAGGCTACCATATTGGACACAGCAGCTTTCGAGAAAAATGTAATGAGTTCTGAGATAGGTGATTTCCCAGGTCCGTCTTGAATAGCTGGGCCCTTGTTTAGCAATGAAGTACATTCTAAACCTTAAGTTCCTTATTGCCACTGGAGTTTGCTCCATGGAAAGAATGTAATGATGAGGGACTGAATCCCTAGGACCACACTGGAAGAGGGCTGCCTTGCCTGATATGGCAAGTATCTCATGGATCTCATGGCCTCAATGCTTCTGAAGTTTCCTGATGCTACTGAAATTGTTTCTATGAGCAAATTTATATGGGGTTTCTCCTCTCACTTTCTGGCTGTTGGAAGTGCATTTTTTAGGGGTACCTGGGGACAAGTCCTTGATGCTTTCCCAAATGGCACATTTACTCCCTTGGAGGGTTCCCCCATCTGCCATCCCCCTCCTGTCTCACCCTATCTTCCAGTTTTGAGTTTGCCATCTGGGGCAGGAAGTTTCCAAGAAATAGCAACTGAGAGCAAAATTCACCTCTTCCTTTTGTCTTCTTTTTATCTAAAGGTAGACTTAGTTTAAGTTCCCTTCTTCCTCTTTACCGCAACCCTGGAAATAGTGAACCTATCACAGAGGTCAGGGGCATACCTGTCCAGGAGGTAGTGCTGGAACTGCGGTCCTGGTGCCTGTCCACAGGTGTGTGGATTTGGACTCAGACCAGGAGCCCTTAGGTCTTCCTTGGTGTTTGTCACCTGTCAGCGTCCCCTCACACACCTCACCCTCTGAGATCTGCAGCCTCTGTGCCTGGTGGAAGAAGAGGCCAAGGGTCTAGGAAAAGAAGTGGAACAGACTGTGACTTCCCAGATTGCATCCATCCCATGCAGTAGCGACATTCCGGAGTCCTAGGTCCTTGTTTTGGCTCTGCTGTTGACAGCTCTGACCTTACACTTACCACTCAGTCACTTGCACTTCAGTTTCCTAATCTATCAAAAGAGGCACACTTGGATATGTTAACTCTACGGTTTTGTGATTCTCACTGGGAAAATGGGAATTGAGGGAAAACCTCTGCCTGCTGCCATGGCTGCCTAGACAGTGTCCTTCTCCACCAGCAGCCTCATGCTCTTGCAGTAGTGAGAGGTTTTCTGTACTGTCTTCCCCTCAAGCATTAGAGAGGGTTTTGCCTCAGCAGGAAGGAGGACTTGCCCAGGGGCTGGTAAGCAGCAATGTTCCAAGGTCACACCAGAGAGGTTGAGGTTCCCATCATCCCTACGTTCTCCCAGAAGGGATGTCAGGCAGCAGGTGCCAAATCTTGGTGCTTGGCTTGGTTCAGCCTTTGTATCAGGGATGCGAGGCACAATCAGCACCCCACACATGAATCCAAAACTGAATGAGGGCTGCTGCTGTGGGCGTCCCCTGGCCGGCCGTGAGCCTTGTGTGTCTGCACAGTGGGAAGCGTGCCGTTGAGCCTGCCCGCTTTATAACAGGGCTCCCTGTGCCAGGTGGACTACAGCAGCGTCATCACATAAACATCCCCACTTCACTGGGAGTAACCTTTCTTTCCCCCCTCTGGATTTTAACTCTGATCCCTTTGTCCTTAACAAACAAGTATTCTAGGTCTGATGTGAGGCTGTACATAGACACTGTCTCATTATCCAGTTAATCTCTGTTTGCTGTTACAGATTCAGCCAACAGTGGCATTTGCCGGCCTTCAATTGGAAACCTTTTTCTCCATTGTCACTTATGGGAACTGCTGAATGACTCATTATGCCGTGGTCAGCCCTCTCGGGTTATTTGCCACAATAGGCCTGACCAGCCAGATTAAAGTGGGCAGTAACTCTAAGCTCCCTGTGTCATCAGTTCAGGATCTGTGTCCCCAGTCAGAGCTCTAAATTGAACATTGAGTTCAGCCTGTTTTGGATTAGTGCCTTAGGAGGCGGACACTTTGTCAGTCTGTGGAATGGATGGGTATGTGCATGGTACAAGTTAGGGATCCCAAGAATAAGGCAGAGGGCTGGGTGAGTCCCATTTTAGGGTACATGCAGATCACTGGGGAAGCATTGTTTCTGCCCCATCCCTGCAGGTTCTGATGTAGTTGTTCTAACGGGAGGCCTTGGACTGCATTTTAAGCATGCATTTGGGTGATTCCTTTTCCAGGTAAACAGCATCCTGAAAACAGTGTCCCAGGGGCTTTGGGGGAGTGATTGTTGCAGGTCTCATGTGGGACATCCAGGAAACAACTGTTTTTTTTGTTTGCTTGTTTTGGTGACAGAGTCTCGCTCTGTTGCCCAGGCTGGAGTGCAATGGTGCGATCTCAGTTTACTGCAGCCTCCACCCCCCAGGTTCAAACGATTCTCATGCCTCTCAGCCTCCCGAGTAGCTGAGATTACAGGCACACACCAACCCACCCAGCTAATTTTTGTATTTTTAGTGGAGATGGGTTTCACCATGTTGGCCAGGCTGGTCTCAAACTCCTGACCTCAGGTGATCAGCTCACCTCGGCCTCCCAGAGTGCTGGGATTACAGATGTGAGCCACTGTGCTTGGCCAAGAAACAATGCATCCCATTCCATTCAGCAACATTAATGCAGTCCACCCCAAAGTGGGACTCACCACAGTCCTCTGCCTTATTCTTGGAGAGAATGGAAGACAAATAGGCTTTGTCTCACAAGCCAGCTCAGAGCAGTTAATAGTGGCTGCAGTGGTGAAGATTCTGAGGTCATGTTCAGCTTGCAGGGGTCAGCAATAGTGATGTCCTCCATAGGTGTGGATGGCACCTGTGTACCACACATCTGTCATCTTGGTGGCCTGGACACAGGGTCTAGAGACCAGGTCCTCAGCTGGCACAAGGCAGGCAAGCCGACATGCAGACTGTAATAAATCCTTACAGTCCTTGGCTACTTTTCCCTTCCTTCAAGGTTTTAGGGGTAGGTGTAGACAGCAGCAGATGCTATAGGATGTGATTTGCAGGTACAAAAGTATTTTCAGCTCTTTGGAGAAGGGAACTTTTGGAGTCTAAGATGCTTTTCTGGTGGCTGGGCTGTGAAGTCATCCACGAGGAAGGTTCATCAGATGCATCTGAATGTCACAATAACACTTCTTCCTCTTGTAAAAGGAAAGGCGTTGTAAAATGGATGAGTTGGCTTATGCCTTCTGATAACTTACCCCTGCCAGTGGAGCTATGGGAGGCGGGCCACTGAGATACCCAGTGGATAACCGTGGATGTTTGCTTAAAGTTTTGAAAAGGAAGAATTCAGTTGGATTTCTGCATGCAGAGAGAGGACGTTACCTGGGACCTAGTTTCAGAAGGAGGTTGCTGGCATTACTGATGGCGCAGTGAGAAGACCCAGCAGCACTGAAACATGTATGAGCTGCTGGAATGGCTTTCTTGTAAATTGTAACCAGCGCACCGTTGTTCAGCAAAGCCTGCCAGGGCAGCTCCAGCCTGGGCCAAGTATTCTCGAAGCCCGGAAAGCTCACATAAGATGCTTTTCCCCCCACTTACCTTATTAGCTTTCACCTAAGTGACATTGATGAAGCTCCTACTGTATGTTTAGCATTATACTGGGTGTTGTGGGGGATGCAAACAAAGTGGCTTAGTCCCCTGTCCCACAGGTACTTTATGCTCTGGTTGGGTAGATATGCCAAACACTGAACAAATTAAAAAAAAAAAAAGGAAACACACACACTATTTCCATGCACTTTCTGTAAGGGGCCAGATGGATACATACAGCAAGGACCTTGGGATGTTCTCTTTGTTATTTACCATACAGCACAGAGTGACTGAGATGGGTACTCAGCTGTAAACAAGTACAGTCTGTGAAGAAGGCCACATGGTTCCTGTGGTAGTTGAAAGGGACAACATGTTGCAAACTGGGGCATGAGGAAAGACAGTGTGAGACCTGGACGGGAAGGGTGGTAGAATCTTCACAGGAGAAGGATTTCTGGGCTTACTGACTTGTACCAGCAGAGGCATAAACATACCAGGTGGAGAAAAGTGACAAGTAGAGCGTTTTGGGAAAGCATGGAATCTGGATGAGGGCTGAGCTCAGGATGCTATTGGTCTTCGAATGCCAGGGTGGGAGCTGTTGAAGGGTTCTGAGTAGGAGAGTGACAGACCAGCATGGAGGAGAAGTAAGACTGGGCAGTGGGGTGGGAAGGGCCGTAAAGAGAGAAGCAGCAGTGAGGCAGGAATGGAGGCAGCATCATGGCCCGTGTGAGAACCTGACCTGGGTCCACTGGAGAGACACTCAAGAGAGACTGTGGCTTGAGGGACACTGTGAAGAAACTAATTACCAATGTCATCTGCCTTGAAAGATGTAGGCTTTTTTATCCACTGGTCAACCTCTTATGTTTTACAGATCCGGCCAGTTATTGAACAAACCTTTCCTTTTTCTAAAGTTCCAGAAGCCTTCCTGAAGGTGGAAAGAGGACACGCACGAGGAAAGACTGTAATTAATGTTGTCTAAATAAAAATGCAGTTTACTGATTGTTGGCGTTCTTATTTGGTGAGTGCCTGTGAGCCCAAATTTTTTTCTAGCATTTTTTCCAGATTAGATTATAAATTCCATGATACAAGCTTTAAAAAATAAGCACACCATTTTGGCCAGTAATCGATATAAAAATACCAGCACTTGAACTTGTCTGTAGTCAGTAAAAATTCCAGGTTTTTTCAAGCTGTTCTTTCACACTGGCTTTGCAGGTTGCTGTGGCACCTTCCATTTTACTAGCTTAAACTACTTTATTGTCTTATTTGTTTTTGAGACAGGGTCTTGCTTTGTCACCTAGGTTGGAGTGCAGTGGCACAATCACAGCTCATTGCAGCCTTGACCTTAAGCGATTCTCCTGCTTCAGCCTCTCAAGTTGCTAGGACTACAGGTATGCACCACCACACCCAGCTAATTTTTTGTATTTTTAGTAGAGAGTTTCGCCATGTTACCCAGGCTGGTCTCAAACGCCCGAGCGTAAGCGATCCACCACGTCAATCTCCCAAAGTGTTGGGATTACAGGCGTGAACCACCGTGCTGGGCTTGATCATCTTAATGTACCATACTAAAACTTTCAGTGTATGGATGGATGTCAGCATGAAGAGATCATTTAAAGCTAGTTCTTCTTGAATTAATCACCGAGCACCATTCTAACTGACCAAGGTTTCCTTTTTTGTTCCTCCACCATAAGGTGGTCACCACATCTAAGTCTCTTAGTGTCATATATAAAAATCTGGCTGGTGATTCATTTGTTTATGCTCCTAATATTGAAAGGTGAGGGCAGAGTTTCTAACTTGTCAAAACCCTTACGTCTTGCATAAGGGGTAGGCCTGTTTCGGCAATTGAAACATGCTTCTCTGAGGGCTTTTCCATGGAAATTGCAGCCTTCCAATGGAGTCCAAAGCTCGCCACTTTGATGTCAAATGTTTACATTTAGATCTCTCTCCAGTCAACCCATTGCAGTGTGCACTTTTGAATATTCATTTACGGTAAGTGTTTTTACTTCCTAATATACTCATCCTCAGTATTGCACCTGAAATGCTTCAACTTTTGATGTAGACTTGTTTTGAGATTTCTGCTTGGTTTATTCCTGTTAGACACTCGTTTGGTAGCATGTATGTTAGATGTAGGCTTTTCTCTAGAATTGCTGGTCTGGTCTTACTACCGAGTTATTTCAAAAGAATAAAAAGTCTGATTTTCCAGGTGTAAATACCAACTGCTCTTGAATTCCATCTGGAGCAGCCTCAGCTCTTTTCCTGGAGGGCTCCCAGGTGGTAGTGGGAGTAAAATACTTGAGCCAGGACCTCACTCATCCTCGTTTCCACTCAGAAACCATGGCGTTTGGAAAGAGTGTCAGCAACACTTTCTTGCTGTTAAACCAGCACCCCTCAAACCTGCTTCATCCTAATCAGACATTTGTTTCTCATCTGCTAGCTGACTCTCTTTGAAGGGTTAGATGAGGGCTACTGAATGGACTCTCAGATTTCATCAACATAGTTAACCAGAAGCAAGTTTATTTAAGAGATCAGCTCAGCACAGGCCATTGTAGAGTGTCTTACCCCACCATATTGTAATGGTATACACAAAAGGCCTAAATTCAAAGCTATACATCTAGGAACAAGACAGATACATTGGATGCTGTTGTACCAGCGCCAATAATATTTTAAAACAAGATAAACTATTCCAGTGACCGGAATTGCCTACCACAGACTCCAGAGAAGATCAGCATTTTAGAATTAGAAACACACTTGAATAGATGGAAAAGAAACGAGTTGTTCTACGTGTGATAAGAGCACCAGTATTGAGTGATGAGGACAAAAAGAGGAAGAATATATTCAAGGAAATGTTTAGCACTTTTGTTCTTCAAAGCTAGAACCCAGTTTGAACAGCAGCGTATGGGCCAGTGTCTTGTCAGTAGTTAAGCAGTATGTTTGCATTCTTGAAATGCTTACTGCAGTTGAGGGTTCCAAGACTGCTTGAAGATTGATTTGACTCCAGTCAAATCATGAGTTCCAAGACTTGACCAGCAACATCCCTGAAGGTCTCTTTTCCTTCACGTTCTGGGGATAATTGCTGGTCGCCCTCTTGAGCCTTTCACACCTCATTTAGTGGCTACAGTGCCCCCAGGACCTGAGGCTGTCCACCAACAGCTGTACCCCGAAGCAATGGCTATAGAACACTGCAGGGCAGGCAGCCCCATGCAGGCCATGTGCAGATGCAGGTGGATAGAAGGGCAAGAAATTAGGCTAACAAATCTGAGTTTAGCAAAAATGTATATAACATTGCTTTAGCGCTTGTAGATGAGTAAGGATGGCTCATAAATTAGGTCATGATAATAGTGTTCCAGTAGCAGCTATAAGAAAGGCATTAAACCACACTCATTTGTGACATTCTAGGGCAGCCCATGGATGAGTTAAAATAATTCAAATCCTGGCTGGGCGCAGTGGCTCAGGCCTGTAATCCCAGCATTTTGGGAGGCTGAGGCGAGCAGATTGCTTGAGCCCAGAAGTTCGACATCAGCCTGGGCAACATGGTGAAACCCCATCTCTACAGAAAAACAAAAATTGGCTGGGCTTGGTGGTGTGTGCCTATAGTCCCAGCTACTTGGGAGGCTGAGGTGGGAGGATCACCTGAGCCTAGGGAGGTAGAGGCTGCAGTGAGCCGCGATTGCACCACTGTACTCCAGCCTGGGTGACAGAGTGAGACCCTGAATCAAAAAATTAATAATCCAAATCCTACTAACAACTGTTACCATACTTTGACATGAAATTTTTAAACTGCATTAGTTTTTAATATGAACTAAAGGAAAGTAATATTTGTTTAGAGTTCCTTAAAGGTGTGAAGACCTAAGGCTTTCCTACTGTGCTATGCAGCATATTTTAAGGTTCCAGAAAGTGTTTAAGGCCAAGAACCAAAATTACAGGCCTAATTAAGTATTTCTTCTCAGATGCTAAACAGTTCTCTACCTTTCAAACCTAAGCCTTTATCTTACCCTTTAAAGTGTAAGGGCTTTGTAGGCCTACAAAGTTGGTAGATTTGTTCCAGTTCTCTCCTGTCACTATCTTTGGAAATAATTTAAAATGTACACAGTCTTGAAGTCTTGGTATAACATTTTAAAAAATCACCCAAAAGCTGCTAATTAGGCAACCTGTTTAAGCAGCTACCAAAAATGAAAGGCAAGAAATGAAAGGAGGACAAATTATTGGCTTAAAGCTATGATAGTCTTTTGAAACGATGAGTAAGTTCTCTGAGTCATGGCAGCATGATTTAAGGTTGAATTTAGAATCAATGAAGGAGGAGTTGATCCACTTTCCAGTTGGATCTTCCATCAGCATTGTCCTTTTTAAAAAATAAGGTGACTGGAAGGACCTCCAGAAGATTCTTCTTCCTTCTTTGTTCAGGTTTATAGGACCATGGCTTCCCACACTTGTGTAAACTTCTCTTTGCTGACAGTGTTGAGGATAATGTGATTTTGATCATACTGTGTGCCCCCTAAAAGAAAGGAAGGAAAATAATAAAAGATGAATGTGCCCATGAAGGGTCTATAGTAGACACAATTTTCCCAACACCAGTACAGCAAAAGTAAGCAAGTAAACAAGGTGTAGAACGGCATGCCTCAAGGAGGCAAGGCAGGGAGGGAAGCCTGAGCCCCTGTGGGATGACAGGGTCAACCTGCCATAGGTGAATCTGTCCAGATCCCATCATCGGGGCACCAGCAGCTTCACACAGGACATCCCACCTCATGGGCTCCTTTTTCTACCCAGTTCTTAGGAGCTAGGCCACAGTCACTCGTACAATGTCTGAAATTCAAGGGAACTGGGAAAACTCAAGAGAAGGGAAAAGGAGTAAAGAGACTAACATATATTTGGTGGTGAGATGGTGGATTCGAGACATCAGTGAGGAAAGAGCAGGCAGTCCTGGCAGTAGTGGAAAGGTGGGAGGAATGGTTATTGAGGAACAGCATTTGCATGAACAATGAAAACGGGCCGTATTAGGTCAAAGGGAAGGTTTGAATGACACCCGGAAGTACACAAAGGGACAGGGTAGCATTGTCACTACTGGGGACTCGGTGGATAAAACTTCATAGCATTTAAGATGCTGAGTACCATTGCATTGTAAAACTATTATCATGAACTCTCTAACTCCCTTTTACCAGAATGTTTGTAAGATTTTCCAAAGGTGCTTACTAGATGTTTCAGATACTTTAGTGCTATAAACAGCCTCATGGCTTCTTTCTTTGGAGAAGTATCATTAACAAAAGGGTTATCTGATTTTTTTTTCCAGTGTAGAATAAAGATCCCCTCAGATGACTTATCCTTTTTTTAGCATAAACCTCAGCACCAAGGATATATCAACAAAGACCCCATCAAAGTAAAAATCTGTGCATTTTGATGCAGGGAGTGACCGGTATTGAAAGCATGCTTCCTCCTTGGACCAAGAAGAAATAAACATTCTTTTCGCCTTTGAAGCAAAATATGAAAAAGTTTGAGAATTTACACAATAAATCTAGGTATTACAGTTGAGGAAGGAAATCGTCTCTTCTCTTGTGAGACTGATTTATCATCATTGATAATCTACAGCCTCTACACAGCTAGATGTATGGCTAGATGTACTGTAGAATACAAGGGTAAGGCGCTTTAGGCCTTTTTGTGTAAGTTTGTAGCAGTAGAGAAAAAGCGTTGCCACTACCAGCAAACGCTACGCTCTGCCCAGACAGAGACACACACAGCATATTCCGCCGAAATTTCAGGAAGTATTAATGCCACAATGTTTCTTTTCATACTTCATTATTATAGTATGTTAAAATACTTTTTGTATGTTAAAATACTTTTTGTATTTTAAGAGTATCTTTTGTATTTTAAAGGTGTCTTAAAATACTTTCATATAAATTCAACTAGAATCATGAAGACTAGAAAGTTCTTGAGAAATAATTTGATTCATTCTCTTGCCTTTGGAAAGTATGTAAATTGTACAGACTTCATGTTTTTTAAAGTGAACATGAATCAGCTTCCACTGTTGTTACAAGGTATGTGGTCTGGAATAATACATGAATGTCTACCAAAAGAACTCATTTCCCAAACATAAGGAGATGAGCTAGAAGACAGATGCGTGATCTAATAACTCTTAGGGCAATTTTAATAGATAACAAGTGGCTCAGTAGTTGTAGCTAATGGAAATCACGGTCTGCTAGTTAAGTGCACCAACAGGAAGGGAAGTGTTTATATTTTCCTCTGCGTGGGGTGTGGGACGTGGCGCGCTGCTTTCTCATGTCCACAAGATGGCACCATTCTCCCAGTCTGAGAAAATTAAAATCAGTTTAACAATGAATTAACACTGTTGTAGCTAGCGGGGTGTGGTGGCAGGCACCTGTAGTCCCAGCTACTCAGGAGGCTAAGGCAGGATAATTGCTTGAACCCAGGAGACGGAGGTTGCAGTGAGCCAAGATCGTGTCATTGCACTCCAGCCTGGGTGACAGAGCGAGACTCCGTCTCAAAAAAAAAAAAAAAAAAAAAAAAAAGACTGTTGTAGCTACTGTACTACTGAGAGTTCACAAATATACAGGATATTATGCGTACTCAACAGGCTCTTGAGTAATTTATATAGGGTCATTTAGGAAGGGGCTCTGGAGCTTTAAAAAGAAGTCTTAAGAAACGTAGAGTCCCACTGTTCATGTCAGAGCCAAGACAAGGAGTCAGGTGTCCTTCCTTCTGGTCCACTGCTGATGTAGCAAGTCAGCGACATCCTGTGTGCCTAGTGCATCTAGAACGTAAGCTGTCTGAAGCTAAGGAGGTGGCTTTTTTTTTCTCACTCTGGTGCCCTCCATGTCTAGCACTGAGCCTGCCACATAGTGTGTACCCCATGAATACATGTTGAAAGAATAAGAGAAGAAAGATCTAGCTAAGGATTATAGTGTCGTCCACCCTGGACATAGGAAGCAGATCACATTTGTAAAAAACAGGAAGGTTTAGTCAGATTTCCTTTGAGAACTAAATACCCTACTTTTTCTAACATTGCCTCAAAAACTCCATTTTTTCCAATTCAGTCACATTTCTTTGGTGTCTCTGGAGATTTTGAAACTCTTGTAAACACTAAAGCACTCTAGTTCAATAAAGTTTATCAAAATAAGAATAAAGAAAGATGTGCGTAAATCTTAACCAGTTTGAACCTCAGGTTGATCATCTATAAAATGAGTATTTCACCTGTCTACATATTGACAAATCTGTTGTACCAGATGTAATGTGAGGGAGCTGTACTATATGTTACTGTTCAGTTTCTGAATATTACATTTATTTTCTTATATCCAAGGGTACTGCTTGCATTTCATATGATCTTTGTGGTCTCCATCCAGCCTGTAGTTGCAGTGCTTAGTTTGTGTTCCCTAAGTGCCCCCTTAATGAAGGCAAAGGCATTGTTTGCCTCTGAGCATCTTTCCAACTTCTCAGAGTCTGTGTGATTCTAAGTCCATTGTTTTAAGTGGGTTGGCCAAACTACCTACCTGGTGATCCAGAAGTGACACAGCCACTTTTGCTCCCCATACAGCTACCAAAGCCCCTGATGAAAATGTCCAGGCTCATTCTCCATTATCCATAAAAGTCGCTTTTTAAAAATCAGATTGCAGTGCTTTCTTTACCCCTACAACTTGTTTTTTTTAGACGAAGTCTCGCTTTGTCACCCAGGCTGGAGTGCAGTGGCACAATCTCAGCTCAGTGCAACCTCTGCCTCCCGGGTTGACACGATTCTCCTGCCTCAGCCTCCCGAGTAGCTGGGACTACAGGCGCCCACCACCATGCCTGGCTAATTTTTTTGTGTTTTTTAGTAGAGACGGGGTTTCATCAAGTTAGCCAGGATGGTCTCGATCTCCTGACCTCGTGATCCACCCACCTCGGCCTCCCAAAGTGTTGGGATTACAGGCGTGAGCCACCGCGCCTGGCTCTTTACCCCTACATCTTGAACTTTAATGACAGCATTGGCCTAAATCCCTGATTAAAGTAAAATTGAGTCATTTTGTAGTGATGATTTAAAATAGAGTATGTAATATACTCATAAAAATTTTAAAAAGTAATGGAGTATGTAGTACTACGGTTACATTATCACCAGTTTGCTAAATTTACAAAACAATTGTGCTTTCCTGATAGGGAATAAAAAAGTGCCCATTAATTTAAAGCAGAATTACCCCAGATGACGTGAGTATAACACTGTCTGCTCCTGTCAATAGCAACAGCACTAGTTCACTGAGATCCCACACAGAGGTTAGGTCATTCTTATGTTGTTTTAAAATGACCATCGGGGATTCTCCGGGTGTGGGCCTCAGACCAGCAGCATTGGCAACACCTGGGAACTTGTTAGAAAAGGAATTCTCAGGCCCCACCCCAGACCTACAGACTCAGTCTCTGAGGATGTGGCCCCACAGTCTAGTTTAACCCACCCTCCAGGTGATTCTGATGCAAATAAAGTTTGAGGACCACCACCCTAAATTTATTTCCCCCAAGCACCATCAATTCACTCCTTATTAGCTTCACTGAACACATATTGCATTGAAATCCTCTAAGCTGTGTTAATTCCTTTGAGATCTTAGATCCTTTCAATGAAAGGTCACGTGTATACTTGAGAATCATCAACTCTACTGAACTAAGTGCAATCATGGCCTTTCAGCTTGTGATTTTTAGTCTAATATAATAAAATAAATGGTTTGAAGTCAGCCTATGGCCAGATTCTGGTTCAGCAGTTACAGCTGTGAGATTGTGGCTAAACTGGCCAACCCCTTTGAACTTCCCTTTTTTTTGTCTGTAAAATTGGGGAGAAGAGGGAGAGGGGATAATGTAGACCTCATAGGGCGGCTATGAAGATGACAGGAGACACTGTACTGAAAGTGGTTAACACAGCAGCTGGCACATAGTAGGCGCTCTCTACTGTTACTACTAATAATACATTCATCATCATTTTCAAAAGTTATGGATAGATTTTTCCTTAACTAAAAGACATACACATTACAATAAAAATAAGGGAAGTGACCCTTACCTTTGACATCTAAAACTAAATTTGGCTTCAACTTGCTATAAATCCTGCCGTCGGACTTCAAGCTCCAGAACTGGCTGTCAGCATTCTGGTCCAGGGCCAGGCCTAGCTTGGAGCCGGATGTTACCAGGCTGCCCACAATCGTCAGGCAGCAGTCTTCTGCTATCTGCTCGGTGGAAAAGACAAGATAGCTTAAATATGTATCCAGCTGTAAGTCTCATAGCAATGGTTTCTCTGGTTACCTTGATCTTTAAAATTATCTTAGTTCCTAGCTTCATTTACCCCACATGAGGCAGTTCAGCTCTTAGCCAACTAGAATCGGACAATAAATATTTATGCCCTTTATTTCAGATGACATGAATGATGGAAAAATCTCAATTTTTGTGCATCATAAGACTTCTGCCCTTTGCAAGACTATCTTACTAGTAGGGAAAGCTTCAGAACATTAAAATTGCCCATCATATTTTTGCCTGCCATAAGTGACCACGATCCCAGGCAGGTTCTGTAGCTATGTCGCCCTCTGACATCTCCACCTCTGCTTGGCCTGACCTTCCAGTATATGACTGCACCTCTAATTTTGTAGCACTGGGTGGCTAAAGGGCATTTTATCATTTTAAAATTCAGAATTGCATTTATTAGCGTCTGTCGTTCCTTCATGAGAATTAAAATTTTCTAAACAGGCATGCTTTCCAGCTATGAAAAGAGAAAAATGCAGACTCACTAGAGGGTGTTTCAATGCAAAGATTTTATGAGCCCTTCCCTGAAGTGAGTCTACCCTTATTATATAAATAATGTATGACAGTCATGTTCACATGCCATTAACAAATATTACTGGCCAGGTGCAGTGGCTCACAACTGTAATCCCAGCCCTTTGGGAGGCCAAGGCAGGTGGATCACGTGGTCAGGAGATGGAGACCATCCTGGCCAACATGGTGAAACCCCATCTCTACTAAAAATACAAAAAAGTTCGCTGGGCGTGGCAGCACGTGCCTATAGTCCCAGCTACTTGAGAGGCTGAGGCAGGAGAATCGCATGAACCCGGGAGGTAGAGGTTGAAGTGAGCCGAGATCGTGCCACTGTACTCCAGCCTGGCGACAGGGCAAGACTCTGTCTAAAAAAAATTGAAATAAAATAAAGTGTATTATTCTATATTGAGATGAAAGCACTTGATAATCTAGGAGACTTCTTCTCATTGACCTATTGAATTCAAAGTTGTTAAATAACATCACTGAAATGTCTGTTAGAAATAACTGCTGAAAGGCACCATTTTCTTGGCTTGTTTAAGACAATTCAAAGGCAGAAAGCTGCTTTTCTTGCTTCTATATTACAACTACTTCTGTTTCTCCTGCTAGTTCTTCTATGCATGTCCAAACAGTACTTCTGTTTACGGAAAGAATTCCCCCTCCAGCACAACAGACCCAATTAACGAGTTGTGCTCCTTTCCGAAAGGCTGTGTTCCTTCTGCTGACTCATGGGGAACCAGGTTGTTTTTTTTTTGTTTTGTTATTTTTTTTAAAGAAAATCAGGAGCCAACGGTCAAGCTCATAAAAGTCAAGGAATAAAAAAGTTTTATCTACCATAGAAGCATGAGCTTCTTTCATAAAAATCTTACTACAGTCAGCTTTTAAGTGTCTGTTAATAGCAGGAATGGTGCAGGAGGGAGAAGGGCCATTTTCCAATTTACAGCGTATGACACTTAGGAAATGGACTGTGTAGTACACAGAGGGGTCTCTTTACCCTTCATCCTATTCTTTGGATTTCCCCAAAACAGAAACAAACCAAGAGTGATTTTTGTTGACAGGGCTGGAGCTTATAGTTTGTTTCTGTAACAGTTACTTTAAGGAAAAAGGGAAGAAAAACACTTCCTTTTTCTACTACTATATAAAAATCAAGCATAGAAGTAAATATTCTATCTTGGATCAGTGCTATATTTACCTTTCATTTTAAGTTCCTAGACTGGTTCTATCAGAGCTAGGATATACTGTCATGAAAAAAAGTTCATTTCTGAAAGTACTCCAGGAAATTGTGAAATTGCATCTACTTGAAGAAAAGATCAAAAGCTTATGAAAGGATGGTCACCTCCTAGCAAAGGCATCACAGGCCCCCATGGAATCCTGAAGCTCACCCTGCATTTGATGCATCCTTCTTGATAGATCCAAATCTGATCATCGGCCCCAACATCCTCCATGACCTGTATCCTCAGAAGCTTCAGATCCTCTAAGTTTCCATTGGTTGACATGAATAACCCTGTTGCTTTGTTTCGAAGTCTGAAATAAATTCGCTTCTAGAAGACAAAAACCCCAGCAGTCGTCATACAAGATGTGCTGCTGGAAGCACTGAACAAGCATTAATATCAGGAAGAATCCAAAGTGTTTATGGATTAAGGGTAATTACTATACTCCAGAGTCTCAGAGGTTTTAGATTTTCTCAATGAGAAGAGTTTGACAAAAATGTCAAAGTGCCTGAGGCAGGGTGCCTGCCTGTGGATAACTGCCTTTGATGTTCAGTTTTATGGCATTCTGAAGCAGCCACACCTCTTAGCACCAGAAACTGAGCCCAGATTATTGGGGCGGGGAAGGAGTTTATGGGGTGAGGCCAATTATAAACTGTGAATTAAAAAATTGGATAAAAAGTTGGATTGCATTTACAAAAAAGAAATTTCAGAGAAGAGTCTATACAGAGCATGGAGAAGAAGAAAATACCTGAACAAAAGGTCGTAGAGAACCTATTTGGCGACAGCCACTGAATTCATACCAATTAGGTACTTCTGCGGGTGACAAAAGGAACTGTCGCCCTCTGTAATTGCCATATTCATAAGTAACCCATCTGAAAACAAAAGCAAATAACCACAGTAAGTGGCAATTTTCATTTGACAGTGGACCCCAATTACATTTATTTTTAGAATGCTTTCCATTTCTAGACTGAACTATATACTTTTAACATACATTGGGGGAAAAATCTTTTCTAGAACACTTAAGTAATTTCTTGACAAATAGCAAAATTTTGCTATGTGAGTACTTATGCCAAAAAGTTCCATTCTTGAAAAGAAATAGGTAAGTTGTTTCCTCCATAAAGCAATGAAATATTGTCTTTTAGTGGATTCCTCAGTTATTCCTGGGAACTATTCATAAAATAGCTTCAGTTGTAATAATGGATCTTTAAGTTGTTTAAGTAGTTAATATTTCCAAAGCTCTTAGTAGGTGCTAAATAGGGTTAAATAATAAGTTTTGTCTGCAATGAGAGTAATCTTTGTTAAATCTAAAAAACTGCTAAGATACTCAGTTCCCTTCTGCTCAGATGCTGCTGCTGCACACCTGAGGAAGTATGGGTTCAAGTGCAGACCGGCGTGGAAGCAGCCCAGCGCCCTCCTCTCTTGCATATTACATCAAGGAAGAATGCACTCTACTTTTAATCCAGGAACTTAAATCCTGGATAAAATTTTATCATTTTAGTCATCTTATCATAAAAACAAAATATTCAAACCTGCTGCAAAAAAATCACCTGTAATTCTACCACCCTAATATTCTATAATTTTTTTTTTCAGGTAGGTCTCACTCTGTTGCCCAGGCTGAAGGGCAGTGGCACGATTACAGCTCACTGCAGTCTCAACTTCCCAGACTCAAGTGATCTCCCACCTCAGCCTCCTGAGCAGCTGGGACTACAGGCGCACACCACCACACCCGGCTCATTTTTGTGTTTTTAGTAAAGTCAGGGTTTCAACATGTTGCCCAGGCTTGTCTGGAGCTGCTGGGTTCCAGTGATCTGCCCGCCTTGACCTCCCAAAGTGCTGGGGTTACAGACGTGAGTCACTACGCCCAGCTTCTGTGATTTAAAAAAATTTTTTTCTTAGATGGAGTTTCACTCTTGTTGCCCAGGCTGGAGTGCAGTGGTGTGATCTCAGCTCACTGCAACCTCCACCTCCCGGGTTCAAGTGATTCTCCTGCCTCAGCCTCCCGAGTAGCTGGGGTTACAGGAGCCCACCACCACACCTGGCTAATTTTTGTATTTTTTAGTAGAGATGGGGTTTCACCATGTTGGCCAGGCTGGTCCTGAACTCCTGACCTCAGGTGATCCACCCGCCTCAGCTTCCCAAAGTGCTGGGATTACAGGCAGGAGCCACTGCGCCCAGCCCGGCCTGATTATTTTTTAAGTAGATGTAGCCCACCTCAACATCTGTTGTACACAGGTAGACCATACCTATTGTTTTTGTGAATAAAAGAAAAATACTTCCTTAAAAACATATATTACATTGATAGTACTCATTCATTTTTATATTTTTCAAAAGTATTCAAAGTTGAGGGAAAAAAATCTTTCCAAGTTGACCTTTAATCATTTGTAGAACATCTGCCAGTCATTCCCAGCTAACGAAAATCTCAGCCCTGAGCTCCAAAATCAGAGGACTTGCTTTATTTAAAGGGATAAGAAAAGTCAGCTCTTTCTTACTTGCTAGACTATGAGAGGTGTTAAAGACAAAGTCCTTACCTTAAATAAACTAAAAATCTGGATAATGAAATAAAAGATGCTTTACACTTTTCCCAGTGGAAAAGTGTTCTAGAAAGGTGCATAATTATTAACCCTTACAGAAAGTAAGAGAAATGTAATATAAGAGAGGCAGAACTCTGATCAATTTTTTTTTTTTTTTTTTTTTTTAATATGAGGTCTTGCTCTGTCACTCAGACTGGAGTACAGTGGCGTGAACACGGCTCACTGCAGCCTCAACCTACTGTGCTCAAGTGATCCTTTGGCCTCAGCCTCCTGTGTATCTGGGACCACAGGCATGTGCCACCACACCTGGCTAATTTTTAAATTTTTGGTAGAGATGGGGTCTCACTTTGTTGTCCAGACTTTTCTTGAACCCCTGGATTCAAATGATCCTTCTACCTCGGCCTCCTAAAGTGTTGGGAGTACAGGCGTGAGCCACCGTGCCCAGCCCAAACTTGATTTTTAAAATGATCTATTTTATTGAGTCAACGAGTAGGTAACTCACATGCCACCAATAACCTGAACAGAGCGTATTTGCGTGTTGAATCCCAGGGATCGGAGATTAATGGTTTCTGCATTAAGTTCAATCTTTTTTCCTTTGAAGTCTTCTCTTTCAAAGAGAATAATGGTTGGTTCAGAAAATTCCTGTTGAGGAACAAAAACAATGTTCTGTTATTCATCTTTGTTAATAATTCAAACTTATGTGAAAATCATCTTGTTACAAGGACAAAGCACAAAAAATCTGCCAGATTTGGCCTTTCCATCAACTCCTTTTCCCAGGGGGCCCAGATGTTTGTATCCTCCAAGCTAGAGGGAGCACAGAGGGACAGTTAGTTTTCCCATTGCATAGGAAGGCAGGTAAATATAAACAGTTCGTAAACCAGGAAAACAAATTCCAGGCACAGAGAAATGGGTATATGCTGGGAATATCAACACTTCTGATGGCATTTTTTTGGTTTTGTTTTGTTTTGTTTTTTTGAGACGGAGTCTCGCTCTGTCACCCAGGCTGGAGTGCAGTGGCGCGATCTCGGCTCACTGCAAGCTTCGCCTCCCGGGTTCACGCCATTCTCCTGCCTCAGCCTCCCGAGTAGCTGGGACTACAGGCGCCCGCCACCACGCCCGGCTAGTTTTTTGCATTTTTAGTAGAGATGGGCTTTCACCGTGGTCTCGATCTCCTGACCTTGTGATCCGCCCGCCTCGGCCTCCCAAAGTGCTGGGATTACAGGCGTGAGCCACCGCGCCCGGCCGGCATTTATTTTTGACTTAACCATTTTCACTGGGACAAGGAGAGGCTGGAAGGTCATGGACATAAATGTTGAGGGTCAGAGGGCTGTGGCATCTGATGTTTAGTCGCTTAGTGTACGGTGGTATTGCCTGATCAGGGGACCTTCCTCTTGTATGTATTTTCAAATGTCTTTTTTTTTTCAGTTCATCAATAAGATAATGATCTGTGTACTCATGCTCCCAAACTTTCCTGTAGGAATCATTGTCAGGAGGAGGGAAAAAAACAACAGGATGGAAGCTCTATGTTCAAACTATCAATCATTTTAAAGAAGACAACAGCACAAACATTCACTGATTTTCAGCAAAATGAAAAGTTGGCAGCTTATGCCTGTTTTTTCAAATTATAGACACTTTTGACTCTACATTAATCTGTAATGATAATACTGCTAAGATCATAAATGATGCATTAAAAAGCACGTGGGAGGCCAGGCACGGTGGCTTATGCCTGTCATACCAGCACTTTGGGAAGCCGAGGTGGGCGGATCACTTGAGGTCAGGAGTTTGAGATTAGCCTGGCCAATAGGGCGAAACCCCATCTCTACTAAAAATACAAAAAAAACACAAAACAACAACAACAACAAAATTAGCCGAGCGTGGTGGTGCATGCTTGTAATCCCAGCTACTTGGGAGGCTGAGTGAGAGACTAGAGAATCACTTGACCCCAGGAGGTGGAGGCTGCAGTGAGTCAAGATCACGCTACTGCACTCCAGCCTGGGCAACTGGGTGAGACTCCATTTCAAAAAAAAAAGCATGTGGGATTACAATTTTTTCCCTATCCTGCTTAAAGTGTGTGGAAAGGGTGTAGTACCTTATTGCTTCATTTGTGTGGATGTGTCCTGACTTGTAAAAAAGATTTTGTCTATTAGTAAACAGAGCATGTTAGTGTGTAGAAGTAGTTTGTATGGTCTAGGAATTAGTTTATATAAAACATACACGGAGGAAAGAAGACAAAAATTATAGTAGTATTACTACTTTGCACTTTGATTGCACTTTTGAGATGGCATGCCCAAAAATGTTCTAAACACTTTAGTATTAAAAAGCAATTAAATAATTTTGAACTATTAAGTCACAAAGATATGTAGTCTTCATATGGGTAAAACATTCATTTCCTCACAATTAAAACATAAAAAGATGTCATCTATAGCCTCAGAGTGTTGTGAGCATATATGCCAAGTTCTGGTTGAGGGAAGGCATTGACATTTTCAAATATATACTTGTAGGTAGCTTTTAGAATTCTAGGCAGAATAACAATCCAGGTCTTATTTCATTACTTGTAAGCTAATGAATCTTACTACCTCATTTCATGTTTCACTGCTACTATTTTCATGTCTCAGCAGCATTTTTGCTATTTAAACAGGCAGGCAGGGATGAGATGAAAACCAGCTCACATATGTTCTTCCTACCTTTCAAACTAAAAGGACCAACTACGTGTGTTTAAAGCTTTTTATGAGAAAGTAGTTACCAAAAACGAATAAAAATTTCAGAAACTACAGATACTTCCAGACTTTAATATTTGAACATGATCTTGCAGTTTTGTTCTATCGAATATTGCTTCAGCTACATCAAACTGAAAGATTTCTGTCCAAAAGAGGGCACTATAATCTGGATTAGCACACAGTGACAAACTGGGAGAAGTCATTTGATTGCAAATCTCTAAAATACAGAATAATAGACTAAAAACCTATAAGAAATTTCTTCAACAATAACAACCAAAGATAGAGGAAGCCAAATTGCAAAGGATACAATACACAATTAGCTGAATAGAAAATGCAAATTATAAATGAGAGATACCAGCCTCACTAATAGTGAAATACAAATTAACCCAACCACAACATAATGCTTTCTGCTCATTCTATCAAGTTGACAAAAATTAGAACGACAGAATATTCAGTAATGGCAACAATGTGGGAAGCAGGAACCCACAGGGACTGCTGGTAGGAGTCTCAAGTGGTGGGATCTGGCAGTGCTGAATGAAACTGCCTGTTCTTACATGTGAAATCCAGTAATTCTACTCCTAATACATAGTCCCAAGAGACTCCCACACAGGTCCGTAGGGATATGCATATGAGGATTAAGTGAGTAAAACAGGGTGGTGGAAAATGTGTACCAGTTAGAATCAATAAACTAGATGTACACAGAGGCAAATGGACAGTTCCACCTCCAAGCCCTTAACTTACTTTAAGAGCAGGTTCTACCTGCTGGTTACCTCACTCTGACCATCAGCTATGTGAGGCATACATTTCTGCAACACTATTCACAATGATATACTTACAACATCTATAAAACGAAGAGACTTGAAAGTTGCTCCAGGCGGGCATCCCATTGCAGACAGACAAGGATAATGGCCTTCCTCCAACACGTATTGATTACCAGTGAAATTTTCTCCATCATATACAACCCAGCTACAATGGGAAAAACCACACACATGCACAGAGTATGCAACTTGAGTACTCCTATTCAAGAAGTCTGATTTTTAGAGGCAGCCTGCTATAAAATAAACACAATGCTTATGGCAAACAGAGTTCTTTCTTCAAAAATATTTGGATATATTTATTGCATTTCTGCTTGTGGCAAATTAATATTCATAAGACAGTTAACTTTGCATTTCGGAAATAAACTTCTTTCTCCATGTTCTTTCTGACTTCCCCAGCCTCCAGCCTTCCTTGCACTTCTCATGGGTGCCACCTTTTGCCCAGCCAGTGGAGCTTCAAGCCCTCAAGTCCTCTTTGAATAATCCTTCTTCAAGCTTCGTGACTAGTTAATCACCAAGGTCTATTGATTTGGTCTATTGATTTCCTTCCAAAATTTCTCACACACTCCTCTATCCTCATTTCTAATACCTCTGCACTGGGCCAGGAGTCAAAATACTATAGTGACTTAAGTCACTTAGCCTCTCTGGTATCAACATTATTCATAAAATGGTGATTTGCCATGCTTCCCTAGAAGTTTGTGGGTTTTTTTCTTTTTCTTTTCTTTTTCTTGGAGGCTAGGGGGATGGAATCTCGCTCTGTCACCCAGGATGGAGTGCAGTGGCGTGACCTCGGCTCACTGCAACCTCCGCCTCCCAGTTCAAGTGATTCTTCTGCCTCATCCTCCTGAGTAGCTGGGACTACAGGTGTGTGCCACCACACCCAGCTAATTTTTGTAGTTTTAGTAGAGACAGGGTTTCACCATATTGGCTAGGCTGGTCTCGAACTCCTGACCTCATGATCTGCCCGCCTCAGCCTCCCAAAGTGCTGGGATTACAGGTGTGAACCACCACACCCGGCCTTGTTGTTGTTTTTAACCCAACAAATGCCTTTTGAGGATTGTGTGCCAGGTACTTTTCTATTGCTGGGTATACAGCAGAGAATCAAAGTCCCTGCTCTCCTGAAGTTAATACTCTAGTGAGCTGAGACAGTTAATTTTCAACGTGCACAGGACTGGTGGTAATAAATGAAACAGGCAGGGGATAAAGAGGAGCAGGGACGTGGTAGCACTATGTCCAACAAACTAGGAAGCTTTACTGTCCATCTATGTGTGTGTGTGGTTTTTTTTTTTTTCCTGAGACAGAGTCTTGCTCTGTTGCCCAGGCTAGAGTGCAGTGGTGTGATCTCAGCTTACTGCAATCTCCACCTCCTGGGTTCAAGCATTTCTCCTGCCTCAGCCTCCCAAGTAGCTGGGATTACAGGTGTGTCATCACAGCCGGCTAATTTTTGTATTTTTAGTAGAGATGGGGTTTCCCCATGATGGCCAGGCTGGTCTCGATCTCCTGACCTCAAGTGATCTGCCTGCCTCGGCCCTAAGTGTTGGGATTATAGGTGTGAGCTGCTGCACCCGGCCTCCGTCTATGTATTTGAATGCAAAGTCAGTGCTTTTCTGCTGTGCAGTACTAAAGGATAGGATAGCATTGTTTCAACCATAAAGAACCACATGATTAAAGGCACTATTACTACTATTATTAAGAGACTTACATCCTCAACACCTCTTGCACAGATTGCTCCAAGGCTTTCCTGACTGAGTTTCCCTGACTTTGGGCTCTCCCCTCCCTATGAAGCTTTTGTACATGGATTGTTTCAGCATGGCACTTTGAGCCCATTGCCTTTGCCCTGCGTCTTGTGTTTCCCATGGAAGCCACCTAAACTCAGTGTGCTCAGCTTTGCTTCTCCCAGTACAAAGCCCTCCCAGCAAGCAGGACTAGTGGCTCCCTGATCCGCATGTCCACCGGCTCCACTCCAGCATGCACTTTCCACCTTCCTGTTAATGCAGAGTGCGGATCCTGTCCTTACCTACCTGGAAAAACAATCCTCCTTGGGAGGTACCGTGGATTAACTAGAGCCCAACTCTCCCTTTCTAGATGATGGAAAGGCATACAGAGTAAAGAACCTGCTCTGAATTCCATTACACAATGAGATGATCTTCAGCTTCTCCAACCAGCCCAGAAGCCCGTGTCCTCTGGCATCTGGTACTCAGATGTCGCAAATCACGCCATTGGACTAAGATGGTGGTTTCACATAGTGCCAAGCACCTAGCAGGCATCACTAAATACTTGCTGATGTGTGAATTCTGTTTTACTTCAGTGATTCAGCTCTGCCAGGCCATTGTTTTACTTACCTGCCTCCTGAAACTCTGCAAGACTTGGTAGAAAATGAATCATCAATTTGACTTGTTGTTTCTTCAAAACTTTGACTGTGACCTTGAAACTGTGGTTCTGAAAACAAGTGAATCTTTGAAAAAGTAAACAGAAACACAAAAAATTATTTTCATAAACACATTAACTAATTTAGCCTTTGAAATGATGACCCAAACATGACCTGTTAACTTTTGTTACAGTAAACTGGTGTGAATTTTATAAATCCTTTAATTTTCCATGTCTACATTCATGATCAATTAGAAACATGTTAGCTGCACCATTCATGACTATTTATTTAATTCAGAGACATCAAAGTAAAATGCAACAACAGAGGTAACTTTCTATAGAACACCCTGTTGTGAAGCTGTGGGGCATTTTAAAGCTTTATTGTGGCCAGAAGTCATTGTTCATCAGTTCTAACAGTAACAACAAACAGTATTTTGGAAAACACAGTGTAGTTTCCTTCCTTCTCAATGGAAGATACTTGCTGACTTATCAGAATCCTGTAAATGCCAATAAAGGAGGCTATAGTGGTGTTTGTTCCTCTATAATTATGGCTCTGTGAACACTTCCATTAAAAGGCCTAAATAACAAATGTACACTCCAGTTGATGTTAAGAATCAGCATTCAGAAAGCTTGAGCGAGACCATATAAAATGTCTAGTGCCGACACAGCAAATATGAAAATTCATTTTACCATCACAATAACTAGATGCTATTGTTTGAAATATTAATCTCAATGTATTAATGTATACTCTCAGTCAATGTAATGATACAAAATTCAGCTTTATACAATAAGAGCATTTTATAAGAAGTATTTAGACATGGGTCAGTACTGTCAATTAACCATTAAAGTAAACTTAAATCTTATTTTTTAAATACAATTATGGTTTCAGGCATAAAAATGGGTACAACTAACAAAATGTCCCAAATGTCTTATTTTCTTTTTTATTTTTTGAGACAGAGTTTCTCTGTGTCACCCAGGCTAGAGTGCAGTGGCGCGATCTCGGCTCACTCCAACATCTGCCTCCTGGGGTTCAAGCAATTCTCCTGCTTCAGCCTCATGAGTCGCTGAGCTTATAGACAGAAGCCACCATGCCCACTAGTTTTTGTCTTTTTACTAGAGACAGCGTTTCCCCATGTTGGTCAGGCTGCTCTTGAACTCCTGAACTCAAGTGATCTGCCCACCTTGGCCTCCCAAAATGCTGGGATTACAGGCGTGAGCCACCATACCTAGTCCCAAATGTCTGACATTTTAAACATAAGTTCAGTTTTTCAGTGGAAGGCCCCTCATATATTAATATAAAAGAATATTTTTAAAGTTACCTGATTTCGTCTCCTTGGGCCAGTGAAAGAATCCTAAAAATTTTTAAAGGAAGGAGAAAAGGAAATGAATAGAACAAACACATTGAAAAAGTTTTTTTCTTCTAGATTATTAACAATTACTGCTAAAAATAAACTCAGAATATTTTCCACAGCAATTATTATTACATGAACCAGTAATACACATTAAGGAAATCCAGAATTCAGTTAAATATTCTCATGCAAAAATATAACTCCTTACCAAACATATAGGTTGAACAGAAGAGATCTTACAGTTTTTGCCTCCCCAGTCCTCAAAACTGGAATAAAATCCTTTATCCAGTATATACTGTTCTCCTGTGAAGTCAGGATTTTCATAGGCTACCCATCTAAGAAACAAAAACAATAACTTGTTAGAGTTCATATTTTACATATAAAACAATCACATATTGCAATAACAATGTATCATACAGAAACTTTCATTTGTTTTGCTAATTGAAATTTTAATTTTTCTGATTCTTCATTAACCTTTAGAAGCAGATGGGTTTGTCTACAGGACAAATCAAAATGGTAAGTCAGCGGAGAAAAGGAAACGCTTATACACTGCTGGTGGGAATGGAAATTAGTTTAGCTGCTGTGGAAAGCAGTTTGAAGATTTCTCAAAGAGCTAAAGACAGAACTAGTATTCCACCCAGCAATCCCATTACTGAGTATATACCCGGGGAAAATGAATTATTCTACCAAAAAGATACTTGCACGTGTCTTGTTTACTGCTGCACTATTATCAAGATGTGGAATCAACCTAGGTGTTCATTGATCAATGGTGGATTGGGTAAAGAAAATGTGGTTCATATAAACCATGGAATACTATACGGCCATAAAAAAGAATGAAATCAAGTCCTTTGCAGCAACCTGGATGCAGCTGGAGGCCACTATTCTAAGCGAATTAATGCAAACAGAAAACCAAATACCAAATACTTATGAGCAAGAACATATACTTATGAGCATGTTCTTGCCCATAAATGGGACCTAAACATTGGTTATGCATGGACATAAAGATGAAAAAAAAAATAGGCACTGGGGACTACAAAAGGGGTGGGAGGGAGGGGGGTTTGAAAAACTACCTATTGCATACTATGCTCACTACCTGGGTGACAAGTTCAACCGTACTCCAAACTTCGGCAAATCATGCAATATACCCATGTAACAAACCTGCACATGTACCCCCTGAATCTAAAATAACAGATGAAAAAAATTTAATGCAAAAGAAATGGTAAGCGTAAGAGTATCCTGACATGAACTTTTGAGTGTCCTCACTTATCCAATGCTATTCCTTCAGAAAGCTACGAAGGCAATACTTCTCTGTGCTTTTTTTCTAATTGTATTCTGAGGAAACAAAACACATAGGACTTTAAAGAAGAACCAGTTCTTTTAATAAACAATCAATAAATCCTTTCATCCTCAACCTTAAAATATTTTTGCAGAAAGATCTTAGGAAGCTGTGTCTATTACACAACAAACCACACTGAAAAAGAAGTTAACAGAAGAAATGCTTTAAAAAATGCAGAACAGAACTAAAATATTGTTTCCAACAGTGTTTCCAACATCACATAAATATGTAATAATTAAATAAAATTGAGCAAACTCACAGAAATACTAAAAATAAATCTCTTTTGGAATGTTTTTTATTTCTAAGTGATCTACACCCAGAGGAAAATCAACAAAACCAATTTAATGATGCTATTTCCTATCCAAAGATAAAGTCTTTGAAAGGAAAAGGTTTTTCAGTTCTGTTATATTAAAGAGATACTTAATACTGTTATATTAAAGACATCAAGTATCTCCTCAATTAATTCATCACTCTCAGGATGCTCTCAAAGCTTAAAGGAATAATGTCTATGTAGGTATTATGTAGAGTGATCAGAACTTTGCAAAATGTTTCCACATCTGTTATCACATTTAATCTTCTAGGGAGGTATTGGTGTTCCCATTTTACAGATGGGAAAAACCTAAGACACAGGGAAGTTAATTCATGCACCAGGTGCCAGGAACTAGACTGGCACTAGACATACAAAGATGAAAAAGACAAAGCCCACAGATGGGTAAGAAGCATCACATGGAATTATTTGTTGGTATTTGTTTTGAATGGGAAATGACTTGTCCAGGGTGACACCATTGACTGTTGGCCAGAATGTGACAGAACCTACCTATCCTGAGGCTCACCAGGCTCTCCTCGCTTTGTGACCCAACCTGCCATGTGCCCTGGAAAGTTCCCTTTCATTTACTGTTCTAGAAAACCATGTCTAAAACAGTCCACACACTTTCTAATTAGGGCAGATTACAAATTTACTATCCAAAGGGCTGATTTAAACAAAAACTCAAGTACAGTCATTACTAGAATATGAACAGCCATCAAGGAAAAAAAGAACACTGCCAAGATCTCCAGTGAGAAGGAGCTAATGATAGCCAACAGCTGTGCACTGAGTCCCGGCCATCCAAATGGAGAAGCTGCTGTACGTATCACTCAGTCTTTCAGGAAGTACAGTCCCCTACCACCCCCCGATTTCAGAACCTCACTAGCAATTTTTAAAACCTATCCTTTTTTAATTATTATTATTTTTTATTTTTTTAGTAGAGTCAGGATTTCACCATGTTGGCCAGGCTGGTCTCAAACTCCTGACTTCAAGTGATCCACTTGCCTCATCCTCCTAAAGTTCTAGGATTACCGGCGTGAGCACAGTTCCGGGCCTAAAAACCTATTCCTGATCATTAAGAAGTGAGGAGATAGGAGACCTGGCTCCACCTGTGGTCATGACATTAACTTTCAGGTAACTTTGAAGAATTCACTTAACCTTTGTGAAAGTTCATATTTTCAAGTGTCAGTAGGGGAGTGGGCCAAGGTCCCCGGGCTGACCAGGTGATCCTGTACAGCACACGGGTACCCGTATGTGCTGCCTCCGCCCACAGGGCCTCAGGCTTTACCTCCAGCATGAAGGGAAGCAAAAGCAAAGCCTGAGCAGGGAGCACTGCTATGTGGGAGGACTGTCTGCACATCAAGAAAATCTACCTTACAAACGCTAGGATTTAAAAAAACAACAACGAACAATTACAGAAGAAGAGTCACATCGAAAAAAGCGTTCTCAGCAGGGCTCTGGGTCGGTAACAAGCAGAGACACCAGAGGGTTAAAGGCCTTTCTGTTTGACTTCAAGGTTTGGAGGGAAAAAAGACAGTGAGGAGGGAGGCTGAATGCCAAGGAGAGAAGGCAGAGACTGAGCAAGCCCTGGAAGCAGCTTTAGCCAATACTCTGTTCTTTTTACGAACAAGTATGGGTACTGTGTTTTCCTATGCAACTAAACTACTTGTAAGTAAATACCCAACACCCAGCTAAGCCTATCTCTGAAGCTGAAGCCAGAAAACAATTTATTAAGATGTTACTTGAACTGACAGTAGTGTTGTTTTCCCTCCAAGATACCTGATGAATCAATCACCCATGAACACAGGGGCACTGGGGGAGGGGAGAAACCGCTAAACACGGATCTGAGATTCTCTGCTCTGTGATCTGAAAGTCTACCTACAACTTACACTTGGGGCTCTTAAGAAAATCCCTCACTGTCCTTGTCCGGATGTATTCTGTACACATGAATCAACACTCCTCTGTGTAAAGACTGGTGGGGAGATGGGGGAAAGGCATGTACACAAGTACTAGCAGGTCTCAGCCTGGTGGAATAATTGCTCAGAAGATAAGGGCAGCAGGGTAAACCTGCCCTTCCGTGAAAGGCTGAAGGAGAAAGAATTTAAAACAACAACACTTTTCGTTTTTATCTGAATACTAGAAATATTTCATTTTGCTCCTCGTTTTAAAAAACTAGCCCAGTTTCTACTCTCTGGGCAAGAATATGGCATAGAACTAGAAACTGATAAGCAGGGAGTTTCTTTCAACATTTCCAGTAAGAAATCAAATGCAGTTCCTAAAAACCTCACTTGCCGGTTTCATGGGCATCCTTCCTGAAGGCTGTTTTCTGTTTCGGGGCTAATGAGTTTACGACCCAGGGGATGTATTACCCATGTGATGGTGACCCTCCTGGGAGATACTTTCATGGAACAAGAGCTTCAGAAGAGTTTTTTTCTGACAATGTGTGCCATACTAAGAAATAAAGAACGAGCTAAAATACTTAATCGCCAATAAAAATAAAGCCATTAAAATACAATAATTTTCCTTTGAAACTGTTAGAAGTGAATAGGTAGTCCTACTCCAACATCTTGGCTCATCTCAGCCTTCCTATCCCATCCCACAGGCCTAACTCCAATGCCACCTCCTCCGCAAAGTCTTCCTTCCCTGTGTCCAGACTGGAAATTAATCTCTGTCTGCTGTGGATTCCCAGAGCATTTAATGTGTACCTCTTTTGTAGCAATAATTATGTTTTACATAAATACTGTAACTTCTTTGAGGACATAATACAATGCTTTGCACATAATAGACCTCAATAAATACTTGTCAAATGACAAATCGAACAAAATATGAGGAAGCAGCTGACTCTGGTAAATACAAAAGCCCTTCCATATGCAAAGAATTTCAAAGGAAGTGGGGGGTGTGTGTGTGTGTGTCCACGTATGTGTATGTACCTCCCTTCAACTTCCCCTTTCTACCAAAACTTAACTGCTACAGATGGAAAAAAAAAAAAGCTTAAGCCAGGAAATGCAATTAGAAATGACTAAAAATAGAAACATATAATAGCAGCACTTTATAAAGGAAACTGATTTCAAGTAAGCAAGGCCTGGGTAAAAAGGAAAGGAGATTGGCTCAAGGCACAATAATTCTACCTATGTTAACAGCATCATCTACAAAATGCCTGAGGGAATTCATTCTAGCCAGCATCCTTTTGCTTCCTCTGCCAGGGTGGATGACTGGGCTCTGACTAATAGAACCAGCACAACTGGTGAATATCAAAATGTACAACTGTTTCACCAGACTAAGTTGGTCACTATGTTTTCCTCCTAAATAATTAGCTTTAAAGGCAATCTAAAATACTGCAGAGCCCCAGCAATACTTCAGATAACTTGTACCATGTATTTCAGATGACTTCTGGCTTTTGTAAACAGGCTACTGATTCTAAAATGTTAGGGCTCCGGAACAGGACCCAAGAGTAGGCATTTCCTGCTACAAATGGAATACCCAGAAATCAGATCACTGATACTCTGCCACAGTGCCCCCACATGCAACAGCCTAGACAAGAACTTGGTAAACAAGGTTTTTTTTTACTCTGTTTACTAAGAGTAAACATTAACCATGTTCATCAACTTTTAGTACGTTGTACACACATTTCAAATATCCAGGGCTATTGTGGGAGGCCCCATGAGATACAATGGGGTTGAGGCTAGGATGATTCAAATAGTTTATGTCGCTATGACAACAAAAACCTAACACCAAACACTTTCAACATAACCAATGTCACAGTATTTCATATAACTATTTAAGAATACTCTCACTTATAACAAATTAGAATAGACATTAGCCTGGATTATAAGAATAATTATGTAACTCCCTGTAACAGCCATCTGCTGTTTTTGCCCATCTGGCATCTATCTCCCCACTCTTTCTGATGTCCCTGAGGAACTTCTGTCCCTGGGGAAGTTCTGATAATCATATCTAAGTGGCTTCTATGGGATAGACCCTACATCTCAGCTCTGGAGATGGACACATAGCCCAGACGTGACCATCTCTGCGGCTACAGTGATTGGTTCAGGCATGTGCACATGACCCAAGCCTAGAAAAGCAAAGTCAAACATGGAACTTGTGAGGAAAAGAGAAGTTCTTTCCACTGCAAGAAATGAGCTGGGGCCAGGCATGGTAATCCCAGCACTTTGGGAGGCCAAGGCGGGTAAATCACCTGAGCTCAGGAGTTTGAGACCAGCCTGGGCAACATGGCAAAACCCTGTCTCTAAAAAAAAAAAAAATACAAAAATTAGCCAGGCCTGGTGGCATGCATCTGTGGTCCCAACTACTTGGGAGGCTGAAGCAGGCGAATTGCTTAAGCCCAGGAGGCAGAGGTTGCAGTGAGCTGAGATGTTGCCACTGCACTCCAGCCTGGGTGACAGAGTGAAATTCTGCCTCAAAAAAAAAAAAAAAGAGTTAGGAGAACAAAAGCCAGATGTGGCCATAGGCCACCAGATGCAAAGGGCCTACCTAAAGTCAAGTTAACACAGAAAAAAGCCCAGTCAAGACACAGAGACCAAGTTCTGATAACAGTGTTTGATCCCCTGCATCCAGCCATGCCTGAAGCAAAATCTTCTCCAGGACATTTTTAGTTACTTAAGCCAGTAAGTTCCATTTTAATCCCTTGAGCCAATTTAGCTTGGTTTGCAATCACTTCATCCCAGATAATCTTGACTAAACATCTTTCAATAAAAACTTGCTTTACCACTAATAAAACAGTCAACTGCTAACTCCACGTACATAGAACAATTATTTTTATGTCAAACTAATAGTGAAGAAATACACTGGAACAGGTGTAGGACCACAGGAAAATCTAATGGGATCTCCATCGTTTAAAAAATTCACGATCTTTCCGTGCAGAATGACAAGGGAAGCAGATCTGTAGATTTCTATCATGATACCCAAAGCCTACCCCAAACGTAAAATGAAGAGACAGTATGAGAAAGATTTTTAAAGAGAGTTAACGAAAATATCATGACAGCAACTATTACATGACTGATTTAATGTTCAGCTGTTGAGATATTTGTGTATTGAGTGCCTACTCTGTCATAGACTCTTACCAGTTTAAAACAAACCAAGATAAAACCCATGTTTAAAATTCCAGTTGGATTATTTCACTTACACTCCACTCAGTACATTAATAGACTGTGTCTTCACTCCATATCCAGTCTCCTTTAAATTAGCAACAATTCCCAATACATCAATACTGGAACCTTTGGATCCAAAGTTTTTTTCACTGTACATTATCATGTGAGCATTTGAAAAATCCTATTGAGAAAAAAAATTCAAAATTCAAAAACTAGCCATTTATTATCCAAAGACGACCAAATATTAGCCATTAGCTTGTCCTTTACTTACACCTAATATAGGTCGTAAAGACTGAAGCTCTCCATTGTAACCTCCCCAGGCTTTCCAGTCCCTGTATTCTCCTTCTTCTAGCAAATACTGATGACCTGTAAATCCAGGCTTCTCATACGCAACCCAACTGCAACACAAAGAACATGAGGAGTAGTCATTTTCAGACATGTTCACATTTTTTCAAGGTACGTATCAATTTCACTGAAATATACAAATAGTTAGAAAGCTAGACATGAACTTCTGCTTTATTATCATTCAAATTCTTTAAAATTTAGGAGAATAACAGAATGGCCCCAAGAAAATAACCTAAGAGACATACATCAGAGTTGTATAAAAAAGGGAAGGGGTGTGTGTGTGTGAGTGGTGTGTATGTGTGTGTGTTAAATAAGGGCTGACTCAAAAGAACCTCAGCAAGCAAAACTGGATAAACTCACTTCAAATAGTAACAAAAATATTATGAATAGTTAGCGATTTACAAGAGCAATTTTAGTGTGCACTTCTATGGGAAAGGTGTAAGATCTATAAAATGCAAAAATACAAAAATTAGGAAGCGAACTGTCAAACCCTTCAATAGCTTGGAGCATAATTCTAATAAGCAAGGTTGTAGATTTGATCAACTTGAATAGGCCAATGTATCAGCCTTGCTTGGTGGACTGACCCCACAATTGTCCCTCAAACTGCCTTTTTTTTTTTTTTTTTTTTTTTGAGATGGAGTTTTGCTTTTGTTGCCCAGGCTGGAGTGCAATGGTGCGATCCTGGGTTCAAGCAATTCTCCTGCCTCAGCCTCCCAAGTAGCTGGGATCACAGGCATGCGCCACCACGCTCAGCTAATTTTGTATTTTTAGTAGACACGGGGTTTCTCCATGTTGGTCAGGCTGGTCTTGAACTCCTGCGCCCACCTCAGCCTCCCAAAGTGTTGGGATTACAGGTGTGAGCCACCATGCCCGGCCTCAAACTGCTTTCTTAAATCCAGTCACTATAGGCTGAGGATAATGTGGACATACCTGTCAAAATTCACCACACTATAGAATCAGGAATGTTGTTTTTAGGGGGGAAAGGACACATTTATTACTTAATATTTAGGAAAAAAAAAAGAAATCCTAACAAGTCACCCATGTACTTACATGCCTCTTAGAACTTTCACAGACCCCACTGACGTAAATGGCAAATGATCGCCTCCAGTCGCCTCTTCTGTTTCACCTCCCTCCATGACAAAACTACACATTTCTGTTTCTAGTTCCACACATTTTCCTTCAAAGAAAGGCTTTTCATAAACAACTACCTACAACAGAAATGAGATATACCAGTAATTTGTAAGAAGTATCCCAACAGCTTAACATTAAATCAGTCATTTAATATCACTAAGTCCTAAAACACAAATTAAAATTTTCTGGCTAGGCACGGTGGCTCACGCCTGTTATCCCAGCATTTTGGGAGGCTGAGGTAGGTGGACCACTTGAGCTCAGGAGTTCAAGACCAGCCTGGTCAACATGGTGAAACGCCGTCTCTACTAAAAATACAAAAATTAGCTGGGCATAGTAATGCACGCCTATAATCTCAGCTACTCAGGAGGCTGAGGCAGGAGAACTGCTTGAACCCAGGAGGCAGAGGGTTAAGTGAGCAAAGATTGCGTCACTGCACTCCAGCCTGGGCAACAGAGTGAGACTCTGTCTCAATAAAATAAAATAAAATAAAATAAAATAAAATAAAATATTCTAATCATATTTTAAAACATTAACTAGACCACGCACAGTGGCTCACACCAGTAATTCCAGCACTTTGGGAGGCCAAGGCAGGAGGATCACTTGAGCTCAGGAGTTTGAGACCAACCTGGGTACTATGGCGAAACCTCATCTCTGCTAAAAAGAGAAAAAGTTGGGTGTGGTGGTACATGCCTATAGTCCCAGCTATTCAGGAGGCTGAGGCAATAGGATGGCTTGAGCTGGAGAAATCGAGACTGCAGTGAGCCATGATGGTGCCACTGTACACCAGCCTGGGTGACACAGCAAGGCCTGGTCTCCAGAAAAAAAAACCATAAATAACGGCATCTGATAAAATAGTAAAAAGAAAAAAAAAAGAAAAAAAATCAGACTCTTTTTTTTTTTCCTAATGTGGTATAGCCCAAAGCCATGGTTCCAAACAGTTTTAAAATCATACATATATATATATAAATAAAATATATATAAATAAAATAAATGTATACCCCCACACACATATATTATGTATATATATAACTGACATTTAGAACCACATAGAAGGAATCAGAGGATTCTAAAGTAGTGTTAAAATTGAAAATTGAAAAAATTTATAGTGTGTGGCATCGATGTGGGAATTGGGAAGAGCAGAAAGGGTATTTTAGAGTAGGGAAAGTTTGTCTTGAAAAAGTTTTTTTCCTGGCTAACTGGCAAGCAGCAAGAAGCCCTACAATTAGTAAATACTACTGCAAATTGTTAACTTAATATAACAATGACCCTTTTGAGCCATGGCTAAATGTACTGTTAGTGTAACCAGTGCCATTAGCATCATCTTCCACCCTGAAGGATGGCACATGTAAGTTGGCAACTTCCTTTGGCTGCATTTATGTGTGATAGAGGTTTAATATGAGAAGTCATATAAGCAATATCTTCATAGAGATGAAGTGGGAATAACATTAAGTATATATATATGTGTATATGTTTAAATAATTAATATACATTTTTACCTTTGGATCTGTAGGGAATTCAACTTTACGGCCACCCTGAAAGAAACAATAACATAGTAAGAAAAATAGTTTTTCACTGAAACATTACCATTTTATATTAGCCATAGCAGTTTATAGTAAGCCATTGAATTTCAGTGTGACTATGTTCCGGTTTGTTTTAACTTACATGAGATAGTTCTAAAATTACCAACAATAGAGATGAACACACGAGGAAGGCAGGCTCGAACGGAGCCTCGCACAGGCAGTCTATAAGCTGGTCTGCATTGTAGGAGTGTTTTTTGACCTAGTAAGTTTTCTTAACTTGGAAAATTTCTCATAAAAATCCATACTTCTCTTGAAAAAGCAGTTCCAAGGGCTGACATCTCTGGACCCAGATTCTCCCAGGCCGCTGTCTTCGGCTTCTGCATTTAACGATCCTGCCCTAGGATCACGCTTCAGCTGGGAACAGGCACGGGGTTGCCGTCTCTACCATTCCCTTCGGTTCAACTCTCAGCCATTTGTATTTTCTGCCTGGCGCCTGCAGGTATTTGATTTTGCAACCAGGGCTTACGAAACTATTACATGTTGAAGTTCACATAATAAGATCTGAAGGACTCATGGAATAACTAGATAAACTGTTAAATAAAATTTAACACATCCCAAAGGATGAGTCTATGGGGGGTTGTTATAAAATAAAAAGCTTTTTAAAAACAAACTCACTAAAATCCAAGAAATGATGTTACATTAAAAAGATATTGCACAAAAATATTAAATACGTCAAGAGTTTAAATCAGCAATGGGAAAGTTGGATTTTTTCAAAATTAGTATCTTCAATAGCTTTTGAAAAAAGTGCCGCTAAGGATGCTCAAAGGCACCAAATGAACTATAATTATAAAAGAATGTGTTGGTTTCCTTACCTTTTATGAAAAAAAGAAGCAAAAAAAAAAAAAAAAAAAAAAAAAAAGGAATGTGGCTGATATTATCAGCAACCCAGAGATTATACCACCAAGCACATGACCTTTTCAAAAGTAATCCTGTTCGAACACCATAGACTTTGCAGATTTTTCATCATCATTACAAACTGCTCCTAAAACCTGGATGAATTCTTTCATAAATTCACAAAACTAACAAAACTTTGTCTTTGAAAGTGAGTTTCATTTTAGAAACAAAAGCCCAAATCATTTGCATTAAGACCAGCCAACATACAGATAATTAAACCAAATACTTTGGGAGGAGGGGTAAAATTAAGATTAAAAAAAAATTGTCTTCCTAAGTTTCTAATTTGTTTCAAACTGTCTCAGAAGCCAAGTGCGAAGTGCAGTTTCAAAAACATGTTTGTAATGGGAGCCTCATCTCGCCGCGGGTACTTAGGGAACAACTTCTATGCTGCAGCACACACTGCGCTCAACACTGGGGACAAGACAGATGTGACCTGCTTCCTCCCAAAGCTGACAGTCTAGCGGAAGAGACAAAGAACAAAGCAAGACACTGGGATAAGGGAGAGGAAGCACAAGGCTCCTTCCACAGCAGATACTCAGGAGGACAATACTCATTTGGTCCAGCCCCAGCGACCCCCAAGCCACCACCCAGCGCAGCCTCATGTCACGGCAGCCGAGCCGGTCCTCAGCGTGCCCTGCTCTCTCCTAGGCTGCACCCTGGCTCACGCAGTGCATTCACCGACAGCTCCATCTAAAAAATCATCCTGCTCATTTTTAAAGACTGAATTTAATTTAGCATGAAGCTTTCCTAATTATCCCCCTTTTCTGTCGCATCACCCACAACTTGGAATTGTATGTATCCTTGTCCTGTTTTTCCACCAATGTTTAATTCTTCACTTTCCTCACTTGTTAGACCTACATTGGGCTGAAGCTTTGTGCGCCCATCTGCAGGTCTGCAGGGGCTGAGAATGCCTTAAAGACAAAGGACATGGTCTTACCTGCTTTTTTTGTTTGTTTTAATCTACAGCATCTAGCAAGTTACTGTTTCCATAATTTCTGTTGAGCAAATTTGTCCAATCTGCTACAAATTTGTTTCTTAAAAGTCAGCTTTATTGCTTCAAAGTCACACCCCATGAATTACCATGTCAAGCTGACAAAGAATCACCACAAGAACATTTGGATTTCATTTTTACCATTTTCAGAGGCCGCATGGATCCAATGTATGCTGCTTCTGTATCCCAGAAGGACAAGTCAGGGTATTCACCAGGTTCCAGGATGAAAGGAACACCCTGAAATCCAGGTTCTTCATAAATCAGCCACCTAAACAGCCACCATGGAAGGAAAGAAAGGGAGCCAACTCATCATTTGTTTCAGTTTTTCCTTCTGTCTGGTACCCAGGATGAGAGGAAAAGAACAGGAGAGGATACGGACCCACACAATGAACGGCTGGACTTAGGTGTTAGAATCACACTAGACTCAAGGACAAATAAAGCCATTATATGCTTCTCTTCTTGATCTTTCACTTTTCTCCTTGGCTGGCTTTGTCCCCTTATTTTAATTTATATTATTAATTGCTCCTAAGTTCCACCTAATCATTTGTCATGGTGCCAAACATTAGTAACAGCTAACATCTCCCTAGAGCATAAAAGGAATCCACTCAGAATTTCATCTAATCCTCACTGCAATGCTATGAGGAAGAGATGCTATTGTCCCCGTTTCATAGATAAGTAAGTTGCCCAAGGCCACACAGCTGTAAGTATGAAAGGCTGGAACGATTCAAGCCGATTCCAGATCCAGGTTCCTAATCAATTTTTTTTTTCTTTTGACGGAGTCTTACTCTGTTGCCCAGGCTGGAGTACAGTGGCTTGCTCTCGGCTCACTGCAACCTCTGCCTCCTGGTTCAAACGATTCTCCTGCCTCAGCCTTCCAAGTGGCTAAGAGTACAGGCACACACCACTGCACCCGACTAAGTTTTGCATTTTGCATTTTTTTTTTACTGGGGGGGGGGGCTCACCATATTGGCCAGGCTGGTTTTGAACTCCTGGCCTCAGGTGATCCATCAGCCTCGGCTTCCCAAAGTGCTGGGATTACAGGTGTGAGCCACCATGCCCAGCCCTAATCATTTTGGTGATGGCAATTTTTCTCATTACAGGAAGTGCACTGAACACAGTTTACTCTTTTCACAGTTACTCAGGATCATCACTGTGAGCATTACTTAATGCACAGTGGTGTCCTCAGGGGCTCTGAAGGTCTGTGGGACTGCTTGTTCCCAGGCTGCAAAGTTTTTTGAGTTCTTGGTTCTGATTGTTATGGCTTTTCAATACCACACCCTTCTATCAGCTTGTCAGCTGTGGCTTCCGCTTCAGTCGGGAACCAGCAGCCCCACCCTCCTCTAACGTGCCAGAAATCAGGAAACCAGAAAACCATGCCTATTAGCCCTGTCTCTGAAGTTTACAAGGTCTTCTTGTAAATGTCTTGGTTCCTGGGAAGGGTTCTGAGAAGGTAAGGATGCTGAAGAAGTGAGTTTTCTATAAGAGAGGGGTTAATGTACCCACTTCATAAACAAACGTAGACTTCTACCCCAATTTGATTAGTTTCGCTAAAAGGTTCTAGCCGTGGTGCTCCACAATGTTGCTGTGTTCCCCAGAACACCACGCCAAGAAGAGAGTGGCTCTAAATGAAACCTTTTACCAACAAAATGGGTCTGACACCTCCCTCTTTGCCTTTTTCTTCTTCCCAATTTTGGCCCAAGGCACATTTTTGGCGATGGGTTTTGTTGAAGATTCCGCTGGATAAACTGGTAACTTCTCTAGACTCTCTAATTATACAGTGATTTACAACCAGGCTCCTACTGATGATTTGACAACACACACATGAAAGAATGTTGGGAGACCAGGTGTGGGATATGGGTAAGAGGTCAGAACTACAGTGTTAGAAGTCAGGATGATGGTTACCGGGTAGAGGGCGTGAAGATGACTAGGAAGACGCACGAATGAAAGGGGTTTCTGCGATGCTGGGAATGTTCTTTTTCTTGACCTGAGTGGTGATTGCTCTTGTATTCACTTTGTGAAAATTCACTCAGCTTATATATTTAGGGTTTATGAACCTTTTTGTACAGATGTTATGCTTCAAAAAAAAAAGTTACCTTAAGGAAAAAAAGAGGCTTATCTTTTAAATACTACTCTAATGCTTCTAAAGCACAAGAAAACAGAGGCTAAGAATAGGGTACTTTAAACTTCCTTATGTTTAAAGCATGACAGCCAAGGATACACTACATGTATTCTGGAGCTCAAAGTTATCACAGGCACACTACCCACAGATTTTTTTCTCTAACAAAATAATGGCAGTTCTGTAACACATTATGGTATTAGGCTAACAAACCAAGCAGGTTCCGAAGTCTGACTTCTTTAAAGCTTAATTTTTCATAAACTGAATGTATGGCTCATGAGCAAGTGATCTGAGATTTTGAAATGATCCTTACCAAAGTACCTTTTCATTAAGTCTTTCCTTCTATAGCTTGAGTTCAAAGAGGATTTATTCATCTGATACTAAACATTTCACTTTTGTTGAAGCATGTGGTTTAGTCACATAACATTTATGGAGGAAAGTCATTCTAGGTAGAGGGGAATTTGTGAAAAAACTGAACACATAAATGAATGCATTTGAAAAGACTGCTGTTCTGAAAGTTCTTCCTTAGGAAATGAGTGCTGAAGGCCTGCTGGGTAATTCAAACAGACATTTACTAATGTTGGGTGGACTTTGGAATTTGAAAACTCATATACAGAGTATGATTCACTTTTTCTAAATTCTGTTCCAATAAGATACATTATTTACGAGGCCATCAGGAGAGGGGGAAACTATCTTCAGGCAGTGTTATTTCAGTTTCTAAAGGTAATCTTTTATTTTCCCATGCACTTAGGTCATAAGCTTTTGCCAATATAGATTAAAAAGTACAACTTTATAGTTGTACTTAAACAGTATGATTATAAAGTCAAGCTTATTTTTTTAAACAAACAAATGTATACCTACAAATCAATATTTTTAAAGTAATAACAATGGCCATCTGTTTATTAAAAATATTTGTCTAATTACTCTTTTAGAAATACCCCTTGAGTCACACAAGAAAAATCAGTCTTATCTTGTTCACTTGTTCTTAAACCAAAAACAGCACTTCCAGATGGATCTTAAGTTTTGTTCCCTAGATATGGCTGTCCATGAATATTGGCCATTCACAGAAACCAACTGGATACGTGAAAAATTAAATATGAATGTACTGACTTTGAGGTTATTCACAAGAGAGGGGGCTCTGAATGTCAAAGGGGAAAATGAACCTTTACAATGGAAAGATGGAGGAGGCACCACTTTAACCAAGCAATCAAACTTGGTATTGCTAATGGGCAAGCTAGTTAGCACATGCCGCCTGCTGTGATGCAACGTAAATATATGGCGCTACCTATACGAAGTATCCATGCCAAAACTGTTCGGCCTGAACCTAACCATACCTCGGGACCTAAGCCGTAGTAGATAGGAAATTCGGGCAACAGAAGAACAAGCTAAATAATAGCATGAGGGAACACTCAGACAAACCTAGAATGTGGCATACTCTCTAAGACAGCTGGCCTAAATCTTTTTAAAAGTTAGTGGCTTGGGAAACAAAGATGAGGCATTTTAGAGATTTTTAAAAAGAGACTTAAAGAGACAGAACAATCAAACGCATTTATATGAACCTTGATTGGATTCTGATTTGAAAACGCAAATCTATAAAAGACATTCCTGAAGCAATTGGGAACATTTGGTGATGGGCTATAGAACAGATATTATCATGGATACCTTGTGAATTTTCTCAGATGTAATAATGATAGTTACGCAGGAGAATATCATTAGAAAGAGAGTCAGGCTGAATCCTATATGGATGAAGGATCATGATATCTCCAATGTACATTCAAGTGCTCAGAAAAATAATAACACAAATATGGCAAAATATTAACAGTTATTGGGTCAAAGTGAATGGTACACTGGTGTTCACTGAACTGTTTTTCCTACTTTTCTGTATGTTTGAAAACTTTTATAGTAAAAAATTGGGCTCTGATATGATATATTCCACAATGAAATATACAGTGAATATTACACAGCAATGAAAAAAATACATACAGATGTACCCGTCAATCTGAGTAATCTTAGGAGTGTGGCTACATGTGTAACCAGGGTGGGCTACACCAGGTTCTGTAGCAATGGTGGTAATGGTCTAGGTTGTAAGTTGGGTGGTGGGTCCACAGGGGATTGTTTTATTATTGGGCTTCATGGTTCACATATATACATATATTCTTCTGTATATGTCAAATATTACACAGTAAAAATGATCAAATAATGTTTTGCATTAAAAAAGAAGTCCCTTGACTTTAGAACACCTGCATTCTAGCACACATTCTGCTAACAGCTAACCCTAGTCTGGAGAAAGTGACCAAAGCTTGTCTTCCTCAGTCAAATGATGGTGTTGGGCCAGATCATCTTTATACTCCCTTTGAAGTTCTAAACTTCTTTGCTTTTGTTTGTTATAAATATACTAACCCCCACTTCCACCCCCACACACACCCCACCCCCAGAAAACCCAATATGCTTTCACCTCTGGGAGGATGGGTGCTAGCATTAGCCAGCTGCTTAAAAGAAAGATTTAAAAACAAATTACTCTCAACAGAATCTGAAAGGCAAATTTAGTGAGAAATTACTCATCTCCTCAAATAAGAATTTGACAAGGCAGGTAATACCCTTATTTTGTATATGAGTAGAAGAGCTTAATCTAGAGTGAATGGGCCCTGGAATAAATCACCTGATGGATTCTTCAGGAGTTCCCTCCACAGTAAAGACTTCTTATCCCAGTTCAGGGGAACTGGTGCATCAGCAGAAGCAAAATGAGCTTGAGTGCTTACTATCAGTTACATCTTCTCAACCCCTTGAGACTTTCCTTTGAGATCTATAAAAGCACTAATGACCTGGTGTCTAAGCTCACCAACCAAGTTCAATGAGCCCAAACTTTGAATTAATATCCGAGGCAGTGTTCCACTATCCTAATGACAATAGAAATGAACAGCCAGAAAAAAAGATGCCCATCATGACACAAACCTGTCATAAATTGTAAACTGTGACAGGCTGGTAACTACCACCTAGGAGACAAAACTAAACATACTGGAAAGGTAAGAAATATCATTTAAGGTAGCTTAATGTGCTTCAACATAGCCAAGCCTGAGTCATGGCACCCTCCAGACACTGAGATTAAAATATGATAGCAGATGCCTTTTGCATTCTTTTCTAAGGAAAGTGATGTTTCTCAACCTGACATTAATTCTTTAAAAAAAAGTGTATAGACTTATTTCATGTAAAAAAATTAAAGGCAGCAAGAGATGAAGGCATTTTATTTTGCTTAGATTTTCACTTTCCTTCCCAGTCTCTAAATACAAAAGTGCCTTCTCTTCCCTTAACTACACCCACTCCCTTTTGTGACCGTGTCCTGTGCCTGGTTTAAATGCATTCTCTATGTCAATGACTCCTAAATTTATGCCTCCAGTCTCTCCCCTGAACTCCAGCCTCACACACCTACTCACTTTCCTGCCCACTTACTTGAATTTGCAGTTGGCATCTCAGCCTTAACCTGTCCGAAACTGAGCTCCTGAATCTCACTCTCTCCTATCTTGCTCCTCCAAGCCTTCTTCGTCTCAATAAGTGTTGGGGTTCCAAACCCTGGGCATGTCTCGGCCCCTCATACACCACACACAATCTGTCAGAAATGCTGTTAGTTCTACCTTCAAAATGCATCCAAGGTCTGACCATTTCCCACCACCATCATCGCACGTCTAAGCCACCATCCATTCTTGGCTGTATGATTGCGAGTGCATCCTACGTGGTTTCTTGGCTCCCACCTTTGCCTCTTTATAGATTATTTTCTATATGAACAGTCAGGTTGATCCTTCTGTTAATAACACAAGTTAGATCAAAATTCTCCAATGATTTTCCATGCCACTTAGAGAAAATCTAAATCCTCCTCCCCGAGGCCTGAAAGGCCAGATATGACCTGAGCCCTCTCCTATCCCTAACCTCCTAGTTCACTCAGCTTCAGTCACCTTGGCCTCTTAGCTATTGCCCAAGCATGCCCAGCAGGGCTTTTGCAAATGGTGTGCTTCCTCTCTGGGACTGGCTCCCTGCCCCTCTTCCCTCAGCTAGCTCCAGGGCAGACTCCCTCACTTCCTGCCAGTCCCTGCTTAAAATGTCACCAGAGTCCTTTACTAGCCACCTTATCTAAAATAGCAACATACCTGCCCCTCTCTGTAATTTATGTTTCTTGTAGCCTTTGCCATCTGACACATTATATATGTATTTGTGTTGTTTATTCCTACTAGACTGACAGCTCCAGGAAAGTGGGAACATCATTTTATGTCTTTACTGCTGTATTCCCAGTGACTAGAAAAGCACCTGGCACTTGGTAGATGCTTGATTAACAGATTTACTGAATATATTTAATACATCTCATAGACACTCTTTTGAGTTTATATTTGTTAAAGTCCCAATTTCTTGTCATATTTTGACAGGGTATGCAGAGGAAATAAAAGCCTTTCCTAATTTCTACTTCTAAATTCACCACCTTTAAAAATTTCAGAGCCTTTTAAGGACTACAGGGTACCAACTGATATAACTCAAAATGTATGCTAAAAGCAGTACATTTCTCTAAAGAAGATACACAAATGGCCAAGAGGTATATGAAAAAATGTTCAACATCACTCAAGATCAGGGAAATGCAAATCAAAACCACAATGAGATACCACCTCACTCCAGTTAGAAAGGCTATTATCAAAAAGACACAATATAACAAGTGTTGGTGAGGATGTGGAGCAAAGGGAACTCTTCCATGCTATTGGTGGGAATATAAATTAGCACAGCCATTATGGAAAACAGTATGGAGGCTCCTCAAAAAATTAAAACTAGAACTACTGTGTGATCTTGCAATCTCACTACTGAGTATATATCCAAAGGAAATGAAATCAAGTATGTCAAAGGATACGTGCACGTGCATGTTTATTGCAGCACTATTCGTAATAGCCAAGATACAGAATCAGCCTGAGTGTCCATCAACAGATGAAAAAATAAAGAAAATGTGGTAAAAATATACAACAGAATAAGTTCTGGTGTTCTGTTGCACAGTAGGGTAACTGTGATTAACAATAACATATTTGATTATTTCAAAATAGCTAGAAGAGAGGATTCTGAATGATCTCACCACAAAGAAATAACACGTGTTTGAGGTGATGGATTTGCTAATTTCCCTGATTTGATCATTACGCAATGTACACGTGTATCAAAACATCACATTGTACGCCATAAATATGTGCAATTATTATGTGTCAATTAAAAATAATTTAAAAAGCAGTAAAATGTATATTACCTTTGGAAAATAACTTTATACATCAAGAGGAGATATTTAAATTAACATTATTCTCTACACACCAAATTCTGCCCTAATAACTACACCTTTGTATATTGACAAACCATCACTATAGTCTTCCCTTGCTATTTTTTTACTCTTCTGGGAGAGGGAGGTTGTTTTCTGAGAGGGGCTGCCATAGGGAAAGAACACCCTCGGGCTTCTGGGGTGCTGGTAATGTTCCAGTTCTTGGCTCAAGTGGTGTCTACTTGGGCGCTCACTTTATTTGTTTAAGTGTACATTTACCTTCTGTGAACTTTTTTCTAGGTGTGCTGTATTTCAAAATGTTAAAAGTAAATAAATAAATGAACAAACTGTCATAAAGGAGGTATCTAACTCATACTTTCCTTCCCCTACAAAGCCCTGGATAAATTCTTGTCCATCCTCTACTTGAATACTCCTTGTGATGAGAAACTCTCCACCTAACAAGGCAGCCACTTCCATTTTAACTGTATTAACCATCAGAAAGTTCTTCCCTGGGTCAAGTCAAAATCCATCTCTCTAATTTCTACTGGTTTTTCCTGGAACCTGCTACGGAATAACAGAGAGCAAGTCTAATATCTCTTCTCTATGACCACTTTCCAACTACTCAAGGATAGCTGCTACCAATTCTCAATAGCCACACTTCCTGTTAAGTTGCCTAGAAGTTTTTAGTTTCTGATTTCTGAGGATCAAAAATCAGATTCTGTGATCTGTAACTTATCCTATTCCTACATTCTGCACAATCAATCATTTTTCTAAGATATGAACAATGGCAAACCGAGACTTTTAGTAATAAATAGAATGCAAAAAGCATGATTAAGGAGTGCCTTATTGTTCACTGCAGAGATACTCCATACCACTTTAGGGACAGACTGTAAACTTTTTTGACTGTATAAACCATTAGTAAAAACATTTCAGCAATCTCTGAATATATGAATACTTATAAATTGTATACATTACCACTGAACTAATACATTATGCATATTAGAAAACATATACAAAAATAAAATCTTAAGAGGTGGAGACTTTAATCAAATAGAAAGAAGCTTTAGTGTTTTTTCCTGCATCTCAGTGAATGCCTTTCACATGCCGTGGGGCTTTGTGCTTCACCTTGGAGACCACATTCTTTAGTATTGCAGCCTGTACTTTCTATCCTCATTTCTCCCCTATCTGAGGTATTACCATTTCCTTCAAAATATTCTTGCTGTTTCCTGTGATTTGTGAAACCGACCTCCTAGGGGCTTTGAACCAGCATTGTGTGAAAATATTCAAGGAAGTACCATGTGTGTTGGCTTCCATCCCCCCTGCAGAAATATCAGAGGCATGTGCTTTGAATTACCTCCTCTGAATCATCATGAAAATATAATCTGCTACTCAGCTTTGAATAAATCAGATTCCTCTGTGACAAGGAAAGACTTACATTTTAAAAATTCAATTCCCCCCCAACATTTCCTATAATAAATCTATATTGTTTTTAAGAGAGATGAATCATAACATAGGTGTAAAAAAACCAGAATTTTATGTGCCTTATAAAAATATACCTTACAGTTAATAATTACTTTACAGGATGACAAATCAGAGTCAGAGTATCTTAAGTCCTTTTTCCAGTACTACACTCACAAAAAAACTTCATTAAAATTGTGTTTGAATAAAAATACTTACGTGCCCCAATGTACTTTCATGGAACAAGTCTTCTGCATTACACCAAATCCCTGCATTTCTTCAGTATCATCAAAGTAGGAACTTAGGATTCCTAACCCTTCCGGTTCAGTAAATAAGTCAATGTGACTAACTCTGTAATCCTGAAAAAATATAGATGCATAGACAGTAAGAATTGCACCATGCATTTAACTCTCTAGTAAGCTCATTCTTCTTCTTCTTACAACTAATCAAAATGAGCTTTAAATATACAAATACATTTCACAGAGCACCTGCCATTTTAGCCCTTTCCTGTTTCCATCCATGAATTAATAATCCACCTATTTTGGGGCAGACACACTTGCTTTAGTTATATAACTCAGTGTTGCATTCAAGCAAAGATCATCAGAAATGTATTTTATTTGAGTTTTGGAATATATTTATTTTTCTCATCCTCACTTGACCCTCCTTGGTCTGGGGTTTTGGTTCCTTTGCTCTGATATAATTATCCAAGCACAGAGACTTTAGTCTGTAGAACGGCTGCTCTTGGAGTCTTCCTCAGCCACTGTTTTGTGTCCATAAGCCCTCTGTTGATTTGTGGTAACTCTCCTTGACTGAGTAAACCTTTATGATACTGGTTTGATCTAAGTCATAAAAGCAAAAGCACACATTCATAGTGATTTACAAATCTCTGTACTTTGGTCATTGTTCCATGCCCTGCATATCTGTGGTCCCAACAGTCTTCAAAAGGCCTCGTCTGGTCGAGTGCCTAAGCATTAATGGAATATTTATTGAACCTCATCTATGCAGCTGAGTTGGGTGAACTGAGCAACAGAAGAAATTTTAACACCTGAATAAGCTCAGATGAGGCTTTTCAAATGTTATCAAAAGGAACAACTCTAATGAACTAAAAAGGTAACCTCTAAAATATATGCTCTGACTTATGTTTATGTTTCAAGAAACCATGCACATGATCTGTAAAGAAAATATAATCCATGACATATCAGGAGCTATAACCATACCCTTTAACATGGCACCATTCAGAAAAATGTACCTCAAGGAAACAAATTAGAAAATTATGAATTACTGGCCGTGCGCAGTGGCTCACACCTGTAATCCCAGCCTTGGGAGGCCGAGGCGGGCAGATCACCTGAGGTCAGGAGTTCAAGAGCAGCCTGGCCAACACGGCGAAACCCCATCTCTACTAAAAACACAAAAATTAGCTGGGCATTGTGGCATGTGCCTGTAATCACAGCTACTGTGGAGGCTGAGGCAGGAGAATCACTTGAACCCCCAGGAGGCAGAAGTTGCAGTGAGCCGAGATTGCACCACTGCACTCCAGCCTGGGTGACAGAGCAAGACTCCATCTCAAAAAAAAGAAAAAGAAAATTATAAATTATTAAATGCACAAAAACATTCTCATGGCATTACTTATAATAGTAAAAAACTAGAAACAACCTTACGATTCACTGAAAGAAGAAATAACAAATAAATAATGATACCTCATTTATGTACTAAATAATAAATAATGCATTGTTTCAATGGAATATGATATTCAGCTAAGCCCTAAACCTATGGTAACATGAAAAGCTTTTGCTACAGTAAGTCTGCTACTGTCAGACAAAACAAGAGATCTCGTTTTCCTTCCCCATCTTCCTGAATGCACCCAAATCCTCACCCCACCAGATTCATACCTTCCCCAGTTCCAATCCCAAAGATGTTACCAAGGGGAGTGTGATTTTCAGGAAAGTGGTATAAAGAGAAAAAAAGGATTGAGAACCACAGTGTTAGGATAGACAGGTGGAACAGCATTGTCCCTGTATTATGATTACAACTGCGGAAAAAGCAAAGGGTAGAAAATTCAAAAAATAAAGGGGGAGAGGGCACTTCATGATGGGAATCAGATGATATTTTTAAACATTGCTTTATTACCAATATTATTTGAGCAGTAAATAAAAACTCTAGGCAAAATATTCCATTAATGAGGACATTTTGAAATAGGGTTTCTGAAGTCTTACTTAGTCTTCTCATATTATATACTTAAAGCAAATAAAAGATAAATCATTTAGCATACCAATTACCACCTAAGTTACTCAGAAATGTTGACCCAGGAAGTAGGCGACACTTTCCTCTGCCAAAACTGTTACTCATCTTTACTCATTCTCACATCAGAATGTTCCTTTTCTCTGTATTGCATCTTGACACTCGTCTCCGTTAAAACTTGGGATTTTAATTTTCTACTTAGAAGACACCATTAATTGCATTTTTAAGGTAAAGAATCATCAAATCCCAAGAGCCACAAAGAAAGACTCTGACAACACTTTTCTCATCAAGTAACAAGAAACCAAGAAATGTTACCTCATCCATAAAGTGGCCTCAAATAGAGCAAGTAATATGTTGTTAAATCCACATGAAATCCTAGAGTTGATCAACCAAATTATTTTTGGATTATTTATTTTTCCAAAATAGAATTCCTATAAACCACTCAAAGTAATCACAACTCATACAGCAAACAAAAACACTAAGTAAATGAAAAATCTGTTCATAGATGCAGAACTCATTTAAACCAAGTTATCAGGTAAAATATATTTGGAAGATGGGAATAGAAGGACAGGCATAAAAGATTTACCTTAAGGGTTTATTGTGAAAAATTATCTAACCAATTATGTTTCTTTTTAAATTCTTTAAAGTGTACAAATAAACTTAAAATACAGAAAATACATCCCTAAGGCACCAAATATGTTTCCCAATCACTTATTTCGTGAAATGAACATTTCCCTTTAAGTACGAATCCATAAATATTTGTTGAATAAATAAAATCCAGATTTACCGCAACCTACCTGGACCACATGTCTGATGGAACCAATCACCACCGGCTTATCAGACTCTGCTTCCTCGTGACTTTCCAAAATGTCTTCTACACCCCAGAGACCAGAGAGTTCCAATTCTCCTTCTTCTAAGGGAATGGAGTGCCCTTCAAAATTTGGTTGCTCATACAAAATCCAACTAACAATAAAACACAGCAAAACCATTAGCCAGTCTTGGTGCGAGAGGCTTTGATTACTCAAATATCCTGGCTAATTGCCATTATATATATAGTATATTAGTGGCTAATTATCTAGCAATTAAAATAGCTTAAACTCTCCCTAACACTAATATTTTACTGGGTATAATTAAGTCTCTGATAACTCATGAACTATATCAGGATCTTAGAGAACTTTGGAGTTATCTCTATGAATGCTATGGAGCTACTAATGTTCCAAGTAATTGCCAGGTGGTGGAGACTTATAAATGATAATATGTCAGATAAATGGATGTTTACTGTAGTGTTTTTTTGTTTTTTTCTGTCTCTTTTTTTTTTTTTGATACAGAGTCTTGCTCTGTTGCCCAGGCTAGAGTGCAGTGGTGCGATCTCGGCTTACTGCAACCTCCACCTCCCAGGTTCAAGCAATTCTCCTGCCTCAGCCGCCCGAGTAGCTGGGATTACAGGAATGTGCCACCAAGCCCGGCTCATTTTTGTATTTTTAGTAGAGACGAGGTTTCCCCATGTTGGCCTGCTGATCTTGAACTCCTGGTCTCAAGTGATCTGCCCACCTCGGCCTCCCAATGTGCTGGAATTACAGGCATGAGCCATCATGTCTGGCCTTTTGTCTCTTCATATATGTAGAAAACATTTCTCTTAGAGAGATTTTAACTTACATATTACAGTCATATCAATGAATATGTTGGTACAAAAGACTATAGATATGGTAATGGAAAGCATTTTAACAATATTCTTCCGAACAACAGCCAAACACTAAAGAAAAACCTCATGTCAACGTATGGCAGTGTAAATGCTTACGCTTTCGAGAAAAAGAAGCCGACAAAAGTTGCAAAAGAAAGGAAAAAGCACTGTTCTATAAAAACAAAATTTGTGTAAAAAATTGCCACTATTATATATTGCATATTAGTGGCCAATTCTCCAGCAATTAAAATAGCATTTGTCTTCAAATTTAAGAATAAAAGCAAAACTTGTTTTTCTCATGACTATGTTGGAGATATAGGAAAAAATATTAAAATACCTAGAAATCTAACAGGAAGGCTGCTGCATATTTAATCCAATGGAGACCAAAAGAAAATCTTATGGATTTTTAAATCCATAAACATCCAGAGGTCTACCCTCTTTATTTCAAACAAGTTTACAAATAGGCACCAAAAGATAAGTATTATGCCAGATCAGCTATTTCTTTTTTTAAGCTGCCTTTCTCTACTCAGCTTCCTGTGTGTCTCCAAGAGGCAATGAAGTTGATAAAATGATTTCAGAAACTGTCAAAATATTTATTTTTTTCACTAGTTTCTTTACTTAACCAAAACAATCTTTTGTGGAAATATTGGAAAGCAAATTAAATTTTAAGTTAGTGCTGCACTGAACTATCATTAAAAAATTAGAAAAATGCCTTTATAGATTGTTTTGGTTTTTCCTTATAGATTTTTTTTCCTTATTGTTTCTTTACTTTGCCTTTTCCTACGTGTTCTCAAGTTTCCTTATAGATTTTTTAAAAGTCCTTTCTGGTCTATCAACACGACTAGTGCAATTCTTATCAACCTCATTTAAAGGTCATCAACCAAAAGTGTGTTATGGGCCCTGATTTATGATTAGTTCAAAGCAATATTATGGGGAAACATGGGAAAAAGAAGCTTGTTGCACTGTACTGTTTTGATTTTTCTCCCATAAACATGTATCACTGCTATAATCAGAATAATGATTTAAAATGACATTGTTAAGATATGAATCCCTTATCTTACCACGAGTAGTATTTCCTGTGCTTTCCACTGCTAAAGCCATAATTTTAAACTAGTAGTGAGGACTAAAAAGGTAATTAAGCATGTAAAACACAAACATTCAACATCAGGAACTTAAAGTGCCATTCTTACCATCCTCTAACAACTTTTATGAGTATCACTGGAGAGAGGCTCCAAGAACTGCAATCCTGAATGTCACTGAAAACTTCGATGCACTTCTCGGAGACATCGGGTTCACTATATATCACTACCTGCATGAAAACGAAAGTGGTAGCACAATTTGTCATGCTCTATCAGACCAAAATAGAATCAAGGCTAGAAACAGAAAATAATCTTACCTTTCCAGGTCGGGGATTGAGTTTATTTTGGACACTTCCTCTAAGTGTCTGTAATCAGATGAACAAAAACACAACAAATAATTACAACTTCACATAACAATCCTCTTTTTCCACCCATGATCCTCTAGGTGGATCACACTTATCCCACACTGTATTGATTTTGAAACGTCCACTCTAATCAATGCTAAAGTTGTATTAAAACTCTTTGAGTTCATACTTTTAAATTAAGGTTTTTTCACCTCTACCTGAATTTGCCATTGCAATTTCTCCTAATTTAAATGTCTAGGCTATTTCCACCAATGCTAGAAAATTCAGGGCACGTATGTTTCTTGTCAGTTCACAGAATAAGAACTCAGCTAAGAAATTCTAATTCAAATAATATCAGTATTATATCAAATAAAGAGAAATTATAATATATTAATCACTTTTGTGTTCATATACATACCCTATCTGAATCCATACAAATATTGTTTTCTCATAGTAAATCTATAACCATATAACAACCACTAGTCTAAACAGAAGTGTTTACGGTATATATGGTATATTTCATAATGTACATTGCACATAGTATATTTAATCCCCCTTTTTTTTCTTTTGAGATGGAGTGCAATGGCGTCATCTCGGCTCACTGCAACCTCCGTCTGGGTTCAAGCGTTTCTCCTGCCTCAGCCTCCTAAGTAGCTGGGACTACAGGTGCATGCCACCAGCCCAGCTAATTTTTGTATTTTTCTTTTAGTAGAGATGGGGTTTCACCATGTTGGCTAGGATGGTTTCGATCTCTTGACCTCGTGATCCGCCTGCCTCGGCCTCCCAAAGTGCTGGGATTATAGGTGTGAGCCACCAAGCCCAGCCTAATCTTGCTTTTTTGATAGACAAAATGCATTTTAATATGGCTCCAAAACTAATCATTTTCAAGACCATCTGACAAGACCAGTAAAACCAGAAATTCATAAGATAATAAAATAGTAATTATACATGTAAAAATATTACAAAATATGAACTACTTTCAATGCTGACTAGGATGCCTATTTTAGGAACTGCCCTTGCTCTGACTGCTCTTGCATCACACCAGAGTGTAGATATGGCCAGAAGACCACAAAAGGCTGGGGTGCGGTGGCTCACGCCTGTAATCCCAGCACTTTGGGAGGCCGAGGTGGGCAGATCACCTGAGGTCAGGAGTTCGAGATCAGCATGGCCAACATGGCAGAACCCTGTCTCTACTAAAAACACAAAAATTAGCCAGACGTGGTGGTGCTCACTTATAATCTCAGCTACTTGGGAGGCTGAGACATGAAAATTGCTTGAACCTGGAAGGCGGAGAGGTTGCAGGGAGCCAAGAACATGCCACTGCACTCTAGCTTGGGTGACAGAGCAAGATTCTGTCTCTTAAAAAAAAAAAAAAGTCCATAAGGGCCCCCCTAGAGCATTATCAGAAGCCAAATGGTATATACCTATTTATGCATATATATACATTAGAAGTAGATAAACTGAAGAAAAAGCCTAAAATTTAAAACAAAATTCAGGTAAAACTTTCATGATTGAATAGTTATACAATCAATAAAAGCCCAGGACCTAAAGAAAGGCCATTATTTTTTAATCATAAAAAGGCCTAGAAAAAGTATAAAGATTTTATTTTTCCTTTTTATGTCATTTGACTTGATTTTTATAAGGAAACTGTATATTCTGTTATCAGCTTTGTCAGACTGTAGTTAAATAAGGAAAGTGATCTAAGAACAATTAAAAAGAACAAAGCAGAAATGAATGGGAAGTGGACCAGTGGAAATTTTGTGCTTGAGAGAAACAGTTAAGAATTTTATGATTTCTGGGTACCATAGGCTGATTCAGTCTTATTTGTTTATAGGAGTGGTTCTCAAAGTGTGGTTCAGAGGCCAGTGGGGGGTCTCCAAGATCCTTTCAGGTAGTCCATGAGATCAAAACTATTTTCATAATAAGAAGAGGTCATCTGCCTTTTTCATCTCTTTCTCAAATGTGCAGTGGAGTACAAGGCTCCATGATGTGTGATGGCATCGTTGCTCTGAGCACTGCTGCAGTGTGCACTTGTATGTTCTGGTGTTTTCCAATTTTCTCAGCAATTATTTCTAATATAATCAATTCTGATAGGCAGAACCCATACAAACAAAAGCTCATTGGGGTTCTTAATCATTTTTAAATGTAAAGGGTCCTAACACCAAACATCTGAAACCCAAACTTTACGAAAGTTTATGAAATCACATGAAAAAGGGATCTGCACCTCTGCTGGAAACCCAACCATATATTTTGAAAGAGCTTGCAACATCACATTCTCTGACAGGACTGTAGCAAAAGCCAATATAATACATTGAACTATGCTGCAGTACCCTGTACAGACCAGGAAAAGTGCAAGGTATTTTCTGCCTGGATAAACTGGGCTGGATTGCGGTCCACACTTGCCAGACAGCCGGGTTCACAGGACGGACCACCAGAATACAAGCCCCACTCAGGCTTCTAGCCTGGCAGAGCTGATCACTAAACTCATATCCCACCTTCCTTTCTCATAGTCCTCCCTTACCTTAAATAAGCTTGGTAACAAAAAGGCACAAATTCACATCAAAAACTGAGTAAACATCTTCTGAAGAGAGATAAAAGAAGATGCAGAAATCAAAATTATTCCCCAAAATCATGTTTTGCTGTCTTCTCTCTAATATTTAAGATCCAATGAAAACCAAAATTCTTTACTCCCCACAGCTTTGCAGGGGAAAAAAATATTTCCCTAATGAAAACTAATTCCCAATAAAGAGAAAATACTTTCTCAATTGCATAGGATAAACACCTATTGCTACTTATGGGAAAAAAGAGTGAATCTCATAGAGATAAGGATTAAGAAAAAGTTTCCCTGGCTGGGGACTTCCCAAATAGAGGAAGCTGCTTCACAGATCTTCAGAATTCTAAGTATAGCACTGAGCACTTTTACATAGAATAGGTAAGAAAAAGCATCTTGTCTGTCTCTGAACTCCACAAGTTTACCTATAGCTTTCACAATACAACATATAAATTCACATGTGCCTTAAAAGATCACATGCCAGCCAGTCAAGATGGCTCACACCGGGTAATCCCAACACTTTGGGAGGCCGAGGCAGATGGATCACGAGGTCAGGAGTTCGAGACCAGCTCGGCCAATATGGTAAAACCCCCGTATTTGTATTTTTAGTTTTTACTAAAAATTTGTATTTTTTGTATTTTTGTATTTTTAGTTTTTACTAAAAATACAAAAATTATCCAGGCGTGGTGGCACGCACCTGTATTCCCTGCTACTAGGGAAGCAGAGGCAGAAGAATCACTTGAACCCAGGAGGCGGAGGTTGCAGTGAGCTGAGATTGCGTCACTGCACTCCAGCCTGGGCGACAGAGCAAGACTCTGTCAAAAAAAAAAAAAAAAAAAAAAAAAATCATGCGCCTTAAAACATTTGTAGCTTTATCTCCCTGCAAGACTACAGAGGCCTTCAGTGAAGATTCTTAGTACATTTTTTTCTTGCCCTCTAACAGTCTCTTGTACATTGCAGGTTTTCAAATATGTGATGAATGAATAAAAACTATAGCGCATGAGTTTAACCATTTCTAAAAGAATAACAGGAGTTGCTCATCATCCCTCTCTTCCCTTGCTTTATAAATACCCCAAATAAATAATAATACATTGCTACTTACCATTGTGTCTGATAATGACATTCCAGAAAAAGAAATGCCTGGGTCATACCGGCTTGATTTGAAAAGACCCATGAAGTCGGTGTCACTGTTTCCGCAGTTTGGCAAGTTTGATTTAAGAACATTTTCAGTATGATTAGCCTTTTCCATATCATCGTTCTTCAGTTTTGAAAATTCAGAAAATTTAGTTTCCAGCAAGTGTAGGTTGCTTCGTGAATCCAGATCTTCTTTATCTTCTTTGGTTTTCTCTTTTTGCGGGTATTTTTCCATGTGGCTTGGACTTTTCAAACTGGAGTGTGATGTACTTGACGAGTTGAAACTGAAGACCTTTAAGGAGTTGTCGGGTAGATTTGGCTGTTCTTTGTTCAAACCACAGGGCGGGGCACCCTCAGTCGTGGGCTGTGACACTGAAGACTGAGATAGGGAACCGTTCTGAGAAGTACTGAAAGCCGTGGTCATAGTGTTGACTGATGTCACAGAAGGAGAAAAGATTTTGTCTTGTGGTAAGGAAGATAACAAGCTTGAGAAAAGTGCACTTTTTTCTAGTCTCGATCTCTTAATGCTACCACTTGTGATGTCCCTGTTCTCTTTGTCATTGATTTCTGGCATCACCAGAGGCTCACTGTTCCCATTAGTGTTGGTGTGCAGGGACTTGAAGAGGACACTCTGTTCAGCAGATGCACGTTTGGGTCTCAGTTGGGATTTTGTGTCAAGGCTCTGCATCAAATGTAAAGCCGGGGACATTTCTGGCTGACTTTCCTTCTTCTTCCCCAAACCAAAGGTAAACACATTGGGATCAAACACCTTTTCTAAATGGTCTTCATGAATAGGAGGCATGGCAAAGTGAGGAGCAGGAGAATTTGGCATCCTGGCCTTCTTTCTTTTCATGGGCATACAAACTGCACTATCCATCTGTTTTATAATTTCAGTGAATTTTTCCATATCAGAAGAAGAATCAAATACACTGTCATCACTACCAGCAGAAATGTTCAAAAAACCGGCAGGGCTATGCCAGCCATGTCTAACAGTCTGATCTGGCTTTTGAGGAGTGTCTAAGTGATTTCCACTGCTGGGAGAGTTGGTGGGACTAGATTCAGTCATCAGGGGTGTTCTGTTGCCCTGACTTTGAGCCTGAATAGGCAAAGTTTTCTCTGATGCTGGTGGCACAACTTGTGGGCCAGATTTTGCCGCGAGCTCTGCTGTGCAATGAGAGTGTTCGGGTGACATGCTCTTATTGCCCAGTACTTCCTCTTGTAGGGGAGCACAACTTGCAACGGAAACCACTTCAGGTTCATTACTGTGACAAGTTGGCAACTGCACTTCTCTAACTTCAGAGCTCTCTGGGATGACCTGGGAGCTCACATCCTGGGTGCTCTCCATGGGGAGCACGAAGGACCTGACCTGGACGAGGACTCTGGATGGACACTCACTTCCCACAGCTTCTGGACTATGCTCTGTGGACAAAGGAGGGTTTGTCTCTCCTCCAAGTTCTGAAAGTGGCATTTTCTCATTGTTCTGATGAGACACAGGCAAAACACGTCCTTTGTGATTTTCTGACACTCTCAGATCAGTGCACGGAAAACTGCTTATGGGCGATTGAACACATGTGTCTTTGGCAACATCCCCAGGAGTGGGTGCAGACAGTGAAAGAGAAGGCTCAGGAGATGACTCAGTAGGGGCCTGTGAGTCAGAAGATGTATGCTGTGGCTTTGGCATGGCTGCTGGGGGTAAATCTTTGGTATCCACAGTGATGGGGATGTCTTGTGCTGCATTGGTTACATTTTCAAGTACAAGTCTTTTGCTGTCTGCAGCCTCTGAGTCCTTCTCTAAGAGCTTATGATCTTTGACAGGAATCAGAGCAGAAGCCACTGGTTCTGAAGGGCAGCCAGCATCTATTTGCACATCTGCTTTATCATCTTGGTTAGGTTGAGGACCAAGAGCTTGATTCTCAGAAGGGTCTCCATTCATTCCTCCGGTTGCTGGTAGAATCTCTTCTTCCGAGAGAGTAACTTTGGTTTCTACAGCAGTTTCCTTCACCAGCACACCACTCTGGGGACTGTTTGGCATTACTTTCTTTTCAGGTTGCTCCATTTCTTTGGCTTTTTTGGCTAAATTCAGCTTCGCCCTCCCAACAAACGTTTTACTAGAGGCAGGAGTGTTCCTTGTGCCTCGAATGTCAGTGTGTCTTGGGCTACTGTTTGCCCGTTTGTTTTCAAATAAGGAGATTTTGGTGGCAGTGTTGCCTTTGTGAACTGGCTGGCTAAATGGATTGTGCTCATTTCCCAAACTGTCAAGATTCTTAGGGGTTTTAAGATTTAGTTCCACATGTTTGGGCTTGGCAGGGCTGTGAGGAAAAAGCAGGAAGACAAAGTTATTGACCTAGTTTTAAAAAGTGAACACACAAACCAACTAATTATAAAACTATGAAAAGCCAACGTCTCCCTGATATATAACATTTGGAGTGTGTTGTGTGTGTGTGTGCGCGCACACATGTGTTTTTAAGACAAGGTCTTGCTCTGTCGCGAAGGCTGGAGTACAGCAGCGTGATCATCGATTGCTGCAGCCTGAAACTCCTGGGCTCAGGCAATCCTCCTGCTACAGCCTCTCAGGTAGCTGGGACTACAGGCACATACCACACACCCAACTAATTTCTTTATTTTTATTTTTTGTAGAATGGGGTCTATGTCACCCAGACTGGTGTCTCAAACTCCTGGCTTCAAGCAACCCTCCCATCTTGACCTCCCCAAGTGCTGGGATTACAGGCATGAGCCACCATTCTCTGCCACATTTGTTTTTTAATGAAACTACTTTTAAATAGTCCTAAGTACACTATCAACTATTTTTAATGGGTGTTTTGCTTGCATATGAGGGATCGGAAGATTATGTAGCCAAGAAACTCTAGGGATGAGGGAGGAACCAATTTATTGAGCACCTAACATGTATGCACAGTGCTTGGCACTAGGGTTGGAAGACATCTTAAGGCCTGAAGAACATTAGAAGAAATTTAAATATTTAATGCATTCCCATACTCCAACATCAATTATGTATTTTTATTTTAGCATAACTTTTTAAGTATTATCTCAAAAGGATAGATTTTAAAAATTCATCTACTATTGACCTCTTTGGATATTTTATTCCTCTCATCCTTCCCCCATAAGATTTTCTCTGATTATAAGTGTGTTCACTATAGCAACTTTGGATAATATTTAAAAATCACTGAGGCCGGGCGCGGTGGCTCAAGCCTGTAATCCCAGCACTTTGGGAGGCCGAGACGGGCAGATCACGAGGTCAGGAGATCGAGACCATCCTGGCTAACACGGTGAAACCCCATCTCTACTAAAAAATACAAAAAACTAGCCGGGCGAGGTGGCGGGTGCCTGTAGTCCCAGCTACTCGGGAGGCTGAGGCAGGAGAATGGCGTAAACCCGGGAGGCGGAGCTTGCAGTGAGCTGAGATCCGGCCACTGCACTCCAGCCTGGACCACAAAGCAAGACTCCATCTCAACAAAAAAAAAAAAAAAAAAAAAAAAAAAAAAAAATCACTGATAATCCTACCAGAGAATATACCTGTTAACATTTTTAAACATTTCTAATGTTTTTATAGGCATAATTAAATATTTTGAATAGAATTGAGATTATTCTGTTCATATAATTTGATATCTTGCTTTTTCAAGAAATAAAATGACTTAACCTTATAGTTAACATTTTTCAGATTACCAAAAAATTTGTTTGAAAAGCTGTCTTAATGCTGCATGGAAGTCCATCATATGGATGTACCATCATTTACGTATCAATTATGCAGCTGTTGGTTTTGTCACCACCTCTTGGGCAAGAGAGTCTCCCCTTTCTCTGTCACATTTCTTGGGTATAGTTACCCCCAGTGGAAATAATAAGTCTTTGAATGTACACAGTGCTTTCTTTCAGAGAAACAAATGTGCTCTGTTTGGCATTCTCTGGCTCTGGTCCTGGCTTTTATGCTAATTATCTGTGTGAACCTTGTCAAGTTACTTTACCTCTCTGGACTGTACCTTCTTCATCTTTAAAAAAATGAGATGGTTTAGAACAGAGTTGTTTTTATTTCCCCCAACTTACAGTTGAAGGAATCCCTGGGGTTTTCTTCAAGGGCTACAGTTGGGGAAAGTAGGGACAGGAATGGGGCTGTCCACTCTCCTTTCAACCAGAATCACTCCCAGTATCTGTTTTATTTATTGCTCCTATTTAAACTTTCTTAGAAGAAAGGGTTCCACAGCATATATATATATATTTTTTTATAGATATATATCTATATATTTATATATAAATATATATTTTATATATAAATATATCCTATTTATAGATATAGAGATATATATCTATATATTTATATATTTATCTATATATCTACATATCTATCTATATCTATCTATATATATCTACATATATAGATCGATCGATCTACTATCTATCTATCTATCTATCTATCTATCTATCTATCTATCTATCTATCTATCTATCTATATCTCCCAGCACTTTGGGAGGTGAAGGAGGGAGGACTGCTTGAGCCAAGGGGTTCAAGACCAGCCTGAGCAACATACTGAGACCCAGTCTCTACAAAAAAAAAAAAAAAAAAAAATTAGCCAGGTGAAGTGGTGCATGCCTGTAGTCCCAGCTACTCCAAAGGCAGAGGTGGGAGATAACTTGAGTCCAGAAGATCAAGGCTGCAGTGAGCTATGGTTGTGCCACTGCACTCCAGCTTAGGTGACAAAGCAAGACTCTGTCTCAACAACAACAACAAAAGTCTAAACCATTGGTCTAGTGGTTTATAAAATGGGAGAGATAAAGCATAACCACTAACTGTCACTGATTGTCAAGAACTTGAGAAATGCTTCATCGGGCTCACCTAATTCATATACAACTTTATACATTCTATTTTTGGCTGAGGAAGTTGAGGCGTCAAGAAGGAACTTGCCTGAGGTTATGCAGCTAATAAGTGACAGGGCCACAATTTGAAGCCAGGTGCTCTGGTTTCAGATGCCATGCTCCTAACCACTAAACTATTCTACTTCTTCAGATAGGCTTGGACTATACCCGCCTGGACGAGCTCCTCTGGTTCTTTCCATCTTTATCATTTAAAGTCAGTGAATTATCATGAGATCCATAACATAACATAGACTTTAGAGGCCACTTTGATAATGAGAACATACAAGTGGAGACACTGAAATCCCATGCTGCCTCTCCTTCATGGACTTGGCCTTCATGAAGCTTGGGCCTGGCTAGGTGCAGTGGCTCATGCTTGTAATCCCTACACTTTGGGAGGCCAAAGTGGGTGGATCACTTGAGATCAGGAGTTCCGAGACTTGCCTGGCCAACATGGTGAAACCTTGTCTCTACTAAAAATACAAAAATTGTCGGGTGTGGTGGCACATGCCTGTAATCCCAGCTACTTGGGAGGCTGAGGCTGGAGAATTGCTTAAACTCGGGAGGTGGAGGTTGCAGTGAGCCAAGATTGTGCCACTACACTCCAGCCTGGGCAACAGAGTGAGACTCTGTCTCAAAAAAAAAAAAAAAAAAAAAAAAGAAGCTTGGGCCTAAGGAGCTTCTAGAAGGGACAGGCAGTATGACTGCTGGTGAGTCACCTTATCCTTCTGGATAAAATAAAACTGGGCTGGATACCATCAAGTCCTCTCCAAAAGCAGCACTGAGAATTTAGATTTTAATTTTTTCAAATTTTATTTGATACTAAATTTGAGGCTGGGATCAGTGTCTACTGCCTGTAATCCTGGCATTTTGGGAGGCTGAGGCAGGTGGATCACTTGAACCCCGGAATTTGAGACCAGCCTGGGGAACATGGCAAAATCTTGTCTCTAAAAAAATACAAAAATTAGCCAGACATGGTGGTGCACCTGTAGTCCCTGCTACTAGGGAGGCTGAGGTGGGAGGATCACCTGAGCCTGGGGAAGTCCAGGCTACAGTGAGCCATGATCATGCCACTGCAATCCAGCCTGGGTAACAGAGTGAGACCCTGTCTCAAAAATAAATAAATAAATAAATAAATAAATTTGATCTCTGCTCATAAATTTCTCCCAGGTATTGCTTTCCCCAATATCTCCATAAGATACTTAGGCTCCGTTATTGCATGCCCATATCTTAAATTTAAAAGGAAAATTAATTTATAAGCATTTCCTTAAAGATCAAATTATGAAACCAGTGAGATGATTAGAAATAGAAAGCTTCAATTTGCTATCAGTTAATGAGGGATGGTCACATACCAGAGAATATACTTTTTAAAAATTCTCACTAATGAGTTCAAGGAAGGGTACTCAATTCAAACATCGTAGTGTATCTTATGATGTAAATAGGAAACACTACAGGTTAGCAGGCTACCTTAAGGACAGGAAACACATATCTGCACATTAAAGATTTACACCAAGATCAAAATAAATTTTACAACCAAACTTTCTGTGCTATTAAGTTGTGCTACCAAGAGTCACTACAATTAACCTAGTTCAGACTGATTAAAAGGAAGGCTCCTATAATTCATGTTGTAATGCCTTCATTATGAGAGAGGGGAAAATAATTTGGAGTCCAAAAAGCCATAGTTCTATTATAAGAGGAAAATTCTTCTTATTCTACATATACCATTTTAAGAATTTCAACATTCAGCACTTAGTAGAGAACTTGAAGGAATAATTTTTCTAACAGCATAAAGAAACATGTTACTTCAGTGGCATTATTTTTCAGGGAATATGAAATAGTTTTTCTAACTCTTCAGTCTCAAATTGTTTTAAAGAATAATCTGATTAACATCTTGCGATACGGTCATAGGAAGAATTAAAGGGTCTGAAAAAACCATCAGTCACAAATAAATGGGTCAAAGGACTAGAAATAATTATTAATTTTTAAGTCAATAATTTGCCAAATGACCATGTGCAAGGCACCGCGCAAAACAAATACATTGAATGTCTGGTAAAGAAAATTTTTAGGTAGAAATTAATCAGAACTAGGAAAGAGACATTTGGTTTAGTTCTATTACAGAGAACAGCACACGAAGAATTTCATTGTGAGATCATCTTTCCTGTTTGTTTAGCCTACTCTTTCGCAGTGTAACATTTCTGGTTTTTCTACTGGTGTCTTCTGATTGGAAGACAGGTGAACCATCCTTCTTAAGGTACACAGCAATGTTTCTCTAAGGCTCACATTTAGGAGGCTTTAGCATTCAATCACACTGGTCTTCTATAAATAATAGGCATCATTCACCCAGCTTATTTCTCTGATGCTACCTACCATTACAGAATAAATCACTGACTATATCAAAGGTCTCCAGGTTGGCAGCTCGTGAGATAGTCAAGTTATTCATTAAGCATACTTCCCTCTCAGAGTTCCTCTAAAGCTTACTTACCCAAGAAATCAAATAGAATGAAAGAAACCATTAAGTTCAAGAATTATAATGATAATGTTGTTAAAATACCCACTCTTTGAACAAATATGTGAATGGAGGAAAAACTTAAGCACTTAATCATTATTCACCTGTACTAAGTGGGAGTGGTGAGGGAGAAGAAGTGTGGGAAGGGAGGGTCTTACCAGTTTCAGAGTACCTTGCTTATCCTTTCCACCTATACAAATTGCATTTATGATCAAGGCACAAGGCCCAGCTCCTCCAAAGCACCAGCAGTGATTTCTTCCTTGCTAGCACTTCCCCAGGCTTTACAGATGGTAACATTCATTTGGCAATTTCATCAGATATCGTCTCGTATTGTTATTTGATTTGTGTGCTTCTTGTGTGCCAGATGGGGCTATAAAAATTTCAGGGCAATATCCTGAGTCATAGTTGTAGGGTTTTTTTCCCCACAGTGCCTAGCACAATATCTTGCACAGAAAGTATTAAATAAATTACTTGTGAAATGAATAAACTTAAGCAAGTAGTCACAGTTGTTTTGTGCTTTCATGCAGCACAAAGAGGAAGAAGCAACCAAGATACATGAATTAGGGACTTTTTGAAAAAGGCTTAGGCCAATAATGCACTATGTTCCATAAAATGTTTTGGAATCATCTTAAACTCACACCTGTCACAGCTGCTTTCATGTAGCAAATAATCTTTTGTATGATTATTGATCTTTATTTCAATAACTGAAAACTACTTTTCAACCTGGGTCCAAAAGTATCACCAGACTCCCTAACATTATAAAGGGGAAGAAGCAACCAAGATACTTGTATTAAGAACTTTTCTTGTGTGTATGTGCGTTTAAAACTTTTTGCCAATAAATGCACTGAGTTCCATAAAAGGTTCTGTGAATTCTCTTAAAATTCACACATGTCAAAGCTACTGGGTCGTACTTAACATGTTACTGTTTGCTCCATATTTTGAAATTCACAGCACATGTATTTTAAGAACATCCCACGTTGGAACACCCTTGTACCTTTTGAATAAAGAATAGAATCAGCTCATGTCAGGCCGTAAGGTCTTATCTCTCATCTACATAAACTTTGAGCTTCAAGGAAAATCCTATTTTTACATTCGTTAAACTTAAATCTTGTGTTAAAAAGGGAACTAACTGAGGAGGCTGCCACGGGTGGCATCTTAAACCTTGACTGTGTAAACTGGCCCTTCACTATCTTAAGTTCAGCATGGAGGGGAAAGTTCAGTGACCAGACAGACATTTCTTCCACAATGCAAAGACCCCGAGCCTCTCAGAGCCGACCCCCAGCACATGTGCGGACAGCAACTCCGCCGGGACTTGCACGGCTACTTACAGGGTCACTTTAGTGGTCACCGTCGACCTGCCCACGCCGAAATGGTTCCTGGGCTTCAAGCCGTCGGCGTCAGAAGCTCCAGGCGCTCCGGCCGCTCTGCCCAGCTCTTTGCTCCGACCTCCCTCTGCCCGGCCGTCGAAGTGGTTGGGGAGCGGGCCCCTCTTGTGCTCGGGCTTGATCTCCGGCAGCAGCGAGCTGCTCTTGACCGGGAGTTCGCGGGGGACGGCCCGGGCCGCCTCCTCCCCGCTCTCGGCCGCAGCGCCCTTGGTGACCGGGCCGGGATCTGGCACCCTCTTCGGTGGAGACTCCTTGGCGGGAGCCCGCGGGCCGCTGGCGGGCGGGGCGGGCACGGCCTCGAGGGCACGGCTCCTGCCCTTCCTCTTGGTGGGGGACGAGGCCGGGGGTGGCTGTTTGCTCCGGTCCGACTCGCCTCGGAGCTGCCCTTTGGGGCCGGGGCCGGGCTTGGACTCTGGGCTCGCAGCGGAGGCAACGCCCCCGTCGAGGGCTGCCCGCGGAGATTTCACTTTCTTTTCCGCCGAGGAGCAGTCGCTGGCCGCGTTTGGCGCCACCTCGTCGTCGAACACCGCGTCGTCCCTGGCCGCGCTCTCAGGGAGCTCGGCATCCGCTCCGGGGGAGTCGGTGGATTTCTGCGACCTCCTCCGCCTCCCGGACCTGCGGCCGCTCGACTTCTTCTCCATGTCGTCCCAGTCACCGCAATCTTCCGCCCTGGGAGTAATCACGACCGGCTCGTCCACTTGCGCCCCCTCAGTCTTACTCAAGTAGATGTCCAAAGTTAGCACCTTAGTAGGGTGGGCGCGACCCCCGGGCCGGGCTGTGCAGTCTGCCTGCGCGGAGCTGGCCGTGTGCGCTGCACCCTCGGCCGGAGGCTCACCTGTCAGAGCAGACGCGCCCTTGGGGGGCTGGATGCGGGCGTCACGGGGTCCCGGGGAGCCTTCTTCCGCACACACACCTGGGGCTCCTTCAGGGGCCTCGCCTATTTCTCCCCTGGGCCGCTCCCGGGTGGGCGACCCCGGCGCACCCCTCGCACCCAGGAAAGCCTCCTGTTCGTGGCCAGCACCTGGTGAAGCGTCCTCCCCCGTACTGCGGGCGGGCGTCTCTGCGTTCTCTTGCCTGGAGGAATTTCCCTGCGAGGAATGCAGCTGCTTGGCAGCGGTGGTGGCATCTGGGAAAGGCTCTCCCTCTGCCTCCAGAGGTTCTAATTGGGGTGAATCATTTTCATGGCACTGCTGCACAGCCACAGCCGCTTCACTGCTGTTCCAGCGAGGTGACAGCTCGGCGTCATGGGGGGCTGCGGGGCCACCGCTCTCAGGGAGCTCGCCCTCTGCCTCCCGGGGATTCTCCCGGGGGGAGCCCTCCTCGCTCGTGTCCGCTTGCTTCAGCTGGCTGCTCTGAGATCTGCTCTTCTCACTCTCTCTCTCTGGGAGATTAGAAGAGGCTACCACATCTTTGGGAGACAGTGGTTTGGCATTTGATCTGGTGGGACTCTCTAGCCCGTTTCTACTGTTCCTTCTCCTTCCTGTAGTGAATAGAGTGCCAAGTTTCCCCAAAACTGGCTTCCTTCTGTTCTCCTCTGGAGGTTGTGCTCTGGACTGAAAAATAAAAGGGATGAGGAGGGAACATATGAGAATCTGGTGTTTTTCCCCTTAGACGTACATTACAGAACTACCAGCCAAAATGATAACAGACCAGAGTTTCTAATTGAAAATGATAAAGTTATGTTTATGTTACATTCATTCCAACAAAATAAACTCTGGTTTTACTTTTGAATTTTTCTTGAACACCTTAAGTTTCTGGCACTAGTTAGAATAGCATTTTCTTTGAATTCGTGTTTTTTAAAGGAAAATTTGAACGGTCCAAATAATCACATATACAAAATAAATAGTTCCTTGCCCTCTCTAGCTTTTTTACCTTCTTCCTCAATAAAGATGCAATTTATAAACAGCGGTGCATGTGACCATGGGGCAGCAGTAAACACATTAAAGTATCCTAAGGCGGACTTTCCCCGAAACACCGCCCTTTCTTTTTGTAGGAGGGAAGGAGGACGAAGAAAAAAAACCAGTTCTAGCAGCCTTCTCCTCGAGAACAGTAAGAAGCCACCCGGGTTCAACATACAGTACCTGCAACAAGAAAACCTTAAGCAAGCTCAGAGGAAGCGAGCACCTGGGCCCCGCCCTAGCCCGAGCTCCAATGGGAGGAGGGCGCGAGCGTTCAAACACCCGAGTGATCCCGCGGCTGCTGAGCGCACCGGAAGGGCTTTGCCTGTGGGAGTTCCTACCCAGTGAACGAGGAGGAGTGCGCGGGGGTAGCAGGCGAGGTTGCAGGGGTGATCGCCTTTGCTCACTGCCCCCTCAAGCCGAGGAGGCGTGGCTGAAAGATGCGCGGGACTCTGCCTACTTGGCCCCGGGACCCGTTCCTTACCACTCGTGTGGTTCCGGGGGCGCACGGCTGGAGCCCCAGGGGCTGGCTCACCCATGCGAGGGTGCCGGGCAGCCTGCGAAGGATCCGCAGCGCTCCCAGTAAGGGGGAAAACCTGGGCTTCGTATATTGCCTGGAGCAAAACGGCTAGCATCTGGTGCCCGCGCCAGAAGGCGGGAGGGAGCGCAGAACAAACGAATAAAAGCAAACCCGCCAATGGGCGCGGTGACACACCGGGGTCGGGTTAGCCAGAATGGGGACTGGGTAGGTGCCGGGCATAGAGGTGGGCAGGAAGAGGAGGAGGCGAGCCTGGGAAAGGGAGGGAGCAGGGGCAGCGAGCCCAGCCTGGCTCCTAGGAGTGGGAAACGTATTTGCGTAAGGACTCCTCTGAAACCAGGCCAAACGTGCGGCTCCTGTATTTCTTAAGAATGAACTCTTACATTGAAAACCCGGGTGCCAGCTTGAGTCCTGGCGATGCAGGAAAGAGCCCCACCTTTCCTGGAAGAGGAACATTCAGGATAGTACCAACTACGGGAGGTTCCCCAATCACCCTTTGAAGTAGCTCTATTGTGTTTGAGTTACATGCAGCAAATGGACTTTGGCGATGGGAAATAGCAAAGATAACTCATGAAATTAACAGGTCAACAAGCATTTGTTGAGACAGTCCTGGTACTGTAACATAGTGTCACCCCGCTACAGCCCAGTGAGGTCATGCTGTTACCACACAGATGAGGAAAGGAAGCTCAGCCAGCCCATAAGGACACAAAATTGAGGTGGGGGGGCCGGGGGGAGAGGCGGTCAGAGCTGTAAAGTCAGAATTCAAATACAAGTCGCCTCCTGCCCACCCCATGCTCCTTTCACCGCCACGGGGGTCCCTTTTAGAGGCCCCGGAGGTTCTGCAGCCACCACAGTCCGCCCAGAGGAACAGGCTGCGGGTCACACACCCCCAGAGTCAGCTCCCAAGGAAGTGCTCATCAATCAGATTTGCCCTCAAGGTTCTAAGATTCTCCTGGTCTTAGAAGCACCTGGTGGGCGCTTTGGGACTAGACAGCTGCTGCTGCTACGATGAACCAGTGATGCTGCCGCTCGGAGCTCTTGTACCTGAGGTCATAAACGATTCTAAAGTCTAACTAGAGTTTGATTAATCGATTCTTCAATGGTTATATAAATAATATGGGAAGAATTCAAAGTATGATTTAAGGGAAAAAATCAAAATATTGTAACTTCCTAAGGAAACATTTGGATTATTTTACAAGTCAAAGGTATGGCAAGATTTTTAAATCATAATACATGTTTACTGAGCTATCCTATGGGTCAGGCCCTTGTGATTCACACACTTTCATTTTATCTTCCCAATAGCTAGGTAGGTAGTCTTTTTTTAATGCCCATTTGCCAAGGTTTTCTCCCTGTCCAAGGTCCCACCACAGGTAAAGTCTTTCTAATTCTGACATAGAGCTGTTTGTCTCTGCTGTCTGGACAGGCCTTCAAACATATCTTGAAGAAGTAGCCAGGGAAAATAGGTTTGAGTCTTGGCTTAATTCCATTCCCTGTCAAAATAAAACAACTAAGTATATGTATTACTCTGTCCTGCCAATGATGTTGCAATCTGCTTTTCCCATGCAGTAAAGACGCTTGATCAGCAGTCCTTTTTATGCTCAGTATAGGCATTAAAACAATTTTTTTTTTTTTTTTTGGCTATTAGATGCTTTTTACAAAACTGGTTGCTTGCTCTTCAACTTGGCTCAACTACTTGACTCCTCCTCCCATCAGAGGGGCAGCCTGTGTATCACCAGCCAGACTGCTGAATTTCCTAAAAATACATGAATGTTCATAGTGGCTTCATTCATTCATAATAGCTAAAAACTGGAAACAGCTCAAAGTCGCTGTACACAGTTTGTGAACAGATAAACCGATTGTGGTACATCTATACAGCAGAGTATTATTCAGCAATAAAAAAGGAACAGAGTTCCGAAACGTGTAAAGATATGGATGCCAAATGCTTTTGAGAAGCAGTCACACTCCAAACGTTACATACTGTATGGTTACATTTATATGACATTCTAGACAGTGCAAATCTAATGTATAATGATAGAAAGTAGGTCAGTGGTTGCCTGAGCGTGGGGACAGTGGGTGGCAGGTGGTGGCGGTGCAACAGGGAAGAAGCACAAAGGAACATTGAGGGTTAAAGTTCTATATCTTGATTGTAGTGATGGTTATACATGAATACATATCTTTCAAAACTCATCAAACTGTACATTTAAGATGGGTATTAATAAATGAAGTTAAGATAAAATCTCTTTAAAAATAGAGTTTTCCCCCTGGGAAATAAAGAATAGAAATGCACTGTGTGGTACAATCCATCTGTCTTGGGTGGACGTTTCACAGGGTCTTGCTGTATTGACCAGGCTGGAGTGCAGTGGCATGATCACAGCTCACTGTGCCCTCAACCTCCTGGGCTCAAGTGATCTTCCCACCTCAGCCTCCCAAGTAGCTGAGACTATAGGCATGTGCCACCATGCCCAGCTAATTTTTAACTTTTTTTGTAGAGAGTTTCACCATGTTATCAAGGCTGGTCTCAAACTCTTGGGCTCAAGTGATATTCCTGCCTCAGCCTTCCAAAGTACTGGGATTATAGACGTGAGCCACTGTGCCCAGCCACGTTATGCAGTTCTTAATGAGGGGTCTCATGTCATTTCAAATGATAGACTCGTTTACAGGGGAATGCAGTCTTCTCCACAGGACCAGGTCCCTGTGGATATCCAGGATCATATCTCCAAACAGAGCCATCTGAGCAGGGCTCAGAATGCCCCGTGCCTCCCGAGTAAAGTCCTCAGTCACATCTTTGAGAAACACCCCTTCCTAAATGCAATACATATTTCTTTTCAACCAGGGATTGTTTCTTTCCATTGTTCATGGGGAAACTAAGGCAAAGGGAGAATAAAAAAACTAACTGGCCCCGGGAGTTGTCAGAGAGGCACCTTCTTAGGTTTGAGCCTTTGGGTCCGGGGTCTTAAACCTAGGATAGGAAGCCACAGACCCACCACCTTTCCAGGCTTGATGATAATTTGCTAGGAAGGGGAGTGTTTTGCAAAGAGGCCACAAGTGACCATCACGCTTCTTCATGCTTCCTCAGATTCCTCTGCCCCTGGCTTTCCCACAGGCCTGGGCAGGCTCCTAAGGGTTCCCAGGCTGGGTGTTCTAAGAGCACATGCAATCCCGGGTCCTCCTTTGTATGTACCTTTTTACTGTGTATTTTCTGCCCACCTCACTTAAGGCAGCCTGCACACCTCACAGTGCAGAACCTGCACCTGGCACCCTCGCATCATCCGTGTCCAACTGGGATGGAGCAGTCCACAACAGGACTATTGTAGAGGCAGCACATAGGTTGTGTGCTAGGACCTGCTTTAGAGTGTTCTTGTTGGCTAATATGAAATGCAGCTCATTAGGGGCACATGTAACCATCCACGAAATTGTATTCCAGCAGCGTGTAGAGGCCCAGGCAGCACTAGCTGCAGTGCTGTTGGCTGATTCTCAACCTTCCTGGTGTGGCAGCCCCTGCTATCAGCAGGTACCACTTAGTAAATGTTACCTAGTAACATTTGCTACCCATTGGTTAAGAAGATAATGTAAATGTTAGAGTTTTTTGAAACGGTTCTGGTTCTGAAGCTGGCCGAATCATGAATTTTTCTTTTTTTCCTTGCTTAAATAAATTCTGCTACATTTAACTATCTAAGGGTTTTTCCTTTTTACAGTAACTATGGGAAAAAAACTAAGTTTTTAAATTTTAATACAGTTATGGGTCATTGACATTTGTTTTATGTTTATGATCTATTTACATCTTTAAGAAGTCTAGGCTGGGCGCAGTGACTCACACCTGTAATCCCAGCACTTTGGGAGGCCAAAGCAGGCGGATCATCTGAGGTCAGGAGTTTGAGACCAGCCTGGCCAATGTGGTGAAACCTTGTCTCTACTAAAAACACAAAAATTAGCCTGGCCTGGTGGTGGATGTCTGTAATCACAGCTACTTGGGAGGCTGAGACAGGAGAATTGCTTGACCCTGGGAGGCAGAGGTTGCAGGGAACTGAGATCACACCATTTCACTCCAGCCTGGGTGAAAAGAGCGAAATTCCATCTCAAAAAAAAAGAAAAGAAAAGAAAAGAAATCTAATAACATTTTAAGTAAAGTGATGTTTCTTATAAAAAAAATAATAAATAAGTTTTCCTATGTTTCCCACCTTTCCATTCCCCAGTGAATGTAAGCTGCTTGAGAACAGGAAAAATGTCCTGTTGCCTTCCCAACAGCTAGCAGGGGGACTCACAGCTAGAGGTGGACATAAAGTATTTGCTGCTACTAAAGAATTAGTAATATCCCTCCTCCCTTTCAAAAAGGGAGTTGTTAATGCTCTTGGAGAGAGCCAGAAACATCGTTCCAAAGAAATCAGAATGAAAATCTTATCTGCCTAAAACTTCGTGTGGTCAAGACTTGGCAGCTTTACTCTGTCTGAGTGAGGATTCCACGTGTTGATGGAGATACTGGTGCACAGGTTTACTGCTGCCTCTCAGCCCAAATCTGACTCAGGAAAGCGGAACAAAATCTTGTTACACATACTCACCTGGCCATCCTTCTAAAATGTGGTCATCAATGTACAAAAATAACTTTTTTAAAAAAACACTTTGATTCCCTAAGAGCTCTCACTTTGATTTCTGTAAGATACCTTAGCTCTTCAATTCAGCCACATGAGGAATGAGTCAACTGGATATTACTGTAACTGATAGGATTGGCCATGTTATTTGTTCACAACATACACATATGTGTGTTTGCGCTAGAGAGCAACTTTTTTTTTCTGAGTAGATTTTTTGTAAAAAAAAAAATAACATGAGTTGTGTGGCTTAAAAATATAGGCATTTGAGCTACTTTACACTTCAACTTTAAAAGTTAAAATAGGGGTTAGAAAATTCTGTTCAATAGAAGCAAGAAAGACTTTAGACTCGTGACAACTAACTAAAGAACGAAGATGGGGAATGGGGAAGGAGGAGAAAAAGGAGAAACACACACAGAAAAACAAGGCCCGGCATGGTGGTTCATGCCTGTAATCCTAGAACCTTGGGGGGCTGAGGCCGGCAGATCACTTAAGGTCAGGAATTCAAGATCAGACTGGCCAACATGGTGAAACTTGTCTCTACTAAGAAATACAAAAATTGGGCCGGGCGTGGTGGCTCACGCCTGTAATCCCAGCACTTTGGGAAGCTGAGGTAGGCAGATCCCGAGGTCAGGAGATCGAGACCATGCTGGCTAACATGATGAAACCACGTCTCTACTAAAAATACAAAAAATTAGCCGGGCATGGTGGCACATGCCTGTAGTCCCAGCTACTTGGGAGGCTGAGGCAGGAGAACTGCTTGAACCCGGGAGGCGGAGGTTGCGGTGAGCTGAGATGGCGCCACTGCACTCCAGCCTGGCAGAGCAAGACTCTGTCTCAAGCAGGAAAAAAAAAAAAAAGTTATCCAGGTGAGGTGGTGCATGCCTGTCATCCTATGCGGGAAGATCACCTGAACCCAGGAGGTAGAGGTTGCAGTGAGCTGAGATTGCACCACTGCACTCCAGTCCATCTTAAAGAAAGACTTTTATGAGACATCATTTTTTTTATAACTTCCAGGATATTCATTCTGAAGACTTTTAGAATTAAAGTTAAAATTGTATTTTCCCATGATAAGTGTATGGCAGAATATCATCTCAGTACCAAAAACACCACGCAGATGAAGTTAAGTTTAAGGGAGGATCCACATATGGATCCCTGATACCATAGACATTGATTAAGAATAGGCATTAAAAATAAATTAACTATCCTCCCCACCTTTCCATTTGTGTTTTCCTTTTTGATATTAATTGGGATAATATATGTGGCGCATTCTAAATACACACATGCACACACACACTGCAAAAAGCATAAAGAAATGTTCACAAAAATGAACTCTGATCTATTAAGCACAGAAGCTTTTCATTTTAACTTTTAAAATATTTTTCTATTATATATGATTCAGTTCTCTAAGAGTATACTAGATTATAATTTAGCTACTTCTTTATGGTTCTGGAGACAGAACTATGCACCTCTGTTACTACATTTGTGCTACAATAGTGATTTCTTCCAGGGCTATTACAAGGAGTGAAGACTAAGGCTTACACTAAATGACCCACAGACTATAACACTGTCCAGTAGTAAGCAGGTCTCTTATGAAAAGGTATATGAAATTGCGACATTTGACCATTTTTGATCTATGGTCCAACCCAGTTTTGATCTACGGTCCAATTTCATATGATGCAACCAATAATCCTTGATGTTAGGGCTTCAGAATCTTCTTCTCCAATGTCACTCCTCCCAGTCTCCCAGGGTGGAATGTTTGCTTGCCCCATGTTGCTTCTAATATTTGTCACCACTTCCAGTGCCCACTCCATCTCTGATGCTATTTTTCTTAAAAAATCTTTCCTCTGTCATTTCAACATCATGTAACACATGCCTCTCTACTTACACCTCAATGGTTGCTTTTTTGTTTTTGTTTTTTCTAATGCTGTCATTTCAGGTCAAACAACAATAGCATCCTGTTGGGTACAATCAAAGGTACACTATTGGGTGAAAGAATAGTGGCAGACATTTTAACTTCCAGATTAACCTGTGTCCTGAAAAAGAAGCATCACTGAATACAAAAGCCATCAATTATAAAAGCTAAACTCTCATTCTCCCCATTCTTCTTCTTTTAAAAAGCAGACTCCCAGTTTCGGGTTGATATTGTCTTTAAGTCATTTATATTTTGACAGAGACAAAGTGAAACCTAATTGTTTCAAGCCATTGACACTTGATCAATCAGAAAGGAAGAAAAAAGATAAGATCATGGAATATCTGAATTGTAGGATCATTTACTCATTCATTCCACTGATAATTATTGAGCGTCTACGTTGTGCCAGAATTTTCTCCTCACCTTAAAGAGGCAACCCGTGGCCTATAGAATTGAATTATTTTTTCTAAGACACAAATCAGGCTTTCTAAAAGGTAGCTCAATATCTTTTCCCGTTAGAAATTATAATGTATCATTAGAAAAACAAGACTTTACTAGAACAATTAATGTGTTACTTTTATGAAGGTATGGCCTACATGCTTTCTCCTAGGCCATGCAGTACAGCAATGGATGTGATAGCATAAACAGCCAATGAGCCCTCTCTTGTGATGGAACTCTGTCTTTAGAATCCAGGTAACTATAGGTAGAGTGTGCTGGATCTTTCTGTAGGCTCACCCTCCCTCAGCCTTGTCTGTGCCCCAGGCTCCCAGTTACGATGAAAGGTAGAAACTGACTTTCTTGCCCTTAGGATTTGGTTAGGTTCAGCCAGTGGGAGGCCCTGATTTCCCCGCTAATCTCTCCATCTCTCAGTTGGGCTCTGGGTTGGGTGTGACCAGGGCTTCTGCCAGGCAGCCCACCTCCGCTGCTGTTCTCTCTCCCCACATTCCCAAGCCGCTTTCCCCTCTTGCTCCTTCAGGCCTAAGAAGGGAAAGGATCTCACCAGGTGCCAGCTGGGAAGGCTTCATTAGCTATTGCTTGAGGTAGAATGATGTTCTGTGGGGCATGAGGCACATGTAATTTTGAGAGTTTTCTTTAAGACAAAGAACACACAATTCTGGATTATAGATTGTAAGGAGAGGGACTTGGAAGAGGCCATGTGAATGAAGAACCCTGAAGCCTAAGGGTTTTTTTTAGCCCCTCTTGGCTTCCTTAAAACCTTGCCCACACTTTGTAGATAGTCCTTCACTACTTTCCTTAATTACACAACTTGAGCCTGCTATGTGTTTCCTGTGCTGGGATCCTAACTAATTCTACTGTGTGCCTAATTATGACTAACGAGTACCCCAGAAGGTTTCTCTACCTGTACTCTGAATAGTCTCCCCAACATATTCTTTTTCTCACAGAGCTATCCGGCTGAATTAATTTGCTTTATAGTTGGGACGTATTATCCTAATTTGGTGATTTTTTTTTCTTATGCATGATGTGTAACTAAAAGGAGATAGAAGAGTTTGAAATTTATAGCAAAAGTATTTCTTATTCTACCTCCTGGATTGTATGCATATCCTGATTAACATAATCAAATTATTGACAAGTTAGTTCCTAATTAAAGTTTAGCCAAACTGGAAAATGGAAATGTATTCCTTGTAGTAGTCAAATTAGTTCCTTTTTATCAACTTGTAACCCAAAAAGTAAATTTCTTATGCAATTTAGAAAGAATGACTTGTGCAATAATTCATGTCAAAGATCAAGAATGGTTACTTTAAAACACTTAAAAGCCACTGGTGAGTCTCAGAATCTAAGTACTAAAGAACCAAGGACTAAACTTCAGTTGAGATGATATGATGAGGGAGATGGGGATTAAGTTGGGGGGAAGAGGGTGAAGTGGCCCTTGGAAACAACTGATACAGCCTGCCTGAACCGACCAGGCACAGCTACAGCCGAGTCAGGGGCCCTGGGGCTGACTGGGACCCAGAAGAGAAATGAGAGTTGAACAAGAGGAGCAGACAAGCCTCTCCAACACAGCATGGACTCGAGCTAGGCTGGCTCTGAGACTTCTAGTGACCTTGAGACCTCATAACTTCAGGTCAGTTTAGCCATGTTTTTAAGTGTGGATTTAATAGTGGATTTATTCCTAGAAAATGGAATAATCTTTACTTTCCAATTAATATACACTGCCTAGAAATGTCTTAGTTTCCTGTAGTTTCTAGTGAGAATTGTTGACTTTCTACCAATACTTTTCAAATTAAGAAGGAGATTTCACACTTTTATGAACAGAAGTCAGGAATACTACTAAATGGGATCAAATCATTTATCCTCTCAAAAGTTGCGCATCTATCATACAGGGTATTGAGAAATTCATATGAAATGATACATGTGAACTTCTTTTGAAAAGCACAAAGTGGCCTATGACAGTGATGGCTGGCTTTACTAACAGTGCAATATTTTGCTGATGTTTTGCTCAAGTTAAAATTATAGAAGCTAAGTAAATAACACAATGAATTTATGGTTCTCAATTGGTGAGAAGAAGATGAAAATAACAGCTTTATCAGATGTGGTTTCTAATAGAGTTAACTTGTCTGCAGAACCTGGCATATCATTGCTTATGAACACTCATCTTTAATGTGTCATGGCTAGAATAAAGAAAACAATATAAGCCTAGTCTTTTTTTAATCTCTTTTTTGCAGCTCATAAGGTATGGGGGATATGCAAACTAGGCAGGGTGAACACTTTTGAATCACCCTGTGTAAAACAGCACTCTCACTTTCTATGATCTATTCTCCTTTATTTTTCTTCATAGCACTTAATATTACCTGAACCATATTGCATATATATTTGTTTATTTCTTTATTGTCTGTGTCTGCTTACAGAACATAAGCTTCATGAGGACAAGAATGTTATTTTGTTCATCTGTGTCCCTAACTCTTCATCAATACTTGGTACCAATAGGCACTTAAATATTTATCAAATTTACATATTTTCCAGAAATCCTTTATTCTCCAGCCTATCAACAATCACGAGTCAGACAACAGTGTATCATGGAATGGACAGTGGTTTGGGGCAATCACCTATCACCAAACCTGAGGAAGCAACTTTCAGATAGAAACAAAGGCCTGTCTCTAGCCTTATTCTCTTTCTCAAATGGCTCCCCAAAATCTAGTTTCTAAAATGTTCCTCCTCTGGATTATTTTAAGGATCAACTGAAATGTTTGTAAAAGCACCTCATACAATCTCTGGGGAAGAGAAGGGAAATGGCAAAGAAAACCATGAAATACATACACTTTTGACCCAAAAGCACAGGTAGTAAAAGCATAAAGTAGACAAATGGGATTGTATCAAACTAAAAAGCTTCTGCACAGGAAGGGAAACAAAAGAGTAAAGAGAAAACCTACAGACTGGGAGAAAACATGTGCAAATCCTCCATTGGATAAGGGAGTAATACCCAAAATAGACAAGGAATTCAGACCTTTCAACAGCAAACAAAAACAAATCATCTGATTCAAAAAACGGAAAAACGATCTGAACTGGCATTTCACAAAAGAAGACATGCAATAACCAAGAGATTTATTTTTTCAGTGCTCAACATCACTATTCATCAGGGAAATGAAAATGAAAATTACAATGAACTATCCCTTCACACCTGTTAGAATGGCTGTGATCTAAAAGGTGACAGGGAAGTGTGGATGAGGATGTGGAGAAAGGGAATTCTCATACACTGTTGGTGCAGATATACATTAGTTTAGCCATCATGGAGAATAGTGTGGAGTTTCCTCAATAAAACAAAAATAGAACTGCCAACAATCCTGCTTCTGGGTACATACCCAAAAGAAATGAAATCAGTATGTTGGAGAGCTATCTGCCCCACTGTGTTCATTGCAGCATTATTCACAATAGCCAAGATAAGGAATCAACCCAAGTGTCCATCAATGGATGAACGGATAAAGCAAATGGTGTATATATGCACAGTGGACTATTATTCAGCCTTATAAAAGAAGGAAATTCTGTCATTGGGAACGCTATAGATGAACCTGAAGGACACTGTGCTAAGTGAAATAAGCCAGACACAGAAGGATAAATAACACATGATCTCACTTATATTTAGAATCTTAAAAAGTCAAATTTATAGAAGTAGAGAGTAGAATAGTGGTTACCAGAGGCTGTGAGTTGAGAGAAGTTTGGAGAGATGTTGGTCAAAGGGTATACAGTTTCAGTTAGACAGGAGCAATAAGTTTTCAAGATCTGTTGCACAGCATGGTAATCATAGTTAATACTAATGTATTATATATTTAAAAATTGCTAAAAGGATAGATTTTAAATGTTCTCATTACAAAAAATAAGTATCTGAGGTGATGGATATGTTAATTATCTGGACATAATTTCAATGTATACATCAATGTATACAACACAATGTATACAACGATGTATACATCAAAACATCACATTATACCCCATATATACAATTATTTGTCAAGTAAACATTTAAATTTAAATTTAAAAATTTTTAAGTAAAAAAACACATGCAGGCTGGACGTGGTGGCTCACGCCTGTAATCTCAGCACTTTGGGAGGCCAAGGTGGGTGGGTCACCTGAGGCCAGGAGTTTGAGACCAGCCTGGCCAACATGGTGAAACCTCATTTTCTACTAAAAAAAAAAAAAAAATTAGCCAGGCATGGTGGCCAGCACTTGTAATCCCAGCTACTTGGGAGGCTGAGGCAGGAGAATTGCTTGAACCCAGGAGGCAGAGTTTGCGGTGAGCCGAGATCACACCACTGCACTCCAGCCTGGGAGACAGAGAGAGACTCCATCTCAAAAAAAAAAAAAAAAAAAAAAAAGCAAAAAAATATATATTTACATTTGAAAGTCAGAATACATAAATAACTACAATGAAAAAAATATAAATTATGCTTAATTTTTTTCATCCCAAAATATAATTGTTACTATTTTTTTTTCTTGACTTATTTTTCCCTGGGGCATTACACAGTATCATTTTGTATATGTTATTTGGTATGTTGTTCTTTCACTGAGTTCATGCCAATAAATATACCTCTATATTGATTTTTTTTTTTTTTTTGAAATGGAGTCTCACTTTTTTGCCCAGGCTGGAGTGCAGTGGCATGATCTTGGCTCACTGCAACCTCTGCCTCTCGAGTTCAAGTGATTCTCCTGCCTCAGCCTCCTGAGTAGCTGGGATTACAGGTGTGCGCCATCATGCCTGGATAATTTTTGTATTTTTAGTAGAGATGGACATTCACTATGTTGGCCAGGCTGATCTCGAACTCCTGACCTCAAGTGATCCACCCACCTCAGCCTCCCAAAGTGCTAGGATTACAGGTGTGCACTCTATTAATATTTCTGATGGTCACATTGAATTCCATTATGCTGATATACCACAATTGCTACAGTTGCTCATTTATATAAATTTTAATGTATCACAGGCTGCAGAAAATGTATTCCTAGCTTATCTCTACCCATATCATTAATTACTTCCATAAGACATTCCTAATGGGATTGGATTACAATCCCATTCAGGATTATGGCATTCTGGATTGTGTCTTTAGGGATTATGATCAAAACCTGATCAGAGAGACCAACAGGAGACTTAAGGGGTGGCAGCAATATTCTATTTCTTGAATTATGTCTAGTTATACAGGTGTTTGCTTTATAATTAGTCATTATACCCTGCATTTATATGTTCATACAGTTTTCTGGTGTAAGCTATATTTTGCAAAACTAGGTAGCTTGCATTTCTTTGGTTTCTAATGGCATTGACCATGTTTTATATACCTGCTGGCCTTTCATTTTCTCCTCTTTGTGATTTATTTCTGCTGATTTTTTTTTTTTTTTTTTTTTTTTTTTTTTTTAAGACCGAGTCTCACTTTGTAGCCCAGGCTGGAGTGCAGTGGTGCGATCTTGGGCTCACTGCAACCTCTGCCTCCTGGGTTCAAGCGATTCTTGTGCCTCAGCCTCCCGAGTAGCTGGGACTACAGGCACCCGCCACCACGCCCAGCTAATTTTTTTGTATTTTTAGTAGAGATGGGGTTTCACCATGTTGCCCAGGCCACTCTTGAATTCCTAGGCTCAGGCAATCTGCCCGCCTCGGCCTCCCAAAGTGCTGGGATTACAGGCGTGAGCCACCGCGCCCAGCCTCAGCTGACATTTCTTAAGAACTTGCATGTGCCAAGTACTTTATAACAGTCATATGAGGTGATAATTGTTATCTTCATTTCACATTTGAAAAAACTGCAGGGTGAAAAGGGATTTGCCAACAGTCACACATAGCTGGTGGGACTAGAAGATGCATAGTAATGTTTGTGCTGTTTCTCTTCTTCTATTGCTTGTTCTGTTCCGTTGAGCTATATTTGACTATCACACACGCACACATGCGTGCACACACACATGTAAACATGAACAGGGATGAACAAGGTAGGTCCCCTCAGACACAGAAAGAGCTGGAAGCAGAGCCTGCTGCTAGGTAGTGCAGGGGGAAGGGGGACAGGTGTAAAAGACAGGAAATAGACCATGGAGACCAAGGAGTAGGGGCCATGAAGGACAGTTCTAGGAGAGCCCAAAAAGCCACATCGAACTGTTGAACTTGGAAGCAGTTCACACTTCCTCTCGTTGGGGTGAATATATTCTATAAAAGTATCCTTGTAAGGGTTTTCATGTAACATCGAATGTCTTTTCCCACTCAATTCCTTTCTACCCTCAGGAAGACAGGCCTGATCTCCCCTCATATGGAATTTGGTTTTATTCTTCACCCCTTCCATTAGATTCTGTCTTGGGCTGGTGTGATGGGGGGTGGGGAGGGTGGCAGGGGTTAGGACTACATGTGTCAGGAGTGGGCCGATGGTGAGAAATTTCCTGCTCCCTCGGTTTTGAAAAGTGAAATATTTCATCACCCTCTTACTACAGTGTTCCTGGCAGGCAGCGGGAGCCTCAGATGCCTTCTCTCTGCCTTGGCTTGTGCGTCTGGATTGCGTTTGACAAACACCACTCCTGTACAGGCTTGAGGCGGACAAGCCTGTGCGCCAGGCTTTCCTGCCCTGCTCTAGTCCTGATTACACCTGGAGGCACAGGCAGCAGGTTCCCGCCCATTTCAACACTTCGAATGAAAATTAAAATGTCGTCTCACTAGCCAGTGTGCTGTTAGTACCTGCAGTACTTGCCATGTACCTTTATCTTATATCACAGAAAAACTCAAGAGAGAAACAACCTTCAAAATGATCAGCCTGGCCAAAATGCCTCCTCCTGCTGTTCTCCCCATCCTGAGTTTACCTGTCAATGTACATAGGCTATAGTTAATCTGCTTAGTACATTTTTAGATATTTACAATTAGTCTCTAATAAGATGGTTGCCCAAAATATCAGAAATTTCAATTAAACTTAAAATTATTTTTGCAGGTTCCTAGTCATGATGCTCTTAAACCTAGATGTAAAAAAATTTGGCAAATCGTTTCAAAAAGTTTTTTTTTTTTTTTTTAAGTCACAAGGTATAAATTCTGTTACGATTTCTAGGGGAAGATGAAGAGCTTATATCTTAGTGTAAAGATGATTTGTCAGTGTAGTTATTAAGCCATTGTGTTTAATATATCAAATGATAAGGAAAGTGTTAAGTATTAAAGTATTAACAAAGAAAAGGAAGGACCATAATGCCCAACACTTAATCGGGGCTTTATACTTACGCCTCTATGACCAAACTGGTGAAGCAAAGTTTAATAGGTCTTATGTAAACTTCTTTTTCTTAAAAGTTTACAAGATTGCTTTTTCTTATAATTTATTTCAATCTCAACCACTTCTTAAATAGCAGGGTTGTAAGAAGCCAAGTGTCTCCAATAAATTTTTTGTTCTAATAAAATCTTGTTTGGGGAAAGTATGTGCAATACATAATAACTTGTTATGGGGACAGGCTGGTGAGGGCAGACGGCTGTGAACACCCACTGGGAACACATTTGAAAGATAACCTACATTTTAAAAGAATGTGTAGCAGAGTTCTAACTTTGCCTACCATTAAGAAAAATACAAATCAATCCTTACTCTCAAAACAATTATTTCCCTACTGTCTTTTTCCAAGGAGTTGAATATCACTTTGCCTTTGAAATTTGGAAACGGGACAAGGGGAAAAGGGTTTTTTTTTTGTTTTTAACTCAAGGAAAAAATGGATTAAATAAGTTATTTATAGTACACTCAACAATGGGCCTATAAAATAGACGTTGTAAGAATGACTTATGGAACTAACTCAAATACATTCAATGAAGAGTAGCTTGTTAATGATTACTTGTAATATTTTAAAGAACCTAGAAAAGCGCAGACAGTAGCAGATCTTATACTGGTCATTTTTATTTCTGCTTCAAGCTAAAGTATCCAAGGGTAGTCAGCCCCCCCCACGATATTCCATATATTCAAAAATGCTTCAGATTTTTGAGCCCCCCCCCACCAAAACTGCCAGATTTAGACAATAAATACATTGTGAAGTTACTCGATGTTATTAATAATACTATGTAAGTCTAAAACAAAGTCTTAGGCAATGAAAAGAAAAAAACTTCAGTTAGTTTCTTACCATGGTGTTGCTTCTTTTTTGTTTTCTATAGATACACCAAGAGAATATGGGAAGTAAAATGCAGCCGTGTGTGCATTACCATATCAATCTTCTTACTTCTCAAAATACCCTTGTCTCATCCTTCTCCTTCCAGCACACCCTGGTGAGCTCTCATCAGCTCACCTTTGGCAGTGCTGCTCTCTCCTAGAGCCAGAGCCGGCTGTCTCCCAGAGCTGAATGACAGACACTGACTGTTTATGTGAAAAGCACATTTAATAAGGGTGTGTTTGATTCAAGAGTTGAAAGTGTTAAAGAGGTGTGCCCTTTTTTGGGTGTGACACTACACCAAAATTGCTGAAAAGACAACAGAGGAAGTAGTAGGTAGTTTGTAGAAAGTTGCCCTGCATATATTAAATTGCATGAAAAACCTGATTATATGATTATAGGTAGACAGGAAGTAGGTAGAGAAAGAAGGATATGGTGCCTTTGATTTTCCTTCTCTGGTGAACAAGGCCAATTTTCTTTAATGCTCTGTGTTTTGTTTTGTTTTATTTTAATTCCAGCTTTTATTTACTTACATTTTTTAAAACAAAAGTATACATTATACACTACAAACTACATCCCATGTGCCATTACAAAAATGTGTCCAAGCATGCAACATAATAATTGAAAAGGCAAAAACTATGTTCACCTCATAACACTTAAATAATGGACACCTAAATTTATCAACATAATTCAATAATTATAAATTACCATAACATTTAGTCTACAGTTTCTAGTTGCTATATGTCTTGTCAGAAGTTTTCAGTACTTGATAACAAGTTACATTCTTTCACAAAATAATTTCACTGCTATCAGACCTCTTAATTACTTAAGTCTTTGATGTACACCAGGAAAAAATGCTCTCCTGTTTCTTTCATCATAACCACTAGTATTAGAAACATATTAAGCATCTGCTGGCTCATGTCAGTGTATTGGTGATGGTGAATATGCATTTGAAATGCTATTCTTTTTTTTAAAAATTTAACTGTGGTAGAAAGTACATAACATAAAATGTACCATCTTAACCATTTTTAAAGTGTAGAGTTCTACAGTGTTAACTATATGTACATTGCTGTACAATAGATCTCCAGAATTTTTTCATCTTGAAAAACTGAAATCTATCATCATCCAGAAACTCCCATTCTCCTCTGCCCACCCCCTGCCACCCCAAGCCCCTGGCAACCACCATTCTACTTTATGACTCTGAGTTTGACTACTTTAGGTATCTCGTCTAAGCGGAATCATACAATATTTGTTTTTGGTGACTAGCTTCTTTCATATAGCATAATGTTTTCAAGGTTATCTATGTTGTATGCATATGTATCATTACTTCTTTCTTTTTATGGCTGAATAATATCCCATTGTATGTATATGCCACATATTCTTTTTTTTTTTTCCCTTTAACTTTCATTTTAAGTTCCAGGGTACATGTGCAGGATGTGCAGGTTTGCTACATGAGTAAACGTATGCCATGGTGGTTTGCTGCACAGATCAATCCATCACCTAGGTATTAAGCCCAGCATCCATTAGCTGTTCTTCCTGATGCTCTCCCTCCCTCTCCCCCTCTGACAGGTCCCAATGTGTGTTGTTCCCCCACCATGTGTTCATGTGTTCTCATCCCACTTATACATGAGAACATATGGTGTTTGGTTTTCTGTTCCTGCATTAGTTTGCTGAGGATAACAGCTTCCAGCTCCATCCATGTCCCTGAAAAGGACATGATCTTGTTCCTTTTATTATGGCACTGAAAGGACACAAAGATAGATGTGTACCCGCCCCCCACCCGCTACACCCTTGTTCTGCTCTCTAATCTTTGCACATACCAGAGATTTCGTAAGTTCTGTGAGTACCTGGTTTTCTGCACATACCAGAGATTTTGTTTTGCACATACCAGAGATTTTGTAAGTTCTGAGGCAAGGTCACAAGATGTGTTTAAGTAAGATAAACTCTTGCTGCCATAAACCTCTCCCGCCTCAAAGTTTGAACCAAAATATCAGAAATGGCGGGAACCAATCATAGTTAGCCAAATCGCCTTGTTCAAACACTAGCCAATCATATATCTGATTTGTATAATAACTCTATGCCCACTTTTCTTAGACTATATAACACTGCTCGGAGCTCAGTGGGGGAGCTCTCCTGCCTGTCTCGTTTCACGAGCGAGGGAGAGTTCCAGGTTCGAACCTGTAATAAAGATCCTTGCTGCTTAGCTTTGACTCTGGACTCTGGTGGTCTTCTTCGGGGAATAAACGGTCTGGGCATAACAAATGGGGGCTCGTCCGGGATTTCCCCCAAGCCCACCAGACCCCCAAGTCAACGGATCTTAATCTGTAGGTAAGCCGGCTTTGTCACTGTCTCTGTCTTTGTCTCTGTCTGTCTCCCTGAAATTTCGCGAAATCCGTAATCTGTAATCTGTATTGGTCTGTTTTATAAGTGGCATGGTCTTGGCGGACGCGCTAAAAGACAGCCACTTGGGACTGGTGGGAGACGTCCCCCAGTGCCCATCTGGGGGCCTCCATCCTTGGTTGCCCCGTCTGACTCAGGTCGGAAGTCTGACACGCGCTCGCGAAGGCTCATCGTTTCTCACTGTCTGTCCGTTATTGTTAAGTGTTAAGTGTAAGTCCAAAACGAAACATAAAACCTTTTCTTCCCCTTCCAGGACCGGACCTGTCGGATACTCCCCTCTGCTTCACACTCATTTTCGTCCCTCCTTCTCTTTGTAGGAGCAGTCCAAAGATGGGCAACAACCAGAGCACGCCACTCTCACTCCTTGTTACCAATTTTAAGGATGTGAAGGCTCGGGGGCGTAACTTAAGCGTAGAACTAAAGAAGGGAAAGCTAGTTACTTTCTGCCGTTCGGAGTGGCCCTCTTTCGGCGTAGGGTGGCCCTCCGAAGGAACTTTCTGTCTCTCTATTATTACTAAGGTAAAAAACTAAGATTTTACTGCCAGGGCAGTCAGGACATCCTGATCAAATTCCTTATATTCTAGTGTGGCAAAATCTTGTGGAAGACCCACCGCCCTGGGATAACTCCATTCATCCTTGAGCCTTGCAAGGTCCTAGTAATGCGACCTACAAGACAAAGGACTCCCTCTGCTCCCTCGGCCCCTGTGCTGCCAGACAGCCAGGACCCCCTAACGTTAGAACCCACACTTCCCCCACCATATCCGCACCTTATCCCGCAGGACCCAGTCCCCCAGAGTGGTGCTTCCGTAGAGGGAAACCGAGAAGCGGAAGCAGCCGAGAGCGAAAGTAACCCGGGGGGGCCGGCCGGCCGAACGCGAGGCCGCGTACTGTGGGACCAAGCTTCCCGACTCCCTGACTCCACTGTAGCCCAGCCTCTCAGAGAAAAAGGATCGCTCGATGATACCGGGCTCTCCCGTCTCATGTATTGGCCTTTTTCCACTAGTGATTTATACAATTGGAAGTCCCAAAATGCTCGGTTCTCCGATAATCCCAAAGATCTAACCTCGTTGTTAGACAGTGTCATGTTTACTCACCAGCCAACCTGGGATGACTGTCAACAACAGCTCCTCCGAATCCTGTTCACAACGGAGGAGCGGGAAAGAATCCAAGTTGAGGCCAGAAAGCTGGTTCCAGGAGATGACGGCCAGCCAACTGCAAATCCTGACCTCATTAACGCGGCTTTTGCTTTGACCCGGCCCAGATGGGACTACAACACGGCAGAAGGTAGGGGACGACTGCTCATTTATCACCAGACTCTAATGGCGGGTCTCCGGGCTGCAGCTCGCAAGCCCACCAATTTGGCTAAAGTATATTCTGTGTTACAAGGTAAGACAGAAAGCCCCGCTGTGTATTTAGAGAGATTAATGGAAGCTTTCAGACAGTATACGCCTATGGACCCGGAAGCACCGGAAAATCAGGCTGCGGTAGTAATGTCCTTTGTAAACCAGGCAGCATCAGATATTAGAAGAAAACTCCAGAAATTAGAAGGTTTAGAGGGAAAGCAGATTCAGGACCTCCTTCAGATGGCCCAGCGAGTTTATAATAATAGGGATACTCCAGAAGAAAAACAGTTCAAGGCAGCCAAAGAAATGACCAAAGTTGGCTGGGCGCGGTGGCTCAAGCCTGTAATCCCAGCACTTTGGGAGGCCGAGACGGGCGGATCACGAGGCCAGGAGATCGAGAGACGATCCCGGCTAACACGGTGAAACCCCGTCTCTACTAAAAAATACAAAAAAAAAAAAAACTAGCCGGGCGAGGTGGCGGGCGCCTGTAGTCCCAGCTACTCGGGAGGCTGAGGCAGGAGAATGGCGTGAACCCGGGAGGCGGAGCTTGCAGTGAGCTGAGATCCGGCCACTGCACTCCAGCCTGGGTGACAGAGCAAGACTCCGTCTCAAAAAAAAAAAAAAAAAAAAAAAAAAAAAAAAAAAGAAATGACCAAAGTTTTAGTAGCAGCTTTCCCCCAGGCAGGGAATGGCCAAAGCAGAAAGCAGACAAAGCAAGGCTCTAGGCAAGGATTAGAAAAGGATCAGTGTGCTTATTGCAAGGAACGTGGTCACTGGATTAAAGACTGCCCAAAGAAACGGAGACCAGCTAACCCTACCTCTGTACTCGTTACCCAGGACTCTGACTAGGGAGGACGGGGTTCGGACCCCCTCCCCGAACCCAGGGTAACTTTGCAAGTGGAGGGGTCCCCAGTTCGCTTCTTGGTCGATACTGGGGCGGAACGCTCAGTCCTAACCAAACCAATTGGAAAAATGTCTAAGAAAACATCCTGGGTGCACGGGGCCACAGGCATCAAAAAATACCCCTGGACAACCCAGAGGACTGTAGACTTAGGAACGGGAAAAGTCTCCCATTCCTTCCTAGTCATCCCAGAGAGCCCCTGCCCTCTACTAGGGAGGGACTTGCTGACAAAAATGGGGGCCCAAATCCACTTTGAGCCCAAAGGGCCCAAGATAACTGATTCCCAAAACAGGCCAATATCTATCCTGACTGTCACCTTAGAAGATGAGTACAGACTCCATCAAGAGCAAAAGCCCCCCAATCAGGAAATTGACTCTTGGCTCCAGCGTTTCCCTGAAGCGTGGGCAGAAACTGGGGGCTTAGGGCTAGCTAAACATCGACCTGCCATATTTGTGGAAGTTAAGCCAGGGACGGACCCGGTTCGGGTTCGGCAATATCCTATGCCCCTGGAGGCAAGAGAAGGAATTACGCCCCATATCCGCCGACTCCTAGACCAGGGAGTCCTACGGGCTTGCCACTCATCCTGGAATACTCCACTGTTACCTGTTCGTAAACCCAACAGTACGGACTACAGGCCAGTACAGGATTTAAGAGAAGTTAATAAAAGGGTCATGGACATACATCCCACTGTGCCCAATCCATACACCCTTCTGAGTGCTTTACATCCCGAAAAACAGTGGTATACCGTTCTTGATCTAAAAGATGCTTTCTTCAGCCTTCCTCTGGCTCCCAAAAGTCAAGGACTCTTTGCATTTCAATGGACGGATCCTGAGAGGGGCATCAACGGTCAGCTAACATGGACCAGGCTGCCACAAGGGGTTCAAGAACTCGCCAACCCTGTTCGATGAAGCCCTTCATGAAGATCTGGGTGAGTACCGGCAGCAACACCCTGAAATAACTCTTTTGCAATATGTTGATGATCTCTTAATAGCAGCCAGATCCCCGGAAACTTGTGTTCAAGGGACTGAGGACCTCTTGAAGACTCTGGGGGAGCTAGGCTACCGAGCCTCAGCAACAAAGGCTCAGATCTGCAAGTCGGAGGTAACTTATCTGGGGTACCTATTAAAAGGGGGGCAACGCTGGCTAACCAAAGCCCGAAAGGAAACAGTCCTACGCATCCCTAGACCCCAGTCAACACGGCAAGTGAGAGAATTCCTGGGGTCGGCAGGGTTCTGTAGGTTATGGATATCCGGATTTGCTGAGTTAGCCAAGCCCCTATACCAGGCAACAAAGGAACGGCAGCCCTTCAATTGGACGGAAGAGGCTGAGCTGGCCTTTCAACAAATCAAAACTGCCTTGTTATCAGCCCCCGCGCTGGGGCTCCCTGATGTCTCCAAGCCCTTCCACTTATACGTAGATGAAAGTAAGGGTGTTGCAAAAGCCGTGTTAACACAGTACCTAGGCCCCTGTCAGAGGCCAGTTGCCTATTTGTCAAAAAAATTAGATTCAGTGGCTGCTGGCTGGCCACCCTGCTTGCGGATAATCGCGGCGACCACCCTAATGGTCCGAGACGCTGATAAACTTATCATGGGGCAAGAGTTGCGCGTTATAACCCCGCATGCCATTGAAGGCATCCTCCGGCAGCCGCCAGACCGATGGATGAGTAACGCCCGGCTCACCCACTATCAAGGACTGCTGTTAAACCCCCTCAGAATAACTTTTCTGCCCCCAACCTCTTTAAACCCTGCTTCACTGCTGCCAAATCCAGACTTGGACGCCCTGTTCCATGAGTGCACTGAGATACTGGCTCAGGTGCATGGGGTGCGGGAGGACCTGCAAGATCGTCCACTCCCCGACACAGAACTCACCTGGTTCACTGATGGCAGCAGCTACGTCCACCAAGGCCAGCGGTATGCAGGAGCGGCTGTAACGTCAGAGACTGAGGTAATCTGGGCGGAACCCTTGCCTCCAGGGACATCGGCCCAAAGAGCCGAACTGATAGCCCTCACACAGGCCCTCACCCTAGGGGCAGAGAAAAAACTAACAGTATACACGGATAGCCGCTATGCTTTCGCTACTGCGCACATACATGGGGCCATCTACAGAGAAAGGGGACTATTAACAGCCGAAGGAAAAGAAATAAAAAACAAGCAAGAGATCCTAGCTCTATTAACTGCTTTGTGGAAACCAAAGAAATTGGCTATCGTACATTGCCCTGGGCATCAGAAACCAACTACGCCAATTGCTCGAGGCAACTTCTTAGCCGACCAAACCGCAAGGAGCATAGCAAAAGCTCCCAGTCAGCTCCTCGCGCTCCAGCTCCCCGATCCTGGCCCGCGAAATTTGCCATGTTTTCCCGACTATACCGAACAGGATCGCGAATGGATGAACACGCTTCCCCTAAAACAGGTTAAAAATGGGTGGTGGACTGATATAAATGACCAAACCATCCTACCAGAAAAATTAGGACGGCAGGTGTTGGAACACATCCACCGGACAACCCACCTGGGTGCCCGGCGAATGATGGACTTAATCAGGCACGCCAAGTTTAGAATCAGGCGCATAGCTGAACTGGCCAGCGATGTCACAACAAATTGCAAAGCCTGCCAACTAAACAACGCTTGCCCCCAAACCCAGACCACCGCAGGAATTAGGTGTAGAGGAACTAGGCCTGGTATCTATTGGGAAATAGACTTTACTGAGATAAAGCCTGGAAAATATGGGTATCAGTACTTACTTGTCTTTGTAGATACTTTTTCAGGATGGACAGAAGCGTTCCCAACTAAGAGAGAAACTGCTCAGGTTGTAGCAAAGAAAATTTTGGAAGAAATCCTCCCCAGGTATGGCTTTCCCGTCCAAATAGGGTCAGACAATGGACCAGCCTTCGTTGCTAAGGTAAGTCAGGATTTGGCTTCCATTCTGGGGGCAAATTGGAAATTACATTGTAATTTATAGGCCCCAAAGCTCAGGACAGGTAGAAAGGATGAATCAGACTCTGAAGGAGACCTTAACTAAATTGACCATGGAGACTGGCGCTAATTGGGTAGTACTTCTCCCCTACGCTCTGTTCCGGGCCCGAAATACCCCTTACAGACTGGGCCTCACACCATATGAAATCATGTATGGCAGACCCCCACCCCTGGTCCCCAGTCTAAAAGATGACTTACTTAAACCTGAAACTGAAAATGTCTCTGAGCTCCTGTTCTCCTTACAAGCCTTACAGAAAATTCACCAGGAAATTTGGCCCAGACTACGAGAACTGTACGAGGCAGGACCTCCGCCGACGCCTCATCCGTTCCAGCCGGGAGACTGGGTCCTAGTCAAGCGCCACCGGCAAGAAACTCTTCAACCCAGGTGGAAAGGACCACTGCAAGTACTCCTGACTACTCCCACCGCTCTCAAAGTAGAAGGCATCGCTTCGTGGATCCACTACACACACGTCAAACCAGTGGACCCAACATCCGACCTTCTTGAGCCGTCTGGAGCACCGGTTACATGGACTGTAGACAAAGCTAAGAACAATCCCTTAAAGCTAACCCTGCGCCGTCACCCACATAGCCATAACCATGTCTAGCTTGCCTATGCTTTTATGCCTTATACATCTGACTCTCCTAACTGCTGCGCCGTCTAATCCCTATGTCTGGAGGTTCTGGCTCTATGAGAACAAAACTCACCCCGGGGAAACCCCCCAAGCGGGTAAACTGCTAGCTAGTGCAGACTGCCCCCCCTCCGGGTGCAATACTCCAATTTACCTCAATTTCACTAATTTCCAAATTGCCCAACCGGGGATACCCATGATTTGTTTTGAATATGATCAGACTGAATATAATTGTAAGAATTATTGGTGGCACCAGAATGCAGGTTGCCCATACCACTATTGTAAAATGCACTCAGCCAGGGTATGGGACGAATACCCGAGAAAGTCTAACTTCCTCAGGACTCGCTACCCGACAGGGACTCCCAACATATTCACTTGGATAATAACAGATCCAGGGCACTCCCGGTGGACATTGCCCCAACATGGGGCAGTCTACTACGATGCCAGTAGTAGCTGGCCTAGTAGCCACCTGTACTTGTGGCGGAGTCTAGTCCAGATTCGACCCTTAATCCATACACAAATCCACAGACAGGAAACCAAGCTATCACAAGACTTGCAGCCCTTCTCCTGGCTAACCCTATTACAAGAAGGGCTAGCATTCGCCAACCTCACCGGTTTAGGCGACCTGTCCTCTTGCTTTATGTGTGCAACCTTAGGAAGACCACCATTAACCACTGTTCCCCTTTCCTCCCCACCCACAAACTATATGCCAGATTCTAATTCATCAACAGTTGCAATACCTGATGTAGCCCTGTACCGTGACCCATACCAAGAGAAATACCCCTACTGTTATTCAGCATTTAGTAGCAGCCTCTGCAACCAGACGGCTACATACCCTAATAGCCCCATACGTGCTCCCCCTGGTGTGTTCTTCTGGTGTAATATGACTCTGTTAAAAACTCTGTCCAAAAGCATCTCTGACGGACAGTTGTGCATCCCTGTTACACTAGTTCCCTGACTGACCCTGCTGACCCGGCAGAGTTCATAGGCTGGGCAGGGACTGCCCCAACTGAAACTGTGCGACATAGACGAGCAGTTTTTCTACCACTAATTGCCGGAATATCCTTAACCACCTCTGTCATCGCAGCGGGGTTAGCAGGAGGGGCCCTACAACACTCCATGATAGAAAACGACAAGCTGTTACAACAGTTCTCTGTTGCTATGGAAGACTCCGCCTATTCCCTAGCCTCCCTTCAGCGGCAGCTCACCTCCCTAGCACAGGTCACCCTTCAAAACCGCAGAGCCTTAGGCTTACTCACGGCTGAGAAAGGAGGTACCTGTATGTTCCTCAAAGAAGAATGCTGTTTCTATATAAATGAGTCAGGGTTAGTTGAGGAAAGAGTCCAACGCCTACACGAACTAAGCTTAGAAATGAAAAAGCAACAATTCACTACAGCCGCTAACAATTGGTGGAGCTCTTCAATGTTTTCCCTTCTGGCACCCCTTTTAGGCCCCCTAATGTCTTTACTACTTCTATTCACTATAGGCCCCTGTGTGGTAAATAAAATTTTACAATTTGTCAGAGAAAGGTTTGATACCATCCAACTAATGGTCCTCCGTAGCCATCACCAGCCTCTGCTGCACCCAGAAAGTGAGGCTATATTATAAGACTCTGGAAATCCAAGATTGGACATCCAGTTACTTATGAGAAGGGGGAAATGAAAGGACACAAAGATAGATGTGTACCCGCCCCCCACCCGCTACACCCTTGTTCTGCTCTCTAATCTTTGCACATACCAGAGATTTCGTAAGTTCTGTGAGTACCTGGTTTTCTGCACGTACCAGAGATTTTGTTTTGCACATACCAGAGATTTTGTAAGTTCTGAGGCAAGGTCACAAGACGTGTTTAAGTAAGATAAACTCTTGCTGCCATAAACCTGCTCTCCCGCCTCAAAGTTTGAACCAAAATATCAGAAATGGCGAGAAACAATCATAGTTAGCCAAATTGCCTTGTTCAAACACTAGCCAGTCATATATCTGATTTGTATAATAACTCTATGCCCACTTTTCTTAGACTATATAACACTGCTCGGAGCTCAGTGGGGGAGCTCTCCTGCCCGTCTCGTTTCACGAGCGAGGGAGAGTTCCAGGTTCGAACCTGTAATAAAGATCCTTGCTGCTTAGCTTTGACTCTGGACTCTGGTGGTCTTCTTTGGGGAATAAACGGTCTGGGCATAACAGCACATATTCTTTATCCATTTATCTGTTGATGGACATTTGGGTTCTTCCCTTCTCTTGACTATTATGAATAATGCTGCAGTGAACATGGGTGTGTAAATATTTCTTTGAGATCCTGCTCTCAATACTTTTGGATATATACACCCTGAGACTGGTAGATTATATGGTAATTCTAGTTTTAACTTTTTGAGGAATTGCCATACTCTTTCCTATAGTAGCTGCACCATTTTATATTCCCAGTAACAGTGCATAAGAGTTCCAGTTTCCCAACATCTTCACCAACTTATTATTTTTTGATAGTGGCCATCCTCATGGATGTGAGGTGATATCCCATTGTGATTTTAATTTGCATTTCTCTAATGATTAATAATGTTGAGCATCTTCTCTTATGCATGTTAGTCATTTGTTTATCTTTGGAGAAATATCATTCAAGTCTTTTGCCCATTTTTTAAAGATTGTTTTTGTTTTTCAGAAGGGTTATACAAAGAAGATAGTGATATCCAATTTTACAAAAATATTACAAAATCCCCCAGGCTTGGCAAGAAATGATTCATTTTTTCCTGATCTAAACTCAGCTGTAATTTTCTATGTAAGTCTATGTAAAAGGATTAAAATAGAATAGATTAACAGTTAGGCTCTCCTAAAAGTAAAAAAAAAATTAAAAATAGAAAAAGGTTAATTTATGAAAAGACTCTCCTAAAAGTAAAAAAAAAATTAAAAATAGAAAAAGGTTAATTTATGAAAAGACTCAATGGTCATTTGCCTCCATGACTATATTTACAGTATGTCACACTCATCATTACATGAGGGCTCCTGTATTTCATTTATTCATTCAACAATCGTTTATTGGTTGCCAGCTTTGCAGAGTCAGGGATTAAAGGACAGGTGTCTCACATTAAGAAACTCAGTTTGGGGTAAAAGGGAAGGAAGAAAGATGGATGTGTGAAGACAATACAAGGGGATATTGTTATAATATTTACAGGTATGTATATGATTTGTGCCATATGATAATAGCTACCATTTATGGATGGCCTGCGTAGAAGAAGCAGTACTTTGTTGAGAAAGTGGCATTTGAATAAATACTTAAAATACAAGCACCCTAGCTCTGGGTGGGTGGGTCGGTCCGTCCTTCCTTCCTTCCTTCCTTCCTTCCTTCCTTCCTTCCTTCCTTCCTTCCTTCCTCTCTTCCTTCCTTCTTCTCTTCTCTTCCTTCCTTCTTCTCTTCCTTCCTTCTTCTCTTCCTTCCCTCCTTCTTCTCTTCCTTCCTTCTTCTCTTCCTTCCCTTCTTCTTCTCTTCCTTCCTTCTTCTCTTCCTCCCTCCCTCCCTCTCCCACTTCCTTCCTTCCTTCAGAAGTATTATGGCTGATAGCAGATAAAACCTTTATAATCTAATACTAATCTAATTCTCTAGCAATCATTTATATTATAAACATTTGTTTGGTACTATTACTTTGTAAGTAATTGAAAACAAAATATTAAAAGAATTCTTCTATTAACGCAAGCTGCACAGAAAAGATGCGAAACAATTACTATCTTCTATATAGCACCTACCATGTACTCAGTATGGAATGGATAGAGAACATATGACTTATTTTGACATCTAGAAGCTTATAGGCTTGTCTATAAAACAACCACCAACGTGCAGAGAGGCATATAATTAGCTGCTAAAGTATGTAGTTGAGATATGTGTAATGCTTTAAGAGTTCAAAGAGGAAGAGATTAGTGAAGGTGTGCAGTCAGAAGACCACAGGAATAACACAGTACTAGCCTTAAAGGATGGATTTAATAAGATGAGGGCCATGAAAAGGCATTCTGGGTGAGGGGAACCAACCGAAGAAAGGCAACCAAATGACACCAGGTACAGGGCTCGAACTGGAGTTATGAGGCATGAAGATTGGTGGAATGAATACATGGGAGGTTGAGTGAGTATGATTGATCTCGTTTGGGGAAAGCCTTGAGAGGCAAGTCAAGAGCTTAGATGTGATGTCATGGGAAATATGATGCCTTTTAAGGTTTCTGAGCAGGGAGGCGACATGATCTGCAGCAGTGTTGGAGAAAGACAAGCATGGCAGCCCCTGGTGGGCCCAAGTGGATGAGGACCTAGAGTCAGCAGTTCAGACGTAAGGTGCTAAGGGGCCTGAAGTGACCACCAGATATCGAAATGGAGGGAGGAAAAGAAAGAACCGAAGGAAAGCAGACACTGAGAGAGAGAGTTGAATCCAAAGGAACTCCATGATGCAGAGTTTTGAGGCCTGGAAGAACACTGGAGAGCTCCGTCAGAGGATATGAAGTCCAGTTTGGATCATGTTGAACTTAGGAGAAAGTTAATATTTCTAAGTGGAAATGGCCACAAACCATGTAGGTTTCACTCTCAAAGCTATGCCTCTATACTTTATCTGAGCCCTAAGTCAGTCTCATAGTAGATCACAATTTGGCAGGAAAAAATATAAGCTCCAGTTTGTAAATGGCATTATTAACTCTGTTACAGGGCAATGTTCCCTGTAAAAGACAAAAGACACCTCTACTTGCCTTCAGCCTCCATCAGCATTTTCCAGGTTTTAATCAGGAGTCAGTCCTTTTGCATGCAGCCTCCACACAGGTGGCTCATGCTGAGGAGCCTTTGTTCTGAGACCTTCATTAATAAGCATATGCAATAACTGCTCTGACACGACTTGTGAGGATTTCATCATTTTGTTTAAATAAAGTGTTTGAAAAAAGGCTAATGCTTTGTGGTCATAATAATGAATGAAATAAATATAGCAAGCCTGTAGTTTTGTTTTTAAACAAACCAATGAAATTCTCTTGCAAGAGGAGGCTTCATTAAATTAATATCACATAGCGATTAGAGGAAGACCTGCCTGTTTTAGTTACTTTCCAGCCTTAATCAAGTTATTATACTATGTCATGAGGACACATTTTTTGAAGTACAAGTTGAAAAACGATCAGGTGCTTATCACTAGTAACAGGCCTTTTCACAGAGCGTGAGAAAGGGAATGGGAATTCGGCACACCTTCTACTTTCTGTCCCCTTAGCCAAATTTGCCAGGGGTCAATTCTAGCTTGAAGACTTTCCTCACATGCTCATTCTTTCTGTGAATCTGTATTCCTGCTCTTGACTCTATGACTGAGTTTCTGCAAAGCACAGAGGTGGGTTAAATGCGAAGAAAAGCAAAATTGCCTTACCTGATGTTCCTCCCACATTTGCTAGCCCTGCCCTTCCATATCATATTGGAAAAAATTCATATAAACATATTTCAGCTGTGAGTCACAGATGATGTACATGTGGATAAATGTAGTGAAAGTGATCATAGGGCCCTACAAATCTTCTGAGTGTAAAAAATATGACATTTCTGAAAGATATAATATTTAATTCACTATCCTTTATTTTAATCTCCTCAATCTATTTTATTAGGTTTTGATTACTTCCTCTTTCATAGTCTACCTGGTGAAATGTTCCCCCCTAAACTAAGCTACATAATTTTCTTTCTGTCCTTATTCCTTTAACAAACTTCATGCCAGGCAAGCCTGGCTTAAACATGGTTATGGCACAGTTGTTGCTTCCCCAAAGCAGAAATGCAGAGGAAACAGCCTGCATTCACAACAGAGTGAAGGAGGGAGTCTCCTGGCTCTTTTAAGAAGCCAACAGCATTACATCACTCCACCTTTGTAGACATATTTCACTAAACAGTAGGTAGAAATTCTGAGAGGGAAATGACAACTGTAATGTAGACTAAGGACCCCCCTCTGCGGTTGGCTTTTCATGCCCTGCTGGAGTCAGGAGTCTCTCCATAGAAGACAAAATCTTCTCAGAGTTCTTTATGTTTCTCCACCTATGCACTTTTTAGACATTTTAGGCATTTAATCGCTGTTTCTCTAGATATTAATGAATAGACTCAATGCATCATTTACAGAGGATAATTTTATGTTCTTATTTCTGGATAAAATAAAATGAACTGAAACCAACTCCAAACAACGGAAACTACAGCCAAACTAAAATGATTAACAATTATTAATTCTTTTTTTTTTTTTGAAACAGAGTCTCACTCTGTCACCCAGGCTGGAGTACAGAAGTGCGATCTTGGCTCACTGCAACCTCCGCTTCCCGGGTTCAAGCGATTCTCCTGTCTCAACATCCTGAGTAGCGGGGACTACAGGTGCATACTACTCCCCCCGGCTAATTTGTTTTTGTATTTTTAGTAGAGACAGGGTTTCACCATGTTGGCCAGGCTGGTCTCAAACTCCTGACCTCAGGTGATCCACCCGCCTCCACCTCCCAAAGTGCTGGGATTACATGAGTGAGCCACTGCGTCCAGCAAATGTTTTCATTTTCAATCTACCAAAAAAAGGACAAGGGAATTATCTTTTCATATACATTATATAAAGACTTTTACATTAAAAATAGTGATTAATTTGATTTTTTTTTCTATTTTGAAGCAATTTTTGGTCTTATGACACAATCAAATCAACATTTTATCAAGACCTTGGCCCACTGAGAGTGACATCAGCAAGATGGCCAACTAGAGTTGCCTGGCTTTCATCCCGCTAACACCAAAGAAACCAACAATGAATACATAGCTATATTCTGACTGGAGTGACTGAGGAAATGTGCTGGAGAGCACCAGGAAAACCACAAAACCCCTGCGGATCACAGACGCCTAGGACAGCTCGCTCCTTAAAAAGGGGAGTAAGGAATCCTGCCTCTGCCTCACCATCTCCTCGCTGGGATCAGGTCAGAGCTGGAGACCTCTTCTTAAGGGAAAAAGTAAGCTGCAGACCCTCGGCAGTCCCCACACTGCCACAGACGCCGGGAGTCATTGCCACAGGAGGGTCCCCAGTCCTCACAGGCCCTAAGTCCAGTGTGAACAGTTGCTGGGAGTCTAAACAGCTGCATTTACATTTCCCAGAATAAGAACTCCCTTGACACCTCCCACCCCCAGGATCTAAGCCACTACAGCACAACACCATCTTGAAACTGGACCCACATTTGGAGTGTGTACTGCCCTCCACCAATCCATCCCTGACACCTTGCTTTCATTACGCTAAATTCCCACACGTGCCTGCAATACCCCAGCTACCCAGAACCTAGGCCTAAAGGAATAACTGGGACACCCATGCCCAAGTCCATGAGGTACCTAATCACCCAGGGACACAGGCCACCTGTGCAGTAGTGGGAAGTTCATGTGCAGATATCAGGCCCACAGGCACCCACCCCCATGCCTGACAGCTGGCCTACAGTCAGCCCACCCCACCAGAGAGAGCTACGTATAGCCTCTGGCCTGCAAACACCTGCCCCAGGAGTGACAGCTGGCAAGGTGGCACCACCCCACCATAGAAGGTTACCAGCAGTGGCTATCCACATGTGCCTGCCCTTGGCCTTATAGCCAGCACCACCTCACCAAAGAGAGTTGTACACAACTGTTGGCCATTTACCCACCCCTGGTTTGACAGCCAGCTTGGAGGTGGCCCTGTACCACAGGGAGGGATCTTGTGCAGCAACAAGGTCATGTATGTCTTCCCTGGCCTGACAGCAAGCCTGGAGGGGACCCTACCCCACTGGAGAGAATGGCCACTCAGCTACCTAACCTATACGCACCTGACCCAGATCTGACAAATAGCACAGTGGTGCCTATGCCATTAAGGAGAGCCCACCACATAATCTGCTGGCCTGCCACACCTGCACATGTCCAGCCAACAACCAGCTTAGTGCCCCGGCCCCCTCAAAACCATACCACCATAGTCATAGACTGCAGTCTGGGACGCTGAGCTAATCGCAGGCATTGCAGGTAAGGATTACAGCTGAAGAATCTTTATGAAGACCACACTACTGAGTCCACTCATCCAGAACCAAAGTCAATGCACCATTCCCAACCAACACCCTAGGACCCATATATAGGAAAAAGCCTTTTCCTACAGAAGCTACTCCATAAAATTGGAAAAAGCGACTGTATTACCAGATGGACAGATATCAATGTAGGGACACAGAAGCAAAAAAGCAAGAAAAGATGACACCTCCCCCAAAACACAGTTAGTCTCCATTAACAGATCCTCCCAAAAATGGTATTTATGAAATCTCTGAAAAAGAATTCAAAATGATGATCTTAAGGAAACTCAGTGAAATATAAGAGAATACAGACAAACAATTCAATGAAAGCAAGAAATCAATTCATGATCTGTATGAGAAATTCAACAAAAAGATAGATATCATAAAAAAGAACCAAACAGAAATCTTGGAGCTGAAGAATTCAATGAACAAGGTACAATGAATAAAAAATACAGTGAATGTGGCTTCTGTTAAGGAATAAACAAAAATAAAAAATACCATTGAGAGCTTCAACAACAGACTAGATCAAGCAGAAGAAATAATTTCTGAACTTGAAGACAGGTCTTTTGAAATAACTCAGATGAAAGAAAAAAACTAAGTATAAAAAAGAATGAAGAAAGCCTATGGGATTTATGGGGCACCATTAAGCAAACAAATATGTGCATTATGGGAGTGTCATAGAATGAAGAAATGGAGATAAAGCAAAGAAAAACTGTTTAACAAAATAATAGCTGAAAATTTCCCAAATCTTGGTAGAGATATGGACATCCAGATCCAGGAAGCTCAAAAGTCTCCTATGAGATTCAACAACCCCCACCCCCATCTCAAAATTCTCTCTGGGGGACATTATAATCAAACTGTCAGAAGTCAAAGACAAAGAGAGAATTCTAAAAGCTGCATGAGAAGAATATCAAGTTACATATACGGAAATCTTTATTAGACTATCAGCAGATTTCTCAGCAGAAACCTTACAGGCCAGAAGAGAAAGGGATGACATATTCAAAGTTCTGGGGGGAAAAGAAAACTGTCAGCCAAAAATGCTATATGCAAAAGAGCTATTCTTCAGAAATGAAGAGAAATAAAAGAACTCAGACAAGCAAAAACTGAGAGAACTCATCACCACTAGACCAGCCTTACAAAAAAATGCTTAAAAGAATTTTACAATAGGAAAACAAATGGGTGATAATTAATATCTTGAAAACACATGGAAGTAAAAAACTCACTAATATAGGTAAATCCACAACCATGCTCAGAATACTCCAGTGCTGTAATGGTACCATGTAAATTCTTCAGTTCTCTAGTATAAAGGTTTAAAGTCAAAAAGGTAAAAGACATCAATAGCTATAATAAGTGGCTAAAGAACACATACAAGATAAAGATGTAAATTAAGCAATCAAAATGCAAAAAGGTCGGTGAGGAGCCTAGAGTATTTGTATGGAACTAAAGTTAAGTTGTTAACAGCTTAAAATAGTCTATTATAATTACAAGACTTTTTTTGTTAACCCCATGGTAATCACACACACACAAATTTCAATAGATACACAAACAAGAAAAAGAAAGGAAACAAAGGTTGGTACTACAGAAAACCACCAAGTCACAGAGGTAAACAACAAAAAGAGAAAGAAAAGAATAAACAATCTACCAAAAAAACCCAGAAATCAATTAACAAAATGGCAGGAATAAGTCCTTACCTATCAATAATAACCTTGAATGTAAATGGATTAAATTCTCCAGTGACTGAATGGATAAAAAACAAGACCCAACTATATGTTGCCTATAAGAGATGAACCTAACCATTAAAGGCAAACATATACTGAAAGTAAAAGGATGGAAAAAGATTCCATGCAAATGGAAACCAAAAGTGAATAAGAGTAACCATACTTATATCAGATAAATTACACTTTAAGTCAAAATCTGTGAAAGGAGGGAAAGAAGATCATTTTATAATGATAAAGGGATTGAGTCAACAAGAAGCTGTAACTATTGTAAATATATATATACATCCAATACCAGAGCAAATATATAAAGCAAAGTTTATTAGCTCTAAAGGAGAGATCTAAAGGAGAGATTGCAATACAGTAATCATAGCGGGCTTCAACACCATATTTTCAACAATGGACAGACCATCTAGACAGAAAAATCAACAAACTATGTCATAGACCAAATTGACCTAACAGACACTTACAGAACATTCCATCCAATAGCTGCAAAATACACATTCTTCTCAACCACACATAGAATATTCTTCAGGATAGATCATCACATGTTAAGCCACAAAACAAGTCTTGAAAAATTTAAGAAGATAGAATATCTTTTCAGACCACAATGGTATAAAACTAGAAATCAAGAAGAAAAACTTTGGAAATTTTATAAATACATGAAAATTAAATAACATGTTCTTTGATAATCAATGGGTCAATGAAGAAATTAAGAAGGAAATTTAAAGCTTCCTTGAGACAAATAAGGATGGAAACACATCAAATCAAAACCCATGGAACACAGCAAAAGCAGTTCTGAAAGGGAAGTTCATAGCAATAAACACCTACAACAAAAAAGAAGAAAGATTTCTAATAAATAACTTAACCATGTACCCCAGTGAACTAGAAAAACAGAACAAAATAAACCCAAAATGGGTAGAAGAAAGGAAATGAGGGCAGCATTACCGTGATTCCAAAACCAGACAAAAACACTGAAAAAAAAGGTAAACTACAGGTCAGTATCCCTGATGAATGCACATGCAAAAATTCTCAACAAAGTATTTGCAAACCAGATTCAACAGTAGTTAAAAATATTGCCCATGGCCGGGCGCGGTGGCTCACGCCTGTAATCCCAGCACTTTGGGAGGCCAAGGCAGGCAGATCATGAGGTCAGGAGATTGAGACCATCCTGGCTAACACAGTGAAACCCCGTCTCTACTAAAATACAAAAAATTAGCTGGGTGTGGTGGTGGACACCTGTAGTCCCAGCTACTTGGGAGGCTGAGGCAGGAGAATGGCATGAACCCGGGAGGCAGAGCTTGCAGTAAGCCGAGATAGCACCACTGCACTCCAGCCTGGGTGAAAGAGCGAGACTCCGTCTCAAAAAAAAAATTATAAATATATATATCGTCCACTATGATCAAGTGGATTCATCCCATGGATACAAGGATAGTTCAACACACACAAATCAATAAATGTAACACACCACATTAACAAAAAGACAAAAAGCATTTCAAGAGATTTAGAAAAAGCAGTTGACAAATTTAACATCCCTTCATGATACAAACTGTCAACAAATCAGATATAGAAGGTATGTACTGCAACACAATAAAGGCCATATATGACAAACCCACCGTTGACATAATGTATGAAACAGTGATCACGAACAATACATAATTGAACATAATTATTATTACTGAACAGAATACTAGAAGCCCTAGCTAGAGCAATTAGACAAGAGAAAGAAATAAAATACATCTAAATTGGAAAGGAGAAAGCTAAATTGTCCTTGTTTACAGATGATGTGATCTTATATTTAGAAAACCCTAATGAATCCACCAAAAAACCTGTTAGAACTAATTATCTAATTCAGTAAAGTCATGGAACACAAAATCATCATAGAAAAATCAGTAGCATTTCTATTTAATATATGCCAACAGCAAGTTATCTGGAAAAGAAATAAAGAAAACAGTTCTGTTTATAATAGCTACAAAAAAATTAAGATATCTAGGAATAAATTTAATCAAGGAAGTAAAAAATCTCTACACTGAAAACTATAAAACATTGATTAAAGAAATTGAACACAAGTGGAAATGGAAAGACATCTTTTGTCCTTGGATTGGAAGAAATAATATTGTTAAAATGGTCATACTACCCAAAGCAATCTACAGATTTAATGCAATCACTATTAAAATACCAATGACATTCATAGAAATAGAAAAAGAAATCCACCCCCCCCCCACTTTTTTTTTTAAATAGGGTCTTGCTCTGTTACCCAGGCTGGAGTGCAGTAGCTCCATCATAGCTCACTGCAGGCTTGAACTGCTGGTCTCAAACAATCCTCCCACCCCAGCCTCCCAAGTGGCTGGAACCACAGGGACATACTACCACATCCAGCTAATATATTTTTTTCCATATTGTAGAGATGGGGTGTCACTATGTTGCCTAGGCTGGACTCAAACTCTTTATAGTCTAGGCATTCTAATATATTTTACATAGAATTAAAAGAAAGTATAAGGATTAGTTTATGCATTTGAGGAACTTTAATCCACTGGGAGCCATAATATAGGCACCTGATGACAAAATAAAGCAGCATGTATCTGTATGAGTCATATCAACTAAGAATTTTAGAAATGTGAAGAAAGAGAGCAACTGTGAAGAAAGAGAGGGGGCTTTGTAAGAGTGGTGGCCCAGGCTAGGGTTTAGGCAGAAACGGAAGGATCAACTTCCCAGGCAAAGAGAAGAGCACAAGCAAAATGAAGATGGGAAAATGCACCGTCTCTTCAGGGAGATGCCAGTGGAACGGCTGAGACAGGGGACTCCCAAAGGGGATGGCTCAGACTCATCCGGCAGTCAGCAGGCAGATTGAAGAGATTAGGAGAAGCACATTTGTACATTAACAAAGGCAGCAGGCATATGCATTTCCTTCTGGGTTCTTGAAAAAGTTGACTGCTTTCTTGCTACAGAAGAGGATAAGAGGTCCTTTGCTTTGCTCTCTCCAGCTTTTTAGATGTTGATATTATAGTTCTATGCTTCCTGCTTCTTGGGAATCTTCAGGCTATGCAGTAAACATTAGATTTTTTTTTCCCCTAATGATACCCCAGGTGCCTTATTTACTAACAGGAAATTTTACTTCTTGCAACAAAACACTACCTGTATCCATTTCTGCAGGGAGTGGGGGTGGCAGGAGACAGCATCAATCTCTACTGCTGTCCTCTATGTAAGAGAACCACACCTAAGAATCTGATGATGCTAAAAAGATAATAGTTTCAAAATCTTCTGTGCATTTTAGTGAATACAGGCCTAAAATAAAACACCCCTTGGCTTAGCAGAAAATTTTTGTTAAATATTTATGTATTTAAAATTAGTCTCAGTCAGAGTAGGAAGTAGAGATCTTCAAAAAATAAAGAATGAGAATTTAGAGGATTGAAGACTGGTCTCTAGAAATAGCAACAAGTTGGAACTTAAAGACTAGTGAGAAATTCCCAGTATGTGGAATAGCTGAGGAAACTTTATCAACAGCAGGGACCAATATATAATTTTCAATTGTCTACCATACTATGTCAAGCCCTCAGCAAAAGTTGACTGTACATGACTGCGTTAAGGTAGTGGTACTTTGAGGAAATGAAGGAGACTAACTTTACGTTGATTTGGGGGAATTAAGGAGACTAGCCTCATGACTGCAAGGTAACAGGAGAGAGAGACAGACTGGTCCTCAGAGAAGAGTCAGAGCCAAAGGTGACAGGGGCAGTGATAGGGGAGGACTTTGGCTTTGCCTAGCATGTGGAATAAGGGTACTCTCACATGGTTGGAAGTCTTGGGGGGACACCAGATAACAGATATTTGTATTATAGTTTATGAGCTGTGACCCTTATCGGTTAACTGGGTCCCATAAGTTTTGCTAAGCACTTCACATTCATAAGTTCACTGAATCTGTGGAAGTACAAATTGTTGCCCCATCTTAGAAATGAGGAAGCAAGTTCAGGGAAGGTGAGTAACTTGCCCAAGGGTGCAGAATTATGTAGTGCCCAGGTTCAAGCCCAGGGCTGTTGGACTCCACATGTTCGTAGCCACCCTTCTGAATTGCTAGCTGCTGCCACCATGCTGCTCAACCACAGACCACTCTGTGGCTCTGAGATCCCTCACGACTTCTCTCACAACCTTCTTGCTTATCTTCCACTTACCAATTTTCTTTTTTACCCTCCCTCCCCACCCCCAATGCAATATCTGCTGTCCCCTGGAGGTGCCCCACCATCTTCCGAGGGCCTCTCTCTCCCTACATTTCCATGCCACAGACACCACGTCACATTCATTTACACATCAGATCCTCAGCCTCCTCGAGGTTAGGAGATGTGTCTGAGGCCACAGAGGAAGAGACAAGACTGGGTGCTCTCTAGGGATGCTTTCTCCCTAGTGACATGAATGGTTCTGTCTGGAGGCAGGCAGTGGCCAAGATGGCTGCCAGAGTACCCATCTGTTGTCCTGCAATTCCGGGGCCACTGCTTCTGCCCTAACTGCTCTTTCTGCTTTAATGCTTGCCCCTTTAGTCTGTTCTACACATGGCAGCCAGGGTGATTCTTTTCAAATTGAAAGTTAGAGCTCCTCACTCCTAGGCTTAAAATTCCCCCAATGGCTTCCATTATGTTGAGAATGAAAAATCAAAACTCTTGCCATGGTCCTCAAGCCTCTGCATGATCTGGCCCCTGCCTACCTCTCTGCCTTCAAATCCTCCTACTCTCTGCCTCATTCACTCGCCCCCAGCTTCCGTGGTCTCTTCACCACTTCTTTATGATGCCAAGGGCCTTAGGTCACACCTTGCTTTCCTTTGCATGCCGCACCCCCTCCGATATCCACATGCTCATTCTTCACGTTAGTCTCCTCAGAGAGGCCTTTGGTGGCTGTCTGTGCATCGTATCTAGGTAGCACTCTCCTATAATCATCTACTACTCCCTAAGTCTGTGCTATTTTTCCTTCTAGGACCTGTCACTAACGATACACTGCGTGGCTATTTGTTTATTGTCTATCTCCTATTCAAATGGAAGCTCCCTGAGAGCAAGGATTTTATTCATCTTGCTCACCCTAAATCCTCAGTGTCTGAAAGAGCAAGCTCATAACAGGCATTTCTTTCCTTTTTTTTTTTTTTTTCTTCTTTTTTGATGCGTAGTCTCGCTCTGTTGCCCAGGCTGGAATGCAAGTGGTGTGATGATGGCTCACTGCAGCCTCAACCCCCTGGGCTCAAGCAATTCTCCCACCTCTCAGCCTCCCAAGTGTGTCACAACACCCAGCTAATTTTTGTATTTTTTTGTAGAGATGGGGTTTCACCATATCACCCAGGCTGGTCTTGAACTCCCTGGCTCAAGCTATCCAGCTGTCAGATTCCCAAAGTGCCAGGATTTCAGGCGTGAGCCACCATGCCTGGCCTATAGTAGGCGTTTCAAATATATTATAGGTACTTCAGAAACATTTAAGAGCAAATAAATGCATTTCTCAGAATTGTTCTAAAGTGAAAGGCTTAAAGTCTGGCCTGTTCCGTACATAACTGGGAACTGGGAGAGACTGGGAGAGGTGTAACATGCACATAAATACCTGACTGGGAGAGAACGTGTATCACTCAGGTCCTGTAAGAAAGCACAGAAGTGGGTTGATCTGATGACAGTCTAATAAAGGGGCAAATGTGTGCACAAGACTTGGGGAACCCCCACAGCTAGCATCCTACCCCAGGATTAATGACAGGCCTGAAGGACAAGGAGGGAGCAGCTCCCGGGACAGGCACAGAGAGGGCTGTGCTGCGAGGGCCCTGATGGGCCTGAGGGATAGGCCAGCCTGCAGTGGCCCCAGAGGGAGGGATCCAGGAGAATGAATACCCCAGCCTCATTTCCCTCCCTCTCTCTTATCTCCTGCCAGGACCTCCCTTCGTTTGACCCCTAACAGGAAGCCTGATGATCAGTGAGAGAGAGCTGGTTGATGCAGTCCATCTAGGACACAGAGTAGGATGCAGAAGTGTGGAGAGGGACCTGGAAGGACAAACAGAGGGTCTCCAGAAGAGAAGGCAAAGATATCTAGAGGGCTTCTGCCTCTCTTTCAGAGAGAGGAGATGCAGATGAGATTAGGGAAAGGAAGGGCTGAGATGTCAGTCACCGTGAAGACCAGGATGGGGTGTCAAGTGTATCTTATCTACCTCTCATGATCTAATTCTATGGCTGGTAAGGGTTGGTAATTGTTCTCTTTACAAATTTAGTTTGCCAGAATGACAGTAAGCCAAACTTTCACCTCCATTGTAGCAGCCAATTTTTTCTTTTCTTAAGACAGTCTCACTCTGTCACCCAGGCTGGAGTGCAGTGACGTGATCTCAGCTCACTGCAACCTCCACCTCCCGAGTTCAAGTAATTTTCATGTCTCAGCCTTCCAAGCAGCTGGATTACAGGCATGCATCACCCTTCCTGGCCAAGTTTTGTACTTTCAGTAGAGACAGGGCTTTGTTACGTTGGCCAGGCTGGTTTCAAACTCCTAGCCTCAAGTGATCCACCCGCCTCAGCCTTGCAACGTGCTGGGATTATAGGCGTGAGCTACCGTGCAGAGGTGCCAAATTTTTCTTTTCTTTTTTTTTCTTTTTTTTTTTTTTTTGAGATGGAGTCTTGCTCTGTTGCCCAGGCTGGAGTGCAGTGGCATGATTTCAGCTCACTGCAACCTCCGGCTCCAGGTTCAAGTGATTCTCCTGCCTCAGCCTGCTGAGTAACTGGGACTACAGGTGCACGCCACCATACCTGGCTGATTTTTTTTTTTTTTTTTAAGTAGAGACCAGGTTTCACCGTGTTAGCCAGGATGGTCTCAATCTCCTGACCTCATGATCTGCCTGCCTCAGCCTACCAAAGTGCTGGGATTACAGGTGTAAGCCACCGTGCCCGGCCCAAAATTTCTTTTAATACCTAAATCCTCTTAACTTCAGGCTGCAGTGTGCAATCCTAACTTAGTCACAGGGCCAGCCAGGCCCTTCTATGGCCTGCATCACTTTTCCCTATCACACTGTGCCTAACCAGAACCACACAGCACTGGGCTTACGAACTTCATACTTAAGTCTTGGCAATCAGTTCTGCAATTATGTCTTCCCTGGCATCATGTCACTGAGAAAACAGACCGTATTTCTAGCTAAAATGGTGGTGGCCTCTATCTCACCCCATATACAAAAAAATAACTCAAAATGGATCAGAGACCTAAATGACAGAGCTAAAACTATAAATAAAACAGGAGAAAACAGAGTTTTAACCTTTGTGACTTTGAATTTAGCAACGGCTTCTTATGACACCTAAAGTACAACCAACCCGAAAAAAAAAAAAAGATAAGTTAGACTTCGTCAAAATTAAAAACTTTTGTGCTTCTAAGGACACTTTCAAGAAAATACAAAGAGAATCCACAGAATGGAGGAAAATATTTGCAAATCATATATCTGATAGGGGTCTAGCTTACAGAACTTTGACAGTTCAGCAATTAAAATACAGATAACCCTATTTAAAAATAAGCAGCCGGGCGCGGTGGCTCAAGCCTGTAGTTCCAGCACTTTGGGAGGCCGAGATGGGCGGATCACGAGGTCAGGAGATTGAGACCATCCTGGCTAACACGGTGAAACCCTGTCTCTACTAAAAAAAATACCAAAAAAACCCAAAAAACAAAAACTAGCCAAGTGTGGTGGCAGGCACCTGGAGTCCCAGCTACTCGGGAGGCTGAGGCAGGAGAATGGCATGAACCCGGGAGGCAGAGCTTGCAGTGAGCCGAGATCGCACCACTGCACTCCAGCCTGGACGACAGAGCGAGATTCCGTCTCAAAAAAAAAAAAAATAATAAGGCCGGGCGCGGTGGCTCAAGCCTGTAATCCCAGCACTTTGGGAGGCCGAGACGGGCGAATCACGAGGTCAGGAGATCGAGACCATCCTGGCTAACACGGTGAAACCCCGTCTCTACTAAAAAATACAAAAAAAAACTAGCCGGGCGAAGTGGCGGGCGCCTGTAGTCCCAGCTACTCGGGAGGCTGAGGCAGGAGAATGGCTAAACCCGGGAGGCGGAGCTTGCAGTGAGCTGAGATCCGGCCACTGTACTCCAGCCTGGGCAACAGAGCGAGACTCCGTCTCAAAAAAAAAAAAAAAAAAAAAAAAATAATAATAATAATAAAATAAAAAATAAGCAAATACTTTCAATAGACATTTCTCCAAAGAAGATATACAAATAGCCAACAAGTATATAAAAAGATGCTCAATATCCCTAATCATTACAGAAATGCAAAACAAAACCACAATGGGATACTATTTCACACCCACTAGGATGGCTAAAATAAAAAAGACAATAAATGTTGGCGAGGATGCAGAGAAAAAGGAACCCTTATATATTACTGGTGGGATTGTAAAATGACGCAGCCGCTTTAGAAAACAGTTTAGCCATTTCTCAGAATGTTAAATGTAGAATTACCATATGTTCCAGTTTTATGAGCTAATGTTTGTGTCACTCCAAAATTCTTATATTGAAGGCTGAACTCCCAGTGGGATGCTGTTTGGAGGTGGGGTCTTTGGAGGTAATTAGGTTTGGAATAGGTCATGAGGGTTGTGCCCTTGTGATGGGACTGTAAGAAATAAACATCTGTTGTATAAGCCACTCAGTCTATGGTATTTTGCCATAGCAGCCCAAGCTAAGACACCCAGAAATTCCATTCTTAAATGTATAGTCAAGAGAATTGAAAATATATGTCCATACAAAAACTTGTACATACATGTTCGTAGCAGAATTATTCATAACAGTCAAAAATGGAAACAACCCACATGTTCATCAACTAATGAATAAAAGGTAGCATTTTTTGGCAATAAAAAGGAATAAAGTACTGATACATGCTACAACATGGAAGAACTTTGAAAACATTATACTAAGTGAAAGAAGCCGGGCACAAAAAGCTACACATTGTATAATTCTACTCAGAATCAGTGGGAGCCCTGAGCTTCTTTTCCTGCAACTAGACGGTCCCAGCTGGGGGTGATGGACAGTGGCAGATCATCAGACATGAGATTCTCTTAAGGAGCATGCAATCTAGATCCCTGGCATGCACATTTCACAACAGGGTTTGTGCTCCTATGAGCATCTAATGCCACCGCTGATCTGACAGGAGGTGGAGCTCAGGTGGTAATGCAAGTGGGAATGGCTGTAAATACAGATGAAGCTTTGCTTGCGTGCCCATCGCTCACCTCCTGCTGTGCGGCCCAGTTCCTAACAGGTCATGGACTGGGACTGGTCTGTGGCCCAGGGCTCGGGAGCCCCTGATCTATAGCTCTGTGGTTGGTTTTCAAATTAGAAGGTAAGTGGCACTTACATGTGTTCTATAAAAATGGTATGTTGGGATACAAAATGCATTCGATGTGGACACACTTTCCATTGATTTGTGTGCTGCCAAATGTCACACTGTCTTTAGCAGATGTATAAGACGAACAACCCAAACCTTCAGGCATCATCCCACATGACAATTACTTTCAGCACAAGATTTTATAATTCAGTGTGTACATCAGTTTCTAGATTGTAGCTATCATCAGTCTCATCCCAAACCACAGTTTAACTGGCTTTGATTACAAACATAATTGGAATTAAGGTTTACAAGAAGAGATAAGATAGATCTAATCTTCACACAAAAGGATAATACATAAACACTCATTATTATCTTTTTAATTTTTGTGCCCCCTCATTATGGAACAGCTTTTATGTGGTGTGCAGATCTAAACCAACAGGGTTGAAGGATATGAAGGATTATCCTGAAATCTTCTAAACCCAAAGGAGCAGTGGTGGAAACTAACATCCCTCCCCTAGCTGATCTTACCCACTCACATCCCAGCTTAGGGGCACAGTCTGGCACTTGTACTGACATTTGGCTCCTTGCCAGGGAGAACAACAGCCGTGCCCTCTTCCTTTGTACAGGGACAGGAACTTCTGCTGAGCTTTCCCCTGCCCTGCGGCAATGGAACTGGTGCCTTGGCACATGCCTCCCAAGCAGTCGCAGTTCCGTGCTCCGGATCTTTCCATGGTGTGAGATCCTCTAGACAGGAAGAAAACCTTCACACCCACTTCTGATGAACCCCACAAAAATGGTTCCTTCTCAGACTGAGAAACAGAGAGATAATTCAGGAAAACCTGGGTAGAAAGTCATTTTGCCAATAGGGCAAGAGTCTGAAAGAAGAGTATGGAGCCATGGACGGAACCGTTGTCCATGGGTCTCCTCTTTTTCTTCTTTGGCTATTTGGTCACAGCTCAGATCACCAGGGGTAACAGAGAGAGATGTTTTGCTAGGAGTTTTCTAAGGCTCAAATACACGAAGTTTAATTTGAAATAATAATAGGTAACTCATTAACTATCGGCTGAAGACCAACCTCAGTTTGTTATCTAAGATGAAGTAGACTGAATAAAACTATTCTTAAGAACCCTGGTACATTACTCCAGCTAAACATGACGTTTTAGTCCCTCGAACTAGAGCAGAATTTCCCCCCAGTAAACATCCTTTAAATGGATATTCACTATCTACTGAAAGCACAAAGCAAACACAAGAACCACTTCCTTCATGTCTCTAAACCTCCTCTTCTGCCTCTAAATCTCTTTCTGTACTTTTTTGTAGAACATTCCCCCTTAAAAGTATGTACCCCATACAGAGTAAATATTTAATATATTTATCTTTAGTAAAATGCAAATAGGATGAAACAATGATTGAAACAACGTCATCTTTGTGGCTTTGGAATTACAATGGGATGAATACCAAAACACATCACCAAAACAGCTGAACTGATCTTGAAAAAGAAATGTTGGGTGCACATAATTATGCCTATAGCTCTATATGCCAGGCTGCCTTCCTAAATAAATATTTTCTGGGGTCCAATAATAATAACAATACCAAAAACTTACGGTAGGTGGTATTTTAAGTACTTTACCTGTAATAAGCACATTTAATCCTCACAGTGACCTGATGAGTAAACTGAAGCACAGCAAGGTTTAGCAACTAGCCCAAGATCACACAGCTATCAAGTGGCAGTGCTAGGATTTGAACCTGAGCAGATGTGACTTTGAAATCTATGCTTTAAACCAATTTACCATACTATTTCTTAGTCTCTTCCAAGGTGTGTGTAGTTCTACATTGGGAACTGGTCTTACTTCGTGTCCCTCATAGGTAGTCCTTAAAAAATTCACAAAAAGAATATGATCTATTGAATTATATCTATAAGCTAACCTACTTTTAATAGTGATTCATGGGGAGGAGGAATATAATTTCACATACCAAATGACCTAATAACCTTGATACAAAATCAGCATTAAAAAAACTCCACCTCAAGTTTCCCACGAATTAATCATAGATAAGCCCATAGCTATGTCATCCCTTAGTATCATAGCTGCCAGGAAATTTAACCAAAGAGTATGAGTCAAAGTGTATTTAGAAATCTATTCTATTAAATGCTCTTTTGGTGTTAGATCTAACTTATATAATTATAGAATGTTAGAGCTGAAAAGGGCCTTGGCGTTTATAGAATTTCATCTCCTTAAGTGAGGCTGTTCAAGAAGGATGAATGAGTTGCCCCAGATCCTAGACCCAGTCAGAAGGATCATCCTGAGAACAAACTCACAGACTGCCCAGTGCCCGGTGCCTTTCTCCACTTTACCATGCTGCTCACCCCACCTGTGTGACATCTTCATATAAAAAATAACATGTTCTTGTTACCTGGGGCTGAAGACATGTCCCTGTGCTCTGTACAGACAAGGTTAAGATAATTATATTCCACAGGTTGAATTTTGGAAACATACTTTATCTACCTCAATATGAGTTGGGTGGTGCCTATCTTTCTTCATTTAGAGAAGTAACATCATCAAACACTAGGAGGACATGAAATATGAGTGTGGTAAACGGCAAATGTGTATTACTTTTTATCCTACTTACACAGGTACTCATTTTCTATTCTATTCTGTCTCATCATCTATCATTTGTTCACATTTGTTGGTGGTATCTCTGAAAACCACTAGAGTTTTAAGTTCTGTGAAAGAGGAAATGTGTCTGTCTTTAAAATGTCAGATCCTTGGCCTCTTCTCTGGTTCATGAGCTCAGGAATCCCCTGGTCTGCCTCCCTCTTGTTTGCCTCTGCCAGTTCACCTAAACAAAGCCATTTGTTTGTTCTGTCCAGATCACAGATTTACTCCTGCCATCTGTATCTCAGACACCTTCAGTGACTATCCACTTTCTTCAGGATAAAGCCCCAACTCTCAAAGCCTTAAACAGAGACAGCACTATATATCTTTCAAGTCATCCTGCTTTTATGTACCCACACAGACCATCCATTCTAACCAAATTAGTATGTTCACAGTTCCCCAAAAACACGTAGTGCTTGCCTGCCTCTTTGTCTTTGCCCACATGACTTTTCCTTCCCAAATATCACCTCATCTGCCTGTGACAATCGAACTCTGATTCACGCGACAAAGCCCAGCCCAGGAGGCCTCCCTGACTACCCAAGCTTACTGAAATCCTTCTCTTAAAGCTTTATCACTGGTAACACTGATTTCATATCTGCTGTTCTGTTTTAATTTTTTCATGTACATCTGTCTTACCCTCCCATTCAGTTTATACATTCATTTAGAGCAAGGGACATTTCTTAGGCTAAAAATATGCCCTCTGTGGTTCAAACACGTAAACAACTAAGTAAGTTTCAGTTAGCTGATTATGTAGTTATCCCTCTCTTCCCCCATATTCTCCTTGAAGACCTGGCATTTAAAACACTTCAGGTGATTTTTATATATTTTTTCTAAAAACCTAAAAGTTTATGGAATATATCTTTAGGTAGAATCTTTTACCTATAATTCATGGTTAAATTCAAAGACAATGTTACAGAGTATTTATCAAAAGTTTAAAAGAATTAAGAAAGTAGGAACATGTGAGTCCAATCTTTTTTATTTTGTTTTTAAAAAATCTACCTGTTTTTCCTCAACATTGGTGGCAAAAGGGAAATAAGAACATAAGTGGAAGCTCACATACCATATGTTTAAATATTTTAAAGTTTCAAATCAAGTTAACAAACACAGTGTGTTCTAATTTCTTGCCTTTAAAAACACACCTTCAAAATGAACTGAAACTCAGGTTTGCCTCCTTCTCTTCCCTCCCTTGTGTGCATTCCACACTACAAGTGGCCTCCTATGCCTGCCCATGGACATCTCAGTTTGTACATCCAAGCTCTGGACACATTCACTGCACACAGCCTCCCCTTGGCCACCTCTCTTGCCTAAGAGACACATCCTCTGCCCTCAGAGGGATAGACAGGAAGTACACATAGGCCTCTTAAAAGCGAGGACACTCTTGCCTGGATCTAAGGGAGATATCGAATCTACTCTTTTTCATTTCTTCATATAAATTACCATATTTAAAATACTAAATAAAAAGTAAAACCTTTATGACTTAAAGCATCAATTAAGCCTTTAAAAGAAGTTTCTTCTGAAAGCACATAAAAAAGAGAAACATAATTACACAAATTTGCAGGTTATTATATACTATAACAATTCCCAACAAAATACTGATTATTATTATTATATTTTAGAGACCAGGTCTTTCTCTGTCTGTCATGCAAGCTGGGGTGTAAGCACAGGATCACAGCTCACCGTAGCCTCGAACTCTTGGCTTCAAGCCATCCTCCCATCTCAGCCTCCTGAGTAGCACACGCCACCATGCCCAGCAAAATGCTGATATTTTAATAGCAAGATGGTTTACATTAAAAACACACTGTCAAAAGTCTAACAGTCAGTGTTGACAATATCTGAACATAAGGTTTTTTAAAAAGGACTACAGATACATTGCGTAATCAACAAGATACAGTTTCTTTGGTTTTTCCAATCCTACTCTAAGTTAGTTTCTGAGTCATAGTTTAGTTTGGCAAATGTAGTCATATTCTCCAACCTAAGCAAGTAGTGTTCTTCTTATAAAGATATAATCGTATGTAAACTCTATGCATTGGATTCCAGTGAGTAAGTAAATACATGTTTATCTCAGTTTATGTAGGACAAGTCCATTTCACGGTTAGCTCAGATGACAACAGACCAACATGTCTTGAAATTACATGTCCAGAAAATTATGTCATGTGCCACAGAAGTAAGAAAACAGTTGAGAAAGAGGACTTACTTTTATCCTCATAGTTTAGAGTTGGCATTAAGAGTAGATAAGGAATACTACCATATTTTAAATTCTTGCCATTCAAGAAAGGAATGGCAAAACAGAGATCGTCTAGGTCAGTGGTTAACATCCCTGGGGCACAGAATATTGTTAGTGGCATTCTCTCTATCGTGTATAATATTTTTTTCCCCCTTGTTGTCGCCTGTCTTTTTGATTCACTGTGTTGTGTCCATCACCTGGGTTCTCTCTTTAATAAGAGTATCACTGTTTCTAGGCCCTCTCAGCTGAGGGAGCAAGGAAATATATGTGTGTATACTAACCACTGTATAGACCAATATATCTCAATATTTCTATGTGTAACTATCTGCATCTATATTAAATTAAACATCAGTTCATACTGATGCTGGAACTGGCTTTTAATCCAATTATGGAGTGATGTGGGATGAAAGAGCTGGGAAGGTAGAGAGGAAACAAGATTGTCCAGAAGTTGGTAGCTGTTGAAACTGGATGATATGGAAAGTCAAGTGGGGTGAGGTGGTGGTTTATATTCTATTCTCTCTATTTTGTGTATGTTTCAAAGTTTCTATAATAATTAAGAAGAAAAAGAATAGTTAGAATTGGAGAGGGCATCTTTGGCCTCACTCCAAGCCCATTTTACTCCTCCTTTATAGAACAGTCTAATGAGCACTGGTAGCTAATTTCCAAACACAATACTAATCATGCCTCAAGATTTGAAAAGGTACATGCTGACAAAAGTAAGAAATGACAGGTAACAAGAGAGAAACTTTAGAAAAAGTCTATTAAAAATAACACAGAAGTGATAATTTACTGCAATAACAGAATATACTTTTTTTTTTTTTAAATTTTGAGACAGAGTCTCATTCTATTGCCCAGGCTGGAGTGCAGTGGCACAGTCTTGGCTCACGGTAGCCTCTACCTCCCAGGCTCAAGTGATTCTCTCACTTCAGCTTCCTGAGTAGCTGCGACTACAGGTGCGTGCCATCACACCCGGCTATTTTTTTTTTTTTTTAATGTTTTGTGGAAATGAAGTTTTGCCTTGTTGGCCAGGCTGGTTTCAAACTCCTGGGCTCAAGCAATCCGCTCACCTTGGCCTTCCAAAGTGCTGGGATTATAGGCATGAGCCAGTGTGCCTGGCCAGAATATACTTTTCGATAAGCTCTCAATAAACATTACTATAATTCCATAAAAAGCTTTTTCTATAATAATAATCATCATCAAGAAAAAACTAAAAAATATTTAGCATACTCTGCTTTTTAAAAAATAGAAAATAAACAAACACATCTTTAGATAGTTTTTATTCAAAATGGTAAACATTTTAAAGTATTCAACCTATCAACACTGTGTCATCTGTAAAACTCAGCTGTTTTGAATAACTCATTTCCCAAGGTTCTAGACAGCCAAGTATTATACTTTATCTATAGACATCCAATTCTCCAAAATACTTAATTTACATTTCCATGAAAAACGTATACTTTGTGTTCATGAGAGTCTCAGATTTAACTTAGGAAAAAAATTCAACAAAATCAGTTCCTACTCTAATAGCTTTGTGAAGAAAAAATACTATAGGAAATTTTTTTTCTAAGTTCTGCTTCTCATTAAAAACATAAAGCAGATAACAGTTTATATTTGAAAACATTTTAATAGGATACTGTGATATTTTTCTCTCTGCAAAAGGGAAGCTAAATCCATATTGATATGCATCGTGCTCAGAGAATAAGTATGTTTTGCTTAAAAACATATCTCAATCAGTGAAGTTTTCGCTGGTCAGCTCAATCTGTTGAAAGAAATGTTTCCATAGTTACTATTAAACTTATCTCCCTAAATAAGACCAGAGATGAGAGATAGGGAGTAAAATATTCCATCTTTTCCTTTTTTTCTAGAGTATGCCAATAAATAAGACTCTTGATTTTTTTTCTCTTTCTTTTTCTTTCTTTTTTTAAAAAACTGTCTGGCATAAAGAATGCTTAGAGCTAAAACACCCTTTGGGGTGGGGATGAGGGTCAGGGGTGGGGAGACTTGGAGAACTGACATAGCCCAGAGGCTGCCACGTCACTTCCAGGATGACCCACACTCCACCTGTCACCTGGTTATTAGTGCTGCAGTCTGCTTGGGAGAGTAACTTGTACTTAAAAAATTGTACCAAGCACTCTCCTAAAAGGATTCTTCTTGGAGTGTAATGTTTCAGAAATTAATCCCCAGCGACTTCTTTACCCATCTGAGACAGAAAGGCTTCTGGGCTGATTTGAATAATTTATAGAGGAGACTAAAATAGATATGATCCTGAATAGGAGAAACCAGACCAGCATTACCTATCAGCAGACTAGGCAGCTGCCTCTGAAATGCTTGCAAACAAGACCCACACATTGGTGTACATGTGCTCTATTTTCATAGGCCTTTACATCCTTGTGCTGGAGTACTTCCTTTACAGATAAAACTTGTCTGCTCCTTTCTTCTGGGATTTGCCAGGAGCATTCTGGAAGGGAAGGCCAAGTTGCATGTTCAGCCTGCAAACCAGAATCGTTCTCAAGAAACCAAGCTTAGGTAGCCTCTCTAAAGACCAGAAATCATGCAATGCATTTCCCTTCCATTTCTCCATGCCATCCTCCTCCTTGTGCTCTACAGTCCATCTCCTCCAGCCCTCAAACATGCCAGAGAGCAGTCTCCTTTCATGTAGAAAATTACAAGGGTGGGGCTGAAATACTGCAAGAACAATGTGTATTGGGTTATTTCCACTCCACTTGGTTGTCTTCAATGATATACTGACTCCACAGTGCAGGACACCCAAGTTCAGGCTAAGAGTCAGAAATTCCAGCATTCTTTATTGTGCCCAGCCACACACTGCTTAGAGTCTAGGTACCAACAGCTTTGATTTTCCTCGTTTGCAAAGCAGGGATAATGATACCTAACTCAGGGGCTCCTGTAATTAATGACTGTACAGTGCCAACTCTAAAGATGCTTCGTGGTACAGGCAGGTGATGTGGCCCTTTTAGAGTGATACACATTAATTATATTGTGTTAGAGCACAGAGCATCTGTGTCAATTCCTTTGAGAAAGGTGGTCTCAGTAGTTCTACCTTACTTCATTTTTATGATTATATACTTGCTTTTGTGTTCCTGCTCTAGACTCATCTTTTTATAGTGCAGAAGTATTTTATTTATATATATATATGTGTGTGTGTATATATATATATATTTTGAGATGAAGCCTTGCTCTTTCACCCAGGCTGGAATGCAGTGGCGCGATCTCGGCTCACTGCAACCTCTGCCTCCTGTGTTCAAGCAATTCCCCGTCTCAGCCTCCCGCGTAGCTGGGATTACAGGTGCCCACCACCACGCTAGGCTAATTTTTCATGTATATTTCTTTTCCTCCTTAGGTATAGCCATTTTTTAGCCAGTCCAGTGAAGGCATGGATAGGTTGAGAGTTGTTTGTTTTGTTTTGAGACAAGGTCTTGCTCTGTCGCCCAGGCTGGAGTGCAGTGGCGTGAACATAGCTCATTGCACCCTTGACCTCCTGGGGTTCAAGTGATCCTCCCTCCTCAGCCTCCCAATGTGTTGGGATTATAGGCATGAGCTACCACACCTGGCTGTGAGAATTATTTTAAATTCTTCTATGTGTGTCACAGAACCTTGTGTTTACCAGCTTACTGCTGGGCAGACTGGAGAGGGGTGACTGCACCTACACCTCAGGGACCAAAGGGAGGAGGGAAGCGCCCTGTCCCCGAGGAAAAGTCAGGACTTGGCCTGGCAGCCTGAATGCTCAGCAGAGGCACTGCACTCCCCACCCTCTACTTTGTCGGCACAAGTGACAGCCCCATAGCATAAATGAGATCTCCTACTCCTCTGCCTGTAACCCTTCCAGGCCTTCCCATCACACTGAGTCTTCATGGGCCTTGGGGCAGAGCTGTCAAAGCTGTTGGTTACAAAACTGCTTCCTAACAAAAATAATGACTTTCTGTGATGTAAGATAGCTACAAAGAAAGCTTTTTTTTTTTCTTTTAATGCCATTAAGTGGGGCAGTGGATGGGAAGATTGTGGTACAAGGGAACAAAACAGGTTTTGGACTTGACTGCCCAAGAATGGTTAATACCAACAATTACAAAACTGTAGAAAAGAGAAGCAATGTTCTCTATTTACTGTGTCAACTGAAATCAATAAATCTAACCAAATCAAAAAATTGAACAAACTCCTGAATACCTACTAAGTATTAAGTAGTCCTTGAGAAAGAAAATCATTAAGGAAATTAAGTTGAAAATAAAAGGTACAAACATTTCTTCATTCAAGAAATATTTACCAAGCACCTAATATATGCCAGACATAGTAGTAGGAATGGGGATACAGCAATGAAAAAAAGAGACAAAAATCTCTGCTTTGTGGAATTTATATTGTAGAAGAGAAGGACAACAAACAAGCAGAAAAACATCGTACAGTAATATGTACTCCACAGATACTCATGTAGGTTGAGGCAGTCATATCTGAGCGGCTTTTCTACAGAGGTGACTTTAAGCTAAGACGTGACCAAGAAGAAGGAATCAGTTCTGTGAGGACAGGGGCAAGTGCATTCTAGGTGGAGCCAACAGGTAATACCACATTCCTAAGGCAAGAAAAGGTTCTGCATGCTCAAGTGACTGCTCCCATTTGGCTGGGGCAGAGTGAGGGGCGAGTGGTGGGGAGAGGGCCAGTAAGTTGGGCAGGGGCAGGAGCCAGGCCATGCAGGGCCTATAAACCCACAGAGAGATGGAATGCTCTCTTCCAAGTATATGAAAGCCCTGGGAAAGTTACATGCAGAGCAGTAGTTGGATCTGATTTATGCTGTAAAAAGATAAAAAGATGGCTGCTCTGTGCACAAAGAAGCATAGGGAGTAAGAATACAAAAGAAGGGGGCAAAGAGACCAATTAGGAGACACTTACAATGTTGTGTTTTGTCTTTAGACGGTTCTGGAATCACTACTTGCACATTATTGGGAAAGATAACAACAAATGATTTTTTGTGGGCATTTCATGTATCACATCTACATGTTTTCTGGGAGAGTAAAAAGATGCCGCTTTTTAATTTTATTATTATTTTTTGGGACAAGGTCTCAGTCTATCACCCAGGCTGGAGTGCAATGGCGCTATCATGGCTCACTGCCGCCTCCACCTAGTGGGTTCAATTGATCCTCCTACCTCAGCCTACCTAGTAGCTGAGACTATAGGCACACACCATCATGGCCGGCTAATTCACATTTTTTGTGGATTAGGAAATTTTAGACTGTGTTAAATAAGAAGACAGTCATGGCCAAACAGTACTTTGCACACATCTGGATTTTAGATGTATGTTGTTTAATTCATCCTGGGCCTTTGGACAGCCATCAATTTCCTGATGACTTCCCACCAGTTTCTAAAACTGCCTAGTTTGTCCCATCTTAGCATGCAGCCCTTCCCTTAACTGTGCTACCCCTTTGACAGCCGTTAACTTTCCCTTCCCAGGGTTTGCCCCTCTTTCAACCTGTACATAAATCTCAGGCTCCTGCTCTAGTTCCTATTGCTTATCTTCCTCAACTCCCGAAACTGTCAAGAGCTGGACAGATTCAACAATGTCCTTCTTCTTGCCAAATACAATATCCTCTTCATTAGCTATTTCTTGAATTTCCTCTTTTACTTTTTACTTTCTACTGGTGTGAGCATCATATTTCTATTTTTTCAGTTTAATCATTTATTCTACTCTCATCATTTATTCAACACTTATAGATGACCCCCAGTTATGTGTGATTCTGTAAGACTCCCTCATTTAAGACCCCCTCCCTGCCACTCTTTCTCTAAACTTACTTCAGGACCACAATCCCTGGTGAAAAAGCTCACTGGGGCCAGAAGTACTTAAAAAGTAGGAATGTTCAGATTTTGGAAAAGTACTATATGCATATATCATAATGTGTCACTATTCTTGCAGCAAAAATATATAACTGTTTACACTAAGTGGGACAATTAAAGGCAATAAATTACCTCATATCAGTTCAGGTCAGATTTTGCTGGCAAATAAATTTTGATGTTAATTTACAAAAAAAAAGTAAGAGAAAAAGCTTTGAAATTCTTCTCTTTCTAATTTGTTCTGATGATATTGTAAATATATTTGCTCTCTGTTAGTCTTAAAACTTTCTACCTGGTTTTCAAGTTACTACTTCAAAGTCAACATTTTCTTAAAAGAATAAATGGATTTGTCCTTGCAAGCATGTTCCCTTTATGAAGAATTTATTTTCCCTTTCTTTCTCTCTTTTTCTTTTTTTCTTTTCTTTTCTTTGAGATAGGGTCTGTTACCCAGGCTGGAGTGCAGTGGCCTGATCAGGGCTCACCGCAGCCTCAACTTTCTGGGCTCAAGCAATCCTCCTGCATCAGCCTCCTGTGTAGCTGGGACCATAGGTACATACCACCACATCAGGCTAATTTTCTTATTTTTTGGAGAGACAAAGTCTCTCCAAAATCAGCATGTTGCTCATGCTGGTCTCAAACTCCTGAGTTCAAGCAGTTCTCCTGCCTCAGCCTCCCAAAGTGCTGGAATTATAGACATAAGCCACCGTGCCCAGCCAAGAATTTCATCTGTTACCAGGAACATCATTTTTCTAGCTTAAAATCTTTTTGTTCTATTCACTTTTGCTCCTGCATGTAATTTATCATGAAATCTCTTGACTTCATCCCACTCAACAGCCTCTATCTTAATACAAGCCCATACTGTTTTAGCAGCCTCTCCGTCGGTTTCTGAGATTTCAGTTCCCATCTGCTTTCAAAGCTTTTTATTTCTCTATATCCAACTCCTCCATCATATCAGAAATACTAATGCCCTGTCTCTGAAATATTTCATTTATCACAAATATGTCTTTGCTTAAAATCTTACAGCAATTTCTTTGTCTGAATTTAAAGATTGGGCTCTACCCCACACTTATTCCTAAAAAAATTCTACTTCCGAAGGTTCCTTTCTGTACCATTCTCTGTAACCAAACACATTCTACTTAACTTGTTCTCTTATGTCTTCAACTGGCACCTTGATTCTGATACCTTTCCTAATTGTAAGACAGAACAACACAGTATTAAATGCAACTAAACACACTATCTTTTTCTTTATTTATAAATAAAATTAGTTTATTTTTCATTTCTAAAGGTTTGGTTTAGATTAAGTTGTTGGTAACGTATGTAACAAAGTTAGTTAATCTACTTCCAACAATTCCCTTTTCATTCCCTTCCATTTTTGCTGAAAGAAGAAACTCCCAAGGCACCTCATTAACAGGCATGAAGTGAATAAATAAATAGCACATGTACCAAACATAAGGAACAAAGGATAAGCCACTGGCAGAATGTTAGCATTAAAATTGCAGAAGCACTAGGGACTTTCAGTGAGCTTTATATGAATGTTGAGCACATGGGTACATGAATCCCTTTCCTTATTTATATACTTTGACCTTCTGGTGCTCCTTTCTGTTTCTCCTGTAATCCACCTCCTAATTCCTTCATAACTATTTATGCTGTGAAAACATGGGAGGCTGCACTTAGTACTTTGGGTGATAGCCATTGAATATTTACTCGTAACCTTGAAAATATTTGCTATTTCAAATATCTTTTTTTAAAAAAACATAAGGTAGAGAAGATAACTCATTTGCAAGATCAGCTAGCAACATAGGAAGGTCAGAATACTAACTTGTTCAAATACTCATGCCCCTGGTAATTTCAACTTGAATATCATTCTATTCAGTGACTTTACAAATGACTGGAAGGAAGGGATGAATCTAGATATTTAGGGTTGCTAATGCACAGAGAGATAAGGATAAAATTCAAAACAATGCATTAAATTTGAGTGATTCTACAAACCAGAGAAAATCCAATAGGGATGGGCAACTTGCTCAGGTTTAAAGAGTAATTACAAGATATAAAAGACAAGCTGGCTAAGTAAAAATAGAGTAAAAACAGACCTGCATTTGAGAGGGCGGGGTATAAATAACAAGTTAATGATAGCAATGTGATACAGTTTCTTTTAAAAAGCAACATAATAATGAGATGAATTAATAAAATGGTTACATAAAATCATAGATACTAGAGGTGGAATAACATTATACATAATCTAGTCCAGTTGTTTTTAAGACCTTTTTCAGCAGTACAACGTTTTACTCCAAAGAAATCTACACAGATTCAGCGATCTGTCAAAACAGATGGAGATGAGCTTCTCCGAGTAAAGACATGGCATGGAACTTGCAAGCCTGAGTTCCTCCCATCAGCTTCCTTCTTCCTCCTGTTGTAGCCCTGAGGTACCTGAAAGGAATGCCTAGGGCTCCACAGAGCACTATCTAATCCCATTCCCATTCCCTCTTTTATAGATATAAAAGCTGATGCCCAGAAAGGATGAATGACCTAACCCAAGACATCACAGGCTGTCTGGAGAAGAGCTGAAATCAGGGCTCTGGTCTTTTGGCCATATTCAGTGCTTTATACTTCAGTTTTACAGTCTTCTATATGCCAGGCACTGTAATAGGTATGAATAAGATGTTAGTTCCCCGCCCTGGAGAAGTGAATGGTCTCATGGAGAAGAGATGTAATTTCTGAATAACATGGATAAATTACTTGAGATATTACAAAATTCCTTGAGAACATGGGAGATGTCAGACAATACCAGCTGGGAATTAGGGGAACTTCGCAAATAAGATAATATTTAATCAGAGTTTTAAAGATGAATAAATATTGATCGGGTATATTTTTTGCATTCAGATACTTACTGGATTACTATTGCCAGTTTGGATAAGTGCCATTTAAAAATAAAATAGAAAAGCAAAGAAGATGTTTTAAGGGTATTTTTTATTTTTATGATGTATACTGTCATTTTGTAAAATATCTGAACAAATTCAATATTTTGAATCAACATATAGATTTTGGTGAAACATCACTTAATTCTCTAAACTCTTAGAAGCTAATTCTTGGAAGAAGTATTTTGATAATCTTTTTAGTTATTTGAGGCAAAGGTTATGAGAGAAAGCCAAGGGCAAAATCCTCTGCACTGGTTTTAATGGTACTGTCCTCACCAGGGGAATGCTTTAAATTAGAAGTTACAGCATCAATGCTCAGAACAGTCCCTAATTCTCTCATTTTCTAAGTTGGGAAATGTTCATTTTAAGATTCTAATGAAACAAAATCAAATAGGAAAAAGTTTCTCATTATTTAGGGATCTTATTCCATGAATAGCATGCCAACTTTCAGATTTTTTTCACTTTTTTTTTTTTTTTTTTTTTTTTTTTTTTTTGAGACCAAGTCTTACTCTGTCGCCCAGGCTGGAATGCAGTGGCGCGATCTTGGCTCACGGCAACCTCTGCCTCCCGGGTTCAAGCAATTCTCCTGCCTCAGCCTCCTGAGTAGCTGGGATTACAGGCATGCACCATCATGCCTGGCTAATTTTTGTATTTTTAGTAGAGATGGGTTTTACCATGTTGGTCAAGCTGGTCTTGAACTCCTGACCTTGTAATCTGCCCACCTCAGCCTCCCAAAGTGCTTGGATTACAGGCATAAGCCACTGTGCCTGGCCAACGTTTAGATTTCTAAGATCTTTGCTTGAAGTCAAGCAGGGCATCTGATTTGACAGATCCAGTGTTTACTGAGAAAACCCAGGTTGCCTTGCAGCTGTTCATGCTGGTTGTGTTTGTCACGTCGAGAGCAGTCCTATAACCACAAGTTGTCACAAAGGCTCTAAGCATTTAAGTTACAGTTGCCCATTTGCCCTCCACTCACACATTTTAGTTTTTCCCTGTGTTTTCATGGGGATTTTCTTTCATGTGACTGATTGAAAATTATTTAAAATATCTACTGGTAACTGATAATTAACCAATAATTAGCCATGGCATTGAATCTATGCACAGTGACTTTTTGGCCTCTCTATAGCTGGTATTTGACTAAAGCTTCTAAAAGAGTCATCAGGCACAATGGCAGAGTTACATCAAAGGTCCACTAACAGAAAATGACAGTAAAATCAGTAGTCATGGGAATAAACAGAATAATTAAAATATTAAATCCCTTTCCTGCAGTCTTAAATGCAAGAAACAACTAAAGGCTTTATCTGACTGATATGCTCAACAAACTGCCAATATCAAATGTTTTATTCCATCTTCAGCTATCACTTCAGCATTCAGATGTTTTTCAAAGGTGTGCTTCATACACACACACATATCTATACACATACAATCACATATATTTAAAATCAATTACCTATTTCATTAAATGATGGGTTATATGATAATCAGCATCCTGATAAAAGAGGGAAAATAGAGAATAGATCATAAGTTTAAAGGGCATGCTTTTTCCTAGAACACGTTACAAAATCAGGGTGACAAACATTCTACACATTCCATCCAATAGCTTCAAAGGCATCATGTGCAAAACAAAGCAAATGTATACTATTACAAGTAGAGAAGAGAAGGAAAAACAAGCATCAAAGGTGAGTTCAGGCTGGTGGTGATGGCCACCTCCCACTTTACAAAGTAGCACAGAAGATTTAATACTAAAATAGCACACTGGCTTGTTTTGTTTTTTAGAGACAGGGTCTTTCCCTATCATCCAAGCTGGAGTGTACCGGTGCCATCCTAGCTGACTGAACCTTGAACTCCCCGGCTCAAGAGATCCTCCCGCCTGAGCCTCCCAAATAGCTAGGACTACAGGCATGGCCCACCTTGCCTGGCTAATTCTTAAAATCTTTTGTAGAGATCTTTTGTAGGGTCTTGCCCAGGCTGGTCTCAAACTCCTGGCCTCAAGCAATCCTCCCGCTTTGGTTTCAGAAAGCGCTGGGATCACAGGTGTGAGTCACCGAGCCTGTCCACATTAGCTTTTACAAATGAGAATTGGGGATAATGAGTAAAGTCTGGGTTAAGACCTTGATTCACCACTCAATCTTAAGACAACATCACCTGTCAAGTCCAGCATACACAAAGCAATTATGCGCTGTTGATGCAGAATCTTAAACTAATTATTCCACTTCTCAAAGCAACTTTATGTGATTTATTACCATCTGATTCAAATAAGAACTTGGTATGCTGCAAATGAGCCCAGACCAAAGGAAAGTGGCTTTTGAGAGAATATGAAGTAGCTTGCTTCTTTCTCCAGCATTAGAGTTTCTGAAAAACTTGGTGTGAGACAGGGCTAAGTGTCAGAGAACGTAACCCAGCAGGAACTACTTTTACTTACTTTGCTAGTTAAACTCTAACCAATTGCAAAAACATTGTTTAAAACTCAGAAAAGGCCGGATGCCTTGGCTCACGCCTGTAATCCCAGCGCTTTGGGAGGCCGAGGCGGGCGGATCACCAGGTCAGGAGATCGAGACCACGGTGAACACCGTCTCTACTAAAAATACAAAAAATTAGCGGGGCGCGGCGGCGGTCGCCTGTAGTCCCAGCTACTCGCGAGGCTGAGGCGGGAGAATGGCGTTAACCCGGGAGGCCAAGCTTGTGGTGAGCCGAGATCGTGCCACTGCACTCCAGCCTGGGCAACAGAGCGAGCCTCCGTCCCCCACCTCCACGCCAAAAAAAAAAAAAAAAAAAAAAAAAAAAAAAAAAATCAGAAAAAAAAAAAGCTAAATGAATATCTTAATAGTTGCCAGGATATTTTCAAATATATGAGACTGAAATATTTAGTTAACATTGCATAATAGTAATACATGCTGATTCACAATCATATACCTCATACTCAAACATCACTAGAGAAATATTGGACAAATCAATGACTCAGAAGGATTTCCTCAGCAAGGACTTACCTCAAGATCCCGGTCATAGTACCTGTTTCTGGGATTTTCATATCTATTCCGGGAGTCAGGATGCCTATGCCGAGAGTCAATGTTCCTGCTGCGATTGTTAGCACACCCATTGCACCTGCCACAGCCACACCCACAGCAGGTTGAACCCCCCATGGAGGTTCTGGATGGATCAGCCTTCCGATTTTTCCCAAGAGAGAACAGAAAGTATCGTAGGAGAGCTGCAGTGTCCGGAGCTACATGCGCAGCCCAATATGGTGCCAATAGTCCCAAATGAGTCACTGCAGCCAGTGGCGTTTTTTCTTGGCAATAGATGGGATTTCCCCCAGTGAGGGATTTCTGAGCAAAACAAATATTCTATCACGATTAGGAAAGACCCTATAACAACTCAAAAGAAGACGAATCCCCAAGTTTTCATCTCTCCAGCCAAAATGATGATACGATCCTGTCTCCGCCTCAGGAACACAAATGAGCATCACTGGCCAGTGACTCCTCTTTATTATGGGGATGATGTCACCAGAGCTTTAATTTTCTCCTATACTACATTTGCTGGAAGGAACTCAGCTTGAAATGTAAGGATGTCTGAGAACAATAACAGTAATTACCACTTATATAAAGCTTTGTATTTGCCCCATGGTTTAGAATCATTAGCGATTCCTTACGTCAAGATGGGCAGCTGGTCAGGGTGCTCACCACTCAAGTATTCCTGGAGGAAAGGCACCTGTCTTGATCAGAGCTGGAACTAGGATCCCAAAGGATTTAATTTAAATGCTTTCAGTTCCTGATGCTTTAAATCAAAGGCAATTGTAAATATTTTTCATGTTAAGAGCAAGAAAGTTACTTTAACAAAGGGATTGAAGGCCCGGCGCAGTGGCTCACGCCTGTAATCCCAGCACTTTGGGAGGCTGGGGGGGGGGGGGGGGGGGGGGGGCGGATCACGAGGTCAGGAGTTCAAGACCAGCCTGGCCAACATGGTGAAACCCTGTCTCTACTAAAAATACAAAAATTAGCTGGGCGTGGTGGCAGGTGCCTGTAATTCCAGCTACTTGGCAGGAGAATCACTTGAACCTGGGAGGCAGAGGTTGCAGTGAGCCAAGACCTAGCCACTGCACTCCAGCCTGGGCGACAGAGAAAGACTGTCTCAAGAAAAAAACAAAACAAAACAAAAGGATTGAAAGTCACAGGAGCAGAACTGGAGTGAGTGAGAGGGAAGAGCATTTCAGTTACTCTTCTGAGAACTTCATTTAGTTTCATTGCATATGAGTGACCACAAAACATGATTTCAAATGTCCCACTGTTGCTCCCCATCTCTGGATATCCCCTCTAGAGTAAGAGCAGGGCAGCATTCTGGGTTTTGCATTACAGCTTTTCCCCCTCACAATCCCCTACTCCCATAAACACACAACAAATTTAAACCTGACTGGATAACAGAACACTAAGATATTTTCAAAAAAAAAATTACAAAGAAGGTAAAAATGTCCCACATAAAAATATAATTTTGATCAGCTTTGAATACCAATGATTATTACTTTAGCACAGTATCTTCAGCAAGGTAACCCAATACAGGAATGAGAAAAGAACATGAAAGGATAATTCAATGAAGAAATACAAGTGGTCAATAAGCGTATAAAAGAGCTTAGACTCATTCTTAGTTGAAGAACTGCAAATTTAAATAATGAGGTATCAACAGGTTGGCAAAATGAAAAAATTATTATATATAACATTCATAAAGTGGGAAAATAGACATATTTACTGTTCGAAGTATAAGTTGATAAACCTTTTTTCAATGGACAATTTGATAGTATCTATAACATTTTAAAATATGCAAGCTTTTGATTCAGCAATTCCACTTCTAGAGAATTTATCCCGCAAAAATAACTGACCAAAAAAAGCATAGAGATGTTGTTGTTTATAAAAGAAAAAAATGTAGAAGCAACTCAAATGTTCACAAATAAAGATTGGTAAACTATGTGATAGTACATCCATCATATTATACATACGGAACACTACTCAGCAATTCTAAAGAGGCATATTTATAGAGACTGACATGGAAAGATGATCACAAAGATTTCTTAGTGAAAAAAAAAAAAAAAAACCATTTGGACTTTTTTCTCTCCTCACCCTGAGAGGCATACCAAAATAGTTACCTCTCAAGGTAAGGAGAGAATTTAAGTCTTTATTTTATGTGTTTCAGTATTCTTGAAATTTTTTTTTGCAGCAAGCAAATATAATATTTAGAAGAAAAATAACAAATATATTACCATGCTCTTTTTTAAAAACACCCTACAACAGATAAAGCCTTCTAATTTGAGTTAATACAGGAAATGGACTGGCTGCTGTATATTTATATGTTTATTTATACATATGTAAATAAAGAGCACCCATAGTCAGTGCCTCAAAGAAGACAACACATCACTCACTGAGCTTTCCTATTACATCCTGGTGACCATAATACCTTCAAATGGAAACATCACAAATAAATATAGATAACCTGGGTTTTTCCAAAGCTGGCTATATATAGGCAACCAATCCTTTTCATACACTACAAGATATTTAGCTTTTATGAGATATAGTGTGCCAGGAGATATAGTGTCCTAGTCTGACATGCCATACTTAGGATACCAAAGCCACAGCCTCCAGCCTGGAGAATGCCCAATTTGTGCACCTATGTGTGTACGGAAAGGCAGCTCTTGTTGCACTCAGTAATATCAGATGTTTCTGGGGACAAAGAACTGTTTCCTATGCCACTGTGCTCTGTGTTCACCTGCATCTCGGCACCTCCACGCCCCATGTGTGGGAGGAGAAGGGTGGTATCATGCTCTGGAAACTACCTCATTCTCTTTCTGTCGCACGCAGCAGGCTTATGTGTTTGTATTTGGTGAGATTTCCTGCTCTACCTTTGGAAGTCTAAACAAAAGTAAAATTCATACTAGAGCTGAAATGCTGTGCATTTGTTACAGTAGTATTTTCTACTTTTTAAAAAACTATGAATATATGCATTTCATTCATGAAAAAATGTATAAATAATGTTCCAGTCATACAAATGCAGTCTGATCCTTAGGGCTTCCTAGTCTGACAAGGAAGGAGACTTGTAAATCAGTACAATAAGTACGAGTTCAAGGTGCATTCAAGGTAAGTGGCAATACAGGGGAGAAGAAACAACTTCCCTGGGGCAGAGATCACAAAAAAGGAGCTGTTTGAGCAGGATCTTAAAGGATGAGTAGAAGACTGCAGCTGCACAAAAAATGGAAAGACTTTGTAGGCATGGGACAGAGTCTGTGCAAAAAGAGTAGAATGGCCCAGTAAGGTAACTTGGAAACAACAGTAGCCTTCTGACAATGCAATCAGGACTGTTTGCAGAGTTTACAGCACATCAGAAAATCATTAAAAATTAGACATGGATACCTAAACCATTTCAATTTAACTTTAGTAACAATATAACTTAAACCACTCCTCCATCTTCAGAAAATTTCTGCATAGGCAATACTTTCACATAGCTCAGAAATAAAAGTATTAAAAAGTACACAGTAAAAGGCTTGTGTTTCCTACATTTATTTCCCCCACCCTTATCACCTTACCACATATAATTATTATTAGTTTTTAATGTATACTTCCATAGTTTAATGCATTACATATATATATGTATACACACACTATTCCCCCACTCTTTTGCACAAAATATAACATGCTATATACATTGCTCTCTATTTTCCATTTTTTCCCCTAAGTGTATTTGACTTTTTCGATCAGCACTGATAGAGCACAGAGGGACTCCTACCATGCAGACACTATGGAAAGGTGGAGAGATTTAAGCTAGGTACTAGATCTACCCACGTGGATAGAACAGGTTCCAGAGTGGGGTGGGGTGACATGATGGCAAGATCTGACTGCTGATGAAAGCAGAGATTTGGGACAAAGTAGGTCCAAGGGCCCAGCAATCTCTAATCACACCAGATGGCACAAGTTATTTGAAATGACATCCCAATAGAAGTGCTGGGGTGTCCAGATGGATGACACTAGTAAGTCCTTTAAGTAAGTCACTATGGAGAATTTCTAACCTTGGTTTAAATATTTGTCCCCTACAAAACGCATGTGGAAATTTAAACCCCAATGTGGCAATATTGAGAGGTGGGGCCTTTAAGAGATGATTGGGTCATGAGGACTCTGCCCTTACAAATGGACTAATTCATTCATGGATTAATGAACTAATGAGTTAATGGGTTAATAAATTATCATGGGAGGGGAACCGGTGGCATTAAAAGAAAAGGCAGAGACCTGAGCTAGCACATTAGCATGTTCAGTCACCTCTCCAAGTAATACTCTGTACTGCCCTGGGAGTCCCCACCAGTAAGAAGGCTCTCACCAGATGTGGCCCCTCAACCTTAGATGTAGCCTCCAGAATTGTAAGAAATGAATTCCTTTTTCTTATAAATGACTCCGTTTTAGGTATTCTTTAATAAGCAACAGAAAATAGACTAAAACAGTTAGTAAATGTCCTAGTCCTCAGGGTTGTGGGTTGGACTTCAAGATCTGGGGAGGTCTTACGTCTTGTAGAATGATTTCAGAACTGTGCTCGGTGAGATTAGCAGCATAAGCGACTTGAGACACAATGTGGGTGCCCAGTGATAATGTTGATGTATTATGTCCTAGGCCAGCCCAACAGTGGAGGAGTCATGACATGTGGCCCAGGTGATGGGGCAGGTGTGGGGTGAGGTCAATGAGTCTGAGGTCCCTTAAATGCTTTATATTTTGGCTTCGGTTTAGTCTAAGAAATAAGGTGAGATTGGGGATTGGGCATTGGGAGAAACACCAGTGGACTTTTGTGGAACAGGTATAAAGAGAGAGAAGAGGAAATAACAGGAGGGAGAAGAGAAATGAAACAGAGGGATAGATCACCTCTCAAAGTGGCCACCTACCTGGGAAACATGGAAAATGAAAGGATTAGAAAATGGTTTTTTCTCTCCGCTACCTCAACCAATGTTTGTTGAACTGAATTGCTCTGCTTATTGACTAAATTAGAATAGCCAGGCTAGAAATTGGCAAACATACTACCTCTACAATTATAAAATTAATTGGGCAATGAAAAATGCTGTTAAGGCCTGGTGTGGTGGCTCACGCCTGTAATCTCAGCATTTTGGGAGGCTGAGGCAAGTGGATTATTTGAGGTCAAGAGTTCAAGAACAGCCTGGCCTATATGGTGAAACCCCATCACTACTAAAAATACAAAAAAACTAGTTGGGCGTGGTGGCACATGCCTGTTATCCCAGCTACTAGGGAGGCTGAGGCAAGAGAATCACTTGAACCTGGGAGGCAGAGGTTGCAATGAGCCAAGATCACACTACTTTGCTCCAGCCTGGGCGACAGAGTGAGACTCCGTCTCAAAAAAACAAAAACAAAACAAGCTGTCAAAAACGACTGTGGTTAGAACCATCTCTGAGATAGTTGAGAATAAAGCAGATACTTCTCTGTTTTGGATGATTTGGGAGCATCCCAATCTCAAGAGTGAGATTAAAGATTCACAGATGTCTCCTGAATGATGGGGCAGACAAGCATCACCAAGAACTAAGATTCGGACAAGTGACTTATAAAGGAGCAGCCGTGATTCGGCAATAGTCTATAGACTAGAATTACTTTTGTTCTGAGGGGGAAGGAGAGGCTTATTTTTCTTCCTAAAAAGCACACACACGCACTAGTAGAAAATGGGAAACAGCAGCTTTATTCAGGCTGCCAAGAAGGAAAAGATCCAAATGGTTAAAGCAAAAGAATTTTTTTTGCTTGAATTAATAAAATAATTACTGTTTATTCTATTTTACTTGTTTGAATGTGATGCCAGAATAACTGAAAATATGACAATTTAATTTATAATCACTATAGTCACATATAATTTCGAGATGAAAATAAGTGACTAGAATTGAAGGGGGATTAAAATATTCTTATGCTGGAAATCATTGAAATTCTCATTAAGGCAAGTGCTCTCTTTGAAGATATTTTATTTTAATTAATAATACATTACTCAATATTCTGGTTCCGTGTTTTTTTTTAAATAAACACTTTAATTCATAAAGGGTATCTCTTCATGTCCTGGAAATAACTCCACATAGTGGAATAAAGACATTTTCATTTCCAAAATGAGTTAAGCAGTAAATATGATATAATACATATAAGTAGATATATAAAAATAAATACAAAAACACATAATAATCTACAATGTTAATTCACTCTTATATGCAAAGAAAGAGTTATCCAATTCACATGTTTGTCACATAAATACATAATATGTCTTTATTTAATGATACCACTTTCTTATGCTTTTCTCTCATGTGAAAAAATGGCCTGTTTGAAATATAAATATTTTAAATAAACATAGCTTCTATGCTAAAGCCAACTAAATATTTAATGCAATTGTTTAAAGGAAAACTTGTTTTGTATAAATAAATATGCAATCCTTGATGATTTTTCTCATTTCAGATTTAAATTCTAGCAATATTCTAATTTGTAGTTACACTTTTTCCTGTAGTTGTTGTATGTGTAAATTTGAGAGGCAGTATTGTATTTGTAGCTATAAATCTGTATTCGTTTATGCAAGCAGGTATAGTAAATGTCTTTTTCTTAAAGCTAGTCAAGTGAAGCAGTGGGATTGGAGAAGGAACAAAGAAATCTGTAACTGGCTGTGATCAATTAGTTATAAACACCACTGCACTCGGTTCGGACCTGCACGTTTTCTAATTTAATTGAAAGATTCAATATAGTATTGTCAACTTTAAGAAATGTTACAACGTGTTAAAAATAATAAACGAATACAATAACATAGAACATATGGAACAGTTACAGAAACAGGTAAATTCTGGTTGTTTTGGAAAATGTAAATTGCTTAGCTATAATACAAATTAAAAATGTGAGAGTTAGTTTGCATAAATAGATATAATTTATTCTGCCTGGGAAAGAAGGTCATTGGTGGTCCTTGTTATAATTCCCTCAGCAAATCTGCTGAATCTTGCAGGAAATGCTCAGGTTCACTGGGGAGAGTGGATTAAGAGAAGGGTAATTTAGAATGTACGGGAGGTGCCCCTGGCACCTAGAACTCACTGTCAATTTAAACCACGCAGAATCTAAATAGAGTCAACATTTGTTTCCCAGTAATATTGGCCAGGGTGGTGGTAGTGGGGTGTGTGTGTGGGTGGGTAGGTGGGGTCTTGCACTCCTGAGCTAATGGTTCAGTAAACCTCTCAGCCATGATCTCAAGAGACAGAGTTTAAAACACATCAGTGGGGAAGAGAAAGGCTGTTGTACTGCCTCTTGCCTCCTCCCAGCCCTGGTATGATATGCAGAGGGAGAAAGATTAAGAGAGCAAGGGTGAAAAGAGAGAGAGGAGAAGGGATGATGGAGAAGGTGAGAGAGGGAGACAACAGGCAGATCGTACGTGGATCCCAGAGCCAATTCTTCTGTTGTAGAGATTTTGAGCCTCTCTGAGGCGGTGGGTGTGGTACAGCGAGTAGAGAGTAGAGACAGTGCCTGGCTGAACCCATTCCAGTGACACTTAGAGACAGTGTCGCCTGAACCACACTCTGCCTCTCCTTGCTCTCTCAAGTTCCTGCCCTTCTTCTCCCTGCTCTGGCTCCATCCCTACACTGGGATCCCAGTTAATCTGTGGCTTCAAGTCTCTGCCTCTCCCAGGTATACCAACTGGCCTCCTCCCTTCCCTGACCTGTTTGGCTTGGCCTTGGGGCTGTGGCAGCCCAATGCCCAGAGCTTTCTGCAAGGGAGGAGGCCACAGCAGACCCTTCCTTGCCACCTACATCAAGGAACTTATTTTTTGCCTCAATTCTGAACACTGTCACGAATTGTTTCCTGGACTTCAGCAAACATTATAGGATATATAATTGCATTATGCTCAAATAACTATTTTTGTTTTGTATTATAAAAGGCATACTTACTAAAGGACAAATATAGGAAACAACTTGAAACTCTGGCTAGGATCAATGACTGGGTTTATCAGGGGTTTTTTTTCCCCCAGTTATAAATTATTTCTTATAAAGAGAAAAGAATAAAATGTGAAACCAATTTGAAAGTAAGTATAAAGAACAGTAAGCCAGCTTACTTAATTTTTTAAATTTAAATTTGATTTTTAAACTCAATATCTTATAAAATGTTTTATATTTCTGGTACCCTTATTGATATTATGCTACTTTGATTTAGAAAGCATTCCGTATTGAATTTCACTACCTACTTTTTTCACGTTCTAAATATAAGCTAATAATCTCTTCATGTCCTTTTTACTGCTTTCCATCACTAAGTAAGCTTTAACATTTTTTTATTGTGGTAAAATACATGTAACAAAATCTACCATCTTAAACATTTTTAACTATACAGAACTATACAGATCAATATATTAACTACACTTAACAATATTTAAGTACATTCACACTGTTGTGCAGCTAATCTCCAGAACTCTTTCTATCTCACACGAAGTAATTTTTTAAAATCTTAATATACGGTGTTACTAAAGCAAATGTCTTTTGGGATGGAGGAAAGCATTTCTTTCATGACAAATACATTTCGCTATTAACCCTCATTGATCTTATAATAAGTTACAACAAGAAATGTATTATACAACCTTCAGGCCTGGCAGTGAAACTAGCTCTCACTCACCCTGTGACTAAAGATACCATTCTACTTTCCCATCCTGCAGACAAGTAAGTGCATGAGTAATATCTTTCCACAAGTGAAGGAATGCAGTTAATTCCTTCATTAGTACATTCCTCTATCTCCCACCTTGGAGAAAACTTTTCTTTTAAGGCAATATAATTAAGTCAGAACCTTCTGTACAAGCATCTAGATATTAAGAAGTAACTATTGATAAAATAACTCAGAATGCCTTACAGTAGAAAAAAGCATAAATGCTTCTTAAAGGAAAGAACAATTAATTCCAAATATAGATGTCATATTACTCTGTATGCCTTCAAGTTAAAGCCTAGTTCATATAAAAGAAAAAAGGGTGGGCAAAAGGCACCTACAAGAAGGAAGAAGACACCTGAAGGCAGCAAAAAGCAGAGTCAAGTTCATTCATTAAGCTCATTCTTTTTTTTTTTTTTTTTTTTTTGAGAAAGTCTCACTCTGTCACTCAGGCTGGAGTGTAGTGGCATGATCTCGGCTCACGCAACCTCCACCTCCTGGGTTTAAGCAATTCTCCTGCCCCAGCCTCCTGAGTACATGCGATTACAGGTGCCCACCACCACACCCAGCTAATTTTTTTGTATTTTTGTTTGTTTGTTTGTTTTTAGTAGAGTCAGGGTTTCATCATGTTGGTCAGGCTGGTCTCAAACTCCTGACCTCAAGTGATCTGCCTGCCTCAGCCTCCCAAAGTGCTGAGATTACAGGCGTGAGCCACCAGGCCCAGCCAAGCTCATTCTGTATTATCATGGTGCTTTGATATATAATGTTATATATGATATATATAATAACCATATAAAAATAGATTATATAATAAATTACTTTATATTATTATATTGTTAAATATAATTATATTGAAAATTACAGAATACATATTATAGAACATGTATTACATATGATATATATGACATATATGATATATATAATTTATGATATATAATATATACCATTACTTTTAAGTATGTGTTTCTTAGGCTATCTTACAGTGCTTTAACTCTTTGAAGGGTTTATTCTCGGGAGTCAAACATTAGAAACGAAGCATTACCTTTTTAAATATTCCAGACTCTAGAAGTAAGGAACCAAGCGCCTCACTGGTGGTGTGGAAGAACTGGGAATCCCCACAGTGCAGTGGAAATTCCTGGGACTCTCGAACCACATGTCTTCCATCTACTAGCTCCAAAGCTCTGCAAAGAATGGAAACACAGTCATGTCAATACGCTATGAACAATGCCAAAATCTCAAGAAACCCAAAGGCATATTTCTCCATGTACTAATATATTTCCAGTCAGCCCAAATAATGAATCATTCTTCAAAACCTACACAGCGTTGTAGATAATCTGGTGCTCTCATAGCACATTTATAAATCAACCTGGATGACTTCACCCTGTGCCTAACTGAATTCTTTTAAATCCTATGCAGAAAACAAATTAGAGATAGACAGAGGTAGACAGATAACTAGATGAATAGACAGATTTTGGCGTGAAAGTAATCTAATTTCATTTTCCAATTTCCTGGTTTTTCTATGTCATGGCTCTTAAGAAATAACAAAAAGAAATTTGTAAGTTTCCTGAACACTGGAAATAAAGTGGGAACTGAATCCCAGTTAGAGACACGATCTAGACTATGCCAGGAAAAAGGAACTGTTCCTAGGATTATAATATTTATCAGATTCAAAAGGAATGGAAACTAATAAAGGCAGACAGAATGTTTTATAGACTCTGATGGTTGCCCACCCCAAAACCATTTCCTTTATTCAACCCTCCAATGTCCTCCCCGCTCCCCCATACACACTGCCTTTGCTAATAATCCTAAATTTGTTCAACGATTCATCCTCCATATGCCTCAGAGGAAGCTGCTTCCAGCCCCAGTAGTCAGTCCGGATTGCTCTAATCCTGGTGTCCAGTTCCCCTCACCAGTAACTGATTTAGGCAAATGCCCATACATATCTGTCTTGCTGATATTACCACATTGATTGATACCCCCCTAACCCTCTGAAATGTTCATACTTTGCCCTACTTCTCTGGTGCAATCCTGACCAATGAGATGTGAGAGGCGTCTGCTGAAGGAATGGGGGAAAAGGTCTTCTACGAGAAGAAAAAGTTTCTCTTTCCTGCAGGCCAGGGTCATGCCTGCATGTGATGAATATGATAGAACATCTTGGGATCATGTGCGGGATTAGCCTAAGGAGACTAGACTGAGGAAAAAGCAGAGCGGAAATACCTATCTCTTGATTTCTTGAAATGAGCAGCAGAATTACCTATCTCTGGAGTTCTTGTTGTGTTAGATAATAAATGTCCTATTCTTCAGGCCATTTTGACTTGGGTGTTCTTTGTTGTCTGCAGTTGAGCATCATACCTGATCCAAGGTTTGCTAGATTTTCTAAGCACAGGAATAAAGATGCCAGAGCAGAATGAGAGCTTTGAATGAAGAATGCCAGTGAAGTACAAAGAGAACTAAAAATGCAAGACCTCAGCATTTCACAGAAGAAACAGAAGCTGCTTTTGTGGGATTTCTACAATGTTGCAAGGATAAAAAGAGGAATAGAGCAAAGCATTAACACTTTAGAGGGGCAGGAAGATCTAATCAATATGGTAATATCAGCAAGGGAGATAGAGAATTTGGCATAATTTGTGGAACTCTATTGTGTACTTTTTTTTTTTTTTTTTTTTTTTTTGAGACAGAGTCTTGCTCTGTCGCCAGACTGGAGTACAGTGGCATGATCTTGGCTCACTGCAACCTCCACTTCCCGGGTTCAAGTGATTCTCCTGCCTCAGCAGCTGGGATTACAGGCATGTGTCACCACATCCAGCTAATTTTTTTGTATTTTTAGTGGAGACGAGGTTTCACCATGTTAGCCAGGCTAATCTCGAACTCAAAGTGCCAGGATTACAGGATGAGCCACTGTGCTTGGCCCCTGTACATATTTTTTTTAAACCATTATTGTTTGCATTATATAAAATGTAAAGGTATATTAACAGCAATATATTTCTTTTTGTTTTTCCTTTAGTTTCGTACTATGAAAGTAATACTTGTGTATAGTAAAGACAATACATTACGCCACATATAAACACATATAAAAACACATTTCTACCTGTGAGGCTAGTATCTTCTTAGGAATTTAAATACAGTATTTTTGAAGGGAAAGAGAAACACATATAGCTCAGGAGAATTTAAGTAACAACTGAAAAATACCTTAAAGTTGAAATGCTGCCATCATCTTACCATGAATGTGTCTTACATCAAGACCTATTTTTACTAATTGTTCCAGTGACCCTAAGTTACCGTATTCACCTTGTCCTGCTGCTCACAAATATGCCAAAGCAGCAGCAAACAAGAGAAGACTGCTTGAACAAACAAACAAAGAAGCAGCAAACAAGAGAAGACTATTCCAACCGCTGCGGACTTAACACATTGTCTGCCATTCAAGTACTAACCAGGCCTGACCCTGCTTAGCTTCCGACATCAGACAAGATCAGGTGCATTCAGGGTGGTGTGGCCATAGACTGGACTTACACATTGTAAAAAGTCAACCATGAATGTTAGGCAGTCTGCTCCCCTTAATGTTTTTCCTTTTTGGAAAAACATATGTGCCCATTGACTGACTCCAAGTGACAACAGAGATGAAAGCAATCTACATGTGCTTCCTAAGCTTTGCATTGTCAGAGGCGGACACTCCAAAAAAGACCTATCTCTTCTTCCTAGACACTTATGTATTACATAATTAAAAGCTGGCAAGAGTAGCCTTTTCTATATATTTTGCTCGTGATACAATCCCTGATTAAAACATAGGATCCTTTTGCCTGCAAATAACAGTCCAACTCACAGAAGCCTGATAAAAAAATATATAATCACATATAAAACAAAAGGGGTAGATTGAGTTGGTTTAACCAGTATATTCCTTTGCTACTGACTTCAGTCATTGCCACAGTTCTAGCTGTCACACAGAGGTATGATAATTCCTTCCTGTGTAACTTGCTTAGAAATGAGGGAAATCTCCTCTAGAAGCCACTTAGCAGGCTTCTTTTCATTCCTGCACTAAACCGATCACCGGACCAAACCCATTAAGGCTGACACCTGAAGGACACTACCGTGCAGAAATTAGGCACCTGAAGAAACTGAGGTTCAATTAGGAAAAAAGGAGAAGGAAGAAGGTACAAATGGATGTCGACGTGCATTCTATCCTCTCCCCAGCTTTGTCTTAAAATAAGTTCCCCACACTTGCTACACTTTGGGAGAGGTAGAGATGACACATATTTAAGATGGAATTCGAGCTATCAGAGTAGGAACTTTCATAATTTGGGCCTCATAGCGTGTTGAACCCCGTGAACCTGCCTGCCCTCCTGATTTGGGGGGTAAACTAAGTCGATACAGTGTGCTATCCAACAGTCAGTTCTCTATACTTGGGTCACGATCTCCCAGATGGGAGGGTACACATGGCCCTGGGGGAAGGCTTAGTTTTTCAATTTAATTCACTAACAAATGGCACTAATAGTTTTTCAGTGCCTACAGGAGGTGAGGACTATCACAGACAATTCCAGGGAAGGCCCTAGCTTCACCATCATTCTAAAACAGGAACTGCTGAGTATGTGTGGTACACGTAATAACCTCTGCTTCCCTTTGACAGGAGGGGAATGATGGGGCGTTGGCTAAATTCCCTTTCCTCGTGACCCAGACCCAGACAATGCTGCTGTGCACCTGGCCATAGACGCCATGATTTCACAGTTTGCCCCAGGACTTGGTTGGAGGTGAGGCAAGGTCACGGGATGTGTGGGCTGAGAGGGCTTCATAAACAGAGTTCTGCTTCAGGGCAGCTTCTCACCCAGCCCCGGAAACTCGGGCTGTCCCAGGAGCGTGTTCTACTTCCTCTCTAGAATCAGTCACAGGCCTTCTATTCCTAGCAAGCTTACTGGACAAGTTTGTCTCCTGAAACACAACCTTCACAAACTATTACACAGAAGCAATACACTTGAAATCGTGCCAAGAGGTCTCTAAGACCTAAAGGAACTTTGTAACACTATCTAACATTCATTCTTTCAGCATTTTCTAGATCTTCCATGATATGTCATATATCAAGGCACACAAAGGTGAACAATTCCACTCCCTGCCCTCAAGGATATTAAGGTCTAGTAGACACAGGGGCTTATCGAATGGGCAGAAATATTTTCAATTCCGAATAATGGTTACCTCTGGAACTACACATAGATAAGTCTCCCTAGCCTAAAAGCCAATATAATAAATGTTTGCAACAGGAAAGACAAATTGGAAAGTTAGTTAACTTTTCTTTTCCAAAGGGTAATTTTTTCATTATTATTATTTTAGTTTTTGTGGGTACATAATAGGTATATATATATATATATATTTATGAGGTACAAGCAGTCAAAGTATAATAATCACAACATCGACAATGGGTTATCCATCCCCTCAAGCATTTATCCTTTGTGTTACAAACAATCCAATTATACTCTTTTAGTTATTTTTAAAGGTACAATTACATTATTATCACTATAATCACCCCGTTGTGCCATCAAATACTGGGTCTTATTCATTCTTTCTATTCCTTTTGTACCCAAAGGGTTAATTTTAGTTTTACTTCTGACGAGTAGGGTGTAGGTGGTCATAAGAGAGGCTAAGCTTGGCTCCCTGATGAGAAATTTATGTGCCAAAGGAAGCACGGTTTGCTTTGTGAATAGTCACAACTGGTCATTTATTAACGACAATAACGTCTTGGATAAATAACATAAAACAACCGCCAAATGCTATCATATTGGTCTGCAGTCTTAGCAGATGATAATTTATTAATTTGCTAATTATAATCCTTTGTACTTCCTTTTTTTTTTTTTTTTTTTTTAAGCACAGATATTATACTGCCAGAGAGAAAGTTTCAGTGTTAAGTATGGTACTTGATTTTACTCAGACTTAGAAGTAAGTGGAACATTTGCCAGTTCATTCAATTATGTTTCCTTTTTATTTGGCTTGCTTATAAAAACCGGATTGCCCCCTCCCTGGAGATTAAGTTGGTAGCAAAATTAATAATGGCAAGACTGTTTTCCCTTCTCCAAGTTAAAAGAGCCACATGGCTATTCTCAGACAAATCCCAGAGTTGTGAGACCTGGAGCTTATATAAGAAGTGGGCCGGGCGGGGGCGGGGGAGGTGCTCTTTAATAAAAAGAAAAGAGAATCTCTTACTTTCTCAAGATTGACAGTGCTAGGGCCTCTCCGAAGGCCATGAAAGTGGCCCTGATAAATCTACTTCGAGGTTTCCTAATGTTGGTCTACTCCACCAAGTTATTCCTTAAGCATTTAAATATGTGCAGCCTAATATAAGGCAAGTTAAATAAGTTTCTTCAATAATTCTTGGTTTACAGTAATGTACATCCAAAATAATAAAAAGTAGCATAAAAGTTTAGGTTTAACTATAGTTTATTAGTTATAAATTGATGCTGTACTGCCATCTATTGTCTGTCCAAAGAATTATTACTGTGTTCAACTGAGCCTCAGAGTTGTGATTTCAAAGTCACCAAAAGGTGCTTCCACCTGCATTGAATTGAATTATTTCCTCAAGAGAACTTAAGACACCAGATAATAGAACCACTCTTCTGAATTAAGGCATTGGTTGTAAAGCGCATAAGTTTCCTGGCCACAAAGGAAGGAGAAAATTTAATTCACTAACGGCACTAATAGAGTGCACAGTGTTTCTTTACTGCAACTGCTAAATGGTAGAGAGCAACCATTTACTGAGCAACCTCTTTCCTGCTAACATTAAACGCCGTATTCGATTACGGACACATACCATCAGATAATGCTAGACCTGAAAAGGCCCCTAGTGGTTACCTGGTTCAGTCACTTCACTGCAGATTTGCAGAGACAGTGTTCCTGAGAAACCACGTGACTGACTGACAGTGTTGAGCCTGCTGGTTACCCATGTATATGGTACTGGAAGCCCAGGCTCACAAAGAGGCATCTAATGACTGTGCGGATAGAGCTATGTAAATCTTTCCCATCTCCAGAAATAAAACAAAACCCCAACATCTGTTTCCCTTGGGAAACCAAGGATTTTGGATTTACAGAATGGGTTTCTCCTTTAGAAGCAGTGTTGTCTTCAAATTTATATTTTTCTCAGCTGAATAAAGGATCAAATATAGCAATGTATACACACAGATTTCAGAGTCATACCAGCCTGGCCATTGGCTATGTGATCTTGAGCTAGTTACTTCTTTAAGCCTCACTTTCTTCATCTGCAAAATGGGAGTGATAAATTGTTAAGAGAATTAAATTAGGTAAAACTTGTAAAATGCTTAGCCTGTATTGCTATATAGTAGGTTCTCAATAAGTATCAGCTATTGTAATTATGCACATGAATGTCAATTGACGTTTCCTGAATAATAATTTATAAGGAATTATATAGATGGTACTTTGAGCTAGCATATTTATCAGGCTCGAATATGAAAGGAGAATGTCTGGGTTGGAAGATCCCTTAGAGATAATCTAGTGAGCCAACCATACCATTTTTCAGATGAGTTCATGGAGGCCCAGAGATATTCACTGTTCAAAGTCTCACGGCTAATGACTGACAGAGTTAGGATTAGAGAACCCACCCAACTCCTCACTCAGAGACTAATTTTAAATTCTCAGTAGATGAGTTTTGTGATCACAAAATTCCAAGTTGGATGGGGAAATGAAAACAATTTGCTATGCTCATTCGAAACAAAGCATCCTCAAAGTTATAGGTATGTAAAGAATGCTACATCACTAACCCAAGTATTTCATGTTGCCGATGGTAATAGAATGCAGAAACTCTGCCATCTAGTGGTTGCATAAGAATATCACTCTGCTACTCATCCTTTTTAGCAGTGCTTTTGTAAAAAGTAACACTCCCTGGTCCAGTTAGCCTCTACTTCCTGATTGCATTCACCTTCCTGGGCACTTTGATGGTTTTTGTTTGTTTGTCTGTTTGTTTGTTTTGTTGGTTTTTGTAAAGACGGGGGTCTCCCTGTGTTGCCTAAGCTGGTTTTGAACTCCTAGCCTCAAATGATTGTCTCACCTAAGACTCCCAAAGTGCCAGGATTACAGGTGTGAGCCAGCAAGTCTTTTAAAATGGCAGCCTGAAGGCTGGGAGCCATCTCCCAATGTGCTGTGTGGTGCAGAAATGTCTAAGTTCCCCTCACATCTGACCAGTGGAATGCAAATCATCTCTCCAACAAAGGCTGGAAATGTTTGCCTTAATACTTCTATCTTGTGAAACCGAGGCTTTGGGTGCTACTGAGTCTGTGAAAGTTAAGCAAGGCATCTCAGGACCACTACTATGTTGACTTTGATCATTTCAGATCACCCCACATGATTAATGAACCATGAAACCCATCCAGAACCAGGCTAGGTTCAAGAAGGTTTGGCTTTATTAGCATTGGTCCCAGAGGAAGAAATGATTTCATTCTGGGCACAAGCAAAGAGAAGCCAAGGTCGAGGACAAAACAACCAGGAGAATTGTTGTGCAAATCCCCAGAACTGAAGAACTGAGGTCTGTGCCTCAAGGAAAGGCTCGAGTTTATCAAGAGTCTTGTGTTTCATGTGTGATTGCACATGCTCTCATTTACAGAAGCCGAAGATCATCGCATTTTTTTCAGCTTCTCTTTGTAACAGTCAAGTTGGGCAAGTTTTGTTTTCAGTTGTCAAAATACAAAAGATTTTTTTGATTGCTGGAATTTTCCTTTTAAGGCAATTCAAATTCTTATCATCTAACCGCAGAGAAGAGAAAATGTAGCTTTTATTTTGATAGTGTCTATACTCCCCAAAGAAAGACTAATGATCTTACTAAGCTCGTGGATAACAAATTAATAATGTAAAAGAGGGTATTTTCAATTGTTTTCCTTTGTAGCACCAAACAAAGCTACTGATGATATTACCATGGAGCAGGCAAGGAGGAAAAAGCCTGGCAGAATATGGTTATATTAATGGATACAAAAATACAGTTAGATAGAATGAATAAGATCTAGTATTTGGTAGCATAACAGGTGGCTACAGTCAACACTAATTTATTGTACATTAAAAAAATAACTAAAAGAAAATAATTGCATTGTTTGTAACACAAAGGAAGGATAAATGCTTGAGGTGATGGATACCCCATTTACCCTGATGTGATTATTACACATTGTATGCCTGTATCAAAATATCTCATGTACTCTATTACTACATACACTTACTATGTACCCACAAAAACTAAAAATGAAAAAGAAATTATGTGGTTATAGGCACAAGGGTAGAGAAATCATTCTAAAATACCAGGGGCAACTCTGAGGAGTCATCTTTGAGCCCTCCTGCTCCAATCAATCCACCTCTGATCACTCATTAAGGGGTCCTCTGTCATCACATTTGAGCTTGCTTTGAGGGACACTATAAGATGCAGCCACATAGAACTCTTGGTTGGACATATTGCAGGGATGCCGAGAAGGATGTTAGGTACCATCTTACTTAATATCCTTTATACGGATACTGAAGGGAAAGATTTCTCTCATTGTGAAATGCCAAGAAAAGCTTTTCTCTTTCTCACCCCTTCCTTGTCTTTTAGACAATGAGGTCCATGTACTTGATCATGAATCAATTTTAACAATTATACAGAACTTTATGAATGTGTGTTTCTGTAAAGCAATTGTTTCTCTTATCACACTATCATTCTTTTAGTTTTCTGATCTGTATTTATTTGCATTGTTAATTGGGTGCAAACTACTGTAAATCTTTTAGAGGAAGAAGTGACAGGGAGGCAGTTATAAATACATGAAAACTGTTTCTTCCACCTCACCAGTATGACATCCATCTACCCTTGTGCATTCCAACCACCACTATCCTACTTCTAAACTTCATTATGCCTTCAATTTAGTAAGAGTCCAGTTATTTTCTGCTACTGAGTTTCTCCTGCAGCCTTTAATCCATTCTAACTTTACAAATAGATTGATCTTCCTGATGTACTGTTGGGTTTGAAAACCATCAGATAGTTCAGCACTGTCTACAGAATAAATCCCTTACTTCATTGTCTGGTATTCAAGTGCTTTCACCTTCTGGACCCAGTCTAACTTTTCAAATGTAGCTCCCCTACACACCCTATATTCCAGGCAATTTTGTTACATTTTAGCTTACTTATCACTGATGGCTCTTTCTCTCATCTCATCTCTTTAAGGGGCTCCTGGGTGTGAGTCCCTTTGTTTCTGCCACGGCAAATAATAACATCTGTCACATCACAGATGCTCAGTAAGAGTTTACTGGCTGAGTGACTACAAAGCGCTTTCTGCAAAGGTGGTTTGATTCATGAAGATAGCAGCTGCTTGTAGAGCCTGTTGCTATTTATGACTGTTTCAAATAATGTCAATATAAAGCTTTGGTTCAAAAGCACCTCCTCCTAACCACGATAGTTACATGCAAAACTGGTCTGTTGGTTGTCATTTTCCAGAAGTCTGTGGTGATGGCACACACTTTGAAGTTAACTTTATAGCATCTTTAATATGCATCATCTGCCTATTTTGTTTACCTTTGCCCCACCTTAGCTCACTAGTCCAAAACCCATTCCAGCAACAATTAGTAAGAGTCTCTTAAACTCTGGGGTCCCTAAACAACCTGGCACGAAACTCATCTGTCTTAGTTAATCCTTCCAGGCACTCAAATAATTATCTTCATCAATCCTGAGCTTTGATGGCACTTACACTGCTGCAATCATCATTACTTCATGGCATTTCTAGAAGCAATAAAGTTTCAAGAGAAATTGTGTAACTGTTCCTTGTATCAAACATTTTTAAGCATTTATTGTATTTTGTGAACTCACAAACACCTACTTTTCTTATAGATCATATACTCTCAACTTTCTCACAGCTATAATTCAGAGGTTTCAAGGCTCTATGCAATATATTCTTTCATATGGTGGTCAATAAATCTTGACCAGAAGTGAGAATTGAGTCTTTAAAGGTTACTTGCAAGACCTCTAAAACATTCCTACGCATAATAGGGTGCTTAGAGTAAATGCCTTTTGATAATAATATAAAACTAAAAGAATAACATTTTCAATATGAGAGTGGGTTTCCTTATCTTTTTTAGTTTTTCAAAATAATTCTTATGGAGGTTCATTTTTTTTACATTAATTTTTATAACTGTCAGTTTCATCATGTTCCACTTACTCAATTTCCAAATACCTGCCAGTTGTTTGATGATTAATACAAAATGATCAGTAATTAATACATAATTCATAATTGTCTGAATCATATATTTGGCTTCTCTTACTCACCTGCACCAGGTGGGTCAACTCCACAAGGGACCAAAGTTGCTTTAAGGCTTCCTAGATACATACATCCTTATGTACATACATCCTTATGTAGTGACTAGAATTGTCATCAAATACCTAATGAATTAGTTCAATTAACTGGTGTTAATGTTTCAAAAGAGAACTCTAATTTAAAATCATTTCTCATGGAAAATCTTATGTGTATTAGCAACACATTAGCGATACAGATTTGCTGACTGAAGACAATGGAACAGCTGTGAAGCTGAATCTGAGATGGACTGATATTTATCATCTCAGCTCTCATGAATAGAAACTCTCTAAGGTGCAGACGCAAGCAGAGGAAGGAAGAGATTATCACATCTCTTCTTCCCTCTGATGTGATATGATTCACATCATATCCCTACTCTCCATCTATCCAAACAAAGTTGTCCTTGCAAAGATGCTAGTCACAAGCTCCAAATGTCAGCTTCAAATTCCCACCCTAAGGGTATTCCAATACCACTCTAACCTCCTTCTCCCCTCCCTCCACCTCAGACTTCCAGTTGTGGTCAGACAGATCTGTTTGCCCTTCCCATACCTAACACTTGCTTCATTATTTATACGTCTTTGCTTGGGTTTTCTGTTAATGCTTTTGCCTCTCCTCTTTGTAATCTTTGGCTATCAAATTCCATCAAGTCTAATTTCAAAATTCACTTCCTCCAAGATTTCTCTGATTGTAATAAATCCTGTATTTTATAAGCCCCGAAAAGTCAATTTCATGTAGCTGAAATATTATACCACAGTAAAAAGAAAAGAACATCATTATGAATCACAGAATTGTTTCAATACTAGTTTTTAAAAAGAACAAGAAAGCAATAAAATGGTGTGAGAAATAATGTTTATTTTTCTCAAGTGTAGATTATTCTTTTTTTAAGAATAGGAATTATTGAGAAACGTCAGTTTAATCAGAAAGAGATGGTGGGTGGAGAATTTTTCAGAGGCTATAAGATGACTTTACAGAGCTTTTGTTGTTACCACATGTTGATGATTATTATTTCTAATTTCACATCAAGATTCATGGCTTTTCCCTTTCCTTCACACAAATGCATCACTAGCTTTACTTTTAGGCTTTACAGCCATCAACTGAGTGATAGTGATTAATAATGGAATGAAAGGAGAAACAAAGAATGGAAAGAAAAAAAGAAAGGGGCTGGGTGCAGTGGCTCACACCTGTAATCCCACCACTTTGGGAGGCTGAGGCGGGTGGATTGCTTGAGCTCAGGGGTTCCAGACCAGCCTGGGCAACATAGTGAAAACCCACCTCTACCAAAAAATACAAAAATTAGCTGGGCATGGTGGTGTGCCTATAGTCCCAGCTACTTGGGAGGTTGAGGCAGGAGACTTGCTTGAATCCAGGAGGAGGAGGATGCAGTGAGCCGAGATCACACCACTGCACTCCAGCCTGGGTAACAGAGAGAGACTCTGTCTCAAAGAAAAAAAAGAGAGAGAGAGAGACAAAGAAAGGAAAGTGTTTCAAATAAGGTGAGGATGTGCTTTAAAGGAAGGAAAATTCTATATATGGAAATAATGTAGCTGAGGGGGAGTAGAGAGCAGAAGAAGAGCGGCAGCACAGCAGGTGCACAGCCCTGGAAGGGGAAAGCCACCAGCCCCATGTCTTCCCTGGGCTGGGCGCTGGGACTGCCAGGCTTAGCATGGGTTTCTTGTACAGCTCTTGACACAGAGGACTGAAGGATGTGCAAAACGCAGGGGAGAGAAAGTAAGTGGTTCTGAACTTTGAGGTTGAACATTATGAAATACCATTTTTGTAGGTCAAAACCAGTCAAATATGGCAATTTCATATAGTTGGACCTAGTATTACTTGGTAAGTGTTCATCTAGGTTTTCCGTGAACATATATCAGTTTCTTAGTTTAATCACAGACTTTTTAGGAGCTAAGAACCATATCACCTTCTGTCTCTATAACCTGTACTCAGTGGGTATAAAACAAATGCTTTTTTTTTTTCCAGTCAGGGATGATACAAAACAAGTTTTTTCTTGTGCCACTGGTTGAGGTTTCCAGTACAGAGAGAGTTGAGTCACTAAACCACAGAGCACTCTGTCCCAAGAAAATATTTATTTTGTTTAACAGCATTTTAAATTAGGGAGTGTTATCTCATCAGGTAGAATGAGGACTCATGAGTCAATAGTCTCTGCACACAGGAGATTTTTATTCCTGCAGTCAAGACGAAGGTAGAAACTTTCACTGTGTGAAAATTGGGCACCATCTAACAGAAAGAACCTCTGTATTCATATTCTTCAGTTAAAAATATCTTCATATTGCCTTTGTACCAAAATTTTAAAAATATTAACAATATTTCAAAAAGGAAACAAACTTGTTTTTTATAAACTAGATAATGGTAGGATATATAAAAATGCTTCTAAAAATGAGAAATTCATAAAATTAAAAAGGAGATAAATAAATTTTATTAAAATTTTCTATTTCGCACATTGTTTAAAATGGAAGAAAAAAGGCTATTGGTATTTTTCCCAGCTTTGACAATTGCTTTTTACCGAAAAGGATCAAAATATTTTATTAGCAAAATTAATTTCCCAATCTGTCATCCATTTTTTTTTTCTTTAAAAGAAGAAAATCTTAGGTTTTCCTCATTTGGGAAATACTCAAAATGTTTCTCTCTCTCTCTCTCTCTTTTTTTTTGTTTTTCATTTTTTAGTAAATCGAGACCAGGTCTCACTATGTTTCCCAGGCTGGTTTCAAACTCCTGGGCTTAGGTGATCCTCCCACCTTAGCCTCCCAAAGTATTGGGATTACAGGCATGAGCCACTGCACCTGACCATATTTTTCTCTTGTTACCAAATTTAAGAGTTACAATTTATGTTACTAGACTTTAAATATGAGAAAATCACATAACTGCAATTACCATTAGTTCATTTATTTTTGAAAACCAAAAATATTTGACATCAAACTATTACATGAATCATTCCAATGGATTATTCATTTTGTCCTCTCGCTTTCCTATCAATAGTTTATATGTTTCACTAGTAGAAAAGGGAAGATATTGATCAACCGAAGAAATACCATGCAAAAACGTTGATTCTCTGCTTAAAAGGTAAGCATGTTATGGGAAAGCAAAACACATTTGGATTTACTATTTGTTTATAGACGGAGCCACATGCCTGTGACAATGGAGGCAGAGATTGGAGTGACGCAGCAGCAAGCCAATGAGAACACCAAGGTTTGCTGGCAGCCATGGGAAGCTAGGAAGAGCAAGGAGGCATCCTTCCCTAGAGCCTTCAGAAGGAGCATGGTCCTGCTGACACTTTGATTTTGGACTTCTAGGCCCCAGACTGTGAGAGAGAAAAAACTGTTGTTTTAAGTGACCATGTTTATGGCAACTTGTAATAGCTACACCAGGAAGCTAATATACCAGGCTACCCCAGTGTGAATGTGCATTCTAAAAGACGACTTCAGGAGAGGGCAGTGTTTAACACAGAGATGAAATAATAGGTATTTCTGGCATCAGTAATAACTCAGAGGAAGAGATCTTTTTAGGGACGCTGGCCTTCAGAGTAGTTTTTAAATGAGGCTTGGCCTGTGCCAGTCTCTTCCAGGGAGGGATAGAATGGGCTGTCTCTGAGTAAAGCACTCTACTAAGCCCTCTGGAAGGAAGAAAGATAAATAAAAAGATGTACATGCCCTTTAAAGTCATCCAGGCACTCCAAAGACACCAAAAGTCCCAAGATAAAAAAATGTTGTCTCAGGAACTAAGAAACCTTGAAATAAAATCGAGAAGTACTGAGAGAGAATCTCTGAGCTAAAGAGAACTGTGTATCACTATATCATCCATTCCTTTAAATCCCAGCCAAGTTACACCATATCAAAGATAATTCCTGGTGGCTAAAGAATTAAATGCAAAAACATCAAATCATAAAGATCAGAAGCATATTATGGCATATTAGAAGGGAAGGAAAACAACTTCCTAAGAGTAAAAGCAATGAGAGAAATAAAAAAGAAAGGCTAGGTGCAGTAGCTCATGCCTGTAATCCTAGGACTTTGGGAGGACAAGGCAGGAGGATCAATTGAGCCCATGAGTTCAAAACCAGCCTGGGCAACATAGCAACCCCGTTTCTACAAAACAAACAAAAATCAGCTGAGTGTGATGGTGCTTGCCAGTAGTCCTAGCTCCTCAGGAGGCTGGGGCAGGAGGATTGCTTGAGCCCAGGAATTTGAGGTTACAGTGAGCAAACATTGTACCACTGCATTCCAGCAGCCTGGGTGACAGAGCGAGATGCTAGCTCTAAAAAAAAAAAAAAAAGAGGAAGAAAGAGAAAAGAAGAAGAAAAACATTCGTAGTTTTGCTATGCAAAAATAAAATTTCCATACATTAAAAAATTAAAGGCAATAACAAGCCAGGCAAATACTTTCAACAAATACACCTGATGATTAGTTAAGAGCCATACTAAAGAAACCATATAAATATATAAGAAAAATATTAGCAAACCCAATGAGTGAACAAAGGAAATGAAAAAATAAAGCATTTGAAGAAATAAAGGGTTAATGAAAATATTTTCCCAACTTCACTATATGCAAATTAAAGTAACAATAGGATACAATTTTATTTGTTTTGTATTTAGAGAAGGGGGTCTCTCTGTTGCCCAGGCTGGAGTGCAGTGGTTATTCATAGGTGTAATTATAGTACACTGCAGTCTCAAACTCCTGGCCTCAAGCGATCCTCCTGCCTCAGCCTCCCAAACAGTTGGGACTACAGGTGTGCACCACTACACCTGGCTCAGGATACAATTTTAAAATTGATAATGTTCAATGTTTTAACATACAATGGGGTGGGGTTATATTCATTGCTACAGTCTTTTAGTTAGCAATTTATTCATACTTATCAAGAGACTTAAAATGCTCCTATACCTATCCCCTATAACTCTACTTTTAGGAAATGATTTGAAGGAAATAATTTTCAAAGCATTCAAAGATCTATTTACAATGATGCTTATAGTAATATTATTTATGACAACAAAATTTGCAAACAACTCAACCCATTCAAGTAGTGACTAAGTAAATTATTGCATATCCATATTATGGAATGCCATTTACCCTTTAAGTCATAGGGGCAAAGCTTGTGATATAACGGTAAGTAGAAAAGTAGAATAAGAGATTGCATGTCAACTATGTTACATATCTAAGAGCATACTGAAAGGAAAAACACTAAAATCTGAACAGGTATTATCTCTGACTAGTTGGATCATGAGTGATTTCTATTCTTTCTGTATTTTCCAAAATTGACATTCATTCTCTTATAATAAGAAAAACATTTAATAAAAATGTTTTAAAACTCCTAATAGGTTCCTCAGGGAAGTTTAAATAAAGATTTTGAGTGGCAGTAATAGAAGGTAAAACTCCGATGATGGAATAGAGACCTTTTTACATAATTTAATAAAACATTAATGCATAGATTTTGCCTGCCAGTCTCAATTTCTTTTTCCCAATTTCTTAAGCCAATAATTCCCAATCTAGATCTTGGAATACTTCACAAATTTTTTCTTGGATGGTTTCCAAGACACCATTTGTTTTTAAAATTTGCAAGGGCTGAGCATGGTGGATCACACCTGTAATCCCAGCACTTTGGGAGGCCAAAGTGCTTAGGGTCAGGAATTAAGAGACCAGCCTGGCCAACATAGTGAAACCCCATTTCTACAAAAAATACAAAAATTAGCTGGGCATGGTGGCAGACTGAGGCAGGAGAATCACTCGACCTCCTGGAGGCGGAGGTTGCAGTGGGCCAAGATTGCGCCACTGCACTCCAACCTGAGTGACAGGATGAGACTCCATCTCAAAAATAAATAAATAAAATTAATTAATTAATTAATTAAATTTGCAAGGAAAACAATACTGCAGAGAAATTCACCCTGAATAATGCAGCCAACATCTGTTTTGACACTTGTCAGATAATTGAAAAGCAATCATTACAAATGATTGTAATGTAATTTTGTAGGTTGGGGGCAGTGACTCATGTGTGTAATTCTAGAACTTTGGGAGGCCAAGGCAGGAGTATCACTTCAGCCCAGGAGTTCAAGATCAACTTGGGCAACACAGTGAGGCCCTATTGCTACAAAAATTTAAAACATTAATCAGGTGTGGTGGCCCCTGTAGTCCTGGCTACTTGGGAGGCTGAGGTGGGAGGAGGATGGCTTGGGCTGAGGAATTTGAGGCTGTAGTAAGCTATGATCACACCATCCTGGTTGACAGAGGGAGACCTTGTCTCTAAAATAATAATAATAATAATAATAACTTTGTAGTGCTGGCAGCTAGATTGAGGTGTGGGACCGGAGAACACAGAAATTAACAGGAGAATGTCTTTGTTTTGTTTTGTTTCCTGTTGTGCATCATTTCAAAATCATTTACTCTACCTAAACAGGGGACAGGGAACAAATAATGAAGGGGCACCCTGATTCTATTCATTGTTTGGTTTTTCAGTGATCTGTATCTTTTCATTTACCCTACAGCTTCTTTTTGTTAGCCATACACATTTTACAGAACAAATCAACAAATCCATCAACTGAAACTGGTAGAGATTTACAAGTAAATCTTTTCCCTTGCAAACTGATCCAGGATAAAATCTTCTGGTTTATTATCCCCTAGTTTTTATTTTACATCAGGGATTAGCACACTAAGGCCTGCAGGCCAACTCTGGCACACCACCTGTTTTTGTAGATAGAGTTTTATCGGAAGAGCCACATTGCGATTGTAATACGGCCGTGTCCATGGCTGCTTTAGTGCTACAATGGGAGAAAGTTGAGCAGTTGCAATAGAGACTGCGTGGTTGACAGGGCCTAAAATACTTACTACCTAGACCTTTAGAGTAAAAGTTTGCCAACCTCTGTTTTAGGAGTCTAGAGGTTTGCTTAACACAGTGTCTTCTTTTTGCACTTTTATAACCTTCACTGAAGAGGAATAAGCACTCCTAAAACTCTAATTGGTATTATCAGATAATTGTATTACAACTCAAGCTCAAGTTTATCCAATCCTGGATAAACTTAAAGACAGGAAAAAATTGCCCACAGTCTTAAATGCAGTTCAAAATCTGAATAATTCTTAAATTTACTTACTTTTTTTTTGACTACTGTTGTAGCTATCCTCCAAAACATCCCACATGCTCCTCACCTCCTGGTATTTACACCTGTGTCCTCTCTTATACAAAGTGGTGATACCTCACTTCCAAAACTAGGTAATAACAGTGTGTCCTCTTTCTCCTTTCTCTCTCTCTCTTTCTTTCTTTCTCTTTGTCTCTCAATCTCTCTCTCTCTGATACATCATTTTCTCTGGGCCTCCAGCCAATAGCCAGTGAGGAACTGAGACCTTCTGATAACAGCCTCATGTGTGAACCTGGAAATGGATCTTCCAGTCCCAGTCAAACCTTCAGATGCCTACAGCCCTGGTTGACAGCTTGACGGCAACCTAAGAGAGAACCTGAACTGCAACCAATCAGCTAAGCGGCTCCTAAATTCTTGACCTGCCCAAACTGAGAGATAATGAATGTTCATTGTTTTGTTTCAAGACACTAAATTTTGGGGTAATTTGTTACATGGCAATAGAAAATTAGTGTCTTTACCTCTGTCACTACTACTGCATATATATATGTATGTATGTGTATGTTTATATATATATTTCCCAGTTTCTAGCAATGAAAAGCAAACAAAAACTGTCAGATGCAATCTTTTCCTTCAAATGAATTGTAAATTAGATCTAGCCCAGGTCTCAGCCCCAGAAATGTCATGAACTTCAAACCAACTGGAGACTTTCCTCTTTATTATAACAATTCCAATATCAGCCATTAAAGCAGGTCTCAATGACTCCATTCTATTGCTACAGTGACACTAGTCAAAGAATTAAATCCCAGATAATATGGAGGTACTGCAATCAACACAACATTCACCCCAGGAGGGCTATTAGGATGTTTTACAAAGAATGTATAAAGCCCAGGAGTTTAATGGAGGGGCCTCAAAGACCGAATCATGGGTTAAGGAGGACAGGCGGAGGTGCGCGTGGTGGACACATTGCCAAGAATCTACCAGAGAACTCCATTTTTTTGCACCTGTTTAGCAGAGCCCAGGTACATTCACCACCTCCTATGTTTGGGTTAGAGATTTGCACCCTTAACTCTCAATTGTTCAAGCCCTCCAATAACCTACTGATTTCCCCTGGAACATACTTAACTCCTTGCGGGGTAGGTACTGGGTCATCTTTCATCTTTGTACCTACAACAGCTTGTACAACAATGAATTCACATAGAAGGCCCTCAACAGATGTCTGAGAAGGGAGGAAATGAGAAAGGGAGTGAAGAGCAGGTTTGAAGTACAATAGGGTTTTCCTCCAACTACATAATCTATTGTATTGCAAACTATTTCAAACAAAGTTGTATAATTTCTCTTGATGGACCTCCTTCCACTGAAAATTTCTGAAGTGAGCAAAGTCATGCAGAAAACATTAATGAAAGTACAAAGTAGGGTGGAAAACTCCTCTTCGCGTTGACAGTGATTCATCTCCCAAGGAATCTAGGTTATGAGGTACAATTAAGAGTTGTTATTTGAATATTTCATTCTCAAAGAGCTTCAAGACACAAGAGGCATTTAGAAGACAGCAATGATTTTTGCCACGCTAGAATTAATATTCTGGTCTTTAAGTATATAGTCAGTTTTTAGAGCATTGTTTTCAATAAAACAGGGACCTACCCACAAGCACTTATAATTGAACTGATGCCTAAGTAAACAATGTAAAGAAACCCCTCCATGTCAACACAGCCTTGTGGGTGGCAAATTCATCATGTCATTTGCATCTGATGATGATATCTGGTTCTATGAAGCCAGAGTGGGCCCATACCAGATGTTAGCCTTGATAGAATTCCCTGGGAGCCAGCTGGCCCTCTGTAGGGTAGGTGCTGTAGGGTACAGAAACATTCCAAAGGGCCCCTTGTCACTTCTGCAGGCAAGTCCCATGACAAACGACTTAGGGTGTTCAATAACAAAAATACAGCACACTACAAAACAGCGTGGCCATTCCTGCATGTATTTTTCCCCGCTCATAGGGTAGTCTGTCCACCTACAGGTAGAATAATTAAGTCAATAAAACAGAATACAGTGACGTTTTTTCAGATTGGTGCATTTGTTTAACTGGAACAAGCAAGTTATTTGCCCATCTAGGTTTATAATCTCCTCATCTTTTTTTTTGAGATGAAGTTTCGCTCTGTCACCCAGGCTGGAGTGCAGTGGGGCAATCTCAGCTCACTGCAAGCTCCACCTCCCGGGTTCACGCCATTCTCCTGCCTCAGCCTCCCCAGTAGCTGGGACTACAGGCGCCCGACACCACACCCGGCTAATTTTTGTATTTTTAGTAGAAACGGGGTTTCACTGTGTTAGCCAGAATGGTCTCAGTTTCCTGACCTTGTGATCCGCCCGGCTCGGCCTCCCAAAGTGCTGGGATTACAGGGTTGAGCGACGGCACCCGGCTTTTTTTTTTTTCTTTCAACTTTTATTTTAGAATTAGGGGAATTGAGCAGGCTTTTCCCAAAGGCATATCGCGTGGTGCTGAATTATCTCCTCATCTTACAGTATAACTCAGATGTCATTCTCAAGATGGCTTAGAATCTAAATGCTTTAGTTTAAAAAGACTGCATGAAGAAAGAATCTGCACTAAATGAAAGATTAAAGTGTCCAGCTAAGAGTGTACTTATATCATATTTAAGCAGGTTGTTGACTATTTTGAGAGAGGTTTATTCCAAAGTGGGGTTTAGGAGACTACATGGCAGAGGACTAAATGAATTCATTTTTAGGAGGCTATGGTAACTTGTCTCCAAAGACAGTCCCTACAACGGGTTTGGGAATCACTTGAGGTCAGGAGTTTGAGACCAGCCTGGCTGACATGGTGAAACCCCATCTCCACTAAAAATACAAAAATTAGCCAGGCATGGTGGTGCACACCTGTAGTCCCAGCTACTCAGGAGGCTGAGGCATGACAATCACTTGAACCCGAGAGGCGGAGGTTGCAGTGAGCCAAGATCATGCCATTGCACTGCAGCCTGGGTGACAGAGTGAGACTCCGTCTCAAAACAAAAACAAAAACAAAAACGAAAACAAAAACAAAGACAGTTCCGACCGTTGCCCCCTCTGTACTGCATGATGCTCTTCACATTGAAGCATAGTTATTTTCCTCTCCTGAGCTGCGTTTAAGAGGTGCAGCTACCGAGCTACAGACGCCTCATGGAGAAGGAAAGGCCATGAGATAATATGGGAAGAAACTTTGAACCCAACAGACAACAAGAACTGAGGCCCCATACATGTGACCTGGGTGGAGTGGCTCAACCAGCTCCCACCATTCAAGCCACCCTAGCTGATTCACCAGGCATGTGACTGAAGGAGCCACGTTACACGTTCCCACCTCAGAAAGTCCCAGATGCACAGAATCATTACACACAATAAAGAATCATTATTTTAGTTCACCAAATTTGGGGGTAGATGTAATGCAGCAATCGATAACCAAAGCAGGCTAAAGTCACATAGCCCTGTGCTAAAATCCTTTTGCTTTTTTTGTTTGTTTGTTTTTGAGACACGGTCTTGCTCTGTTGCCCAGGTTGGAGTGTAGTGGCACCATCATGGCTCACGGCAGCCTCAGCCTCCCAAGTAGCTGGGATCACAGACATGAGCCACCATACCCAGCTAATTTTTAAATTTTTTTTGTAGAGACAGGGGTTTCGCTATGTTGCCCAGGCTGGTCTCAAACTCTGGGACTCAGGTGATCCTTCTGCCTTGGCCTCCCAGAGTGCTGGGATTTACAGGCCTGAACCACCACACCCAGCCTAAAATCCATTTTTCATAAAGATATTACATTGGGTCATTTCTTATGAAAATCATTCATAGAAAATCCAGTTGTTCTAAGTGTTTATTAGGAGAAACCTGAAATCTAAATATATTTTAGAAATGATGGATAGATTAAAACAAGATTTAAAAAAATAATATGTAATATATTTCTGAATTGATCTCTTACTATTTTAAATGAACAGGGCAGTAGGAAAGGGCAAATAAAGAATCAACTCAAAAGTACTAAGCACCTTGACAATTTTAGTTTAATAGTAATAACTACATTTTATCCAGTGATTGCTATAGCCCCAGCACTGTGCTAAGTATGCACTTTACATCTGTTACCTCATTTAATCCTCACAACAAACCTGTGAGATAGGTGTTATTACTGGCATTTTATGCATAGGAAGAAACTGAGGCTAAAAGAGGTTAAGTAATGGGCCTACAGTCACACAGGAAGTTGTGGAGCTGGGATCTGAACCCGACCAGCATGATCTGAAAGCTGTTTAACTATTTACTGTAGTATAAGGCCTCCACCTTTAATAATAAAATGGTTTCATTATTCGGTTACTTTCATGCTTAGAAAGGAATATATCTCACAGCAATAATAGCTAAAAATAAAAGCCATATTTTGGTCTAGAGTAAGTGACTTAAAGTGTTTTGTATGCAACTTGGCATACTTTTGTATTTAAACTATGGTATTTGGCCAGTCTCATCTCATGCCACATGGTTCCTCTGAATTTTATATATATATATGGATGTAGGAGAAATTCCCATATACAGCATGGACATTTTCCTTTTGTTATTTTATAGTCCCTAAAAGAGTATTTGTTTTATAAAAGGGAGAACTGAGGCACAACCATCTCATTCCAATGGTTTATCCAGATCAACCCTCCCCTTACTCAAGCACATGTTATCCTTTCATTATTCAGAGAGGGCATAGCCCTGATTAGCAAGGCTAATCAGCGATATGTTCCACATAGAGATAGAAAATAGAAGGAAATGAAAGGAAAATAATTTTGCCAAAGGGTAAAATTTTCAGGTCATCAACTCTGCCAGCCTTACAGATTGGTTTTATCCATTTCAAAGAGTCTAAAACTATAAAAATCTCCACAAAGAGAAGTTGTTCAATACCAAGTGAACAGCTGGCTTGGGTTGTTTCTAGAACCTCAATGAGCAACTTGCATTCACAAAAGATCAAGGGAAAGGATACTCTGACTTATCTGATAACAAGTTGGAGAAGATGCCTCAACTGAGGACAACTGATCTGTTACTTCCACAAAGCTCCTTCACAGTCTCTTAGTTTTGCCAAACTGGGCTAGAATTTGGGGTGATGCTTTGATGCACGGAAAGGACAATGAACTGAAGGACTGAAATACCTGCCTTATGCCAAATATTTTCTTTGTGTTCCTACAGTAAAAGGAGAACCTGATGTGGTATCAGAAGACCTTACATAAATGCTAACTCTGCCATGTCTAACTGTATCACCTGAGGCAAGATACTTTCTCTTGGACTTTAAGATTCTTCACCTGTAGAATAAGGATGACCATACAACTCAACACAGGGTTGTTAGAGGAATTAAATGGGATAGTACCTGTGATTGTACTTTGTCAACTGCAAATCTCCTTACAAATGTTAATTCTTATAAGTTTCCCAGAAACATTTTACGATATATCACATGAGTATACTGCCTTCAACTTTCCAAAGAAAATATAGCAGATCTGAAAGTCTAAAGAAGTCAGTTTAAAAAGAAGAAAAGAAAAAGTAAAATATACCAGATATTATTATCCATCATATTGGTTGTTTACATAAGACATAAAAAAGTGAGAAGAGTGGAGATATTTAATTTTTAACGCCTGACCAATTTCTAATACACTATGTCCAATTCAATGGAAATATTCATTAATTCTTTCAACAAAAAACATTTTTGTGTGACTTACCACAGTGAATAAAATGCCCTCAGGGAGCTTACTTTTGAATGAGAGAGACATAGAATAAACACAAAAGGAAGCTAATATTAATTATAGTGTCAAGTATTGATAAGTTCTACAAAGAAAAATGAAGTGGCTTCAGAGGATAAAGTGATGGAAGGTACTGTCTTAAGGGCAGTTGAACAGAGGTCTCTCAGGAGGAAAATGTTTGAACAGAGACTTAAATAACGTGAGGAGGATGAGCCAAGCACACAGCTGGGGAAGAGCATTACCATACAGAGGGAACAGCAAGCACACAGGCTTGAGCTCAATGTGGTCCAGAAAGTGAAAAAGGCCGAATGTGCCTGGGTGGGCTGCAAGAGGCAGACAGAGGCAGGAGGTGATGCAGTTTTAGGGACCAGGCCATAAGCCAGGTAGCTACGGGTTTTATTCTGAGTGTAATGAGGAAGCACTGAAGGGTTCTGAGCAGGAGGAAAACACCATTACATTTAGGTTTTTCAAGAATCCCTCTGGGGGGAAAATGTTTTTTAATAAAAAAAATAATAAAAAAAAAAGAATCTCTCTGGCTATTACGTAGAGAACTGACTTTAGTGGGGAGAGTGAGCAGCAGGAAACAAAAAAGGAAGACTACAAAGGCTGCTCTTTGAATAATCCAAGCTAGACATCACAGAAGAATGGACTAAGATGATAGCAGCTGGGAATGAGCTAAGAAGTGTGGTCAGATTCTAGACATATGTTTATGATAGAATGATACTGACAGATTGAAGGTGGGGTGTAAGAGGAAGAACGGTTTCCAGGATGATTCCAAGATTTGGAGGCCTGAAATACTGAATTATTTAGATTTACTGAGATAGGGAACATTCAGGAAGGAGCAGGTTTGGGGAGAGAATTAATCAACAGTTGGGTTTTGGAACTGTTATTTAATATATTACAAAAGCATATTAGACGTTCAAGTCAAGAGGCTGGGAAGGCTGTTGGATACATGTGTCTGGGATGCAGAGAGAGGTGGATACTGGAGATATAAATGTGGAGTCAGAATCATAGAGATGATTTAAAGCTGTGAGTCTAGAAAGCTCACCTGGAAAGTAAATGCAGAGAGAAAGGAGCTCCAAGAACTGAGCCCTGAGGCCCTTCCACATTTAAAAGTTGGGAAGAGAAGGAATAACCAGCAAAAGAGGCAAAAAGAGAGTTCATGGAGATAGGAGGAAAGTGAGCAGGGCCTAGTGTCATAGGACGCCAGTGAAAAAAGGAAACCTGCAGGTGTTGTGAGATGTTGCTGATAATTTGAGTAAAAGGAGGTCTAAGAATGAATTACTGAATTTGGCAGCATGGAAGTAAATGACAGCCCCTAAACCTGACGTTTCCTTCCACGTGGAAGGAATTCTTTCAGGCGACTCCTAGTCCCTCTTCTCACTCTGCCTCTATGGAGACAGTGACTTCTCTGGTTGATAAATGTGGGTAGAATTAATGAACATGCCTGGTGCATTCTTCCTCCTTTTAGGAGCCAGCTGCGTGCAGGGAACACGCAGGCATTCTTCTCTGCTTCTCCAGGGGCAGACTCTGCCCACTGGGGACACCTGAGCTCTCCTAATCTGTCTAGAACCCAGGCAAGAAAATAGTGTTATTCTGATGTTGACTGTGGGTTTGAAAAAAAGAAAAGAGTGTTATTAATTTGGCATTCCTTTGAGACTTCAAGACCCTCATAGACTGTTTCAGAGGAGCCCAATTGGAGTGGGTTCCAATCAGAAAGGGGAAGAAAGTGGGATAAGAGGAAATGAAAATAGCAAAGTATAAACACTCTTCTGTGGTTTTTTTTTCCTCTGTAAAGAGGATCAGATAAATGAGTGGCTGTGGGGTCTAGGAAAGCGTGTGTGTGTGTGTGTTTAAGATACATGAAATTACAGCACATCCATATGTTGATAGGAATGACCCAGAAGAGAAAGGAAGAATAATGACTCGGGAAGGAGGGAACTTTGAGTAGGTAAGAGGGGATGGGGTCAGGAGCAAAAGTGAAAGGCTTGACTTAGACATGAACATGGACATCCACAGCAATAGGAGAAAAGTTGAGGACTGAGTACAAATGAAGACAAGTTGGTAGTGGGTGTGGGATTCTATATGATAGATTTCGTTTTCTCAGAATAAAAAGCGAGGGCATCAGCTGAGATGTGGAGTGATGTTTAAAGTTTTGAGGAGAGATGAAGAGAATGGAGAATAAAAGACGTGAGGAAATACAGTAGGATTTGCCGGGTCAGCACCTAGGGCCCACACAGCATATGTGCTCATGAATTTAAAGTGAAACTGGCTGGGCACGGTGGCTCATACCTGTAATCCCAGCACTTTGGGAGGCCGAGGCAGGTGGATTGCCTGAGGTCAGGAGTTTGAGACTAGCCTGGCAAACATGGTGAAACCCCGTCTCTACTAATAATACCAAAATTAGCTGGGCGTGGTGGTGGGTGCCTGTAATCTCAGCTACTCGGGAGGCTGAGGCAGCAGATTCAGTTGAACCTGGGAGGTGGAGGCTGCAGTGAGCCGAGATTGCACCATTTCACTCTGGCCTGGGTGACAAGAGTAAAAATTGTCTTAAAAAAAAGAGGTGGTGGGTAATCAGTTCTCACAGTAGCGTCCTTCTGGGGCTGGTCCTCCAGGCCATATGCAGTAGGGAGGGAGGATGAGTAAAATGGTCATGTCATGTGAGTAAAATGGTCTTGTGTCATCATTAGGTTTTTATTGAAATATACATTGTTAATAACGTTTGTATTTTTGCTTGAAAGCTTAGGAAAAGTCAATTGAGTAACTATCCTTCAAAGAGGGTGCCAAATAGGAGAAAAAAATACATTTTACTATGGGGTCCTAGAAAGATAGTTTGGATACGAAATTTGATAAACCAAATATTACGTATAGGATTTGCTAGTTAAAAGAAGTTAAATTACTTCAAAAAGTGGATACCCTTTGCAATGCAAACAATCCTTTGCTTTGTTTCTAATATTTTGCCTTTTATACATTAGGTTATTTTAAATCATGAGAGAGAGAGAAGGAAAGGAGGGAGAGTCTGGGCGCGGTGGCTCACACCTGTAATCCCAGCACTTTGGGAGGCCGAGGTGAGGAGATTGCTTGAGCCCAGGAGTTCAAGACCAGCCTGGGCAACATGGCAAAACCCTGTCTCTATAAAAATTACAAAAATTAGCCAGGCATAGTGGTGTGGGCCTGTAGTTCCACCTACTGAGGGGCTGAGGCAGGAGGAATCACTTGAACCCAGGATATTGAGGCTGCACTGAGCCGTGATCATACCATTGCACTCCAACCTTGGTGACAGATGAGAACTTGTCTCAAAAAAAAAAAAAAAAAAACAGGAGGGAGAACTGAGGACTGGAGAGCTGGAGGAGAAGAGGAGATTTAAAAAGTAAAAGTGAATTAAATCCTTTAGTATTTAAAAAACCTCCATAGTTCAACTGGAAAAGTTCACTAGAGCCAAACTTACATCATTCTAGTGCTTCAGTGCATCTCTTGTACTGACATAAATAGCATAAATGTTATGCTTATATCTATAACACAGGTAAAAATGTTTCTGCTGCAGTTTTACATGGAAATTGCTCTACAGATCAAACTTTTTAATTTACAGAATTAATCTAAGAAAGATAAAGGAAGTTTTTGTTTTTTTTTTTTAAATTCTGTGACTCTAGCCAATGCAAAGGGAGATTTTAAAGTTGAATGATTGAACTGTGGCTGGAAGGTAACTTAGCAAAACGTATTGTTATGAAAAAGTTTTATTGATAGCAAAAAAAACAAAAACAACTCTAGCACTTACTTTGATGAGGCAAGTTTCTTTTAGTCTGCAGGTAATACTAATCCTGCTACTATTTCAACCCAACTGTGATTCTCTAAAGTCAATTCATTATTTTCTGTAGATCAAGGGGTCATTCATTAAAAGGTAAATGGGTTCTTTCCATAACACCAAGAAGTAACTACATCAAGACAGCAAATTACCAAATGGTGGTCTGATATCCTCCAAGACTACAGGAGCAATTCACTTCCAGAGTATTTTAATCACTATCCATCTCCGAAGGCCTTTAAAAAATAGCCACTTTTAACCTACTTGTCCATCACAACATCACTTCTAAAATGAAGTTCCTGAAAAGGGTGATAATGTGACTCACACTAGTTTTGGGTGCCTAATCATGCTCCCATGGTGCCTTGTTGATCGCATTATCACTTCCTTATCCAGCTGTTGATTCAGTCCCATTACTTGAAAAGAACCCCTTAAGGGCAGGAACCATCTTTCAACATCCCCCAAATAAACATTATGGAATGAGTGAGTAAATGAAGGCATGCAACATGAATTGTCCCAAGTCACAGTAGCAGAAGATGATGAAATATGTGTTTTAAAATTCTTGAACAAATAGGTCAGATGTGGTGGCCCACACCTGTAATCCCAGCACTTTGGGACGCTGGGGCGGGAGGATTGCTTGAGGCCAGAAGTTCAATATCAGCCTGGGCAACATGGTGAAACCACCTCTCTAAAAAAAAAAAAAAAATGCAAAAATTAGCTGGGCATGGTGGCTCATGCCTGTGGTTCCAGCTACTCGGGAGGCTGAGGTGGCAGGATCACCTGAGCTTGGGGAGGTCAAGACTGCAGTGAGACACGATGGTGCCACTGCACTCCAGCGTAGGTGACCGAGTGAGACCCTGTCTCAAAATAAATAATTAAACAAATAGAAAACAAACAAAACCCTATTGGGATTTTGATTAGAAAGGCATTAAACCAAGACCCCTGCACTCAAGAATTTACCCACCACTTGGTCATGTGAAGACTAAGTTCTAACAGGATTGTGGCCATAAAGGAAATATGTGTGGATAGGCTGCAGGAATCCAAAAGGGAGTCACCAATTCTAATGAGAAAAGGTCAGAAAAAAAAACCCACAAACTGACATCAAGGCCCAGAACACTGAAAGAAAGCTGAATCTGGGGTTGACATGGTTTGGCTCTGTGTCCCCACCCAAATCTCATCTTGTAGCTCCCATAATTCCCATGTGTTGTGGGAGGGACCTGGTGGGAGATGACTGAATCATGGGGGCAGGTCTTTCCCATGCTGTTCTCGTGATAGTGAGTGGGTCTCAGGAGATCTGATGGTTTTAAAAATGGGAGTTTCCTTGCACAGCTCTTTTTTTTGCCTGCCACCATCCACATAAGACGTGACTTGCTCCTCCTTGCCTTCCACCATGACTGTGAGTCACGTGGAACTGTGAGTTCTCCATTAAACCTCTTTCCTTTGTAAATTGCCCAGTCTCGGGTTATGTCTTTATCAGCAGCACGAAAATGGACTAATACAGGTGTGGATGCCAAAAATGGACAAGGTGAGAGCAGAAAGAAACCTTAGGAATGTTGAGATCCTAGCCCATAGATTAACAGGACAAGACTGAGTCACATCCGAGGCAGGGTCCAAATGACATTCATGCAAAGCCCTCCCCTTTGGAGGGTCTCATGAAGAGGCCATACTCTCTAGGCTCAGCTCTAGTGGTACTAAAAGCATTCTGAACCCAAATTCCTGAAGACAGTATCCAGATAGAGTCCTCAACCATCTTGAACTCAACATACATAAAACACTGTGGTTTCCACCACCCCATCTTCCCCACTGCCAAAAATGATTTTACATGAAGTTCTGTCAAGGGCATGGCAAGGGTAATGCATCACCCAGACTTGAAACCTTGGAGCTGCTTTCCACTCTTCTATTCCCGTGCCACTCACATCCAGCCAACTGCTGCCTCATGATTCTCCCTCCATTCTTATGCTCATATCTGACTCTTATTTTCCACTGCCTTTGTTGCCTCTTAAATCCAGGATCTTATACCCTGAGGCCTGAATAGTAACAATCATCTCCTCTGTTCACCTTCCTGGGCCTCAAGTGCACTGCACTCCAGTTCTCCTGAGTGTGTTGATTGCCTCAGATTCTCAGAGTGGGATGGCTTCCTGTCTCCATTCCAGCACACACCCACACCCTCAGGAGTCCTCCCCACAATCCCAGGAAGCTCAGAGGTTTCTCCCATTTGCACAGGTCCAGGGTTCTTACTTTCCTCGCTGCTCCGTTGGCACATTTCAGTCTTACCCTGACTCCTCTGGTATTTGGCATTATCAGCAATTGAGGCTCTACCCATACGTGGATGTACTAGAAAACAGAGGCTTACCAAAAATATAACTTTACCAACAAACACTACCTTTTTCCCCTAATTATTATTTTTCTTTTTAAGGCGAGTCAAGTGAAGCAGTAGGAGTGGGGAAGGAACAAAGAAATCTGTAACTGGTTGTGATCAACTAGTTATAAACACCACTGCACTCAGACCAGTCAGACACAACCATTTTGACAGAATTTTTGCTTCTGTGAAGAAAAATAGAATCTCAGGACCCCAAACTCACTATGCCAAAGGGAAGTTAAAATTGGGAACTGAGGCATGCAGAATGTGCTTTGCTTTTGTTCCCAAACAGACAGCTGTCATTTCACCACCTTGTGTCATGGCTTCATTTCCTCTACTCCCTCTTTTCACATGTGTATCTTATGTAAAATGTAGACTTACTGAGCACAAGACAATGTAATTACTTTTTCCTCCACTCATCTTTTTACATGTAAAATGTAGATTTACTGAGACTAATCAGAGCCTGCAAGAACATAGCCATCTGCTTTATGAACCTCTCTTTTTTTTCCCTCCAGACTGCTCTTTCCCCTTTAAATACTGAAGTTCCCAAAGTCCCCTTTAGAAAAAGCACAGGTCGCCAATGCTCCTGTATGCTTATATTTTTTCCTGGGTGTGTCTTCAACCTTGGCTAAATAAACTTGTATTTGTTTTGAGACCTGCCTCAGTCACTTTTTGGTTTACACTTCAATACTTGGAATGATATCAGAATGTACAAAATTACTGTATTGCGCAGTCAGAGCCAGCTAGGAGGACTTCTGTGGGGCTCATCCCTTGTTGTAAGTTGATGTTAAAGGTTTCTTATCTGCTAGATTCAGGAAGAACCACAGAGTAAATCAGAGAGCCAAGTTTATTAGATCAGTGACTTTATAGATAAACAATTTGAAATCAATATCAATTGGCCTAGGGACAACTTTAACCTTCTGTATGGAAAGGAATAGAGACTTCAAAACAGTTATATTTGCCTGCTCAGATGATTTTTTTCCTGCCTCAAGATTCTTGATTATAAGTCAGAGTGAAGCTTGCTGGAGGCTATCTTTTGAGTGAGTGGCATAATAGAATATTTCTGTATTTAACTTCTCTGGTATGACCCCCTAATCACTTAAAAACTTGTAAGGAGGCCAGGTGGGGTGGTTCACGCCTGTAATCCCAGCACTTTGGGAGGCCAAGTTGGGAGGATTGCTTGAGCCCAAGAGTTTGAGACCAGCCTAGGCAACACAGTGAGACCCCGTCTCTACAAAAATTTTTAAGAATTCACCTGGCATAGTGGTGTGTGCCTGTAGTCCCAGCTACTCAGGGGGCTGAGGTGGGAAGACTGCTTGAGCCCAGGAGGTTGAAGCTGCAGTGAGCTGTGATCACACCATTGCACTCCAGCCTAGGTGACAGAGTGAGGCCCTGTCTCAAAAACCAACAAACAAAACTTAGAAGAGTTAGGTTTTATTCTTATATTTATTTGTCTTTCTCATGGTGACATAGGAGTTAAAAAGAAGTTAGGCAGTTAGTAAGGATACGGAAGTCCTTGGTGAGATTTTCCTTTTAATGAAAAGCAGCCCCCAAATCATTTCTTTTCTAACAAAGAGCAGCCTGTAAAACTGAGCTGCAGACATAGATAAGCAAGGTGGAAGCTTGTACAGGTGAATGCCAGCAGCTGTTTCAATAGGAAAAGGCTACCTGGGGGCTAGACATGTTCAACATGGCGGCTCCGTCTTCCCTTTTCTTTGTCAACCATGTGTATAGCAAGGGGCAGACAACATGGCACTGGCCAGGTAAAAAACTTACTTTCATAATAAAAGATTAGGGTAGGGTGGCCAGCTTCTTCATGTACTATGTAAACATCATGCCTGGTCCAACCAATCTTTAGGCCCTATGTAAATCAGACACTGCCTCCTCAAGCCAGTCTATAAAACCCCATACACCTTACCATGGGACCAGAAGACCCACTCAGGTGCCCCTCTCTGCAGAAGACAGAACTATTCTCTTTTCTCTTTCTTTCACTTACTAAACCTCTGCTCTTAACCTCGCTCCACGTGTGTCCATGTCCTTGCTTTCCTTGGCATGAGGCAACAAACCTCGGATATTACCCCAGACGAATGACATTGCTTCAATAGTACAATGCTTACTCTATACATGTAACAAATATCTACTGAATCTACAATTATGCACCCAAGTCATTGCCAAGACACCTGTCATGACGGCAAGTTAACAGGTTGGAAAAATAGTTGTAAGTTAATGGTGAGGTTGTTCAGGCTAAAACAATAGTGGAGTTTGAAAAAGGAATGTAGAATTAAATTTTAGAGTTGTTAACAGTAAAGAAATAATAATGATAGCAACAAGAGTCAGCTAAATGCCTAGGCAGATAGGGGTGGGTCCCTGGTAAAACCCCACCTTCAAGCCAAAAAAAAGCCTGAAGGCTGAAAGATCAGACTGCTGGTCCCAGATAAAATGTGTGATGCAGGGTGAGAACTTCTGTTCCTGTTTGCCTGCCTTTTCCCAGTTGATTCTTTCTGAATAATGCCTTTTAATCAATTGAATGTTGCCTTTTCCATACTAGCTATGGCCTGCCCTTCCCCTATTCTAAGCTCATAAAAGCCCCAGACTCAGCCACATTGGGGGGACTTTCCTGTCTTCAAGTAGGGGGACCACCCCTGTGTCCCCTCTCCACAGAAAGCTATTTTGTCACTAGATGAAACTCCTGCTTTGCTCACGGTTTTATTGTCAGCATATCCTCATTCTTCTTGGATGTTGGACAAGAGCTCAGGACCCAGAAAGGTTGCCACACTGATCTTTTGCCCTCACTGGCGAAAAGTAGCCACTCCATGTGACAGGGCCAGGAGCCGACTGACCTGCCAACACACTACCATCCATTGAGCTGTGGACAGTGGAACTAAAAGAGCTAATCAGCACACTAACACCTCTTCTGGGGCTTCAGAGTTGCAGGCACCCTTGCCTGGGCAACACGACATTCCCCTCAAGGCAACACTCCTGGTCTGGCTGCAGGCCCCACATGGAGCTTACTCCTGTGTTGGCACCTGGAGTGGCCAGCTGGCTCCTGCACTCGCTCTCTCACATGCACCCTCCCACAAGAGACTGAGTGTGGCAGGCCAAGTAGACAGGATGCCCCTGATGCGAGTCCAGCAAAGGGGCTGAGAGAAAATTCCTGTGTCAATAAGATATTCATTTTATCCCTAACCTATGAAAGAAGATAAAGCAGAGAGCAAGGGTAAGTGCCTTGGTTATCTTTACAGAAACTAGACTTTGAGGGACTTCCAAACCTTTATATCTACGGTGGTAGTCTGTGGGGACAGAGTACTGTCTTTCATGTTTTGTTTTTTTTGGTTTCTTTCCAACAAGGCTAGGAATAGGGTGAGTCAAGAGAGGCATCTAGGGTGCAAATGTAATATAGCCTTCACCTTCAGGCCACCTGCCTCAGGTCATCTGCACGATCTTGAGCATTACATCTTATGTCCTCGATGCCTCTCTTGTCTCTCCCAGCTCAGCTGCCACATTTTCTTCTTTCCTCTTCAATAGCTCATCTGCCAGTCTGTAGCCCTGCTTTTTAAATTTTTAAAAATACAGAAATTAAATTTTAGTGAGACCCTGTCTTTAAAAAAAAAAAAAAATAACTGAGCATGGTGGTACATGTCTGTAGTCTCAGCTACTCAGGAGGCTGAGGTAGGAGGGTTAAGCCTGGGAGGTCAAGACTGCAGTGAGCTGTGATTGTGCCACTGCACTCCAGCCTGGGCAGCAGAGCAAGACCCTATCTCAAAAGAAAAAAAAAGTAAATCTCACCATTGCCTTTGTTCTCAATTAATGTAAAACAAACTCAATGTAAAACAATTCAAGAAACACAGAAATCAGATGGAAAACAAAATCCCCATAATGTCACACCTAGACATAACATATTTTTCAGTGCCCCTTCCCATATATTTTTCAACCAAGTGAGATTAGACTATACATTGTTCTTTTTAAAATGTATTAACAGTATATCACAAGTGTCTTTTATGTCAACAAACACACAATGTGTAAAATGAATACTATAATTTGTTTAGCAAATCCTTGATTGAAGGACTTTTAGGATGGTTCTAGTTTTTCACTTTCATAAATCACTCTAAGAGAAACATTCATTCATTTGTTTAAGTATTTACATCTTTCCTCCTCATCTCAAAATTTCAGCCAAAGATCTGCATTGGAGAACATTGGGCAATATATTCTGAAGAAAGATATCGGAAAAATCTGTGCCAGAGGTACTAACATACAGCAGAACCAGCCAAGCAACTGTCAAGCCCCACTTTTAACCTCAGGCTTATATAAAATGAAACTGGAAATCTGAAAGACTGAAGAGTACCATCGAAGTAGAGCTCATGCTTGGGTGTCTCCCCTCTCCCACCGGGGGAACAGTGAATGCTTCTCTCCCTGCTGCTGCAAACCAAGTGAGGGAAGCCCCAAGAAAACCAAATACAGAAATTAGGAATGCCTGCAAGAAGGAAAGACAGAACTTCCTCCCCATGCATGTGCATCACGCTACGGGCTCTGGGCCCTGGAGCGGCTGTGGGTCCACAGTGGGAGTGGTATTGAGAGAGTTTGGCCAGTATGTTCTGGAATCTGGGGACAGAGATAGACACAGACGGTAGTGCTGGCTTCCTGCCAGGGGAATTTTGAAAGCTGTGGGGCCAAGAAAGGGGGCAGCAGAGGGAACAGTCTTGGGTGGGGAGAATAGAGCAGATAAACTCTGCAGGAGTTTTCCAGATGGGCACTGCAAAACTGACAGGCTTATGCTTTCTCGATTGGGCCCCCCTAAGAGGCCTGCTTGCTCGAGCGAGGGGAACTGGGTACTAAAAAGGAGGCGCGGGGTGGACTGTCAGACAGAGCTCAGGGAAGGCATCTGAAGAGGAGAAGCACATCATTGCCCACATGAGGAAATGTTACATGAGAGAAGCCCCTGTACCTCATCCCAAGAGAGAGACAGCCAGCATCTGAATGCCTGTCATACATACAGGTCAAGAGAAGACCGCCAAAGTGCACCAACCAAGCAGAAAAACTTTTTTTTTTTTTTTTTTTTTTTTTTTGAGACAGGGTCTCACTCTGTCACCCAGGCTGGAGTGCAGTGGTATGATCGTGGCTCACTGCAACCTCCGCCTCCCAAATTCAAGCAATCCTCCTACCTCAGCATCCTGAGTAGCTGAGTCTACAGGTATATACCACCGTACCTGGGTAATTTTCGTATTTTTTTTTGTAGAGACAGGATTTTTCCATGTTACCCAGGCTCGTCTCGAACTCCTGGGTTCAAGCGATCTGCCTGCCTTGGCCTCCCAAATTGCTGGGATTACAGGCATGAGCCTACTAAGTAGACCACCATGCCTGGCCTACTAAGCAGAAGGACTATTGTTCCCTTTCCTGCAATTCTTCTCCTCCCTGCCCAACCTTGAGGGCAGAGGTAGAGAAAGAGCCTTGGAGATTACTTTTATATAAACAGACTTACTAAAGGCACTTTTTACACAGAACTACATAATCTACTATTATTTCTACGCAAAAGCAAAATAATGGCCACTTCCTGAAAACAAACACATCTAAAATGTATAAACATGTATCTTCATGAGAAACACGATATTTTACTCAAGTAAGAAGCTGAAATCACAAGACAGTCTTTGACATTCTGCCAATTTTGACTTTGCATATTAATGACAACCACAGGTGAAAGCCTGGACTCATAAAGATTGTAGGAGCAGGTAAAATCAGAGCTCCTATCTCTTGCTTTGTCAGATTAAAGACGCATTTATGTGAAAAAAAAAAAAAAAAGGATTTCTTCAAAATTATGCTAGTTGAATGCATTTGTATTATTTCTTTTGTTCTCAAGGTAATGAGGTTATGTTTAGCAGGGTTTGTGTCCCTGATGTAGCTTCTATCAGAAAAAAAGGGATTATAAATCTACTTTTAATTTTGAAGTCACGTGGGTTGAAAAGTACCCTTCAAAGGAGTTGCATAGTGTTTCCGGGTAACTTTTGCCTGCAGAGAAAGTGATAAAAAGCCTCTGCCTCAACAACTCCTCCACTGCTGCAAAGTGCATATGGTTGTACTCCTCCAATTTCTTCTTCCACTCGCACCATGTTCCTCTCTGGTCCAGGGGCAGCATCCTTAACATTGCCTGCAGGGTTTTGCATACTAAAGTTCGCATCATTGATAAAGCCAAAAATATACACCAAGTAAGCCAAGACAAACATTGACCGCTCCCAGTCTACTCGCTGAGTGGACTTTTCTTATCTCTGTCTCTCAAAGAGAAAGTGGACATTTTGAAGAACTCAAACTTGTCTTCCAGCATCAGTGATCTCCTTTGTAATAGAGAAAAACTTGATAGTCTGCCTCCAATTTTGGGGAGAACTTCTCAAAAAGGAGGTAATTCCAGGCTGTAGCTCTGCAGGAGTAGACAGCAGTAGACAAGGCTTTCTCCGGCCTAGGCCAGTCCATGCTGATGCAGAAGTCAAGAAGCCATCTTCCTTGTGGAGCTTCTTTCTCCCAAAGGGGCAAACGAGATATGTTGCTAAGCATCAGAGGAGTTCTCCAGGTGCACAGAAGGTCAAGATTCACTCCCACTTGAAGCGCTGTTTGGAATGGTAATTTTTCACTCTTTCAAAGACAACAGAAATCTTTGAAGTATCCAAAAGGGGCTCGCACAACAGAAATTCTTATCAGGTGGAACCACTTGCACAGGATGAAGGAAAACCAGGAGCTTGCTGTACTGAGAGGTGTCAGTAATTTCACTGAGTCGGATGCTAAAGGAAATGAAATAATTGTCCATTTCCTTAAAATCTGCTTTTAAAACTAAAAGAAACATCAGCAACTCTGGAATTAATGTAATATGACAGACAGTCTGATACAATTTGTTCCTTTGCAAGAAACCCTAAAACAGCCTGTAAATGTTAGATCACACAGCTTTACCATCATCTGTCCAATTGTATGTGGTTTCTTATACCCAGCAGGGCAACAAAAATTTTCAGAATATTTAAAAACGAGGCTTTTGTGATGGAGCAAATCCAAATTTTGGTAGTTAAATCCTTCAAACATTCACCCTCTTCCCATGACAAAGATCTGCTTTGGGCCGGGCGCGGTGGCTCAAGCCTGTAATCCCAGCACTTTGGGAGGCCGAGGCGGGTGGATCACGAGGTCAGGAGATCGAGACTATCCTGGCTAACATGGTGAAACCCCGTCTCTACTAAAAATACAGAAAACTAGCCGGGCGTGGTGGCGGGCACCTGTAGTCTCAGCTACTTGGGAGGCTGAGGTGGGAGAATGGCGTGAACCTGGGAGGCGGAGCTTGCAGTGAGCCGAGATCACGCCACTGCACTCCAGCCTGGGAGACACAGCGAGACTCCGTCTCAAAAAAAAAAAAAAAAAAAAAAAAAAAAGATCTGCTTTGTCTGCAGTGAACATGTGTTCATTTTTTTTTTTTTTTTTTTTTTTTTTTTTGAGATGAAATCTCACTCTTTTCACCCAGGCTGGAGTGCAATGGAGAAATCTGGGCTCACTGCAACCCCTGCCTCCCAGGTTCAAGCGATTCTCCTGCCTCAGCCTCCCAAGTAGCTGGGATTACAGGTGTACACCACCACTCCAGGCTAATTTTTGTGTTTTTAGTAGAGACAGCGTTTCACCATGTTGGCTAGGCTGGTCTCAAACTCCTGACCTCAGGCGATCCACCCACTTCAGCCTCCCAAAGTGCTGGGATTACAGGTGTGAGCCACCATGCCTGGTCAACATCTGTCTACTTTTGTTGTCCCAGAATTTCATCCACTTTTCTTCCAGTTACAGCACAATGACTTTTCTTGGGGGAACCACTCCTACTTGCTCTGACTGTGTGGTTCTGCTGGGACCAAACCAGTGCCCATTGCCATGGGTGGGCACAATTACTGTGGCCAGGAAGATGAAATATACTGATTTCACAAGCACAGACATGTAACCCAAACCAGGAAGTTTTCTTTCTGCAGGAATTGCTGGCTATGGGGGTGATGGAAGACTACAGTTGAGGAGGCCACTTCATGGCAGAGGGTGGGAGCAGGCTTACCTGAGGATGTTGTTCTCACAGGAAAACAAAGCAGGAGATGACAAAATGAACCTCTGGACCCAGTCATTCTTACAGCCAGGACCACCTTGAAATTTTCAGATATGTAATCCAAAAGCTCTTTTTTTTTTTTTTAAAGAATTTGTGTTGGATTTCTGTACTGACAGATGCCTGGGTAACCATGTCCGATGTTCAATTTACTTTCCGCTGGACAGATAGAAGGCTCTCCTTCAGCCTTTTCATTTTCAGGTGTCCACTGATAAGAAATCTGCCACACAAGAAAGCACTGACATTTGGAGCCTCATCAGGTTCAGAGTTGAAAGTGAAATAAAGGATAATAACCTTTGTCTTATTTTCTTTGCTTTAATGTTTCCCAACTTATGTTAGGACAATGTCAACAAAGACAAATGTCCCTAATAGTAATTGCAGGCCATGTGTTTTCTCATTCCTATCAGTGGCAAACTACTCTAGACCTCATAACCTGGCAACAATGACCAGCACACCACCCTACACATGTGTGGGGTAAAATAGTAATGGAATAACATACGTTTTTCCTTAACAAAGTCAGGGTTTTAAAGTAACAGGAAGAACTTCGGCTGAGATGATAAAATGAAGTATTCAAGAAGCCTCTCTGCTCTCCAAATACATAGAAAACCTGGATACATGATAATAAAATATTTAAAATCCACAATTACACTCAAAAGCAAGAAAGAGAATTTTAAAGTGGCAAAAGAAGAGGAAACTCAAGCCATCAGCATAAGCAGTGTGAGGCTGCCTGGCGTAGTACTGGGGACAAATACATTCAATCAAGCTGGGTCTTTAATGTCAGCACCAGGGTGGTGCCCCACAATGAGGAAGGTGAAACTGGGCTTCCCACACAAATGCCAGTGTTGAAAAAGCTGTCCTGTCTGTGAATAACGATGTGATGTTTAATACCAGGTGTCAACTTGACAGGATTGAGAGATGCCTAGATGGCTGTTGAAGCATTGTTTCTGGGTGTGTTTGTGAGAGGCGACTGACATTTGAGTCAGCCAATAGGGAGAGGAAGACCCAACCTCAATGTGGGTGGACACCATTCAATTGGCTGCCAGTACAGCTAGAACAAAGCAGGTGGAAGAAGCGGGAGAAGCAGCTTGCTGGGACCTCTTGCTCTCTCTCTTTCTTCTTGTGCCAGATGCCTGCTTCCTCTCCTCCTGCCCTTGGGCATCTGACTCCAGGTTCTTCGGCCTTTGTACTCTGGGACTTGAATCAGCGGCCTCCCAGGTGCTCTCAGGCCTTTGGCAACAGACTGAAGGCTGCACTGTTGGCTTCTCTGGTTTTGAGGGTTTCAGATTGAACAGAGCCACTACCGGCGTCTCTATCCCCAGCTTGTAGACAGTCTATTGTGGGACTTCACTATGTAATCCAGTGAGCCAGTTCTCCCTAATAAACTCACTTTTATATATACATATATCCTATTGGTTCTGTCCCTCTGAAAAATCCTGACTAATAAAAAGGACTAGAAGAATTTCACCTGCTAGCCTGGCGACAAAGTGTGAAGAGTGACAAAAACAATAATTTAAAACTCAAGACCCAAAGCCTATGTAGATACGAATATGTGACTCTGAGCTAAGAAACTAAACTAATCAAAATTGCTGAGTCCTGGTGAGAACAGTGGGCAGAAGCTAAGCTGCCTCTAGGTACACCCCCACAGAACAGGGCGCACATGGGATTCCCATGGAAATCAACCCCAGCTAAAGATAAGCTCGAATCAGACAAGTTTTCCCAATCAAAAGTAGGTCAATATTAGTCTAACATTTTATTATGGCCCCGAAAGCCAATTTCCTCTAGAAACCCAGCAGCCTGTGGTAGAAAGCATGTTTCAAATGCATTTTATTACCTTACTTCAGCATACCAGATGCTTTCTGATTATGTACGAACATTACTTATTAACCACACTTTATCATTTTTTTAACCCAGTTCTTAAGATTAAAATCAATCTCCCAGGAGCTTTCTACCTTTAGCATTTTTATGATGAATACATTTTAAACTCTTTTTTAAATTATCATTATACTTTAGGTTCTGTGATACATGTGCAGAACATGCAGGTTTGTTACATAGGTATTATACATGTGCCATGGTGGTTTGCCGCACCCATCAACCCATCATCTACATTAGGTATTTTTCCTAATGCTATCCCTCCCCTCACCTCCCCCTCTCCACCCCTCGACAAGCCCCAGTGTGTGAGGTTTCCCTCCCTGTGTCCATGTGTTCTCATTGTTCAACTCCCACTTATGAGTGAGAACATGTGGTGCTTGGTTTTCTGTTCCTGTGTTAGTTTGCTGAGAATCATGGTTTCCAGCTTCATCCATGTCCCTGCAAAAAACATGAGCTCATCCTCTTTTATGGCTGCTTAGTATTCCATGGTATATATGTGGCATGTTTTCTTTATCCAGTCTATCGTTGATAGGCTTTAGGTTGGTTCCAAGTCTTTGCTATTGTGAATAGTGCTGCAATAAACATATGTGTGCATGTGTCTTTATAGTAGAATGATTTATAATCCTTTTGGTATATACCGAGTAATGGGATTGCTGGGTCAAATGGTAGTTCTGGTTCAAGATCCTTGAGGAATCGCCACACTGTCTTCCACAATGGTTGAACTAGTTTACAGTCCCACCAACAGTGTAAAAGTGTTCCTATTTCTCCACATCCTCTCCAGCATCTGACTCTTTAATGATCGCCATTCTAACTGGTGTGAGATGGTATCTCATTGTGTTTTGATTTGCATTTCTCTAATTACCAGTGATAATGAGCTTTTTTTCTTTCATATGTTTGTTGGCCACATAAATCTCTTATTTTGAGAAGTGTCTGTTCATATCTTTCACCTACTTTTTGATGGGGTTGTTTTTTTCTTGTAAATTTGTTTAAGTTCCTTGTAGATTCTGGATATTAGCCCTGTGTCAGATGGATAGATGGCAAAAATTTTCTCCCATTCTGTAGGTTGCCTGTTCACTCTGATGATAGTTTCCTTCACTGTGCAGAAGCTGTTTAGTTTAATTAGCTCCCATTTGTTAATTTTCGCTTTTGTTGCCATTGCTTTTGGTATTTTAGTCATGAAGTCTTTGCCCATGCCTATGTCCTGAATGGTGTTACCTAGGTTTTCTTCTAGGATTTTTATGGTTTTAGGCCTTATGTTTAAGTCTTTAATCCATCTTGAGTTAATTTTTGTATAAGGTGTAAGGAAGGGGTACAGTTTCAGTTTTCTGCATATGGCTGGCCAGTTTTCCCAACACCATTTATTAAATAGGGAATCCTTTTCCCATTGCTTCTTTTTGTCAAGTTTGTCAAAGATCAGATGGTCGTAGATGTGTGGTGTTATTTCTGAGGCCTCTGTTCTGTTCCATTGGTCTATATATCTGTTTTGGTACCAGTACCATGGTGTTTTGGTTACTGTAGTCTTGTTGTATAGTTTGAAGTCAGGTAGCATGATATCTCTAGCTTTGTTTGTTTTGCTTAGGATTGTCTTGGCTACATGGGCTCTTTTTTTGGTTTTGTATGAAATTTAAAGTAGTTTTTTCTAATTCTGTGAAGAAAGTCAGTAGTAACTTGATGGGAATAGCACTGAATCTATAAATTACTTTGGGCCGTATGGCCATTTTCACAATATTGCTTCTTCCCATCCATAAGCATGGAATGTTCTTACATTTGTTTGTGTCCTCTCTTATTTCCTCAAGCAGTTGTTTGTAGTTCTCCTTGAGCAGTGGTATGCAGTTCTCCTTGAAGAGGTCCTTCACATCCCTTGTAAATTGTATTCGTAGGTATTTTATTCTCTTTGGAGCAATTGTGAATGGGAGTTCGCTCATGATTTGGCTCTCTGTCTACTATTGGTGTGTAGGAATACTTGTGATTTTTTGCATTGATTTTGTATCCTGAGACTTTACTGAAGTTGTTTATCAGCTTACAAAGATTTTTGGGCTGAGACTATGGGGTTTTCTAAATATACAATCATGTCATCTGCAAACAGAGACAATTTGACTTCCTCTGTTCCTATTTGAATACCCTTTATTTCTGTCTCTTGCCTGATTAGCCTGGCCAGAACTTCCAACACTATGTTGAATAGGAGTGGTGAGAGAGGGCATCCCTGTCTTGTGCCAGGTTTCAAAGGGAACGCTTCCAGCTTTTGCCCATTCAGTATGATATTGGCTGTGGGTTTGTCATAAATAGCTCTTATTTTTAGATATGTTCCATCAATACTTAGTTTATTGAGAGTTTTTAGCATGAAGGGGTGTTGAATTTTATCAAAGGCCTTTTCTGCATCTATTATGATAATAGTGTGGTTTTTGTCATTGGTTCTGTTTATGTGATGGATTACGTTTATTGATTTGCATATGTTGAACCAGCCTTGCATCATCCCAGGGATGAAGCCGACTTGATCGTGGTGGATAAGCTTTCTGATGTGCCGCTGGATTCAGTTTGCCAGTATTTTCTTGAGGATTTTCACATCAATGTTCATCAGGGATACCAGCCTGACATTTTCTTTTTTTGTTGTGTCTCTGCCAGGTTTTGGTATCAGGATGATGCTGACCTCATAAAATGAGTTAGGTAGGAGTACCTCTTTTTCTATTGATTGGAATAGTTTCAGAAGGAATGGTACCAGCTCCTCATTGTACCTCTGGTATAATTCGGCTGTGAATCTGTCTGGTCCTAGGCTTTTTTTGGTTAGTAGGCTATTAATTGCTGCCTCAATTTCAGAACTTGTTATTGGTCTATTCAGGGATTCGACTTCTTCCTGGTTTAGTCTTGGGCAGGTGTATGTGTCCAGGAATTTATCCATTTCTTCTAGATTTTCTAGTTAATTTGCATAGAGGTGTTTCTAGTATTCTCTGACAGTAGTTTGTATTTCTGTGGGATCAGTGATGATATCCCCTTCATCATTTTTTATTACATCTACTTGATTCTCCTCTTTTATCTTCTTTATTAGTCTGGCTAGCGGTCTATCTATGAAGGGTTTTCATGTCTCTGTCACCTTCAGTTCTGCCCTGATCTTAGTTATTTCTTGTCTTCTGCTAGTTTTGAATTTATTTGCCCTTGCTTCTCTGGTTCTTTTAATTGTGATGTTAGGGTGTTGATTTTAGATCTTTCCTGCTTTCTCCTGTAGGCATTTAGTGCTATAAATTTCCCTCTTGACACTGCTTTAGCTGTGTCCCAGAGATTCTAGTACATTGTGTCTTTGTTTTCATTGGTTTCAGAGAACTTATTTATTTCTGCCTTAATTTCATTATTTACCCAGTAGTCACTCAGGAGCAGGTTGCTCAGGTTCCATGTAGTTGTGTGGTTTTGAGCGAGTTTCTTAATCCTGAGTTCTAATTTGATTGCACTGTGGTCTGAGAGACTGTTATGATTTCCATTCTTTTGCATTTGCTGAGGAGTGTTTTACTTCCAATTATGTGGTAAGTTTTAGAATAAGTGTGATGTGGTGCTGAGACGAATCTATATTCTGTTGATTTGGGATGGAGAGTTCTGTAGATGTCTATTAGGTCCACTTGGTCCAGAGCTGAGTTCAAGTCCTGAATACCCTTGTTAATTTTCTGTCTTGTTGATCTGTGTAATATTGACAGTGGGGTTTTAAAGTCTCCCACTACTATTGCGTGGGAGTCAAAGTCTCTTTGCAGGTCTCTAAGAACTTGCTATATGAATCCGGGTGCTCCTGTATTGGGTGCATATATATTTAGGATAGTTAGCTCCTCTTATTGCATTGATCTCTTTACCATTATGTAATGCCCTTCTTTGTCTTTTTTGGTCTTTGTTCGTTTAAAGTTTTTTTTATCAGAGACTAGGATTGCAACCGCTGCCTTTTTTTGCTTTCCATATTCTTGGTAAATATTCCTCCATCCCTTTATTTTGAGGCTATGTGTGTCTTTGCACGTGAGATGGGTCTCCTGAATACAGCACACTGATGGGTCCTGATTCTTGATCCAATTTGCCAGTCTGTGTCTTAATTGGGGGCACTTAGCTCGTTTACATTTAAGGTTAATACTGTTATATGTGAATTTGATCCTGTCATTACGATGCTAGTTGTTTATTTTGCTGTTAGTTGATGCAGTTTCTTCATAGTGCCAATACTCTTTACAATTTGGTATGTTTTTGCAGTGGCTGGTACTGGTTGTTCCTTTGCATATTTAGTGCTTCCTTCGGGAGCTCTTGTAAGCCAGGCCTGGTGGTGACAAAATCTCTCAGCATTTGCTTGTCTGTAAAGGATTTTATTTCTCATTTTCTTATGAGAAATAAAGCTTAGTTTGGCTGGATATGAAATTCTGGGTTGAAAATTCTTTTCTTCAAGAATGTTGACTATTGGCCCCCACTCTCTTCTGGCTTGTAGGGTTTCTGCGGAGAGATCCACTGTTAGTCTGATGGGCTTCCCTTTGTGGGTAACCCGACCTTTCTCTCTGGCTGCCCTTAACATTTTTTCCTTCATTTCAACATTGGTGAATCTGAGGATTGTGTGTCTTTGGGTTGCTCTTCTCGAGGAGTATCTTTGTGGTGTTCTCTGTATCTCCTGAATTTGAATGCTGGCCTACCTTGCTAGGTTGAGGAAGTTCTCCTGGATAATATCCTGAAGAGTGTTTTAGTGTTTTCCAACTTGGTTCCATTCTTCCCATCACTTTCAGGTACACCAATCAACCGTAGGTTTGATCTTTTCATATAGGCCCATATTTCTTGTAGGCTTTGTTCATTTCTTTTTTCTCTAATCTTGTCTTCACACTTGATTCCATTAAGTTGATCTTCAATCTCTGATATCCTTTCTTCCACTTGATTAATTTGGCTATTGATACTTGTGTATGCTTCACGAAGTTCTCGTGCTGTGTTTTTCTGCTCCATCAGATCATTTATATTCTTCTCTTAACCGGCTATTCTAGTTAGCAATTCCTCTAACCTTTTTTCAAGGTTCTTAGCTTCCTTGCACTGGGTTAGAACATGCTCCTTTAGCTCAGAGGAGTTTGTTATCTGTCAATTTGTCAAACTCATTCTCCATCCAGTGTTGTTTCCTTGCTGGCGAGGAGTTGTGATCCTTTGGAGGAGAAGAGCTGTCCTGGTTTTTGGAATTTTCAGCCTTTTTGTTCTGTTTTTTCCTCATCTTCGTGGTCTTTGATGTTGGTGACCTTCAGATGGGGTTTTTGTGTGGACGTCCTCTTTGTTGATACTGATTCTATTCCTTTCTGTTTGTTAGTTTTCCCTCTAACAGTCAGGCCCCTCTGCTGCACATTTGCTGGAGTTTGCTGGAGGTCCACTCCAGACCCTGTTTGCCTGGGTATCACCAGCAGAGTCTACAGAACTGCAAAGATTGCTGCCTGTTCCTTCCTCTGGAAGCTTCATCCCAGAGGGGCACCCACCAGATGCCAGCCGGAGCTCTCCTGTATGAGGTGCCTGTCCATCCCTGCTGGGAGATGTCTCCCAGTCAGGAGGCACAGGGGTCAGGGACCCACTTGAGGAGGCAGTCAGTCCCTTAGCAGAGCTCGAGCACTGTGCTAGGAGATCTGCTGCTCTCTTCAGAGCCAGCAGGCAGGAACGTTTAAGTCTGCTGAAGCTGTGCCCACAGCTGCCCCTTCCCCCAGGTGCTCTGTCCCAGGGAGATAGGAGTTTTATCTATAAGCCCCTGACTGGGGCTGCTGCCTTTCTTTCAGAGAAGCCCTGCCCTGTGAGGAGGAATCTAGAGAGGCAGTCTGGCTACAGTGACTCTGCCAAGCTGTGGTGGGCTCTGCCTAGTTTGAACTTCCTAGTGGCTTTGTTTATACTGTGAGGGGAAAACTGCCTACTCATGCCTTATAATGGCGGACACCCCTACCTCCACCAAGCTTCGAGCATCCCAGGTTGACTTCGGACTGCTGTGCTGGCAGCGAGAATTTCAAGCCGGTGGATCTCAGCTTGCTGGGCTCCATGGGGGTGGGATCCACTGAGCTAGACCACTTGGCTCCCTGGCTTCAGCCCCCTTTCCAGGGGAGTGAACGGTTCTGTCTTGCCGGCATTTCAGGCACCACTGGGATATGAAAAAAACTCCTGCGGCTAGCTTGGTGTCTGCCCAAGCAGCCGCCCAGTTTTGTGCTAGAAACCCAGGGTCCTGGTGGCGTAGGTACATGAAGGAATCTCCTGGTCTGTGGGTTGCGAAGACTGTGGGAAAAGTGTATTATCTGGGCCAGAGTGCACAGAGTGCACCGTTCCTCAAGGCACAGTCCCTCACAGCTTACCTTGGGTTGGGGAGGGAGTTCCCCAACCCCTTGCACTTCCTGGGTGAGGTGATGCCCCACCCTGCTTCTGCTCACCCTCCGTGAGCTGCACCCACTGTCTAATCAGTCCCAGTGAGATGAGCCAGGTACCTCAGTTGGAAATGCAGAAATCACCCACCTTCTGTGTTGATCTCACCGGGAGCTGCAGACTGGAGCTGTTCCTATTTGGGCATCTTGCCAGCCCCCCACTTTTCTAATTCTTACTTTCCCACTCTTTCAGCCAAGATATCAGTGAAGATATTATGTGACTGAGATTTGGATGTTCAGATAGAATCTTTCTTTTTATGAAACAGATGAAATATTATTATGTTATTAGATTCCTGAAGATATTCATACACCTCAATTTTAATTTTAACACCAAATCAATTACATGATATTAGCAGAACTCTTAGAGTTCCAGCACAGAAATGTTTACGTGCTGAAATGCTGTGTTGTCATTTTGTAATCCTAATTAATTTTTCATGCATATGTATGAAACAGTGCAGTACAATGGGAAGATCGCCAGACCAGTGATAAGGAAGCCTGGAAGCCAGCCCTGGTCTGTCCTCTTCCTAGGCATCTAACCTCGCAGCAAGCCACCTCCCAACTTCACTTTCCAGATTTATAAGATGGTCATAACACCACCAAGCCACTGTGCCCCACAGCTTGCTGTGAAAAGCACCAACAGCAGAGGCTAAAAGAAACTTAGGACTGATCACAGATGCGTGAGAAATCTGGGCAGAGCGCTCTTCTGATAGGACTCCCATGTCCCCTGAGCAAGTTTACTTAACTTTGATAGTTTTCAGCTGGATTCTACAATGCCTAACATCCTTTCTATACTTAACATTCTCTCATGAGTTCCGCTTCTCAAATTCCTAGCATCTCTCTAGACTTTTGTTTTGCACATTATTTTTAAGCTATCGTGTTTTGACCTTTCTTAGATCACCTCAAGTTGCTATTTTTAATGATTTTAGGCACATAACCTTCATCATTAGGGTACCCATTCCTCATAGGAGTGTTTTTCACACCATACTTATGACTCATGAGTCATACTGATTTTGACCACTACTTTTTACAAATATCACATAGGACAGAAAATAAGGGAGCACATCACGCTTAGTAAGGCTACCCATTGTTCATAAAAAACTATTTCAAGTGCGTGTGTATATATATGTGTTTTACTAGGTTACAATATAAAATGTGTTTCTTACTGTTGGTTACAATAAAAAAGGTAGAAAGTAGTGCTCACACTATAGAACAAATCCAATTGCCATCCCCTTGCTTAGAATCCTTTAACAGTGACCCACTGCAGAGGACAAAGCTCACTACCTTTAATGTGAACTACAGGGCCTTGCACAACCCTGCCTTTCAGAATCATGTTATTCCACATGGCCCCTTGCTCTCTGTTTCCCAGTGACAAATTAACCTATTATTTCTTTATTTATTTTTACTGAGCCTGGGTCTTGCCCTGTCAGCCAGACTGGAGTGCAGTGGAACAATCATAGCTCACTGCAGCCTTGGGCTCAAGTAATCCTCCCACCTCAGCCTCCTGAGTAGCTGGGACTACAGGCACATGCTGCTCTGCCCAGTTTGTTTGTTTATTTGTTTTTAAGAGAAGGTGTCTGGCTTTGTTGCCCAGGCTAGTCTCAAACTTCTGGCCTCAAGGAATCCTCCCCCATCTTAGCATCTCAAGGCGTGGTTACAGGTGTGAGCCACTGCACCCAGTTAAAACCTTTTAAATTCCTCTTCAACAAACATCTTTTCATTAGGAAGCTGCTGTGTGTTAATGTTCTAGGTACATGAGACAGTCTTGAGAACAAAACAGACCAGTTTCCTGCCCTCATAGAGCTTACATTTCAGTCCTTAAATCCAGCATGTGCCATGCCATTGGAGATTGTGCTCATCACACCACTGCATTCTTCCCCCACTCTCCCTCACTCATCCTGCACACTGTTGAGCTAATTATCACTGCTTCAGGCGATAGATCAAGGCCTCAGTCGTCATTTCCTCAGGGTCACCCTCCCTGACATGTCTCCACCATTCACTGAATAATCCTGAGTGACTCTCAAAGAATCATTCAGCAAACAAGAAAACAAAGATATCCCTAATAATAGAAAATATGACTAGAAATTCTCAGAATCTAAATGAAGGTTATACCCTCTCTGCAATAGATAATCTATATAAAATATAAGTGAAGTCCAAAGCATTCCCCAGTTCTTACTTAAATGAACCCAACTCTATTATTTGCTCTGTAGGTTGAAAACAGGTAAGAGGATTTTCATAATTTTAGATTTAGTATCAAGAAGAATGACAATCTTCCTTTTGCACCTCCTTTTATGTGAAAATTCAATTATGGCCAAAAGGTCATTGGATGATGTAGGCACTTGGAGGAGGAAATGTCGAGTCTGCTGGACAGTGTCTCATCAGAGCATAGCACACTAAGCCACTGACAGTATCTCAACTAGCTGGCAAGAAAGACGGCTCCCCGAAGCCCGTGCACTTTCATAGCTCTGGTCACATTGCTTTCTGTGCTTGAAATGCTCTTCCTCTTACCCTCCTCTACATGGCAAAATCTTGTACCTACTTTCTGACTTAGTTCACATGTGTCTTTTGTGAAACCTCTGACTTTCCTTTAAAGAACTGATCACCCTCCTGTCTGTCCTCATTGACACTGTAGGTGCTGTAATTTTCTTCTGGCATTATAGTGTCTATCTACCTCACTAGATTATGAGGTCCAAGTAGGCAGGAATTGTATCATATTCATTTTTTTCTTACTTCTGGTATATTGCCTGACACTTACTAGGGTTTATTCTGAATGCACGAAGATTTATTGAATACTTATAGAGTCTCCCTTTAAAAGGCTATTAAGTCATTCAGTTTCCTCCAACACCAAGGCAAATCTTTCTACAGCGCTTACAAATATTCTGCCTACTCTCTGACCAAGCTTCTGTTGTTTGTTTCTATTCCTATCCTTCTGAAATATTTTCTTCATCCATTGCTGAGATTCAATAAAGTCAAAGAAAAGATGAAGAAAACATAAGCACAATTAACTAATATTAAAAACAAAGTAAAATGGGCATTGTCTCAAATAAGATTTGACAATGTCTATTGTTACATGTGCAGGTGAACATATTTAATTAATATTGCATCTTAAAGGGCAGATCTGGGTAGGGCATGGTGGCTCACGCCTGTAATCTCAATACTTTGAGAGGCCAAGGTGGGAGGATTACTCAAGCCCAGGGGCGGATTACTCAAGCCCAGGAGTTTGAGATCAGCCTGAGCAACATGGGGGGACCTTTTTTTTTAGACAGAGTCTCACTCTTGTCACCCAGGCTGAAGTGTGGTGTAGCGATCTCGGCTCACTGCCACCTCTGCTTCCTGGATTCAAGCGATTCTCCCCCCTCAGCTTCCTGAGTACCTGGGATTACATGCATGTGCCACCACGCCTGGCTAATTTTTTATTTTCAGTATAGACAGGGTTTCACCATGCTGGCCAGGCTTGTCTCAAACTCCTGACCTCAGGTGATCTGTCTGCCTTGGCTTTCCAAAGTGCTGGGATTACAGGTGTGAGCCACCATGCCCACCCGGAGACATTTTCTCTACAAAAAGTAAAAGAATTAGCTGGGCATGGTGGTGCATGCCTATGGTCCTATCTACTCAGGAGGCTGAGGTGGCAGGATGTCTTGAGCCCAGGAGTTTGAGGCTACAGTAAGCTGTGTTCACACCACTGCACTCCAGGCTGGGCAACAGAGTGAGACCCTGTCTCAAGAAAAAAAAAAAAAAAAGAAAAACTGAAAAAAAGGACAGATCTGGAAAACCCAGACTGAAGTTATCACATGGAAAATTTCTTACTAAGCCATAAGAGAACACTGCAAGTTTCCTTCACTAGGTCCATATAGTCTTTAATGTTTTTAACATCCCTATGTCACACATCCAAATAGTTGTTCAAATGGATATTCTTGGCAAGTTCAACACTAACAGAGACGTGAACTATGTTATTGACATTTAATGTTTGGGATATAACAAGGGCACCAAATAAGTTATAAAGTGGTAGTAAGTTATCTTTTGCTGTAGAAAGTTAGAAGGGCAAACTAAAGCAGGAGACAAATGATAACTTATATGATTAAAGGGTGGAAAGTTGAAATTACTTTTATGAAGTTTGAAAAAACTGACTATAATGTTGGATTTATTGGCTCATGTCAGGATTTTCTGCATACAAAATTAACAAAGGGCTGACCAAAAGGTTTTTCTGAGGTGAAGAGGTTTTGACAGGAAGTGGGAAGGTAATTCATCAGGCTTCTTCAACAGCTGAAATTAAATTGGGATTTCCAAGTACTGGTATGTGTTTGTTACCTTCTACTATGCAAAATAAACTGGCTTTCTGGGCAAACTTACTCACTGAGAGGATTTAATGGAAAGGTAAACTGTAGTTCTTAATAGCATGTTGGTTAAAAAGCACTTAAGGCATGTTTCACCAGAGGACTATCTCCTAGCCTTCCTTTATTCACTGGAAAAATCTTTATGGGAAACATACTATATATATGCCACATGTCATGCGAGGCACCAGGGATAAAAGGATGGTACTTGTCTTTAAGGAACTTATGCTCTGGTGGAGAGAAACAGGCCTATAAACAAACATGAAAGAAAGCATTGTGGGAGTTGTGACAGAGAGACTAAGAAGAAATGAAAAAGAGAAGAAGGGGGTTGATTTTGATTGGAGCAAACGAAAAAGATTTCATAGGAAAGATCACATTCATAAGATAACATTCCAGCACTGAGAAGCTGGAGAAGGAAATGGATGAATAAGAGTTCAAGACAGCGTAGAGGTCAGAAAAAAGGCCTCCTAACCGAAGTATTTGGATATTTGGGGGACCTTCTAGTTCAAAAGAATGTACTTCCTGTATATTTTATAGAAAATAGATTTTTGCTACCAATTACTGAATTGACTTCTGAGTTCACCGGTTGTTGGTTTGTTGGATTTTATTATTATGTATGTATGTATTTATTTATTTTTTGAGACAAGGTCTGGTTTTGTCATCCAGGCTGGAGTGCAGGAGCACGATAGCCCACTGCAACCTCTGCCTCCCAGGCTGAAGCGATCTTCCCATCTCAGCCTCTTTGCCATGTTGCCCAGGTTGATCTTGAACTCATGAGCTCAAGCCATCCTCCCGCCTTGGACTCCTAATGTGCTGGGATTACAGGTGTGAGCCAACTGCGCCCAGCTGGTTTGCTGAATTTTGAAATTGTTATTTTGTTCTCTCCATTTAGTATGGCCATGTCTGGTAGGTCTGAGAACCTTTAAAAGCAGGAAGATGGGCAAGGGTTCAATCTATATATTGTACTTCAAAACTTCCAGGAGAACAAAATGAAAGCAATTGTGTGTAATAGCTCAGTGAGAGCTATTTTGGTACTTATTGTGTCATATTTTGGTACTTCATGTATTTTGGTACTTATTGATAAACTATAAGGTGAGTACCTCTCTTGATGACACTGAGGGCTAAAAAAGGTGGGGCGATATAAATTTGATACAGAGATAGTCAATATCCAAAGTTTCCATTGACACTGAGATACCGCAGCTCAAATTCCCACATTTATACCAGCAAAAGGTAAAAACACAGGATTTCCTGGAAGTGTACAGGGAATAGGTGACAATTACAGTTTATCTCTAGTTAATCCTTGTTAGAAACATTCCAAATGCAGAGATTATCACTCAGTGGTCACGGAGTTAGTGGCGATACACCCTGCTGGTTTCATAGAGGCAGAGATAGCAGTAGCCTTCCACTGACCCTAAACCATCTCAGTCCGGGAATAATGTGCTGACTACTGAACTCTGTGTTCCTTGGTCACACCCTGCCTTTTATCAGAGATGGGGAGCCTAAAGCTGAGGATTATAGAAAGATTACGCTGAAGCACTGAGCTGAACCAAGCTCATTAAAAGTGCCCAACCCATAAAACTCTTAAACTCTTACACCGTGTTTGTCTTATTTGACGCAATTTCTAAAACAATGATTCCAAGTTCTCTTTGGGTCTATAGTTACACACGTATTAAAAATAAAATGGTTTCAGTTATGCAGGATGAATAAGTTCTAGAGATCTAATTCATTATAGTAAGCATGGTGACTATAATTAATAATACTATACTGCAAACTTGAAGTTTGCTAAGACAGAAGATCTTAAATGTTCTTACCACACACCAAAAAAAGGTAACTATGTGAGGTGATAAATATGCTAATTAGTTTGATTGCGGTAATCATTTCACAATATATACTTATGTCAAAACACTATGTTGTGTACCTTAAGTATATATTCTTTTTATTTGCCAATTACACTTTAGTAAAGCTTGGGGAAAGAAAAAAGAATTGGTAAAAGCCACTTGGAAAGATATAGCTCTTAATACTAAAACTTAATGTAATGTCACAGCAACTTAAGTTTGGATGTCTCCGCATACCACGATGTAATCAATCAAAAATGTCCATGTTTTGGCTGCACGTGGTGGTTCACGCCTGTAATCCCAGCACTTTGGGAGGCCAAGGCGGGCAGATCACGAGGTCAGGAGTTCAAGACCAGCTAGGCCAACATGGTGAAACCTCGTCTCTACTACAAATACAAAAATTAGCTGGGTGTGGTGGCATGCACCTATAATCCCAGATATTTGGGAGGCTGAGGAAGGAGAATTGCTTGAACCTGGGAGGCGGAGGTTGCAGTGGGCAGAGATCGTGCCACTGCACTCCAGCCTGGGCAACAGAGCAAGACTCCATTGCACGGGGAAAAGAAATGCCCATGTTTCAATAGCAGGTGTTGCCCTGAGGTCTTGTTTTTCTGGTAGAACAGGTCCTCAGAAAGTCCACAGTCTGTACGTGTGGTCAAGAAGCAATACCATTAAACTTGACCTTTCCACTTACTCCATGCTAAGAGTGGTATGCCAGAGATTTTAGGTGCTGGTTTTTCTGTCTCTGGTGCTGTTTGTCAGAAAGAATAAATGAGTCCTTCTTGAAATGCTGGAAATGAAATTACATATTCCAGCAAAAGTTGTAGAATTCTCCTTTGCTAGAGGTTGGTGAAGTCATACATATAGATGATAATACTGTAATTACATGATGTTTAAATATGAAAGAATTTGCTTTCCACTGAATTTATAAGTTCATTCAGTGTTTACACTGAAATAGCAGTCAAAATTCTATGTGGAAAGGATGCTGGGAGACTAATCAGTGGTTGATACTCTTTCACTGTAAACACAAGAAATGTGAAATAAAACATAATAAATTAAAATTCATAGCTGAGTTCAAAGGAAAAAAATTACCCTGGCATAAGAAATAAAATACTCAAAGTTAAGCAATGAGTATACAAGCTGGCACCTAGGCATCCTAGCAAAATAATAAATCCAGAAATAAGTTCTTATATCTAAGGACTAAGACTTCAATGCCTATGAGGGGATCAGAGACATAGCTGTGGGATCATGCAAGGCAGAGAGCTGGAAATAAGACCCTTTCATACAGCTGGGTCCATGGATGGGTTATCCCTCCACGAAAATAGAAGCAGAAACATGACCAATGACTCAGGTAAGTATTGTCATTTGCCTAAAGCTTGTCATTTGCCTAGAGTTCAGGGTAGGGAAGAAATTCTCCAACAAAAAACAAAATGCCAAAGAGTGATTTGGACCCCAAATCTATATATATATGTATATGGGATCTGAATGTATAGTATCTTTGTAATGTAATAATCACAAACTGAGGATTAATATAAAAATTGGTCTCGAATAGATGAGACTCCTGCAGGGATGGCAAATTACCACTTAAGGAAGCAACCCAAAATCTCCTATACTTCTGAAAATCTATAATCTCACTTCTAAATTATTCATAGTCCAAGTAGAAATCATAATTAAAATTATAAAACAGAATTGAACAAAAATAAAAAATTATATAACAAAATTAAAGGTAAGCAGATAAAGCAGTATCTAGAAGATAAATTATAGCATTAAAATATATGTATACATATTTGAAAATTAAATGTATGTTAAAAAAAGAAAAACTGAAAATCAATTAACTAAGCAGTCACTCAAAAAGCTACAAAAATAATGGCATAAATTCAAATGATGAGGAGGAAGCAAATATAAAGATAAGATGAGAAATTAATAAAATAAAAAAGAGAGGAAAAGAAAATGAAAAATATTAAGAATAGAGAAACCTAACTATAAAAACCGAAGTGGTTTTTTATTTTTTTATATTTTTAAAATTGTTTTTTTTAGAGAAGGAGTTTTTCCATGTTATCCAGGCTGGTCCCAAACTCCTGAGCTCAAGCGATCCGCCCACCTCAGCCTCTCAAAGTGCTGGGATTACAGGCATGAGCCTCTGTGCCCAGCCTAGAAGCAGTTTTTTCTTTGTTTTTTTTTTTTTTTTTTTTTTTTTGAGACGGAGTCTCGCTCTGTCGCCCAGGCTGGAGTGCAGTGGCCGGGTCTCAGCTCACTGCAAGCTCCGCCTCCCGGGTTCACGCCATTCTCCTGCCTCAGCCTCCCGAGTAGCTGGGACTACAGGCGCCCGCCACCGCGCCCGGCTAATTTTTTGTATTTTTAGTAGAGACGGGGTTTCACCATGTTAGCCAGGATGGTCTCGATCTCCTGCCCTTGTGATCCGCCGTCTCGGCCTCCCAAAGTGCTGGGATTACAGGCTTGAGCCACCGCGCCCGGCCTGAAGCAGTTTTTTAAATAATAAAAATATTACATCAATACATTTGAAAATTGAAAGACGGTAGAAACTTTTATAAAAAATATATATACATTTCCAGGTGCAGTGGCTCATGCCTGTAATCCCAGCTACTTGGGAGGCTGAGACAGAAGAATCGCTTGAATCCGGGAGGCAGAGGTCGTAGTGAGCTGAGATTGTACCACTGCACTCCAGCCTGGGTGATAGAACAAGACTCTGTCTCAAAAAAATAAATAAATAAATAAATTCTGCTGTGTGCATTTAACACACCATTGTTAAAACCTCTCTAAGGCACTGTACTACCTACTGAGGGATATTCTTCTTTTCTTTTTTGAAAGATTAAGCCTGTCAAGTTTTCTTCCATGTGTTTGTTCTAACTTAACATCCATAAGCAGAAATTACACGGTTCATTTAACTCCAATGCACTATTATGAAACAAACTTAACGTACTTGTTTAAAAACTATGTTACCTTGAAAAACAAGCTTATATTTCAGAAACAACTTTTAGAATCACTTTATTCCTTTCTTGCTTAACAATGCCTGGAATAAAAGTCAATGTGTTCTGATGTTCAGTTTACTTAGAATTCAGCCTCTAAAACAATCCCTTAGTAACAACCTTAAGATATCCTACAAGAACATTAGAGAAGCTTGGAGATGTGCAAGAAAAAGTGTTTTTTCAATAAATTCTCAATTATATGTGATAAACGGGAATGAACATGATGCAGAAAATACAGACATTAATTAGACATTGAATGGGTCATGGAGCACTCATGAGTGGAAGACACTGTTGTATATGTATCGTAAGAAAGGTAGAAAAATGAAATATGTTCCTTCAGAGCCTTTGGAAAATATAAGAAAATAAGGGTAAAGAGGACAAGGATAAACAATGTTAGAGACATTTATTAACAAGCTATATTCAGAAATGCCAAAGAAATATGATGTCAAGGCACCTAAACCAAGTGTACCTAAAGCTTTGCAGCCTAGATAAACTTTAAGTGCATGGATTAGAAGTGATAGACTATTCTAGGCTGTGCTGAAATCCAGTATTGGCCGTATACCCTTTCATTCAATTTCTGATAAAAGTGCTATTGATCAGTAGTCTAAAGGCAGGAAAAGACAAAAAAGGAAGAGGAGGCCAGGTGTGGTGGCTCACACCTATAATCCCAGCACTATGGGAAGCCGAGGTGGGTGGATCACCTGAGGTCAGGAGTTTGAGACCAGCCTGGCTAATATGGCAAAACCTTGTCTCTACAAAAAATACAAAAATTAGCCAAGCATGGTGGTGCATGCCTGTAGTCCCAGCTCAAAAGGCTGAAGCAGCAGAATTGCTTGAACCTGGGAGGCGGAGGTTGCAGTGAGCCAAGATCATGCCACTGCATTCCAGCCTGTGCAACAGAGCAAGACTCCATCTCAAAAAAACCAACAGCATATTCTAGGACTAAAATAAGACTTGTGAATAAATAAAACTCTAGTACAGAGATTTTATTGTTTTGAAATCTAAAAATTGTATGACCAAGTGTGGTGGCTCATGCCTGTAATCCCAGCACTTTGAGAGGCCAAGGTGGGTGGATCACTTGAGGTCAGGAGTTTGAGACCAGCCTGGCCAACATGGTGAAATAATACAAAAATTAGCCAGGTGTGGTGGCAGGCACCTATAATCCTAGCTACTCGGGAGGCTGAGACAGGAGAATCACTTGAACCTGGAAGGCAGAGGTTGCAGCGAGCTGAGATCGTGCCACTACACTCCAGCCATTCCAGCCTGTGTTGTGCAACACAGCAAAACTCTGTCTCAAAAAAAAAAAAAAATTATTTCTCTTTTAAATAACCAAAAATTCTAACAGCTCTTAGCAGGGTTGTCCTTTGCACAATAGTAAAATTTATTTGTGGAAGATCGATTGTCATAATCCCTTTACTTCCATCTTCAACTATCTCCAGTATAGTTTATATCAGGCACCAAAGCCATTGTGTATTTCTTTCCCCTAGGCCCGGGACCAGCAAAGCTCCCTTACTCTCCCCTCACTTCATGTGGCCAAAAAGCACTAGACAAAATCTTCCTATTTTATATTACAGAGAAAAATTTAATCTTAGATAAACACATTGTTTAATTTTCAAAATTTCAAGATGGTATCGGTCCCATCAGATCTCCCTCCACCATCTCTTTCCTGCGTCCCCCCGCTCCCCTCTTACCACTGTCCTTATCCCTTCCTGATTCTCTTTTGCCTTCACTGGGTCTCTCTAAGTCCTACCTCCCTAAGTGTAGTCTGCTGCCTCTTTACTTTGATTCTTTATTTGCCTTGTTATTTTTCTGTTCTGACATAAGAAAGAGGATGAGAAATTAGACACTGAAGAGATAATACATGAGGAGAGCGGGAGATTCCCATTTTCGTTCAGTTGCCTTTTTCAAGATGATGGGGTAGCTTTCCTCTCACTATTGTGCATGTGGCAGGGGAGGAGCAGGCTTGAGGAGCAAAGGGCAGTTTATACCCTGAACAAGCCGAAGAAAAAATTGGGGTAAAGAGCCCAGCTTATTCCCCAAGCTCTCCCATCCCCCATTACAACTCCCACAGCACAGCCACACAGATTTGCGGGGACTAAACCTCATCGCCCTGAGAGCCTTCTTTGCATTTTCTAAGGTGGTAATCAGCTAATATGATGAACTTATCTGAATGCTCACAGCTGCTCAAGTTTTCCTGAGGGAAGATTAACTCCTTTGCTTTCCTTCTGTTTTCAGGAAACACCCACACCCACACACACACGCGCACACACACGTTTTAAACAATGGGCTTTTGGAAACAACTCCACTTTTGTGATCTAGCCAGTGGGAGCGCCTCTAACGCCAAGAATTTGGAGTGCAAGAACGAAGCAAGTGTGGTGTGCTGGCAAAGCTGAGGGGAGCTCTGCCCCTTAGCTGCAGTATAGTTTACATCAGGCACCAAAGCCATCATGTATTTCTTTCCCCTAGGCCCAGGACCAGCAAAGCTCCCTCACTCTCCCCTCACTTCATATGGCCAAAAAGCACTAGACAAATAAGGCAGTCCCTTAAGAAGATCATGACATGTAATTCAAAAATGGAGTATTTGCATATATATACAGAATGCCTGATGGTCCAGTTTCTAAAATGGGAAAAATATTTGAACAGGCACAACAAAAGGATATCAAATGGCCAACAGATTTCTGAAAAGTTGTCCAACATCATTAGTCATTAGGAAAATATAAATTAAAACCACAATGAGGTATATTATCAACTACTACTGGACATCAGAATAGCTAAAATTAAAAGAACTAGATGGGCACGGTGGCTCACACCTGTAATCTCTGCACTTTGGGAGGCCTAGGTGGGTGGATCCCTTGAGGTCAGAAGATTGAGACCATCCTGGCCAACACAGTGAAACCCCATCTCGACTAAAAACACAAAAATTAGCTGGGTATGATGGTGCATGCCTGTAATCCCAGCTACTTGGGAGGCTGAGGCACAAGAATTGCTTGAACCCGGGAGGCAGAGGTTGCAGTGAGTCGAGATCATGCCAGTGCACTCCAGCCTGGGTGACTGAGTGAGACTCCATCTCAAAACAAAAACACAAAAAAAGAACTGACAAGCAACTGGAACTCTTCACTAACTGTTGGTAGGAGTGTACACTGATACAATCACTTCGGAAAACAGTCTGAAAGTATGTACTAAATGAAGCATATGTTTGCCCTATGTCCCAGCAACTCAAATTCTGAGTATATACCCAACAGAAATGAGTACATACTTACATTCACCAAAAGACACACATGAAAATGTACATAGGACCTTTCCTCATAATATTGTAGTAAAAAACTGGAAATAACCCAAATATCCAATGATAATAGAATGTATAAAATAAACTGTAACACAGTCATAAAATAAAATATTACATAGCAATAACTATCGCTATTCAAAATATGAATGACTCTCATGGACATAATATTCAGTGAAAGATGCCAGACACATACTATATGATTCCAATGAAATGAAAAGAAAAAGAACAAAATTAATCTACGGTGAATAGAAGTCAGAATAGTAGTTGATTTTAATATCAGGGGCATGGGGGGAGTGCACAAGAGAGGCTTCTGGAGTAACAGTAATGTTTTATATTTTTATCTGGGTTGTGGTTACATGTGTATACACAAATGTAAAAATTAATTGATCTGTGCACTTAATATTTTTATATTTTGCTCTGTGTAAGATATACCACAATTACAAGGGAAAGAAGGGAGAAGAAAAGAGAGAGAGAGGAGGGAAGGGGAGGGGAGAGGAGATCAGATTTATTATATCATGTCACTGCTTTAGACAATGTGATTTAGTAAGGAAGTACCAAAGAACCAATGGTAACTTTTGTAATCCTATTTCCTGCTTTGGAACTAAGTCCTTAAAACCAAGTAGTATTTCCAAACAATACGATATTTGTTCTTTGGTATTTCTGATCAGAACATAGTTTTCTTTACAGCTCCATTTTATAAATGATTCATCTTAATGCTATTTGTCCCTGAACAATAACAGGCTTCATGGATAAAATTAATTAAATTGTAAGCTTGGAACCTGGAAAAATAATGTTCAAAAAAATTAATTAAACGGTTTACCTAGACCTAGGGATTATTTCCAATTAAAATCAACATAGGCATACAAAAATAACAATTTTTCCAAAGGTTTACACAAAAATATGTCCTTTGCCAAAAGGGTGAACAACGAAATATTTTCATAGCTATTATGAAATAAAGTTAATATTTCATATTAAGGACTTAAGTTGTAGCAGCTGAAAAAAGTTAAAACATCACAATACAACAGAAACCCGCCTCTCACTATAGGAGTCGACTGAACCAAAACACATGCAAAAATATATAAAGTGATCAAAATATGCTTTTATATTATATATAAGTATATCCATGAAAGCAACTACCAAAGAAGACTCAACTCTCTCTCCCACACACAAAAGTATGCAGCTAACATATATAAGTTCCTTCATATTCCTGCTCAGGAAAGAAAGCTCACACTGCATCTGGGAGACAGAGGCAAATCATTGCTATTTTTCGAAAATGTGACTCGCAAAGACAAACTAAACAAATGAGATCAATGCCTTGCTTCGTAATGCAACTGATCTGTTTATTTCATAGTGTATTTTTGGAAGAATACATTAATTTTGACACATTTTGGAACACTACTATGGTTGATTCAAAATTTTTTAATTGGACATGTAGAATTGAATTCTGTAAAAGAAAAGTAGTTTCACTTATAATCTTAAGAAAAAGCATAATGCTGTCCAATTCAAGCCAAATCCAGGGTGCCCAATTTAATTTTACCACTGAGTTCTTTTTTTTTTTTTTTTTTTTTTTTGAGACGGAGTCTCGCTCTGTCGCCCAGGCTGGAGTGCAGTGGCCGGATCTCAGCTCACTGCAAGCTCCGCCTCCCGGGTTCGGGCCATTCTCCTGTCTCAGCCTCCTGAGTAGCTGGGACTACAGGCGCCCGCCACCTCGCCCGGCTAGTTTTTTGTATTTTTTAGTAGAGACGGGGTTTCACCGTGTTAGCCAGGATGGTCTCGATCTCCTGACCTAGTGATCCGCCCGTCTCAGCCTCCCAAAGTGCTGGGATTACAGGCTTGAGCCACCGCGCCCGGCCACCACTGAGTTCTTACAAACCAATTAAGAAAACACAAACACATCAATATTAAAATGGGAAAAGAATATTCCACAAAAGAATAAATACAAGTAAGTGGTCAATAAATATATAAGGCAATTTTCTAATTCCCTAGTAAGCAAACAAACACAAATCACATTACAAAAAGCAATTTTTAATCTAAAAAAATAAAAGATTTAAAAAATGATAAAAAGTCACAGAGGAAACTATAAAGGAAGATTTGGGAAAGAAATTTTAACCCCAAGTGTCACTTCAGTACTAAGCTGAGGATAGCTAGGTGAAAATAAACGCAAACTAGACTCTGGCAATTAAAAAAATGGTGAAAATGCCAGTGTTACGCCAGTGTTAATTTTTATGCTTTTATGCCATAAATTTTTATGACTTTATGCCAGTGTTAATTTCTCTGCTTAGGTACAGTCTCTTCAGGTTTAAAAGTAGAAAATAGTCCTAGCTATCATGATAAAGAATTCTGTTTCTCTTTTAAAATAAATAATATTATAACAAGCACTGATCTTTCTCTCAGCTAGCCATCCCTCTGATATAAACCTAGCGATTTTAAAAGATAGCAATAACCAAAATATTGTTTCTTATATGGTGGCATCTTATTCTAATCATCAGCAAAGTACATAAAAAGAAACAACTTGAGAAATAAACTTGCCAACTGGAACCTATAAAGTAAAAAGGGTAATTCATAAGGTCATATGTCAGATGGTATTTTTCTGTGGACACTGAGGAGTGATGCCAGAAATTATCATTCTACTCTAGAACTGAAGTATGTTCCCCTTTTTAAGAGGCTTCTGCTTAAAATGAAACTTTTTAACACACGTAAAACTACATATTCAAAATATTATTAAACCATAAGAGCCTTTGATCTTAAGTTGCTAATAATAAAATTACTAGGGGAAATTCAACAAAACATTTGCCAAAAATGTATGAAGAAGACAGGTTCTGGGCTGGGGACAGAGGGAGGGGCAGGTGGAAAAGGGGATCAAATCTCTCCTTCCTTCCTTCCTTCCTTAAATTTATTAAATAAGTGCAGGGCCAAAACATGTGAGGTTAGCCCCAGGATAGTTCAGGACCCAGAAAATTTGGGAGGTGCAAAGATGAACATAGCAAGCCTATCCACACAGTGATTTTCAGACTTCGGAGGAAGTTTTTCAACATACATAGAAAAGAAGTGCATGTGATTTACCCCTCGACTATTGTGGCAGCAGGAGCTTGCAAAGGATTCATAGCACAAGCCAGGTTCATGGTGAGGTGGCATAACTAGACATCCAAACAAGGATCTTCTCAGAGTAAAAGGCAGTGCCAGTAATAACTGTGGGGGGAAAACAGGCACAAACCAGGACACATGGCCTTCCTACCAATGCCCTAATCTGGCACACTCATGGCTCAATAAATCTTTTAGAGAGTAGCAGACAGGACCTGAAATAACTGCTCCAATGGAAGAATAAAAGGTCACTGATAATCTTTAGAGCACCTGAGAACTCACTAGTCATGTTCGTGGATGACAAGACAGGAAAAAGCTATTTCTGAGCTATTTTTATGGGTCTTCATGGTGATAACCCCATAATTTTGTTACCATGAGAATCTAAAAAGCTCCTCTCTTGCACTACACCAAGCATAGAGTGCTAGAGACAATCCTCCCACAACAAAATTTCCACCTCCCTCAACCCAATTGAGTTAACCCAGTCGTTAAACCTGTTCATCTGGGGGTGAGCAGAATTTTACACAGCAATAGAAGAAACTTTGCATGCATCGCAAATGTCCTGTCGAATATCTAAAACCCTTACTAGGGTGGAGGTATGACAAGAATAAAAGTAAATATTACCTGTTGAGCAAAAAAGAGATAGGGAGGTGACAGCAGGAGGAAGGAGCGATGGTGTGTGTAGGAATTGGCTGTGAGTATAGAGGGACATACAATCCTCTCATGCTTAAGACCCCATGAGGGGAGCAGAGCCTCTTCCATCTCTCCTGGGTATGAAACGCAGGTTACAAGATTAGCTTCCTCAGCTTCTTGTTCCCTCCCCACTTCTCCCAGTGTTTATATCACAATCTTTCCTTCTATTCAGAGTTCAAAGATTTTGTAATTCCAGTGACAGCCTTACTATGGAAATTCTGATAATTCAATATGTTCCATAAATCCTTACAACTTCATACTGATATTTTATTAATTTGCACATCAGGTCCTAGATTATGACCAACTGGCTTAGCCTTATTCCTTATTAACTTGGGTTCCAGCTCTGGTTTTTTTCTTCCTTGTTTTACTATACTTTTAAGTTATGCTACTTTGTTATATTTTATGTTCCATGGTAAATCCCTTGAAATCCTTACCAAAGATACAGTTATAAGAATAAAAGAAAAGAGAGTAGAAATTAGAGCTATTGTCTCAATTTTATTTTAAGCGATGTCAAAATCAACCCTGTTTCCAAATCAACCCTGTCTCAACTCTGTCTCCTCTAGAGCAGGGGTCCCAAATCCTGGGGCCATGGACGGCTAGTGGTCCAGGGCCTATTAAGAACCAGGCCACATAGCAGGAAAGGAATGACAGGCAAGCGAGCGAAGCTTCATCTGTTATTTACAGCCGATCCCCATCACTCGCATTACCACCTGAGCTCTGCCTCATGGTATGTCCAGCGGTGGCATTCGATTCTCATAGGAGTGCAACCCCTATTGTGAACTGTACAAACAAGGGATCTAGGTTGCATGCTCCTTATGAGAATCTAATGCCTGATGATCTGAGGTGGGGTTGGGGTAGTGATGCTAGCACTGGGGAGCAGCTGCAAATACAGATTAACATTAGCAGAGAGGTTTGCACAGAGACCGTAATAAATCAATTGCTTGCAGACTCACATCAAAACCCTATCAGTGAGTGGCAAGTGACAATTAAGCTGTATCTGGTGGCAGACTTTAAGTCAGAATCCAACACTTAGTTTAGTCCAGGTAGCTCATCCATTATTTTATTTACCATTTCTGTCCACACCTATTTCCTGCACTATGCACTTGCCTCAGTCACAGTTTTGGTAAGCTCACAAGCCAACCTTAGTCAAAATGAGTAAAAAACAAATGTCACTGGAGACCTTCTTTGAAAAACGGGAAAAGGCCCAGTGATTAGACAGCAGAAGAGTATGAACTGTCAACAAATAGAAAGCTGCATTTAAAAGAAAATACCAAGAGTCCTACTTAAATTACAGGTTCATTGCAACAGGTTATTCACATTCTCCAAGCCCACTTTGTATAATATGTTGTGACCGGCTATCCAATGAAGCCATGAAACCTTCAAAACTGCTTCGCCACATGGAGACCAAGCACCCTGCATTAAAAGATGAGCCTTTGGAGGGTTTTTGTTGTTGTTGTTTGTTTTTTTGGTTTTTTGGTTTTTTCAAATGTGAACACCAAGAACAGAAGCAGTTATTGAAGGCCATGACATCATCAAATGTGCCTGCAGTGAGAGCGTCATTCTTAGTGGTTAACTGCATTGCTAAAGCCAAGAAGCTCTTTACTATTGGTGAAGAGTTGATCCTGCCTGCTGCTAAGAATGTTTGTCATGAACTTTTAAGACAGGCTGCAGTTCAAAAGGTGGCATGTGTTCCTCTTTGGGCTAGCACCATAACTAGACGAACTGATGAATAGCAGAGGACATTGAAACATAATTGTTAGAGAGGATTAATGAGTCACCGTGGTATGCAATTCAGGTTGACGAGTCTACCAATGTTTACAACGAAACAACAATGCTTGCTTTTGCGCGACGTATTTTTCAGGAGGATGTGCATGAGGATATGTTATGTGCACTGTTATTACCAATCAACATCACATCTGCAGAACTATTCAAGTCTTTGAATGATTATGTGTCAGGAAAACCGAATTGGTCATTTTGTGTCAGTATATGCATGGACAGAGTAGCTGCCATGACTGGATGGCTTTCTGGCTTCACTACTCAGGTCAAAGAGATTACTTCTGAATGTGAGTCTATGCACTGTGGTATCCAATAGATACACACTGACTAGCCAAAAACTGTCACCTGAACTTAACAATGTCTTGCAGGATGTGATTAATATTATCAACCACCATTAAAGTACATGCCATTAACTCATGTTTGTTTGAACAGCTCTGAGAGGAGACAGATGCAGAGCACACATGTCTTCTCTTATACACAGAAGTGAGATGGTTTTCTAAAGGTAGATCACTGGCCAGAGTTTTTAGGTTATGAGAGCTGTTCCAGAGATTTCTTTTAGAAAAACAGTCACAACTGGCAGCACATTTCACTGACACAGAATCAGTGGCAAAACTTGCTTACTTGTGTGACATATTCAACCTGCTCAATGAACTCAACCTGTCACTTCACGGGAGAATGACAACTGTGTTCAAGTTGGCACATAAAGTGGCTGCATTCAAAGCCAAACTGGAATTATGGGGGCGATGAGTGAACATTGGGATTTCTGACATGTTTCAAACATTAGCAGAGATTTTGAAAGAGACTGAGCCAGAGTCCTTCTTTCTCCCAGCTGGTGCATGATCACCTATCTCAGCTTTCAAAAGAGTTTGAGCATTACTCCCCAACCACAAAACACATCTGAACTGGGAAGAATGTATCCGTGACCCATTTGTGAACAAGCCAGGTGAATTGACGTCTGAGTTAGAAGAGTATCACCTGCTTGAGATCACAAATGATGGTGGCCTTAAAAGTATGTTTTACTGGCCGGGCACGGTGGCTCAAGCCTGTAATCCCAGCACTTTGGGAGGCCGAGACGGGTGGATCACGAGGTCAGGAGATCGAGACCATCCTGCCTAACACGGTGAAACCCCGTCTCTACTAAAAAAATACAAAAAACTAGCCGGGCGAGGTGGCGGGCGCCTGTAGTCCCAGCTACTCGGGAGGCTGAGGCAGGAGAATGGCGTGAACCCGGGAGGCGGAGCTTGCAGTGAGCTGAGATCCGGCCACTGCACTCCAGCCTGGGCAACAGAGCGAGACTCCGTCTCAAAAAAAAAAAAAAAGTATGTTTTACTTTTAAAACATACTTAACATACTTAAAAGTATGTTTTTCTCATACTTAAAAGTAGGAGAAAATTTCAAATCTCCATACATTCTGGATGGAATCAAGCCAGAATATCCTGAGATTGAGATTGCCACAAAAGCACTGAGAAGCATCTTTGTGAAGCAGGGTTTTCTTCTGTGACTGTAACCAAAACGAGATTATGGAGTAGACTGGACATAAGCAATGTAATTCGAGTGTCACTCTCTCCCATCACCCCCAGATAGGACCAACTAGTTGCAGGAAAACATGCTTAGGGCTCCCACTGATTCTACATTATGTGAGTTATATAATTATTTCATTATACGTTACAATGTAGTAATAAGAGAGACAAAGTGCACAACAAATATAATGCACTTAAATCATCCTGAAACCATCCCCGTCCCCCTCATCACCCAGTCTATTGAAAAATCATCTTCCATGAAACTGGTCCCTGGTACCAAAAAGGTTGGGGACCACTGCTCTAAAGAACAGGGCCCCAGTTACCAATGGGAAGTCCCCGGAGGACCAGTGGGTCAAAGAGGAGTCTCTGTAGCCTTGTTTTGGGTCACAGTTTAAACTCGTGCTATTTTCCATCCTAAGAAAGGTGACACTGACCTCACACCATCAGCAGTAAGTGCTCTGCAAGCTGCTCCTCAAGAGAGGTCATGTGCTGTGCTGAGTTCACACCTGCTCTCACCTGGTACCTGCATGGCCAACACTGCACATCTGCAGGAAGACTTGCCCTGTTAGAAATGCAGTTTATGAACAAGGAAGCTTTTTTTTTCTCTCTGTGCAAAGCTGACTGGCCACACACAGGGTTGAGAACCACAATTATAACTTCCCTAGCCCCAAGTACTAATCACAAAAAACTCACCAGCCCAGGTAGTCATCAACTATGTGGTTCCAAGTAGTGTATTCATATTGGAACACCTAGGAGATTGCATATGAAAAACTGCAGGAGGAAGTTATCTGTGGCAAACTTGCCAAATATGAACAAGAGATGTGGAAATAAAGAACTGATCAGAGGAAAAACACTTGTGACATATCACATGATACATTCATATGGGAGCCTTGTTAGAGATCATTCATACCAGCACTTTTTGTCTGTTTTGTTTCACAGTCTTTCAGGAACTAAAGTCCAGCCTTTCAAAACTATAAACTATTCTATTATTCTAGTCTGTGTAAATTCCATTTGCACATTTACATATATGAAAGGATTGAGACAATACATCTGCTATGGTAAAAGATTACTTATCATCACTTATGCAAAGGATAAGTTTGGGAAATGCATTTATGAACATTAAACTAGAGAAAGCTTGGTTCTGGCCCCAGCTTTGCCACCGAATAGCTGGGTGCCCTTGGAAGGTCCCTTTTGGGATTTCAATTTCCTAATCCCAACTGGGCTAGATCCTTGGTTCTCAACCTTTAATGACTACTTACAGAGGTTAAGATGCAGACCTCAGATCCATCAAATTTGAATTTCTAGAGGAAGAGAAATCTGGTTTTTACCCGAGTGATTTTGACTTGGATATTTAAGTAACACATTTTGAGAAATACTAGATGAGATAATACCCTCTTATACTTTTAAAAAATCTTTAAAATTATGGTTCCATGACTAGTTCAAGTTGAACTCACAACCTCCATTCCGGAAAAAGCTACCTCAAGAGTCTTTCTGCCCACTTAATTACTTACTTGCCTTTCGTGGATATAGAGACATTAAAAAAAACAGTTGCAGGATTTCCCATTAGCCCTACTTGGATGCCAATAATTTTGTAGTAAGCAGATTATTTGATAGTAATAAAGTCATGATGTTCTAATTATGATTGTCTTTTACAATGTGGCTAACTTAAGGACAATGATTCATCAGGTCATGTTATAGTTAATCATAATTTTTTATAATAATCACAAGTACATGGATTATTATCCAAAGCTAGCTTTTGCATGCCAATAGCACAGAAACTGTTTCTAAACACTTAGCTTTTGATTCTGGCATAAATATTAAAAATAAAATCTAAATTATTACAAAAATATGAAAGAAAATTATAATTCCAACAGAGATTACATTCTTTTCCATTGTATAAAAAGCAATTGGTAGAAAATTTGATTTTTATTATTTTTTTTCTATCCTTGGCCTTCCAAAGTGCTGGTATTACAGGTATGAGCCCCCGTGCTTGGCCAAAAAATTCATTTTTAAAAGTCAACTTTACCTAGAAAGCAATAGGGAGTTTTCACAAAACTGGTGACACTGAAGGAACAAAAATTTCAAAGCCCAGATGTTTCAAAATCTGTCACGAATGCTGCTAATAACTGGTTTGATTTCCCATAAAACCTAACAAAAATTTCCGTATCTCCTAATATTCTTCTACAACACACCAGAGAATTTCTTGCTTTATCAAAAGAAGAATTTCCACAAAATAAATCAGATTCTCCGTGCAGTTCTGCTCTTTGCATCAACAAAGTCCTCACAGAAGCTACTCCCCTTAAAGTGCTATGTCCTAGATGTAGCCAGCAATTAGGCCCTGCAATTTTGACTACTAACCACACGTGTACTGTCAACATGTTTTTTGCAATGCCCATGGCTGGCCTCCCAAATCTAAGGCTATTAAGAGCTCAGGAGCCTGCCCCTCCCTGGCTGCTGCATGCCTTTGTTTAGAGGTAGACAGGAAACCGACACAGCTGAGGAGGACTGTTCAATGCTTCCTGGTGTCTTGCTTCAGTGTCTCTTAGTGGTGTTTCCTGCTAGAAGTGAGTGCATATCTATCTTCCCTTGGTGCACCATAGTCCAGCAGTTTAGATGTCCTCTGGCTGTACCCCTGTAACTAGATTATGACAGACATTGTCCATGCCCTGTCCATATCACCTCAAGATAATATAGCCTGGGACAACTGGACTTCCAACCACCTGGGGGCTTTCTGGCCAGCAGGAGCACACATTGCCCAAAGCAGAAAGTACCAGAGAAACAGTGCCTGTTTCTAAGGATCAGCCCTTAACCAATGACTGGCAGAACTTGGTGTTTTAATACTCCGGCTCCTGTCCCCAAAGATGGCATAGCTCTGAGTTCTACAATGGTGTCCAGAATTTCCCAAGAGGATCAACCTCTATTTACCAACAGTGGAAAATGGCATTGTAATTCCCCCTTTACTGGCTGGCTTCTTACTCACTTCCCACAGGTATCTCCTGGATTACATCTACACTTACATCCTTGTCATAGAGTTTGCTTCTAGCTGAGCTCACCTAAGATGCCAATCTCCTAGGTAACCTTCTCTCAGTAAAACTGTCTTTCACTGGATATGGTTTTTAGCACTTAGGATTCATGGTTGAAAGAACTAAGCTCCAAATAGGTAAAATGCTTCACCTAAGGTAACACACCCAGGAAATGGCTGAACCAGGAGCAGAATTTAGGAATTTTGGCCACAAGACACTGTGATTCAAACGTGTAAAGAAAGCAATATGCTATTTTATTAAGTCAGCAGACACATTATGACTACAAAGAAGTCAGACATAAATTTTGTAAGCTTTTTTGTCCCCTGAATTTTTGTCATTAGTTAAGTTCTTCTATGCCGCATATAGGAGTGTCTGGACATACCTCAGTTTCTATGTTATGATCCTATGCTGAATTTGTAAAGTGAACATCAAACATACAGCCACAAATGCATGTACATCTTAAGAGATTCCTTGAAATAGCATTTATGTAATCCACTCTTGCATGTTATGTGTCTAAAAAAATACATAACTTTTGCAGTTTTCCCCTTTCCCATTTGCAATCATCCAAGATGTTTAAGATTTCTACTCAGAAGGGGTTTGAAACATCTTGATTTTGATGACTCTACTTTTCATCAAGGGCACCCCCACTGAAAGGGTGGAAATAACTATCATTAGAATGAGTTCAATTTCCTTACACATTACATATTGCTGCTTATTGTACTTACATGACAAACTTTCCTGTAAAAATTATCAACTAAACTATGTAATTCAGAGACTTTACGATCAGAACAAACCCTATGATAAAAGACTGAATTCACCCTTCCTATTATAAATGAGGAATCTAAGCCTCAAGAAAGTCAAGTGACGTCACTGAATAAACATAGCTAATATTAGCAAAGATCCAAGACTGGATTTCTGGGTTAGTTCTTTTCTAAAATTGTTATGATTACTCATCTTTTCTGAATTCATCTAAATTATTAGAACACAGAAGAAATTCCAAAGGTTGTCACAGAAACAGGTAGCATCACCTAATCACACTCTCCTCTCTGTGCTAACCCATCAGAGTCATTTAGGTGGCTAGTCTGTCAGCCCTCTGACCCCCCACCAAGCTCTGATGCCTCAGAGAAGCTGGATTTCAGGTACTCTGGGTTCCTGTACCACATCCAAGCCCTGAATTTTGGGTTCCAGAATCTCTTGGGAATTCAAATAGTAACCTTTTCAAATCACATGTTCCCAAAGGAAATTACTCTAGAGATATTTGAAATTGCTCAATATTTAAATTTCCTAAATATATTGTGTTCAATGCTACCGAATTTCCACTTAAGAAAAAAACGGAAGCTGCATGTTGGGACCTGAACATGAACAGCTCTGATCGGAAAGGTATCTTGTGGCGTGACAACTTCTGGGTTTTTCTTTTTTGAAATTGCACAAGTCAGGGCAGTGTCTTTGGTTATCAAACTCTAAACATGGAAATGGAAATTAGAGACAGTGTATTTCAAAAGAGCCCAAAGTAGGTGAGAGTCAAACTAAGGATTCAATGACCAGCCATTTGTTACTAACAACAATCCATTATTTTCTACATATAGAATTTATTATATTAAAAGTGTTACGTCCACCTTAGTGTGATCTGTAATTAGAATGTAAAAATCATGGCTGAGCATGGTAGACATGCCTGTAATCCTAGCACGTTGGGAGGCCAAGGCAGGATGATTTTTTGAGGCCAGGAGTTGGAGACTAGGCCTCAAGCAATCCTCAAGCTGGGCAACACAGTGAGACCACCATCTTTACAAAAAATTTTTTAAAAGTAGCCAGGCATGGTGGTGCACATCTATAGTCCCAGTTACTCAGGAGGCTAAGGTGGGAGGATTGCTTGAGCCCAGGAATTGCAGGCTTCAGTGAGCTATGATCGTACTACTACACTCCAGCCTGGATGACAGAGCAAGACCTCATCTCTTAAAGAAAAAAAAGATTAATATTTTACTTTACTAATCAAGTAAATGTTTTCATTTATTCTCTTACTTCAACATCATTTTATTCTATTTGTATTTGTTTATTTATTTTTGAGACAGAGTCTGGCTCTGTCGCCCAGGCTGGAGTGCAGTGGTGCGATCTCGACTCACTGCAACCTCTGCCTCCTGGGTTCAAGCAATTCTCATTCCTCAGCCTTGCATAGTAGCTGGGACTACTCATTCCTCAGTTGTTTAATCTGTGAAATGGAGACAACCAAAACTAACTACCTCTGGAAATTATCTGGGAAGCCCATATGTGCTTCCTCTGAAATACGTAGTGTCTGTAAGAGAGGGCACCTAGTAGGAGCAGTTGAAGAAGAAATATGGGTGTGTGTATCTAGGCACAGCAATCCCCACAGGCACTTGGGTGGTGCAAGACCGAGGTGAGTGGGGAACAGTGCTGAGTACTGAGCCCTGTGGCATGGCAGTGATGGGATCTACAGGCCCCACACTTCCACCTTGCCACTTTGCACAGGGAAATGGATGGGAATGCCCCGTACCAGCTTCAGAACAGAACTGTGGAGATGTTTCAGAAATAAGTTGAGAAGTTGGAGAGGAATCGCTAGAAAGATTAGAATGGACAAAAGGTAGGGGAAAGTGAATCCTGCCCTCTGTCTACTCACCTCTGGGAGGACCACAGGAAAAGGGAAAGGAATGCTCAAGGCTTCCAGAAAAGAAGTGGTGAGAGCTGTGTGAGGGATGACCGGGGGGTGACAGGGCTCCCCTAAGCCTGAGGCCTCCCACTCCTCACCATGCTCTCACACATGGCTTCAAGGGAGCCACTCAACAGGTTGGTTAGGGAGCAGGGAGATTGGTATCATCCCTGTTTCATGGAAAAATACCCTAAAGCACAAAGAATTTAGGTAATTTGCTCAAAGTCACCTAATTTGTAACTGAGAAATCTAAAATTAAAACCCAAGTCCTCTCATTTCTATACCGGTAAATTTTTGGTTTTGTCTTCTCTGCCATCAGTGGTCATTGGTAAATGATGGAAATTTCACATACTGAATTTTAAGTAAATTATACTTATTTATACCTGTGGTAGGATACACTAAGAGTAATTCACATTTCTAAGAGCATGAAATAATGTGAATATCTGATCAACAAAGACATATTTAAAAATAGGTTAAAATAGATAAAATTTATTTAAATATTGGACAGACTGCAAATGAATATATATATATATACCACTAGGACTTATGAGTAACACAGTGAGTCATGGAATAAGCCTTAATATTCTCTCAGTCAGAGATTCTGTCAGTGATAACCTGGTAATCACAGAAAACACTGACATTCTTCCATTACATTTATTGAATTTAAAAGACCTGTGAAGTATTAACAACCCCTAGTAAGTCTGATGACTGCTTTGGCATTTGTTTTCAAAAGTCATGACTCAGATCTAGAGCTGAAGCAAAACGGAATGAAGTTAGCTTTTTGCCTCATACTTTGTGTCTCCTTTAAGGAAGAAAAGGGTTATTGTTCATATAAGGGAGCATGCCAAAAACGTGGTATCCATTCAGTTCACAAAACCCTGAGAGTGCTTTCTACAAGGCAGCAACACGTGGATGAAGAAGGACTATCCAAGTGGAGATAGAGGACTGTATGTACGGATATGCAAACTGCCCAGAAACCAGGAGGAAAAGCAGAAGTGAATTAGTCATGAGAGCTCAGGATGAAAAGGAAAATGAAACAATTGAACTAATATTATCCAAATAAAACAGGAGAACTGGAAACATTTGGCAGGGAAGGGTATGCTGCTTGCCTTTTAAGTGCAGGTGTTCAATACAGTGCTTGCAAGAATTGATTGCTCCTTTTTCCCTGTTCCAGAAACAATTTGCTTATATCTCTTAAGTGTAATTTAATTTAGTCTATGCCATTTTTCACTAACACCAGCTCAGACCTGAACTAATTTAACTCTCTTACCTAATCCTGAACTGTCTTTTATCTTTCTGCAGTACAAAGCCCCAAACCTAAAACATAAAGAGCGTACCACTTGGATTCAGATGTCAGCCAGGTTCTAAGCACAGAACCGATGGTACGCACAAAGAGATAATTGAGAAGTGTTTAAATAACTGACTAGTTACAAGATACGGACAGGTAACGGAAAACCAGTAAGGAATGGTAAGCAGACCAGGGCTCCCAATGGCAGGAAGCCACTACTACCCCTAAGCATAAAGGCAAGGGGACGGAATGAGTACTGGAACTGGCAAGATCGGAGCTATAGAAGAGGTCAACCCATCAGAAGCTGTGGCCTTCTGCAAAGTAACAAAACCACTACCTAACTTCAGCCTGACCTCCCACGCCTGCCCTCGCCTCCAGAGCTTCCCATTGGCAGAACCTAACTGTTATAGAAGCCAGAGGACAAAGAGCTAGGTTCATGTAGTCATTAAACACAGCCTCTGAGCACAGAGGAGGGTGGAGGGTGGGTCTGGAAAAACAAATAGAGAATATCCAGAGACTGAGGTTCAAGATGTGGATAAAGGTCTTACACAGAGGGGAATGAGTAAGGAAATTATTTCACATGTTTTAATGAAGTAGGGAGAGGCTTATGATAAAATGAGAAATGAAAAACAAAACAAGATACAAAAGCCATCTAAATTACTCGCTCTATAATTTCATCTTTACTGCTAAGCTATATGAAAATATGTACCAAAAAGGAACACAATGTTAAGAGTGTAATCCATAGATAGTGAGATTGTGAATTATTATAACTATAGCAGTCCTCCCTTATGCATGGTTTCAGTCACTCACAGTCAACTGTGGTCCAAAAATCTCACATACAATAAGATATTCTGACACAGAGAGAGAGAAATACCATATTTATGTAACTTTTATCATAGTATATTGTTATAATTGTTTTATCTTATTACTTACTGTTGTTAATCTCTTACTGTGCCTAATTCATAAATTTAGCTTTATCATACGTACATGTACTTAGGAAAAAGCATAGTATATAGAGGGTTCAGTGCTATCAACAGTTTCAGAAATCCACAGGGGGTCTTGGTATATATACCCCCATGGGTGAAGGGGAACTACTCAATATCGTGAAGCCTCCAAAGCAGCTAAGCCAAGTGTATCAAAAAATAAATGTATCAAAAAATAAAACTGGAGTCTCAAACCATAAAAGAACAGTTACTGGAGATGTTCACCGATCTGACCACTTACACAGAACTGGACAGGACATTTAACAAGTGATGCTAACCAACTGAGCCTCTTTAAGGAAGATAAAGTGGTACCTTTGGGCCTGGAATCCGACTCATGAGATGAACACAAGAATAAATGGGGCATATTTCTCTGTTACCTTTCACAGTTCACATCATACTTTTTCTCCCACCTCCACCCTAACCCCTGCCAATGCTCTCTTCTATTTATTTATTTATTTATTTATTTATTTTTACTTACTTACTTACTTAAAGACAGGGCCTCACTCTGCCTTCCAGGCCGGAGGGCAGTGGCTTAATCACAGCTCACTACAGCTTTGAACTCCTGGGCTCAAGCAATTCTCCCGCCTCAGCCTGTCGAGTAGTTGGGACTACAGGCACATGCCATCACACCTGTCTAATTTCAAAATGTTTTTTAAGGAGACAGGGTCTCACTATGTTGTCCAGGCTGGTCTCAAATTTTGGCCTCAAGTGATCCTCCCGCCTCAGCCTCCCCAAGGTGTTATGATTATACACATAAGCCACCATGCCTGGCCACAGTGCTCTTTAAACAAGGTATATACAGAGGTCTGTATCATTGTCTTTAGAAACATTAATCATCAAAAAGGTTATGCCTCCCCCACCTCAATATGTCATTCAAAATAAAATCAATTCTAAACCCTACAACAAAATTTAATATCTGAAAATAACACAGAACTTTCAGGTGTATTTTGGCTTTTCTTTTCTCTCTTATTCCTGCTTTGCTGATGTTGTAAGTACATGTTTAATTTACTAAGTAGGTAGTCTAGCACTGAGTACTTATATCAGTAAAGAACTTAGTGCTAGAATGTATGTATGTGTATATATGTATGAATGTGTCTATATATACAAATGTATATATCTATATGTATATCTTTAGATCATAGACAAATAGAACCATCCATTTAGAGAATTTCTATATACTAACATCATCAAGTGTTCTCTGGAATTCCTTTAGCAGTAACAATTACACTCAAGAAATATAAATTCTTCACCTTCTGTGGGGATTAAGTTCTTTTATCGCTCAGCCTCTGTCTTGAGCATATTTGTTTGTTTTTAGCAAGACGTCTTGCTCTGTTGCCCAGGCTGGAGTACAGTGGCACGATCACAGCTCACTACAGCCTTGAACTCTTGGCCTCAAGCAACCCTCCCACCTCAGTCTCCTAGGTAGCTGGGACTACAGGTGCATGCCACCCTGTCCAGTTAATTTTTTTATTTTTTATTTTTTAGAGACATAGTCTTCCTATGTTGGCCAGACTGGTCTCGAACTCCTGGCTTCAAGCAATCCTTCCACCTTAGCCTCCTATTGTGTTGGGATTACAGGCGTGAGCCACCATGCCAGGCTGCCTTATGTATATTTGAATATTTTCTCTTCTTTATGATAGCAGTAAGTGTAGCAACTTTTTATCATTTTAATGGTGAATATTATGGCTTTTCTAGAAGATAGGGGAGTGAGACTCAATTTGCCAACCATAGAACTTGAACTGGTTTGCCAGCCCACACTCCAGGGCCTCACATATAGCGGGTGTCTATAAATGTTTGTTTAATAAATGAATTATACTAGTGCAGTTTCACTGTCACACTTACTTACTTTTCTGAATGTGACAAATACAGTCACTGAAAACCACACATCAAGACCACTTTGGAGAGAAGTAATATCTGCTCCGGTACAGTCACACATAAAAGAAGCAAACCTTCTGCTTCAATTACCATTATCACTGGGTAATTGCTTCTAAAATTAGAGAAAGTCTATAATAAAAGAGCAGGGTTTAAGATAAAGTAGCAAATTTCCAGTTGTACTTTGGAAAACGAACAGTATTAATGACTATAATCATTTAGGCTTTAAGCCAACAACATGTAATCTAAATACCAGAGCATATAAATGTCCAGTCTAGTAAAATGGAAACAGAAAGTTACTCTTTTCTATGACCTACTGACAGAGAAGTTAGCTCTGCGTATACAATAATATTCATAGAAACTAATGAACATTCTTAAACATAATTTTAAAACTCTCTCACATACATAAAAATCAAAATAAAACTCAGTTTTGAGAGAAATGGGCACTAAAGACAATTTTACTAGTTCTTATAAAGACAAAGATTATTTACAAGGTTCTCATAATCCTTTTACATCAAGTCTCTAGATCTACATCTTTCATGCCAACAGTATCACCTACGAATTTGAAGTTTGGGTCACCAGCATTTTCTTTCCTCTTTTGGGGTTGTGACCTTTACGCAGAGTGAAAAATCCTCAACATTTGTCACCTTAGTTCCTTTACACACTCAGTGAATCATCCCAGTAGCAGGTACTAAGACTTTGTGGCTAGATTGGAAATCAGGTGCAACAGGTTTAGTTAACACTTCAGGAACTGAGTCACAGATCATTTCAAGTTAGGGGTTCCCAGGAAAACAAGAATGCACCATTAACTTTATAAGGCATATGAATTCTTTGTTCCTGGATACACTTCTGAACAATGGGACCAGGTTGGGTGCAAGTAATCAAAAGGAGGAAATGCTTCCCTGCTTAGGGAGATAGCTCTGAGAGTAAATGGGCACCTACATTTCTATGGGAAGCTTTATTCATCAGCTAGTTACCTCCCCTGTACACACACACCCTCTACCAACTACTCATTCAATGAGCTTTAGTTTTTTCATATTTTGAGGTTTAGAGCCAGAAAGAAGTATTTCAAATACTGCTCTGTCATTTATTAGCTAAAATACTACTTTCAGGTTTTGTCTTCTCAGTTATAAACATGAAGGTAGAAATACCTATTTGGCACAGCTACTATGAAGATTAAATGAGATACACTGATATGAAAGCAACTGTCACATAATAAGGAATTGTTCATGTCCCTTGTCTTATATATACTTGACAAAAGTTCCTTATATTTATTTAGTTTATAGGAGAGATTGAGAATTATCTGGCCAAAAATAATCCTTTTCCTTCATTCCCGCACGCCACATCCATTTTTCTCAGTAAACATGCCCAAACCCAACTGTTGTTATTAGGTTGGTGCAAAAGTAATTGCAGTTTTTGCCATTAAAAGTAATGACAAAAGGCCAGGCATGATGGCTCACGCCTGTAATCCCAGAATTTTGGGAGGCCAAGGTGGGTGTATCACCTGAGGTCAGGAGTTTGAGAGCAGCCCGGCCAACATGGCCAAATCCCATCTCTACTAAAAATACAAAAATTAGCCAGGCACGATGGCATGTGCCTGTAGTCCCAGCTACTTGGGAGGCTGAGGTGGGAGGATCACCTGAGCCCAGGGAGTCAAGGCTACAGTGAGTTGAGATTGTGCCATTGAGCTCCAGCCTGAGCAACTGGAGACCCTATCTAAAAAACAAAAAGTAATAACAAAAACAAAGTAATGACAAAAACCTCAATTACTTTTGCACCAACTTACGCTTTTGTTCTTTGTTGATCAGTTACGGAGTGGCATTAAGATATAAATTGGTGCTCCTCTTTGTTTAACTTCTGCTGGCTTTGTAAATTAGTGGAATTGTAGCCAATGTATGCTTATACACAGAAAGGCAACCAGAAATTCTGCAGTCAGTGAGAAAGCTGACGCATGAATTCCTGAGGAGCGTCTCTGTAGGAAGAAACTGCATGATGATGAAGACATCGCCTCTCTACATCATCAACAGTTATCAGCTGTTCTGACTGGCTGTTTCCTTAGGGGCATACAAAAAAGCTTTTAATAAAAGTGAAACAACAGGAAAGGATACAAGTGAGTGCCAGCAATGCACCTAGCTACTAAGACTTCTAGGTCAAAGTACTTGAAACCTTTTACAGGGCGAGATTACAAGAATCACAAAATGCAAATTAGTAAAGGTCAAAACATTTGAGCAAATGCCAGACATTCAGTCCTACTTCGCTTTTATCTTGAAAGAAATCCAAAATCTAGTTTTAGACAAGCTTGTTTAAACACGTTTACTGATACACAGGAATACAAGTGCTCTTGTTTCAAACCCTAAGTATGTTCCAATGTAGGACTCCTGATTGATAATTGAGTCCACTCCAGACAAAATTGTTTTGGATAGCCAATACAAAAGAGAATAGTTCTGTAATCCCACCCTTGTAGTAACTACATTTTCTTGTTTTGCTGATAATAACCACTTAGTTCATGGGAGCTAAATAGTGGGGAAGGAAGCCAACAGTGGGGAAGGAAGCAAGGCAGCAGAGCCAAGAGTGGCTGGCAAGGCCTGGGTGAGCCTCCTCTGCCCAGGCTTGAAAAGGCCAGTTCTTAGATTTGTAATGACATGTATGATAAAAGAGACACTGAATTTCAGTGTGAATGTCAACAGCTGCTTCAACTATCATACCTTTTCCTAACAGCAGATGCAAAAATAGTCAAGCTGTGCTTTCATGAGATATTTATGAATCCATCAGTATTATGAAAACATTTAAATGACAAATTATGACTAAATTATATTATGTGTTACAGTACCAGCATTACTTCAAGCCTTGTAGAGGGAGTTCTTGCATAGATACAATATCATACTGATAGGCTCTATCACTTTAAGTGACATTTTGTTGTAATAAAATATGGCTTGTGCAAGCTTTAACTTTTTAAAAAATCATGAATTGAGTTATTTTTATTTTTGTTGGCTTTTTTTAGGTAGTAGGTGAGATACTGATTATAGTAGAAACCCAGAAATTATCCAGTATGTCAATAACCAGACTATAGGTGCCTGTTGAATATCTAGTAACTCAATCTAGGGATCAGACAGTCTCATCGTTGTTGGCTTATGAAACTAAAGGAAGATTTCCAGGAGAACAGTCATCAGGAAGTTAGATGAGTCAGTTGGGTTCCTGTCAAAGGTGGGTACAGGCCAGGAGTAGAGGTATAGTACGCAATGCAAGAGAACCCAAAAAGACAGCTAAGAAAAAATCAGAAAATCTGAGTTTGAGTCCTGCTTCCTCCACCTGCATTACCTTCCATGAACTTCAGTTTCCTTATCCTCAGAATGGCGGTATGGCCTTATCTCACACAACCCTTATAAACTTCAAGTGGGATAAAGTATCCACAACGGTTTGAAATCCTTGAAGCGTCAATGTAAGGTGGAACCTGTATTCATTGCCAGAGAATCCTCAAGAATAAGTCAGGAGGTAAAACCAATGGATTCAAGTAGCAGGGCTTCTAGAGGCCTAAAGTGAGAGCAGCCAGGAGCAGCTTTCTGCAGCAACTGGTAAAGCAACTACTTGAGAAATTCTGCCATCCCTATTTAGCATGGGCAGCAACTAGAGGGCCCCCCATCTACCACTTATCTCTGACCTTGCATTCTACTGCCTGTGCCAGGGCAGAAGAAGGGGTACGAACTAGATTCACCTCTTGGTAATGCCTTTTTCTGACACAGCTTGGGCAGAAGCCCCAAACTCAGAATCTAGACATGGTACTTTCATTGATAACACATACTTTTGAATTTCTGTTTTAAAATCTTTTTTCTTCTAAGATTTTAATGAACTTATATTTCTATTAATTAATATATTTTATCTCCACTACTTAACATAGAAATTGTCTAGTACAAAAACTTAATTTGATTTCCCATATGTATTTTAATTTCTACTTGTGAGATCTGGAGGCTGAATGAACTCATATAAGAATATAAAGAAAGCAGCATTAACCACAGTGATTAACCTGCAGTGATTAACCTGCAGTGATTAACCACAAAGACTCAAGACCACCAGCTGGGGAATCCCAGCCTCACTCTTATGAGCTCTGTGACTTTGGCCAAATAATCACACCCCACTGTGCCTCATTTTTCCTCAAGATGGGACTAATAACAGGGCCTACCTCTGAGGAAAGTTATGAATTCACTGTAGTGGGTTAATATTTGTAAAGCACTTAGAACAGTGTCTGATACATAGTGCACATTGAATAAACTGCATCTCTCAATTCAAATCTTTTTTTTTTTTTTTTTTTTGAGACGAAGTCTCGCTGTGTCTCCCGAGCTGGAGTGCAGTGGCCGTATCTCAGCTCACTGCAAGCTCTGCCTCCCGGGTTCACGCCATTCTCCTGCCTCAGCCTCCCGAGTAGCTGGGACTACAGGCACCCACCACCTCGCCTGGCTAGTTTTTTGTATTTTTTAGTAGAGACGGGGTTTCTCCATGTTCGCCAGGATGGTCTCGATCTCCTGACCTCGTGATCCGCCCGTCTCGGCCTCCCAAAGTGCTGGGATTACAGGCTTGAGCCACCGCGCCCGGCCTCAATTCAAATCTTGATGGAAAACAATGTTTTCACAAACATGGTCTGAAGTTATTATAAAGCACATGCTTCCTCTATTTTCTTATCTTATATGCAGCACATATTATTTTGACCCTTGATCCTAATCATAAGATTAAAAAAGGAATCCAAAGACTATCATGAGCTTATGCTACTACTTATAAACAAATTTGAAAAAAATTAAGAGGTGTACTGTGCATGGTGACTTTATGTAACTGTTGGCCAAATCTTTTATTTGAGCTGTCGATACTACCTTTGGAATAACCCTAAATTCTCATGACTGAGACTCAGTTAGGGTTGCTAGCTTGAAATGGCACAAACAATAAACACAACCAGAAGCCAACTTTCTTCCCCACAGTATCTTTTGCCAAGCTTAACACCAACCTACTTTTACTCATTTAATTGCCATTTATGAGAACGTAACAAACAAAAGGCACTTGTTCATTGTGTTTCTTTTTGTGTGTGTTAGCTACAGGTGCAACCTTTACTTGTCTATAACATGCCAGTGAGAGAGGTTGGGGACGCTGCAAATGGATTCTGATTCTCTGCCTCATTTGTATGTTCTTGGGCCCCCTGGTACTTTGTCAAAATGTGTGCTTTCGTGAGATATTTATGAATCCATCAGCATTCTGAACACATTTAAATGACAAATCATGAATAAAATATATTATGTGTCACAGTACTAGCATTACTTCAAGCTCTGTAAAGGGAGTTCTTGCATAGGTAACAATACATTGATAGGTTCCGTCATTTTGAGTGACATTTTGTTGTTATAGATACGGTTCCTTCAAGCTTTCAATTTTGTTTGAAAACATGAATTAAGTTTTTTTTTTAAGTAGTAGGTGAGGTACTAATTATGGCAGAAACTCTTAAACTATTCAGTATCTCAGTAACCACACTATAGCGTATACTGTATACTGGCTGAATAATTAGCAACTCAATCTAGGTCTCTGTTATGAGGGGTCATTGCTCCTCTTCCACTGAACAGACCCATCCAGAAGATGCACAGTGCTGTAAAGGCAGCATTAAGCAAGGGCTTGCTCTCTAGAGGGAAGACTTCTCATATATTTGAATCTGTACAGGTATGTTGATGAGGCATTTGGGTTAGCCCAGTGCAGCTATGTTTTAAGGGAACTGTAGATGAGCTAATGAGACTCGTAAGCAATTTGCTGGTTGTTCTTGCCAAGCTCCTCACAAGCATCAGATAGTCATACATCCTATACCTTGAAAACTCACTTTGGGACAAGTTTTTCAAGGTAGACAGAACACCACACCATTCAAGCTTCAAATAATCTTCTCATGTTGACCAGACACTTTTCTTCTGCATGGACATTCCTGAAACATAACTGAGCCCTTAGCTGAACTCAAACTTTAAGACAGATATGTGTGTGTGTGTGTGTGTGTGTGTGTGTGTGTGTGTGTGTGTGTGTGTGTGTCTATCTTTTTAAGAGATGGGATCTCGCTATGTTGACCAGGTTGCTCTCAAACTCTTGGCCTCAAGTAAGTGATTGATCCACCTGCCTCCATCTCCCAAAGTGCTGGGATTACAGGTGTCAGCCACCATGCCTGGCCCAGGTATGTATTTTTAATGTTCATAGTAAGATGTGTATTTTGAATAACTATTAGGAATTGGAAACTATTTCAACATCTAATATGTTCACTACATTGTTTTAATTGTGGACAAATACTACAGCAGCAACTCACTATCTCAGCTTACAAAAAAGATTTACTCATTTATTATTATGATTATTTTAGAGACAAGATCTCACTCTGTTACCCAGGCTAGAGTGCAGTAGCATAACTTACTGCAGACTCTAACTCCTGGGCTGAAGCAATCCTTCCACTTTCAGCCTCCCCAGTAGCTGAGACCAAGACGTGTGTCATCACACTTGGCTAATTTTTTTTTTTTTTTTGTATAAGCAGGGTCTGACTTTGTTGCCCAGGCTGTCTTGAACTCCTAGGTTCAAGCAGTCCTCCTGTCTCAGCATCCCAAAGTGCTTTGATTACAGGCGTGAGCCACCATGCCTGACCTACAAATGAGATTTATAATCAAAAGCCATACATTCTGACGAAACTATTAATGAGAAAGGGAGTAGATATATATTTGAGTTTTTTTTTTTTTTAAAGACAGAGTCTGGCTCTGTTGCCCAGGCTGGAGTACAGTGGTGCAATCTTGGCTCACTGCAACCTCCAACTCCCTGTTTCAAGCGATTCTCCTGCCTCAACCTTCCAAGTAGCTGGGATTACAGGCATGCGCCACCACGCCCGGCTAATTTTTGTATTTTTAGTAGAGACAGGGTTTCACCACGTTGGCCAGGATGGTCTCGGTCTCCTGACCTTGTGATCCACCCACTTTGGCCTCCCAAAATTCTGGGATTACAGGTGTGAGCCACCATGCCCGGACCAATATTTAAAAAAAAAAAAAAACAAAACCAAAGAAGAAAAAAGAAGTGAACTCAAGTTTCAAAGGTCTTACTAAAGGTCCCCAAAAGGGTTTATGTCACTGCCACTTGATTATGGAGAGTAGATTATGATGGAAAGTGTAGAAATAGAGGGTGGATAAAGTAATACAATGACAGAGATAAGTGGCAAATGATTACCCTATGCTAAACTCAGACCCCTAAATCACTTCCGAAAAACTCCTATAATGTCAAGTATAAAGCTTAGCCTTGGCTTCCTCAGTGAGATGTGTTAAGACTTTTAAGGCACTGAGAGTGCATGAGGGGTCCCCCTTTTAGAGACCAACATGAACATCCAAATACTCCAAGGTACCTTAAAACTTGACAGATCTGGTTAAGACTTCTGGGCTTCTGAAGTTTTTTACTCCACTCACAAAGTAACAATGCATGTATTAATACTACTACCATTACTATAAAGACAACAATAATGGCAACTATCACTGCCACTATAGCCCCTGCTGCTGACCACCACCTTTCCTCTATCCAGCACTTGCTTTGAGCCAAGCCCTGTGCTGGGTGCTTTACATAGATACCATCCAATCCTCCTAGAGCTCCATTAAAAAAAAGTGTAATTGCCTCCATTTTACAGGTGAAGAAACTGAGACTTAAAGAAGTTAAAAATCTATCCCAATGGCAGAGGCAGATTTGAAACTAAGTCTACCCAACACCAAAGTCTACTAGCCTTTGACTGTGGCATGCTTTCAGAGGTACTATTTACTGAGCTTCTGTTATCTGCCAGGCACTAGGCTAGTCATTTTCTTAAAAATGTAAGTCTCAAAAACAATGTTAAGAGATAGGTCACAGATCATAAAACAGAAGTTAGCAGGGTAAAATAACTTCCCAAGAAGCTCACAGCTAGTAAGTGGCAGACTTACTTTTAAATTCCTGGTTTACACTGGTGAAATAAAATAAACCTAAAAATTAAAACCCTTTCCTTTAGTGTAAGGAAAACAAGAGGGAAAACTCAGTACTAACCAGTTTAAATCTAACATTACATAAAACAAAAACAGACTTACCTGGCTATGTTTTTTATGCTAGAAAATAATTAAACCTATTTAGAGTTCTAAGCACCAAGCCAGCCACAAAAGACTGGAAACAAGAGTCAATTTTAAGTTATGAAGACTAACACTCTACACAGTTCCAGAATGCTTTCAAATAACATTTTAAATGATTGTTCTTTTTCTGAAGAAAAAAGAAAAAACCTCCAAACAACAATAGTTTATCCTTACAACATTCTAGTGATATAAACCGGGAGTTAGTTGTTTTCTCTTCATAGAAAGGAAAGGTCCACTGAGTACAGAAAAACTAAGGGATTGTCTATAGTTCTGAAACTTGAGCCTGCTGGCCTTCATTCAGAGGTAGATCTCTGCCTGCCCAATGAGGATGCTCCGCCCTTGACACTAGCTACACTTTTCCTCCAATGAAACAAGGCGGGCGATTTTCACAGGATTATGTCCATCCGTTGCTTGAATTTGGTTCTCCTGCCGACAGCATTAATATTTGCTTCTAGATGTGGGGTTCAATTCAGTTCAACTGTGATAATTTTTAATTCACTGCTTTTTGAAAAATATATAGTTTCTTAAACAAAGAACTCAATGGAAATAATTCACTGCTTTTGACCTTTAGCTCAGAACCTACTTCTAATCAAAATATCAAAAAATGTGGCCACGTGAGGCGGCTCACACCTGTAATCCTAGCACTTTGGGAGGCCAAGGCGGGAGGATTGCTTGAGCCTAGGAGTTCGAGACCAGCCTGGGCAACATAGAGAGACCCTGTCTCTATTTATATTTTTTTCGGTTTTGTTTTGTTTTTTCTGAGACACAGTCTTGCTCTGTCACCCAGTCTGGAGTACAACGGCACGATCTCGGCTCACTGCAACCTCCACCTCCCAGGTTCAAGGAATTTTCCTGCCTCAGCCTCCCAAGTAACTGTGATTACAGGTGTCCACCCCTACCCCTGGCTAATTTTTTGTATTTTTAGTAGAAACAGGTTTCACCATGTTGGCCAGGCTGGTCTCGAACTCCTGACCTCAGATGATCCACCCACCTCCACCTCCTAAAGTGCTGGGATTACAGGTGTGAGCCACCCCGCCCGGCCTTTTTATGTTTTACTTTTAAAATATTTTTAATATTTAAAAAAACCAAAATAACACAAAGTGGCTTGAATAGAGAAAATAAAAAGAAGGAATCACTTTCATTATATAGCAGAAAAACACACAAAATTCCTACTCAAAAGAAGGCATAGGCAAGATACTAGTAAGAAAAAGAGAAACAACTCCCATTGATTGAGCACTCACTATGTGCCAGTCACTGTTCTGAGCACTTGAAATGCATTAACTCATTTATTTTTATAACAAATCTTATGACTGCCATTTTGTGAGTGAGAAAATTGTGGCACAAAAATGTTAATAACTTTCCTACGATGATAGGATTCGGTGTCATGGTAAGTATTAACAGAAGAACAAGAATTTAAATCCAAGTAGAGAATCCACATTCTGAACACATTATTCACAAGACAGAGTATAATTTAAAATGTGGTAAATGACAGTGCCACTAATGGCTGCTAAGTGGCCTGGCCACAGCTCGCCATGCTCTTTCCACCACACCACTAGACCCTCTAATGGCAAGAGAATTATGGACTAGACAGGGGATGAGGCTGACTCAGGAGGGCAGCAACTCTATCTTTGTGAAAAATAACATCATATGACCATGTTTACCAAAACCAAGTTGGAAAAAAAAAACTTTAAGAGTAAATTTTGGAAAGGGAAGTAGCCATGTTCAAATTATTTTATATAAGGAAATAATTGATTAGAATGTCTATACCAAAAGCCACAAATATTTGCAGAATACAAAAATCTGACTTTAACAAACTTTAAATAATCTTTGGACTGGCAAGCTTTTCTTTCTTTCTTTCTTTTTTTTTTTTTTTAATATGGAGTTTCACTCTTCTTGCCCAGGCTGGAGTACAATGGCGTGATCTCGGCTCACCACAACCTTCATCTCCTGGGTTCAAGGGATTCTCTTGCCTCAGCCTCTGAGTACCTGGGATTACAGGCGTGAGCCACCATGCCCGGCTAATTTTTTTGTATTCTTAGTAAAGACGAGGTTTCACTATGTTGGCCAAGCTGGTCTTAAACTCCTGACCTCAGGTGATCCGCCTGCCTTGGCCTCCCAAAGTATTGGGATTAGAGGCATGAGCCACCACGCCCAGCTGGACTGGTAACCTTTTCGAGGAAAAGAAGCTCTTCCTAGAGTTGGATTTTCCCCTATCCAAACCTATTTTTTCCATTTCTTCCATTAGACCTTTGCTTTGATGATGATGATAATGATGATGATGATGATGATGATGACGACGAGGATGCTTTTGCATTTACTGAGTTTCTACTTTATGCTCAGAAACGTGTTAAAGTTTTTGCACTTAATAACATAAACTTTCATTTAATATTCATGACAACCCTACAGAGTCAGCATCCTATTGTCTCCATATTACAGATGAGGAAAGTGAGAGTTTAAGAGGTGAAATAACTTGAGTTATTAATTCAATAATTAGATAAATTAATTTCTATCTGACCTAAACACCCATAATATTAATCAAATAAGCAAATAGGGGTGGTTACCTGACTGTCCCCTCCTTATTTAGAGACAAAAACCACAGTGAGTGCTGCACATTCCAGCCAAATTCCATCACTTCCAAGTACTGGACAGAAATGAACCGATATAGTCAGGAGGCTCCAGAGAGACACACTGGGCAAAGACTGGCTAGAAATCTAAGGGTGCTTTTGCCACTATCTTTAAGCCAGAAAGAAGTACACTCTCTTAGAAGTAAATGAAATATTTATAAAGATGATCTAACTAGAAAAACATCCCAAAGACAGACCACATTTATTAATACAAAGTTCATCAGGGTTCTGAAGGAAAAAATGAGGTGTTTCAAGACTGCACTAAAATACAAAAACTCAAGGAGAGAAGTAAATCTCCTATTTTAAATTTTAGACTAAAATGTATTTACATTTGAATACATTACCTATAGCTGTATATTATTATGTTTTGATAAGCAGTAAATCATGAGACTAGATCTTAAAAGGAAAACCACGATGGAAATGTTTAAAATATTTACTGAGGTAATAGAAAATAACTTCAATGCTGTGTACATTATTATTAAGTAGTGTATTTTGTTAGAAAGTATAATCTGTAAATAGGCACAGTAAATGTTTGCATAAGTAATATATTTCTACTACAACAGATTACCAATGTGGATGATAAAATATGAGAGAAAAATAAAATGACTTCTCTCTTAGCTTTCCTACCCTTACCCCCTCACACCTAGACCTCCCGCTCCAACCACTTGCGCTTCTCAGGAAGTGCCACACTCTTCTAAGTGCTGGTGATGTGCACAGTTCCGCCCCTGCCTGGAACTCGCTGCTCCTCCCTGTTTCTGCCTAAGCCACTTCACCTATCCTCCTCCAGGAAGCCTCCGAGATCCCCTCCTCTGTGCTGGCATCTATCATTGCACTTTTTGGTATCCACAAGAGACTAAGAATTCTTTGATGACAGAATTATTACTGTCTCTCATTGTTTTTTATATCGCAGCACATGGCACTTAGCTAAGGTACTCAATACAGTAAGTGAATGAAAATAGATTGTAAATTTGACTTTTTTTTTTTAAGAAATAAAAGGAGGGGCCGGGCGCGGTGGCTCACGCCTGTAATCCCAACACTTTGGGAGGCCGAGGCGGGCGGATCACAAAGTCAGGAGATCGAGACCATCCTGGCTAACACGGTGAAATCACGTTTCTACTAAAAATACAACAAATTAGCCGGGCGTGGTGGCGGGCTCCTGTAGTCCCAGTTACTGGGGAGGCTGAGGCAGGAGAATGGCATGAATCCGGGAGGCGGAGCTTGCAGTGAGCCAAGATGGTGCGACTGCACTCCAGCCTGGGCGACAGAGCAAGACTCCGTCTCAAAGAAAAAAAAAAAAGAAAAGAAAAGATATAAAAGGAAAAATATGTCTAAAATGCAAATCTTGTACAATTTTATTCTGGCCCTCATTGTTCATAAGGCGTATTTTAAAAACACATGTAGAAGGATTTACTGGACATTGTCAACTGTCCATCACTATAAATATTTCACACCTCTGAGCCATGTAAACACGCTGTTACTTCAAATTGGTTATTATTCAACGAATGCATAAACTCTGATGGTGCAGTTGAATAATTATACATATAAAATAAAACCACTTCAAAACCATGATAAAAATTAAAAAGTACAACGGTAACTACAGTTTGGATAACTAGACGCTCCCTAGCTCTGCCACTGGCTCCAATGGGGAGAAGCCATTTATCCTTTGCTCTCAGTCCCTTCACCCATGAAATGGGGGTAACCATTCCTGCCACTTCCTCCTCCCTTCGCATCTTGCGAGGAGAATGGGGGTAAAACATCTGTAAGAGCACAGATCTGACAGATATTCACAATAAAGAGCTTTACGATAAAGGCACTAGCTCAAAAGTAGTGCCTAACCCCAAAGAAGAGTTCCCACTATCACTTCCGACGGTAACAACCCTCACTCCCCGCCGCTCTGGTTAGCAGGCTGATGCAGGAGGCTCCTGCATGAAGACTTTGCAGTCATACTAAAGGCCACATGGGTGGGCACAAGTTCCTCTCGCCGGTGCTTGGTCTGAGCCAAAAGCCACGAGGAACTTGGTCACCACCAGCGGCTACGATCGCTCCCCTCCGGACCCAGGTAAACCTGCAGTGTGAAACAGACCCCGGGGCTTTCCCCTCCTCCAAGTGGGGTCAGGAGCCGAAGGGCCAGAGCAGCGGGAGGAGGAGAAGGAGCTGGGACTGGCGGGCTCGGGCGAGGAGCTCACCTGGCCTCCCCGGCAGGCGCCGGGAGCGGGTGCGGAACGAACACCCCACAGTCAGGCGGCGCCGGCTGCTGCTTCTTTTTGGAGCGCCAGAGGTGGAAGGTGGTATGCTTCTTAGGGGGCCTGCACTGGCTGGGCTCCCCGGGGTCGCCCTGGGCTGGCGGGGACAGCGGCATCGTCTTGTCCTCCTCCCGCTGCGACTGCCGGGACGCGATCCTCTCTGCCGCCCGGGCCCTGTGGAAGAACACACCTGGGCGCCAGCGCCCCAGACTTTCCCAGCGCGCCGTGGGACCCCGCCCCCTCGTCGCGGATGCGGGGGACGGCAGCGGGTTGCAGAACTAGCACCACGCGCAGCGCGAGCAGTACTGCAGCCCGAGCTCTTGGGGCGGAGGAGGGGACCCAGCCGCGGGAGAGCGCCCCCTCGCTGCGCGGGCGGCAAGGGGCGCGAGTCCAGGTGAGGCGCGCGAGCCGGGAGCCCCAGGTGAGGCAGACACGCCCCGGCTCCCCACCCCCGGGGCGCGCGGCGGCCGCGGGACAGCGACACCTACTGGATGCTCTGGGCACCGCGTCTCCCGACACTGCATCCCAGGCTCTAAGCTGGGACCCAGAGCCGGTCCGGCTTTGACAGCGCCTGGGGTGCAGCGGCCATTGTCGCCTGCGGATTTGTTGGCCGCTCTTGGCCTGTGACAGGCTGGTAGGATGAGTCGCTGCTTAGCCACGAGCCCCGCCTGGAGAGGGATGGGAGAGGCACATCCCGGGGGCGGGCCGCCCAGCAATTAGGACTCTTCCACTCTGATCTCTGGGTGACTTGGGCAATGTCATGTGCTGGTGGCTTCTGTTCCTGTTCGTGAACCGGGTGGCAACTCTGCCAACTCCTCTCCTCTCTCAAGAGCCTGAATAATTAATTTGTACTCACATCTCATAAAACACAAAAGGATTTAAAAAATTAAAAACGCCAGAAGGGAATTAGGCATATTCCCTAATTCCCAAAGGGCTTAATAGATCCCTCGCAGTAAATTAAATGCCAGTCCCACAAGGTATTTACATCATCTGCATTACTGTTGATGACTTTCTTGTCTTAACTTCACAGTCGTGGCTAAATAGCAAAGGAAATTAATACTTAAGCAAAGTAAGTAAACGAACAATCATTTTGGGTATCATTAGAGCAAAAAAAGTGCAAGAACTAAGTACTACTTAAAAATTCAATACAGTACAAGATCCTCTTTCATGGTAATAAGTCTTTATTTTCCTCTTGAAAAACACAACTCATTCATTCGTTTATTCTCTCATTCACAGAACATTCATTTTTATTAGTTTTTATTTACATTCTTATCAAGATATAATTTATAGACAGTAAAGTGCACAAATCATAAGGGTAAAACTCAAATTTTTACATATTTATGTGGTTGGGGTATAAAAAGTTTTTTAAAGGACAGTTCACATTGTCCTAGAAAATTATTCTGTATGTGGCTTTTAAATATATGATTATAGGTCTGGAGCGGTGGCTCATGCCTGTAGTCCCAGCACTTTGGGAAGCTGAGGCAGGCAGATCACTTGAGGTCAGGAGTTCGAGATCAACCTGGCCAACATGGTGAAACCCCTTCTCTACTAAAAATACAAAAAGAAATTAGCTGGGCGTGGTGGCAGAGGCAAGCCTGTAATCCCAGGTACTTGGGAGGCTGAGATACGAAAATCGCTTGAACCCAGGAGGCAGAGGTTGGAGTGAGTCGAGATGGTGCCACTGCACTCCAGCCTGGGCAACAGAATGAGATTATTTCTCAAATAATAATAATAATAATAATAATAATAATAATAAGTAAATATATATGATTATAAAAACATAGAATACTTTCAAAACTTTAGAAATCTCCCTACTGTCCTCTTCCAGTACATTACCCCTCCCACCTGTAAAAGTTAAAAACTATTTCGTCCTCTTTTGCTGGAGATTAATTTGATCTTTTCTGGAACTTCATTTTAGTGGAAAATCACAATATGTACTCTGTTTCTGGTTTGCTTTGCTCAATATCAGTCGGTAAAAATCATCTATATTGTTGCTTACATTGTAGCAATTTTTTGTCTTGTTTTGTTTGAGACAGGGTCTCACTCTGTCACTCAGGTAGAAGTACAGTGTTACCATCACGTCTCACTGCACTCACTGCAGCCTTGACCACCCGAGCTCAAGTGATCCTCCCACCTCAGCCTCCTGAGCAGCTAGAACTACAGGCACACACCACAGCACCCGGCTAACTTTTTTTGGGGGGTACATTTGTAGAGACTGGGTTTTCCCATGTTGCCTAGGCTGGTCTAGAACTCCTGAGCTCAAGTGACTTGCCCGCCTCAGCCTCCCAAAGTGTTGAGATTACAGGAGCGAGCCCCTGCACCGGACCCATAGCAGTTTTTCATTTAAAAAAATTATTGTATTCTGTTCCATGATATGAATATGCCACAATTCATATATCCATTATTGTGGATGGATGTTAGGTTGTTTCCAGTTTGGGGCTATTATGAATAAAACTGATATGAACCTTCTGAGATGTACACATTCACTTCTGTTGGATACTTATACCCAGCACTTCAATCTTTGGGTAATATGATATGCATATGTTCAGCTTTAGTGAATTCTGCCAAAAACGTTTCCCAAAATGGTTGTACCAATTTAGATTCTTTCTAGCATGTTTGAAATTTCCAGTTTTTCAATATCTTCATCAACCCTCGATATTAACAATCCTTTTCATTGTGGCCATTCTGATGGGGATGTGGTGGTATCACATTGCAGTTTTAATTTATATTTCCTCAAGAAACAGTTATTCAACTTATTGAGTACTGTATGGATTATATATATATAATGCATGGATTATATATATATATGTATTTAAAAAATTATCTGATACATATCATCTGATATATATATCATCTGATATATATATACACATCAAAGGCTAAAACAACCAGTGGAGGTATGTACAAGGCATTAGGGGAGTTTAGAAAAGTTACTAACTTAGTGTGGTAGTTTGGAAGGAAGGAATGGGAGTGGTCAGTAAAGATTTGCTATGAAGATGGTCCTTGGATTGAACCTTAAAGGGCAAAGGGAACAGTAAGAAATGGTAAAGAAAAGGGAAAGGGAAGAAGGAAAAGAGAAGAAAAGGGGGGAAAGGGACAAGAAAAAATCTTTATGCACAGTCAAAAATATTTCTACATTCAGTAACTTAGTCTTTCATTCCTGGCTTTTCCAAGCAGAATTGCTCACTCCACCCCTCTTTTGTGCCACCAGTGAATTAGGAACGTATTTTTGTTACCACACTTTTCAGGTTGCATCGAACTGGTTTACATTTCTGTATCTTCTATTAGCCTCAGAGAAACTTAACATTTCTCATTTATCCTTATATTTTCCAGACGCAAATCTCCAGTAAGTGAAGTAAGTAACCAAAAGAATTGGTGTACTCACTCAGTTGGATACGTAGGATGTTTCAGACAGATCTTTTTTTCTCTCTTTTTAAGAGATGGGGTCTCACTGTGTTGCCCAGGTTGGTCTTGAACTCCTGGGCTCAAGTGATCCTCCTGCCTCAGCCTCCCAAAGTGCTGGGATTACAGGTGTGGGCCACCATGCCTGGTCACAGAGAGATTTTTTAAATTGTACACTTCATAAGAAAAAATTTTACATGTCTCTTGTTCTCAATACACAGTGCATGGCGCAGTGTAGGCACACAACATGTATTTGTTATAAGAGTTAAGAAAGTAGAACTCTGCATAGAAGGATAAGACACAGTACCTGAGATTAATCTAGTGAGAGAGACAGACACTTAAGAAAACATGAATAGTAAAACTTGGTAAGTGTTCTAACCAATGCGGGTCAGTTGTTGTTTTTCAGTCACTGCAAGAATGAATCCACTCAGACTTATTTAAGCAGTAAATTAACCTACCAAGGGATTTTAGGTGGCTCATAGAATATTCGAGAGAGCCAAGAGCAAGGCTCTGAAGCCCAAGCATCCTCAACCACTCCAGGTAGCTGTTTTGACAAACACCACTCTTACCATCTCTCAGCACTATGAGTTACATGCCAGCAGCTCTACCACTGGCCACCCCAACGATCAAAGGCCTCTTCACATCCATCTTACCTGAAGATTAATATCCTGCCTCACTCCCATGACCAGCGCATATATTGCTCACTTCAAGCAAAAAAGTTCCCTGCAGGTACATCTGATTAGAAGAGCCTAAGTTATTTAACTGTTTCCTAGCTAAAGGGAAATTTGGGTTTCTGGCGTTCTACCTTAGAGAAATGGAATTCATGGGCTAAAATTTGTCAAACATAGTGGAGGTATTCAAAATAGGCGAGGCAGCCAAAAGTGTGAATGGTGGTGACTGCTCAAGGAAAGGGCAAAGGGCTACGGGAACACAGAATAAATGACTAACTGCCGATTAGCTCAAGGAAGTCATCAGCAGGGAGGTGACAGGTTTATGAGCTTAACTAATGCATAAGAATTTGCTAGATGAAGAAGAGAGGGCGGACAGTCCAAGAAGAGTAAACAACACGGGCCGAGGCCCAGGCTTGTGAAAGGACATGTATTGCTGGTGGGAAATAATCAGAAGGTCAGTGATGTTGGAGAAGAGAGGGATGGAGTGGGGCAAAGTGGCAGAAGGTGATTTTGGTAAAATGAGATATAAGTCATGCATAGATGATATATATCAAAGACTAAAAGAATCAGTGGAGGTATGTACAAGGCATTATGGGGGTTTAGAAAAATTACTAACTTAGTCTGGTAGTTTGGAAATGAGGAAGAGGAATGGTCAGTAAAGATTTACTGGATTTCTAAGCACTTGGTCAGTCACACTTTTAAGGAGTTTGGACTTAGTTTCGTAAGCACTAGGGACCCAGCTTACATTATTAAGTAGAGGAGTGGCACAAACAAACTTGGGTTTTATAAAAAGTACCCTGGATGGAGTGAACTAGGAAGAAACTAGGAAAGTGAAACCATTTGAGGGAGACCAGCTAAGACGTTGGTGCAAGAGGTCAGGTAAGAGGTGATGGGATCCCCTACCAAGGCAGTGGGGTAGGAATGGAGAGGAGGGGATGGACACAAGACACATGTAGAAGATGGAATCACCAGGACTTGTAGTGAGTGAGAAAGAAGCCATCAAAGATGACTATGAGGTTAGCTTTCCAGCTTAGCTAAATGGATGGAAGAAAAGCCATGAACTAAAAACCAGAAATATAGGAGAAAGAAAGATCAGGGTCTCTGGGCATGAAAATAAATTAAGTTTTAAACACATTGCGATATGGTGGCTATATAGGCAGAGATGTCTAAGAATTCATTAAAAATATGGTTCTAGAGATCACAGTTCAGGTCTACATATGTAGATGTGGACATTATCACTGGATAGATGGGAGTTGATGCCATGAAATTGGATGAAATCCCCCAGGGCAAATGTGTAGAATAAGAATAAAAAAGGAACAAAGATAAAATCCTGGGTAACACGAACATTTAGGTGTCTTGCAGGTAAGGGAGAGCCTACATTCAACAGAGGCTAGGTGCAGCAGCTGGAGGTGTAAAAGGGTATCTGGGCAGAGTATTAGCCCTTTGGCCAAGGTCATGTGATTCTTATGTTCAAGCTTTTTGCTCAGGCCGAGCCCTCTATCTTATAATGCCTTATTTTTATTTTTATTTTTCTGAGACGGAGTCTCACTCTGTCACCCAGGCTGGAGTGCAGTGGTGCGATCTCGGCTCACTGCAAGCTCTGCCTCCCGGATTCATGACATTCTCCTGCCTCAGTCTCCCAAGTAGCTGGGACTACAGGTGCCTGCCACCATGCCTGGCTAATTTTTTGTATTTTTAGTAGAGACGGGGTTTCACCGTGTTAACCAGGATGGTTTCGATCTCCTGACCTCGTGATCCGCCTGTCTCGGCCTCCCAAAGTGCTGGGATTACAGGCGTGAGCCACCGCACCTGGCTGGAGCAGGGAATTCTTGAACTGGTCTTCATGTCAAAAACATTTTATAGTACTCTTATTATACTTTATTAGAAAGATACTATTCAATTAAGCCACTAAATTTTGAGATGATTTGTTATATAACAATAGAAAACTGATACAGATACTAGAGGATTAAAATCTATTCTTTTTTACTATATTATTAAAGCAAAGTCATATTTTTGAAGTATCCAGAGTACAAATTAGCTATATCTTAAAGTCAATTGTTTGAAATGTAAAATACATTGTCTCATAGAAACAGATATATGTAGTGACTCTCTTCATTGACTAGTCCATAGGGTCATTTTAACATATACTGGGTCCAAATTCCTTATTTGCTATACAGAGAAAAATATTGAGAAATATGCATAGAAGGTCCCTTGCATCTGCTCCAGAATACCAACTCATGTCTGTGTAATGTGGAACTCCACAAGGGAAGGCAAAAAGCAAATAGCAACCAGTTGGCTGAGTAATTCCCAGAGCTCCCACAAGACTGGAAGATGTTCTGGGAGACTCTGACCAACAGGAGTAATGAGACCACACTGAACACTGGGGAATTCAACAGAGACCACAGGGGTCACACAGTAGAGCGGCTAAACTAACCCAGAGCAAAGGGTTTGCTCTAAAAAAAGAAGTTTAAAAACAAACTCTAAAATTTGCTCTAAAATAAAGAAGTTTAAGAATAAGGCCCCAAAGCATCACACTGATCCATAAGTAGTTTAAGAAAACAAACTTCAACATTCTACATGAAGATTGATTTAAAAGTAATTTAACTGCATGCCAGAAAAACAATCAAAAACTCTTTAAAGGAAGACAACAAAATCCAGCCCTCAACAAAATACAATTTATAAGGTTCAGCATCCAATAAAAAATTACCCAACATATAAAGAGGGAGGAAAATGTGTCCCATAAGGAAAAAAAAAAAAAAAAAATCAGTCAATAGAAACTTACCCAGAAATGACAGGTGATGGAACTAGCAGGCAAGAACCTAAAACAATTATAAATATATTCAAGGACTTAAAGGAAAGCATGAACACAATGAGCCAGAGAAAGTAAAGACATAAATATAATTCAAGTAAAAACTTTAAAGGTGAAAAATATAATACCAGAAATAAAAAAATCACTGTATCGGATTAACAATAGCTTATTCACTGCAGAAGAAATAATCAGTGAATCTGAAGAAATAGCAATAGAAACTCTCCAGATAGTTTCTGGATAAAAGAAAAGATTTTTTAAAAGAAAGAAAAGGAGAGAATGAGAGAGACAGAGTGTTGGGGAGAAAGGAGGGAGGAGAGATTGAAAAAAATCTGAAGAAACAATGGCAAAATTTTTACAAATTTAATACACAGCATAAATCCACAGGTGCAGGAAGCACAGTGAATCACAAATGGAATAAACACAAAGAAAACCACATCAGAATAATTTTTTGAAAACCAGTGACAAAAGGCAAAATTTTAAAGAAGGCAGAAAATAAAGATTATATGTGGAGGATAAAAGGTAAGAACAAATACATTTTTTTTTTTTTTGACAGAAACTAGGCAAGCTAGAAAATAATACAACAACCTTAAAGTGCTTAAAGGAAAAAAAATACAACCTACATCTAGTGAAAATATTCTGTGAAAATGAAGACAAAAGTAAGGATGCATTCAGTCAAACACAATCTAAGAGAATGCATCACCAATATCCCTCCCTGCACTACAAGAAATCTGGAGTTTTTGGGGTTTTTATTGTTGTTTTTGTTTTCTTTGGTTTGGTTTTTTTTTTTTTTTTTTTTTTTTGAGACAGAGTCTCACTCTGTTGCCCAGGCTGGAGTGCAGTGGCATGATCTTGGCTTACTGCAACCTCTGCCTCCTGGGTTCAAGCAATTCTCCACCTTGTCCAGCTAATTTTTGTATTTTTTTTTTTTTTTTTTTTTTTTTGAGACGGAGTCTCGCTCTGTCGCCCAGGCTGGAGTGCAGTGGCCGGATCTCAGCTCACTGCAAGCTCCGCCTCCCGGGTTTGTGCCATTCTCCTGCCTCAGCCTCCCAAGTAGCTGGGACTACAGGCGCCCGCCACCTCGCCCGGTGAGTTTTTTGTATTTTTAGTAGGGATGGGGTTTCACCATGTTAGCCAGGATGGTCTTGATCTCCTGACCTTGTGATCCGCCTGTCTCGGCCTCCCAAAGTGCTGGGATTACAGGCTTGAGCCACCGCGCCCGGCCTAATTTTTGTATTTTTAGTAGAGACAGGGTTTCACCATGTTGGCCAGGCTGGTCTTGAACTCCTGACCTCGTGATCCACCTGCCTCAGCCTCCCAAAATGCTGGGATTACAGGCGTGAGCCACCACACCTGGGCTACCAGGAGCTTTATTAAAGGAAGTGCTTCTGGCAAAGGAAAGTGATGTCAAAAACTTGGGTCTACATGAAAAAATGAAAAGTGCTGCAAATGACAAAAGCAGATGGTCCCTGATTTATGATGATTCAATTTACTGTTTTCAGCTTTACAATGGTGCAAAAGTGATAGGCCTTCAGTAGAAACCACACTTCAAGAACCCATAAAACCATTCTGTTTTCCACTTTCAGTATAGTGTTCAATAAATTACATGAGATATTCAACATTTTATTATAAAATAGGCTCTCTGTTAGATGATTTTGCCCAACTGTAGGCTAATGTAAGTGTTCTGAGCACTTTTAAGGTCAGCTAAGCTAAGCTCTGATGTTCAGTAAATAATGTGCCTTAAATGCTTTTTAGACTTAGGATGAGTTCATCATGACATTACCCCATGATAAGTTGAGGAGCAGATGTGTATAGGTGACTACAAGAGACTTTTTTCTCATTTGCAAATTTTTTAAAAAGATAATTGACTGTTTAGCACATTGGGAGAATTATGTATAAAAGTAAAATAAATGACAACACTAGCAAAGGAAGGGAAGTAGGAAATGGAAGGATACAAAATGAGAGAAAGAGAATTACTACAATGATCATCCAGATATGCGTCACTGTGACTCATCAGTTGTTAAAATCTTGCCACTTTAATGTTAAATCCTCTCTCTCTCCAATTCAGCATTATTTTTGCTAATTATTTGAAGGTAATACGCTGACATCAGGACACTTCACCGATAAATATCTCAATATGGGTCTACTTAAGTACAAGAATAATCTCCTACGCAAACACAAAACAGTTACCACACTCAGAAAACTCAGCGTTGATACAGTGCCATCATCTAACATAAAGCCAATATTCAAATATTCCCAATTGCCCATAGATCACGTGCTTTGAACTCGTAATTGAAAATCTCTCCCAGAAGGAAGTTCCTTACCTTTAAGATTACAGTTGTCCTTTGGTATTCGTGGGGATACTCCTTCAGATACTGAAATCCACAGATGCTCAAGCCTCTGATATATAATGGTGTAGTATTTGCATATAATCTATGCACATCCTCCTGTATACTTTAAATTATCTTTAGATTATTTATAGTACCTAATGCAATGTAAAAGTTACGTAAATAGTTGTTATGCTGCATCATTTAGGAACTAATGACAATAAAAAGTTTGTACATGTTCAATACAAGTGCATACATTCTCTTGTTTTTCAAATATTTTTTATCTGTGGCTGGTTGAATCCACAGATGTGGCACCCATGGATATGGAGGGCCAACTGTATATTTTTTACCTTCTTATCTGCACAACAAAAGGAAAATGCTTGGCTTACTCTCCTCTCTCTGGAATTTCAGGTCAGCCATTCTTTTGTGTGAATGTTTCCAAGTCAGGAATCCATCTGTACTTATTTTTGTTACTTTTAATATTTATTTATGTAATTCTTGCGTTAAAGCTCATCTTTATAAATCTGGGGAGCTAAATGATAAGAACTTATGAACACAAAGAAGAAAACAGGCCGGGTGGGGTGACTCACACCTGTAATCCCAGCACTTTGGGAGGCTCAGGAGGGTGGATCACTTGAGGTCGGGCGTTCGAGACCAACTTGGCCAACATGGTGAAACCCCATCTCTACTAAAAATACAAAAATTAGCCAGGCATGGTGGCGCGTGCCTGTAATCTCAGCTACACAGGAGGCTGAGGCAGGAGAATCACTTGAACCAGGTGGTGGAGTTTGCAGTGAGCCAAGATCGCACCATTGCACTCCAGCTTGGGTGACAGAGTGAGACTCCGTCTGAAGAAAACCAACCCCCTCCCCCCTCAAAAAAAAAAAGAAGGAAACAACAGACACTGGGGTCTACTTAAGTGGGAGAGTGGGAGGAGGAGGAGGAGGAGCAGAAAAGATAACTATTGTGTACTGGGCTTAATACCTGGGTAATGAAATAGTATGTGCAACAAACCCCCATGACACGTGTTTACCTATGCAACAAACCTTCATATGCACCCCCGAACATAAAATAAAAGTTAAAATAAATATATAAATAAAAGCAAATGTCTCAGAACTTGTTTTTGTTTTGTTTTGTTGTGTTTTTTTAAAAAAGAGCAGAGATTGTTTTTCCCTAACCCCAAATATATTCTCAGAACCTAACAAGTGCTTGGCACATAATAGGTGTCCAATAAATGTTTGTGGAGTGAATGAATGGATAAAGTGTTTAAGTTGGGGAAATGCCTATATCTACTTTATATATACCTGCATCTCATAGAATTGGACCTTCAATGGGAGTAAAATAGATCCTTATTAAGTAAAGGAATATTTTGCATCATAGCTAGCAGTATGTTTTGACTGTTCCTTTTGCACTTTTCTTCTACATTTTAGAAACAGAAGAGTAATATAAGGAATATTGGATTTGGTCTTCAATTCACTGCATCAAACTGTAGACATTTAGTAACTATAGGGGGAACTATTACTATAGGGAGAACTATAGGGGGAATTATTACTAATACAGCCACATATAACTATTATATCATTCATTATGCACTTAGTGTCAAACCTGTACCAAGGGCTTTACATCCATTTTTAAATTTTATTTTTTAAAGTCAGATTTATTGAGATACATTTGACTTTCAGTAAAACTCATACTTTTTAGTATGCAGTTCTGTGCAGTTTAATAAGTACACGTAGCTACTGTCACAATATAAAACATTTCCATCATCCCTCCCTGCAAATTCCCTTATGCTCCTTTTTTTTTTTTTTTTTTTTTTTTGGAGGTAGAGCCTCGCTCTGTAACCAGGCTGGAGTGCAGTTGTGTAGTCGTGTGATCTCGTCTCACTGTAACCTTAGCCTCCCAAGTAGCTGGGATCACAGGCACGTGCCACCATGCACAGCTAATTTTTTTTTTTTTTTTTGTACTTTTAGCAGAGACGGGGTTTCACCATGTTGACCAGGATGGTTTCGATCTCCTGACCTCGTGATCCGCCCGCCTTGGCCTCCCAAAGCGCTGGGATTGCAGGTGTGAGCCACTGCACCCTGCCTATACTCCTTTATATGCACTATTTAGTCCTACTAATTACCTTAGTAGACATGACTATTTATTATTTCCATGTTTTGGAGAGGAAAAACTGAGGCTAAGAGCAGTTCGGGAATTTATTGAGGGTTGTTACATAGTAAATGGCAGAGCCTGGACTCCAAATCCTGTGATCTAAGTACTTCACCATGCCATTAGTATTTTGTAGTACTGTATTTCATTTGTTCAAAATTGCATTTCCCATTTTGTTACACAATGAGATGGATAGGGAGTTGTGACGACAGGAGAAAATTAAAATGAATTTTTCAAAAATACTAAGAATAAGGTAAATGAATTACAAGATAGATTACATGTCATATTAGAAGTGCACCCTCTCTATGTTACACAGCATTAAAACCAAGTAAAATTTTAGTTGATTGATATAGTAGTGAATAGTTCAAAAGCTTGTGAGTTTTAACTTTGCTTCACAACCAAGAAACCTATTAGTCACTGGACTGAAGAAATGTCCAAGGATAAGATGTGGGAATTAGTGGCTGCCTGACATGTCAGACCTAGGTGGTCACCATCCTCAAGTAGCTTACCATTGAGTTTCACAGATAAAACAATCAAAGTCTTTTGTAGTTACTGTTTTATTTAGAGTTCTGCCATGATGGTAGCCTTACTTGGCCCCGGCTCTGATTTGGTCTCCCCAATTTCCAGAAACCTGTCTACCAACTGCTGCTGAAAAAGCAGTAGAAGCCAGAGGTCATGTTATCATACCTTTGCACAAAGTGAGCGTCTCTGCTGGTTCAAGCTGTAGGAAACAACGAATTACTCTAGTTAATTTCAAAAACCTAGTCTGTTTTAGAAATTTATGTTAACAACCCTAAAAACATGTATTTTATCAAAGAAGTTTTTAACACTGAGTGGAAAAACATTTCCATTGCACAATCTAAAGCCAAATAGATTGCTTTGAGCTAATCATGTGTGTTCAATACACATCTTTTTACCCAGATGTTTGCTTATAGCTACATAATTTAGTTATTCTCCTATCTACATTCAATTAAACCTCTATGGCCCCTGGTGATGATATTTTTACAAACATCACTGTCATTAACCAACTCTGAGTCTCAGGAGACACATGCTAAAATTTTTCTTTTTATCATTCTTATCATTTCTTCGTATTATTAATATTAATGCTTTAGCAAACAAGAACGCCTAGAGAAAGTGATTTATGAGCTAATTATAGACACTCCTCACTACATAAATAAGGCCTGTGTACATAGTTTAGGATTTCTCAAGATGGAGCCAATGTATTAGAAAAATCCTATATCATATTTATTTTAGTATATTTAATAGTTGGAAATTTTTCCTTGAGTAGCAATTTTTTTTTTTAGCAAAGCCAGAGTGATCTAAAGACAAATATGGTAAATAAAGTAGATGATCCAACATATATATATTTTTCTGTGGGGAGAATAATTAGCTGAATTTATAAGGTAATGTGAATAGTTACATTTCTGTGTTTCTTTAACCGGCTTTAAAAGCAATTGCAAAAAGTTTTGTTGATGCCTTGAGTAATTACATTATTGTTCAACAAGCATGTGGTCTTCTGGAGCTTCAACTTTAAAGGACAACATATTTTATGTTTCATTATGCTTGCTTAAAAATAAGCCACCTATCCTCAAAAAACTAAAAATAAAGCTACCATATGATACAGGGGTCCCACTCCTAGGTATATACCCAAAAGAAAGGAAATCAAAGGCAATCAGTATATCAAAGAGATAACTGCACTCCCATGTTTATTGCAGTACTATTCACAATAACCGAGATTTAGAAGCAACCTAAGTATCAATCAACAGATGAGTGGATAAAGAAAATGTGGTACATGTACACAATGGAGTACTATTCAGTCATAAAAAAGAATGAGATCATGTCAATTGCAACATGGATGTAAATAGAGGTCATTATGTTGAGTGAAATAAACCAGCCACAGAAAGACAAACATCACACGTTCTCAATGATTAGTGGCAGCTAAAAAGACAACTGGACTCATGGAGATAGAGAGTAGAAGGATGGTTACTAGAGGCTGGGATGGGTAGTGGGGGTGCGGTGAGGCGGAAGTGGGAATGGTTAATGGGTACAAAGTAATTAAAAAGAATGAATAAGACCTAGCATTTGCTAGCACAACAGGGTGACTATAGTAAATAATATTTAATTGTACCTTCAAAAATAACTAAAAGAGTATAATTGGATTGTTCATAACGCAAAGGATAAATGCTTGAGGGGATAGATACCACATTTACCTTGAGGTGATTATTATGCATTGCATGCCTGTATCAAAATATCTCACATAACTCATGAATATATACACCTACCGTGTACCCACAAAAATTAAAAAGTCATCTGACTTTAAAGTGAAACCATCCTAACTTTATGTACTGAAGTTCATTCAAGGCCTTAATTCAGGGATTCGCGTGAGCTATAAAGAGAATTTACAGCCAGGCTTGGTGTGTAATCCCAGCACTTTGGGAGGCCGGGGCGGGTGGATCCCTTGAGGTTAGGAGTTCAAGACCAGCCTGGGCAACATGGTGAAACCCCATCTCTACAAAAACTACAAAAATTAGCCAGGCATGGTGGTGTGTGCCTGTCGTCCCACCTAGTCAGGAGGCTGAGGTGGGAGGATCAACCGAGCCCAGGAGGTTGAGGTTGCAGTGAGCCGTGAGTGAGCCCCTGTACTCCATCCTAGGCGACAGAGCAAGACCGTGTCTCAAAAAAAAAAAAAAAAAAAAAAAAAGAACTTGGCCAATTACTACTTTTTCAAAAGAAAAAGAAAAGAGAATTTATTGGCAATTAGGAGTTAACACTGAAATTTTTAATAAATCCATCTTTCAGTTAATCAATAAGCATTGCTCAAGGTAGTGCTAAGTGCTTTATGTGGGACCTGAGACATTCTTCAGGAGATTAAAATCTAGTTGGACACCTAAGACTAATAAACATCAAATGATTAAGGGATAAAATAAAGAAGTTGCTGCTGTAAATTTTTACCATTAGTTATTAGTTTACTAATCTAACACATAAAAACTAACAGTAAATTTTATTTTTGTCTCATGTCTTGGCTGTACCTTACTCCACTATTACTCCGCCTTCTTCCTAGCTTGGCCTAAATAACTAACCAGGACAACACTCATACCTGACACATTCAGATTGCTTGGATGCAGTCCTGTCCTGAAACTAAGATATACATCTACATACCACACAGGCTAAGCATTGACTACCTACGGTAAACTGAGAATATTATATAATTCTTCCAGATGAGTGAGGGCTTTGCAAGAGAGGATGTAATTATTATATGAAGAAATGAAAATAACAATCTCCTTTCTCATTTGCAATGCTTGTTACATTGTATGAATTACGTATTACCAGATTGTTTATTAATATTTGCCTTGTTCTGAAAAAGGATATGAGACTGTTGAGTGAAAATAGGTAACACATAAGCAATGAGCTGTGTGGGTTCTTTTCCCTACTCAGAAACATAGAATATAATTTCATATACCATAGTAATGGCATAATAAAGTGGCTTAATAAGCAGCCAGTTTTAATTTCAAACACTGCTTAACTGACTAGTTATGGGTAATTTATACACGGAATAATCTAGCCCATTAGTTGCTACATTTATTTAGCATCCAGAGGTTTTGAGTAAATGAATCAATCAATTCAATTTAAAAACTAGTATAATTTATTCCCTCCTACTTAATTGACATTGGCTCTGATGTACCCATTACCTCAATTATGGAATTCTAGACTCAAGTCCATAGTACCAGATCTAGGACAGACTGCCATTTTAAAATAGAATTAAATGAGCTCATGTACCAGACATGGCTGGTTGCCAATACTCATTCTCCCTTCTTCAAAACATTACCCTGATTCTGTTTGAGGTGAGAACATTATCCAACTAAAAATACTTGATTTCCCAGCTTGTTTTCCAGATAAAGGTAGTCATTTGGCACAATTACGACCAGTTAGATGTGGGTGAACATCTGTGGGGAGGATTAGCTTCCTTGAATGGAATGGTAAACCTTTGAAAGGAGGAAGCCCTTGGCCTCCATCCTTTCTGTCTTCTTTTCTTTTTCCTTCCTGAGACATGAATGTTATGCCAAAGAAGCCAAACCCATCTTATGGCCCAGAGGATTGCAGGGCAGGAAGATAAAAGCATTTGGAACAATGATGCCACCATGGGGCCACTACCCAAGCCCTAGACTTCTTGTAATGTGAACAACAACAACTAAAAATCTAATTTGGGTTGAGTTTTCTGCCATGTGCTATCAAATTACAAATACTATAAAGGTGCCCAAAGCGGGTGCCAAAAAAATGTTAGCAATTATGTGAGAGATTCCTAAAGATCAGGAAATACTTTAGGAAAGCTTTAATTAATTAATAAATTAACATGAAAAAAGAGGAGTAAGTCTAATAGCAGGGAGGTAAAAACAATGATATTATTAATATTTATTATTATTTTTTTTTTTTAATAGAGACACAGCCTTCCTGTGCTGCCCAGGCTGGTCTTGAACTCCTGGGCTCAAGCAATCCTCCCAGTCTGGCCTCCCAAAGTGCTGGGATTACAGGCATGAGCCACCACACCCAGCCAATAGTTATTATTATGGTTAATTTTTTGAGCGCTTACCATATGCCAGGCACTGTGTAATATTGCATATATGATATACATATAAAGATGTGTATAACATACAGCACATATATAAACAAAACAGATGTTTATATGTGATGTATGTATAACATATGTATAATTTATTACTATAACAATCCTATAGGGTTGCAACTATTGTTACCCTTATTTCATAGGTGAGAAGAATAAAGCTTAGGAAGGTTAAGTAAATGAGACTACAGGCACATGCCACCACGCCTGGCTAGTTTTTTGTATTTTTAGTGGGGTCGGGGTTTCACCATATTGGTCAGGCTGGTCTTGAACTCCTGACCTCAGGTGTTCCACCTCCCTTCGCCTCCCAAAGTGCTGGGATTACAGGTGTGAGCCACCACGCCTTGTCAAAACATCCTGCTTTTTAAATGAAGTGTCAGATTAAGACACGTAGGCAAAAAAGCAATGCAGCAGCAACACATGAAGAATAGGTTTCTCTGTTAATCCCTAAATAACTGGTATTTGAGTATCAGGAACTACAGAGAAATCTACAGGGGAAGAGGAAAGGTCTGAAACTGTGGCCAAGAGACGCAAACTATGCACTGCCCTTCAGAACTTCATAATGGCAAAAAGCAGTTTATAATATTGAATTTGTGTTTACACTGATATGTACATATTAAAATAAGACGTATTTGTTAAAGTGTGGTGGTGGCCAGGAAAATACACTTCACAGACCTTCTACTGAGTGAGAGTGATTGATTGAGGGCCCAGAGACTGAGCTTGCTAGAGACTAGAGGGCAGTCCTATTCCACGAGACTCCTCTGACTGATGACTTTGGCTTGAGACGTCTCAAAATTTCTTGTTGCACCTACCTTAGACTACACTGGCTTCTATCCGCTCGTCCTTCACCTGCTCCTTCGCTCCACTGATGGGTGGCTTTCCCAGGCCCTCCTCTCTGCCTACATTTTCCTTTTCTTTTTCTTTTTCTTTTTTTTTTTGAGACGGAGTCTTGCTCTGTCGCCCGGGCTGGAGTGCAATGGTGTTATCTTGGATCACGGCAACCTCCGCCCCCTGGGGTTCAAGTGATTCTCCTGCCTCAGCCTCCTGAGTAGCTGGGATTACAGGCATGTGCCACCATGCCCAGCTAGTTTTTATAATTTTAGTAGAGGCGGGGTTTCCCTCTATTGGTCAGGCTGGTCTGAAACTCCTGACCTCAGGTGATCCGCCCGCCTCGGCCTCCCAAAGTGCTGCAATTACAGGCATGAGCCACAAGCCTGGCTTTCTTTGTTTTTTTTTTTTTTTTTTAGGGGTGTCCCTATGTTCCCCAGGCTAGTCTCAAACTCCTGGGCTCAAGCGATCCTTCTGCCTCAGCCTCTCAAAGTGCTAGGATTACAGGCATGAACCACCAATCTTCTATCACAGAGATTTCTCCTAGTGAAATATTTGCAAATTTAATCCTGTCCTGGAGTCTGCTTCTGGGAGGACCCAGACTAACATGAGTGATAAATGTCTTCTTATGAAAATGCCTCCAGTCTAGACTGCTCTCTCAAACTCTAGATCTCTTTAGATGTTCCCATACAATTCCATAAGGTTACTTTGCAGGTAATCCCCCACCTTTTCTATAGACTTAGTTTTTCTAGAGCATTCTTAGGGTCACAACAAATTTGAACAGAAGGTACAGGGATTTCCCATATATCCTCTACCCCTACACATGTACAGCTCCCCCATCAACAATGTTGCCCACCAGAGTACCATTAACCAACTTTGAGTCCTAGGAGATACATGCTAAAAATGTTCTTCTTATCAGTCTTATCATTTCTTTGTATCATTAATATTAATACTTCAGCAAACAACGATGCTTAGAGTGATTCATGGGCTAATTTTAGACAGTCTCACTACATAAATAAGGCCTGTAGTTTACAATTGATGAACCTACATTTACACAACATTATCACACAGTGTCCATAGCTTACTACAGGGTTCACTCTTGATGTTGTACAATCTAGGGGTTTGAATAACTTATAATGACATGTGTCCACCATTCTAGTATTATGCAGAGTAGTTTCACTGCCCTGAAAGTTGCTGGTGCTTTGCCTGTTCATCCCTCCCTCCTTTCAACCCCTGAATTTTTTTTTTTGTTTTTTGTTTTGAGATGGAGTCTCACTGTGTTGCCCAGGCTGGAGTGCAGCCGCATGATCTCAGCTCACTGCAACCTCCGACTCCCATGTTCAAGTGATTCTCCTGCCTCAGCCTCCTATGTAGCTAGGATTACAGGCACCTGCCACCACGTCCAGATAATTTTAGTATTTTTAGTAGAGACAGGGTTTTGCCATGTTGTCCAAGCTGGTCTCGAACTCCCAACCTCAGGTGATTCACCTGCTTCAGTCTCCCAAAGTACTGGGATTACAGGCGTGAGCCACCATGTGGGGAAACCTTTTAAGTTTTACCATTTCCAGAATGTTGTGTAGTTGGGATCATACAGTATGTAGCCTTTTCGGGCTGGCTTTTTTCACTTAGTAATATATGTTTAAGTTTCACTAAATGTCTTTTCATGACTTGATGACACAATTCTTTTTAGTGATGAATAATATTCTATTGTCTGTGTGTACCGCAGTTTATCCATTCACCCACTGAAGGACATCTTCGTTGCCTCCAAGTTTTGGTATTTGTGAATAAAGCTGCCACAAACATCCACGTGGACACAAGTTTTTGTATGAACACAAGTTTTCAACTCCTTTGTGTAAATACCAAGAGGCACAATTGCAGGATCAGATGGGAAGGCTGTGTTTAGTTTTGTAAGAAGCCACCAAACGGTCTTCCAAAGTGGCTGTACAATTTTGCATTCCCACTAGCAACGAATAAGACTTCCTGTTGCTCACATCCTCGCAGGCATTTGGTGTTGCCAGTGGGTAATCTCCATTTGGCATTGGTCTTGGTTAACAGCCTGAACACTAAGACCTCAGTCTCCCTCACAAACTCACCCCATCAGTCACTAAAGTCCATTGATTTTGCCTCTTGAACATTTCTTCTTTCCATCCTCTTCTTTCCATCCCACTGCCTTGCCTTTCTCATCATTTCCCCATTGACTATGGTAGTTTTTCAATTGCTCCCATTGCCTCCAGAGACATCGCTAGTCAAAACACACTTTATGTTAGCCGGGAGTGGTGGTGTGGGCCTGTAGTCACAACTATTTGGGACAGTCCTAACTACATAAATAAGGCCTATAGGTTACAATCGATGAACCTACCTTTACACATCTATCATGCATGTCCACAGCTTACTACAGGGTTCATTCTTGTACAGTCTAGGGGTTTGGATAAATTTCTAACGACATGTATCTACCATTCTAGTATCATGTATAGTCATTTTATGCCCTAAAGGTCCTTGGTGCTTTTAGGGAGGCTTGCTGCCTCAGGAGCCTGAGGCGGGAGGATCATTTGAGTCCAAGGCTACAGTGAGCTATGATCACACCACTGCACTCCAGCCGGGGCGACAGAAAAAGACCTTGTCTATTAAACAAACAAACAAACACCCACTATGGTCTGAGGAAACTTCCAAAACCACACATCTGGTCATATCATGTCTTTAATTGAGACCTTTCCATGGCTCCCCTCTGGTTTCAGTGGCTTTAGAACCTTTATAACATGACCCACTGAAATAAAAACATTCCACATCAGGACTCAATAAACACATTCTTATTCAGGATATGCACGTGTATGCATGACATATATAACTAAAATAAAAGTTTTATGAAACAAACTTACTCCTGCTACTTGTCATGCACTTTGATATTTTCCATTTTATTCTATTCTGTTCTGTTCTACAAAATTTTATTTCACACAAGAAATTATTGCAAACCACTCAATTAATCTCACAATCTAGTAACAGATTATAACTAATAGTTTGAAAAACCTAGAGGTCTAGAAGATGAAGTCCAAATTCCTTTCCTGGGCTTCTGGTCCTTCTCTTGATGTAAGCTTGGACAATAATTCCAGCTTCATTCATCTCACCAGTAAAGCCACTGAATGCCTGCTATGTGTCAGTTACGATGTGGGGAATTAAACAGTGAGTAATGAATGGCTCAGTGCCAACCAGAAAAGACAGTGCAGTATTTTGTGGGACACAGCCCAGCAAAAGTCTATTACCATTCAATGATAAAATGAAGGTAAATACTGTTAAGACAGCACATAAAAAGGAGATATTCTTGGGGGAAGTAGAGAGAGCTTCACGGAAGAAACCTCTAAAGTAACTTCTCACTGCTAAGTAGGAATTAATCAGGAAAAAGGGGTGGTGAGAAGTATTGTCCCGGGCAATAGTAGCCTGTTTTTTGGAGGCAAAAGAGTGCATGAGGTTGTACCAGAAGGCTGAGCTTTTTGAAGACTAAAAAGTGATTCATTGTGGCGAGAGACTCAGAGCCCCGGGAGGCATAGGGTAGGAGACGCAGATGGCGAGGTAAAGAAGGCCCCCTGGAGGATATTGAAGGCCACACTTCTCTTCCAGGCTTTCAGATTGCGTCCCAGGGAATCCAAGACTCCACAGAGGGCCCTCGGGAACAGAGGGAGAGTATCAGATGAAGGCCAAGCAGGCCAGACTTTCCTTATCACCTTCAACCTGAGTAGCAGCGACACAAGCATTGCAGCATTTTACATGGACCCGTGTTGAAGACAGTGAAGAAAATAGAGTGGAGGAAGGCAAGACTGACAGCTGTGCCAAACTAGGAGAGTGGCAGCAAGAGGGTAAGAGGACAGGAGCTGGCAGAAACTTAAAGTCAGGAGAAAGAAAAGACAGCCCTGGGGATTTAATTTTGAACGAATCCTCATATTTTACACCTTCCGTGTCTTTGTATATTTTGTTCCCTCTGCCTAGAGCAGATTCTTGACCTTATTTATTCAGTTTTTTCTTTTGCAATGCATACCTTAGGCTGTCTGGGAAATCTAAGAATAATGTATTTAAAGGCATCAACATACACATTACTACAAAGAAACTCCAATATGTTAATATATAGTTATCAAAATATTAGGAACACGAAGTTGTGTAATATTGTTTCCTTATTAGTGCAATAGATAATAAGGTCTTACAGTAAGCCTTATAAATACTGTAATTTCAAAGTAGTGAATAGTAAATATTTTAAGGATCTGAATCAACTGCAATGTGAGTTGAATATATCTGTGATTCTACTGGTGACAAGTTACAAGTATTGCCAATACTACTCCAGTTTGTGGCCTGAATTTATAATGGAAGGAAATGCTAAATTTCAAACTGGAGGTTACTGAAAATAAATATGAAATTATTTTCCCAACCAAAGTCTTCAAATCCTTGAATTGGAACCATGAACCCCTTGGTTACAGCCCTGGCTTAAAAGCCCTTTCCTTCCTTGTCTACCTGTTATATTCATTTATCTTCTAAGGTTTATCTTACATGTTGCTGCTAGTTATTCTTGAAGCTAGATTCTAATGGCAGTTGTATGTAGTTTAATTACAGCCTGTGAGGGACTGCTGCGGTCCTTTGTTTGCTTACCAGTTCTCTCCCACACTGGAATGTGAGTTCCCTGAAGGCAGAAATTATTTCTGATGTACCTTAGTAGCCTGAGTATCTTACACAGCCTTGCATCTAAAAGCCCATTGAATGAACAGACACACTGTTCCATGAGAACACTAATCACTTTAAATTGCTGGGGAGGGGTTGGAGTGTGTAGAAAATGATATTTTATTTGTATCTCTCTTTCAGTAATACAGAAATTTCATGTTATAGTCAGTGGATGAAAAGAATATAAGGAAACTGCCTAGAATAAAGCAGTAAACAAAATAAGGGTGCATAAATGGTGGATAGGAGTGTGTGACAAGTACAGCATGGAAGAATCCCACTGAAAAAAGAGTAGATTTGGCTGGGTGTGGTGGCTCACACCTGTAATCCCAGCACTTTGGGAGGCCAAGACAGGAGGATGGCTTGAGCTGCAGTAAGCCGTAATCACACCACTGCACTGCAGCCTGGGTGACAGAGTGATACCCTGTCTCAAGAAAAATAAAAATAAAAATAAAAAATAAAACATGCTGCTTGTCCCTGACATTCGAAGACAGCCTTTAGAAACTTATCTCTGCCAATTCTAACAATTAATATATGTAGGCAAATTATCCCTCAGAAAGATCCTCAGCATAACAGTTGTTGATAAAAGTGTCTATTAAATTTTAATTAGTACATTTTAAAGTGAAAAGAGAAATTATCTAAATGTCCCGCTCTGTAATTAAATGTGAATTACATTTTAGAATATTTTATTTAAAAAACACATTGCACTCTGAAAAGGCATGGAGGAAACTTAAACCCATAGTACTATGTAAAAGAAACCAATCTGAAAAGGTTATGTAATGCCTAATCACAACTGTATAACATCGTGGAAAAGACAAAACTATGGAGACAGTAAAATGATGACTGGTTGCTGGGAGTTAGGAAAGAGAGAGGGATAAATAGGCAGAGCACAAAAGATTCTTAGGGCAATGAAACTCCTCTATATGATACTACAGTTGTGGATACATGTCATACATTTGTGAGAACCTATGCAACATACAACACCAAGTGTGAACCATAATGTAAGCCGTGGACTTTAGGTGATAATTTTGTGTCAATGCAGGTTCATTGACTGTAATAAATATAGCACTCTGGGGCAGAATGTAAATTGTGGGGGTGGTTGTGTGCGTGTGGGTGGGGGGATATAGAGGGTAGATGGGAACTCTTTCTACTTTTTGTTCAATTTTGCTGTGGACCTAAAACTGCCTTAAAAATTAAAGTTTATTAATGTAAAAAAAAGTGTTGCCCCCTCTTTCAAGTTTATTGTGTAAAAACTTAAAAGTGTGAATTATATTTTTGTGAAGAATCTATGGAATGATGGATGATACATACAACATATAGCCTATATATAATATAGTAACCATTTAAAAACTATGAAGAGAAATGCTTTTTTAAAAGTGCCATTTTAGTCAAGACTTTTGCTTCTTCTGAACTTTTATGACACTTTTTCCCTTGACCACTCCTGCCTTGCGCTTTGCTACATCTCTTGTGTAATGCTCTGTTTCCCAGTTTAGACTGTAAGCGATTCTAAGGCAGATATGTGACTTAGATCCCTGTATATTCCCCCCTAGAGGGAGAGGACATTTCTAGCAGAATGAACACGGTAAGCAAAGGCACAGGGATGTGAGGACCGAGCTCAGAGAGAGACCAGGGAGCCAGACAGCTGATGAGAGAGGAGCTGGAAAAGTGGATTCGGGTTAGATTTGGATTTTGTTCTGCAGGCAGTGAGGGTTTGGTTTTTATAAAAACAGGGCAGGGGTATAATCAGAACAGTGCTAAAGAAGATTACTCTGGCAGCAGGTTGCAAAATGGATTGGCACAGTAGAGGACAGGCATACAGTCTAGTGAAGGACATAAAAACAGCAGCTCCTATTTATTGAGAGCTTACTATGTGCCAAGCACTGCAATAAACGTTTTATGTGCATCATTTCACTTAATCCTCACAAGTCCACGAGGCAGTTGCTATCATTATCTTTATTTCAGCTTGAGGAAAATGGAAAAGTAGAGGCTTGGAAAAGTTATATAAGAGTTATGTTCTTGTGCATGTGACCTGTTCAGTTGCATAAGGCCTGGCACTGGCTTTCATGCTCTGCTGTCTCCATCTTGAGATTCTTAATTTTTAAACAAAGGGCCCTCACTTTCATTTTGTGCTGGGCATCAGAAATTATGTAGCCAGTCCTGGTTAGCTCATTTTGCCTGTGACCATATAGGTAATAGACTTCAGAGCAAGGATTTAAGAGTTCATGTCCTCAACCTCTCTGCTCTGCTACACAAGCTCATGATCCAAATCAAACCAGTAAGATAATGTGAAGGAATTGGGGATGGATTTGAAAGAGAATATGGGGCCGGGCGCAGTGGCTCATGCCTGTAATCCCAGAACTTTGGGAGACCAAGGAGGGCGGATCACGAGGTCAGGAGATCGAGACCATCCTGGCTAACATGGTGAAACCCCATCTCTACTAAAAATACAAAAAAAATTAGATGGGCATGGTGGCAGGCGCCTGTAGTCCCAGCTACTCGGGAGGCTGAGGCAGGAGAATGGTGTGAACCCAGGAGGCAGAGCTTGTAGCGAGCCAAGATCGTGCCACTACACTCCAGCCTGGGCGACAGAGCGAGACTCTGCCTCAAAAAAAAAAAAAAGAAAGAGAGAATATGAGTTAATACTTGTAAGGTTTAGAAGCCTTTGTTTTTTCCCCGAAATTAAAATAATTTTGTTGTAAGAACGTTTTTAGAATTTCACAAGATCTTTTACAATAACCAGATGTTTCCTACTGGGAAACACTGTCTTTGTATCTTTTTTTTTTTTTGACAGAGTCTCACCTCGCTCTGTCGCCCAGGCTGAAGTCCAGTGACGCCATCTCAGCTCACTGGAACCTCTGCCTCCAGGGTTCAAGCGATTCTCCTACCTCTGCCTCCCGAGTAGCTGGGATTACAGGCACACACCACAACGCTCAGCTAATTTTTTTATTTGTAGAGACAGGGTTGTGTCATGTTGGCCAGGCTGGTCTCAAATTCCTGACCTCATGTGATCCACCCGCCCCAGCCTCCCAAAGTGCTGGAATTACAGGCGTGAGCCACCGCACCCAGTCTATCTTTACCTCATTGAGGGTGCTGTTGGCTGGCCTTGCTGGCTGGGGAGCCCTGAGCTTTACCTCTGGTAGACTGTGACACCTGTTGACAACAACGCATTATTGCAAGAATCTATTTTGCTGTTTTAGAAATCAGGCTATCTTTACTTTTACTTTTTTTTTTTTTAAAGTAAAATGTTCATTGAAAAAATGAATGTTTTTTTGAAATGTTCATTGAAAAAAACAGGTTGAAAAACTGCCTGGCTGATTCATCCTCGACTTTATTAAGAGTTTTTTTTTTTTTTTTAAGAGACAGTGTCTCACTCTGTTGCCCAGGCTGGAGTGCAGTGGTGCAATCATAGCTCACTGTAGCCACAGACTTCTGGGCTCAAGGAATCTTCCCACTTCAGCCTCAAGTATCTAGGATTACAGACATGCACCATCATGCCCAGCTAATTTTTAAAATATTTTGTAGAGATGGGATCTCATTGTGTTGACTAGGCTGGTATCAAACTCCTGGTCTCAAGCATTTCTTCTGCCTTGGGCTTTCAAAGTACTGCAACTACACCCCTGAGCCACCATACTGAGCCTGGAGCTTTTTACAAAAAAAAAATTCATATGGAAACAGTAAAAAAATGTGATACAAAGATTTTTTTAAAACAATATTAATTTATAGGATGAAAAATTAGAACACAAATGCATAATAGTTATGAGTGTAGGCTAGGCACAGTGGCTCATGCCTGTAATCCCAGTACTTTGGGAGGCTGAGGTGGGCGGATCATGAGGTCAGGAGATCGAGACCATCTTGGCTAGCATGGTGAAACCCCATCTCTACTAAAAATACAAAAAATTAGCCGGGCGTGGTGGCGGGCGCCTGTAGTCCCAGTTACTCAGGAGACTGAGGCAGGAGAATGGTGTGAACCTGGGAGGTGGAGCTTGCAGTGAGCCGAGATCACACCACTGTGCTCCAGTCTGGGTGACAGAATGAGACTCCATCTCAAAAAAAAAAAAAAAAAAAAAAGTTATGAGTGTATATGTATCTCTAAATAATATTTGGCATATTTCTTTAATTTAACCCTATGGAATCCATCTGTATAGACAGGTAGAGAAGATTCAGTAACTAGAGTAATACATATAGAGTTTTATAACATGCTATTTTTCAACGGACCCCTACATTTTATCTGTAACAGTGATAGAATTGCGTACGGTGTTGTAGAGTCCACATGGTAGTCACAGAAAACTTGCTCCAAATAGTGATTTTTAAAATATATACAGGCATATCTTGAAGATATTGAGGGTTTGGTTTCAGACCATTGCAATAAAATAGAGTGCTAAAAAGTGAGTAACACCATTTTTTTTTTGGTTTTCCAATGCGTATAAAAATTAATGTTTATACTATAGGTACTGTAAGGTAGTCTATTTAGAATGCAATAGTATTGTCTAAAAAATAATGTATATACCTTAATTTAAAAATGATTTAGCCAGGCATGGTGGCTCATACCTGTAATCCCAACACTTTGGGAGGCCAAGGTGGGAGGATTTCTTGGATCCAGGAGTTCAAAACCAGCCTGAGCCACATAGCAAGACCCTATCACTACAAAAAAAGTTAAAAGTTAGCCAACATAGTGGCATGTCCCTGTGGTCCCAGCTACTTAGAAGGCTAAGGCAGAAGGATGGCTTGAGCCTGGGATATCAAGGTACAGTGAGCCATGATTATGACAATGCATTCCAGCCTAGGCGACAGAGTGAGACCCTGTTTCAAAACATATATATACTTTATCGCTAAAAATTCCTAACCATCATCTGAGCCTTCGGTAAGTGGTAATCTTTTTGCTGTTACAGGGTCTTGCCTCAATGCCGATGGCTGCTGACTGATCAGGGTGGTGGTTGCTAAAGGTTGGGATGGTTGCAACAATTTCTTAAAATAAGACAATGAAGATTATCACATTAATTGGCTCTTCATAAAAGATTTCACTGTAGCATGTGATGCTGTTTGACAGCATTTTACTCACACTAGAACTTCTTTCAAAATTAGAGTCAATCCTTTCAAATTCTGTTGCTGCTTTATCAGCTAAGTTTATGGAATATTCTACGTCCTTTGTTGTCATTTCAACAATGTTCACAGCATCTTCACTAGGAGTAGATTCTATATCAAGAAATCATTTTATTTGTTCACCCATAAGATGTAGCTCCTCATCTGTTAAAATTTTATTATGAGATTGCAGTAATTCAATAACATCTTCAGACTTACTTCTAGTTATAGTTATTGCTATTTCCACCACATCTGCAGTGACTTCCTCCACTGAAGTCTTGAACTTCTCAAAGTCATATTTGATTATTGGAATCAATTTCTGCCAAACTCTGTTAATGTTGGCAACATTTTGACTTCCTCCTATGCATCACAAATGTTCGTTTTTTTTGTTTGTTTTTGAGACAGGGTCTCACTCCATCACACAGGCTGCTGGAGTGCAGATCACAGCTCACTGCAGCCTCAACCACCCAGGCTTAAGTGATCCTCCCATCTCAGCCTCCCAAGTAGCTGGGACCACAGGTGCATGCCACCACACCTGGCTAACTTTTTTTTTTTTATTACTTATGGAGATGGTGTCTCATTATGTTGCCCAGGTTGGTCTCAAACTCCTGGGCTCAAGTGATCCTCCTGCCTCAGCCTCCCAAATGCTAGGATTACAGAAGTGAGCCACCGCACCTGGCCCATAAATGTTCTTAATGGAATCTAGAATAATGAATGCTTTCCAGAATATTTTCAATTTACTTTGCCAGATCCATCAGAGGAATCACTATCTATGGTAGCTAATGCCTTAGAAAATGTATTTCTTAAACAATAAGACTTGAAAGTCAAAATTACTCCTTGATCCATGAGCTGAAGAATTAATGTTTTGTTAGCAGGCATGAAAACAACATTAATCTCCTTGTACATTTCCATCAGAGCCTTGGGTGATCATGTACACTATCAATGAGCAATAATATTTTGAAGGACTCTTTTTTCCTGAGCAGTAGGTCTTAATAGTGGGCTTAAAATATTCAGTAAACCATGCTATAAACAGGTGTGCTGTCATCCAGACTTTGTGTTCCATTTCTAGAGCACAAGCAGAATAGATTTAGCATAATTTGTAAGGGCCCTTGGATTTTTCAGAATGGCAAATAAACATTGGCTTCAACTTAAAGTCACCAGCAGCATTAGCCTCTAACAAGAGAGTCAGCCTGTTCTTTGAAGCCAGGCATCAATTTCTCTCTAGCTATGGATATCCAAGATGGCATCTTCTTCTTATAGAAGGCTGTTTTGTCTATATTGAAAATCTGTTGTTTAGCATAGCCACCTTCATCAATGATTTTAGCTAGGTCTTCTGGGTAACTTGCTGCAGTTTCTACATCAGCACTTGCCGTGTTACCTTGCACTTTTATGTTATAGAGATGGCTTCTTTCCATAAACCTCATGAACCAACCTTTGCTAGCTTCCAGTGTTCCTTCTGCAGCTTCCACACCTCTCTCAGCTTTCATAGAATTGAAGAGAGTTAGGGCCTTGCTCTGGATTAGGCTTTGGCTTAAGGATATGTTGTGGCTGGCTCAATCTTCTATCCAGACCATTCAAACTTTCTCCATATTAGCAATAAGGCTGTTTTGCTTTCTTATCATTTGTGTGTTCACTGGGGTAGCACTTTTAATTTCCATCAAGAACTTTTCTTTCACATTCATAACTTGGCTGTTTAGCCCAAGCGGCCTGCTTTCGGCCTGTCCTGGCTTTTGATATGTTCCTCACTAAGTTTAGTCATTACTAGCTTTTGACTTAAAGTGAGAGGTGTGCATTTATTTTTTCCTTTTACCTGAACACTTAGAGGCCATTATAGGGTTATTGATTGGCCCAATTTCAATATTGTAGTGTCTCAGGGAATAGGGAGGCTAGAGGAGAGGGAAAGAGACAGGGGAAGGGCCAGTGGGCCGAGCAGTCAGAACACACACATTTATCAGTTAAGTTCACCATCTTATATGGATGTGGTTCATACTGCCCCGAAACAATTACTATAGTAACAGAAGTGAGCCACCGCACTTTGATACTATAGTATCAAACACCACTGATCACAGATCACCAGAACAGATAGAATAATAATGAAAATGTTTGAAATATTGGGAGACTTGCCAAAATGTGACAGAGAGATGAAGTAAGCAGATGCTGTTGGAAAAATGGCGTCAATAGACTTGCCTGATGCAGGGTTGCCACAAACCTACAATTTGTAAAAAAACACACTCTGTGAAGAGCAATAAGGTGAGGCACTATGTAACGAGCCATGCCTCTGTTATGCTTCAGTGGTGGTCAGGCAGCAACACATTAGAAAGACCACACTTCAGAAGCAGCTGAAGTGTATTTACATTTATTTATTTATTTATTTATTTATTTATTTATTTATTTTCGAGACAGAGTCTCACTCTGTCGCGCAGGCTGGAGTGCAGTGGCACGATCTCGGCTCACTGCGACATCTACCTCCTGGGTTCAAGTGATTCTCATGCTTCAGCCTCGCAAGTAGCTGGGACTATAGGCGTGTGCCACCACACCCCACTAATTTTTTGTATCTTTAGTACAGACGGGGTTTCACCATGCTGGCCAGGCTGGTCTGGAACTCCTGACCTCAAGTGATCTGCCCACCTCAGCCTCCCAAGGTGCTGGGATTGCAGACGTGAGCCACTGTGCCCAGCCCAAATCCCATATATTTTAGATTTTGCTAATTGCATATATGAGATCCCATTTTTAACATTTATCATACTTTTGGGCAAGCCAAAAATAAATACCCATCTCTGATGTTTACTATGCTAATTAGCAAACCATGTGATGTGGATCAAGATGGTGATCATAGGCGTCCTTGTGATATGCGCTCCTGAAGTGTGGTCTTTTTAATGTGTTGCTGCCTACCATCATGGAAGCCTAGAATTCTCAGTTTGTGTGAGTAGAATTGAAGCTTATATACTAGCACATTCATAATATCACATTTCATATGCTGAAGTAGGTTAATGTATGTTACGGCAATCATACAGGTTCTCCAGTTGCAGCATGTGGAACTCCAGTTTGTAGCCTTTTTATATAGGAATTCATGCCAGCTTTGTAGGAGTCTCCATTCTAGCAGGGGAGAGGTATCATTTGAGTAAGGATAAAAGGGTAAAGTAACAGAAGTGTGGTTGTGTTCTGGGAATGCACTGCAGAGTGTGCAGCCAGATGGAAGAAGTGATGCCTTCCCCCATACAGATCCTAAAACTGACACTGAGACAGGATGCAGTGATGGTGGAAAACTTTAACTGCTAGTGACGCTGGAGACCCACTCTGCTAATGGCAGTGCATCTCAATTACTTTCAACTTGCCTTGCCGATTTTCTCCCTCAGACATCGAAGAAGTAACAAAGAAAACGACCACTTTCTACCTAAACTCTAAGCTATATGGAACAATTTAGATTATGAGGTGAAACGGATGGGAATCCTGGAAGAAAGCACATGTTCAGCTTAGTTTACTTTGACAAACATTTGATAAATGCTAGGCATTATGTTGGGCATTGGTGACCAAAAAATGACCAAGGAAACTATGAGGACCAACAAACCCAAACTGGATGAGTCAGGAAGTATTTTCCAAAACATTAATTGAGTCTTAAAAATGAGTGGTGTGTGCCAAGTGAAGAAGAAAGAATGTGGCGATGGTGCTGGGGCTGGGGGGTAGTGTTCCAGGCAGCAGGGACAACAGCAATAAAGTCATAGAAGCATGGCATAGCCTTAGGGCACAGAAGTCTTACAAAATATTGGATACTGTTGGATTTTGAAGCACCAGGCAGGGAGAGCAGGGGAAGGAAGCTAGAAAGAAAGAAGAAATTAGCCATAAAGGACCTTGTTTATCATGCTAAGAAATTTGGAATTTGCCTAGAATGAATCAATAAAAGGTGTTAAACAGAAGAGTGACATTGTTAGAATGCATTTTAGATAACATGCACAGGTTAGACCCTGGGACAGGTAGAGCAGGACTGGAGGCAGGGAGATCAGGGGGAAGCTATGCTAACAGTTCACATGTGATGAAGGTTAAAGACAGCGTTTTAATAGGATGGGAGAACATTTGAGCATATGTATAGGATGAAGGAAGAAACTAGTAGTAAGGGAAATCTGGGAGATGGGATAATTAGTTGGAGCACAGTCAGAAGAGTTAGAGCTGAAGTATTAATAGAATTAAATTAGGCTTAAATCATTCCTCTGAAGCCCACAGGACAGAGATAAAAGAGAGCAGAATGGGACCTTGGGTCAGGAAGTAATAGCATGATGACCAGTGACGGTTAGAGTTCATGGAGGCAGTCGAGATAACTTACATTTTAGGAAAGTAGATTTAAATACATTTAGAATAAAGTTATCATCCCACAGCTTTGAGTCTTGGAATTTGTGAGGCGTGCAAAAATAAAAGCCAGACCTTATAGTGAAAAGAAAAGAGAGCAATTTATTAACAAAGACTTCTTTGGAGTCTCTCCTTAGAAACCAGAATTTGGGAGGACTTGTGTATTAGACTTTTGTTGAAAAGAGGAGGTTAAGGCCGGGCGCGGTGGCTCAAGCCTGTAATCCCAGCACTTTGGGAGGCCGAGACGGGGGATCACGAGGTCAGGAGATCGAGACCATCCTGGCTAACACGGTGAAACCCCGTCTCTACTAAAAAATACAAAAAACTAGCCGGGCGAGGTGGCGGGCACCTGTAGTCCCAGCTACACGGGAGGCTGAGGCAGGAGAATGGCGGGAACCCGGGAGGCGGAGCTTGCAGTGAGCTGAGATCCGGCCACAGCACTCCAGCCTGGGCAACAGAGCAAGACCCCGTCTCAAAAAAAAAAAAAAAAAAAAAAGAAAAGAAAAGAAGACTTTATAAGCAAGTTTCCACGAATCAAAAGCTGCCTGAGACTGCTGAGACCAGTTCGATTGGGGAGACCCTAAGCCAGCAGCGCTAGAGGAATTAAAGATACACACACAGAAATATAGAGTGTGAAGTGGGAAATCAGGGGTCTCATAGCCTTCAGAGCTGAGAGCCTCAAACAGAGATTTACCTATGTATTTATTAACAGCAAGCCAGTCGTTAGCATTGTTTCTACAGACAGTAAATTAACTAAAAGTATCCCTTATGGGAAACGAAGGGATGGGCTGAATTAAAGGAATAGGTTGGGCTAGTTAACTGCAGCAGGAGCATGTCCTTAAGGCACAGATTGCTCATGCTATTGTTTGTGGCTTAAGAATGCCTTTAAGCGGTTTTCCACCCTGGGCGGGTCAGGTGTTCCTTGCCCTTATTCCGGTAATCCCACAACCTTCCAGCCTGGGCTTTATGGCCATCATGAACATGTCACAGTGCTGCAGAGATTTTGTTTATGGCCAGTTTTGGGGCCAGTTTATGGCCAGATTCTGTGGGGCTTGTTCCCAACAGAGAGTCACCCCCAATAAGCTAAAGCTTGGAGGAAATGGTAAGGCCAACCAAAAAGAGCTCTTTAAAAGTTATCTTCATAGGAAAAAAATTAAAAATTTGCAGTGCCACTGATTTGGAGAGAAGGCATAATGTTCATCAAAGGAAATGACAGAGAACAAACATAAAATTCCCTTTATTTCCAAATTTTTGCTCAAGAAGCACAATCATCATATAGAAAAGTGTAACAACTATTTAATAGGAACACTGATAACTGGACCATATCCAGAGGATGGATATGGCATGTGAAAACTGGCTGAAAGAAATGACAATGTTTATCCCTGAGTGCATTACGGGGACCTTTTCATATTGAAATGCTGTCTTTTAGAAGAAGGGTTAGTTATTTCTGTTGTATGTTGTAGATGGGTGAGGAAGAGAGAAGGACAAGGGGAGAAAGGAAGAAAACAGGGTTAATTTATAAAAATTACAGGAAGTTGAATTTTAAGTCAAGTAGTCACCGTTCACCTATTGGGTTTCTTCATACATAGTTTCCCTCCAACACATTTTTTTTTTTTTTTTTTGAGATGGGGTCTCCCTCTGTCTCCTAGGCTGCAGTAATATAATTATAGCTCGCTGCAACCTTGACCTCCTGGGCTCATGTAATCCTCCTTCCTCAACCACAGGAGTAGCTGGGACTATAGGCGCATGCCACCATGCCCTCCTAATTTTTGTGTTTTTTGTAGAGATGGAGTCTCGCCATGCTGTGCAGGCTGGTCTTGAACTCCTGGGCTCAAGCTATCCTCTTACCTGGGCCTCCCAAAGTGCTGGGATTATAGGCATGAGCCACCATGCCTGGTCCCAACATTTTGTCAGGAAAGAATTTTGAACACACAGCAAAGTTGAAGAAATTTTACAGTGAATATCCATTTACAATGAACCTAGATCCTACCATCTAGATTCTACCGTTATATTTTACCATTATATTCTACCATTATATTTTACTGTACTTGGTTAATTACGTATTTATCCATCTATGTGCCCCTAAATCCATCTTATTTTTTGATACATTTTAAAAGAAATTTTATATACTTTTGTCTGACACTGGGAAGGCAATGCACCTTAATCCCACGAGCTTTCTTACACAGGCTAATGGCTGTTTACTGGGGACACTATAGTGAGGATTTCTGCACTGAGTAGGTGAAGAGGACCAGAACTGTGGCTTTCAAACTTTTCTGACTGCTACCCTTACTAAGAAATGTATTTCACTTCCTATGCAGTGTACACACATACATACTGAAGTAAAAATTTCAGGAAACAATATTTACCCTTTACATGTGTGAAGCATGCTGACATTTTCTATTTTATTTCATTTAAAAAGATGCTGGGCATGCTTCTGTAACTTGATTTAGATACCCACTAATGGGCTGTAATTTACCATTTTAAAATCATTGTACTTAGTCCAACTCCAAGAAGATTTTTATTTTTAAAAGAATCCCATGGCTACTACTAGAATTTTCCTTATCTTCCCAATTATCAAGAACCTGTTTTGAGTCTCAGCACAGTACTTACTTAACATGCATGGCGTTAAGGCATATGTAATTAAGAGAAAAACCTTAAATTCCTGGTGAGACTTCTGGATAGAGCCAATTCAAACATTCTTTATTAGTAAGTTTACTCATTATTTTTACAAACAGTGGGATAAAGATATGTACTCTTGGATGGATGGGAGGGTTCAGTACTCATATAGTCTTCTGTTAAATTAGGCTATTAATGAACGCCTGCGGTGGTTCCAACAAAGTAGAGAATAAGATCAAATGAGAAAATGGATGGGAAAGTGCTTTGTAAACTAATGTTTTACTAATACTGTTGTGTGATGCCAGGAAGAAAGGGATGTTGCGATCAAGCTCTAGGGAGGCAGTGTTTCAGTATTTTAAAAACTGTTCTTGTGGAACTGTTACATTAACCTCCCCAAGCCCCAATAACTACGCTTTGACGCTAGACTCTCACAAGAGGGTACAAGCTATGAACTTGGAGGGGTTTGGCCCCAAGTTCAAGTGTCCTGCTCCTTTGGCGCATGCTCAGGAGCGACTCGGGCCTCCTCGCGGGGTTGGGCAGAACACGGAGGGCGGAGTTCGGGCCACGTGGGGTCTCGTGACGTCATCTCCAGGCGCCGAGGGTGACTGGACTTGTGGGGCGCTTCCAGGGCTCCGCGGCGCTGCCGGTTTTATTCGCTGGATACCAGAGGGCGGAAGTGCAGCAGGGTTTGGCTCCGACCTCCGCGCCGGTGCTTTTTGCGGCTGCGCGGGCTTCCTGGAGTCCTGCTGCCGCGTCCCCGCAGGACAGTGTGTTAGGTGGGCAGCCTGCCCCGCCGCCCCGCCAGAGCCCGGAATCCAGGCGTCACCACCAGTGCGGGGAGCCGGAAGGAGGAGCCGTCGCTTCGGGTAGGGTACGTGTGTGTGTCCCCTTGTGTGATGAAATTCCTAGAGGAGGAGGGCTGGGGAGGGGCCAGGTAGGTGTGGTAGGAAGGAGGGGTGAAGCTGTCTGGAGGAGCGCCCGCCCGGCGGCGATGGAGGGTGAAGGTGGTTCCTCCGGGCAGAGGTGGAGTTGGTGAGACGCCGCCCCGGGAGCCCCGGGGCCGGTTGGCGGGTGTGGCCTGTGGGGTCCGTCTTGGGGTACATGTCTGTTGCTTACTAAGGTAGGAAAGCGAGAGTCTAGTCACAGGCTCTAGAGTTCAGTTCAGGAACTGCATTTTTCCTGGAACACAGTTATTTAAACCTTTATTGCACAGTGCGGTATGAGTCTGTCCAAACTCGGTGGGTATGTCCTCCAAACAATTTATCTATTTACGATATTCCTTGTCTCAATAATTATATTTAGTGCTACCAAAGACATTTTCTGTTGGCAAGACACTTTTACATATTTCATTTGTACTTTGGATTATTTTACAATTATCCTGAACTTGAGGAACCTAGGAAACTGTTGGTTCTAGATTTTTCTGAGGGGTGAGTAGGCACAGCATGTCTTGAGCAGTCAGAACCCGGAGACCCATCAGGCAGTAGCTGAACTTCCAAAGCCTTCCAGAATTGGCTTGTTAGATTTCTGAGACCTTGAAACTGGATACTTGGCTCTGAACTGAACTATTGTGATTTCCATAGAGGGAGTTTCTGGTTGAATTTTGAATTTGAAAATAAGGATGTTGGGCTGAGGGTAGTAGTTGAAAGGTATTTTACACCAGATTTAAGCCTGTGCTTTGATCTTCAAAGATATGCTACTTAAAATTGGGGAAAAGTGGACGGAATGGAACTGTATGGATATGAGTTTTTAGAATAGTGCACACACCTCAAGTGTGTGTTTATTTCATTAATTTCCCCCAAACTGAGTACCTCCTATGTGTTAGGCACTGGACAAAACAGTAAACAAAATAGTGAACAAAAGAATAAAAATCCCTGCCATCATGAAATTCCACTTTGGGGATGGCGTGAGAAGACATTGATACAAAAATTAAGGTACGGTCTTTCCTATCCCTCGGCATCTCTGGGAGATTGGTTCCAGGACCTCCCTTGGATACCAAAGTCCTCAAATGCTCAAGTCCCTGATATAAAATGGTGTAGTGTTTGCAGATAACCTATGCACATCCTCCTATCTTTAGTTCAACTGTGCATTATTTATAATACCCAAGACAACTGAAATGCTATATAAATAGTTGGTATGGTGTATTGTTTGGGGAATAATGACAAGAAAGAGTCTATACATGTTCAGTACTGACTTTTTTTCTTCCCTGAATATTTTTCCATCCGTGATTGGTTGAATACAAGGACGAAGAACCCATGGGTAGGGAGGGCCAACTGTATATGTCAAGGGGCCGAAAGTGCTAGAGAAAAAAACCAAAGCAATGCAGGGGTATAGGGAAAGCCAGGAGATGGAAGTGGTGGCCATAGAAAAGATGATATTAACGTGGAGGCCTATAGATGATAAAGAAGGTTGCCACTTGGAAAGAGCTACCACTGAAGTCCTGAGGCAGGTGCATACTAGCTAGTTTGACTGGAAAATAATGAACAAGAGGGAAAGAAGTAGTGGATACTTAGATGGAAATGGGGCCAAGTCTTTTAGGACCATGTAGGAATTTATAAGAACTTTAATTTGTACTTTGAATGAGATGGGTTTTGAGTGAGGAGTAAGTTGATCTAACTTGTGTTTTAAAAGGTCTAATTGCTGTGTTGACTGTATGCAGCAGGTGCAGAAATAAGAGTTGTTAGTAGGCCATATTGACTGCATTTATCCAGGTTAAAGGTCAAGGTGATTAATCAGGGTAGTAATAGTGGAGGTAGTGCGAAATGACCAGATTTACTTTGAGAGCAGTTAGGTAGAAGAAGGGTCAAGGTGGACTGCAAGGGTTACAGACTGAGCAGCTGAAGAATAGCACTTGGTCGGGCATGGTGGCTCGTGCTTGTAATACCATCTTTGAGAGAATCCCCAGCCTGGGCAACATAACGAGACCCTGTCTCTACAAAAAAAAAAAAAAAAAAAAATTAACTGGGCATAGTGGCATGTCTAGCTACTTGGGAAGCTGAGATGGGAGGGAAGGATCACTTGACCACCTTGAGCTCAAGGTTACAGTGGCCCGTGAGCCTTCACTGTAGTCCATCCTGGGTGACACCGAGACCCTGTCTCTTAAAAGAAAAAAAAAGGACTTTTCCACTTAGCAAAACACAAAAGACCACAGAATGATAGTGATAGGAGAGAGGAGGAAGGAAGATCTGAAATGGTTTTCCGTTTTGCATATGTTACATTTCTAAATGGAAATGTCATATGTAGTGGTATATGTGAAGCCAGGCAGTTCAAAAGAGAAGTCTGGACAGAAGATAAAACTGTGAGAGTGTAAATGTATAAATGGTATTTAAAACCGTGTGAGAGATCTCCAAGGGAGTGGTTCAAGGACTGAGTCCTGGGGCATTTCAACATTTAGAGTTTGGAGAGATTTACAAAATTTCCTCCCTCCCAGGGTGGGACTGTTGAGTAAAATTCCTCTTGAGAATCACTGATTCACAGTAAGCAGATAGAAGGAAATAGAAAGCAAGGTCATTAGCTGAGAGAGAGAGAGGAGGAGGAAGAAGTGAACATTTGAGGGAGGAGAAGGTATGGAATAGTGATGTGGGAAAGGGGGAGAATAAATGGACTAGGGAAAAGTAGGAACACTAGGCAGTACCAAGGGCCCGGTTTTGAGGTTAGTGTTTATGAATTTAAAGGAAGACCAGCCAGCATATATTATTATTTTTTGATGTTTACGCACTTAGTCTAGTAAGTATTTGATATTTCTAGGTAGTTGGGAGTTTTGTCAACGAAAATTACTTCAGGTAGTAGGTTAGTCTTTCTTGGTACGTAGTGTGAAAGAGACTATTAGTTGTGCATTATATTGTTATCACACCGTGCCATTTTCTAAATGACTGATTGGTTAACAGATGTTGTTGGTGGGCACCTACTCTGTCCCAGGCTCTGAACTAGATGCAGAAAATAGAACAGTCAAGAATAGCCCCTGCCCTCAAGAAACTTACTTCTAGTAGATTGCATCATGGGTTGGAATTTCTTTATTTCCAAGATATTTCCTTGAAATTGGATGGATGGTGATAATGGTGTAGTGTATGTAGGAGAGAGAAAATCTTTCTAAAATAACAGAGTATGCTGAATTTAAAGCGTGACTGTACTGATTTGCAAAGGAGTTTAGGAATAAAATTTCTTAAGTAGCTAGATTCATATATTTATATATTTTTTCCCCATTATTTAACAAAAATGTCAAAGCCTACTATCTGCTAACTATACTAATATTGGTGATTAGAAGGTACATATGACTAAATTTTGCTGTCAAAGAAAATTTCAATGTGGGGAGGGGCAGGAGACAGATAAGATAAACAGATAATTGCATTGCATGATATTGCATGCTATTAAAGAAGTAATTAGACTGGAGGCTGCTTAGGGGAAAGCTTCCCAAGGAGCTGATATTAAGCTTAAGAGGATTAAGAGTTGGCCCAGAGAGGATAAAAGAGTTGGCCAAAAGAGGAGGGAAAAAGTGTTCAAGCAGAGGGGCCATGGAAATATGAGGAAACTGTGTACTAAAAACATACATTGTTTATTGAGTGGTTACCAAATGTACTAAACACCTAACAGCCCTGTGAAAATTATAATTATCTTCATTTCACAAATATGAGAGTCAAAGAGGATGGGTTTGTTGTCCAAGACACGTAACTAATAGGTGGAAATCAGGGTTTAAACCCATGTCAGTCTGATTTCAAAGCCCCTTAACTATCTTATTGTATTTTGCATGCTGTCAGCATCTAAACTTCCTTTCCCTTGTTCTTTATCCCTCATTTTTCACCAGCTTCTCTTTCTTCCTTGGAAAGACTCATCTGTTTTTCACCAGTCCACGACTACCTCTATAGGTCAGGCACTCATTACTTTTTCCCTTAGTTGCTGAAATTACTTCCTGGCTAGCCTCTCTGACTCAAGGCTCTCCTTTTGTGCACTGCTACCACATAATTGTTTTTATTTTACCATTCTAAAACCTGTAGGCACTATAGGACTGGTGGACGAAATTGAGATCCACCCCTAGTCTTCTGTTTGGTGTGTTTCATGGTCTAGTCTAATTTTACTTACATTTACAGATTTGACATTAGAGGAATAATAATTGCTTGCATTTCCTAGCACTTACCGTGTGTCCATTATTGTATCAAACACTTTATGGATTTTTTTTTTTCCAGAACAACTTTGTGACTTGGGTAATATTAATTCCATTTCACAAGTAAGGAAATTGAAGCTTAGTGAAGTAAAGTGACTTGCCTAAAGGTCACATGTGATGTTAAAACATGTTTTGGTATCAGCTCTTTCATTATCTATTAATACTACTCTCAACCCAAAATTTCCTTAAAAGTTGGCACAAAAATTGCGCCTGCCCACTTAATGCCTTTATTGATGCTATTTTGGCCTGTTAGAATATTTGTCATCTTTTCGCCTGTCCGTATTCTACCCATTCTTCAAGTTCCACATCTTTTAAAATTCTTTGAACACTATAGGATGTATTAATATCTCCAACTCCCCTCTTTCCTGTGCCCCATGAAAGCTCTCACAAAGTAACATTTAATTATACCATGGACATATGGATGTTTTGGAGTTGAGAGGGATGATGGCATTAATTACACCATGGACATATGGATGTTTTGGAGTTGAGAGGGATGATGGCAGTCCATATAGTATGATAGAAAGAATATGAGATTAGAAACCTGAGTTAGGATGTGGCTTCTAATTTTGGCTCTGCCGTTTATTAGCCACAAGATTTTAGAAAAATCATCTGACATCCTCTTCTCAAATTTATCACTTGTAAAATGGGAGCGTATAGGCTTGTGTGTATCAAGTGTGAGGTAATATAAAATGTATAGTATTTCTGGAGTTACTTGATATTTAAAGTAGTATATAATCTACTGTTATCTAATTTTTATTATCTAATCTCACCTGCTTACCTCATTTTTCGGGATTCTGTTTGGTTCTGTAATTTTATATCATACACTGTCTTTCCAACACATTCAAATTCAGTAAGCATTTTTTGAGCACCTACTGAATTCCAGATACCATTCCAAGTATCAGAGGTGAAGAGATGAATGAGATATGATCCTTCTCCCTAAGGGAATCTATTACAGTCTGCTGGAGGAGACGTACAAATAAATACTATTGATAGAAACTTACAAGGGTAGAGGAAAAGTAGAAGTGCCGAGAGAAAACAAGGCGAGTTCTGCCTGAATCATGTGTAGAAGAAAGGTTATTTTGAGCTGGGTCCTAAGGGATGGTTAAGTTGGAAGACAAGGTGAAGAAGGCTGCTTTAGGGTAAGGGTACCACCAGCATGGGCAAAGGCACAGAAAGGACAGAAAGTGCATGGTATGTTTAGTAGATTTGGAGATTATACTTTGTTAATGACTGAGGTTTTTAAAAAGTCCATTGTTGTTGTTCTTCTAGCACCTGCCACACAGCTAGGCATATCAAGTGATTAAATATTTGACTCTAAATTACATATTATTAGCAGTGATTACTGCAAAATTTTTAGCTTTTTTATACCTATAATTCCTACTTATATAATGCTTTTGATTATTATTAGGTTTTGAAGTCTTTAAATGTTGACTTTTAAACGTTTTTTGAGACATGTTCTTGTTCTGTAAATTATAATGGTAGATAACCTTTATAGTACATATTATATGATGGATGTTGTTCAAGTGCTTTACATGTATTAATTCATTTAATTCTTGTATCTAATGTGGTAGGTGCTGTTTTCCCATTTTACAGATGAGGAAACAGAAACAGAAGTTAAATGACTTACTTGAGGTCACACTGTAAGTGGTGGAGCTGGTTTTGGGTCCAGACAGTCTGGCTCCACATTTTACATTTCTGACTCCTACTCTATAGTGCCTCTCAAGAGTAAATTGTGTTTTATTGCCTCTTTAAAAAAGGATTATTGAAAACTTACATCCTTTAGTTTTATTCATGTATCCCTACTTTTTCTTACGTATTTTTAAAGTTAAGTGTATTCACTGGAGACATGCTTTCTTATATAATTTATTATAGGTAAATATTAATATTGAAAGATTAACATTTTAAGATCCTATAAATTTGGGTCTGTGTATTTTGAGGCAGTAAGCAGCCTCGTTTGCAGTTTTCATAAATCTGTTTTGCAGAGTTTGTTTGTTTTGCAAAATTTGTATCAGCTGTACTGCGTTATACCTTTAGCTGCCTTGACTGAGTTAGTTCTTCCCTTTAGGTCTTGCAAAAAATATACATGTAAGCAATAATAGTATATGGGAAATAAAGTACCAATTGATCTTTCACTCATACTTTGTACTTAAAATCCTACTGTAGAACTTTGGTAAACTTTGCTGGAACATAAGACTTTAAAACTCAAGCCTGTAGTTGGAGTCTTGAGGTGTTCTGCCTTCCCCTAAGTCTATATTTGTATCTCTTTTGGGAAGGGACTTAGAAACAGAGAGCATTGGTCATTCATTTTACTGTTCGTGAAATGTGGAAGGGAGAAACAGAAGAGAATGTCATGGAAAGAAAGAGCAGGGTGGTCCGGGTTCTTGTCTGGCAGCCTAGAGGGGAGAGAAGGGAGCCACACTCACATGCATGATATTTTGGTTTATGATGATCCCTGCCTATTAATAAACATGGCTCAAGTGGTGTCCTGGAATCTGACCAATCAGATTATTATCCCTCCTTGAGAGAACAGTGCTTGGAGAGGAGGGAAGAGCAATTGTCTTGGATTATATTTTCTATCTGCTTCTTCTGAGAAGAAAAATAATATCAATAGTGACAATACAGTGACTTCAGCTTTAAGCTTGTAATTAACTTTTATTAAAGATTTTTATTAAAGGAACTCTTTGTCTCAAATTATTTTTCTCTTCATCATCAAAAGGTGAATCTCAGTTGCAGCTGCTGACTAACTTGATGTATCATGGCTGCAGAAACAACTGCATACCACCTTTATATCAGATTCAATTTTAGTTTTACTTATTTGTGATAACCTAGATTTCATTATTTTTTGCCACTAGTAAATTTCCTTTAAAAAGAGCAAACTATTAATGTAATCAGGAAGTAGTGCGGTCTTTCCTGTTTTCAGTGAGTTAATTTTGTGTCATTGGAAATTTTTTGCCAAATGCAGAAACTCAATAGTTGTTTGAATTTGTAGCCTACCATTGTGGAATGATATGAAGTTTACAAGCATGTATGTGTATCATTTGCTTAAAATAGTTGTTTTTATGGATATGTTTTAATAAAAGTTAAAACACTAACTGGACTGGACTCAGTTTAAGAACCAGAATTCTTGTTGCCTAGTACTTTTATGTTGGACATACTTTTTCCACCTCTTGCAGTTTACTTACCTGTAGATGACATTGCATCCAGTTGACCTCCAACTTTTTCTTTCTTTGACTAATTAATTTATGACCGTCTTAGTGTACTCGGCATTGGTCAGTGGAAGTGAAAAAAAGGGAAACAAACTCCTTGAATAATTCAGTGTTAATAATTCATATTTGGCTAAACTCGTAAGGTTATTTTGAATGTTTTCATAAGATACATTATGATAGATTATGAATTAGCTGCCTATCAAAGATGAGAAATATTATTTGGATAAGTATATTGAATCTTAGTATCCAGGTGCCACCTGTTGAGTTATTCTAAGTGTATATTATCAACAGTATTTATTTCAGCATTTACTCATGTCGTGTATTGTGTTATTCAATTGTAGAATATTAGCATTGGAAGGCACTTGGATATTATGGAGGTCAAAAGCCATGTCCTTATGCCATACCTAGAATACTGTTTTGCAGACCTAGTGCTATATTTGTGGTATAGAGAATATTCTGAGAGATCCAAGCAGAAGCATTTACTGTTTCATTGGGGACAGAGGACTGGGAGCTTGGTTTGCAGAGTAGGGATTTGAATAGGTGAGAGAGGAGCATATTAGGTAGGGGAATAGTAGGATACAGAGAAAGGTGTTTAGGGGGCCACTTTTGGTAGAAGTTTTACAAAAAGAAGTACGGTAATTAAAATGGAAGTATTGGTGGGATTACATTGTGGAGAGGATGAAATTACATTGTGGAGAGGATGAAATTTAGAATGGGGAATAGGTTTATAGAAAGATTTTTTCCCCAATGTGAAAGAGATATTTTCTAAGATGAGAGAGTAGTTTTGCAGGAAGAGAGGAAGAACTATCTGCAGGGGTAACTGCGAGAACGATCCTTTGGAGTTGGACTGTCAGGATTCATAGGGTATAGGTGAAGCTTCTCTTTAGATAAGCAGTAGACTCTTCTGGGCTTGGAAGACTGAGGCAAATATAGTTTCATTTTTGACTGTGGTTCATTACTCAAATGTACAATGAATATTACTGGTATATGTAATTTTGAATTACTTTTCTGATTCCTTTAAATAATAATTTTACATTTAGAATTTGTTGTACTTTTTTTTTGGATTTATACTAAAGATTGGCGATCACATTTTTTTTTTGAAGTGGATAATCTTTATGGCATTGATTTTTTAAAATAATCTTTTGTTTTCTAGCAGGTTCATTCATCCTTGCAAGGATCTGACTAATGCTCTTTATTTTATTTTCAGTTTGGCTTTGGTTGAAAAAAGAATTTAGCCTGTATGTACTGCTTTAACTACTGGAAGAATGACAGATGACAAAGATGTGCTTCGAGATGTGTGGTTTGGACGTATTCCAACTTGCTTCACGCTATATCAGGATGAGATAACTGAAAGGGAAGCAGAACCATACTATGTAAGTACATTGATTGTGGCAAATGGGATATTTAACCTTGTCCATTTTTGTAAAAAAAAAAGCTCTAAGAACTTGGAGGCCATTATTATGTAACATTTTATATATAGCTAATTCATGCTTATTTTGGAAAAAAAATTGACATAGATAAGCATAAAGAAGGAAATATTCACCTCAGAGGACAAAACCACTGTCAACATGTTGTCATGATGCTTTGTTTTCCTTACATGTATGTGGGTATGTTAATGGAATCAATCATCTATGGTGCCTTCTTGACTTTCTTTTTCTTATGCATATATTCATATATGATAAATGTATGATAATGCAATAATAAGATATGTGCTTTTTTAACAGGAAGAGATTTTGAAAATACTAGGTTCAGATTGTATTCTTTTGTAGTTAAGAGATTCCAAGCAACTGTTTAACAAAGTGTTTTAATAGCTTAATGAACATATAAACATGCACACATACACACGATATGTTCACTGAGCTATTGTATGTTATATGTGAGATAATATGTAATATATATGTAATATATATTATAAATTGCTGCACCTTGACTTGCAGGTGTGAGTTAATGGATTACGTATTTTACAAACACGTTTCAAATGTCTTCTGATTTTGGTGTGCTTTGTTTCCCTTTTCTAAGTGCATGTATAATCCCAGTTTATGCCTCTGTCAGAGATGACATCCTGCCTGGTTTACTGAATAGCCCATAATAGGCAAAGATATTCTCAATTGTTGTTACTGTTTTTTCTTTTTGTGTCTCAGGTATGCATTCTAGTGTTTACCTGGAGATGATGTGGAAAAGTAGAATTGTATTTGTGATGAGGAAATGCTGCTTCTGTTTCACTTTAGTAAAGTCTGCCCCTTGCTTTCCCACTCATCTCTCTGAGAGGCAGCGCTGTTCCTTAGCCTGCCTTCGCTACGGGAAGTCAGATTACTGGAGGAAGCTACTTACTAAGGAGCCCATTCGCTCACTTTTTGGGTATAGGACTGTTGTTTTGTTTTTGTTTTTGTTTTCCTCTGTGCATCCTCAGCATCTGGCACTGGCTCTTCAAGTGGTACTGCTTAGTGCATGAATGTTTCCCCAGGCTCCTGTTGGGATTTTGTTTGAAATCATCTTTTTGGGTTTTCTTACTAGAAATGATAGTTTTAGAGAAGTTGGGGAATCTTGTTACTGGTACTCAAGCTTATATACATGTGAATAATCTTTGGAAATATCAACCGTTTTCTGTCTAGAAAAACACCGCAGTTAAAAACCAAGTATGGTCATAGTTTTATTTTTAGAAGAATTTCATTTGTTAGAGATATTTTTTCTGTTCTTATTCTGTAACATAGGTTAGGATACCATTTTTTTTTCCCAAACGAGTTTTTGGTGTTTTAATTACAACTTTAACTTTCATTGGCTTTGTAATAGTATCTAAACCAAAGAGTGTATTTGGCCAAATTGACAACAACTGAAAAATAATTTAAGTCTGTTTATTTTTATTTATTTTTTTTGAGACAGAGTCTCGCCCTGTTGCCCAGGCTGGAGGGGGCAGTAGCGCCATCTTGGCTTACTGCAACCTCCCCCTCCTGGGTTCAAATGATTCTCGTGCCTCAGCTTCCCAAGTAGCTGGGATTACAGGCGTGCGCCATCATGTCCGGTTAATTTTTGTATTTTTAGTAGAGACAGGATTTTGCCATGTTGGCCAGGCTGGTCTCAAACTCCTGACCTTAAGTGATCTGCCCACGTTGGCCTCCCAAAATGCTGGGTTACAGGCATAAGCTACTCCACTAGGCCTGTTTACTTTTAAATCAAACTCTAGTGTTTGACATACTTCCTAAAGTTAAATAAATTTCATGTAAAGAATACAGTATTTTTTCTTTATAGACCTGTTTAAATGTGAAAAGACTGTTGTGAGCACTAGATTGTAAGTTGTTTTCTAGTGTTTCTAATCAAATTGAAAATGGCAAGAGTGTTGAGGGTAACTGTAGGAGAAAGGATTGTCTTGTCTTGTAGGTAATTGCTTTTTTCTTGAATTCTTCCTAATTCTTCACCTAGAGAAATCTCTTATGCAGTCATGATTTGTGTTTTTGAAGACTGTTGGGTGACAGGCTTATAATAAATATAAAACAAAAAACTAGAATTTAAAACCATATGGCACAATCCAAATTTGGCTGTTTAAATACGTACGTGCATAAGTGTAAGTTAATACATACAAGGAAGACAATAAACAAAACATTAGCAATGACTAGTCTTAGAATTACAGATGAGGATTTTAGTGCCAATATAGCTGTAGTTCAGATATGTCCCTGGCTGTCAATTAAGCTTGAACATATTTTTAATATTAATATTACATATATTCCTGTCTTTTCTGCATTTTGATTTGTTGCCTCTGTGCATAATTTTTCCACCTGTATCCTGTACATATTATCACTGAGTAGTATGTTTTATTTTTCAGAGAATATTGGGAAGGAAATTTGTAGAAACTGGATAACTTTTCAGTTTGTATTCTTCCGGTTATGTTCATTTAAACTGTTGCTTTTTATTTAGATTATCCAGTATAAAAACACATATACTCATTTGCATTGCTATTTTGTGACTTGTGTCTAGAAGAAATCATGGTTAGACCCATGGTCATCAATGCCATGGACCCTTAACATTAGGCAGTGATCCTTTTATGTATCCTTAGTCAGGTGTCTACCCTTTTCCACTATGACTATGTCTCTGAGCCCTGACCTCTTCCTTCACTCTTAACAGGTGACCTCACTCCCTCCTTCATGAAGAAAATAGAAATGATGTAATAGGTGTGATAGGACCTCCCTTAACTTTCTGCCACCAAATCTGCAAAACCTATCTGCAGTCACACACATTTACTTCTCTTTCCCTCCTGTTATAATGGAAGAAGTATTCTTCCTTCTAGGCAAGGCCCAGCCCTCCATCTATCTTCTGCCTTCTCAGGAGGCTGGTGGTATCTGATCTTCTCCCATCTCCACCTCTGCTTTCTCTATTTATTTTACTTTCAACTTCTTATCTGCTGGCTCCTTCACCGTTTTTAATGTTGTCATAAATCCTTCCTATCCTGAAACAACAAGCCTCTGTTGACCCCATCTCTCAACTTTGGCTTTTCCTCCATGGCTAGACTTCTTAACAAGATTGTTTATAGTCATTGTCTGCCTTCCACCTCCTACCAGTGAGTTTTCTGTAATCACATTTTCATACTATTCCAAGAAAACTGTTCTTGCCAAAGTCACTAATGGTATCTTTTTAGCCAAGCTCAGAGTCTGTTTTGTAATTTTCATTTGCGTTATCTCAGCAGTGTTTGATGTTGTTGGTTGTTTCTCCCATCTTGTGGCACTGTCCTGTTTAGCCCTGCAGTGCTCAGTATCCTTGGTTTTGCTTTTGCCTCTATGGTTTTTATGTGTGTGTGTATGTGTGTGGCCTTTTTTGCCACATCTTTCTCCTTTGTTTATTCCTTAATATTGGTATTTCTTAGGGCTCTGCTTTCTTTTTTTTTTTCACTTCACTTTTTACCCCCTGGAGTTCTTGTCCATTTTTATGTCTTTGTCAAGCATTTATATCTTGACAGTTCCCAATATTTTTCTCCTGAGCTCCAAACCTATATATTTGTCTGCTGGAGATCCTCACTTAGATGTCTTACAGGAACTCAAACTATGTATGTTTGAAACTGGACTCATCAGCTTTCCCCCCAAGAAAATATGGTCATCTGCGTTATTTTATTCCCTTCCTATTTCAGCAAGAAGAATTACTCTTACTCGAAATCTGAGACTCATCGTTTGGTGCTTCCTTCTCTCTTATCCCAGATATTCAGTTGGTACCTTACTCCAGCTGATTTTAGACCTCAGTGTCTCTCAGACTTATCTGATCCCTTTCGTCCTGCACTGCTACAGCCTAGACCAGACTACTGTTTAAAAACTGATCAGGCCAGGTGCAGTGGCTCACGCCTGTAATCCCAGCACTTTGGGAGTCCAAGGTGGGTGGATCACCTGAGGTCAGGAGTTTGAGACCAGCCTGGCCAACATGGTGAAATACCGTCTCTACTAAAAATACAAAAAATTAGCCAGGCGTGGTGGTGGGTACCTGTAATCCCAGCTATTCGGGAGACTGAGGCAGGAGAATCACTTGAACCTGGGAGGTGGATGTTGCAGTGAGCTGAGATCTTGCCTTTGTACTCCAGCCTGGGTGAGAAGAGTGAAACTCCATCTCAAAAAAAAAAAGATCAAATTGCACGGTAGTAACCAGTTTCCTGCTTTTAGTTTTCCCTTCTTTCCGTTTTCTAGTCTGCAATTGGAGTGATCTTTTCGAAACACATATCTGATCTTGTCATTTGCTTGCTTAAAACCTTTGTGGCTTTTCTTCATTTTTAGGATCTTTAATTTAGTTTACAAGGTTCTCTATAATCTGGCTCCTGGCTTCCTCAGCACTATTCTGGCTTAACTCTCTACCTTCCTATCATATTCAGCTTCTTAGACTTGCCCATCTTTGTTTCTCTGTATTCATTCTATGACTTTTGTCTTGCAGTGTCCCCTGTTTGGAAAAGGCAGAGGTATCTCCCACAACTACACACACCCAGACTTCCACACCACCCATGTTCATTTCACTCCTATTTGTCTTTTGACTCTTTGCCTTAAGATATACTTCGTGTCAGGGTATCCCCTGAAACTCTAGATCAGGTTAAATTCCTTTGCTACTTGCTCTTATAACATTCTTTACTTCCTCCTTGCATTAATCACATTTGTAATTTTGTATTTTGTATCTTTTTTGCTGTCTAACCTGTCTGCTGTATAAGGGGAGGGACTCCTCTGTCTCTCTCAATGCTATATCCTCATTGCCTAGTATGATGCTTTACACATTGGAGTGGAACAGAATTCTAGTATGTTTTACTTCTATTTTTGTCCTAGAAAGGTCTCTAATTTTAAAATTGAAAATTGTTGGACAGAATAGGACTTGGCATAAAGAAATAAAATTATGGGCAACTTTTTTGGAAACATAAGTATTCCATATAATTGCATAAAATATATATTCTTTTCAGCTGTGTAGATAAAAATGAATCACTTGTATCAGAGTCATGGAATACTTTATACTAGGGCTAAATGAGGAATAAGAGAATGACAGTTTCCATTGTAGCTGACAGTATTTCCAAATGGAGTTAATCTTATTCAAAGTAAAAGAACTAAGAGAACATTGAAAACATTTGTTAAGTGAAATAAACCAGACACAAAAGGACAAATATTATATGGTTCCACTTAAATAAGGTACCTAGAATAGTCAAATTCATAGAGATAGAAAGTAAAATGGTGGTTACCGGGAGCCGGGGAAGCAGGGAATGGGGAGTTACTGTTTAATAAGTAGAGTTTCCATTTAGGATGATGAAAAAGTTTTGGAGATGGATATTGAGTGTACTTAGTATTACTAAACTGTACACTTAAAAATGGTTTAAATGGTAAATTTTATACTAGGTATATTTTACCACATTGAAAACAAAGAACTTAAACCAATGAAATACACCTAAGAAAAACAATGAGTAGTATATATAGTCTGCAGGTAAAAGGCAAGAAGATGATGTCGTTTCATGTTGTTTTCATTTTTATTTGTTTAAATATTTCCTAAGTAAATTGTATCTATATGTACTATAGAATAGTCATTCTTAAATCTTAGAGTGATTTCTTAGTGTTAATATGGATATATTAGTTAAAGATTACTCCCACAGGCCAAACAGAACAGAAAAATGCAGCTACATTTCAATGTGGATTCTGCCTTAAAAATGAGTATTCTTTTAAAATTACAGTTGTTGACTCTGCCTCACTTAACCTTTGGCATCTCTGACTCATTCAGCAAATATTTATTGTGTGCCTCCTTTAAAGCAGGCACTATTTTGGGCAGTGGAAATGTAGCATTGAACAAAACAGACAAAAATTCCTGTCTTAATGGAGGTTATAATCTAATGTTCTGTTTTCCTTATTGTAAAGAAGATTTTATTTCATAAAAATCATTGTGAGTTCTTTAGCAACTTTGAGTGAAGCCAAGGCATGTAGTACAACACTCTCCAAAATCGGGAGCTGATATATCCATACCCATTAGCTGTGGTGTTTCTTCCCTCCTACTGTCTCCATAAGTTAATATTATTTTCTACAGAATAGATTACTATGTAATGCCCAATAATCACTTTTAAATTAAAGTTCAGGATTTACTAATAGAGACCTTATTAGACTAATAGATTATACTTACATATTTTTTGAAAACAGCTAATTTGCCATGCTGTTATGCTTTTTTTAAGAGACTTTAATGTCACATCTGTATTTGTCATTTCTGAAAGAATACAATGAATGTTTTCTCTGTCATTTATTTAAGAATAGCATGATATTGGCAAGTTATTTAAAAGTAAAACAGGGGTGATAATACTTCCTCTGGGGGGAAAAAACTGCTTTTTCTTACATTAAATAGTAAGAATTCCTTTTTCTTTCTTCACTAATCACAGTTATCTCTTTATAAAAGAACAACTCATAGTCCATTGAATGCATAATACTATTCAACAGCTTTTTCATAGTATTTAGTACCTTGTATTCCGTGCTGGAGCATGCCAACTGTCTCCCTCCCATACCCCTGTACTCTGTAGCCCCTAGGATCAATGTCATGTTCTCCTACCTAGTTGGGACCTGTTATCTTGGACTTCCATGATTAAATAGAAATTCCTTCAACCAGAATATCTCTTTTTGTATATATTTGCCAGCTTAGTAGTTCCACTTGATTTATTGGTCAACAGATATCACCTTGAATAAAGAGCATGAAAGATCATGCAGTTATAAAAGCAGCCAAAAGAATAACAAAGCAGTTTTATCAGCAAAAGAAGTCAGACACTTAGGAAAGCAAGAAATGACTAGAGTGTCTACTGCAAAGGAGGAAAACCATACATTTTTGCCAACCTCCTTCTTTTATCTAATTGTCGGTTCTTTATATAAATCATAATTGATTTTCCAAAACACTCTTCCTGTTTTATTTTTGGGTACCTTTTGTGGGGAAAAAAACACTGACCAGGTTCTTCATACTGTTTTTGTTAAGGCTTTACCTAGCCCAGCATTCTCTCTCATCCTTCAAAACATGATGGACTGGTTGAGAAGATTTGATTGATAAGGCAAGGTATACTTTGAGACTCGAGTTGATTATCTTCTTAGAACAGTTTAATTGACTCAGATGAATCATTTTAATTTTTAAGTTAAATTTGATAGAACCAATAAGTATCTTAAATAGTATGACATCTAATTACATTTTTATTTAGTGTTATAGAAAGTTGTAGATAGATTTGTGTTGATGATTCTGGGCATTTATGTGGTAAGCTGTGCTTAAAGTAATGGCCCCGTAAGAAATATTAAAACATCTTAACCTTTAAGCTTTGATCTTCTATAAAAAGCAGTTGACTTTGTGTGGGATGTTCAAAATAATGCAAAGAACACGGCTGTTTTTCCTTAAAATTCAAAAACCTTAGTATTTTTAAAAAATAATAACTAGTAAATAAATACGATTTTACAAATTTTCATTTCAGTTGCTTTTGCCAAGAGTAAGTTATTTGACGTTGGTAACTGACAAAGTGAAAAAGCACTTTCAGAAGGTTATGAGACAAGAAGACATTAGTGAGATATGGTTTGAATATGAAGGCACACCACTGAAATGGTGAGTGAATTTTTCTGCATTATTAAGCATTAAGTATATACTAGCTTTAAAAAGGTATAGTGTGCCCTGAAACAATTGTAAAAAAGTTCTACGAGGATAGACGTCATTAGTCTAGCTCATACAATACATGAAGTTTAGACTTATTAGAGTACGTTATTGAAAATATTTCTGCCTTCTGTTTGGATGCATGGATGACTGGACAGCTTCATATATTTTTAGCAATAGATTTTTATATGGTACAATAAGAATATATTTGGTTATGGGCTATTTTCAGACATATTTAAAACTCCCTTATGAAAAGTCATCTCTTGACGCTATTCAGTTTTATTTCTGTCACCAAAATATTTATAACATCTTTATATACATGATTACCTTAAGTGGCATTCTTCATACTGATTGCCATATTTAGTTGACCACTATGTCAGAAGCACATCTTAACTAGGCTTAGTTGAGTATTTAAAATATACTGATTTCCTTTTTACGTGAAAAATAAGTTTGATGTTTTACATTTTTAAGAAGAGCATTGAACTGATAAGAACAGATACTACACTAATCCCAGCACTTCGGGAGGCCGAGGCTGGCAGATCACCTGAGGCCGGGAGTCCGAGACCAGCCTGACCAACATGGAAAAACCCCATCTCTACTAAAAATACAAAATTAGCTGGGTGTGGTGGCGCATGCCTGTAATCCTGGCTATTCGGGAGACTGAGGCAGGAGAATTGCTTGAACCTGGGAGGTGGAGGTTGCGATGAGCTGAGATTGCGCCATTACACTCCAGCCTGGGCAACAAGAGTGAAACTCTGTTGCAAAAAAAAAAAAAAAAAAAAAAAGTATTGAAATCAAATCCTAAACCTGGGCTTATCTATGTACAAATGATGTTTTTTTGTACTTCCTCTGTTATTGGGAGTTTTATTCATTGTGCTTCCAAAAATATTTAATGAAACTGGAAATTACAGAGCGAAGAATGTAAAAAAAAAAATAGTTCAAGGTATGCTGGATGTTAATGTTGAAATGCTGCCATTTGGATACAGTTGAATGAAAAGATACAGGCTAAGACAGATTTAAATGAAACATGAAAAATACAAATTGGTTAAAAATGGACTTGCTTTCTGAATTGGGGAATATTAAAATGAGTTTTTGAAAGAGCTTTAGGACAAATGAAAGGAAGCTAGTTAGGTGTTTAATAAATGCAGCTGATGTGAATCAGAGGACTTTATTAGCAAGGAGAGAAATTTTGGAACTCACCTTGTGCTGATGAGATCCCAAGAATGAGTAAATTTTTCATAATGGCTTACAAACATGCAAGGTTGTATTTTGGGTCCCGTCTCTAATCCTTTGAGGTGGTTCTGGGAAGTTATGACACAGTTGTCTTGTTACAGCATTCTTTCTTTAAGTCAAAACAATACTGAGCTTCATGATCATGTATCAGTCTCCTCTGACTCTTCTTGAGTAGTTCTAGACATCACGCAGCATAGATAAGGTGGCAATGTTTTCCATTTTTTATTTCTCAGGAGAATTGGAGGTTTTGGAAGGGGAAGGTGGCTTAAAGGAAGTGTAAATGGAGTAACGATTATTAAATAGAAGAGTAGAATGACAGGATGGGGGGGAAAGAGTGTGGGAGAGTAGCAATGGGGTGTATATATGCACTTGACATTTCTATCTGCAGTTATTTACGTTGTATTGCATTATATGTATTACAGATTATCTCGAGATTTTGTGTGACTAGCGGGGCTTTTCAGTTTTATTGTAAAGCAGGATTTCTCAATAGGGTCACTATTGACATTTTGAATTTGATAATTCTTTGTTGTGGTGGGCTACCCTGTACATTATAGGATATTTAACAGCAGCTCTGGCCTCTTCCTACAAGTGCCAGTAGCACTTCCTCCAGTTTTGATTATCCAAAATGTTGCCAGATGTCCCTGAATGGAGGCAGAACCGCCCCCAGTTGAGGAACTCTGGAAAATTTGGGAAACCTCAATTTAGCTTGTAAAGTAAGTGATTGCTAAGTCATCATCTTTCAGTTGCTGTTTTATTCTGTCCCTTGTGGTGATTATTCTTGTATTCTATATGGCTTATATTTTATAGGTTTATGGGTAAATAGTGTTTGGACCCATTTCTCCTTGTCACTGCAGAACAATGATTTTGGCTTAAACATTATTATACCATGTTCTTTCTTTGTCAGTATTTATCCCTTTGGAAAGTCTTTTATTAAAGAGTGGAGTTCTTTTCCCTTTTGGAGAGCTTATGTGAAAGCAATTATATTCAAGTATCTTCATGGTAGTTTTGGGGGTGTTAACTCTTTATGTGTTATATCAATTCCACAGTTATGTCATGCTGTAAGCTCATTATAGCTAATGACTTTTGATACATCTTTTCCTTTAGTGTTTTTAAGTACTCCATATATATGAGGCGTGAATAACTTCCAGAGGCATAAATGTAATCCAGGACCTCTGGGCTTAGTCTTGATCTTCTCTCTCTTTGCTTCCAGTAATATCAGTTTTCTCTTATGTTAAAAAAAGTCTCTTCCTGGAAATAGGCTATCAATATAAGAATATCTGGCATTTAAATAGTGGGTTTCGCAAAATAGGATGGTTTTGTGAATTTCCATCAGTGTAGGAAAGCAGCTACCACTGAAGTGTTGGAAGACTTGGACTTTTGAGACCACACAAGCGTCTTAAGGATAGAGAAGCATTTATTTGAGTTGGATAATAATGTCTTTCCTATATTTATTCTTTGGAGTTTTAAATAGGTTCAGGTAGGAAAGGAAATTAGTCGCCAGTTAAGACAACTCATAAATGAGGGAAGAAAGAACAGAAATTGATGTTTCTTCTCTTCTTTATAACCTTGTCACTGATTCTGTCCCCTAATTCAAATAAGTCTGTCTTTTTCATACAAGGTGACAATTCTCAATAGCAAGAAAAAAACTAGAGTCCTTGATAATCATGACTTCCATCATACTCAGATGTTAAAAATATGACTTTATCTTCCTTTTGGTAGGACATAGATGAAGAGTATGGGGGCTTTGTTTTTTAAACAAATGCTTGGTTTTAAAGAGTCTTTTAAGAAATAGTACATATAGTAAAATTAGTTATAGATAATAGCAGAATGGAGTATTCTTAAAACAAATTATTTTTCCTTTACTGTTAATTCTTTCTTACTATTCTTTGTTCATCTACTTGGCTAACAGACTCTCTGAGAAGGGAAAAATAATCCCAAGCATATAATTAATGTGGAATAAAATTCATCTTTTCTTTTTTTTTTTTTTGAGACGGAGTTTTGCTCTTGTCGCCCAGGCTGTAGTGCAGTGGCATGATCTCAGCTCACTGCAACCTCCGCCTCCCGGGTTCAAGTGATTATCCTGCTTCAACCTCCTGAGTAGCTGGAATTACAGGCTCCTGCCACCACACCCAGCTAATTTTTGTATTTTTAGTAGAGACAGGGTTTCACCATATTGGCCAGGCTGGTGTTGAACTCCTGAGCTTACGTGCTCCACCTGCCTGGGCCTCCCAGAGTGCTGGGATTACAGGCATAAGCCGCCACGCCCGGCCAATTCATCTTTTTTAGAGTATGGTTTGAAGAGATTTTAAACAATTGTGTACCGTTGTATAGCTACTAACAAAATCAAGATGATAAGATATTTAATTTCACAAAATTCCCTGGTGCTCCTTTACAGTTACCTCTTCCTTCCCCCAACTCACAGCAATTACTGATCTAATTTCCCATCTCAGTGGTTTTACCTTTTTCAGAATGCCGTATAAATGGAATCATGTAGTATGTAGCCTTTTGTGTCTGAATTTTACCTCGAGTAATGCTTTTGAGACTCATCCTTTTTGCATGTATTAGTGGTTTTTTCCTTTTTTTTGCTGAATAGTATCCCACTGTATAGTTGTACCACAAATTGTTTATTCATTAACTGATGGACATTGGGTAGTTTCCATTCTGGCACTATTTTGAGAAAAGCTGCTGAAAACACCTAGAGGTCTTTCTCTGCCAAACCACATATATTGTAAAAGAGGAAAATTTAATTTTGTTTTCCGAATGTTCCTTTATTTTTTATTTTTATAATTTAAAAAATTTTTGCTATGGAGTGCTTCACAAATTTGGGTGTCATCCTTGTGCAGGGGCCATGCTAATCTCTGTATTGTTCTAATTTTAGTATATGTGCTGCCAAAGCGAGCATGAATGTTCATTTTTAGTATGTGGAAAATGTGATTGATTTTTGTGTTCTGCAACCTTGCTGGACTCACACACTAGGTCTAGGAGTTTTTTTGGTAGATCCTTTGGGGTTTTCTATGTAAACAGTCTTGACATCAGCAAATAGAAATTAATTTTTCTAATCTGTAGGCCTTTTATTTCTTCTTCTTCTTCCCCTTCCTCCTCCTCCTCTTCTTTTTCTTCTTCTTCTTCTTCTTCTTCTTCTTCCTTCTTCCTTCTTCCTTCTTCCTTCTTCCTTCTTCCTTCTTCTTCTTCTTCTTTCTTCTTCTTCTTCTTTTTCCTTGGATAAGAGTGGTGAGAATGGACATCTTGTGGGTTCTTAGTTTTATGGGGAATATATTAGTCGTTCACAATTGTCATGAATGGATGTTGGATTTTTGTCAGATGGCTTTTCTGTGCTAATTATATGATTTTCTTCCTTAGCTTGTTGCTATAATAGATGACATTTGTGGATTTTTGATGTTGGACCAACCTTGTATACCTTTAATAAGTCCCATTGGTCACGGAATGTAATTAGTTTTATACATTGTTGGATTCAGTTTGCTAAATAATATTTTGTTGAGGATTTTTGTGTCTTATGTTCATGAGAGGGATTGTATTTTTCTATTTTTTCGATTGTCTGATTTAGTATTAGGGTTATACTGGCTTTATAAACTGAGTTAGGAAGTGTTCTGTTCTGATGTATTTTCTGGAAAAGATCGTGTAAAAATGCTGTTAATTCTTTAAGTGTTTGATAGAAATCTCCAGTGAAACCACTTGGGTCTGGAGGTTTCTTCCTGGGGAGCATTTTAATTACTAAGTCAATTTCTTTGATATATATATAGATCTACTCAGCTTGCCTATTTCCTCTTCACTGAGTATTGGTAGTTTATGGGTTTTGGGGAGTTGGTTCGTTTTTTTCTAAGTTGTTGAATTTATAAACATAGAGTTGTTTATCATATTTCCTTATCAGTGAATGACTGTAGGATCTGTAGTGTTGTCTTCATTTTTTTCAGCTTTGTTAGAGGTTTACCAATTTTGTTTATTTTTTTTGAAGAGCCAGTGTTGTGTTTATGGATTCTTCTCTACTTTTAAAAATTTCCGATTTTGTTGGTTTCTGTTTTTTGTTTTTAATAATTTTATTCCTTCTGCTTGCTTTGGTTTTGTTATTTTTTTCTAGTTTCTTGAAAAGGAACTTAGGTTATTTTTTTGAGTTCTTACCTTAATTTTTTTTTAAATTGTAGTAAAATGCATGTAACAAAATTTACCATCTTAACCATGGTAGTGTTAATTACACTCACAATGCTGTACAAGCATTTAGTGTTACAGATGTCTATTTCGGCCATGCTTTAGTGTAGTTCATAAATTTTGATATGTTCTGTTTTTGTTTTCATTCAGGTCTATGTGTTTTTAAAATTTTCTTTTGAGGCTTTCTTTTGGAACCTTAGTTTTTTTTTTTTAGAAATGTGTTTAATTTCCACATTTAGTGGTTTTTCTGTTACCTTAATTAATTTCTAGTTTGAGTCTATTGTAGTAAAAAAAGAGTGCACTGTAATTTTGGATCTTTTAAATTTGTTGATGTTCATCTCCACTCTTGATTCCCTTATCATCCAGCCTCTGGATTCTGATTCTGTCTTCTAAGTATGCCTTAAACTCCCTGCTTTGTTTTTTGGGATTCAGACGCATCTGATTTCTCATATGGATTGTTTTAGTAACCTCTTAATTTGTCTTCCTGCTTTTAATACTATTACTTTTAGTTTGTCTTCCCCAGTGCCATAATTTTCTTTCTGAAATGCAGATCTAACGTTGTTATTCTCCTCAAGAACCCTTTTCTGATGACTTATCATCTACAGTGTAAAGCCAAACACGAAGCATGATGTGTGTGTAAGGTTGTCCATGATCCCACTTCTTTCCAGGTGTACTAAGCTACTTGTTTTAATGAATATTGGATAATGTTTTGGGCTTCTGTTCCTTTGCTCATCTTCTTTGATAAATCATTTTTGCTCTTTCTAGCATCCTTTGTTTTGGTTGTAATTAATTATTCATTCATATATTCCCTCCTTTAGCTCATACTTCTAGCTTAACTGTGACCTTTTTTTATGGTTCTTTTTAGCCCAAAGTGATCATTTCTACCTTTGTGCCATCTCTACACTATATGTGTACTTTCTATATTCTTGTCATGTTATAACTGTATATTGTAACATAATGGTTATTAAGGATGCTGACTCTGGAGTCAGAAACCAGATTTCAAATCCCAGTTTCATCACTTACTAGTGGTATAACCTTGGGCAAGTTATTTGACCTTTTTTTTTTTTTTTTTTTTTTTAAGATGGAGTCTCGCTCTTTTGCCCAGACTGGAGTGCAGTGGCGCAATCTCGGCTCACTGCAACCTCCGCCTCCCGGGTTCAAGCAATTCTCCGGCCTCAGCCTCCTGAGTAGTGGGGATTACAGGCTCCCGCCCACCACACCAAGCTAATTTTTGTGTTTTTAGTAGAGATGGGGTTTCACCATGTTGGTCAGGCTGGTCTCAAACCCCTGACCTCGTGATCCACCCACCTCGGCCTCCCAAAGTGCTGGGATTACAGGCGTGAGCCACCGTACCTGGCCCTATTTGACCTTTTTGTATCTCAGTTTTCTTATCTGTAAAACAGCAATAATAATGGTACCTTGTACTTCTGTAAGTTTGAAGAATTAAGTGAATTAATATGGGTTAAGTATCCCTTATCCAAAATGGTTGGGACCAGAGTGTTTCAGATTTCAGATTTTTTCAGATTTTGGAATGTTCGTATTATATACTTAAAGTATTCCAAATCTGAAAATTGGAAATACAAAATGCTTCAATAAGCAGTTTCTTTGAGCATCGTGTCAGTGTTAGAAAAGGTTCAGATTTTGGATCATCTTTCTTTGTACTTTAACCAGTAGCACATAGGAGGGGATAAGCAAATGTTTGCTCAGTGAAGGAATGAATGAATTTAAATTTGCCCCTTGCTTTTATTTAGAAAACCGAGACTCAAATAAGTAAAATAACTTGCTCAAATAGGTAAGTTAGGACCCAGATTTTGAGAGTATCAGTTCAGGGCTCTTTTCACCACACCTGCTAACATTTTGTTTAAAAACTTTTCTCCCATCTTGTCTGTTCTCTCTAATTGCTTATGTCAGTTTGTCCGAATTAGAATTTAAAAAATTTAAGAACAGTGGTGTACTTATAATGAATACTCCATACATTTGTTGTTGTTGATTTGTAGATAGCTTACAAGGAGGTTTTGTCTGATTAGAGCTTTATCTTTGTATCTTTAGCTTTTAAAAATTACATGGGAAATGGAAAGTGCCGGCCTAACTCAAAATAGAGTCTCTTTCTTCAGACAGATGTTAGTCAGCAGAGGGTGCTCTAACATTGCATTTTGAGGGGTGAAGTGTCTTATTACCACAACTGGTGTTCACATTTGATATTTGTTACTTTTATATTACAATTAATTTAAAAGAACAGTTCTTGGTCTTTCTGAAGAATACTTTGTAAGTAAACCCTAATTTTGGTTTAGATCTTAGACCTTCAAGCACAAAATTGAGAAAAAGCTTCTCATTTTGTCAACTATAAAATAAATAACTTTAGTGGGAAGTTTTACTCTGTGCAAATTGACTTACTTTCAGGACAGGTGGTGAAAGGAAGAAGCTGAAATTACTTTTTGAATTGTAAAAAAATATATACTCGGGCTGCATAATTTTGGTCAATGATGGACCGCATTTAGGATCGTGGTCCCAGAAGATGATAATTCTGTATTTTTACAGTATCCTTTCTATGTTTAGATGCGTACGTACTTACTGTGTTACAGTTGTCTAGAATATTCAGTAACGTGTTGTACAGGTTTATAGCCTAGGAACATTAGGCTACACCACATAGCCTAGGTATGTAGTAGGCTATGGCATCTAGGTTTGTGTAAGTACACTGTGATGTTTGAACAGTGAACGAAATTGCCTAACAATGCATTTCTCAGAACATATCCATGTTGTTAAATGTCCCATGGCTGTATTGACGTTGATCTTAAACACAGACGTGATAAAATGACTCAGAATTTAATGCTCTTTGTGATTTCAAAAGTAAATTTTAGCAAAATGCTTTAGTGAAAACGTGTGTATAATTTTTTTAAAAACATTTAACATTTTAATCATAAATGCTAATAGATTCTTCTTATTTCCAGTCTTTTTAAGACTGTGAATTTCTGGAACTTAACCCATTTATGCAGGAGGTTACAATTTTTTATGTGTGAGAAATCAGACCTTGTCAATGACCTTGAACAGTTTACATAACTCCACAGGCTTAGTGTTCCAATAATGGAACACTAGGCATAAAGGGGTTAACAATATTCTGTAAACTAGATTTTTGAAATGTGACTTACATAGCATTTTATATATATGGTATCCCTTCATTATTTTTGAACTTTTTCATATATAAGAATAAACTTAAAAAGCTGTGAAACACATTGCTACTCTATAGTTGTTTATGTTTGTCCCATATATAGTGTAAGTCAGTATTCACAGCAATCATCAAATTACTTTGGTTTGCATTTGTAGTTACATGCTTGCAGTTACAATGAAATGTAATTCTGTTTCCAGTGAATCAGAATGCAGCAACTTTCCGAATAGGAGGCATTTATTTTCGTGACATGAACTTGGGCAGTACTTCTCCAGTACAGGGAAAATTCTTTTAGTGCTGATTTTAGAATACTTGTATTAGTTTGCTATCTGAGTACAGATATTTAGACTAGAATCATGTTCCTTCTGAGAATATCCATTATTGCTACACCATGTGCCAATGTGCACACGTGCACACATAACACACATATAAATGGAGTAATGAATAAAAAAAGAAAAAGCAAAGAAATATTAAAATATATTCATTTTGAGAATTGAATATGGAAGACAAGAGCAATGTAAAGAAGAAAAAAAATAAAGTGTAAAAATAGACCTAATACTATTCTCATGCAGTCATTTTCTGTAGGGCAATACATTGAGCCTTTAGCTAGTTGGATCCTCTTATTTACACAGAAAATACAGTTCTGGATAAGAGTTGGTGTTCTGTATCCATGGGTTCTGCATCCATGGATTCAGCCAACCATGGATTGAAAATATTTGGGGGAAAAAGCAATAACTAAAATACAACAATAAGAATGAAACCACAAAAAGCCCAATATGGTTTAACAACTATTTACATAGCACTTACATTGTAACAGATATTATAAGTAATCTAGCAATAATTTAAAGTATGCAGGAGAATGTATGTAGGTTATATGCAAATACTGTGCCATTTAATATAAGGGATTTAAGCATCTGCAAATTTTGCTATCCAGCTGGGTCCAGGAACCAATCCCCCACACATACCAAGGGCGGACTGTATTCCAGGTTCAAATCCTTATTACTTCCTCTTCTATTAAGTTTAAGTTAGATGGCAGAAGTAGCAACATAATAGCCAATAGTTACATTATGATTTACTTATGGTGTATGTGGTTTCTGTGTTGTGGGTTAGAAACCTCCTCACAAAACTGTATGTAATATCTGTTTAGAAGAGTTGTACAAATTAGTACTTTTGAAATCCTTAATGTAAATAAGATTAAAGAAACTCAATACCTTTAATTTTTGCCAGTTCTGTTTTCTTTTATAGATTTTCTTGAATATCAATAGATTCATCAGAAATAAGCAATCTGGGAACCAGTGAATTCAGATAGCATATTTGTTTGGAATCAATATCTTTATATGAAAATAATTATAACATAAAAATTTGTATTGAACCACATGTTAATTATAGAATTTGACAATAGAAATAAGTAAATGGTTATTTTACTCCTAAGTTTTTCTGGTTCATTTTTATTTAAAAAAAATCATTACAGGATGATTATTCATTTTTATAATATTTAGAATGTTTTTATATTAGTACTTTATTTATTTATTTTTTTTATGGAGATGGAGTCTCCCTCTGTCACCCAGGCTGGAGTGCAGTGGCAGTATCTTGGCTCACTGCAACCTCCACCTCCCGAGTTCAAGCAGTTCTCCCACTTCAGCCTCCCAAGTAGCTGAGACTACAGGTGCATGCCACCACGCCCAGCTAATTTAAATTTAAACATAATTTAGAGGAAGTCTATGTTTACATTTATCTCTTAATTCTTAATATACCAAGACAAAGGAGTCATCATCATTTACCATCTGGGACCAGTGAAATAAAAAGTTTTAAGATTTCGACAGGGTAGGGCCAGGCACAGTGGCTGATGATTGCATAATCCCAGCACTTTCAGAGGCCGAGGCAGGTGGATCATGAGGTCAGGAGTTCAAGACTAGCCTGGCCAACAGAAACCCCATCTGTACTAAAAATACAGAAATTAGCCGGGTGTGGTGGTGCATGCTTGTAATCCCAGCTACTTGGGAGAATCGCTTGAACCCGGGAGGTGGAGGTTGCAGTGAGCCAAGATAACACCACTGCATTCCATCCTGGGCAACAGAGTGAGAAGAAGTGAGACTCTCTCTCAAAAAAAAAAAAAAAAAAAAAAAAAAAATTTTGACAGGGTCTCACGCTGTTGAGTACAGATCATGCCTGGCTCATTTTTTTTTTTTGTATTTTTTGTGGAGACAGGATTTTGCCATGTTGCTCAGGCTAGTGTCGAACTCCTGGGCTCAAGCAATCCACCTGCCTCAGCTTCCCAAAGTTCTGGGATTACAGGCATGAGCCACCATGCCCAGCCTCAATGAATTTAAGAAAAAAATATATATATTTATTATATATATAATATATATTTTTATTATATATAATAAATATATTTTTATTATATGTAATATATATTTGTTTTACATAATATACAAAAATATTTTTGTTATATATAATATATTTATTATACATAATATATAAATATTTTTATTATGTATAATATATAATATATGTATTTAAGTCAGTTTCCAAATAATTTAGAGAAGCTAGAATAAAGGAATAGTGTATAACAACTTTATTAGAAATTTTAATACAGGTTTAAATACACAGATTTACATTTTCATTTCATATTTTTCTAGTTTTAAAGGTATCTAAAATGGTCAGCATCCCCTCTGAATGCAACCAATTGCTCATTAATTTTTATATGTACAAATATACCTCTGAGAGGTTCTGGCTTATTACTTCTGGCCCTTCTTGCTTCTAATAGTGTTAATAATACTTGAAGAAATCTATAAACCCTTTACCAGCTCATGATTTCATTACAAAATATTTTCTTTTTTATGTGAATCAACACCAATTAGACTGAGCAGTCTAGTACTTTTTTTCATTTCTATGTGATCTAATTCCTTCAGTCTTCTTTGTATATAAATAGACCTTTTGCATTTGCCCACTATCAAAGAAATTTGAGTTTATAAGTAACATAAAAGACGAAATAATATTGTCACACGTTCTTTTAGTAAAATGGAATGGTCCAGGTTTTTGTCATAAAATATCATGTAATGAAGTTTTTTCTGTTGATGACTAAGCTGTTAAGATTATCATACGTTCCTTTTTGTCCTTAGAAATATATTGTTCTTCTATTAGTTCTTGAGCTATGTAAAATTTGATATCGTCTAAAGACTCAGTTTGAGATTTCACTTAAATGATCAATTTCACTATTGTCATTAAAGTCCAGAGTATTGCTGTTTCTCTTTCCTTTTTGTCCTGATTTGTCTAATAATTGTGAAACATCTTCCTCTGTCAAGTTTTTTTCTCTGCCATTATAGGTAGAAAATGAGAAATTTGGAATTTTCAACTGTGTTAATGATAGCTAAAAACTGATTCCAGAATGGGGTCTGCTTTCTTTTTTCTTTTTTCTGAGACTGAGTCTCTCTCTGTTGCTCAGGCTGGAGTGCAGTGTCGCAGTCTTGGCTTACTGCAACCTCAACCTCCCAGGTTCAAGTAATTCACCTGTCTCAGCCTCCTGAGTAACTGGAACTACAGGTGCATGCCACCACGCCTAGCTAGTTTTTGTATTTTTAGTAGTGATGGGGTTTCACCATATTGGTCAGCCTGGTCTTGAATTCCTAACCTCAGGTGATCCACCCGCCTCAGCCTCTCAAAGTGCTGGGATTACAGATGTAAGCCACTGTACCCAGCCTAGCCTGCATTCTTGTTTTACACTTTCTTGAAAGATGTTTCAATACTTTAGGCAACACAGTAAGAAAATGAAAGAAGGGTACATTCTTCTATCATCCTTCTAGGCATCACGTTATTTTTTCAATTTCTTACTGTTTTAGTCTCTTATTGGGAATAATTGACAAATAATGATGAAATAAGTTCCAGAGTGATGAAATAGTAAAATGTATAGGAAACAATAAAATCAGTAAGACCCTAAAATATATCTTAGATTTATAAAAGGGTCCAGTGGCTCCATATAGTAATTACTACATGGAGTAAGTTTTATCTTTTTTTTTTAAAGTGAGTTTTTTCTGTTCTTTGGAATACCTTTAAGAGTGAATAAAAGTCATGAAGTATCAATCATTAAAATAGTTGGAACTGCTCAAAAAAGAAACTCAGAACCTAAAATTGGCTCCATTGGATCTTTATGTTGTACCTAGGGTTAGTCTGTGGACTTCTTTGATTTATGCATTCAGCAGCTATTCATTATGGACTTTGTTCAAGATTCTGTGTATTTACAGTTTTCTCATTTTTTAAATATTGAGGGTAAAAAATAATTGATGATTGAGTCTTATGTTTAACTTGTATTCTTATCCAGATATTTCCTTTAAAAGTTATTTGGGCTGGACACAGTGGCTCATGCCTATAATCTCATTACTTTGGGTGGCCAGGTGGGAGTATTGCTTGAGCCCAGAAGTTTGAGACCAGCCTGAGCCCAGGAGGTCAAGGTTGTAGTGAGCTCTGACTGCACCACTGCACTCCAGCCTAGGTTACAGAGTAAACAAACTTGATTTTATATTATAGATTACTTTAAGATATGATATTTGGTTTAGAATTTGCTTACAAATTTACAAAAGTGTTTCACATATTTGTTAATGGCAGGGAATATGTAAAACACTGGATTGTAGTAGTTTTATGTGATCTCAAGTGAATCTTATCTAATAGATTGACTCTTTATTTTGCTTAGTGGAGTTCTTTGTAATTGTATTTTCAGTGCTGTTTAGAATCTGGAAAGCAATATGGTGTCACTTTTGAAATTTTAAGTCTTTTTAATGAAATCCAAGTAAATAAAACTTCAGTTAAGTGCCTACATTCATCTTTAACCCTGTTGCAGATACCTAAGAGAGATATTCTAAAAAAAAATAAATCGAAGACGTTAAAGGGTCTGTTTTGTAAAAGTATGAGGTATTATTTTAGAGTTTGTTCAATTTTAATACTTCAGAGAGAAGGATCAGAATTGGATTAAATCTATGACTTGTCTATAGTGCTATATATGTATATATATATGTGTGTGTGTGTGTGTGTGTGTATATATATTTTTTTTAGGTTTTGACTGAGGTGAGAGTTTTTCCTGGTTCTATAGTTTTCTTCAGTATTATTTTCTGGATATGAAAGGATTGATTAGAGAGAAATTTAAGGGTTCTTATTAAGAGATATAATGTATATAAGACTAAAAGTACCCCCACTGTTTTATTTTTACCAACAGGGCATTCATCCTAAATTCTTTTTTTTTTTTTTTTTTTCTCGAGGCAAGGCCTCACTCTGTCGTCCAGGCTGGAGTGCAGTGGCGCAGTCTTGGCTCACTGCAGCCTCTACCTCTAGGGCTCGAGAGATTCTCCCACCTCAGCCTCCTGAGTAGCTGGGGCTACAGCTGTGTGCCATCATGCCCGGCTAATTTTTTTTTTCTTTTTTCTTTTTTTTTTTTTTGTATTTTTGGGTAGAGACAGAGTTTCACCATGTCAGTCTCAGGTACTGGAACTGTCTGCAACTCCTGACTTCAAGTCAAGTGATCCACCCGCCTTGGCCTCCCAAAGTGTTGGGATTACAGGCTTGAGTTACTGTACCTGGCCCATCCTAAGTTCCTACCAAATAAATACATGATCTCTAGAAACTGATGACTTTCCCATAATTATGTACAAGTAAGCAAGCATAAATTATATATATACAATTATATATATAAACATATATATATGTTTTATATATAAGCAAATGTACTGCTCCTTGCAGAGCAGGGCTATCCCATAGGCATTGTGCCCAGAGTAGCACAAGCATAAATAATATTAACTGACATTTGAATCTTGGTCACAGTTACTCATTTTGAGATAAATTTGATGTGATTTCAAATTTTGCAGCTCTTAAATCTAGGAGTAACTCATTAATAGATAATACAGATAAAGACAGGACTGTGTATAACACCAAGTAGTTTTATTTTTGCCTTGGTTGTGAGTACAGGTTGAGCATCCCACATCCCACAATTTGAAATCCAGAATCTAAGTACATTTACCTGTACATACATAGGTAAACATAGCACTGACATGACACTCAAAGGAAGTGCTCATTCCAGCATTTCAGATTTTCAGATTTGGGATGCTCAAATGGCAAGAATATGATGCAAATATTCCAGAATTTTAAGAAAAAATCTGAAATCTGAAACACTTCTGATCCCAAGCATTTTGGAAATGGGATACTCAACCCGTATTATTTAATTCTGATTAACCAAGTAAGCTCATTTACTTTAGACTTTTTAAAAGGATGGCTTAAGGTTTGTCCATTGAAATCTACAACGTTTGTATTAGTCATGTTTATTTATTGCTAAGTAATTTACTTCACTGTGAGTAATGGTTATATTAGGAAATGTTCTCTTATTTTGGAACTTATTTTTTTTTAATTTAGAATTAGGTTTCAGAAGAATATTCAGTGACTTGGGAAAATATTGACATTATATTATGTGAAAAAGGTTATAGTACAGTTTTAAAGGGTAGTCCTGATCTATATTTAGATATGTATGTATAGGTAAAGACTGGAAATTTATATGCTATAATGTTAATAGTAACCACAGAATAGGTGATTTGCATGCATTTTAGGTGCTCATCTTGGTTCTTACAGTTTTTAAAAATTTTAAGTTCTAAAAGTAAAAAAGATATTTAAATAAATTTACAAAAATCAACTGTCCTTTATGAATACTGGGATGACAATTAGATGCAGCAGTACTGTGACATAACAGTTCACACAGCTGATAAAGAATGCCTTTGCCCACAATCCCATTGTGCATATTGAGGTTTCTATGGGAATGAAGTGTTTAGAAGGAAACCACTTGATGCCTGGAAAGTAGATCATACTAGCCCAGGCACGTAAAAAAGAATGTAGCCTTTCTGTGATTTGTGGTTAAAGCGCCTGACATTTGGTGTTAAAATATGTGTTGGAAATTTATTTTGGAGTTGTAGTTATAACTTTACATATTTATTTTCTGAAAATATACTGTTTCCTTTTTAGGCATTATCCAATTGGTTTACTATTTGATCTTCTTGCATCAAGTTCAGCTCTTCCTTGGAACATCACAGTACATTTTAAGGTATAGTAAATTGCATTTCTCCTTTGTCCCATTTGTGATACATAGTAAACAGACTTCGAGTAGAATTTTCTTTTGAAGTGAAGTTATTTCTTTCTTTTCCCATGACACTCTTTTAGTTGCTAAACTTTGATTAGTATTTGTCTATAAGATACTTTTCAATTTTTTTCTAACTCTTGGCAGAAACACTTACACTTTTAATGTATGAACTGATTTTCTTTATTAGTGCTGAATACACTGTTTAAAATTTACGAGTTTTTGGGCCAGGCTTAGTGGCTCACGCCTGTAATCCCAGCACTTTGGGAGGCTGAGGTTGGTGGATCATTTGAGCCCAGGAGTTCAAGACCAGCCTGGGCAATGTAGTGAGACGCTGCCTCTATAAAAAATAAAATTTATGAAAGTTTTGAAAGTTGGTGTTAATTTTTAAAAGTCAACTAGGAACAAGAGAAATCCTGCATGTAGATGTGGATATGGAAGTACAGAGGGGACAACCTAATACTGTTGAGTAATTCTAAGGCTATTTTGATTGAATTAAGAGAAGGGTTAGGAGATGGAATTCCAAAGATTTGATCTACCTCTGTTTTGAGAAATGTTCATTCCTGTAGTTTTTAAGACCAGACTGAATTTAGTGTGACCTAATTTTGTCTCAATAGTTTGTGAAGTGCTGGTCCCTCATTCCCTTAGCCACCTTGCTTCTGCTCTGTTCCTGACCCCCAATTCACAAACACATTTGGTTTTTGTGATTGGAAACGCTTACGTTAATTGATCATAAACAGTGATTCATTCTCAAATAGCAATGATTCCATCATGTCGGTCTCTTATATTAGTTGATCACGAACAGTGATTCATTCTCAAATAGCAATGATTTCACCATGTCGGTCTCAGGTACTTGAACTGGTCTCGAACTCCTGACCTCAAGTCAAGTGATCCACCTGATCTCCTATATTTTATTGGAGAGAGGCATGTAGAGTTTGAAAAAGTCATTTACGTGTCTGAGTTTCTTTCCCGTCAGGAGTGTCCATTCATAGTTACTGCCCAAAGGGTGCTCATTCTTCTTATGATGGTTTTCCTTCCTGTTTTACTGAATTTGAGTTTGTGGGTCATTAGAGCTTATTTCCATGTACATTTATAATAATGTGCTTTGCACAATACCATATTATTAAACACCTTAGTTACCAAAGAACAGTATAGATGGAGCACATAGTGCTGGTATGCATGAATTTCACTCACCATGTTACATGCAAAGCAAGGAATGCTTGCATATACAACACTTTTTAAGTTTAGAGAGGTGTGGAGATAAAAATACTTCAAACATATTAAGGGTAGGGGTGCTATATTGCCTAATGAGTCTTCTCTGTTAATGTTGGAAAATAATTCCAATAATTAGATTTTTTTGTGTGTTAAAAATAAACTCTAAAATACTTTGAAATCTAGATTAAAATACATCATAGCTGTCTACTTGTTTGTTTATTTATTCACTCATTCATTCATTCAACAAATGTGGAGATCCTTCTATGTGTCAGTTTCCTGAAACCCTTTCAATGGATTCTTCAGGTCAAAGCTGTTTTCATGATATAATAATATCAAGATGTTATTGGCCCTTCCCATTGTGTTAACATTTACACTGATATGCAAAAACAATCGTGTTGAAAACTGTGGGTGCCTTAGCACAAAGTATATGTGTATGTTCTCCCTGGGTGCTTGGCTGAGGCCTGGGTTGCACATGCATAGCTGATACTCTACAAGGTCTAGTAGAGAGTGAATGTTGTAGGGTTAAGAGTGGAACAAGATACTGAACGTCTTATGATGCTGGAAAGTGTTGGATTCCAGCTCATTCAAAGTGGAGAGACATTTGGCTACATACTGAGCAGTTACCTGAGATGCCAGAAAGACCATGATTTTGGAGTAAGGATCATACATTAGAGCAGGAGTTGGCAAATGTGGCCCACTGACTGTTTTTGCATGGCCTGTGATGTAAGAGTAGTTTTTACATTTTTAAGTGGTTGGAAAAAAATTTAAAAAAATATTTTGTAACATGTGAAAATTACATGAAATATAGATTTAGTGATGACCATAAATAAAGTTGCATTGAAATGCAGCCATTCATGGAAATTCATACACGTATTGTCTATGGTTGCTTTGCGGCTATGACAGCCTAGTTGAGTATTTGCAGTAGAGACTGTATGACCTGCACAGTGTTAAATATTTACTGTGTAATCCTTTACAGAAAGTTTGCCAATCTCTATTGCCAGTCTTTAACCCTAGAGTAAGAGTTGCTCTGGACTTGCCTTTTTAGGATTAAGGAGAGCTGCCAGTAAATTAACTGCCAGCCAGAACAAAACTTAGCGTTTTAAAGGAAGACAATATAATCTAGAATCCTTACAACATATTATTCACAGTGTCCACCATACAATCCACAACTACTCGACTTGCAAATAAGCAAGAAAATATGGTCCATATCAAATAAAAAAAAAATTTACTCTCAATAGAAACTGACCTAAGAGAATCCACATCTTGGTACTACCAGAAAAATGAATTAAAACAACTATTATAAATTCAGTAACTTAAGAGAAAAAAGTCACAAAGTTGTAGAACTGTGTAGAAAAATATCTGAAATGAGGAATTTACTACATGGGCTTAACAACAAATTAAAGATGGCAGAAGTAAGGTTCTTTGAACTCAAAGACAGATCCACAGAAGTTACCAGTTTGGTGAACAGAGAGATGGAAATTGGTATAGAGAAAAAACAGAGCCTCTGGGATAATATCAGGCAGTCTGCGTGTAATTGGAGTTCAAGGAGAGGAGAGAGAATGGGTCAGAAGAAATATTTAAAAAAAATAATGGTTACACTACTCAGTGTCAAAGCTATAATCAAGACTGTGTGTGGAGTGCCTACAGAATGGGAGAAAATATTTGCAATCTTATACTATCTAATAGTTTAATATACAGAATATGGAAATAACTTGATAATAAAAAGATAAAAAAAAGAAACCCAATTAAAAATTAGTCAAAGAATTCGAATAGACATTTCTGTGAAGAAGTTATATAAATGTCCAGTAAACACACGAAAAGATGTTCAGCATAACTAGTTTTTAGGGAAAAGCAAAAAAAGAAAAAAACAAAAAACCACACAATGAATTACTCCTTCACACCCTCTAGATTGGTTATCATCAAAAAGATGATGTACAAGGCTGGATGTGGTGGCTCATGCCTTTAATCCCAGCACTTTGTGGGGATGAGGCAGCTGTATCACTTGAGCTCAGGATTTCGAGACCAGTGTGATCAACATAACGAGAACTCATCTCTACTAAAATAATTTTTTAAAAAATAGCCTGGTGTGGTGGCATGTGCCTATAGTCCCAGCTATTTGGAAGACTGAGGTGTGTCCTGATCGCGTGTCTGCAACCCAGCCTGAATGACAGAGTGCAACCCTGTCTCCAAAAAAAAAAAACCAACAAAAAACGGTAACACATGATGGAGAGGGTATAGGCTTATTAGACCCTTCGTACGTTGCTGATGAGAATGAAAATGGTGTAGCCTTTTTGGAAAGCGGTTTAGTATGTCATCAAATGATATACTTACCGTGTTACCCAGCAATTCTACTCTTAGTAATATTGCCAAGAGAACTGAATATGTAATTCTAATATGCAAAATATGGAAATAACTCGTGTCCACACAAAAACTTATACATGAATGTTCATAATAGGCAAAGCGGAAATAACCCAATGTCCATCAGCTGATGAATAAACAAAATACTGTACGTATCCTTACAATGGAGTATAATTTGGTCGTGAAAAGGAAGGAATTACTGATAATATGTTACAACCTTGAAAATATCATGTTAAGTGAAAGAAGACACAAATGACTGCACATTATATAATTCATTTATATTAACTGAATAAATACCTTTATGCCGATAAATCTGACAGATGGACAAATTCAATGAAAACACAAGTCGCCAAAACTGACATAAGAACATAAATGAATAGCTCTTTAATCTGCAAGTAAATTTGATTTGTAATTTTAAAAACCTCACAGAGTAAAACACCTTGCACAGAGAGTTTCATTGGAGAACTCTATAAAATACCTAAGAACTAGTCGGGTACAGTGGCACATGCCTGTCGTCCCAGCTACTCAGAACACTGAGGCGGGAGAATCGCTTGAGCCTAGGAGTTCTGGGCTGTAGTGTGCTATGCCAATTGGATTTCCATACTAAGTTTGGCATCAATATGGTGACCTCCTGGGAGCAAGAGACCACCATGTTACCTAAGGAAGGGTAAACCGGCCCAGGTCAGAAATGGAGCAGGTCAAAACTCCCGTGCTGATCAGTAGTGGGATTGTGCCTGTGAATAGCCACTGCACTCCAGCCTGGGCAACGTAGTGAGACTGTGTCTCTAAAGTTAAAAATAAAATGAAATAAAATGTTTAAGAAATAATATTACAAACTTTACAAACTTTCTTACTCTTTACAAACTTTTTCCAGAAATGAGACACCAACTTGTGTTAGAGGCCAGAATAACCCTGATACTGAAACCTGTTAAAGACATTAAAAGAAAATTATAAGCCAATATATTTCATGATCATGGATGCAAGAGCCTTCAATGAAGTACCATCAAATTGAATCTTGCAATAATTAAAAAAGACAGTACACACCATGATTGAGTTGAGTTTATCCTAGGAGTACAAAATTGATTCAACATTCAAATCTCAACGCATGTAGGCCAGGTGCAGTGGGTCGCGCCTGTAATCCCAGTACTTTGGAAGGCTGAGCCAGGAGGATTACTTGAACCTAGAAGTTCAAGACCAGCCTGGGCAACATAGGGAGACCTCATCTCTACAAAAAAATTTAAAAATTAGCTGAGCATGGTGGTGTACACCTGTGGTTCCAGCTACTCAGAAGACTGAATTGGGAGGATCGCTTGGGCCCCAGAGGTTGAGGCTGCAGTGAGCTGTGATTGTGCCACTGTGCTCCAGCCTGGGTGACACAGTGAGACCCTCTCAAAATAAAACATCTCAATCAATGTAAATCACAGAATAAAATAGAAAAATCAATAGATACAGAAAAAGTCATTCATTGACAGAATTTAATACCCATTTGTCATCAAAACTTATAGCAAGCTTAGGAATAGAAGGGAATTCACTCGATTTGACAAAGGATAGATATGAAAAGTATGAAAAGGCTACAATTAAAGTCATGCTACATGATGGTTTATTGAATGTTTTACTCTAAGATGAGGAAAAAGGCAAGGATGTCTGCTCAGTATAGGCACTTCTATAATACATTGTATGTGTTCTTAACTTTGCTCTTAAAAATTGTGCAATGAAAACTACTGGACTTACGGGGGGAAGGGTTAGGGGCACAACATCCACAAACTTACACTGACAAAAAAACAGGAACCTAGTAAAAACCATACCACAGTTTTAACAGGTAAAATGTATGAGAAATGCATAAATACTACAATAAATATGGCATTTCATGTTGCAAAGACTGGAAGTTTGCTTGCAGAAACGGATATAGAAGACTTGCGCCATGACAGGTGAAGTGAAAGGAGGATTTTCTGATATCGAACAAGAAATTGTAGCACCTGATGTAGATGAATACAACTCCTAACATGAATTGAAGTAGCTGGTCCATTTTGGAGGTGTGCACATGTGTGCATTGTATGTGTTCCCAGCTGATTAGTTTAGCTGGGTGAAATTTTCTGTTCACCTAGCATTTCTTGTGAACAATATTTACATATACAACCATAAAATTCACATTATACTCAACTTCTTGCCTAGTAGTTGCTTTTAAACAAATGCGAAAATCTTAGTTCACAGAACATATATGAATTTACCAACAAACACATGAAAAGGCACTCAACATCTTTAGTCATCTTGGAAATGTAAATTAGAACCACAAAGAGACATTACATTATGCTTACTAGAATGACTAAATGAAAAAGATTGACAGTAGCAAGTTTGAGGACATGGAGTAACCAGAACTCATACATTGCTAGTGGGAGTGTAACATCATACATCATGTTGAAAAATAGTTTGGCAGTTTTTAAGTAAAATTAGAATATACACTTACTCTGTGACCCAGCATTTCTTTTTCCAGCTGTATACCCAAGAAAGATGAAGACATGTGTCTATAAAAGACTTGTGTGTTAATGTTCATAGCAGCTTTTTAAATAATAGCCAGTATGTGGAAACAATCCCAGTGTCTATTAACAAGTTTTTAGATAAACAGATTGTGGTGTATTCATTAAATGGCATGCTACTCAGCAACAAAAAGGAATTAATTACTGATATGTGCAGTAACAGGAATGAATCTCAAAAATATTATGCTAAGTGAAAGATACTAAGTTACACAATAATGCAGTTCTGTTTATATGAGATTTTATTACAGGCAAAACTAATCTAGTGTTATATGTCATTATCAGTGATTTCTTGGGAAGGGAATGAGGGAACTGACTGCAAAGGGCACAGAGGACGTTTTGTGGGTGATGGTAATGCTCTGTACTTGGGCTGACAGTTGCTCATTGTCAAAACTCATTTTATTGTACTCTTGATTTCTGCATTTGACTGCATGTGAATCATAAATTTGACTTATTAAAAAAGTATTGAGAGAGATGAGGAATGGTGTCTTTAATCGCTTTCTAATTCCTGCTTTCCATCAGTGTTTCATAGTCACTCAGGAGCTTCTTTCTTTATCTTTTCATTTCATTCTTTTTATGAAAGCTCCATGACAGGGATAATTGAATGTTGTTTATGAATACGGTAACCTGAGTAGGCTATATGCTATTTTTTTTGCCATTTTTACTTCTGTTTAAATGTATTAAAGTACATATAGGATAATAACTTTGTAAAATCATGTTTGAATATAATAATTATCTTAAATATTTAAGTCTTTGGAGGAAGTGATATTGTATAATGGTTAAAAGATAGGACTTGAGTCAAATTAGCCTTAAATCCTAGCTCCCTAGCAAGCTAAATGACACTTGCGACTTTAGATATTCCCTAACTTTAATTTTTTTATCTGTAAAATAGCAATAATAGTAATGTTTACCTCAAGTGTTGTGAGGATTAAATAAGATAATCCATATAAAAAGTTTTAATACAGTGTCACAGTAAGTGTTCAGTAACTGTTAGCTCTCATTATCTTTTTTCAGTCGTTTCATTTACATAACTCTGTGTATGTCCAATGATCGTTGCTTTAGCTGCCTAAAAGAACCAGTGAAGTTACAGAATGTAAATTTAGCTATTTGACTTTAAAATCTAGTTTTTAACAGCTTTATTGAGGTCTAATTGACTTATAGTAAGCTTTACCTATTCGAAGTGAGTAAGTTTATGCCACAATTTATATGTTCATTTACCTGTTGATGTTTAGATTTGTTTTCTGTTTGGGGCTGTTACAAATAAAACTATTGTGAACGTTCATGTAGCAAGTCCTTATATAGACATACTACTTTCATTTCTCTTAGGTAGATGCCTAGTTGTGGAATGGCTGGGTCAGATGGTAGATGTCTGTTTACTATCCTTAAGAAACTACCAGACTTTTCCAAAGTGGTTATACTGTTTTACATTTCTGTCAGTACTGTGTGAGGGCTCCATTCCACATCTTTGCCAATACTTGGTATGGTCAGTTGAAAAGCTATTTTTCAGATTATTACCCTTTGATGCCTTTTCTCATGTTGTTATAAAACACATAAGAATTATTTGGGAAAAGTACAAAATGGGCCAAATAGCTAAAGATTTTTAAGTTAAATTTAAAAGTATTTTGGGTTATTTCAGTGCTAGGAGATAGTTTACTAGAAATATTGATAAACCGGGGGATATAGTTCTCTTTTAAGAGGTTAATTTTGTAATGTGTGTACCTGTTTTATATGTGTATTTTTTCCTTTGATAGAGTTTTCCAGAAAAAGACCTTCTGCACTGTCCATCTAAGGATGCAATTGAAGCTCATTTTATGTCATGTATGAAAGAAGCTGATGCTTTAAAACATAAAAGTCAAGTAATCAATGAAATGCAGAAAAAAGATCACAAGCAACTCTGGATGGGATTACAAAATGGTAAGCATAATAGTGTTTAATTTTAGAATACCACTTTATAAAATATGATACAGCCATAACCCTGTGAGTAATTGATACATTTTAGAATTGGTGGTACAAGTTTAAATTGTAGCCTCTGTGCCCAGATTTGTGCAGAGGCTACTTTTAGTCATCCCTTACATTCTACTCTTTTGGTGTCCCTCTGTTCATGGATTCTCTGGCATTAGACTGATTGCTTAGCCCCTAACATATGGCATATGTCATATAAACTTGGGTTTAGCTTCTGAAGGAAATGCCATTACTCTAGGGATGTGGTCTTTGATTCCTCAGGCGTGACCCTTCTGTGGTCACGATGGAAAATTCTGGGTGCGTACAAAGATACCTCCACATGTGTGGGGATTGAACTCCAACCTCTGATTTCTCAGGACAGTAGACTTGTTTTGTGCTTCAATTCCCTTTCTCCTTGCTGTGGTTTAGAAAATACTCCGAAGGAAAAAGCTAAGTGGAATGTGGTGGTCATCTCTGTATCCCTCATGTTTTGGAGAATTTAAATAACTCTGTGATCTTGCCTGCATTGATCACCCTCTAGTGTTTTCAAACGATTGTTTTATGTACAGATAGTCCTCCCTTTACATGGTTCCAGTATGCATGAATTTCAGTTACTGTGGTTTAGTTAAGTAACACCAGGTCCTCAACTGTATAGTTCAAATTTCAATTACAGTGGTATATTGACTGCAGATAATTACATAAAATGCGAACTTTGTTGCTAGTTTAGTCCAGGAATCATTACATAACAACAGATGAGCTTATGATTACTGATAAATTATGTCACTTCTTTCCATATCTGTCAGTGATTGGCCTCTCTATGTCTATTATTCATTTCACCCACAGATAGCAAAGCATGTAGTTGTGGTTGCCTCCTTGTCTCCAGCAATAAACCCATGTAACATTTTATAAAAATCGATAATTGAAAAAGGGAATTGGCCAAGAGAGATGTAAATCCAACAAAGAAACAAACTGATAATGTTGGGAATGAAATTTGAATAGAAAGAAAGGGGGTTATGGAAGCAATAGCTGACTTTGAAAATGTTGACATGGCTGCCCTTCAAGAGACTAGATTATGCAGCCAGGGGAACTTATTGAGGAACTTATATGCAGTAAAGGTGAACTTACTGGCATGAATAAGGAAAGTAGTTGTGACAAAAGGATGAAGATGTCCCAAAGGAAGTGATGCTATAAAAAACTTCTTATTAAAGGAACTCGCAGATATTTTATGACATTGAAATACAAATAGTAAAATGTTAGAAGTTGATTAAAATGTAGAAAAAATGACTTCAATTCACCAAGACATGGGAAGGATGCTTGCCCGTAAGTTATATGTTGAGAAAGCAAGCACTCTTCAAACTATAAGTTCTTAAGTTTTTACAAAGAAATAAAATACTTTTGGCTGGGTGTGGTGGCCCATGCCTGTAATCCCAGCATTCTTTAGGAGGCCCAACTGGGAGGATTATTTGAGGCTAGGAGTTGGAGACCAGCCTGGGCAACATAGCAAGACCTCATCACTACAAAAAAATTTTAAAATTAACCAGGGCATGCTGGCATGTGCCCACAGTCCTAGGCAGGCTGAGGCAGGAGGATTGCTTGAGCCCAAGGAGTTCAAGGTTACAGTGAGCCATGATCGTGCCACCACACTCCACCTTGAGTGACAGAGTGAGACCCTGTCTCTAAAAAGAATAAAATAAAATTTAAAAATAAAACACTTCAGTTCTCAATGTTTCTAATGTGTTAAATTATAATTGTACTAAATAAATATTAGGATTTCTTTTAACTTTTTATTTTTCAGTATACATTTATTGTGGTGGTTTGTTTTGTTTTGTTGAGACTAAGTTTCACTCTGTTACCCAGGCTGGAGTGCAGTGGTGCAATCGCAGCTCACTGCATCCTCCGCCTCCCAGGTTCAAGCAATTTTCATGTCTCAGCCTTCTGAGTAGCTGGGATTACAAGCATGTACCAACATGCACAGCTGATTTTGTATTTTTAGTAGAAACAGGGTTTTGCCATGTTGGCCAGGCTGGTCTCGAATTCCGGGCCTCAAGTGATCTGCCCACTTTGGCCTCCCAGAGTGCTGGGATTACAGGCATGAGCTACTGTGCTCAGCCTCTAGTGTATATTTATAATCAACAGTAAGAGTTTTTAAATGTTTTGACAAAATTTTTTAAAGATTGTGGAACAATCGTAATTGTCCCCATTAGTTATGAAGATCACTTTGCTTAGTTTCAACTTTCATGATTACTTCTCCAGTCCCATCCTACCATGCAGAGTGAGGGCATGTCCTGTAATTCCTCTATCTTCAACAGTGTTTTTGGCCAGGGAGTTAGTCCAGTAGATGTTCTGTCATGGCAATAACTAGAATAAAACAGAAGAAAACCTTCACCTGCCATAATTTTTAAAAAATGTGATCTAGTTTTAACTTTTGGACTATGCTGTTACCACATCAAATGGGTGTTTGTAGGTATTTAGTATTCGTTAAACTTTCATTATACAAAATTTAGGGCATTTCTGTGGTATCAAGAGCAAGTAGACATGTATTTTATGACATTGTATACTGTAAATTACATTTTTTCATTTCTCATTTCTTTGTTTTAAATTTTTTAGATTTGACCTAGGTTACATGGAGTCACTCCTTACTTTCATATTTATACATCTGGCATTTCTCAACTAGATTATAAGCTTTGCAAAGTTAGGCACTAGGCCTCTTACCACATTTTTATTACTGAGTTCACAAACTCTTACGAAATGATTAAAATAATTTACACCTCCATAAGAAGGTGTACTGCCTTGTTTCTTGCTGGCGATTTGAAGATTAAATGATATTTTAGGAGACTTGTAAATAAGAAGGTAGCCTAAATAGAAGAAGATGAGGATCATGTAAAGAAAGAAGGATTTGAATTAACTTCACAATTGAAGTTAATAATTTAATTAGTTAAGTAGATGTTCTTAAAGTCTATTGTGAATGGCTGAGTCTTCTAAAAAGAACTCGAGGGTTCAGCAGAGGATTCTAAAAATGATTTGAATGTTTTATTTGCGGCATTGGAAGATTGGGTATGGAGGATAATGATTAAGCGTTAGAACAAAGGCCTGGTTTTTAGTCTCTGGTCTTAGTAGTCCTTAGATCAAGTCAACTCCTTTGAGCTTCAGTTTCTTAATCGATAAAACGAGGATATCTGTTAGGTTTGCTTCATTGATATCTGTAGAGGCCTTATGAAACACCAGTACAGTTTATGTGAAAGTATTTGAAAGGGAGTAAAGCGGTCTTGATGAAAAAAGTTAGTGAGAAGTCAGTTTTAGATTCCAGGACAGGGTTGGCAAATATGGTCATGGGCCAGTCACCTGTTTTTGTAAATAAAGATTTACTGGAACCCATCCACACTCATTCACTTATGTATTGTCGGTGGCTACTTTCGGTAGCAGAGTTAAATAATTATGAGACTATGTGGCCCACAAGCCTAACATACTTATTATCTGGCCTTTTAAGAAAATGCTTGTCAGCCCATAAAAGGTTAGTTGACCAAGCTACAGCTCATGTTTATCTTTCACCTGAAGTCTGACTCAAAATGTTACACATTCAGAACTGAGTGTAACAGAATGTAGCTGACTTACTCTAATAACTGCATTTATTACAATTTTTTTAGGCATAAAATTACTTTTTTTCTATTTCTGCCTGAGCTCATATTGTTTCTTGAGTACGTGACTGTTGTAAAGTTTCCTTTATTAAATTTTATTAAATTAATTTTAAAGCGACGTTTGATTAAATCCAACTTAAAATGATGTTTGGTTAAAATATACTTTATTCCATTTTGTTTTTTGTTATAAATTATTTTTGTAGCTATTATGTTTGGTTTTATTTGTGATGGTTATGATTAAGCTTACACTGCTATAATTGAGCTAACATACCTCTCCTAAGACTTTGAGTAGTCTTGTGAGAGATCTCCACAGCAAAGTCTAATGAGAGGTATGCTGTGGATACTGGAGTCCTTGGTACTGTATTTTCTGTTTATTCAGAATGAGAATATTCATTTCGGAAATCTTTAGCTCAGTAAATGCTGCTTGTAGAAAATATATTTTGGAGTAAAATGCTGAATGTTAATTAACATAAATGGGTAAATGGTGGATGTTTTCTATTCTGTTTCTTTTATCAGGAATACTTTTTCCCCTTTAACTCCTAATCATGTTTTAATGCTTATCTCAGTTGTCACTTTCTATAAGAAGCTTTCCTTCTTTTATTGTTTTAGTCAACAGACATTTATTGAGCACCTAATGTATATCTGACATTATGCTAGCAGCTAGTGATCATCCAGCACTGATGGGACAAACATGGCTCCTGGCTTCAAAGAGCTTTGTAGAAAAGTGGAGGCAGAACTGTTAATGCTTTCAGCTATCATGACTTTTTGTCCATTTATGCAATTTTTTCTCTTGTATTTTGTCACAGTCTGGTATAGTTATATGGTTTATGTGTTTTGCTGGCATATCAATTAGCCTAGTTGGGTTATGTTCTACATTTTTGTATCCCCAGCACCTACTGTGTGGTCTTTGGCAAGTGTAGAGAAACTAAATATTAACTGCATGACTTCTTTATTTTATTCCTTTCTAATACTAACAGAAAATAATATTAACAATTTTTCATTAATAGTTTCCTATTAAAATAAACTAAAGGAAGTGTCTTGTTTGAATTTATTTATGGAATTGGATTTTATGTAGAGTTTTTTCCTCCAAAAGAAGTTTTTATTAATTTGTGAAGTCAGAGATATTAAACCTTTCTGTTAGTGCAGTTGTCAATTTCTCAATATTGTGACATAACAGATGGCACATTTATTTCATTTAGAACTGCACCTGTGGATTATAGCAGCTAAACAACAATTTAAACAATTTTTGAATACTTTCAAATGCTAATTTTAATTTCTCAGAACTCTGTGAAAGAGAAATAAGAAAAGCTTATGAAACCAAGAAAACTCATTTAGGACATACTGTGCCTTTCAGTGTTTTTTTATGAGTTTTCATTTTATGTACAAAAATGTTTAACCTCTGTGAAATAAGGTTAACGGCCACAAGAAAGAAAAGAAAGTAGCATTTTTATTTATGAGCAGTTGTTACTACAAGTGCAGGCGATTATCTATTTAATATCAAGTTGTTTTTCTTATAAGCCACTGATTTGAGGAAATCTATAAAAAATATTTTTGCCATAACTTAGTTTCTTGCTTTTCGGAGTATACAATCTAAAAAAGGTGGGGAGGGTTGGCATTAGATACATTCTGTAAACTTGCAAATAAAGGCAAGGTTTAACTGCTAATATGTTAAAAGTGTACACTGTTTCTAAAATTTGGTTAGGCTTTTTCAACTAATTAATATTTTAGACACATTAATTATTTGATAGTGTGCCATTTTAACTTAAAACTGGTTTCTAAGAGGAGATGGTGATTAGCTAATGGTAATTTTATAGCAAGTCACAATATTTGGAAAATACTTTTGTTTGGTAGGTAACATAAAAGTTAAATGCAGCGGTTCCAGCTCTTTGGAGGTTTGTGTGATAGAGACAGGTGGGTTGTCATTGCATTGCCTTGTTTTTACTACTTCTGCTTATAGTAGAGTAAGTATCGGACTGAAAATCTGTTGTTCTGAGATGGAGCACCAGACCTGATCTATTTACTTATTGCTGTGTCTCTTATCAGTTGTATGATCATGGCAGGTCACTTTTCTCTCTAAGCTGGACTTTTCTTTCTTTTCTTTTCTATCCCTTCTTCAACTCCCTTCCCTCCCCCTAGGCGATGTCTGTAAAGCTGGAGTTTTATTACAAATACGAAGGTGGTAATACCTCATAAGACTCGGATTCAAGGATTTTAAAGCAACAATCACATGCCCTTTAATTCTGATGATAGATGTTTTCAGTTCATTTCAAAAGAACTTCTGGATGAATAATTTTTATTGTTCTCCCATCCCCCTCCTTCTCAGACTTCTTTTTAAGCAGGACTTACTAGATAGAAGGAAATAGATAACTTTCTAGAAGTAACTGTGGTAACATAGAAAAGCTACTAAAACAGAAACAAGAGTTTTTAGACTTAATGCAGCTACTACCTGTCTGTGTATCTATGTTGAGTCTTTAATTTCTATGATTTTTGTTACAGTGTCAGGTTCTGTTCTAGTTGTAGGTGGTATAAAAGTAGATTCCTAAGTAGAACTGTGGGAGGCATAACTATCTCTTCCTTGTACCTTTTTTCTCATTGAAAGATTGATATTGGATAAGCTTCCTTTTTTAAAGTCTTTAGCAAAATTCAGATTTTTATCAGTCTTTGGGACACTGAGATTACATTGTATAAATAAGAGCAAAGAAAATAGTAGAATGAATCTCTATCAGTCACTCAGCCTCATCTGTTACTAGTATATGGCCAGTGTTGTTTCATCTATTATTTTTCATTCCTTGTCTATGTGAGTTTTTGGAAATTTTTGTTCGTTCTTCCATTGCCACAAATATTTCTCACAGATTTTATGGTCTTGTGTTTAATCAAGTCTTGGCAGCAACATTCATTGTCTTTGATCTTCATGGCTGCAAATTCAATCTTCATTATGGGAGAATCATGCGCGGACAGTAGTAGTGTGGATTAGCTAGCCAATATAAGAACCTACTATGTGCCTGCCTCTGTGCTAAGCACAGGGGACACTGGGTAGATGTGACAGGCACGATTCCTTCCCTCTGAATGTGTAGGGTAGCAGAGGAGCCAGGCATTAAACAGATCGCTTTTACGTAATTGTTACATTTATAACTGGAGTTGTACAGGAAGGAGGAAGGGCTAGAGAGAGTGGTGTGGTGGTGGTGGTGAAAGTTGTTTCAGGCTGAAGGAATGAACTGGGCTAGGCTCAGAAGCAAAGAGCCTACTAAGTTCTGAGAGCTGACTAGAGTGTGATGATCAAGATTGAGAGTGGTAAGGTGGAAGTCAGGCAGAGACCCTGCCTATTCAGGGCTTTATAGGCCATTTTAACAGTATTGAACTTAATCCCTGGCAGGAGGCACAGAGAGTGGGATGGTAGGAGACCAGTGAAACATTTTAAGCAGACCTATAACAGAATCAGATTTCCCTTTTTAAGACATCCCTTTGACTGCAGTATGGTTAATGAATTAGAAAGAAGCAAATGGGAATTGAAAAGGACCAAGTGGGAGTCTATACCAGTGGTCAAAGCAGAGATGGTGGTATGTGTTATGTGTCCTATGATGATGAGTGCCATGAGAGAAAAAGCAAAGGAAGATGAGAAAGGACTTTGTTGGGAAAGGGCGTTGTTATTTTAAATACGAGGGTCAGGGAAGTCCTCACTGATTGGATGACATTAAATGTCACTGAAGTGGGAATATTTTAGGCACTTCCAGAGAACTAATCGTATGCATAGCTTTTAAAGGTGTAGATAAACACAGGTTTATCTTCAAGGATACCCTTCTCTATTGCCCACTTTTTTTTTTTTTTTAGCATTCTGTGTAGCAAAAATGGCACTTGTCTATATCTGGTTATTTTCATAAGCCTTGTGGGACACAAAGCATTTTTTTGGCAGTTGGTTTTATGCTGTTTGCAGTTAGCAATTATCATGTCTTGGATAAACCTCATTGGCTATGATACTGCCACTACACTTCATTTATACTATTTTGAAAGCAGTAAAGTGCTGAGAATATTGACCAATTAGAATTGGACCTGTTTACATTAAGGTGATTAGGGAAGACCTCTGATTATTTTTTCACAGTCTGGTGGCTAGAGAGTCCAAGACGAAGATGCCTGCAATTTCAGTGTGTGACGAGGGCCTACTTCCTGATTCATAGCTATCTTCTCTTTGTATCCTCACAGAGTAAAACAGAGCAAGAGCTTTCTCTGGGGTCTGTTTTTTAAAGACAGTAATTCCATTTATGAGGACTCCACCCTTATGACCTAATCAGCTCCCAAAGGCCCCACCACCTTATCTATCATGTTGGAGGTTAGGGTTTCAACATGAATTATAGGGGGATGTAAACATTCAGTCCACAATGGGTATGTTTTGAGAAGTTAAAAGAAGATAAACATGTCTTAGGTGTAGTGACTGAGGAGGAAGTGTGGCCCGAGATGAGTTTGGAGAGATGAGAAAGAACCAAATTATCTAAGGCCTGCAGGTCAAGGAAAACAATTTGGATTTTAAGCCATTGGAAGACTTTTAAGCAGGGGAGTGATGAGATATAGAATATGATATAAGAGCTGTTCAATGTAGAATGGAATAGGAGTCAAGAATGAAAGTGGCTCTAGTAAAATAATGCATTGTATTACAATATTATTTATCTTGAAAAAAAGAATATGGTGATATTTAGGGTGATGATGGGAGAGATGGAGAAAAGTCAATAAATTTGGGGTTTTAGAGGTAGATTGGCAGAGCCTGTTGTTAGGCTGGATGTAGAGGATGGGTTAAAAACAAGGAAGGAATTATTCCTGGGTTATGATTTGGGCAGCTGCATGGAGAGTGGTGCTTTATACTGAGATATGAAATATTAGATAGAGAATGAGATGGGAAGTAAAGCCTATTTGAGAGGCCATCTTGGAGGCCAGAAGTTTGAGATGTCTAATGAGGCATTCATGTAGAGATACACTGAATTAGATTTTGCTAAAATTAAATATTGTGAGTGTGGGACAGCAGATGGAGAATGCAGAATAGAATAGAATCTAATGCCGCAGCTTCTAGTTTCATACTGTGTTTACTTTCCCAATTAGTATGGGAATTTTAGCTTCAAGAATATGGCAGTGAATGTGTCACAGTGATACAAAGCAATGAAATATGGAGCCACCTCATTTATGTTTGCTTTTTTTGTACATACAGCTGAGCTAATTAGGTCATTTTTGTTATTATAATTATTTGCCTGTAGTACGTTTTGCAGGAAGGTGAATTACTCCAACCTGAAACTCTGTGTGTGGCATTTAAGAATCTACAACTTCATGAGAAAGTTGCTTAAAGCAAATTTGTAACCTGTTTGAGCATTCAATTAAGTTTTACTACAGAACGAACAAGCATTTTACTATATATTATGTGTTTTAAATCAATCTATTGGTGTTCTTTCTGTAATTAAAAATAATGGTGAGATTTTTAGAGTTCGTGCATTTGCATTTTAATATAAAGCATTAAAAAATTTGCTAAGCTTCTGGTGAAAGATTGCTCCTGAAATTACATGATTTAAATGAATAAATTAATTTTGTAATAATTTGGATTATAGCCTCCTACAGTGCTTTGGGTAGACTTGGCAGTGAGTATCATGGATAACAAAACTTGGCGAAACATTTAGGCAGTTATTCCGCAGCGCACTGCAGATTATACTAACATTGTTGGAGAGAGTGAGTCCATTAATAACAGTGGATTGTCATGATAAAGAATACATTTTTGCGTATGAGATTCAGTTGATAAATGTATAAATCTGTATGGCTAGGTCGATACTTCAGTTTGTACTCTGATTAGTAATCAAATATTTTTAGTGACACTTTATAAGAATACAAAGGCTTAATTTTATGCACTTTTAAAATTTCAGATCATCTAGAGTAAAATGACCATCATATCTTTTATTTTATATTTGGTCTGCTTTAATGAATTTTAAAAAATATGTGCCTTCTAAGATACTGTCTTTTTTTAATATATAAGTAAAGTTTGGGAAGGCACAAAAAATTTTTTCCTTATGAATGTTGATACACTGTAGAGGAAATTCAGACAGACATCTCTCTGATCCATGATTCTCATTCTTGGAGTCATGACCTATCATTACTATTTGAATTTACAGCATGATTCCTCTTTTCTCTTAAAAAAAATTATACCAGATACACCCACATATATACATACACACTAGTATTTATAGATAAACTTACTTTTCAAGTGATTTTTTTTGTTTTGTTTTGAAGCTGCTTTTTTGTTTTGTTTTTGTTTTTGTTTTTGTTTTTTTTGAGATGGAGTCTCGCTCTGTTGCCAGGCTAGAGTGCAGTGGCATGATCTCATTTCACTGCTACCTCCACCTCTTAGGTTCAAGCAATTCTTCTGCCTCAGTCTTCCGAGTAGCTAGGTCTACAGGTGCGTGCCACCACGGCTGGCTAATTTTTGTATTTTTACTAGAGATGGGATTTCACCATCTTGGCCAGGATAGTCTTGATCTCCTTACCTCATGATCCCCCATCTCAGCCTCCCAAAGTGCTGGGATTGCAGCGTGAGCCACCATGCCTGTCCCCGCCGCCCATTTTTTATTTTTTAAGAGAAGTGTCATCATGTTGCCCAGGCTGGTCTCAAACTCCTGGAGTCAAGTGATCCTTCCATCTTGGCCTCCCAAAGTGCTAGGATTGTAGGCATGAGCCACTGCACCAGGCCTGTTTTGAAACCTTTTAGGATTCTCTTTAAGATAATAGAAAACTTTTATTTTATTTTACTTTAAGTTCTGAGATACATGTGCAGAAGGTGCAGGTTTGTTACACAGGTATACATGTGCCATGGTGGTTTGCTGCACCTAGCAACCTGTCATCTAGGTTTTAAGCCTCGCACACATTAGGTATTTGTCCTAATGTTCTTCCTCTGCTTGCCCCCGACCCATCTACAGGCCCTAGTGTGTGATGTTCCCCTCCCTGTGTCCCATGTGTTCTTATTGTTCACACTCAGCTCCCACTAATGAGTGAGAACATGCGGTATTTGGTTTTCTGTTCCTGTGTTAGTTTGCTGAGGGTAATGGCTTCTAGCTTCATTCATGTCTCTGCAAAGGACACAGAATCATTCTTTTTTTATGGCTGCATAGTATTCCATGGTATATATGTGCCATATTTTCTTTATCCAGTCTAACATTGATGGGCATTTGGGTTGGTTCCAAGTCTTTGCTATTATAATAGTGCTGCAGTAAACATACGTTTGCATGTGTCTTTATAGTAGAATGATTTATAATCCTTTGGGTATATACTCAGTAATGGGATTGCTGGGTCAAATGGTATTTCTGGCTCTAGATTCTTGAGGAATTGCCACACTGTCTTCCACAATGGTTGAACTAATTTACACTCACACCAGCAGTGTAAAAGTGTTCCTATTTCTCCACAACCTTGCCAGCATCTGTTGTTTCCTGACTTTTTAATAATCACTGTTCTAACGGTGTAAGATAGTATCTCATTGTGGTTTTGATTTGCATTTCTCTAATGATCAGTGATGATGAGCTTTTTTTCATATGTTTATTGGCCACATAAATGTCTTCTTTTGAGAAATGTCTGCTCATATCCTTCACCCACTTTTTGATGGGGTTGTTTTTTTCTTGTAAATTTGTTTAAGTTCCTTGTAGATTCTAGATCTACCTTTGTCTGATGGGTAGATTGCAAAAATTTTCTCCCATTCTCTAGGCTGCCTGTTCATTCTGATGATAGTTTCTTTTGCTGTGCAGAAGCTCTTTAGTTTGATTAGATCCCATTTGTCAGTTTTGGCTTTTGTTGCTATTGCTTTTGGTGTTTTAGTCATGAAGTCTTTTCTCATGCCTATGTCCTGAATGGTATTACCTAGGTTTTCTTCTAGGGTTTTTATGGCTTTGGATTTGACATTTAAGTCTTTAGTCCATCTTGAGTTAATTTTTGTATAAGATGTAAGGAATGGGTCCAGTTCCTGTTTTCTGCATATGGCTAGCCAGTTTTCCCAGAACCATTAATTAAATACGAAGTCCTTTCCCCATTGCTTGTTTTTGTCTGGTTTGTCGAAGATCAGATGGTTGTAGATGTGTGGTGTTATTTCTGAGGTCTCTCTTCTGTTCCATTGGTCTATATATCTGTTTTGGTACCAGTACCATACTGTTCTGGTTACTGTAGCCTTGTAGTGTAGTTTGAAGTCAGGTAGTGTGATGCCTCCAGCTTCGTTCTTCTTGCTTAGCATTGTCTTGGCTATATGGGCTCTTTTTTCGTTCCATATGAAATTTAAAGTAGTTTTTTTGTAATTCTGTGGAGAAAGTCAGTGGTAGCTTGATGGGAATAGTGTTGAATCTATAAATTACTTTGGGCAGTATGGCCATTTTCATGATATTGATTCTTCCTATCCATGAGCATGGAACGTTTTTCCATGTTTGTGTTCTCTCTTATTTCATTGAGCAGTGGTTTACAGTTTTCCTTGAAGAGGTCCTTCACGTCCCTCGTAAGTTGGATTCCTAGGTATTTCATTGTCTTTGTAGCAGTTGTGAATGGGAGTTCACTCATGATTTGTCTCTCTGCTTGTCTGTTTGCGGTGTATAGGAATGCTTTTGATTTTTGCAAATAGATTTTGTATCCAGAGACTTTGCTGAAGTTGCTTATCAGCTTAAGGAGTTTTTGGGCTGAGACGATGGAGTTTTCTAAATATACAATCATGTCATATGTAAACAGAGACAATTTGACTTCCTATTTGAATACCCTTTATTTTTTCTCTTGCCTGATTGCCCTGGCCAGAACTTCCAATACTATGTTGAATAGGAGTGGTGAGAGAGAGCATACTTTGCCTTGTGGCAGTTTTCAAAGGGAATGCTTCCAGCTTTTGCCCATTCAGTACGATATTGACTATGGGTTTGTCATAAATAGCTCTTGTTATTTTGAGATATGTTCCATCAATACCTAGCTTATTGAGAGTTTTTAGCATGAAGGGATGTTGAACTTTATTAAAGGCCTTTTCTGCATCTATTGAGAGAATCATGTGGTTTTTGTCATTGGTTCTGTTTATGTGATGGATTACGTTTATTGATATGCATGTGTTGAATCAGCCTTGCATCCCAGGGATGAAGCCGACATGATCGTGGTGGATAAGCTTTTTGATGTGCTGCTGGATTCAGTTTGCAAGTATTTTCTTGAGGATTTTTGCGTCGATGTTCATCAGGCATATTGGCCTGAAGTTTTCTTTTTTTGTTTTGTCTCTGCCAGGTTTTGGTATCATAAAATGAGTTAGGGCCCCATAAAATGAGTTAGGGAGGATAATTTCTATTATTTGGAATAGTTTCAGAAGGAATGGTACCAGTTCCTCTTTGTACCTCTAGTAGAATTCGGCTGTGAATCCGTCTGGCTTTTTTTGGTTGGTAGGCTATTAATTACTGCCTCAATTTCAGAACTTGTTATTGTTCTATTTAGGGATTCAACTTCTTCTGGTTTGGTCTTGGGAGGGTGTATGTGTCCAGGAATTTATCCATTTGTTCTAGAATTTCTAGCTTATTTGCATAGAGGTGTTTATAATATTCTCTGATGATGGTTTGTATTTTTGTGAGATCAGTGGTGATATCCCCTTTATCATTTTTTATTGTGTCTATTTGATTCTTCTCTCTTTTCTTCTTTATTAGTCTAGCTAGTGGTCTATTTTGTTAATCTTTTCAAAAAACCAGCTCCTGGATTCATTGATTTTTTTTGAGGGTTTTTCATGTCTCCATCTCCTTCAGTTCTGCTCTGATGTTAATTATTTTTGACTTCTGCTAGCTTTTGAATTCGTTTGCTCTTGCTTCTCTGATTCTTTTGATTGTGATGTTAGGGTGTTGATTTTAGATCTTTCCAGCTGTCTGATGTGGGCATTTAGTGCTATAAATTTCCCTGTTAACACTGCTTTAGGTGTGTCCCAGAGATTCTGGTACATTGTCTCTTTTTTCTCATTGTTTTCAAAGCACTTACTGATTTCTGCCTTCGTTTCGTTATTTACCCAGTAGTCATTCAGGAGCAGGTTGTTCAGGTTCCGTGTAGTTGGGTGGTTTTGAGTGAGTTTCTTAATCCTGAGTTCCAATTTGATTCCACTGTGGTCTTAGAGACTGTTTATTATGATTTCCATTATTTTGCATTTGCAGAGGAGTGCTTTACTTCCAATTATGTGGTCGATTTTTAGGATATGCGTGCTATGTGGTGCTGAGAAGAATGTGTATTCTGTTGATTTGGGATGGAGAGTTCTGTAGATGTCTATTAGGTCCACTTGGTTCAGAGCTGAGTTCAAGTCCTGAATATCCTTGTTAATTTTCTGTCTCGTTGATCTGTCTAATGTTGATAGTGGGCGTTAAAATCCCCCACTATTACTGTGTGGGAGTTCAAGTCTCTTTGTAGGTCTTGAAGAACTTGTTTTATGAATCTGGGTGTTCCTGTATTGGGTGCACATATATTTAGGATAGCTAGCTCTCCTTGTTGCATTGATCCCTTTGCCATTATGTAATGCCCTTCTTTGTCTTTTTTGATCTTTGTTGGTTTAAAGTCTGTTTATCAGAGACTAGGATTGCAACCCCTGCTTTTTTTTTGCTTTCCATTAGCTTGGTAAATATTCCTCCATCTCTTTATTTTGAACCTATGTGTGTCTTTCCTCGTGAGATGGGTCTCCTGAATATAGTACACTGATGGGTCTTAACGGTTTATCCAGTTTGCCAGTCTGTGTCTTTTAATTGGGGCATTTATCCCATTTACATTTAAGGTTAATATTGTTATGTGTGAATTTGATCCTGCCATCATGATGCTAGCTGGTTATTTTGCTCATTAGTTGATGCAGTTTTTTCGTAGTGTTGTTGGTCTTTATATTTTGGTGTGTTTTTTGCAGGGGCTGTAACTGGTTTTTCCTTTCCACATTTAGTGCTTCCTTCAGGAGCTCTTGTAAGGCAGGCCTGGTGATGACAAAATCCCTTAGCATTTGCTTGTCTCTAAAGTCTCCTTCTCTTATGAAGCTTAGTTTGGCTGGATATGAAATTCTGAGTTGAAAATTCTTTTCTTTAAGAATGTTGAATATATTGGTCCCCACTCTCTTCTGTCATATGGAGTTTCTGCAGAGAGATCTGCTGTTAGTCTGATGCGCTTCCCCTTGTAGGAAACCTAACCTTTCTCTCTGGCTGCCCTTAACATTTTTTCATTCATTTCAGCCTCAGAGAATCTGACGATTATGTGTCTTGGGGTTGCTCTTCTTTAGGAGTATCTTAGTGTTGTTCTCTGTATTTCCTGAATTTGAATGTTGGCCTGTCTTGCTAGGTGGGGGAAGTTCTCCTGAATAATACCCTGAAGTGTGTTTTCCAACTTGGTTCCATTCTCCCCATCACTTTCAGGTACACCAGTCTTAAGTTTGGTCTTTTCACATAGTGCCATATTTCTTGGAGGCTTCATTCGTTCCTTTTTATTCTTTTTTCTCTAATCTTGTGTTCACACCTTATTTTATAAGTTGATCTTCAATCTCTGATAATTCCACTTGATCAATTTGGTTATTGATACTTGTATATGCTTCACGAAGTTCTTGTGCTGTTTTTCAGCTCCATCAGGTCATTTATGTTCCTCTGAAAACTGGTTATTCTAGTTAGCATTTCCTGTAACCTTTTATCAGGGTTCTTAGCTTTCTTCCATTGGGTGAGAACATGCTCCTTTAGCTCAGAGGAGTTTGTTATTACCCACCTTCTGAAGCCTTCTTCTGTCAATTCATCAACCTCATTCTCCATCCAGTTTTGTGCTCTTGCTGGAGAGGAGTTGCGATCATTTGAAGAAGAGGCATTCTGGTTTTTTAAATTTACAGCGTTTTTGCTGTTTGGTTTTTTTTTTTTTTCTTTCCATCTTCGTGGATTTATCTACCTTTGATCTTGGAGGCTAATGACCTTTGGATGAGGTTTTTTTTGTGGGGTCCTTTATATTGATGTTGTTGCTTTCTGTTTGTTAGTTTTTCTTCTAATAGTCCGGCCCCTCTTCTGCAGGTCTGCTGCAGTTTGCTGGAGGTCCACTCCAGACCCTGTTCACCTGGGTATCACCAGTGGAGGCTGTAGAACAGCAAAGATTGCTGCCTGCTACTTCCTCTGGAAGCTCGCTCCCAGAGGGGCACTGGCCTGATACCAGCCGGAGCTCTCTTGTATGAGGTGTCTGTTGACTCCTGTTGGGAGGTCTCTCCTAGTCAGGAGGCATGGGGATCAGAGACCCACTTGACGCAGTCTGTTCTTAGCAGAGCTGGTGTGCTGTGCTGGGAGAATCCCTCTTGTTAGGATCAGCTGCTCTCTTCAGAGTCGGCAGGCAGGAATGATTAAATCCACTGAAGCTGCGCCCACAGCCACCCCTTCCCCCAGGTGCTGTGTCCCAGGGAGATGGGGGTTTTGTCTGTAAGCCCCTGACTGGGACCGTTACCTTTCCTTCAGAGATGCCCTGCCCAATGAGGAGGAATCTGGAGAAGCACTCTGCCACAGCTACTTTGCTGGACTGTGCTGAATTCCACTCAGTCCCGACCTCCCAGACTCCTTAGCACTGTCAGGGGAAAACCGCCTACTAAAGCCTCAGTAATGGCAGATGCCCCTCCCCCCACCAAGCTCGATCATCCCAGGCCAACTTCAGACTGCTGTGCTGGCAGTGAGAATTTCAAGCCGGTAGTTCTTAGCTTGCTGGGCTCCATAGGAGTGGGACCTGCTGAGCGAGACCACTTGGCTCCCTGGCTTTGGCCCCCTTTCCAGGGTAGTGAATGGTTCTGTCTTGCTGGGGTTCCAGGAGGCACTGAAGTGTGAAAAAGACTCCTGCAGCTAGCTTGGTGTCTGCCCAAATGGCTGCCCAGTTTTGTGCTTGAAACCCAGGGCCCTGGTGGTGTAGGCTACACAAGGGAATCTCCTGATCTGCAGATTACAGAAACCATGGGAGAACTGTAGTAACCCAGCTGGGTAGCATAGTACCTCACGGCTTCCCTTGGCTTGGGGAGGGAGGCTCCCCAGCTTCTCGCACATCCTGGGTGAAGGAATGCCCCACCCTGCTTCTGGTCGCCCTCCATGGGTTAGATCCACTGCCTAACCAGTCCCAAGAAGATGACCTGAGTACCTCAGCTGGAAATGCAGAAATCACCTGCCGCCTTCTGCGTTGGTCTCGCTGGGAGCTGCAGACCGGAGCTGTTCCTATTCAACCATCTTGTCAACTCGAGAATGGAAAACTTTTTAAGAACTTTATGATTTTCTTTAAGAGAATGGAAAACTTTAGATGTACTTACTTTTCTAATCCTTTTTTGTTTTGTCCATTAGCTTCTTATCACCTTTCTGTAGATCAGTGTTTCCCAAAGTATGCCAAAAGCATTAGCGTTACTTGGGAACTGATTAGAAATGTACCCTAGGCCAGTCAGGTGCAGTGGCTTATGCCTGTAGTCCCAGCACTTTGGGAGGCCGAGGTGGGTAGATCACAAGGTCAGGAGTTCAAGACCAGCCTGACCAACATGGTGAAACCCCGTCTCTACTAAAAATATAAAAATTAGGTGTGGCGCACGCCTCTAATCCTAGCTACTCAGGAGGCTGAGGCAGGAGAATCACTTGAACCTGGGAGACAGAGGTTGCAGTGAGTCGAGATCATGCCACTGCACTCCAGCCTGGGCGACAGAGTGAGACTCCGTCTCAAAAAAAAAAAAAAAGAAAAAGAAATGTGCCCTGGACCAACTAAATCAGAAACTCTGGGTAAGTCCCAGCAGCCTGTTTCAGCAAGTCTTCCAGAAGGTTTTGACTCACTAAAGTTTGAAAACCAGTCCTGTGGAGCAGGGTTTCTCAACCTCTGCACTGTTGACTTTTTGGACTGGATAATTCTTTGATGTGGCTGTGAGGGTTGGGGCTGTCCTGTGCATCGTGTAATCTTTAGCAGCACTTTGGCCTCTACAGACTAGATGCCAGTAGCACACTGCCTCCTCCCCCAGGCCCCACCTCCAGTAATAATTGTTTTGTTTTTTTCAACTCAACTTCTACATCCAGCCTAACAATAGGCTCTGTCAATACTACCTCCAAAATAAACCCCACTTTTCTTCATTTTTTTTTAATACTTTAAGTTCTAGGGTACATGTGCACAATGTGCAGGTTTGTTACATAGGTATACTTGTGCCATGTTGGTGTGCTGCACCCATGAACTCAACATTTATATTAGGTATTTCTCCTAATGCTCTCCCCCGACAGGCCTGGGTGTGTGATGTTCCCCGCCCTGTGTCCAAGTGTCTCATTGTTCAGTTCCCACCTATGAGTGAGAACATGCGCTATTTGGTTTTCTGTCCTTGTGATAGTTTGCTGAGAATGATGGTTTCCAGCTTCATCCATGTCCCTGCAAAGGACATGAACTCATCCTTTTTCATGGCAGCATAGTATTCCATGGTCTATATGTACCACATTTTCTTAATCCAGTCTATCATTGATGGACATTTTGGTTGGTTCCAAGTCTTTGCTATTGTGAATAGTGCCTTTGCAGCTATTTTTTCTTAAACTATCTTCTTTTTGTTAATGCTTCGATTTTGTTCCACAGGCACTTTAATCTGCATGTACTTTTCAGGTATTTAAAAGTCATTATTTTTATGTAAGATTTTAAAACTCTATAAATGTCTCTTTTACATATTTTTTGAAAGATGAAAAAGGAATAATATTTGCCAACCTAGAATGTAAGAAAGGAGCAGAAGAGACAAGGTGATGAAGGGAAATATAGGAAGTGAGAAGAGAAGGAAGACAACTTCATGGACTTGTTGAAAGGGGAAATGCTTTACAATTATAATACAGCTTATTCTCCCCAGTATTTTTAGCATTATTTATTTTCAGGTGTTAGTACTCAATAGAGTAATGCAATTCAGATACTTGAGTTGTAAATGAAAAAATTTCAGAAACACTGGGAGGATAATTTCAAATTTTAATAACTTTATTCTTATTTTTACTGTTAGGATTCCTGGAAATCCTGATTGAATTTTTGGACTTTACAGGATACATTATGTACATCATGTGTCCCTAAAATTTATGGGATACATTTAAAACAATAATATTTAGTCCACAATAAGCTCATTATAAAGTATAATTTGTAAAATTCTTGGTGGGCCTTATTTTTTGAGAAATGTATGTAGTTTTCAACCAACTTTGTTTTGCAATGAATTAGTTGTTATATAAGAGTTTTGAGGAAGATACTTCTTGATCAGTCCTGGTAGCTAAAAGTTGAACTAAGATGAGATTTTTCAATTTCACTCATTATTGTCCTTGTCTTCCTTTAAAGAATAGTTCCTAATTGAGTAATATTTTCAATTGATTATCACAATGCCTTTCTTCATGTGCTCATTGAAGAACTATGACTTAATGAACATGTTAAAACAAGTAATACTTATTTCTGTAGTAGCAGCTACTGCTAGCTGTGCTGTTCTGTCATCTCTAAATACTACAGGAGATGAGATTTGTTGAATTACTATACCAGATGCTACCATAATTTTTGAAGCATAGAACCCTGGGATTTTTGATAATATGAACATGCCATTCATTAATAGTTTCCCAGATCTCAATCATAAGTTATCTTGAATTGGCTGAACATAGATTGTTAGCAAACAAGCTGTTTTATTTATAGAAATGTAACTAAAAATCTCTGTGTCACGGTTGCACCCACTAGCAGCTACTAACCTGATGACCTTGGGCATGTCGTGTAGCTGCTTGGAGCCGCAATTTTCTCCTCTCTACAATGAGGAGAGCTATATCAGTAAGTTGTGTGAAAATTAATGTGAAATCCTAGGGTTTTTTAAATTGCTAAATTCTTTGCGGATGTATAAGTTATTGATAAAAGTGATCACTGGTCCCACTGTAATGAGAGCCAACAGCTTTTCCCTATTTCTCACTCTAGTATTGTTTGTTTTTAATAGCACTTTTGACTAGGCTGTTTTTTGATTCAGGGCCTCCTTGCTCTGTCACCCAGGCTGAGATGCAGTGGTAAGGTCATGGCTCACTGCAGCCTTGACCTCCTGGGTTCAAGCAATCAGTCTTTCTACATCAGTCTCCCAAGTAGCTGGTACTACTGGCATACACCACCAATGCTTGGCTAATTTTTATTTTTAAAATTTTTTTGGTAGAGACAGGATCTACCTATGTTGCCCAGGCTGGTCTCAAACTCCTGGGCTCAAGCATTCCTCCCACCTGGCCCTCCCAAAGTGCTGGCATTACAGGCAGGCTGCACCATGCTCAGCCCAGCCTAAACTTCTGATATGCTTTTTATTTAAGTATAATATCTATTACTTGGCCATCTCTGCCGTTTGAGGAGATGGGGAGTCGGGGTAGGTGGGAAGGACTTGAGCCGTCAAGCATTACAAGTGCAAAATAAAGGATTGGTCAGACTTATTAGAAATTGTGATAACTTGTGTCAATTTGGCTTCCCCAACTACATATTAAGTGAAAGGAAGAATCTGTTCTGTACTTGTTTTTATTTTGTTTTTTGTTTTTTAATTCTCTACAGCTCCTGTTATTCAATTAAGTGCATAATAGGAGCAAGGGGTTTGGCAGATTTCACTCTACACAGTTCCTACAAAATAAAAACTTGTTTGAGCATGCTGTTTTTTCTATCTCCTGTTTTAATTAAATTGCAGATTCACAATATGAACTGTTTGCAAATTGGGAACTTCTTTACAGAGGTATTTTCCACGTAGCTACCATGTACAGATTAGATAGATTTGAAACAGAATGGAGGAGCTTATTAGGTTTACTAAATTCCTGTGCTTTCCCAGGCCTAGAGACTTTTACATGCATCATCTTAGGGATTCCTCACAAGAATTAGATAAATATTACCATCTTTGCAAATGAGGAAATGAGTTCACAGTACTACCAAGAGGTGGAACCAGAATTTGAACCTAGATGCCTGATTCTAAAGTGAATGTACAGTCATGCTCTGCATTGTGATGTTTCAGTCAACAGTGGACTGCATGTATGATAGTAGTCCCTTAAGATTATAATGGAACTGAAAAATTCCCATGGCCTAGTATCCTGGTAGCCCTTGTACCATCATAGCACAATGCATTACTCATAGGTTTGTGGTGATACTGTTATCAACAAATGTATTGTGCTGCCAGTTGGATAAATGTCTAGCACATATAATTATGTACATTAATTGATAATGATAAGCGACTATGTTACTATTTACTATACTTTTTATCATTATTTTAGAGTGTTCACCTTCTACTTATTAGAAAAAGTTAGCTGTAAAACAGGAAGGTCCTTCAAGAGGTATTCCGGAAGGCATCGTTTTCCTAGGAGATGACAGCTTCGCTCGTATTATTACCCCTGAAGACCTTCCAGTGGGACAAGATGTGGAGGTGGAAGACAGTGATATTGGTGATCCTCCTCCTTTGTAGGCCTAGGCTAATGTGTGTATTTGTGTCTTAGTTTTTAACAAAAAGTCTTAAGAAGTTAAAAAAGTAAAAAAAAAAATTTTAAATAAAAGTTTCACAGAATAAGGATATAAAGAAAGAATGTTTTTGTGCGGCTGTACGTGTTTGTTTTAAGCTAAGTGTTATTACAAAAGACTCAAAAGTTAGGATGAAAACGTTTATAAAGTGAAAAAGCTATAGTAAGCTAAGGTTAATTTTTAAACAAATTCAATGTAACTTAAATGTACAGTGTTTACATAGTCTACAGTAGAGTATAGTAATGTCCTAGGCCTTCACATTAACTCACCACTCACTCGTTGACTCACCCAGAGTCAGCCCTGCAAGCTCCATTCATGGTACGTGCACTATAGAGGGGTACCTTTTAAAAATCTTTTATATGGCATTTTTACTGTACCTTTTCTATGTTGAGATACACAAATACTTAAGATTGTGTTACAGTTGCTACAGTATTCAGTACTGGTTTGTATGTACCTGGTTTGCACATACCATATAGGTTTATAGCCTAGGAGCAACAGGTTATACCGTATAGCCTAGTTGTGTAGTAAGCTGTACTCTGTAGGTTTTCTAAGTATGTTCTATGATGTTCCCATGATGAAATTGCCTGATGCATTTCTCAGAATCTATCCCCATCGTTAAATGAAGCATGACTGTATTTTTTGTTACATCTGGAAGTTGTTAACGCTGGCTATATATTAGAATCATCTGGAGAGCTTTCAAAAGTACAGATGCCAGGGAATCAGGTAATTGGTCTGGAGTGGGTCCTGCACATTAGTATTTTTTAAAAGCTCTTCAGGTGATCCTGGTGAGAAGCAAAAGTTAAGAAATGTTGCATTACATACTGTATCTCCAGTGACCATTGGTTGCCCCTTTGTTTTGAAAGCTTTTGTTATTTGTCAGTGGATGATCATTAACAGATTAATAGTGTTTTCTACTTTACATTTTCTCTTCAGAAGCATAAAGGATTTGTATTATAGAAAGAATTACCTATATAATAAATGTTGGAAAGATTACAGTGAACATAATGGGGGTATCTTTTTCTTTGTCAGTCTTTCAAAAATTAAAATATTTTTTTTTTTCTTATGACTTTGGCTTGCTTTCTGAGTGAAGTAAAAATGAACTCAGTTGCATATTAAATTTGTTTCTGGCCCTCTGCATCTAGGAAAGTAATAAACTAATTTTGGCCAAGAGAAATAACCTTTTCTTAATATACAGTAGTTTTTAAAAGTAATAGAACAGCAGGTTAATGGTTATAAATCTATAGATGATTGTAACAGGAATACATTTAGATAATTAGTCCTGGCCTACCACTGTGCTGTAGCTCTGTAAATCTCTTTTTGACAAGCTGCTTTAAAGATTATCTTTTGGATGAAGGGAAAATGGGAGTATAGTTGAAGATCATTATTATTAGAAATGTTAATATAAGCACATAGAACAACAATAATTTGTTTTTTACATTATGAAATTTTTGAATTTTGAATTTTTTTATTACCCAGCTTAAAAATACATTTGAAATAAATTCTTAATTGGTTAGAATATGATTGAATTCTGTCTCTTTAAAAATAAAGGCAGTTACTGGAATTGACTCTTGGAATACGTTTAAAGATGTTGTAACTTGCAGTCGTGGTTTATTGGCTAGTGATGTTGAAATTAGAATTTACAATCTACTTTTCTCAGTACTTAATGAGATTAATTTTCTTTAAATTTCCAGCAGTAGTTTTTAACCATTTACAAAGTTTTCATGAGGTGGCTAGTTTTTACTGACTCTTTATAAAGCTGTGCTGTAATAAGGTGTAGCAGTTGTGAGCCTCTCATCTTTTCAGATTAATAAGAACCACTCCCCCCATCGTGCTTATGTCCTCTCCCCTACTATATTAAGGTATGTTAGAAGAGGAAGGGGTTGGAAAGGAATGGTTATCTAGGTCTTAAGGGGTAGGGTTGGAACTCAGACTTGCTTGTCAAGACTGGAGGACTCCTCAGATGTTGGCCTAGATGTTCTTGGACCACCATTCTTATTCCCACCACTGTTACATGATATGGCTGGAGATGAATGCAGTGAAATTGATGGGAGGTAAATGGCAACTAAATTGTGCCCACAGGGTGAGAAGATAGAACCTTATATGATGATTGAAAAAGTTGGAGGAAGCAAAAGGGTCAGAGGGTATTTGGTTGTAAATATTGCAGCTGTACTGTGTTAGGGCTTTTATTGTCCCAACTATGGCTAGCAAAGGCTACTCAATTGCGTAACTCCAGCAGGCAGCATTCACATAGAATTTGATGTGAGTGATGCAGACTCCCTGGTTCTGAGCCAGACTGAACAGTCCAGCAATTCTATAATGATGGGGTTTTGGCAGGGCCACTTTTCCCTACTGGTCCTGACACTTCTTACCTGGTAGAATCTAGAAGCTCAGTGTCTTCTCTTATTGAATCTGAGGCAGCCTAAAAGGTAATGATAATAGCAAACACTTATGTAGCACTTAATTTGTGTCAGGCACAGTAAGTGTCTTTCTGAAACTCACACAACTATTAAGTGACAAAGCTGGGAAACAAACCCAGGCAGTGTGGCTCCAGACTCCAGACTGTGGCTTCCACTATCCCACACTATGTTTGCTGTTCCTTGTTTTTATTGTCCCCATTGCCTACTCATTCATTTAGCTGTTAGTGATTAACAAACATTCATTGAGTATGTACTATGTGCATACTCATAGTACATTAACTTTCTAGGGCTGAAGTATGTAGAACTTTCTAGAGCTGAAGATAAAGTCTTTACCCTCATGGGACTTATATTTTAGTTAAGGGAGAGTGACATGTAAATTGCATAATTTGAAATAACGGTAAGTATTTAGAATAAAATAGAGTGATGGTATAGGGAATGATTGGAAAGTGGGACTGTCTTACCTAGGATTATGAAGGAAATCTTTCTGAGGGGGTAACACTGTATTGAGACTTGAATGACGAGAAGCAGTTATGTAAAGATTAGGAAAGTGGGGATTCCAGGCTGCTAAAACTGAAATGGGAACAAGTTTGGTTATTTACTAGGGACCGGAAAGAAAAATAGCATGACTTAGAGCTTAGTAAGTAAGGTAGGTAGTAACTTAGTAAGTTAGTAAGGTAGACAGTGAGATCTCAGAGGAATGCAGCAATAGCATTCCAAGGGGGTGGAGTGGGCCTAGTAGGAATCTGTTTCTAGGGGAAGAGGTGTTTTATTACTGACATTATTTATGGTTGCCTGCATGCAGAGTTTGGGCAGGGAGCAGTCTGCCCCAGATGCAGGCAATAAGGAGATGCAGTGCATTGCATATTTTTTTAAAAATGATTCCAGTACATAACTTAAAATAACCATATCATTGAAGTGCATCATAAAGCATTATGTTTTGTGAACCATTAGAAAAATATTTGAAAATTTACTCGTTAATGGTGATTATGCTTTAAAAGAGCATTCTGGATACTGTGCACAGGGGATAAACATAGGACAGTGACCAAGTAGGAGGCTATTGTGTTGGCTCGGAGAGGTGAAAGTGGTAGTGGTGAACACGAAGAGAAGTAATTGCACTCTAAATATATATTGATTACTGTTCTTGGTGCCAGTTTTCTAAGACTGTAGCACTTACTTTGTAGGGCAAAGGAGTAAATGTCTTCTCTCAGTTAATTTTCAGACAGTGACCGTCCAGGTCAAAATTTCCAGGAATTTGGATTTTATTGCTTTTGTGATTCACTGAAACCACAGATTTCCCTGGGTAGAAACTTTCTGCCAAGACGTGTGTTTATGGACAAGAGGAAGGATGAACTTCCTCCAGGACTGGCACTGCTCTGCCCTGATGCAGAGGCCAGTCCACTGGGCCCACCTAGTTCTGTGTTCATGATGAATTTTCAAGGGCGGATTCTCTTAATTTGACCTGGCTCGTAAGGCAGATGAGTTTGAAGATACAGGTCACTTATTGAACACTTGCTTTTGGCATCCTACCAGTAATTACTACTTGTTCATTTTTATTTTGCTCCTGTTTTGTCTTACAGAGATGTTTAACATATTACGAATGAAGAAATTAACTTATATAGGTCTGTGTTTGTCTTTTCTGTTACAAGTATCTTGAAAGCCTCTGAGTAAAACAATACAATTGTCACATGATCACTTGTAGTACTGATTTGAATAATACTGTTGACAGATGGAAAATTTTGTGAAGAGTGGGTTCCTTTCTGTAGTCATTTTCAGCCATTTGCTTTTCCTTTCAAAGGCAAGCTTAGAGTCTGTCTTCTGTGTGCTGTCACAATCTGACATTTATTTGGAATCCTGTAACTCTGCTGTCCTTTGGCTTCATAGATGTTAAAGACCAGGAGGTGAATAGTGTATGCATGTGGAGACCATTTCACCGGTTTCCTGCACGAGGGTCCCAGCCGGCTGAATTGAGCCTGAGTAGCAATCCCTACACTCTCCTTATATGTCCTCCATGTCTCCCGTGGGGGATTTTAGACATGTTATTTGTGGCCTAAGAATTATTTTGCCCTGAGTTTTTACCTCCCATAAAGCTTAAGTGGAAGAATAGATAAATCGTTTAAAGTTATCACTTTTTCCTGCTGTTTGTCCATGTGAGGAACAAAGAATACAAATAAACTCGGTATCTTACGCATTTTAGAGAGATCCGAAATTTAAAAAAAAAAAAAAATGTTTTTCCAGGTGTTTTAAAAATTTGCAAGACCAATATAAAAGCTTAATTCAGCAGAGAGAGAGAGAGGAAAAATGGATGACCATCAGGATTTTTGAGAAATGGTATTTTTAATCTTTTTTTTAAAAAAAATTGATTGAATATTTCTGTAGAACAGTCCTTCGGTTTTATGCTTTTGATTTGATAGCATTCTTAAATGTTAAGTTTTATAAAAAGAAACTTACATCAGTAATATTGCTTATAGCTCTGACAAGAAGTATATATGTTATCTTCCTTTCTCCCAATGTGAATAAGCTAAGTAACTGCTAGTTTTAATTTTCTCCTACTTAGTGTTTGTTTTGTTTGGCTCTGCACGGTGGCTCATGCCTGTAATCCCAGCACTTTGGGAGGCCAAGGCGGATGGATCACTTGAGGTCAGGAGTCTGAGACCAGCCTGGCCAACATGGTGAAATCCCATCTCTACTAAAAATACAAAAGTAGCCGGGCATGATGATGCGTGCCTGTAATCCCAGCTACTTGGGAGGATGAGGCGGAAGAATCTCTTGAACCTGGGAGGTGGAAGTTGCAGTGAGCAGAGATCACGCCACTGCACTCCAGCCGGGGTGACAGAGCGAGACTCCGTCTCTTAAAAAAAAAAAAAACATTGTGAAAGACACTTGGTTATTCTTTCAATCTCAACACTGATTTTCCCTCCCTCCCTCCCTCCCTCCCTCCCTCCCTCCCTTCCTTCCTTCCTTCCTTCCTTCCTTCCTTCCTTCCTTCCTTCCTTCCTTCCTTCCTTCCCTTCCTTCCCTCCTTCCCTCCTTCCCTCCTTCCCTCCTTCCCTCCTTCCCTCCTTCCCTCCTTCTTTCTCTTCTTTCTCTTCTTCTTTCTCTTCTTTCTCTTCTTTCTTTCCCTGTCTTACTCTAGGGAAGCACTGAACTTCTTTTACTTTCTTATATTTGTATCTTTCTTGTTAATAACTTTGATCTATAAAAGTTAATTTTTGATTAGGGTGTTTTTAGCTATTGCTGGGAAAATACCTTCTTAATATAAGAATACAGCATTTCTATAAGAAGATTAAAATTAATATCAATACAGATTTTTTTTTATTGTGTCTTCCTTTTAAACATAGTTGTATTTGGGTCTAATCAGTGGGTTAAACAGGCTAAGTTTTATATAAAGAATTATTAAACTCTGATAAGAGTGACTATACGATATAAGAAAACTATATATTTTACCCTAGGACTGAGGGAGGAAGACCAAACTTGTAAGGGGCCCCACCTGCAAGGGCTAGGGCTCAGACTTCATTGGAGGAGGTATATTCAGTTCATTGAATTAGTAGAAAAGTTCTCTCTTATCGCCAGGCCAGAGTTGGTCTGTAGTCCATTGGCAGTCAGGGCAACCTGGAATGCAGGTGATCAGCAACATGTGGCATGGTTGTGCAGAGAGAGTGGCAGCTGGGTGGGAAACCACAGATGGGCAGCACGTGCAGACCTCCAGAGCAAGCAAACTAAGATGTTGATAAGGGCAACGGCGCATTAGTGTGCCTATGCAAGCAGGAAGCCTTTGGAGTGCTAGATTCTGTCTTGAGAGGGCTGGTTATCCCTTGGCCAGGCTCAGGCTGCAACCTTGCTGAGAGACTTGTATATCTGGACATTGGGCAGAACTGTTTGTCCTACAACTTGTTTTAGCATTTTCTGCTGAGAAATCTTAACATAGTTGTCTTAGTAAAGATGCTTAAAGGATTTGTGTCCATATAGCAATGCATATATTGAAGGGTGAATTTGGAGAAGAGAGTCATACAATTGATAACTGGCACAATCGTGTGTTTTTTTCCAGTTTACTTTTATGAGAAATTATGTTCATAGTGTTCTATCCATTCTTTGATTCAAGAGCATATGCTATGCATGCACCATGCTAGATGCTTGGGATTTCATCACAAGGCAGCAAGTAAAATTTTAAGTATGCATGAAGAATCATTTTATGTAGCTGTCACATTCTTGCTTGATACCTGATGGTAAAAAGACACTTTTTTGAGCATTGACAGAATAATTGCTTCATGTATGAGAGGACTGTGTCAAAGTAGTATTCTTCACATTAAGATAAAGTTTCGTGGCAGCAACTATTGAACCAATTGGGGACTTTGAATTGGAAGACCAAGATTCTGGTCTTGGTTCTTAAACATATAACAATCTGGGCCTTAGTTATCTGTGAAATTGTGTTGGACTTACTGGATTTAAAATTTTCTCTCACACCGTTTCTAATATACTGTGAGTCTTCCCTCGGATTGGAGCTGAAGATTAGAGTAAGGAAGGCCTAAAGCCTGTCACAGTCTTTTAGGACAGGGGTGCAAGAAGAAATAACTAATTTTTAAAAAATATATAGTTAGGATGGTTTAAGCAGAATCAATAGTTTGCCAGCAGATTGGATTCAAACAGGTCTAGTAATAGAGAAATACCAAGCTGAACTGTAATTCTGGAAATATTTCCCTGCTTTATAGAATTATGATTTTGATATAAATTTCTGAGTATAAAATATTTTATAAGGTGGGATTCTGGGTGAGTTTAAGAAAAAAGGAGTTGCTTAAAAAACAGTGTACAGAATGGGAGAAGATATGTGAATCACAGATAAGGGGTTTGTATCCAGAATATATAAAGAACTCTTATAACTCAATAATAAAAAGACAGCTGGTTTAAAAGGGAAAGTGATTTCATAGGCATTTCTCCAAAGATGTACAAATGGCCAGTGAGCACATGAGAAGATGCTCAGCATAGTCATTAAGGAAATGCAAATCAAAACCACAATGAGATACTACTTGATGCCTGCCAGAATGGTTATAATTAAAAAGACCAATAGTAGCAAGTATTGGCAAGGATGTGGACTAATTGGAATCCAAATACATTGCTGGTGGAAATGCAAGGTAGTACAGTCACTTTGGAAAACAGTATGGCAGTTCCTCAAAACATAGTTACCATGTATCAGTTAAACAGAGTTACCTAATGACCCAGTAGTTCTACTCCTAGGTACATACCCAGGAGAATTGAAAACATATTTATAATAGATAAAAAGCAAAAACTACTTAAATGTCAGTCAACTGAGAGAACAAAAATCTCGTAACTCTACGTAATGGAATATTATTCAGCCATAAAAGCAAATGAAGTTCTGATACATACCACAACATGAATGAACCTCAAAAATATTATGCCAAGCAAAAAACAAACCCACATGCAAAAGAACCATGTATTAAATTACTTCATTTATGTGAAATGTCTGGAATAGGCAAACTATAGAGATAGAAAGTAGTGATTTTTCAGGGGCCGGGGCAAGGGGGAATGGGAAGTGACTATTAATAGTCACAGGTTTCTTTTTGGGATGCTGAAAATGTTCTGAACTCTGAATATACTGAAAACCACTAAGTTGTATACTTTAAAAGGGGAGAATTTTATAGTATGCAAATTGTATCTCAAGTTGTTTATTTAGAAAATTTGAAACTGAAAAGTTTAAAAAAAGAGCTTAATTGGTCTGAGATTAAGCTGCAGTTGGCACTTCGTAAGTGCCAGTTCCATATTTCTTTCAAAGCTTTTTAAAAAAATATCTTTGGCACTTTGGGAGGCCGAGGTGGGCGGATCACGAGGTCAGGAGATCGAGACCATCCTGGCTAATACAGTGAAACCCCGTCTCCACTAAAAATACAAAAAAATTAGCCAGGCATGGTGGCGGACGCCTGTAGTCCCAGCTACTCGGGAGGCTGAGGCGGGAGAATGGCGTGAACCCGGGAGGTGGAGGTTGCAGTGAGCCGGGATCGCGCCACTGTACTCCAGCCTGGGCGACAGAGCGAGACTCCATCTCAAAAAACAAAAATATATATATATATACATATATATATATACACACACACACACACACACACACACACAAAGATATATATATATATCTTTGGTATTTAATGTTTACTGTGTTCAGTATTTTGACTTTATTTTTATTTTTTTGAGACGGAATTTCACTCTTGTTGCCCAGTCTGGAGTGCAGTGGCATGATCTCGGCTCACCGCAACCTCCGCCTCCCAAGTTCAAGCAATTCTCCTGCCTCAGCCTCCCGAGTAGCTGGGAATATAGGCATGCACCACCATGCCTGGCTAATTTTGTATTTTTAGTAGAGGCAGGGTTTCTCCATGTTGGTCAGGCTGGTCGCGAACTCCTGATCTCAAGTGATCTGCCCGCCTCGGCCTTCCAGAGTACTAAGATTACAGACGTGAGCCACCGCACCCAGTGACTTTATTTCTTTACACAACTTCTGGTTAACATTTAGGCTACTTGAAGCTGTACCTTTGTAGCTCAGCAATTAGAGGTAGTACCGGGAGAGTCAAGACATCTATCTTCTACCTGGTGGGATTTTTGCCTTGATAACACAAGTAGTCATATGTTTATATGTTTATGGTTTTTCTTATGAGTAAAAATGGCTGTGTGAATATCTAGGGAGAGGATGCAATAATGTAGAAAAAAATTAATTTTATATTTGCTTTATGTTTAGTTATGGAAAGATAAGTTTAATAAAAATAAGAAAAAATAATATATAAATGATGTCCTTTCAGCAACTTCTAGAGGGATATTTAAAACTTTCATCTCTTCATGTGAGGTATTCCATTATAATGTTGTTCATTTTTAATAACAAATAATTTATATCATTACAGACAGATTTGACCAGTTTTGGGCCATCAATCGGAAACTCATGGAATATCCTGCAGAAGAAAATGGATTTCGTTATATCCCCTTTAGAATATATCAGGTAGGAAATAACATTTTAAAAAACATCCATTTATGAAAGCCTCAGACATCTTACTTGAAGCACTCTAGTCCGGAACTCTTTGTCTGCGTAGTAACTAAACAGTATTTATTAGGGGTTTTCCAAACTGTGTCTTTCAGTGGCAATCAAGTCAGATACTGCACTAAAATATTTGACTCATATGCAGTTGGTGCTCGTTATTTGTAGATTTCATATTGGCAGATTCACATACTTGCTAAAATGTGTAACCCCAAAGTCAGTACTTGGAGCACTTTTATGGTCATTCAGAGTGGTGAACAATTGATTCACCTGATGCTCATTTCCCAGCTGAGGTTGATCAAAGCGAGGTTCTACCTTATTGTCTCAGCTGTCATACTATAAACAAGCCTTCTTTTCGCAGTGTATGTAGTGCCATGCTTTTACATTTTTGTGCTTTTTGTTAGTGATTTTGCTGTTTAAAACAGACTCCAAATGTAGCACTGAAGTGCTCTTTTTAAACAGAAGCACACATAGAACAAGGTTATGTATTGATCAGTTGATGAACATCTTGTGACCAAGGGCTCACAGAAACGTATTCCCCCAGGAGCGATGATTTCAATGTTTGTGGTACCCTTATAAAACAGAACTACTGCAAATCACAAGAATTTACTGTCTGTCTGTTTTGGATGATTAATCTTCAGTGTTGTACCACAAAGTAGGCAATAGGCTCTGAAGTCTTTCTCACAGCATATTTGCATGAGGTAAAGAAACTCCATGTTTCTGTACTTTAAAAGTGCTGGCATAAATATTGGCATTTAGTAAATATTAAATTTTTTAATCAGTGGCATTCCAGGAAGTAAGTTTCATACTATCATGAGAAAAGCAGTTAAGAACAAGAATTAGAAGCATAATGTCACAGACATAGACTCTAATCTAGTAGGACTTCCATTCAAATTCAGAGGTTTTTCATAACTTTCTTTGTAGCCGTTTTCAGTATCCCACAATCTTTACTAATAGTTACTTCTATAGTTATTTTAAAATCTTTTATAGAGCCATCACATAACTATGGGTTCAAAGAGGAAAACAGATTGTCTAATTGAAAATAAACATCTCAAAATACTGGAAGAACGAAGAATATTTATTTAGTGTTGCAGGTATAATTTTCAAGTAGTCCATATTTTTCACGAAGGCAGGGTTATTGTTAGGTTCATGCTTTGTGTCCAGGGTCTAGAAGAATGCTCGGCATTTGAATTTCTAATTTATTGAATCATTTATCATTTGTCAATTTTATTTTAATTATTTATATTCTTTGTATTTTACCACGAGCTCCACAGTAACATGCCATAAGGCATTCCCACAGCCTAGCAAAATATCTTACTTGTACAATTTAGTTGAATAAAATATATCACAGACTCTGAAGACATTTCTCAAAGAGTCTCGAAACTTTTGAGATTTATACCTCTCAGCACTTATTTGGGTCAAGTTCTGGCACATATATTTATACAAGAGATTCTTTACTGTAACCTCTTTAAACTCCTATAGGGAAAGTGTATTATACTTAATTTATGTCAGAATATAGTGCAGGTGTACAGAGGAAAGTTTTTCCATTTTGAATTTATTCTGTTTTAGGGGAAAATTGTCAGATAAATCCATACCTAGTGTTGTGTTATTATAATACACATAAGTTTGAGAGAGAGAGGGGGAGAGAAGGAGTGTGTGTGTGTGTGTGTGTGTGTGTGAGTGAGAGAGAGACAGAGAAAGAGAGAATGGTTTTTATAAAGTGCTGTAATTAGATAGAAAGTAGGAAGGTAGAGAATTCTCAAAATTTGCTTGACAAAACCTGGCTGCCAGATGGGGACTGTCTTAGGGCAGAACCTCCTGCTTGATCTTTAATGTGTCAAGGCACTTGGGCAGTTTTTCCTTAAATAGAAAGTGACAAAGAGCCTAAGGACAATATAGGTTCTCATTTGACCTACATAACTTTCCTTTTGGCTTTATCCCAGTTCCATTTTGATTTTTATTTGAATTTAATTAAAGTTTTAGAAATGAAATATGAAATGAATACAAAAATTAAGGAGTCCTAGTTTTTGCTAATTTGCCATTTCCTGGCTTTTCCTATTTCCCTATTTGGTATTCAGTCTTCAACCATGGCCTTGACCAAAGGAGGATGGAACTGTACTTTTTGTTTGCCTAATTGTGTCATCTAAAGGCAACATCAGATTTCTGTTGCTGACTTCTTTATGTCTAATTAGTTTGTATGGTTGTGATACTCTGTATGTTAAATGTAGCTTTTATTTGTGCAGCATTTTGATCAATTTACACCTTTCATTTCTTTAACAGACTAGATACAAATCTCTATAATATTTGAGCCCGTAAGTTACTAAGTAAATTTAAGGAAACTCTGAAAATCCAGATTTATTAATAAAGGGCTAATTTTTACTGAAATATTTGTTTTACTTTGCAGAATCCTAATAGAATTTCTGTATAACCAGAGAAGAGAGAGACAGAGTACTGAGCATGCTTGAGTGAGGCCCATTTTATCTTGTTGAAGCCTCAAAACCATCTTAGGATATAGGAATCATTATCTGATTTTACATGTGAGAAAACTGAGGCTCAGGAATTTTAAGTCGCTTGCCTCAGTGAATAAATGAAAAATGGAAGAACTAGAATCCAGACCCAGGCCTGATTTATGTGCAAAGTATGACTTGTTTATAATAATTAAGTTTATAGAATTTTCAGAACATAATTATCACAAAAAGTGAAGTCTGCTCAGACCAAATAAGTTGATAGGAGCATAGAATACCTGTGACTGGTGGTATTCTTTGAAGATTGACTTTTGTAAAGATTGTCATCAAACTGTATGTTTTTCATCTGTAATTCATTTATCATGAGCTCAAAATGTCTATAGTCAGGTGACAGAATTTTAGTGGTAAAAGTTAAATTGGTCCAAAAGCCATCTAGAGATGTTGCAGACCAAAATGTGTCATTTCTGTCATTTACATAACAGTTTAGTTTGGTGTGTGAGTTTCAGGTTTGTGTTCCTGAAGTCCAGGTGTTTCATATTAGCCAGTATTCTAGAGATGACATTAACGGCAGAAAATGTTACCGAATGTAACCAAAATGTTAGTTAGCACTTGTAAACAGGTGGTGATTAATGAAGGCATTTGTCAAAAATATTTGTTAAATGACTGTGAGGTCCTTAGGCATTGGCATTTGAGATGTAAAATGAAAATTGGGCACATCATACCTGTTTTTCAAGAAGCAATAGATTGATAAATGTTATCCTGCCATTGTACTTTGGGTACGAAAAATGTGTCTCATTGATTCATTCAGCAAGTTTATTTACACACATATTTGCCTGCCATGCCCTATGCTATGCACAAGGGATACAACTGATGATCGATATTATGTATCACCCCTTAGAAAGGTTATAGTCTAAAGGTGGAAAGAAACAAATCAACTAAGAATACAAATATAACATTGGAACTGTGATTGCTGTGAAGAAGAGATACACAGTGCAATAAAAGCTTAATGCCCCAGGAAGAATTTGTTCTAGTTTGGGAGGAGAGAAGGCTGCCTTGAGGATATGTTGCATCCCCAGAGATTTGACAGATAGGAAAGGTGAACTTAAGATAGGCAAAGAGTCATGAGAAGACCTTTGTAGGCACAGGGGACGTTGTAAGTATGAGGACAACCTGTTTGTCTTGAGCACAGAGTTGGGATAAGGCTGCAAAGGTGAAAGACCATATTAACGAGTTTTCTCTGTATCCTATAAAGAATGGGAGATCCTAAGAGATTTTTAATTATCTGAATATCCATTCATATTTATTCAACAGAGATCATTCAGTCTCCTACTTTGTTCTACATGTTGTTCTTAAGGTTATAAATAAATTTAGAGAATCTTCATAGAAACAACCTAGCAATGTTATTTTTAGTTTTAGAAAAACGAGAAGCTGATAAACAATCTTGTTTTCCTGTAAAGTTAAAATGAGACCAGCCTGGATACAACACAGTGAGACCCCAACTCTAGAAAAAAAAATTTTTTAATGAGCCGGATGGGATGGTATGCACCTGTAGTCCCAGCCACTTGAGAGGCTGAGGTGGGAGAATCACTTGTGTTTGAGAGGTCAAGGTTGCAGTGAGCCTTGACCACGCCACTGCACTCCAGCCTCGGCAACAGAAAGATACCCTATCTAAAAAAGAAAGAAAGAAAGAAAGCATGGTTCCTACTTGTCTTTACTTTTTATATTTTATTTTATTTTATTTTACTAATTAATTAATTTATTTATTTATTTTGAGATGGAATCTCGCTCTGTCGCCCAGGCTGGAGTGCAATGGTGCAATCTTGGCTCACTGAAACTTCCACCTCCCAGGTTGAAGCGATTCTCCTGCCTCAGCCTCCCGAGTAGCTAGGATTACAAGCGTCCACCACCATACCCGGCTAATTTTTGTATTTTTAGTAGAGATGGGATTTCACCATGTTGCCCAGCTGGTCTCGAACTCCTGACCTCAGGTGAGCCACCTGCCTCAGTGCACCTCCCAAAGTGCTGGAATTACAAGCGTGAGCCACTGCGCCCAGCCTTTTTTTTTTTTTTTTTTTTTTTTTTTTTTAATTTTATTTTTTTCCAGAGAGGGTCTTGCTCTGTCACCCAGGCTTGAGTGCAATGATGTGATCTCAGCTCACTATAGCCTCTGCCTTCCTGGCTCAAGCGATCCACCCACTTCAGCCTTCCAAGTAATTGGCACTACAGGCATGTGCCATGCCCGGCTAGTTTTTGTATTTCCCACTTGTCTTTGGAAGAAGTTGTTCATTAGTTATAGAAAAGTAAAATAAAGTAGAATTTGAACTTCGTTTTGTTTACTTCATAATCCCCAGAATTCTGCTTCCTTTCCCATAGATTATCTCAGTGTAAAGTTGTTCATTTGTATCATTAAAGCGCCATTAATATTTTAATTCTTTTGGGAGGTTTACTAGCTATTTTGGTTAAGCAAATCTATTTAACTTCTATGTCATGTGCTAAAAGTATTTAAGAATCTAGATACTTACCGGTTTTGGGGGGAGAAAAAGTACATTTTTCAAAATGGAAACTAGGATGTCAGGGATTAACTTGGTACCTTCTAAACTGAAGAAGGAGCCAAATTTTAGACTCTGTTTTGTTTCCAGAAATGTTGATTTATGGATTTGGAAAAGTGAGGACAATAGAAATAGGTGGCAAATTATGGCCATGTTTGTTAGGATTCCTCCCCTCCAGGGTTTTAGCGATGTTGATAAGAAATTATATTCTACTTTTTCAGTTGTTTTCCATTTTAGTAGGTATCTTGCAATAACATCTTACAAAAAAGTCAGGAACCATGAAAGAAAGACTTACCAGTTAGTAAACTGAATATTATTGCTTTTAATTTAGTGTTTCAGTCATTTCAAAAAGATAGACAACATAATTTGTAATACATTTTGAACTGCAGATATATCTCTAGCATAATATAATATACATATTCTGTTTTTCAGCTGAATGTAAGTTGCTTAAGGTGTTTTTTTTTTGTTGTTGTTATTTATAGTATTTTTCCTTAATATTATTTTGTTTTAGTTTTTAATCATGGTAAAATAAATATAACATAAAATTTATAATCTTAACCATTTTCAGTAGTGTTAATTATGTTCACATTGTTGTACATTCATTCTCCAAAACCCTTTTCTTCTTGCAAAACAAACTCTATACCCATTAAACAACTCTCTGTTTCCCCATTCTACTTTATGGATTTGACTTCCATATGTACCTCATACAAGAGGAATCATACACTAATTGCCTTTTTGTGACAGGCTTATTTCACATAGCATGATGTCCTCATTGTTTACCTATATTGTATTATGTGTCAGAATGTCCTTTTTTTGGCTGGGTGTGGTGGCTTGCACATGTAATCTCAGCACTTTGGAAGACTGAGGCAGGCGGTTTGCTTGAGCCCAGGAGTTTGAGACCAGCCTGGACAACATGGTGAAACCCTGTCTTCTATAAATATGCGTGTGTGTGTGTGTGTAATTTCCTCTTTTTAAAGGCTTAATAATATCCCATTGTATATATATACCACATTTTGCTTATCCATTCATCTGCTGGAGTTGCTTCCACCTTTGGGCTATTGTGAATAATGCTGCCATGAACAGAGGTGTATTAGCATTCTCCAGAGAAACAGAACCATCGTGGTGGTGGTGGTGGTGGTGGTGGTGGTGGTGGTGGTGGTGGTGGTGGTAGTAGTGTGTGTGTTGTCTAGAGAGAGATTTATTTTAATGAATTGGCTTACCTGGTTTTGGCAGCTCTTCCTTGAGTCTACAGCCTACCCCATCAGACCCTGGACTCACCAAGCCAGGGTGATTGGGTGGGCTGTCAACTCAAGGAAGAGTTGCAGTTGAGTCCAAAGGCAGTCTGTTGGCTGAATTTCTTGCTCAAGGGAGGTAAGTCTCTTTCTGTAAGACCTTCAACTGAATAGATGAGGCTCACCTACATTGTGGAGGGTAATCTGCTTTACTCAGAATCTACCAATTTAAATGTTAACCTCAGCCAAAAAATATATATATATATGCATCCAGAAGAATATTTGAACAAATATCTGGGCATCGTGGGTTGAGTTGACATGTAAATGTTGAAATGGGTGTACACCCTGTTTTCAGTTCTTTGGGGTATTTACCCAGAAGTGGATATTCCTATCATAAGATAATTTTATTTTTATTTTATTGAGGAACAGCCATACTGTTTTCCATAGTAGCTGTACCACTTTACATCCCCACCAACAGTGCACAAGGGTTTCAGTTTTTCACATTTTCGCCAATATTTATTATTTTCTGTTTTTCATACTAGCTATCCTAATGCATGTGGGGTGTAATCACTAATGAATAGTGCTCAGCATCTTTTCATGTGCTTGTTTATCATCCTTGGAGAAATGTCTATTCAAGTCCTTTGCCCATTTTTGAATTGGGTTTGGGTATTTTTTTGATGAGTTGTAGGGTTTAATTTGTTCTTTTTTTGAGACAGAGTCTCGTTCTGTCGCCTGGGCTGGAGTGCGGTGGCATGATCTTGGCTCACTGCAACCTCTGCCTCCCGGGTTCAAGTGATTCTCCTGCCTCAGCGTCCTGAGTAGCTGGGATTACAGGTGCCCACCAATATGCCCGACTGATTTTTGTATTTTTAGTAGAGATGGGGTTTCACCATGTTGGCCAGGCTGGTCTCAAACTCCTGGCCTCAAGTGATCTGCCTGCTTTGGCCTCCCAAAGTGCTGGGATTACAGGCATGAGCCACCGCACCCAGCCTAATTTATTCTTTTTTAATGGCTGCATTATGTTTAGTCTGTAGATGCACTGTAATTTGTTCAGTATTCGCTATCAAGTTTTTTTTTCTAGTTTTTACCGTTATAAACAGTACTACAGCAAATGGCATTATATATGTATTTTTTTTTAGGTATGGAATAGATACCCAAGAATGAGTTTTTGCATCAAAAGGTAGAGATTTAAAAAACAGTTGCCAGCTTACTTTTCAAAAATGTGTTAGTTTAAATTTTCACCAACAGTATATGAGAGCATGCTTCTCCCCTTACATCTCCACCAGCAATAGGGCATTATAACTCTGATTTTTAGTAATGTTGTGGGTATAGAGAGAGATTTTTACTTCAACTAATAATTCACACTTAGTAAGTTTATAAATCTGTTCATCTTTGTTGACCATTTGGACTTGGTTTTCTGTAAATTGCATTCTATTTTGTTTTGCCTATTTTTTCTTCTTATCTTTTTGTTTTATAAAATAATTTTTATATATATTACGTTTTTACTGTCAAACACATTGCAAAATATCATAACTATAATTCATCTTGATTTTTGTGGTATCTTTATGTAAAAATAAATCTTTATATATCAAATATGCCCTTCTTTTTCTTAGAAGTATATGGATTTCTTTCTTTGTTAAAAAGGCCCCTTAGCCAGGCATGGTGGCACACACCTGTAGTCCCAGCTATTCAGGATTCTGTGGTAGGAGTATTACTTGAACCTGGGAGGTTGAGGCTGCAGTGAGCCATGATCATGCCACTACACTCCAACTTGGTCAACAGAGCAAGACCCCATCTCAAAAAAAAAAAAGGTTCTTTCCCACAATGTATTGTGTGAGATAGGTGTCTACGAGACAGCTTATCATTTATTATATACACTAAGGGTTGGCAAACTTTCTTCAAGGGCCAGATCGTAGGTATTTTCAGCTTTGTAGACAAGATGGTCTCTGTTGAAACTGTGTGATTCTGTAACATGAAAATATTTATAGACAATTTACAAATGATAGGCTTGGCTTTGTCCCAGTAAAACTTTATTTGCAAAAATAGGCAGAGGCCACAATTTGGCCAGTGGGCCATAGTTTACTGACTCGTGATCTAAGCTGTCCTTTTCCCGCTGGATGAATATGCCACCCCTGCTTTATAGTAAAGTAGTTTGACTACTAGAATCTAATTCTGGATTCTTTATTCATTCCATCAGTATATGTATTTTCTTATGCCAGTAATATTTTATTTAATTTTAGCATTCTGATATCTGTTGGAGCAATTCATTCCTTCTCCTTTTTTCATACTTTTCTTGGTTATTCTCAGTCATTAATTTTTCATGACTTTTAAAATTACTTATTCAGTTCCCCATAGTGTCCTGTCTGATTAGAGGTGGAAATACATTAAATTTTGATTTAAATTTTGTTATAATTCACTTTCTTATAGTATAAAGTCTTCCCAGACAACATGATATTTCTTTTTATTCAGATTTCGTTTTATGTTCTGCATAGATTTTAAGGTTTTCTTCAAATAGACCATTTTTCTTTTTAATTTATTTCCAGGTGTTATGTAGATTTTGTTTTTCTTTATTTTGTTTCCATTTCTAGTTATTTATGGCATTGGAAAAACAAAGAAAAATCTCATCCTACTGTGTTTTTACAAACTTTTTTTTTCTTGCTTTATTGCATTGCTCTTATAGTATTGCATTACCAAGACTGTTCTGAATAACGATGGTTCTAGTAGACTTTTCTGTGTTTGTTTTCTGGTATTAATTGATACGGTTTACGTGTTTCATCAGTTAGAATTATAACGTAGTCTTTATCAGATCTAAGTGATTTCCTTCTAGAGTTTTTAATTAGAAATGATACTAAATCATTTGCTAGTTTGATGAAGTTACTGGATCCCCACCAACCACTGGTACTTCTGTGTTTTCATTCCATAACGCTGACCTTCCCTTTTCCTGAAACTCATTATCAGGTTATTAAAAAATACTACCCATGTTACTCATCAAGAGCCTTTATTGTTTCCCCCCATTTCAAAGATACTTATTTAGCATTTGTATTTCATATTCCAGATATTTTCTCAGTATCAAAGGTATCAATATCTGGCAGGGCTCTTGGTAGAATTCTCTTTGTTCCCTGGTCTTCTATCTGTCTGCCTCAGGAATAGAAAGGATTCAGCCTTTCATTCAGCTTTTTATTTTCGTATGGCTGCTAGTTCCTCCCAGGGAAGAAAACATTGCAGAGGTTCTAGCTTTCTCCATGTACGCCCTTCCCCAACCTCAGCAGCTGCTTAGCTCAGGAGAGCTGGTGTGTTAATAGGAGATAGAATTTGGAGGAAAGGGGAGAGACGGATGGATTAACTCCCAGAATCCCATCCAAGTATAGTTGTTAATATGTTCTTTTTCATTTAGAGATTTATATTACAGTAATATTTGGGGTAAGGTATCTTTAATACTTAATTCACGCCCTAGTTATGGCAGTAGCATGCTAAGATACATGTTGAGAATCTGTGCTTAAAAGTATGATTTGTTCACTTGAACCTGGGAGGTGGAGGTGGAGGTTGTGGTAAGCCAAGATCACGCCACTGCACTCCAGCCTGGGTTACAGAGCAAGACTCCGTGTCACAAAAATAAAAAATAAAAATAAATAAAATTTTTAAAAATATGATTTTTATCTCATATGTAAAGACAAAGTATGGAATGGATGCTTAGTGCCTAAAAGGACTTCACTTCTGATTCAAGTAAAGACAAAAGTTACAAGAAGATAAATACTGGTATGTTAAAGACAGATCACTCATACATCTTTTTGTAATGATAGTAATCTAAGGTCAGTATATGAAGTTAATGTCATTTCTTCCCAGAATACTTTAAATATTGGTTAAATACCCAAGGAGAAGTGTTCTTTGGTAAATGTAGAGAAGCTAAGGCTCTGTACTGTGCTTCTGTCTTTATGCTCCTCACAATGCCTCTCACAAAATAGGGACTGCATAAATACATAAACTATATGAACAAACTAAGGAAATCCTAACCAACTATATAAGCGGTGATTATTTGGGGCTCATAATATGATGTACTGTAATGTTCATATCATACATTCTTTTTGTGGAATTCTGGACTGGTTCAGTTAGGCAATAATTGTTATTTTCTACTATTGCTCTAAAGTTGTACAACAGTATTATGGGATGTAGAGTAATTTTAAAAATCTGTATTATAGCACTGTATATCTTGTAAAATACCTTTACACTACCTTGTTTGACTTTCATAACACTTCTGTGGGGTAGACAAGGCAAGTATTATTTTTTAAGTTGGAGGTCAATGACCAGACAAAGGATAGCCAGCCAGTAAGCAGTGGAACAAGGACTAAAGTACAAATCTGCTTCAAAATAGTATATGCTGCATGTGCATATTATAAAGAAATATCTTTTTTGCAAGAAGATGAATATGTTTATTGAGGTTTTAGCAGTTGCATATGAGATATTTCATGGGCATGGGTTGGTTCAATTAATGAAAATTTCATTGGAGCATTGTGTGATTTGAATTTTAAAGGATTAAAGAAATAGAGCCCAGCTTTCTTTTCTTTTATTGGGTTTAGTTTTGCTTTTATTTAAAATTTTCTTTTTATGTAATGTATTTCATTAACTTGCAAATTATGTTTTAAAATTAGTTGGAATCCTAATTATTTAAAAAATTAAATTTGCCCAATTTACCAAAGTAGAACAGTAGGACTATTGCAGGTACAGTGGATGTGGAGTGGAACATAAAGATATATTAATAATTTGAGAATTCTTCAAACCAAAGGCTCAAGGATTAGTTTTCTTAGATTTGTGGGTCAAAAAATTAATATATGTTTATATGTGTGTGTAGATGTACATGCGTGTACATGTATGTGCATGCATACATAACATATGAATTGAATTCATGCTTTGGGTAAGCAGAGTTCTATGTGCTTGTGATACTCATTAGTGAAATAAGCACCGTGTTTGCTTTCATGGGGATTATAATAATAGACTAAGCAAACCAGACATACACGGAGTAAAGCAACTTATACAAAAAAATGTCCCCACTGTGTTTAATTTTTCATTCCAAGACTGTAGTTTATTCACTTGCGGGGAATAGGCTTACTACCTGAAGTTCAGGAAAGCATCTTTAGTTACAAATTTCAGTTAACTATTTCGCAAAAGATATAGGAATGGCTAATAAGCACATGAAAAGATACACAATATTGTTACTCATCAGGAAAATGAAAATAACAGTGAGATACTGCCTCACATTCCCTAGATTGGATAAATTTAAAAAGTTGACAGTACTAAAAAGATTAACAAAGTACTAAAAAGGCTATGGAGCAAATGTAACTCTCATACATTATTAGTAGGAGTGTAAAATGGTAGAAATCACTTTAGACAAGAGTTTACCAGTTTCTTTTAAAATTAAACATATACTTTCTGATCCAACAGTTCCAACAGCTCCACTCGAGAAAAATGAAAATGTATGTCCGCGAGAACATTGTACACAAGTTTTCATAGCAGAATTATTCGTAATATCCATCATAATAGCTCAGATGTCTGTCAGCAGGTAAATGAATAAACAATTGCATTACATTCCTAAAACAGCATACTATTCAGGATTAAAGGGAACGATACATGCAACAATATGGATAAATGTTGCAGAACAGTGTTTTACATTGAATCAAAAGAGCCAATACAAAGAGAATATACTCTATGATTCTGTTTTTAAGAAGTTCTAGAACAGACAAAGCTAATATTTAGTGACAAAAAAATGATTCTTCTGAGGCCCAGGTCTGGGCCAGATCAGGAGGGTGGAGTAGAGATGGACGCAACCAGTAAGGGACAAGAAGGAACTTTAGGGCATGATGGAAATGTCCAATATCTCGTTGAAGGGGTCCTCTTGAAACTGTAACACTGTTACAGTTTGAACTATATACTTAAAATGTATTCATTTTATTGTATTAATTAAGCTTTTTTTTAATAAAAAAAGCTTCAATGAAGCTTTTTTTTTTTTTTTTTTTTTTTTTTTTTTTTTTGCCGTTGCAGGATTTAATAGAGTGAAAACAGCTCCCATACAAAGGGAGGGGACCCAAAGAAGGTAGCCGTTACTGGCTCGAATGCCTGAGTTTATATCCCGATCATTGTCCCTCCCGCTGTGCTCTCAGGCGATAGATGATTGGCTATTTCTTTACCTCCTCTTTTTGCCTAATTAGCATTTTAGTGAGCCTTCTTTACTACCCGATTGGTCCGGTGTGAGCTAAGTTGCAAGCCCAGTGTTTAAAGGTGGGTGTGGTCTCCTCTCCAGCTAGGCTTAGGGATTCTTAGTCGGCCTAGGAAATCCAGCTAGTCCTGTCTCTCAGTCCCCCCTCTCAACAGGAAAACCCAAGTGCTGTTGGGGAGGTTGGCCGACAACCGCTCTAACTGCTTGCTGCTGAACTGGGGCATAGTAGGGGTCGTGCAGTTGAGATTTCCTCAGGAGGGGTGCCTTCAATGTCATTAACATCAGAGCATGAACTAGCAGGCCGGTCCAGGGATCCGTGGTAGATCTTAGTCATGGACTGCATCTGGGGCTCCATTTGAAGAACATTTGTAGTTTTATAGCTTCGATTCTGGAAGAGACAAACTTAGCAAGGAGGTTAAAGATACAGGGTCCAAAGAGGAGTAACAATATTATAACTGCTAGAGGTCCTAAGAAGGGGAGAATCCAGGGCATCCACTGGCTGAAGAGGCCCCAGGGTCTGGTATTTTGAAGTTCCTCTGCTCTACATTGTATTCGATCTCGAATTTAAGTTTCTCAGTGAAGATTCCAGATTGATTAACATAATAACAACATTCTTCCCCTACAAATAAACAGGTTCCCCCTCTTTCAGAGGTTAGCAAATCTGAAGCTCTTCAATTTTGAAGGACTACTGCTGCTAGGAAGTTAAGTTGATCTTGCAAGGTTGACCAGGGAGTCGGCGACTTGTTCCATGTCACCATTTAGTTCTTGAGGTAGTTTGTAGTAGAACTGAGTAGAGGTTGTGATACCACCAGTGCCAGTACCTAGTCCACCTAGCACTCCTGCTCCGATAACAAAAGGAAGAATGGGTACTCTTTCGTTGGGGGGCTTAGGTACAACATAATTGTATAAATCTTGTTCAGTGTAAATGGTTCTAGGGGGCACTAAGAATGAGGGGAAGCACATAGATTCTAAAGAGCCATTCAAACGACAATAGGCTAAGGTACCACAGACAAAAAATATCCCTGAGGGTAGGCAGACCATTTGTGTGGGAGGAATTACCCACCTGATGCATTGGGAGTTGGTTGTGTCTATTGTATTGCTAAATTTTACACAGGTGAGGTTTGAGGTATGGGTTATTTCCAGATTGGAAACAAGAGGTCCTACTAAAACAGAAGTGGTGTTTATTTCTGTCCTGAAGTTGTTCCATTGTTCAGGTATAGGAATTGAAATGTAGGCCTGAAGTGCAGGGGGAGGCACATCCAACAGTTAGTAGGGTTTTGGGGCGAGACCTCATCGAGCCCAGTGAGGGTGGTATTAAATAGGCTTACCAGGCAAGTATGGGTATGGAGGGTTTCATGTTGTTTTGAGAGATCTAGTCCTTTGTAGGGGTTAGGGGTACCATGTACTCAGGTCAGTTGGGAGATTACTTCCTTTACGTGTTTTTCTCTTGCCTGATCTTGAACTCCACCCCCATCAGACATACTGGTATGGGTGAAGTAAGTCCAACAGATAGTGGCTCCAAGCCCCCAGGACAACTAGGATTAATCATTTTCCCTGTCCAATAATGAGTATTTGCATGCATGCAAGGAGTGGCAGAGGCATAGCAGTTGCGGGGCATATGGGTGTGTGCAGTGAAGGTGGGGTTTCCCTTAGATAAACTCCTATACGATGGGGCATTAATATTTCCGGGAAGCCACATTCTCCATAGAAGCTCTTGGTAAGGGGAGCTACTGGTCGTACAGCGGCATGGAGGGGGTGCAGTGGGAGTGAAAGGGAGTAAGAGAACAATAGAGAGAAAAATATGGTAAGGGAGGGCCACGGGGATTTACAATTTTAGTTACTTTCCTCATGATTGTCTGACAGCCACAAGTCTCCTTTAGCAGTGAGTATGCCATTCACATCATGAGATGTCCACACGGTAAGATCTCTTCCTTGTATTATTTTAACTACTTCAGATACTAAGACTGCTACTGCCGCCACTACCCTTAAACGAGGCCAACCCTTTGCCACTGTGTCAATTTCCTTACTCAGGTATGCCACAGGTTGCAAGCTTATCGACCTGTGTAAGGACTCCTAGAGCTATTCCTGTTTTTTCTGTGACATATAAAGTCTTACCCCGTTGGCAAGCTAAACACTGGGACTTGGGTTAGGGCCTGGAAAGCCGCTTCTGCTTCAGGTGTCCATCTTACTAAATGGGTATTGGCTTTCCGAGTTTCCTTAGTGTATATAATAGTCTGGCTATGTCGCCGTACCTGGGAATCCATATTCGGCAGAAACCTGTTATGCCAAGGAATCCTCTTAGTTGCTTTAGGGTTTTGGGATGAGGATAAGCCAGAATAGGCTGGGTACATTCATCACTGAGGGCCCTGGTGCCTTTGGATAATTTTAGCCCTAAGTATTTAACCCGCTGTGAGCAGAGCTGAGCCTTTGGTTTGGAAGCCTTGTAGCCACAGGTAGCCAGGAAATTTAAGAGCGCTTGGGTGGCTTGATGGCACAAGGTTTCTGAATGGGCGGCTAGAAGTAAATAATCCATGTACCAAAGGACAAGAGTGTCCAGGTATGAGAACTGGCTCAAGTCTTGGGCTAATGCCTGGCCAAATAGATGGGGGCTATCCCTGAACCCTTGGGGTAAAACAGTCCAGGTGAGTTGAGACGTTAGGTTCGAAGGATCTTCAAAGGCAAACAAGCATTGAGAGTCAGGATGTATAGGGATGCAGAAAAAGGCATCCTTAAGATCCAGGACTGTAAAGCACTCTGCTTCCTCTGGCATTTGGGAAAGCAGAGTATAAGGATTAGGTACAGCTGGGTATAGAGGGACAGTGACCTCATTGATAATCCTGAGATCTTACACTAACCTCCACTGTCCATTGGGTTTCTGTACTCCTAAAATTGGAGTATTGCAGGGGCTATTGCATGCTTTTACTAGGCCTTGGGCTTTTAGGTCCTTAATCTTTTGGAGCCCTTGTTGGGCCTCGGGTCTGAGGGGGTACTGCCTTTGATAGGGAAAGGCAGCGGAATCCTTTAGTTTAACTTGAACAGGATGGGCATTCTTTGCTCATCCATATTGTCCTTCTGTTGCCCGGACTTCAGGATTAAGTCCTTTCTCAAGCAGGGGACAACAAACGGGTGTTCTCCTATGTTCAGGTGTATAATGGCCCCTGCTTTTGCTAGAATGTCTTTAGTGGGGCTTTCAGGCATAATTAGAAAAGCATGTGAAAAGAGTAAAGTTCCCCAGTCACAACTTAGTGGCTGGGAGAAGTATGTAGTGACTGGCTGTCCTAGGACCCCTCAGATGGTGACAGATCTGGAGAGCAGTTGTCTGGGACAGGAGAATAAGATGGAGAAGGCCGTGCCAGTGTCCAGGAGACAGTTAACCTCCTGGCCCTCAGTGGTCAAGCATACGTGGGGCTTCGTGAAGGTGATGGCATGGGCTGGCACTTGCCCCGGGCACCCTCAGTCCTGGGGCTGGATCATCTGGTTAGTGTTTTCTGACTCAAAGGACCTTCGTTCCCTGGGGCAGTGGGCCTTCCAGTGATTCCCTTGATGTAAGGGGTGTAGACGAGGTAGTGGCTTATTTCTATTTGGACAATCTTTTTTAAAGTGTCCTTGTAGACCTCACAGGAAGCAAGCCCTATTAGGCATTCAATTTGCCCAGCTTTTCCCTTTTCCAGAGCCTCCAAAATCAGCTTGCTGAGGGCCATGAGTAAAGCGGTGGCTTTTTTTTTTTGAGACGGAGTCTCACTCTGTCGCGCGGTGGCCCTTTCTTTATCCTGTTTGTCCCATTCCGCCTGCTCCTCCTGATCTCTATTATAAAAAACCAAGGTTGTCAAGTTCAATAGGGTTTCTAAGTTTTGCTCTGGGCCTAAGGCAGAGTTTTGAAGTTTTTTCCTAATGTCTGCAGCTGACTGAGTGATAAACTTATCCTTTGAGATTAGTTGGCCTTCAATAGAGTCAGGCGATAGAGACATATGCTTCCTCAATGCCTCCCTTAGTCTCTCCAGAAAGGTGGTAGGATTTTCTTCCTTTCCCTGTGTTATAGTGGACATCACTGAATAATTCATAGACTTCCTCCTAGTTTTCCTTAGTCCTTCCACTCAAGTTAGCAAATGTCTGTGGCACCAATCTCCATCTTCTGATGCTGTGTCCCAGTGAGGGTCTACACTGGGAACTGCCTGTTGGCCTGTGGGGAATCGTTCTCTTTCCTCTGTTGTCATCCTATCATTGACCTGACTGAGATACCAGAGATCGCCAAACTCGGGCTGCAGTTATGGCAGGACTTTCTAGGGTTAGTGTCTGATTTAGCAGTAACATTATGTCTGTCCGTGTCGAATCAAAGGATTGTCCTAACCCTTGTAAAACATCAATATAGCCATCTGGGTTATCTGAGAGTTTACCTAGGTCTATTTTAATTTGCTTTAAGTCTGAGAGAGAAAAAGGTACATGCGCTCTGACTGGGCCGAATTCTCCTCCTCCCACTGTTTGGAGGGGGCATAATCAGGGGATATTGGCACTCTTTGGTTCATTCTTTACCCCTTTGTCTATCTCCTTTTGGACCGTTTCGGTTGAAGGGGGTCCTTATTAGTTGGGGAAGGAGTCCAGGGGACACTGGGGTAGGGAGGTGGACTCTGAGGGCTTCCTGTAGGGCATAAATCACACTTTTTACATAATTGCAAGTTGTCTCTTAATGAAAAGAAAGTTTGTACATATGGCACTTCACTCCATCTGACTTCTTTTCTACAGAAGAGGTCTAGCTGTAAGATGGTGTTACAATTTATACTTCCCTCAGGGGGCCAGGTTTCTCCCCCTTGAAGAGGATATTGTGGCCAGGCGGTACTGCAGAAGAATATAAGTCATTTTTTTCTTAGCATCTGAGAGTCAAATTGGTCCCAGTTCTCCAGAATACATCTTAGGGGCGTTTTTACCTTGGGGGGAACATTTCCCATCTGAAGAAAGAACATAGGGATGCCAGCACCCCAGTCATTTTCCAATGAATATTAGTCCTACAGCGTCCTCTGCGGTCCTAATGCTTATTCCTTTCCAGGGTGTGTAACCACCCAAGGACGACCTCTGCTTATCGGATTAGTTACGCTCACCGATGTAGCACTCCTCACCCCCTTTCCCGCCTTTCTTGACCACAAAGAAAGGGGTCTGGGCTGCTGGATTCTAGTGGTCCTTTACCAGTATTCCTAACATTGCCTTTGTGCTCAGGGGTGAGTCCTAGAGCTGGGCTGGGTCCCTGAGTATTTCATAGCAACCCAGCTGCCCCATCAAGATGCATTTCCATAAACAACAGTTCCTATGCAAATTCATTTCAGAGAGGGTGTAGGTAACCTTTTGAGTCAGGATTGAGACTGTAAGTACTTTACAGTCTCTTTTTGATTCTGTAAGTACTTTAAGGCTTGGCTGACTGCAAATGGCCCGCAGATTTGAGAAGACCAATTATTAGGCAATTTTTCTAACTCTGCTTCCACAAGAGTCTCCCTATCAATTACTGAATACCCATTGTGGTTTTTACCTCAATCATCTGGGAGGAACCATCTATTGTCCTGTCCTGAAGGGAGTTCCTCCTAGGTCTGGTCGGACCTTTGTATGGTAATTAAGATTTAAATCCCCTGTAAGGAAATCTGCTGGGTTAAGGGAATTATCAGTGGTTAGTGTTAAATTACCTTTTTCTAACAGACTAGCCCCATACTTTAAGATTTTTGAGTTAGTAAGCTACCTTTTTGCTTTTTTGACTTAGAATAATTCTGAAGTGGTGAGGTGTGCTTACAATGAGGTTTTGTCTAAAAGTTACTTTTCTACTTTTTTCTGTTAGCAAAGCAGTTGCTGCTACAGATTGAATGCATTTGGGCCATCCGTGGGTCACTGGTTAAGGATTTTTGATAGGAAGGCTATGGGTTGTCAGTGGTCTCAGTGTTTTCAGTCTATGCCCTTGTTTACACTGACAACAAGGTAATATTGGAGTGTTATAGGGTCAGGGAGAAGACCGTCAATTATCACTTACAGGTTTTAAATTTACCCTTACTTTTAAAGGAATAGGGCACACTGTTGTGTTTTTTTTTTTTTTTTTTTTTTTTACTATTTCTATCTTTCTTTCTCTGACTCCCTCTTTGTCTCTGCCTGTTTCTCCTCTTTGTCTCTCTCCTCCTCTCTGTCGGTCTCTCCTCTGGCTATCTCTCTGTCTCTGTCTCTGTCTCTCTCTCTTTCCTCTCTTAGCCATTTACAAACTTGGGACCCTGGCAAGGGTGGTGGGGAACAGGTCCCACGTAACTGCCCATGTCGAGAGCTGTATACCTAAATCAGGAGGGGCACCAGAGACGAGACTCCCTGGGTTTATAGCCTAGATGCCTAAGGACGCAGCACAGAGCTTCCTTGGATCCCTTTGGAGATACAACTTGCTAGAGGAAATGAAAGTCTGAACCATTAGTACCTAGGAGGCAGGGATCCGAGGAAGTAGATTCAGAGGTAAGGAGAATTTTGGGGCTACACTTTCAAGATTGTCGTGGTCGGGACCCAGGAGGTATGGGTCAGAAGGAAAGGTAGGGCGCGCACATGGGCAGCTGTTGAGCAGAGACTTCTGGCTGCACCATGATCTCAACCGGCTAATGCCAGGAGTTTGGGATGACAGCTTTCTGCCTCTAGTCGGCCCTCGGCTTCCCCAGGAAAATTGAAAGTGGAAGCTGGCTTCAGGCAGACCAACGTTCCCAACCCAGAAGGGTTGGGGGTTGTTAGAAAGCCCTTCCCCAGATAGCCTCACACCTGAGTCGACTTTTCTGGTGGCCACACTAATCGTTTTTAAACGGCTGACAGGTGCCCGGTATTTTCCTGCAATTCTAAGAAAGGATAGGACAGAATAACAAGTGAAAGTGGTCCAATATTACCACTTTGGAGATCCCTTCATGGTTGTGGGTTCAGGTCCCTTTGTGGTTGCCAAATTGTTACCGGGGGTCCTTGCTCCCAGAGCTCCCAAGATGGTGGCGGGCCGCTTCTAAGATGGTGGCAAGTCTCATGTTCTCTGACCTGGGGTTCTTGGCCTCACAGATTCCAAGGAATGGAATCTTGGGCCATGCGGTGAGTGTTATAGTTCTATTAGAAGCCGTGGGTCACAGAAGAGAACCATGGAACCCAGTGACTAATGTTGAGCTTGATTAGGACAACTGGACACTTAGCGGTGCACGAACAATGGCATGGCTTTAGCCCAATTGGGAGGGGCAATGGGTGCCTCACTGGATCAAGAGCACAGCGGACACCCTGCCGGATCCAGAGGGATGGAAGTCAGCGGCGGGGTCTGCGACGGCGGCAAGCAGCAGTGGTGAATGGTGAGCAAAAGCTTAGCTCAAGCCGTAACAAACACAGACCAGAAGAGTGCAGTTGCAAGATATAGAGTGAAAACAGCTCCCTTACAAAGGGAGGGGACCCAAAGAGGGTAGCCCAATAAAGCTATTTTCTAGTAACCAAATCGTTTATGGACTGGGGAAACTCCTGAAAATGTTTTGTGGGATAATTGTACCCAAGCCGTAAAATAGTTGGTTTAAGCTCTTCCTTTTTGTTAGATTAGGTTCTTATGATATGCTTAGGTTCTGAGTTGTTTTGTTTCCCTGTTTGTTTTACCTTAAGCTTTTTTACAACTCACTGCTGCCTGGTTTGAGTTGGTTCCTTATTCCTTCTCCTTCAAGTTGAATTACAACTAGTAATTGTTTGCCTAATTTTACCTGATAAGATTTTATATCCTATTCTGTATTTCAGTCATCAGTTTGTGCTCATAGCTTGACAATAACCAGAATAGTGCAAGAACAGTGACAGTATTATGTGTAGTTATCAAACAAGGCTGTCTTTATTTTCTTATATTCCTAAATACTAAATTATTTTCTATGGTGTTGATCTACAGTCTTAAGAGCTTCAACGTACTGATCATTTTTTGAAGTGCAGCTCTTCTGCATGTAGTTTTTGGTTGTCATTTTTTCTTTATAGAGACAGGGTCTGCACTGCAAGAGTGCAGTGGCACAGTCATAGCTCACTGCAACCTTCAACTCCTGGGCTCAAGTGATCTTTCCACCTTAGCCTCCTGAGTAGCTGGGACTACAGGTCCATACCACCACGTTCAGCCAATCTTTTTATTCTTTGTAGAGACAGGGTCTCTTTCTGCTGCCCAGGCTGGTCTTCAGCTCCTGGGCTCAAGAGATCCTCCCACCTTGGCCACCCAAAGTACTGAGATTACAGGTGTCCAGCAGCATTCCTGGCCCCCGACATTCTACTTCTTTCAGTGCTTTGATTATGTCATCTCATTGCCTATTGACAACATCATTTCTGATGAGAAATTTGTTATTAATCTGAAGATGTTTTGTACGTAAGTCCCTTGCCCCTTTGAGAGTCTCTCTTTATATTTCAGTCATTTGATTATGATATGCCTAGGTGTGGATCTCTTTGCTTTTATTCTGTTTTAGAGCTTTTTTATCTTCTTGGATGTGTAGATTAATTTTGGGGGTCAAGTTTGGGAAGTTTGGGGCCATTATTTTTTCAGATATTCTGTCTGACCCTTTTTCTCCATCTTCTTCTGGGCCTCCCATTATGTGTATATTGGTATGCTTGATGGTGTCTCTTGAGTCTCTGAGCCTTCTTTCCTTCCTTTCTTCCTTCCTTCCTCCCTTCCTCCCTCTCTTCCTCCCTCTCTTTCTCGCAGTTGATCTATCTTTAGATTTGCTGATTCATTCTTCTGACTGCCCAAATCAGCTGTTGAGCCCCTCAAGTGAATTCAATTTTTGTACTTTTCAAGCTCCAGAATTTCTGTTTGGTACTTTTTTGTAACTCCTATTTATCTCTATAATTCCTATTTCTGTTTGGTAATGATACATACAACAACATGGATAAATCTCACACAACATCATGTTGAGTAAAAAGAGCTGATACAAAGAGAATATACTCTATGATTCTGTTTTTAAGAAGTTCAAGAACAGACAAAACTAATCTGTAGTGACAAAAAGTGATTCTTCTGAAGGATCAGAAAGATTGTTCTGATACTTTCCTGTAGTTCTTTAGATAATTTTTTTTTTTTTTAGTTCTTTGTGCATATTTAAAATAACTCTCTTAAAGTCTTTGTCCAGTAAGTCCAGCATCTGGTCTTTTTCACTGCCAGTTTCTGCTGCTTTTTCTCCCCAATGTGTGACTTATACTGGTTTCTTTGCATGTCTTTGTAATTTTGTTGTTGTTGAGACCTGAATATTTTATGTAGTATAACAGGATACCTCTGGAAACCAGATGCTTCCCCACTTTCCCAAGGTCTGTTTTTGTTGTTGTTGCTGTTGCTTGTTTAGTTTCTTTCCTGAACTAATTCTTTCAGGTTTTTATTTTTTATCACACTTGGCCCCTGAAGTTACTGCTTGGTGAATTTAGTGATCATCTGATGATAGAAGAGATTTTCTTGAATGCCTAGAACTAGTACATCTTCCAGTCTTTGCTAAGGACCTATGTGTGAACGCTGGGGCATTGCCTTCAATGATAAGGCAAGCAATTTATAACTGGATTTTACTTTTTTCTTGAACAGAGCCTCAGGGTTTCCCGTAGGTGAGAGTTTAGGGCCTTCATAGATGTTTTTTGACCGTGTACACAGCTCTATACATGTGTACAGCTTTCTGGATTATCAGAAATATGTTAGAACTTTTCAGACCCCCTTTGGATTTCTTATTTCCCAGGTTTTTCTTTTAATTTTTTGGTTAGCTTGTTTGGCTCATCTGTTATTGCTGTCTCATGGCAGATGTGATGTTTAACAATTGCCACTGATTTTTTTCCACAAACTCTTCTGGCGATAAAGTTGTTTGCACTGAGTGAGCTCTGAGTCAAGTCAAATAATGTCTTATGAGGGAGATTTTTCTAAGGAACTGGCAGATCAAATAATGACAGTTTTCTGAGAGTGGGGCTTTGAAAGACTTCAGAAAAAGTTTATTTTGAGAATTTTTGTGTTCTTGTTGCTTTTATGGAGGAGAGTATATTCAAGGTCCTCACTCTGCCATTACTGATATCACCACTTTAATGATTCAACTTCAAGTTTGGATAAATGGATTTTGTTGAAATTTGGGAAAGAGAATAAAAACTGAGGGTTTTTTAAGTTTTTAAAAATGTATTCTTTCTAATTATTTCTAAAATACAGAACTTCCAACTCAGTATATTGCTTAAGAACATGAGCCTTGCAATAGATGATCAATGATTGCTTTCTGTAAAAGTTACATATCCTTGATTATTTTAGAAATTTTTATCTACATAGGTTTTCTAATAAAGAATCTTGAAAAGTCTGAATGAGTTGAATCTTTGACATGCATCAGTATAGCAAGTGGTTAAGATTGAGAGCTTTTGATTTAGGCAGTTCTGAGTTTATATTCCAGGTAGCTATGTGATTTGGCTCATTCACCTTACATCTCTGGACCTCTATTTTATAATCTGTAAAATAGAGTTATTGCGAAGATTAGATGTAATACCTTTAATAAACTATTGTGCTTGGCACATAATAAATTAAATTGCAGATTATAGCTGGGATTATTAGATGTTATTGACTTAAATCATTATAATTTTGCTGTGAGTTATTTTAACAGCAAAGATGATGGCTTGTCATGCCTCCTGTATTCTTTTGTTTTATGACCAGCAGAACATATCTGGTGAAAGCTCACTTTTTTTTTCTGGCTTTTTTTTTTTTTTTGGAGACAGAGTTTCACTCTTGTTGCCCAGTCTGGGGTGCAATGGCGCAATCTCAGCTCACTGCAACCTCTGCCTCACGGGTTCAAGCGATTCTCCTACCTCAGCCTCCTGAATAGTTGGGATTACGGGCATGCACCACCATACCTGGCTAATTTTGTATTCTTAGTAGAGACAGGGTTTCTCCATGTTGGTCAGGCTGGTCTCGAACTCTCGACCTCAGGTGATCTGCCCACCTAGGCCTCCCAAAGTGCTGGGATTACAGGCATGAGCCACTGCACCTAGTCGTGTTTCTGGTCTTAACATAGTTCCTCTTTATGAGGTTCTAACTGGTCCCACAAATCTTCCATTCACTACCAAATACATAATCTACTTCTTCTGTTTCAGTGTCCAATTTCCTCTTTCTTTACTTTTCTTCAAGTTACCAGGCTCAATACTTTGGAATAACTCTTTTGATCACTTTTGTTGAGTTGCAGTTCTAATGGACCAGAACTGTCTTCATTTATTCCCTTCTTGCCATTTCACTGACTTAGCTCGTGGATCCTTTATCTCCTAGATGAACTATTTTAGTGGTTCTTAGATTTTTCTGCCTGCTTTTTCTCCCTCCAGTCTGTTGAGTTTTATACTGATATTAATTTGATATTTCCTAAAATATAGCTAGACTGCAAGCAGATAACACTGCATGCTATTCCCCTAAATATCTTTGATCTTTTATTATCTTACGCTGTTAACTACTGGGAATAGCCTTGGCTCCCAGAGTGCTTCTAAAGTTACCTCAAATGTCACCTTCCTCAAGAAGTCTTCCTTGATTTCTTCACATTTGCCCCAGCGCTTCATATCATATAGAGGTTCTTTCTCCAAAGTCTGTTTTTGAATCACTTCCTTCTACCTTTTGTTTTGACAAATGTAACTATGGAATATTAGAGCCATAGAGGCTGGAAGAATTAACTAATTTAACCTCCTCATTTTGGGAATAAGACAGCTTCCCCAAAACTGACTTGTACATTGTTCAGCTTATTGTTTGATGGCAGAGCCAAAAGTAGAACTTGGATCTTAAATCTTCAGCCTTGTTCTTTTTCTGTAGCAAACGTAATATCATACAACATATCATGAGCTATTTTTAAATGTTGCACCATGTATGTAGTTTCTCTGTAAGCAGTAAACTATTCCTCAAGAACAAGGATTGTTTCATTTCTGTCTGTATCTCTGTAGATGGTTCTCATCATACAGACAGAGATGATGGTTTCCTCCTATAGTGAGTGCGTGAATGATAATCATCTGCTTTAGCATTAATATTGTTTATGTAAAACTTGAATCATATTTCCTACTTACACACCTTTTAAAAGAAATAGGTAAATTGAGGCCTGTAGGGGGCAGCCCAACACAGCAAGTTTTGATTGCCCTAAGCTATCTACTACTCTGAGATCTAGACTTAAGCAATTTAGGCTTAAATTGCTTCCTATGTGGATTTTTGAAAACTGAAAACAACTATTAATTATAAGCTTGTTTGGCAGGTATATTTTTGCCCTTCCTCCTCCAGCTTTATTGGAATACTTTAAAATTACATTTCTATTTTCTAGGACTTTAGTTGCTTTTTCCAGCAGATATATTTTAAAACAATTGTCATGTTATAAGAGTAGGAACTATTTGATGCAGATGATTTGCCATTTTGTTTTTAAAACATAAGATGAGAGCAAAAGTTATTTATTAGAACGTTTTTAAAAATTGCTTTATTTGTTAACTTCAAAATAACACAGATCATCTGATGGCATATTATTTGAGTTATTTATAGCTGGGGAAATTAAAATATGCAAAGTGTCATCCCAAACTGCTAAAGTTATTATTAAATGAAATCAACATTTTCTCATTACTAATTTATTTACTAAGCTAGGTCATTGTTTTATTCAGTATTTTTAAGAGTAAAAAATATTGGTAGCAATGAAAGCAAAGTATAGATGAATAATAATAACACTAACATTTATTACGCGTTGTTGAGTACCAGGTACTGTTTTAAATTATTTTACATGTATTTATTTAAGCCTTATTGTCCTCTGGGTTAAATGCTGTTACTGTCCCCGTTATATACATGAGGTAATTGAGATAAAGATTGGTCATTGAAACTTGCTCAGGGTTACCTACCTAGTAATTAGAAGAGCCAGGATTTGAACCCAGGCAGTCCAGTCTGGCTTTATAGCCTATGCTCTTAATCATTATTACCTTTCATAAGTTCATTATTTTTTATGCCTCTTCTATCATAACTTTGCATTTGAGACTGTTCTCCAGTTTTCACATGCATCAGGCTTCTTATTACTCTTCCTTTTTGGTTGCTTACTGCCCTCAGTCCATTTCCTTCTAATAAAAGAAGTGCATGAACAGAAAGTAAAAACATAATGTTCTCCCCTTAGTATGAAGAGATTGAAACAGCTAAAATTGTGGAATTTTACAGGACGTTTTTTCCTAATCATCAGTTAGGAAATTTTTAGTGATCACATTAAAACATGAACTGTCAAACTTAGGAATAGAGTAAGTTAAATTCCCATGTTCATGCATGTAGTATATGGGGCAATTTTAGAAGCCAAAATATTTAATACCTCATTTTGAAAGTAGATTGTGAATGATACAATTTTAATTATTTCACTAAAAATGAGTTTTCTTTACCTCTCTCCACAAATAAATTCTTGGTTATAATAAGACACTTTGGGCCAGACGCAGTAGCTCACGCATATAATCCTAGCACTTTGGGAGTTTGAGACCATCCTGGCCAACGTGGTGAAACCCTGTCTCTACTGAAAATACAAAAATTAGATGGGCAGGGTGATGCACACCTGTAATCCCAGCTACTCAGGAGGCTGAGGCACAAGGATTGCTTGCACCTGGAAGGCAGACATTGCAGTAAGCCGTGATTGCACCACTGCACTCCAGCCTGGGCAACAGAGCAAGACTCTGTCTCAAAAAAATAATAATAAGAATAATAAGAAGAAGACATTCATTTTTTTATTACGCTGGCCTAACATATGTAAAAATTGACCTTACTGGCTTACTATTTTCTTTCTCATCTTCACCTTTTTATAATTTCATCTCTACTAAGACCTCTTTGGGAATGTAAGATCTATATTGTAAAAATAAGTTGAACCTCAAGTGATCAGTTTTGTTTTGTTTTGTTTTGTTTTTTGAGACAGGGTCTCACTCCGTCACCCAGGGTGGAGTGCAGTGGCACGATCTCAGCTCACTGCAGCTTTGATCTCCCAGGCTCAGGTGATTCTCCTCTCTCAGCCTCTTGAACAGCTGAGACTATAGGCGCATACCACCAGGCCCAGCTAATTTTTGTGGTTTTTATGGAGATGGGGTTTTACCATGTTGCCCAGGTTGGTCTCGAATTCCTGGACTCAAGTGATCTGCCCTTCTTGGCCTCCCAAAGTGCTGGGACTACAGGTGTTAGCCACCGTACCCGGCGTCAGTTTTGACATTTGATTAAAAACTTGGATTAAATGTGAGATGGCTTAAAATGTTATAACTGTTGAAAATAGGGCTGTTCTATAGCTAATTATTTAATAGTATTTATATCACAAGTAAGATCTTAATGTACAGCTCTTAGAAGAAAATATTTCAAAATTTAAGTCTACTGTCTGGTTTATATTATTTTTTTAAAAGACCTCAGATTACAGTTAATGTTGGAATTTCTTGGAAGAATTGTCAGCTCTGATAATATATGCCAGAGGTAGCCTATACCTTGGAACAGTTAGAACCTTGCTGCAGCTTTAATGATTGATTTCAGTCCTCCCATTTTTCATTGGCTGACATGCGCTTTAGTTTCCTAATTTACTGCTGGCCTAATACATTCTTGGTAGTTGCAAACTTCAGCTTAGTTCCTGTCCAGAGAATGTTTATTCCTTCAACCTTACTATTGGAAAAAGATCTCTGAGACCCATACTGGTTTCTTAATGTCACTAGTGCGTTTTTCTTTCAGTCCCTTTCCTTCATGGAGAATGTCGGCATCCAGAATGATGCCCCTTAGGGTGATTATTCAGTTTGCTGACAATTTCATGGTGTAAGATCTGCTTAATCACTTACCTATTTCAATAGTGAAAACTACCTTCTAATTTTTTTTTCTGTTCTTCTCATAAGTGATTTTCATGTAACATGCCAGAATACACAACACCTGTCTGTTAAGAACAGAATTACTAGGCTTTGATTCTTGGTAGTGGTTCCTTCTTTTGGGTAAGTATGAGAGTTGCTTTTGGTCTAATTACTCATACTTTTAAAATAACTATTTGCTTATAATTTTAAGTAGGTAGTATGTAGGGTTATCATTCAGGAATATTAGAAGAAAAAATCAATTTAAAAATACAAAGCCTAATGTCCTATCTTTATTTCTAACCTGCGCCTGGGTAATTTTATTTGACATTTCGTATCAGGATATCATACTCATTAATGAAGTATACTCCTCAGTTCTTGTGTGATGTCTGTTTTTTGGTTTTATTAAATTTTCAGGGTTTTTTGGGATTTTATATTATACTTTTGCTTTGCAGTCCATGCAGATTGTAATAATTAGTGCTAAGGAGATGATATAAGTACAGATACATACTGTTGTGTGCATTGATTATATTGATATTACATATTGATACAGATACTGACATATGCATACTTGAAACCACTGAAATCTTTAGGTAAGTTGCTTCTTTTGCAGATTGATTATAGTATATTAAAATGTAATTCTCAACTTAGAAGTATAATCTAGTATAAACATTCAATTGTATTATCTGACTTTGATATCTTGCTAGCATTTTACAGAATATGTTCTGTCTTCAACAGTATGTACTTCTCAATGGTTAGCTTTTTTTAAAAAAGGCTATCAATTTAAAGGAGGGTCAATATTGGTTCAAAGAACTGCTGTTGTATTGTGGTATTGCTTAGAGGGGATAAGCAGTTTGGGAGAGGTCGCTTATCAATGGAGTGGTGAGTTTGATTATAATTAAATTAAACAAGATTGGATACACATTTGGAAACCACATTTGAGTAGACCATATGTCTATCTTGGGTGTAATCTTTTCATGAAAGTCACCCATCTGCATATATATGTTGTGACACAATTATGTGTACAACATAAGATTATAGTAGTTGTGAAATAATGTGAATCTTGAATTCATTGAGTGATTTGTATATAGTCATTTGTCAAAATCTGTGGGGGATTAATTCCAGGACCTCCCTCAGATACCAAATTCTACTGATGTTTGAGTGTCTGATATAAAATGGTGTAGTATTTGCATATAACCTATGCATACCCTCCTGTATACTTTAAATTATCTCTAGAGTACTTACAATAGTTCATGGACATGTATACACTGTGCAAATAGTTGTTATACTGTAGTTAGGGAATGATAGCAAGAAAAAAGGCCTGTACATGTTTGGTACAGAAACATTCTCCACCTATGGTTAGTTGAATCCGCAGACGCAGAACCCCTGGATAGGAAGGGCTGACTGTGTTAAATATGTGGCTGTTAATGTGCATGAAATTTGGAATAGCCAAACTAATGTGTGTTATACTTATTTTTGTACTTCATTTAACCATGTTTTACATCATATTGAACTTTATAACATTTGCAAATAGAAATGACATGAAATGTAGAAAATCGACGAATGTTAAGAAACAGCTTGTTTTCAAAGCCGAAGACGCACAAATCCAATGTAGTACTTACTCTTAACATTTTGTCTAAATTTTCCAAGCATAAATAAGACGAACATAGATTATTTCATGGTTATAAAACAAAATAATTTATTCTGCTCGTTTAAAATGGAAAGGAATGATATATTTCAGTAGGCCTTTCTGTCCTTGTGGTCTTTCTTCCTTTTCTCTTTTCTTTCCCTTCTTCCTTTTTTCTTTACACTTTTCTCCCACTTTTCCTCCCTCATAGAATCCTTCCTTTTCTCTGCTTCAGTAATCTAAAAAGTATTTTTACTATGTAGTAGAGCATTTCCTATTTTAAGTTTTGAAGTTTACTTTTAAAAGCAAAGCTTTACTAAAGGGAAAATACCTGTATTAACTTACATTTAAAGTTTTTTCATGTAAGTCATTTTCTGACTCTGTGTACATGTTTAAAGTAACTTAGAATCAGCTTGGGACAATTCTCACGTCAGCTTATGTATTGAAGCATTCATACTCTTCACTAGGTGTTCATTTTAGCTGCAGATGCTTCATATAAAACAGGGTAGAGTGGCTTTCAAAAGGATCTACACATCAAAGTGTAACTTGAACTCTGATTTTTACACTGCTTGAGGAATGCTTAATGGAGTAGAACTAACAAATTTACTTTTCACCCAACACATTATTTTAGAGTTTTTAATCCTTTTTACCTACATGATTTTCTAAGCCGTATCACATACAATTGAATAGTTTTGTTGCTTTAGAGTGTTTTTAAAATGTTCACGTTAAATATTGTGATTCATTTTTTCTTTAGTAAGGAAGATTTCATTTAACTGTGATTTCTGGGGAATGAGGCTGCTACTTTTGGAGCCTTAAATAAAATTATTTGAATAAAGCACCATATTTTAAGTTAGAACACCACACTCTTGCACTCTTTTCTATAGTGTGGTTGATAGTTATTCATGAGGCCATGTTTATCATCTTTATGACCTGGTTCTGAAGAGGGATTTAAAATAAGTACAGTGATTATAGCTTTTAATTACAATATACCCTCTTTTCCTAGTGAATTCTTTGAAACAGAATGCTCCTTACTCAACCCCTTACCAAAGTCTCTTTTGCATTTCTCAGATGGGTAAATTGTCACCTAAATTATACAAGAAGCACATTAATATTTGATGTATACTATTTTCTTAGAACCCTGTTTAATAATCACCACTTAAGCCTGCTATATATTAAAATGTTTATACTATTTTAAAACTTCCATTGTGGAAAATAAACGTATAATTTGACTTGATGAATTGGTGGTATTATTATCTCAATCTAAAATACTGTTGGGATATGTCAGCCTACTTTGGATTCTATACACCGTTCTCTCTTCATATATTGTATTCCAAAATTTTGAATTTTTTTGTGGAGATAGGTACTTACATTGTAAATAATAGTTAAGTTCCTAGGACAGGCCATGTAAGTAATAGTGAAATAGATCTATGATATGAGTTCTGTAAACTCTAACCTGAATTTATAGCATTGTTCTTTTGTAATGCCAGATTCTAATTCAGAAATCTGTAAGAGGAAGAGTTCACTCTTACTATGGCGTTTCTCTTCCCCGTTCAGGTCATAGCAGTGTGGGTAGGAATCCAGAGGTTCCAAGCTAGTGAGGAAGAAAGTGAAGATGAGGAGTTCCTTGGCTACCCTAACTGGTGGCAAGTGTTCTGGAAAAGCTCACAAACAGTGGACACAGTGAGTCCACAATGTGGTAGCAGTTTATTAGTAAGGACATTTTTAATGGTCCCATATTTGATACTTTTATTTCATATTACTCCTTATAATGAAATTATGTATTTTGGTAAACCTTTTTAAACTAGCATATTGTAATTTCAAAACTTTTCAGCTTCATTTTCAGTATCAGAATATGAATATTAAATCAGTTTTGGTGAACAGTTAAGACAAAGTTATTTAAATTCACACAGGTAACTTAAAATCACCATGTTGCTATACAACTTTTTAAGAAAAAAACTTGTAATTTTTCTGAATTGGTAAGATAGAAATGTATCTCTGATCTTTGTTGTTATGGGGTTCTTGACTCTCTTTAATTTTTTAAAAATTTGTTTTTATGAAATATTATTTTTTTAAAAACCCACAAAATACATAAAACAGACATGCAGTATGATGCATAGGTATAAATCAAACACTGATGAAGTTAGCCATCATCCCAGAATGATTCCCCCTGCCACCCATATGAAAACTTTTTTTTTTCTTTCTTTTTTTTAGAGACATGGTCTGTGTTGCCCAGGCTGGTGTGTATGATGGCTATTTATAGGTATGATCATAGTGCAGTACATCCTGGAACTCCTGGCTCAAGTGATCCTCCTGCCTCAGCTTCCCATGTAGCTAGGACTATAGCCACTATGCTCGGCAAAGGTCACCTTTTAAAGCATGCTGTTTGTTGGTTTTTAGGAATCACTGAATTCTAAGTTATACAGAGTTGTGCAGCCATTCCCATTGTAAAATTTCAGAACATTTTCATCACCCTAAAAAGAAACCCCATGCCCACTGGCAGTCACTTATATCATTCCCCCTCCCTCCAGCCCTTGGCAACTACTAGTTTATTTCTCCCTTCTGGACATTTTATGTAATTAGCATCATATAAATATGGCCTTTTGTGTCTGGCTTCTTTTGCCTGCATATTGTTTTTAAGGTTCATTCATTTTGTAGCATATATCAATACATCATTCTTTTTATGGCCCAGTAATATTCAATTGTGTGAAGATATCACATTTAGTTTATCAATTCACCAATTGATAGACATGTAGATTGTTTCCACTTTTTGGCTATTATGAATAAAAGCTGCAGTTAATATTTATGTACAAATGTCTTGATGAACATATATTTTCATTTCTCTTGGGTAGATAGGAGTAGAATTGCTGGGTTACATGGTAATTCCATGTTTTCATGTTTAACCCTTTGGGGTATTGTCAGACTGTTTTTGAAAGCATCTGCACCATTTTACTTTTCTACCAGCATAGTATGAGGGTTCCAGTTTGTCCATATCCTTGCCAATGCTTATTTTCTGTACTTTTAATTACAGCAATCTTAGTGGGTATGAGGGGGTATATCATTTTGGTTTTTGCTTTTTCCTAATGGCCAGTGATGCTAAGCATCTTTTCATGCATTTAACTAGCCATCCGTATTTCTTAGGAGAAATAGATTCAAATCCTTTGCTCATTTTAAAATTGGCTTATCTTTTTATTTTTAAGTTTTACAGATTCTTTACATATCCTGAATACTAGCCTCTTATCAGATATGGTTTGCAAGTATTTTTTCCCAGTCTGTGGGATTTATTTTCTTGATGATGCCATTTGAAGAACAAAAGCTTTTAACTTTGATGAAGTCCAGTTTGTCTATTTTTTTCTTTGGTTCCTGTGTTTTAGGTTGCTGTATGTAAGAAACCATTTCCTAATCCAAGGTCACGAAGGTTTCCTCTTATATTTTCTTCTAAGAATTTTATAGTTTTACTATATTACCTTTTTCGTATATTTTTAATAGTATTCAAGCGCTATGTTTTTTAAATTTGTTGATCAGATTACATAAGTGGTGAAATCTGTAAAATATTTCTCACTTTATTTGCTAACTTCTAAAAATTTCACAAGAATTTTTATGACATTTCCTTTTGATGTTACTTTAGTAGAATAAATTTTTAAAAATTATTTGTGTTAGAAACAAAATAATAAATATTCCCATGTTATAAACTTTAGCATTCACCACCAAACCCGTAGACCATGCCTTGAGCAGTGAGTGTAGGTGAGGCTCTTTGTAGAGCTCCGCTATCTCCTAGCCCAGGTTTAGAATCACTTTTCCCCTGGGTTAGACACTTAACTGGGAACAGAATTTCACTTTTGAGGTCAGCACAGCTGCTTTTACTCAGACATTTCTTCTTGCTATTTTGATTTCTTTGTTTATACTAATTAAAAGTGTTTCTTAATTATTTTATGTAAGTACACCAAAAGGATAAAACGTGTTCATATGCAGAAGTGTCCTTTGATTCTTCAAAGGAAAATAGTTTATTAATTATATTCTTCTTGTATTAGTGTTTTTAGTATGGCTTTGGGTAAAATTAGCAAAGATATTTTAAAGCTATTGTATATAATGAAATTTAAATTATACTTCCCTTGATATGATTTTTTGAATCTTTTGGGAGAAAATTTTAGAGAATTTACCTAATTATTACTAAAAATGTCAATCCTAGCACTTTTATATGAAGCTTCTTTTTTGCCTCCTCTACTGATATAAAAATTTAAAAGCAATACAATTTGTTCTGTAAATGGGCTTATAAACAGCATCAAATTGATCTCGATCCCAAGAAAGGGAAGTAGTATTTCTCCATACCACACGTTATTCAGTCAAAGGATACGAAGAGGAAACAAAGTGTTGCCCTTATTTGAAGAATATTTGCCTCAAGTATTTATATGACAAAGCACATTTGGCACTGTCTAGACAGAATTATAATAAGTATTACAATTTAAATAAGGCAAAGCATAAACTTCAAACCAGATTGTGGGTATAATTCTGATGGATGCTTTTATTTAATCATAGTCTCAATTAAGAAACTTCTCCTTTGGAGATTAAGTGCCCCTGACTATAATGATGACAGCTTTTCAGATGTTAATTATTATTTTTTAGTGTTGTCAAGAATATTAAAAGTGGGCTTTAGACTCTCATAGCATAAGTACAGAAAGTGCTTATTTTCAACTCTCCTATTTCCCTACATAAAGGACAAAAGTAGTCTGATAAGTGTCACAGACTCCCACCCACTCCCCTCTCTGTTCTCCCTCTTTCTACCACCAAAAGAGTGTTTACTGTAAAGCTCTAAAAGCATTCATTTGGAAATGGTCTGTTCTTTTTATTTAATGAGGTATTATAGTTGTGTATATTCTTAAGCTAATTTTAATGAGTCTTCTTTTGAAAACCATGTGATGCAAAATTTGATATGCATGAATATATCTTAAGCCAAATATGCATGGGACAGTTGAAGCAGATACCATGTGTCATTGTTGGTAAAGTCTGGCAGCATATCCTGTGTAAACCCCTGTTTTCTTTTTCTTTGTGCCACATAATATTTATTCTAATTAACAAGACTTCAAAGGGAACTGAAGTTAGAATACCAATTATTTTTTATTCTCTCTGTAATGGGTTCTGTAATGACTAAATACTGTTACGTTTCTTTGGTTCTACATTTCACAATGGTTTAAGAGAGGAATGAAAAGAACTAGTCATTGTTAAGCACCTGTTACATTAGATATTTCATGTATCTCATCTTATTTAATTATTACATCAATTGTTCAAAGGTAAGTTTTCCTCATTTTTCAGATTCAGAAACAAGACTTCCAGAGGTTGAGGTAATTTGCTCTAGATACACAGTACGTTGTTGGGAGTTGGGATTCCAACCAAACCTTTGTTATTTCCGCTACATTTGACATTCCAAGCTCTACATGCTATGGCCCTTAGTCCACTTTTCTCTCCTTATCCACTGATTTATCAGAAGTACCATTATATTCAGTCTGCCCTCTGAATACTCAAATGACTTTATCTCTTTCTGTATTAAAAAAATATATATGTATTTCAAGCTGGAAGCTTGAAGACCTTTTATATTCCCTCCTTTATTTTTATCTTCTTTTGAAACTCCCTACTGTTGTAATATTTTACTTTCTACCACAATTAGCATATTTTACTTTGTACCTACTGGTATAGCTTCCACTCTTAGAAAATGAAATTAACCAGTTTGGATTGTTTTGGTTTTGCTCTAAATGCCAGTAAGTCCAGAGTTAAAATTTGTGCTCAAGCTGTATAATTTTTTTCATAGTGCTTTGTACATATTTCTGTTATCACATAACACTGTATTATAGTTATTTGTTTGCATGTTATTTATCTTTGTATCCATTAGCATAGTGATACCCTGATAAATACATAGTAAATATGTAATGAATGAAGATTTCTGATAAAATTTATTCCTGCCTTCTGGTCATTACTTAGAGATCCTGTACTTGAGTACTACTATTAAGATAATTCTATCCAAGCTACTTATATGTTAGTCGTAGTAGTTGTTGTTGTACCTATGCTTTTGTTAAACATAGGTAAAACCAAAGCTTTTTTTAAACATAGGAAGTAAAAACAATATTATTTGTCGTAATTTGTTTATATCATTGTAGTGCCTGTTACCACTATTACTCAAATAGCAGCTACTTGATTCTCTAAAGTAATGTACAAAAGTATGTTTGGGGTTTTTTTGTTTTTGCTAAAGATCTATAAGAAAAGTTTTATTGCTATTCATCTTTGTCACCATTTCAGCAATGAAGCTTCACTAATATTTATTATGTAATATTTTCAAAAATAGTAAGTTTGGTTCATTATTTCAAAATTGTGTGTCAAGTGAAAATACACTGATTTGATGGCCCTAGTAGTTGCCAATAGGGTTTTTTTGTTTTTTGTTTGTTTGCTTGTTTTGTTTTTTAATATACGGAGTCTCGCTCTGTTGCCAGGCTGGAGTGCAGTGGCACAGTCTCAGCTCACTGCAACCTCCCCCTCCCATGATCAAGCGATTCTCCTGCCTCAGCCTCCCTAGTAGCTGGGATTACAGGCATCCGCCACAGCGCCTGGTTAATTTTTGTATTTTTATTAGAGAGAGTGTTTCACCATATTGGCCAGGCTGGTCTCGAACTCCTGACCTCAGGTGATCCGCCTGCCTCAGCCTCCCAAAGTGCTGGGGTTACAGGCATGAGCCACTGTGCCCGGCCATCCAATGGGGTTTTTAATTTTGGAAGGTAGCTTTTGGGCATGAACAGGCATACTTATAGTTAGTTGTGTTTTATTAGAGTTATAAATTGTAAAATCTAGTTTTTCTAAAATGCCTTTTCAGTTCAATTAATGCTACTTATAAATTTAGTAATTGTTGTACAAAAATGAGAGTAGTCTTTTTCACTTCTTGATATTTTCAGAGTCCATCCCTTTTCTGGATTTAATTCTTAAATAACACATAGTACTACTTATATAGTTGGGCAAACCTAATTATGTTCTTGATTAATCTATAAATGAACTTTGCTAATTCCAGTTATAGTTTAGTATAGCTGATTTTTTAAGCACCTGCAAATATAACAAGTGAAATCCTGTGATATACTTAAGCAACCCTTGTAAATCAAATAAATTTTACTTACAAATGTACTAAATCACCATCCTGTTTCAAAAGACTTAAAAACAAAGCACACACACAAAGTAGATCATGAATGAAAACTTGTTGCTATACCTTGAAAAATACAACATACATAAATTATCAATATAATATCTGTTTCTTCAGCTCAACCAAGAAGACTAGAATGTCCATCTAAGCCTCACTGGGGCAAATGATATTATGCATTCAGTTTACAGTGATTCGGGTCTTTGGGAGATCCTGAGAAGTCAGGCTGGAGTGCAGTGACATGATCTCAGCTCACTGCAACCTTTGCCTCCCAGGTTCAAGCGATTCCCTGCCTCAGCCTCCTGTGTACCTGGGACTACAGGTGCACGCCACCACGCCCAGCTAATTTTCTTTATTTTTAGTAGAGATGAGGTTTCGCCATGTTGGCCAGGCTGGTCTCGAACTCCCGACCTTATGATCCATCCACCTTAGCTTCCCAAAGTGCTGGGATTACAGGCGTGAGCCACCACGCCCGGCCTGTCCAAACTCTTTTTAAATAAACTTGAGCCCCTTGTCATCATTACGTTCTGCCTGCTGTGTCCATAAGAGACTCCCCCAGCACCTCCATCCCTGCTTACCTTTTAGTTAAGTCCATTTTAAGTTTTACAACCCAGTGCATTGTGCATCTACTGGGCATCTATTAAGTTTCACCCCTTTGTTTTTTTTATGTTTTTCTCTTTCATAAGTTTTTATCACTTTGTTTCAGTGAATAGAATCTCCTTTTACTCTGATGGTGTTCTTCCTCCTCTTTATGGACACTGACTCCATAGTCAGTGACCCAGATATATACCCTTCTAGCATAAATGGTCATTTTTAATAAACCAACATTTCTAATTCTTAATGTATGTAAATACAATTTGTATGACCAAAACAACAAGACTAGCACTAGTAATAACATAGTAACAGGGTTGACTACAAGAATAGTGTATGTTATTATAATCCTTATTTTTTTTTGACAACTCAATACAGAATACATATTAGAATTCAGTAAAGTTCTGTTGAGAGTCAAGTCACATTTAAAAAGAACAATTATAACACTCATTGAGCATTCAATATGTGCTAGATATTGTTCTAAATGCTTTATATGAATTAGTTGTATAACCTTCACAAAAAATCCTTTGAGGTATATACTGTTAATATCCTCATTTTACAGATGAAACAATTGACACACAAGTAACACAAGAAGGTTTAAGTATTTGCCTAGGGTCACCCAGGTACTAGTTGACAGAGCTGGGATTGGAACCATAAGCTGAATCCAATGTTATCAGGTGCCATCAGAGCTAGAATATGTGTCTTCTGACTGACTTTAAATATCATGCTCTTATTACTGTACCAGGCTATAAATTATTTGAAATACGAAGGGTCAGTTTTGGAAATAGATGTTTGTGATTAGGAAATATCAAGAGTAAAAGACTCTAGTGCGTTTCTTACTATAACTGCCATTATTAGTAGCTTCTTAGACTACATTCATTTTCATACTTTTTAAAGGATTTTCGTTATGTACTTGGTGATTTTAATTCTGATGTGTTTCTTATAAGATTTATACATTGTAATAATTGCTTTTGCTGTGTTATAGTATATATTATCTGCCTTTTAAAGATCTCCAACATTATAAACATTACTTTTGTTTTGAGCTTTAATTGACTGTGTTCTGGATTTTTCAGCCAGGATGGAGAAAACATTTCATCAGAATCACCTAAGGGGCTTTTCCTGCTACCTGAGTCTTGAGTCCCCACCTTTCCTCACTCATTTGTGTTGAGAGTCACTGCCCAACTGAGCAACTGTTATTGATGTAAATTTTGTTATGGCCTTCAGATGTGTCAGAGTAGGTTGAAAGGTTGAAAGTCAGTGTTGTAGACCGTACTTCTCAAACTTTAAACATGAATCACTTGGAAATCTTGTTAAAATGCAGATTCCAATTCAGGAATTCCAATATGTGGCCTGAGAATCTGCATTTTAATAAGATCCAGGTGATAACCAAGATGCTACAGGTCCTCAGAGCACACTTGGATTAACAAAGCTCTAGACTAGTTGTTTTGGATTTTTTTTTTTTTTTTTTTTTTTTGAGACGGAGTCTCGCTCTGTATCCCAGGCTGGAGTGCAGTGGCCGGATCTCAGCTCACTGCAAGCTCCGCCTCCCGGGTTCACGCCATTCTCCGGCCTCAGCCTCCTGAGTAGCTGGGACTACAGGCGCCCGCCACCTCGCCCGGCTAGTTTTTTTTTTTTGTATTTCTTAGTAGAGATGGGGTTTCACCGTGTTAGCCAGGATGGTCTCGATCTCCTGACCTCGTGATCCGCCCGTCTCGGCCTCCCAAAGTGCTGGGATTACAGGCTTGAGCCACCGCGCCCGGCCTGTTTTGGATTTTTTAAAAAGTTTTTTATTTTGAGATGATTACAGATTCACATGCAATTGTAAGAAATAATACAGAAAGATCTACATACCCTTCATCTAGTTTCCCCCAATTCTAACATCTTGCATAATTATAGTACAGTATCACAACCAGGAAATTGTATTAATATAATCCACAAACATTACTGAGATTTCCTTAGTTTTACATATACTGTGTGTGTGTATTTGGTTCTATGCAATCTTAGCACTTATGTAGATTCACCCTATATTCAAAATATAGCCCCTTTTCAACACAGGGATCTCTTAGGCTACCCTTTTATAGCCACAGCCACCTACCTTACTTCATGAACTCTTCCCTAACCTCTGACAACTACTAATTTGTTTTCCATTTCCAAAGTTTTTGTCATTTCACTAATATCAGTGGAGTCATGCAGCGTATAACCTTTTGAGATTGACTTTTTTCATGTAACATAATTCCCTTGAGATCTATCCACGTCATTGCATATACCAGTAGTTTGTTCCTTTTTATTGCTAAGTAGTATTCCATGGGACAGACGTATTACAGTCAGTTTATAAGCATTCACCTGCTTTAATGGGTAACCCTGGGATTGCTTACCGGTTTTGACTCTTACAAATAAAACAGCTATGAACGTTCATGTACCAGTTTTTTGGAGAAGACATTTTTATTTCTCTGGGACTATTCAGGAGTGTAATTACTTGGTCATATGGTAAGTGCATGTTTAGTTTTGTAAGAAACTGCCATACTCCTTTCCTGAGGGACTGTACTATTTTACATTTGTACCATCAATGTGTGAAGGACTATTTTTCCACATGCTTACCAGCATTTGGTGTTACCACTAATTTTTATTTTGGATATTTTGGTAGGTGTGTAGTGATATCACATTGTGGTTTTAATTTGCATTTTCTTAATGGCTAATGATGTGTGAGATATATTTTCATGTGCTTATTTGCCACCTATATATTCTCTTTGGTAAAATGTCTGTTTATTTCTTTTGCCCATTTTCTAACTGGATTATTTGCTTTTTTTTAAACTGTTGCATTTTGGGAGGGAGTTCTTATATATTATAGACACAAGACCTTTCTTGGAGATCAGGTTTGCAAATATTTCCCCCAGCCCGCAGCTTATGTTTTCATTCTCTTCACAGGATCTTTTGCAGAGCAAAAGCTTTGCTGTTGTTGCTGTTTAATTTTGATTAAGTCTATTTATTAGTATTCCCTTTTATGGGTCATGCCTTTAGTGTTAAGTTCTAGGCTGATTTGGAAAGTAGTGTTAAAATGAGTTTGCCTTTTTTTTTTCCCTTGCTATATAGAAAAACATTAAAACATAAACTTCTGAATTTCGTGATTCTGGACTTTTTAGCTTACAAACAAGTTTATGGTAAATGAATGAAACTAAAAGGAAATAAAACCTTGAGTCAACACAGTTTGGATAGTATTAAATTAAACTATGCGTTACAGTGTACTAAAACTAGTGGCCCTGGTGATGATATGTTTTAAGTTACAAATTGTTATGTGTCAGAATTGTGTTGTGCATTTTATTATCTGAAAAAACTGTATAACGTAGGTATTATCTCCATTTATACATATACATGTGTGTTTACACATATGTATATATTCCTGTTTTGCAGTTGAAAAAACTGAGGTTCAGGAAAGATAGGTAATTGTGCCCATGGTCCCATAATGAATGACAGAAACAGGACTTGAATCCAATACTCTTTTTTTTGAGACAGTCTCACTCTGTCACCCAGGCTAGAGTGCAGTGGCGCAATTTTGGCTCACTGCAACTTCCGCCCTTTGGGTTCAAGCGATTCTCCTGCCTCAGCCTCCCGAGTAGCTGGGATTACAGGCACATGCCACCATGCCTGACTAATTTTTGTATTTTTAGTAGAGACCAGGTTTCACCATATTAGCTGGGCTGGTTTTGAACTCCTGACCTCGTGATCTGCCTGCCTCAGCCTCCCAAAGTGCTGGAATTACAGGCATAAGCCACCACCCCCAACTGAATCTAATGCTTTTTAACAACTGCCTGGCATGTTTTGTTGCAGCACGTAACTGTATATAACTCAAAGGACTCAAACCTGATTTAAGTTTGTGATGATTGTGCTTGTTACTCTTGAAGTCCATACATTGTCTGATTTTATTGGTTAACCTATTGGTTCTACTGGCTATATTTGAAACAGAGACTTTTTCTTTGCATTTCATTTCTTTTTTTTTATTTTTTTGTTTTTGAAACAGGGTCTTGCTCTGTTGTACAGTGGTGTGAATGGGCTTATTGCAGTCTTGACCCCTTGGTCTCAAGCATTCCTCTGGCCTCTGCCCCCTACCCCCCCCCCCCACCCCCAAGTAGTTGGGACTGCAGGTGCACTCCATCACACCTGGAGAGTTTTTTTTTACATTTTGATGAGATGAGGTCTCTCTGTGTTGCCCAGGGGAGTCTCAAACTCATGGACTCAAACTCTCCTCCCACCTTGGTCTCCTGAAGTGCTAAGATTACAGGCATGAGCCACCATTTACAATATAGCTGTAACACTACATTATTTATAAGAATTTTAAGTTTTACATTTGAACTATTTAAGAAAATACATAAGGTTTGCCAAAATTTTTACAAGCTTCGTTTTTCTGCTTTTCTTCAATATATCTCTGAGCTATATCAACACCGTAAATTTCCCATATAAGAAAAAGTGATTGATGTGTTGGTGAAGGCACATGAGTAGAGGAGAGATGGGAGCAGCCAGCCATTACCACCTCAGTTTTCCATTTCATTTGGTGTTAAGAAATGACTAACATACATTTGAAAAAGTAACAAGGACAGTTTCAAAGGTGACTTACATCATGTTATTTCTCATGAGAGTAACACTGTTTCTTGGAAGTTATTGAAATACTTTGCATATTTACAAATATGTGGCAAGGTCAGGTATTGTGGTATATTCCTGTTTGCAGTGGCTTTCTTGTCTGTCAACCTAAGATTTAGATTGCATTGAATATTGTTAGTCTTGTCTAATTTTATATATACTAAATCAGCGTTTACAGAATTCCTATTTGTGGAGATTTAAAAATATTTCTCAGTATAATTTAGTCTTCTCTGCAGAGCTCTAACACAGGGCTAATGAGAACTGTTGAAAAGTTTGCAGGAATGTGTCCTCCATTCCCATCGCCCTTAAGAACCTCTGCACTTGAATGCATGATCTGTGGGAGCTTTCATTTTAAGCGTAATTGTCTTAGTCCATTTGTGCTGCTATAACAAAATATCTTAGACTAAGTAATTTTTATTATTATTATTTTTTGAGACAGTTTCGCTCTTGTTGCCCAGGCTGGAGTTCAATGGCATGATCTTGACTCACTGCAACCTCTGCCTTCTGGCTTCAAGTGATTCTCCTGCTTCAGCCTCCTGAGTAGCTGGGATTACAGGCGCCCACAACCATGCCCAGCTAATTTTCTGTATTTTTAGTAGAGATGGGGTTTCACCATGTTGGGCAGGCTGGTCTCGATCTCCTGACCTCAGGTGATCCACCACACCAGGCCTAGACTGGATAATGTATAAACAACAGAAAATTATTTCTCACAGTTCTGGAGGCTGGGAAGTCAGAGAGCAAGGCTTCAGCAGATTCAGTGTCTGGTGAGGACTGCTGTCTGCTTCAGAGTTAGCACTGGTTGCTGCACTGCCCACCCCCCCGGTCCCCACCCCACATGGCACAAGGGGCAAAGGGCTTACAAGCTCCCTGGGGCCTCTTTTATAAGTACATTGATCCCATTCGTGAGGACTCTGCCCTCCTGACCTAATTACCTCTCAAAAGCTTCACCTCTTAATACTGCCATGGTGAGGAATAGGTTTCAGCAGGAATTTTGAAGGGATGCAAACATTCAGATGACAGAAGTAACTAACTCCCCAAATTGAGTATTTTTTTGTAGTCCTGATTGACTTAGGTACTTAATTGCTATTTACTGGCACACTAAATTTTTAAGAATAAGAATATTACGTTTTTAAAGGCACTGTATAATAAATATTAAACAGAAAATGTTCATCAGATTTTTGGTTGGGGTATATTGAGTTTTTGTCTTTTAAAATAAGATTTTCATTAAATGAGAAACAACACGTTGCTGAGCGTTTTCTTGGTTACCATTCTACAGCATTTAGCTACCCTATGTAATAGCACTGGGGCTTTCTCCCCACTAAGCAAATACCTCATCATAAAAGATCATTGAAGGTTATATTCCTTTATAATACTTGCTCAGATTTGGGAAAGAGTGGGAAAAAAGAGAGATACATAAAAATAACAGGATATTTCTCCAGTAGTGAGGTTAGAGGAGAATTTCTGTTTTTTAATATGTAACCAAGACTAGTTGGCCTTTCCTGTTTAGCATTTTTTTCAGGTAATTTTTAATTTTTTAGTTTTAATTTTTATGGATACATAATAGTTGCAATTATTTATGGGGTACATGTAATCTTTTGCTATAAGCATGCAATGTGCAATGATCAAATGAGGATATTCACCACCTCAAGCATTTATTATTCCTTTGTGTTAGAAATATTCCAGGTAATTTCATTACAGCAAAGCCACCTCGCATTTCGTACATTAATTAGGATATGAATGAGAGCTCCAACTTGTTGAAAAGATTCCTTTGACTTTGTTGTTTTCAGGTCGGACTGTGGGAGGTACCTTCTGACTTTTTTCTTTAAGTTGTGGGTATATTCCTGGTCTCTTCCTTTTCCACTGCACCAGCTCCAGTTGTCTTCACATAATCTTGCTGTATTCAGTCAGCCTCTCACCAGTCATTCTTGATTTTGCTTCATAACCAACTCATCGTACACAGCACTGCTTTCCATTAATCGTCAGAAAAAGCCTTTCGCCAACATTACTTCCTTTGCTAAAAAGCATTAAAAGCTTCTTCATGGCCTGAAGATCAAAAACCCTGAGTGAGGGATGACTATTTTAAATTATCACTACAGTTCCCTATTCTTTTCTTTTCTTCTCTGAACTCCCCAACCTTATTATCTTTACACAGTTAATTACTTGATTATGCATGATACTGTTCTTCGTTTCAACTTGTATGAGAAAGTATGGCTTTTTAAATTGAGGGATGTATTAGTCTGTTTTCACTCTGCTCTAAAGAAATATCTGAGACTGGATCATTTATAAAGGCAAAAGGTTTAACTGACTCACTTTTCCGTGTGGCTTGTGGAGGCCTCAGGAAACTTAAAATCATGGTAGAAAGGGAAGCAGGCACCTTCACAAGGCGGCAGGAAAGAGAGATGAGAGTGCAGGAAAAACTGCCACTTTTAAAACCATCAGATCTCATGAGAATTCACTAGTATCACGAGAACAGCATGAGGAAAACCACCCACATGACCCGGTCACCTCCTTCCCTCGACACATGGATTACATGTCCCTCCCTACACAGGTGGGGATTACAGTTTGAGATGAGATTTGGTGGGGACACAGAACCAACACATATCAAAGGATATCAGTCATATTTTTAAAAATAATTCGTAGAGTTCAAATAGTGAAGTGAATTGAATCATATTGAGTGCATATTATCAAGATTTTTTAAAAATTACAGTTTATTTTCATACTTGTCACAAACACTCAAATATATTATTGGAGTACTATTTCAAAATACTATGTATTCAGTGAATACATAAGCATAGAACTAGGAAAGGCAGCTCACATGCTTATATGTTTATTTTTTCTATTTATTTTTATTTATTTATGTTTTCTTTTTGTATTGTGCTTTAAGTTCTGGGATGCGTGTGCAGAATGTACAGGTTTGTTACATAGATACACACGTGCCATGGCGGTTTGCTGGACCCATCAGCCCCTCATCTACATTAGGTATTTCTTCTAATGCTATCCCTCCCGTAGCCCCCTACTCCCCGATAGGCCCTGGTGTGTGATGTTCCCCTCCCTGTGTCCATATGTTTCATTGTTCAACTCCCAGTTATGAGTGAGAACACGAGGTGTTTGGTTTTCTGTTCCTGTGTTAGTTTGCTGAGAATGATAGTTTCCCACTTTATCCATGTCTATTTCTTTTTAAACCAAATCTCTAACAGTTGTGTCAAAGATGTTGAGGTATATTTCTGTCATTAAAAGACAAAAACAAAAACTTGTCTCTAATGCCTAAGTGTTTGAAATCATATTCTTATAAAATATGAGGCAGCCTGGGCAACATAGTGAGACCCGCCCCCCCCCCCCCCCCCCGAACAGAAAATTAAAAAATTAGCTGAGCATGGTGACTCACACATACAGTCCCGGCTACTCTGGAGGCTTAGGTGGAGAATTGCAACATGGGGGTTGCGCCACTGCAGTTCAGCCTGGGTGACACAGTGAAACCTTGTCTCAAAAGACAAACTCTCTCTCTCTCTCTCTCTATATATATATGACATTTCTCTGTTCTTGTTAAGTTTTAATGATTTTTCATCTCAGAAAGCTTAAAATTTACCATCTTAAAGTGAAATAACAGTTAAGAGGGAGAGAGGAGGTAAAAATGCTTTTATTCTCTTTAACGTTTATTTATTTACTCTGTGGTTGGCACAGTTGCTCATTTATTTCCACAACAAACTCAAGAGATATGGAATGTCCCAAATTAGGAGATAAAGGAAACTGGGTACAAGATCATAGATCTTGCAAACAGTAGTGCTCTTCATAGACACTGGCTGATTTCAGAGCCTCTGTACTCTGTCATGATAAAGCCTCCATCATCACTAAGGACATTTAGTAAATGAAACAATTTTAAAAGTGAGTAAAACACTGAGATTATTAGCAGAAAATTATGGTGTAGTGCTACTAACAGTTTTTGTCAGATGAAATGGCTGCTCTGCATCTGCTATTTTGGAAACCGTGAAACCTATCGAAAAGTTGAAATAAAGTACTAAAATCATACACCCTGTACCTAGATTCAGCATTAGTTAATATTTTTTTATTTTTGCTTTGTCTTCACACACACCCCCCCCCCACAACTCACTCTCTCTCTCACTTGAACATGAATTTCTTTAAAATAAGGATTGTCCTTATTATACCTATGAAATTTGACATTAACTCAATAATATTATCAGTTGTCCATTCTGTATTTCCCCATTTATCCCAAAACTGTGTTTTATAGTTGGATTTCTAAAAAATTTCCTTCTTCAATTCAGTATTCAGCCAGGGTTTCTGTTTTGTCTTTGCTTTGTTAGTCTCTTTTAGAGATGCTGAGAAGAAATGCTTTCATTGGTATCTTTTTGTGTTGTTTGCTTTTTAATCCCTTGAAGTTTTTGAAGGGTTCCAACCAGTTATCTTTAGAACGTCCCACCCAACTTTGAATTTGTCTGCTTGTTTCCTCAGAATTAGATTCACCGGAATTTATCATGTTAAACATTTTTCACAGTGATATCACATCTGTGATGTTGTATAATTCTGCTAACACCGTATCAAAAGGCACCTAATGCCAACATAAAGTTTATGATATATAAATTTGTAATTGGCAGCAACAAAGACTTAATTGCTTGACTTATTTTTTCATTTTTCAAATAGACAACGACTGAAAGACCTTTCATTCAGAAGCTGTTTCGTCCTGTGGCTGCAGATGGACAGTTGCACACACTAGGAGATCTTCTCAAAGAAGTTTGTCCTTCTGCTGTTGATCCTGAAGGTAATACAATGAGCAACATTAAAACATTTCTTTCATTTTCTGTTACTGAAGTAAAATAAGCATTCCACATTTATAAATAACAGGTTATTTCAGGAAGATATTTTCGTATCTTATGGTAAAAAGTCTTTTCAAACAGAAGCACTTAATATTTAATATATTATTTTGTAAATTATTGACTAACAAAACGAGGACTCGACTCTCTGGCAAAATAGAATAAATACAGTTTTTAAATCATCCTCTTAGGACATCTCTGGTACTCTGGTTTTTAATTTATGGATTCAGTTCTGATAAATACTACTTTTAATCTTGCATTTTGTTTATTAACTTTAAAGAAGTCAGAAATGGTAAAAATAATTTTCTTATTTTTGATATTTGAAAGTCGGTAATACTGAATAATTGATGAGTATTTTATTTGAATTTTCTACTACTTTCTACTTTTTCTTTTTTAGTTAACCTTGTTCTTTTAGGCTTTGACAATCTACAGGTTCATTCAAAAACTTGATCTGTTTCATGGCCCTAATTTTGTAACTTAGGTTAAGGGTGTTTTCCTGCATGCAGGGGACAAATTTTAAAATTGCTGAAATCTGTTTTTCTTTATTACAACATACAGAACACCAAGAAAATGCAGAAAACAATAAAACAGTGCCCATAATCCATTAACTGATAGAGACCACTGTTGACAGACAGACAGACAGACACACACACACACACACACATACACACTTGAATACATGAGATATACATATGTATTTAATACAGTTGGCCCTTCATATCCATGGGCTGCACATCATGCCCACAGCAGATAAAAAATATTTGGGAGAGAAAATGGATGATTATGTCTGTACTGAAGATAAACAGACTTTTTTTTTTCTTGTTATTGTTCCCTAAACAATACAGTACAAGTATTTATATCGATTTAGATTGCATTAAATATTACAAGTAATCTAGAGATGAATGATTTAAAGCATACATGTGCGTAGGTTATATGCAAATATTATGCCATTCTGTATAAGGGACTTGAGCATCAGTAGATTTTGGTATCCTCAGCGATCCTTGAACCAATCCTTCATGAATACCAAATGACCACAGTGTGTGTGTGTGTGTGTGTGTGTGTGTGTGTGTGTGTGTGTGTGTGTGTGCGCGCGCGCGCGCCCGTGCGTGTGTAAAATGTCCTGCTGCTCTTGAATCCCAGCCCTATTAATACTTACTAAACTATAGGGGAAATTTTCAGTGGCATATTACAGTATTGACATAAAAATTGCATAGAGTTATATTTATTATATAACAGAATTTTTTTTAAAACTTTAAAGCCATGAAGGAAAGAGGTAATGAATTAGTATATATGAAGGTAAATACTTTAACAGATAATGCTTCTTATGAATATTCTGAATTGGAGGAATGCAGTATTACTTGCATGACATATACCACACAGTTCATGAAGAATGATGCATCTAAGGAAATCGTTTGTCTAAGTAGTAGAATTAGAAACAGTGGGTTTGGGGGTAATGTTGTAGTATTCCAGCCTAAATGACTAAGCAAAGAATATGGAGCCCAAAATATGTGTCATTCAGCCTGAGAATGTTGCGATTTTCCTTAGTCAAGTATGCTTGCCTATACTAGCATTCCTACATGTATATAACGCTTTAAAAATGAACAGAGATTCAATAGGAAGGGGAAGGGCATCTAAAATAATACACCAATACCAGAAGGGATTGAAGGAAGAGACCACTGACTGCTACCCAAAATTATTAAAACTGAACAGGGTTTAAGAGGTTATAAATCCATTTTATAAAGTCTTCCTTGAACTTTACTAGCCTTTATAGTAAGGTTTCTGATGATGTCTTACACATATCCATGTATCTCTAGTGCTGGGGTAAATGTTTGCTAAACAATCCAGTTACTGAATTCTTTCTATCATTACCATGAAACATATTATTTACGATCATTAAATCATGGAGCAATTAACATTAAGTTGATTATAATACTATCTTAGAATTCAAATCCATCTTTTCTACTGTGTAATTTTAGCTTTCAATAAGAGTTTTAGTTAAATAATTTTTTTATAATTTAATGATTTTTTAGTAAATTTATAGAGTTGTGCAGCCATCACCACAATTTGGTTTTTGGAACATTTCCATCTCCTTGTACTTCCTTGTAGCTAATCTCTGCTCCACTGCCAGCTATAAACAACCACTGGTCTGCTTTCTATCTCTATAACTTGCCTATTTGGATATTTCACATATATTGAATCATACAACATAGAGTCTTTTGCAACTATGTTTTTCCACTTAACATTATGTATTTGAGTTGCATCGATGTTGAAGCAAGTGTCCATAGTTTGTTCCTTTTTATTGGTGACTAATACTCCATTGGGTAGATACGTCACATTTTGGTTCTCCCTGTACCAGCTGATGGGTGTTTGGACTGTTTCCAGCTTTTCACCTTTATAAACAGAGCTGCTAGGAACATTCAAATATGGGTCTTTTTGTGGACGTTTGTTTTCATTTTTCTTGGGTAGCTTCCTAGGAGTGGAGTGACAAGGTCATATAGCAAGTTTATTTTTTATTTTAAAAGAAACTGCTAACCTTTTCCAAAGTGACTGTACCATTTTACAGTCTTACCAGCAGTGTGTAAGAATTCCAGTTTCTCCACATTCTCACTCACATATATTACCATCCTAGTGGTATCTCATGATGATTTTAATTCTCATTTTTCTAATTACTAATGGTATTGAACACGTTTTCATGTGCTTATTATAATTTGTAGATCTCTTTGATGAAGTGTCTATTCAAATCCTTTTCTTGTTTTTTTCATGGATTATTTCCTTATTACTGAGTTTTGAGCATTATTTATATATTCTGGATACAAGTTCTTTATCAGACATACAATTTGCAGATATTTTCTCCTACTCTGTGACTTGCCTTCATTTTCTTTCTCTCTCTCTCTCTCTCTTTTTTTTTTTTTTCCCCAGACAGGGTCTCACTCTGTCGCTCAGGCTGGAGCGCAGTGGTACGATCTTGGCTAACTGCAACCTCTACCTCCGAGTTCAAGTGATTCTTGTGACTCAGCCTCCCTAGTAGCTGGGATTACAGGTGCCTGCCACAATGCCCGGCTAATTTTTGTATTTTTGGTAGAGACAGGGTTTCACTAGGTTGGCCAGACTGGTCTCGAACTCCTGACCACAGGGGGTTCAACCGCCTCAGCCTCCCAAAGTGCTGGGATTACAAGTGTGAGCCACCACACCCAACCTTGTCTTCATTTTCTTTTGAAGGATAAAAGCATTTAATTTTGGTGAATTCCTATCACGTTTTTTTTTAATGGATTGTGTTCAGTTAAATAATTAAAACTTTTTCTCTTATAGACAATACATTTACATATTTTAAACATCAAAGCATATATAAAGGAATTTAGTAAAAAGTCTCTTTCCCAACTGCTGCTCACCAAACTCTAACCTAGTTCCCTTTTCTAGAGACAACCAGTGTTGCCATTTTCCTGTATATCTTTAGAGACAGTTAAGTAAACTTTTTATTTTTGAACTCAAGCTACATAAATTTTGACTAAGTAACTCATAACTTCTGAGAAATTCCCAGAAATTCAAGGATAAGCTTACTTTTTTAGTTCATTTTCTCTGTGTTATAAGGTGGTTTGTTTTTGATCTATTTAATGTCTATTTTTCTGTGTTTTTGAGGATTTTGGAATATAGATGAGTTATTTTCGTTTGAAGTGTAATTAAAAAGCTAATAGTTTTTATTGCTGATAGAGATACACCCCATAAACCTCTTTCCTGTCCATGGCAACGTTGGCTTTCAGTTACTCAGTTCTCTGTATTGTGTTTTTTCCCTTTCTGAGTACTTTGTAATAGTACTTTAAAGAACATTTAAAAAACTAGATGCTGTCTTAGTCTGTTTGTGTTGCTATAAAGAAATACCTGAGGCTGGGTAATTTATAAAGAAAAAAGGTTTATTTAACTCACAGCTCTGTTGCCTGGATATTGGGCATCTCATGAGATCCTCAGGCTGCTTCTACTCATGGTGGAAGCTGAAGGGAAATGTGTGCAGTGGTCACATGGTGAGAGAGGAAGCCAGAGAGAGCAGGGTGGTGCCAGGCTCTTTATAATAACCAGCTCTTGTGGGAACTAAGACAGTGAGAACTCACTCACTCCTCCACACCCAAGGAGGGCATTAATCTATTCATGAGGTATCCACCCCCCACCCCCGACCCAAGTACTCCCATTAGGCCCCATTTCCAACTTTGGGGATACAATTTCAACCTGGGGTTTGGCGGGGACAAGCAACGAAACTGTAACAAATGCTTTTGTCAATTAGGAGTAAATGAAATTTAAGCCAGAGTTTAATATTCAAATAACTACCTTTTTAAAAAACAAGAGGCGAGGTCTCACTGTGTTGCCCAGGCTGGTCTTACATTTCTCACTCAAGTGATACTACCACTTTAGCTTCAGAAAGTACTCGGATTGTAGGCATGAGCTACTGCACCCAGCCTCAAGTGACTACCTTATTGCACTTTTCCTAGATGTTATTTTGACAATCTACTTTTTAAAATATGTCATTTTAAATTTACTTTTTTATAGCATCCTTGACTATAGAATGAGAACACCCCAATGAAACCCAAAACCTTGGCAGGAATATATTCTATAATGATCTGTCCCCTAACAGCAGCACAATTGTCACAGACACCAAATGATCCATATTTGCTAGTCCCAAGTTTATATAAGGTGGTCTCCCTTGATACATTTGTGTTTTATCTGTAAAAATTAAAGTTAACAGTTGCTTTGTAATCCAGGAAAGAGGGCTTACTTGAAATTTTTTGTTGTTTATTTTGTTAATGACAAATTTATTAGTTCAATTCATTTTTATTTCATGGTTGCCAATTTCTAGTTTGTGGGTGTGGTTAAGGAGTGCCTAGAGTAGGAAGAAATTAGTTGGGTGTTAATACTGTATTTTACGTCTTTAAAGAATTGTATAACTGTAGAACTTTCAAGTTACCTTTTTTTTTTTTTTGGAGACAGATTCTCACTCTGTTGCCCAGGCTGGAGTGCAGTGATGCCATCTCAGCTCACTGCAACCCCTCCCTCCCAGGTTCAAGCAATCTTGTGCTTCAGTCACGCAAGTAGCTGGGATTAAAGGCATGTGCCACCATGCCTGGCTAATTTTTATATATTTGGTAGAGACAGGGTTTCACCATGTTGGCCAGGCTGGTCTTGAACTCTTGGCCTCAAGTGATTCACCTGCCTTGCCCTCCCAAAGTTTACTCTTTTAATTTTTTGCATGATTTTGCCAAAGGTGTCTTAACCACTTAATTGCAGAACTAGGTTTAGAACACAGGTCTCCATCTCCTGGTGGTCTGTTGGTTTTTCCTCTTTACTATGCTGCCGTTTGTTTTTTTCTTTCTTTCTTTTTAACTTTTTGATTTAGTTTCAAATAACATTCTGAAATACTTGCTTTTTCCTAACTATTTTACTTTCACAGATCTTTATTCTTCAGTTTGTGTTTAGTATCTAATCTGCCTACATGCTCTTCTCTCTTAATAATATTTCTGATACGATCTTAGAAACCTGAGTGTCTACTGTTTTTATTTTGTTTGCTTTGTTGTTTTAGTGTTCCTATATATAATCCTGACCACTCTTGTTGAATTTTTTAAATGGTGATTATGAACACCAGACATGTAAATGAAAAGCAGTCAGGTGCTTTGAACTGACACACACTCTCAGAATACACCTTTATTCTGGTCTTAGACCCAGGTTACAAGACAAGATTAACGTGACCCTACACAAGAAAGGCACACAAATTTGTGAAGCTGTTCTTTTAAAAGAGACAAAGAGAGTCTTTGTTCTCTTAAATTTCTAGGCTGCTCTACGTGTACATCCTTTTCTGGGGGATACACAGTGTGACTTCCCTTGTGGTTTTTTTTGTTTTTTTGAAGAGTGGAGCAGTGAGGCAACGCAGTCACACAACCTTATCCACAAACCTTCCTTTTAGGTGATTTCAGGTGCTGTAGGTGAGTACATTGTGTGACAGACTTCTCCCCACGCAAACTGTCAAATGCTTCTCTTGACTGCGGAACACACACTTCATTGAAATGACATAGATAGTGCCTATTCTTTCTATTCTTTTCAGGTATTTTTGATGGTATCTTTCATTGCAGGAGGAAGCCACATCTCTAACACCAGTATCTTTTCTTTAGAAAAACTTTTATCTTTGCCTCTTCTTTTTATTACGTATTAAAAAAAAATTGTCATTTAAAAATCTGTGTAGAGTATCCAAAACATCGAGTCACTATTTCAGTAAAAACCCATTGGCTTCCTCGTTCAGTTCACCTGTAGTATTGTCAGACGTGTCAGACATGAAGTATTTTGACACACCTGCACTCAACTTAAGTTGAAAGTGAAAGACTTTAAGATTGGGTGTGTATGGATAAGAACTTGCTGTCATCACATGATGAAAAGAGAAAGTACTTCATAAAAGTTATGTGGCACCTTGTCTTCTGCTCCCTCCAAGTGATTCAGTGATGAAATACTCTTGTCTGATTTCATCATATGAAAGTCGAATGTACTAGTATTTATGAATACGTGCTTTAGGTCGTTGTTCTTGTGGAGTAACTAATGATGAGCTGCTGCTTCTGGAGTAACTAATGATGAGCTCTTTTGTGTGTTCCTTTCTTTTTTTGTAAATGGCTAAGGGAATTAGTCAAGTTGGCGGTAACAGGAAATGACCAAAGGTGAGCTCAGGTAAATTGTTTTTGTGGTTTCAGCTGTAGTTAAAATGACTCAGAGATCCAAGCTTCTGTACCAGACCTGAAGTGAAATATTTTTTTCTTTGTTTATTAAAAATAACGTATCAAGAACATTTATTTTTTACCTTGGAGAATATAAAACACCTATAAGCTTTACCCACTTATACTTCATTTCCCAGTCTTCTAATGTAATGTATAGCAATGTGGTAAGCTCGGCGGGTGGATCACCTGAGGTCAGGAGTTAGAGACTAGCCTGACCAACATGGTGAAACCCCGTCTCTCCTAAAAGTACAAAATTAGCCGAGTGTGGTGGTGCATGCCTGTAATCCCTGCTACTCGGGAGGCTGAGGCAGGAGAATTGGTTGAACCCAGGAGGCGGAGGTTGCAATGACCTGGAACGCGCCATTGCACTCTAGCCTGGGCACCAAGAGTGAAACTCCATCTCAGAAAAAAGGAAAGAAAAGATGGTATATTCACATTTTTTCTGCTTTGCTCTATATGATTAGATTATGTTAATAAAGTGAATTAGCTGACAAGATAAATTTTTTTCAGCCATGAAGCAATTAGAAAAAGAAACATATAACTCTCATGCTGACCATATAAGGCAGATACTTTTAAGTATTTGGACAAAATTGAAGCTGGTTAATATCTTGTGATTTGAGATAATATTTGAGCAGTAATCACATTTGTCAGTGTGATGGCACTGCCCCCAGAAGAATAGGCACTTCAGTTTGCAAACTCATGCCACAGGAATAAAAAAATTCCAATCCCCAAACCTCATCAGATTGCAGGATTTACAGTTTCAGTAATTCTTTAGATACTCATTTACAATTTGAATTAGAAGGAATTAGTATCTCTATACCTTCACACTGTTTGGTTTGGGCAATCATTTAGAGTTTTTTTTAATGAATATTCAGTTTTCTTATTTTATAAAATAATGAGGCTTCCCGCTACCATCTTATGGGATGCATACAGAGTTTAAATGAACCAGAAATTTTTTGAAGTGAGTCTTCATTGTCTTTTTTATTTTTTGAGACTTTATATTTGAATCTTTTTTGTTTCTTAGAGTTTTGTTAGCATTTTTCACAAGTAAAAGAACTGTACTCATAAGAAATTTACAAAGGAGGCTAGGCGCGGTGGCTCAAGCCTGTAATCCCAGCACTTTGGGAGGCCGAGACGGGCTGATCACGAGGTCGGAAGATCGAGACCATCCTGGCTAACACGGTGAAACCCCGTCTCTACTAAAAAAAATACAAAAAACTAGCCGGGCAAGGTGGCAGGCGCCTGTAGTCCCAGCTACTCAGGAGGCTGAGGCAAGAGAATGGCGTGAACCCGGGAGGCGGAGCTTGCAGTGAGCTGAGATCCGGCCACTGCACTCCAGCCTGGGCGACAGAGCGAGACTCCGTCTCAAAAAAAAAAAAAAAAAAGAAATTTACAAAGGAAAGTGATAAAGAAGCAATTTTGTTTTTCTTTTTGTTGTTAATTCCACTATGCAAAGACAAGTAGGCGATGTTCAGTCTACACATAGAAGTTATAAATGTATAATGCTCTAAATGTAAATCAATATTGTAACTGCTTATAAAAATAAAATAACTCAAGTTATGGCAAGAGACATTGATTTCTACTTTCTTAGAAGTTAACTTCTGGACATGATTAGAACTGCCGGAAGTGTGTCTCTGGTATGGAAGAAATAAGCTTATTTTACTAAGGCATCTTCATAGTCACTGTATTTCCTGCAGCCAGATTGACTATGATCATATACTTGGTAAAATATTTTAAACCTCTTTAAGGCAAGAGGTCCAAAACTAGACTGTAATAGATAGTTGCTGGTAGTTTCACATTGAAAAAAACCATAAAGAGCAAATTGTACATATATTTGGTGTTTAATCTCTTCACAAGTGACCATGGAAAGTCCATTTGTAACTTTGTGGAGATACTGTAAGCCTGACATATGGGATGGGGTCACTTGGCTATAATGGGAGCCTCTCCTTTCAGTCTTAGCCTAACACTCTCTGCTTTTATTCCTTATTGTGTACATATTTTATGGAAGAAATGGTACAGTGTCATTCATGGTGGGAATTCTAAAAGTTCTTCAAATGTAGCCCTCATAAGCATGTTTAAATAATCTGTTAGGCTCAGTTTAAATTTACTAATTACAATATATTTTCTTAATTTATCATTATACTATTAAATTCTAAGATTAAATGAATCAAATTCTTTGCTTTGATTGCTTTCCTCTCCCTCCATCTCTGCATGTTGTCTTAGCACATGGGCAACATTGACTAATTCTGGTGATAAAGAATCTCTTAATTCACTAAGTCCATTGACATATGTTTTTTCTAAAATCAAAGAAATAGTGCTGATTGTTCTCCACTACTGGAAATGATGAGATTACTGGACCTGACAGAAGATGCTTCTGGTTTCTCCTTCTGAATTACTGCTATCTTAATCTCAAGAAGTTAAATGAATTAACTTGACTGTCCCCAAAATGAGAAACACACACTTGCACAATTATTTCATTTTTAGCACTAGAAAGCAAAATTCTCTTACCAAAATAATGGTATATGCAGACAATTAAAAACAAGTCATCTTTTCATTGAAACAGGTACTGTGGGGCTTCATTCTGACCATATGTAAACAGTACAATTAGTGTCTATATTTTAAATAAAGCAATTAAGTTGAGCTATTCTGTAATTCATACTTGACAAATATTAATGGACCCTATTACACCCAACTAGAGTTACTGGGTCATTTTATGAAAGCAGATGAAATAATATTGTTTTCAAAGTTTATTTATTTATTAATGAACAAGGTTTAATTTTTAACTTTTACCACATTTTTATCTTATTGTCAGGAAGCCTTGAATCAGTTTTAAAATGGTCTTACAATCACTTAATTTAATACACTTTGCTTTGTATAATTACAGCTAATCATATGGGATTTTTTATATAATTTAAATTTTAGTTTATGTCCTCCTTACTAAGAAATACAAGGATTATAAGTAAAAGTCAATGAAATAATTAATATGGGCACGTTTTTAAATTGTTTAAAATGTTAAGAGTCAAAGCTCTGAAAATATTTTGGACAGAAATAATAAAGATATAAAATGTATGCAAGGAAAGAGATATTTGGTATACCTAGTATTTGGTATATACGGGGATATTGCATGTTCATTAAGACCTGTCCTGCTAAGTGAGTATGGATCCGGAAGAAGTTAATGTAAGTATTTTTAAATGGGTTTGTATTTTTCTGATAAACAGCATTCTCCTTCTGTTTGTGATCATAGGATAAAAGCCCTGTAAGCTTGTATATGTTCATTTTTACTGCTACATCATGTAGTGTGCTCTTAAGATTGAGATCTCATTCCCCAGGAAGCATTTCTGTCCAAGATTAATTGCCCTTTTAAAATCAGCGTTTGATGTATTTCTTTGGCTATATCCTGACTTGGTTTAACCCTCTTTGACCTGACCTCGCTGACTATTACCTCCGTGGCTGAGACAAAATCCTTCAGCATGATGTATGCACTTCACATTTCAGCCTGTGGTTTTTCATGTCGATGGATTCAATTAGTTGGTGTTTTACTAATGAACATATCAGAGGTTAAAGAATTTGTCAGACAGAACAAAATTGTTCAGGCTAGTGGCAATCAGAAAGCTCATCTCTCTATTTTTTAAAACTTTTTCAGCAGTGTTAAGTATTTTTCAGAAATTTTACCTTCAGTATCACACTTTCCAAGATTCGTTTTCTGCTGAATTATAAAATATAAATAGGAAGCCACGAAACTGAACACAATGATTATACCATTTGATCTTAGAATTCTCCGTATTTATAAGTATGAGCTTTTAAAAAATTAAACTGAAATTTTCTTGTTAAAAACATGTATGAATTTCCCTTAAAGATACATCATCCATTTCTTTAAGTCTCCTTTAAATATGAATGGTAAGAAGGAAACTCAAGCACCTCACTAGAATCTCAAGTCACCTGTTTTTAAAGACATTTATAGATCATATTCCTTGTTGAAACTGGCTTAGTTAAATAAGACCTAAAACCCAGATTGGGATGAGAAAGATAGCAGCCATTAGTAATAGAAATCTTTAGAACTCAAATTTATCACATAGTGCGCATTCTCAAATAATATACTTAAAATGTATAACATAAAGATTTTGAAAGGTTTTTGTTTACCTGAATGTTTTCATCTTTTTTTAAAAAAATAACCTTACCTAAAGTCTATTAAATGATATATCTATAGTGCAGTAGGGCTCATGTGACTTACAGGTGGTGTGCTCCTCTTGAATATATGTGTTGAGAGCACTATTAAATAAATGTGAAGGTTTATAATACTTAAGAATTTTTCTTAATGTCTTTTAATTTGCATAATCATCGAGTCTGGGTTTTTGTTGTCTTTTAAAAAATACGTTTATTAAAATCATATGCCATACTGCATAAAAATGGAACTGAATAATTCAGGAGGTATTGCCATGAGGCCAAATTCTTATAGCCCTTTGTATGCCAATCACATAAGTGAATCCATGGTTTTTATATATCTTTTGATTATCTAGTACTAAAAAAAATGAACTTATAACTTGTGTGTAGGAAGAGAATTTAAAATCACTCTACTTTTTGTTACTAAATCATGACCTTTTTAAAACTGATCTTCTCTCCTCACATACTTTATCAATTATATTTTTGACATCATTATTTTTTATTAGAGAGTGAGCAGGAGAGAGGGGTGGAGAAGAGTCACTCATGTTATTGAATACCTGTGTCCAAGTCCTGTGCTAGGGTCGCTGCTGAGTGCTTTGCTTGGATATCCCATTTAATCCTTCATGTAACTGGAGATGAGAATTCTCTGTTCACACTGTAAGATGAGGAAATAGACACTCAGAAGTTTAAGTGAATTCCTCGAGAATTCAAAACTAATAAATTATGATGGCTTGCACTCTGAAAGAAATATTTTGCTGTTTAGGCATAAAAGACCTAGATACTAGAACTGTGAGACATGTTAGTGATCCTTTACTCTGGACCAGTTTGCAAACTGACTCACAGAGTTAAATGAGAAGCTATCATGGGTTATAAATCAGCAAGCAGAATTTAGGAGATGGTCTCAATCCCACATTAGCAAAAGCTGCCATATCTTTACTTGTGTTATATATTGGGTTTCTACATAAAATTTTGTTTGCAGAAAAATTCTACACTGATATGATCATAAGATTCATTCTAGGGAACATTTTTTAAAAAGACTTTACCCCGGAAATTGATTCAGAAAGTCTGGAGAGGAGCTCAGCTCAATATATATATACACACACACACATATATATATATAAAATTTTAATTTCCCACATGATTGTGATGGTCAGCTAGATTTTCAAACCATACATCTATACAGGCATTTTCATTTTATATATAAAGAAACAGCTTCAGAGTGATGCGAGACCTGCTCAGAGCCCTTCGTTGCCAGAACTGGAATTCAAGTTGCCTAACCCCCAATTTGTCTTTCATTACTACCTTTCTAACTAGTGGTGCACAATTGGCCCTCTCTCCTTTATGTCTCATTTATATTATTGTATATTGATAGCATTCATTGTATACATGTCTATATGTAGGCATCACTTTTTAGTATATACATAAGAAGTTAACTTTGTGATTTGTATTAATGACTTGTGTAGTTAATGTGATTTTTCTTTTTTCTTCTTCGTTTTTTCTATATGTAATTCTTACCATTCTACTCATATAACCAAAATCTACCTGAATATATTTTTCCTAAAATGTAACATTTTTTTAAATGTTCACTTTTAAGTAGATGCTGGTTTTATAAAGTGCTATGTGGACATTCTACAAAATAATGAGATGTACTCTTCAAAATTGTAAAAGTTAAGAAATGTAGAAAAGGCTAAAAAATGGTTGCAGATTAAAAGAGAATAGAGAAACATGAAAATTAAATTCAATATGTGCATCCTTGACATGACCTGAATGTGTCCCCCAGAATTCACGTGTTAGAAGCTTAATCCCCAATGCAGCAGTGTTGGGAGGTGAGGCCTTTTAGGGGGTGTTATGCTGGTATGAAAAGGGTTTGCAAGAGTGGGTTCACTGTCTCGTGCGCTTCCACGTTCTTCCATATGAGAACACAGCAAGAAGCTCATACCAGGTGCCAGCACTTTGATCTTGGATTTCCCAGCCTCCAGAACTGTGAGAAATAAATGTTTGTCCTTTATAAATTATCCAATTACAGCATCACAGACTAAGACAGTCCTGGACTGAATCCTAGATTGAAGAAAAATACATTATTGGGATAGTTGATAAATTTGAATATGGACTACATGAATATATTATTTCATATATCATGATATATCAATATTATTTTTTATTGTGATAACTATACTATAGTTATGTAAAAGAATATCTTATATTAGAAAGGGTACACTGTAAGTTTGAAATCATAACAAAAATTACTCTCCAAAGAGTGCCCTGTATAAAAGAAGTTCATATAGAACTAGTTCACTTGATTACTGTCTTATATGTTTGCCTACCTTAAAGCTTCAAGCCAGCTTCTTTTAAAAACCTGAGTGGGAGAGGCGTACAGTAACGTTTTTCTCCTGAGTCATTTTCTTTGTAGTGACATTTCTCATTCTAAGTATTAAGGTCTAGATTCCCATTTTGAAACACAAAGACATGTTTACCAAAAATATTGTTTACTTTAGCAGTATCAAGTGTTTCCTTTGTACTGTAAGAAAAAAAGAGACCTACTGATTTTTTTTTTTTTTTTTTTTTACTGTTTTATTTTATTATTAATTTTTGTTTTTACACTTGTTACCCATGCTGGAGTGCAGTGGTGCCATCACGGCTCACTGTAGCCTCGACCTCCTGGGCTCAGGCATTCGTCCACCTCAGTCTCCCAAGTAGCTAGGACTACAGGTGTGCACCACCATACCCAGCTAAGCTAATCTTTGTTTGTTTAGTTAAGTTTTTTTATTTTTTGTAGAGATGGGATCTATTGCCCAGGCTGGTTCTCAAACGCCTGGGCTCAAGCAGTCCTCCCACCTTGACCTCCCCAAGTGCTGGGATTACAGATGTGAGCCACCACACGTGGCCTGTTTTCTTTTATTGGTTTTGATATTGCTAAAATATTCCTCATGCTTTGTTGTTATGTATGGTACCATGAATTAAGGATAGCATGTACATTTGACTTATCTGGAAACATTTTTGACTTTGTTGTTTTAATAACCAAAGCAGTCTTTACAGGTAGAGTTATTCTACGTGGTGGGGCTAGCTATCAGAAAGCATTCCAAAAAGATTAATTTTGACAGTGTAATTCTACCAGCAAGAACATTATCCCAGCAGTGAGAATATTTATTAACTAATTATGGTATATGTCAGGTACTGTACTAGGCACTGGGGACAGAGTAACAAATAAGAGAGAAACTTCGATTTGAAGTTTCAAGGGAACTGCTGTCCTAAAAATCCCTCTGTTTAAAATTGTGTTATTGAGGCAAGTCAAAAAATAAACAAAATACATAAATGCAGGTGAAATATTTGGACATATGTAGTCTGTGACAAAATAATATGTTTAAAACCTTAAAACTGTTCTGTTGAGGGATATGACAGTCTTAGATTCTTTCCTTAGTTACTTAAATTTAGTTAATGACACTTTAAAGTGGCCCCAGCTTCTAAACCAGAGAATCAATGCTACCTATTCAGGGTTTGGGTAAGGGGATTTATTAGGCTTGTTACAGTGTTTGAATAGTGCTTATGTCCTCCAGCTTCTGTTGTACAACTCATAAACTCTAACAATCCTTTTGTTGTAACGTGATTGGTCTTTTGCCTTTCAGATATACTGTGCATCATCAGTGGATTGTATACCATATTGTATTTGCTCCCACATTTAAATATTGCTTTAGACATAGTATTTTTTGATATTGAGTTGTGACTTGTTTCTTCTGCTGTTTCATAGTATACAAAGGTGACTCTGGCTTAAGGAAAAACTTTAGAGATAAGGAACTTTTACTCTTACACCACTATTCTTTCATTTTTTGACTCAGTGCTAAGTAGGAGGAAGATTCTGAGAATATTAAAATATTTCAAAGAAATATAAGAATATGAAGAGAGTTATACCGGAAATGTTTTCAAATATTCTAAGAAAGATTTAATACAGTAAAGCTGTAGCAAACTAGAACTTACAAGCAATGAATCATTCCAGATAGCTGAGGGTTTCTCCATTTGAATACCAATGTTTAAAAAATCTTCCCAAAGTACTAATACTGTGCTTTCTATAGTATTCTGTATATAACTTAATATTTTATTATGAAAACAAATCATTGTATTAACACTGTGATCACAACTGTGTAAAAAATTATGTATAGTTGCAACAAAGAAAAAATAATGAAAGCATTTTTTTAGGTTAGTAGTATTACGAAGTGATACCTTTTTTCAAAATTGTTTTAAGCTATGGCTCAGTGATTTGGGAGTTTGTTTGGAATATTTTATTTGGTTATCTTTGGAATTGTTAGTATGTTAAGTTTTTATTTTTCACATTCTTTTATCAACTCTGTAGTGTTTTGTGTCCTCTGTTGACTGTCACTTCCCGGGACTGTGCTGCCTCCAACAGGAAGTCTAAATATTTCTTTAAAAGGGTCTCTTGTTTCAGGTGCCAGCCAAGTCATTATCACCATACATCATCAGCTCATTTTGCCCAGACATTAGAGCACTTAGAGATTCAAAAGTCATTTGGAACAGAGCAGAAAGGAAAACGTAGGGTATTTCTCCTTTATAGAGTTCGTGATTCCCCATTTCCTTGTTGTCTTCTGTCACCAGGAAGCTGAGCAGTTAAGACATTGTATTTTGAAGAGATGGTAAAGGAGAAAAACCCAAAATTGTGCTAGAGGAGTAACACAGAGTTTCTTGATGGTTCTATTTTTTTTTTTCTTTTTCATTAAAGGAGTTTGGCTTTGCTTTTTTTGTTTTTCTATGACAAAAAATATTTCTATTTACTTTAAAAGTTGTCAGTACAACACACCAAAATCATGAAAAACACAAAATCTTAAGTTTAATTTGGAATACAATTGAATTTAAAAGAAAGGTGTGAATTTCAGCCCCCTTTTAATTAGCAAGTGGATGTTAACAAAAATCAATCAGGCTTTGTAACTCTAAAACAGGAATCCCTGAGTCAGATTTGTAATCCCTTCTCATTAAAATTTTAACTGTTATTCAAATAGTATCTCTAAGATATTTTGATACATACATGAAAGCTTTACTGAAAACAACTAAAGCTCACCTGTGTCTTATTAAACATCTCAAATACTGATCTGATTCTTGATTTCTAGTCACATTTCTATTTTACATTTTCAAAATATGTATGGACCTACTTCATATACTTGTCATTTTAAATAACCATACAGTACAGTTTTTAATGTATAACTAAAATAAATTTTGGTCATTGGTACAATGGGCTGTTTTTGCCACTATAGTTTCATTAACGTCAATCTTAAGTAAGCACAGTAATTAAGAAAGAAGTAATACTTTCACATACAGCAACAGAATTTTTATCAGAATATATTGTAACCCTCAGGTTTCTGTTTTGGGTGATACATACTGCAACATTTGAACTTTCTCCATGTCCGCATTTCCTGTTCAGGGGACAGAACAGGTTTAAAATCCACTTAATGCACTCAGGATTCTCAAAAGGCAACAGATTATTTTTTCTTCAACTGTTCTGACTTTTATTGTTGTTGGATTTCTTTCTTGGAATAGATGGGGAAAAAAAGAATCAAGTGATGATTCATGGAATTGAGCCAATGTTGGAAACGCCTCTGCAGTGGCTGAGTGAACATCTGAGCTACCCGGATAATTTTCTTCATATTAGTATCATCCCGCAGCCAACAGATTGAAGGATCAACTGTTTGCCTGAATGGAATCATCCTTAAATGGAATTTATCAGAGCATGTCACCCTTTTGCTTCAATCAGGTTTGGTGGAGGCAACCTGACCAGAAACACTTCGCTGCTGCAAGCCAAACAGGAAAAAGATTCCATGTCAGATAAGGCCATTGGGCTGGTCTTACTTTGCATCACCTCTGCTTTCCTCCACTGCCATCATTAAACCTCAGCTGTGACATGAAAGACTTACCGGACCACTGCAAGTCTTCTGTAAAATATAATGAAGCTGAAACCTTTGGCCTAAGAAGAAAATGGAAATATGTGCCACTCGATTTGTATTTCTGATTAACAAATAAACAGGGGTATTTCCTAAGGTGACCATGGTTGAACTTTAGCTCATGAAAGTGGAAACATTGGTTTAATTTTCAAGAGAATTAAGAAAGTAAAAGAGAAATTCTGTTATCAATAACTTGCAAGTAATTTTTTGTAAAAGATTGAATTACAGTAAACCCATCTTTCCTTAATGAAAATTTCCTATGTTTACAGTCTGTCTATTGGTATGCAATCTTGTAACTTTGATAATGAACAGTGAGAGATTTTTAAATAAAGCCTCTAAATATGTTTTGTCATTTAATAACATACAGTTTTGTCACTTTTCAAGTACTTTCTGACTCACATACACTAGATCACTTTTTACTCTGTGTTACCATTTTGACTGGTCGTCATTGGCATGGGGTGGATATAGGGCATAGGATCACTTGTCTCAGGATCTGTCATAGAATTTCTTGCTGCCAATTAAAAAACCTGTGTTCTTTACACACTACACTTATAAATGTTGTAACTGTTCATCTTTGCTGTTTTATCACTGTAAGCCTGTCAAACCATAGTATCCTAAAGCATCTGTATATGGTAATTGTGCATTTTTGGAAAAACCGATTCCTTCCAAGCTAGTGTTTTTCATTGGCTCCAGGTCTGTGCCAATGAAAAACTGTGGTCCCCTGGCAGTCTGTCTTTTGAAGTTTAAAGATTACCTGTCTCCTGACTGCAGTACCTTTTCTTTAATTTTTACCAAAAATATCCAGAGGTTACTGGAGTTCTTATTCAATATAAGGAAAGTTTGCTGCACTTTATTACCAAGCCTCTGGGATTTTACCAATCAAACATATTTGTGCATTACATTTCGTTTCTTGTGAGCTAGCTTGCTGTCCATATTGAATGTTGAGCCATTTGAGTATGCTAAAAGACTTACAGTAGCAGACACGATCATGGTTTTAGATCCCATAATAAAAATGAATGTTTTTCTTATAAAAAATTATATGAATGCTGAAGCGAAATTCTACTATTGTTCATTGCTTCCTTTTCTTTTTCCTTTTGTGATTTTCACTGATTAATAGCACATTTCTAAACAAAATTGGATAAAGTTAGTCAAAGACCAGATATTCTGGAATGGAAATTGTAAAGCTTAATCAAAAAGAATAACCAGTACCGAATACAATCTCAGAAAATTAGAAGCAAGTAGAAAACAATTGGTTGATGTAAACGAAAGTGCCATTTTAGTAAAGGCAGGAAAAAAATAGCAATATTTGAGTTATGTAAGGATAAAAAATCCACTGACTTGTATTTTTGCACAAGAGGCTGGTCTGAATATGATTGTTCACATTAAGAGTGTTTATTCGTCGGTTCGGTTTGGGGATTTTCCCCCTTGATGTTTTGACAGATTGAAGTGAGCTTCAGTGAGCGAAAGGATCAGAATGCAGGGAACACTAAGCTGTGATGAAGAAAGTGTGGTAAGAATGGAAAGCCAGAGTAGTTTTATACAGACAAGACCAGTATCAGGCCTTTGCAGTAGGCTTGAGCGACCTTCTGATCTAGATTTGAAAGTAAATAATTTTATCAAGCCATTGGCCATTTTTACTTCCTCATTCATTATTGTACCAGCATCATAACTTTATTACTCTAATCCCAGGTAAGTCAAGCCTACATAATGCCCCAGAGGAAGAGTAAAACCAGAAATTCATGCTGGCTTAAATAATCTATTTTTGTTTCTTTTTATTTGAATATTTAAATTTTATGGTTTATTAAAAAATTAAATAAATGTTGTGTCCGTCTTTATTTAAAACAAGTTACCTGTTGGTAAAATCATTAAAATTTCCTTAGTCACAAACTGTCATAAAAGTTTCTTGGAGAAATAGAAAGGATGGAGGGATATAGAAGAGAATATAAAAGAAAATTGGAGAAGACCCCCAATATCTTTATTTGACTAATAGTGAATAGTGACCTCCTAGGAAAATAGAAATATGTTTTTAAATATTGGCATTGTTAACTAGGAAGGAATAAGTTCAGATTAAAGTAAATCATTGTCCTTTATAAATGATGTTGATTTTCATTTGGATGGCCTAAATTCTGATTATGGATAGAGTTGAATTGATAAGCACCAAGATTTTCTTACAGATTTAGGGACCCGAAGTAACTTGTTTATAATTTAAGTTGACCTATCAGTCTTTATAGGATGATGAGGTATAAACCGTATTCCAATCTGAGTGTGAGGTGAATTCGTTTAGTGTACTAGTCTTGTTACATTTATCACTGGAAACAAGCTAGGAGTTGATCGTTTTCTGAGAAAACAATATATAAGCTTTGACATTGTGTGACTGTAGTTTTTAATGGTTATCTTTCTAGAGTATTTTTTTAATAGACTACTTGAGATAACGTTTTCTTCAGTTTTTAGAAATTTGGTTTATGTGTGCTGGGCGCGGTGGCTCACGCCTGTAATCCCAGCACTTTGGGAGGCCGAGGCGGGCGGATCACGAGGTCAGGAGATCGAGACCATCCTGGCCAACATGGTGAAACCCCGTCTCTACTGAATATACAAAAATTAGCTGGGCATGGTGGTGGGCGCCCGTAATCCCAGCTACTCGGGAGGCTGAGCCACGAGAATTGCTTGAACCCGGGAGGCAGAGGTTACAGTGAGCCAAGATCCTGCCACTGCACTCCAGCTTGGTGACAGAGGAAGACTGTCTTAAAAAAAAAAAAAAAGAAATTTTGTTTATGTGGGTTATACCAGAGAATGACAGTCTCACTTTTATTTATCATATTATTGATATTTAGTTCTGAGGTAAGTTGGGTTTCCTGTTACATGTGCCAGCATGGTTGAAATACAAATGTAAAGCCTTGGGGTATGATGGGAAAATCAAGTGTGACCATATTTATGAATATTTGAACCTATTCATTGTCAATGGATGGAGTCCATCAAAATACCTATTTGCCTGAGTCCTGTCATTCTTTTGTTTCCTAAATATATTTATCTCCTGGTCTGAAAATATTAAAAATTACAGGGACAGTAGAGAGGAAAGAAGAGAGGCATGCCTCTTTTCAGATCATTTGAGAGTAAGTGAAGACTTGGACATTATAAAAATGTATTTACTATGTAGCTTTCTTTGACAAAAGCATCTTTCACATAAACATGAATTATAAATTTGATTCTTTATGCTTACAAGCAGATATAGTACTACTGTAAAATCTAGTAGGCACAATATAGTAACCATGGAGTGAAAGACTCAATTTTTAGGTCCTTTAGGTAGCTCATTAAGTACTTAGATTTTTTTTTTTTTTTGTACTTTATGTTCTAGGGTACATGTGCACAACATGCAGGTTTGTTACATATGTATACATGTGCCATGTTGGTGTGCCATACCCATTAACTCATCATTTATATTAGGTATATCTCCTAATGCTGTCCCTCCCCTCTCCCGCCACCCCACAACGGGCCCCAGTGTGTGATGTTCCCCTTCCTGTGTCCAAGTGTTCTCATTGTTCACTTCCCACCTATGAGTGAGAACATGCAGTGTTTGGTTTTCTGTTCTTGGGATAGTTTGATGAGAATGATGGTTTCCAGCTGCGTCCATGTCCCTACAAAGGACATGAACTCATCTTTTTTTATGACTGCATAGTATTCCATGGTGTATATGTGCCACAGTTTCTTAATCCAGTCTGTCATTGATGGACATTTGGGTTGGTTCCAAGTCTTTGCTATTGTGAATAGTGCCGCAATAAACATACGTGTGCATGTGTCTTTATAGCAGCATGATTTATAATCCTTTGGGTATATACCCAGTAATGGGATGGCTGGGTCAAATGGTACTTCTAGTTCTAGATCTTTGAGGAATCACCACACTGTCTTCCACAATGGTTGAACTAGTTTACAGTCCTACCAACAGTGTAAAAGTGTTCCTATTTCTGCATATCCTCTCCAGCACCTGTAGTTTCCTGACTTTTTAATGATCGCCATTCTAACTGGTGTGAGATGGTATCTCATTGTTTTGATTTGCATTTCTCTGATGGCTACTGATGAGCATTTTTTCATGTGTCTGTTGGCTGCATAAATGTCTTCTTTTGATTTTCAAGCGCAAAATCATTTTTATTAACTATGTTACTCTATTAGAATGATAAACAGTGAGATAAAGACAAATCTGAAGATTGAGGGATGTCAGAGCACTTTGATGTATAAGTTGACTCCTATGAAAGTGATTAGTTTGGCTTTCCCTGTGTAGCTTTCTTACCTCCACATCTCAAGGATAAATAAAGTACAAGCAGGCATTTTCCATTTTTTCCCCCAGTTCTCAGTGGAGTATATAGCACACAGTTGGTGTTTAGCCAGTGTGTATAAGAAGAAGGATTACTTAATAACTTTATAATCAGTGTTATATTTTTCTGGTAAGAATACCAGCCATAAAAATAGAACCTTGTCATTTAGAAATCAGTATACATACAAAGTGTACTTGGTTTGGCCTGGCATTAGTGATGAAGACTTGCTTACTCAAATCGACTACTTTCAGTAGGAACCACTGTGGACCAGGCCCTTGCGTCAGTCCACATTCATTTTAGTTGCAGTATAGACCGCAGCACATATCTTCTGTTTCAACATCACTCTAATTTAAGCAGCCCCTAAAGCTGGAGCTATTCTCACCAAGCATCTGGAGGTATTTGTTAATTCTGACCTTTTCATAAATGAGTGATTTGTGTCTTGCTTTTGCGTAGAACTTTACTTCTGAAAATAAGAGCTATTTAATTCAACATTTCCCAAACTTTCTTGACCATAGAGTTTTTTTTCTTTCCTAGTATCACAACATCCTATTGAACTCTAGCATGGGAAATAGTGCATTAAATCATTAACTCCTAATGACCTAGATTTTATAGCATAAATCTTACTTTTCCCTTTCTGACAACTCTTTAGCTATTTGAAAGAAGCTCTCAAGCATCTGACTCATCTCCAAACAAAATAGCTCTAGCCTGTTCATTCCTTCCTCCAAATATCTCCCATTTTGTCAGTGTCACTCTTGAAATTCATCTACCAAGTATATACTGTATACTGAGTAATACATGTCAAGTCATGTGCTGTCGGCAGGGGATGGAGTAGTTTAGGTTTTCATAATGCCAATATTGGGTGTATAGTCTGGCTGCTCCGTTGTGCCATAATCTGACAGATCACATCCAGAGTAAGATTTAGTGAAAGGGCTGGGAATAAGTTCTGTTTACGAAACATCCATCCTAATATAAAAACTCAGGCAAATTGCCAACGGATTGGAGAAAACCTCAATTCGTAGGTATGAGAGTAAGTAGGAATTCAAGGGGTATATTTGCTCTCAGGGAGTCACCATAAAACTAGCCAAGAGAGCCATGGAGCTGAAATATGGTATTCTGTTATCAGTCACCAAGATCGCCAGATAGAATGTGGCTGAGGTCAAGCAGAGAGGGACTGGCTTCACAGATGGGTAGTTTTCTGTGGTACTGGCACATAGAGAAGGTATTTCTGATCTCTAGCTGTACTTGTTCGGGACTTGATGACTTTGTCTTTTTGTGTTGCCTAGTGCATATTTTCCAAGTAAGGTATATTATCGAATGCTCACTTCTGTAAGGTGGGTTTTGATATTCTTGTTACTCAAAACTGTTAGTTTTTAGCTTTCTTTTACAAAGACAGTCACTCATTGACCTAGAAACTATCTGACCCCAACGATTTTGTAAAAGCCAAGGGAAATTTGTCATCTCCTGACTACCAGCCTTTTTCTGCATATGCCATCTCAACCATGTCTTGCTGAAGAGTTTGGTCATGCTCACTACCTGTATTTCCATGACTCCTTTTGTCATTGTTTTGAAATTCATTATAATGTAATACGAAATGTCAACTTATCCTGATGCTGATATTAAGTGAAGTATGACAGAGAAAGTTATTGATGACATCTGAAGGTATCACCAGGTCTTGGAGCCAACTTTAAAAAGTGAGGGAGCAAATCAGGTAAAAACTAAGTAATTTTTGTAAATTTTGTTTTTTATTTATTTACTTTTTTTGAGACAGAGTCTTGCACTGTCGCCCAGCCTGGAGTGCAGTTACGCAATCTCACCTCACTGCAATCTCCACCTCCCTGCAATCTCCACCTCCCTGGTTCAAGTGATTCCCCTGCCTCAGCCTCCCTAGTAGCTGGGATTACAGGTGCCCACCACCACATCCAGCTAATTTTTTTTGTATTTTCGGTAGAGACAGGGTTTCACCATGTTGACCAGGCTAGTCTTGAACTCCTGACCTTGTGATCTACCCACCTCGACCTCCCAAAGTGCTGGGATTACAGGCATGAACCATGGCACCTGGCCAAAACTGAGTAATTTGTGGACTGGATAGTGCATGCGATATTGGAGTGAAAAAAATAGAAATGCCAGATGAGTTGCGAGTGTCAGTAATCCAACTCAGATATATAGTGGACATCTTTCATTATGGGCAGAACATTTAGAACATCTCAATAAAACCAGCTCTAACTGCTAATTCTATATTAGGCATATTCTCCTAGATTTTATAGAATTCCACGATTCATTTGTTTATTCAAACATTTGTTGAGCAAATAGAGTAGTGGAAGTTCTAGAAAGAACAAGACATGGTCTCTTGACCTTAAGGGACCTTCTCTTCTTAGAGAAGACAAAAGTAACTGTACAACATAATACTTGGAAATTGCAATGAGAAAGGCACAAATAAAGCACTGTGAGGAAATAGAGCCGACAGACCTGTTTTCTTTGAGTTAACTTAGATGATACCTTTCTTGGCCTCTCAGCAGCATTTGACACTTTATCACACCTTGTTTCACTCTTGAAACACTTTCTTCAATGGGCACCACACCCTTCTGGTTTTCCTCCTAACTCAGCACCTTTCTCAGTTTCCTTTGATTCTTCTCTATTTTAACTCCTAATATTGAAATATCTCAGGGCTCAGCCTTTGGTTCCGTTTCTGTAGCTACACTCAGTATATGAGCACATCCCATGGTTTTTAACACCATCTATGTGTTAACTCCAGTATTTACCTCTCTCCTGAGCTCCAAACTTAATACACAACCATCTACTTGTCATCTATCCCAGATATGTAATAGTTCACCTTTTCTGTGTGGGGGTGGGAGGTCAAAGTAGAACTCTTGATTTTCCTCCGAACCTATACCTCTCCCTTTCTCTTCCATCTGAATAAATGCAACCTACTCACTCGGTCCCAAAATGTAGGAGTCCTAATTTAATTTCCCTTCTTTTCTCGCGTATACCATAGCCATCAGTGAGTCCTGATGAACCTACCTTAAAATATACTCTGAACCTATCTACTGACCACCTCCACTGCTACTATGTAAGTCTAAGCAACCAACCATCATCTCTCACCTGGACTACTACAGTAGCCTCTTATCTGGCTTCCCTGCTTCTGTTCTGCTCCCCTTCAGTCTTCAAAGTATAGTGTGTTTCTTCAAGTGACATCGTGGCAGTTCCTTGATCAAAACATTTCAGCATCTTTCCATCCCACCCAGAATGTATCTAAGCTCCTTACCAAGTTCTGCTTCATCTGATCTCTGCATCTGACATCTGTCACGCTGCCTTGGCTACTTTAGTATATCTACACTGGCCTTGCCCATCTTATCCCTTGAATATGTCAAGATCATTCTCCCTCCAGGGACTCTGCACCTGATGTCATCTCTACCTGGAACTTTGTTTGCCTGACTTGTCTCCTCCATCTGTGTATCTGCTTATGTGTCACCCTTTCTTAGAGGCCTTTCCTGACCACCTGATCTAAAATTATACCCCAAGCCCACTTCCAGACCCATCTCATTCTATCACTTTATATTTCTTCATCACGTTCTATCTCCTCTTCATAGTATATCTCACTCTGAGATTATGTATTTATTTGTTCATGGCTCTATAGTTAACAGTTATTGAATGTTTACAATGTCCCACACACTGTTCTAGGTGGTTTTCGAATATTAACTCATTTAATTTCAGAGCTATGTGATATCATCACTAATATTGTCCCCACAGGGAAACTGAGATACAGGACAAGGAACTTTCTCAGCATCATGATAGAGTTGGATTGAAACCTAGCAGAACGGGTCCAGAGACCACACTCTTACCCACTTCCTGAATTGCCTTGCCATATTTTTGACCTCACAACAGACAAGTTTGAGGGCAGGAACAACTTCTCTTTATCCCCACACTTCTGGCATATCACAGGGGGTTATTAAGTATTTATCGAATTAATACGTTTTGATAACATTTGAGTAGGTTAGGAAAAGCTTCATTGAAGAAGTGGCTTTTGAGTTAGAACTTGAAGAAAGGGTAAAATTGGGGAAAGTGGGAAGAAAAGTGTGTAATGAGCTAGATGGAACCACAGGAACAAAAACTCAGAGGGATGGTTGTACAATTGGGCTGCACCTAAGTCACATGTAGGAGACGGCAAGATACAACGGGAAAGGTATATTCTGACAGGATTATGAAAAGCCTTGAGCATCAGGCTAGGGAGATGAGATTTTATTTGAGGTGCAATAAGAGCCACTGAATATTCTTAGTAGCTAGATCATGTGCTCACAGCAACCTTTTAAGATGCTGACTCTGGTGGCAGTGTGCAAGGAGGTTTAGGGTTAAGTCTGTTCTAAACCTGGGAGAACAATGACATAGCTACTGTGATTTGCTGAGCCAGTGGTTTCCCAGCCTTTTTTCGGCAGGAAAATCTTCAATAAAACCTTGCCCAAATGTCCAGTAGGTCAAAGAGGAGCTTCTCTGGTTGAAGCAGGGTGGCTGGCCCAGAAGCTGACCTGCCAGCACCCCCTTCCCTATTAATGCCAGCTTTTTGGGCACCTGTTCAGGATCTCTGTGCTCCTCAGACAACTGATTGAATAGCTCTTGCCTGGCCCTGTTGATAATAAAGTCTGATGACCCAAAGCAATAGTGTCAAGAGTTGAAAGCGACATTGAAGAGAAAATAGAGGAAGAATCAACTGAACAATATGGGAGACCTGGAGGGAAGAAGTCAGTGGTGATGAAAACTCTTACGAAATGGGAGATCAATTACCCACAAAAGAATTTAGTTGGGAAAAACAGATGATGTGTTTAGTTTTGAACCAGGATTAAGTACTCAGACTTGAGGTGTGAAGACAGACAGGGGTTCTCAATGTTGCCTGCCCTTCCCGATCACCTGTGGAGCTGTTATCAAAACTACACATTCCTGTACCCCACCCCCTCTCCTGCAGTTGGTTGAATCAGTTTGGGCAGGCACCAGGTCTCAAGATTTGTGTAACATTTCACTAGTGATTCTGATTTGCACTACTAAAACGTTGTGGGCATAGAATCATCAGTGAGCATTGTCAATGTGAGGCTGCGGCTCCTGAGATCAGGGCTGGAAATCATCACCCACCTGGAAGGGAGGGTTGGAGCCAAGAGTGTGGCATGGAATTGAATCAGTCACACTTGCCAATAGCTTTCACATCTTTCCACCTCTCCCCATCCTCACTGCAGATTCATTCAAGCCACTAACGTCTCTTCCCTGTTACAGTGGCCTCAGAACTACAGTCCCTATGCCCCTTTACTTCCTTTCTCCTTCTGGCAGCCAGAAAGATAATTTACAAATTCAACTAGGTCCACTTTTTCTTCTTCTTCTTTTTTTTTTTTCTTTTAGACGGACGGAGTTTCAGTCTGTCATCAGGCTGGGATGCAGTGGCACTATCTTGGCTGCAAGCTCCGCCTCCCAGGTTCAAGCAATTCTCCTGCCTCAGCCTCGCGAGTAGCTGGGACTACAGGCATGCGCCACCACACCCGGCTAATTTTTGTATTTTTAGTAGAGATGGGGTTTCACCATGTTGGTCAGGATGGTCATGATCTCTTGACCTTGTGATCCACCCGCCTCGGCCTTCCAAAATGCTGGGATTACAGGCACGAGCCACCGCACCCAGCCCAGGTCCACTTTTCTCTGCTGTTTGAAATCTTTAGATGGATTCCTTTTGACTTTAGGATGAAATCCAAAATCCTTACCACGATAAAAGCTTTGTGAGCTCTGGATCCTCCCCACTAGATGTTTTTTTCTCCGATTCTCTTCCTCTTCTTCATGATCCAGCATACTACGCCTCTTTCAGAGTGTCAAACACAATACTGTCCCTGGTTTCAAACTTTTGCCTCTACTGATTCCTCCCTTGAATGTCTCCCCTCTCTACTTCCTTTTGCTTACTAATTTCTAATCATTATTTTCCTCAATTCCTCTGGACTTTCCAACTGGCCAGCCCCTTCCTGGTAGGGTTGCCACAACATAGCAAATAAAAATACGAGACACCCAGGTGAAGCTGAATTTCAGATAAACTAGAAGTAACTTTTTAGTGTAAGTATATCCTATGCAATATTTGGTACATATTCATACTAAAAAGAATTTGTTGTTTTTCTGAAATTCAGCTTCAACTGAGTATTCTGTATTTTCTCTGGAAACCCTACTTCCTGAGCTAGATTTGGTTAGAACCAGATTTGAGCTAGAATGACCTCGCTCCCCTAGCTCATTCCCATTTGTATTAATTGCCCCATATCTGTGTTTTCTGGTATGCTGTACGTTCTGTGAGGACAGGGACTGGGTCTGCTGTGTTCACCAATACTTAACACAGTGCAACGGCATGTCACAAGCCTTTATTAGATGAGTGAACACGATGAGAGGCTCGGAGTTCCAGTGAAAGGCCAGGGCTGAAGATTCTGTCTGGGAAGTTTTCTGCCTGGAGGTGACCTTTGAAGTGGGAGGGGTAGCACATAACAAAAGTATAGGGTAGAAAGAGAAGAGGAGCCCTTGGGCTGACCTGAGGGGACCACCTATGCTTGGGCGACAGAAAGAGGAAGAAGGGCAGATCTTTGAGACAATCATGCTAAAGAGAGAATTCACAAACTACAAGGGAATCTAGGGAAATAATAGACCAGGTCTTTGGATTTGGCACTTTGGGACCTTCAAGAGAAGTGTTCTGAGTCTGCTAGCTGTCAGGTTGCTGATGACTCTTAAGAAATGTAGTAATGGGACAAAAAAAGATAAGACTGTAGCCCAGCTGTTAACATGGTGGAGAGAAGGGAGACCTGCCTCGGTGTGTTGGTGAAAGGGAAGGGATCAGTGGACAGAGAGGGTGATTGTTCTGGGGAAAGGAGTCATGGACGGTCTGGGAAGAAGTAGAGAAGATGGATTAAGGAAAGAAGCTGAGGCAGGTGAATCACTTGAGGTCAAGAGTTCAAGACCAGCATGGCCAACATGGCAAAACCTTGTCTCTACTACAAATAAAAAAATTAGCTGGGCATGGTGGCAGGTGCCTGTAATCCTAGCTTCTTGGGAGGCTGAGGCAGGAGAATCGCTTGAACCTGGGAGGCAGAGGTTGCAGTGAGCCAAGATCACGGCATTTCACTCCAGCCTGGGCAATAAGAGTGAAACTCCATCTCAAAAAACAAGAAGAAAGAAAAAAAAAGAAAAGAGGAAGAATGTTTCACAAGTAAGAAGGAGGATGTAAACAATTATTATTACAGTCATTGTTAATAAGTTGGTGTCAAAAAAATCACACCGTTCTTATTACTAAAGATTATATACAGGGTTCACTAAGAATATAACCTGAATTTGAACATAGTAAAGTTTTCTTAGCCTGGAGATTCTCCAACTTTTTTTTTGAGACGGAGTCTCGCTCTGTCGCCAGGCTGGAGTGCAGTGGCACAATCTCAGCCCACTATAATCGTCCGTGATCTCAGCTCTCAGCTCACTGCAATCTCCACCTCCCAGGTTCAAGCAATTCTCCTGCCTCAGCCTCCTGAGTAGCTGGGATTAACAGGTGTGTGTCACCACACCCAGCTAATTTTTTTTTGTATTTTTAGTAGAGACAGGGCTTCACCATGTTGCCCAGGCTGGTCTTGATCTGCTGACCTCGTGATCTGCCCCGCCTCCGCCTCCCAAAGTGCTGGGATTACAGGTGTGAGCCACTGCACCTGACCTGAGATTCTCAAGCCTTAGCAGACATTGGAATTAGCACTTGCAAGATTTTGATTAATTAGGTGGGTCAGGGCCTAAAATCATTTCGTAGAAACACTCAAGCTGAGGGTCTTCAATTTTTTTCATTCTTACATCCATTAAGCTTTTTTTTTTTTTCTTTTTTCTTTTATTATAGTTTAAGTTCTAGGGTACATGTGCACAGCGTGCAGGTTTGTTACATATATATACATGTGCCATGTTGGTGTGCTGCACCCATCAATTCATCATTTACATTAGGTATATCTCCTAATGCTATCCCTCCCCCCACCCCCTCCCCACAATAGGCCCCGGTGTGTGATGCTCCCCTTCCTGTGTCCAAGTGATCTCACTGTTCAATTCCCACCTATGAGTGAGGCATTAAGCTTTTTTTTTCCCCCTCCTCTTTAAAATGGCAACTGAATATAAATGTTTTACATCTGGCTTAACCTTGTAGTGAAATCTATAAGAAAAATTGAACATCTTTTCTCCTGAAGTTAGATGAAATGTGATCAAAATACATCTCACAAACACTATGTGAGCCAGGTGCAGTGGTGCATGCCTGCAGTCCCAGATACTCTGGAGGCCGAGGTGGGAGGATCCCTTAAGCCCAAGAGTTCGAGATGAGCCTGGGCAACGTAGCAAGACCCTGTCTCTAAAAAGTTAAAATTAAAAATGCTTAATGTTTATCCCAAGCATTCATTCCCTCAATACTAAGCAAGAAGGAGTTTTCTTTGGAATTTGAAACTGTATTGTTTTGGAATGCAAGAAAATAGAAAATTGCTTAAACGCATAATGTGATATTGATGAAATACTTATCTGTAGTTAATTACTAATCAGCTATTTGAGAGATCTATTGTCTGTTGATTCAAAAGGAATTTTAAAAAGAAATTCTTAAAATATTTTGTGGGTATTAGTATGATTCATTACTAGTGGTTTGGAGGTGATTTTAAAATGTTTACATTAAACAGAGTAATGTTTAACAGAAAAGCACCATATAGTCACATGTCAGTTAACGAGGATATGTTCTGAGAAATGCATCATGAGGGAATTTCGTCGTGTGAGCATCATAGAACGAAGATACACAAACATACACGGTATAGCCTACTACACACCTGAGATACATGGTTTAGCCTATGGCTCTTAGGCTACAAACCTGTGCAGCATGTTACTGGACTGAATATTGTAGGCAATGGTAACACAATGGTAAGTATTTTTGTATCTAAACATAGAAAGGTACAGTAAAAATATAGTAGTTTAATCTTATGGGATTGCTGTCATACATGCAGTTTTTCATTGACCCAAATGTTATTATGTAGCCCGTGACTGTGTTATGCAAGTGTGCTATTTACAGCATAACTGTAGGACTTATTTCTTTAATGAATTCCTAGTTTAGAATTTATTAATCATGATTTCAGTCTTATCAGCGCATTTCTGGCACTTCATCTAAAACCTCATTTGAAGACAATATTAAAACGAGCTCTTCACAGGCTCATTGGCCTACCCATCAAACCATGTGCTAGATCTCACAGAAAGCAAAAGCCTCAAAAAGGATTCAAGCATAAATCAAAAGAAAGAGTTTCTTGTAACTTGTAGCCAAAATTCAAAGTTTTCTTCCTTTGGAATCATTCTTTTTAATTTATGTTTTAGTTTCAAATAGGTAGTACATGTACAAAATTCAAAAGTGAAAGTCTCTCTCTCTCTGCCTCCATCCTGTCCCTTCTTCACAGAACTCCCTTGCGTTAACCAGTTTCTTGTATATTTTTCAGAGAGCCGCTAGGCATTGTGACATGTGTTTATGCATGTGCGCATGTGCACACACAAGAGAATGACATACTATACTCACTGTCCTAGAATTTCTTTTTTTCACTTTGTGTATTTTAGATATTATTTCATATTGGTACACATAATCTACCCTGTTATTGTTGATAGCTGCATAACTGGCCATGGGTCTTCAAAATTTTTCCACCAGTTGAATATTTTTCATCAAGTTATATGTAAGTGAATATGTTTAGCATTTAGGACCATTAAGGAGGAATGTCTGGATGCCTGCAGGGCAATTCAGTGTCCCTCTAACCTGTCTCCTTACATTTCCAGAGACCGTCTGGAAAGCTTCGAAGCCTCTACTAACTCCATCCCACGGCACTGAGTCCCGCTGGGTTTCACAAAACACTAGACAGAGCTGGGAGAGGATGCCGTCCACTTCTGCTTGGCAGCAGACCCACCCATTAACACCATCAAGAAGCGCTTCAGGGAACGAAGTTTATGTCCTAGGACTTTCATACCTATAGTTGAACATTAGGGCCATTCAAACCAATGCTAACATTTGCATGCTTTCTAATGATGCAAACGTAATTACTGTGTACAAAAATACAAATCCAGCAGGCATCTGAGAGGCCTAACATAACAAAAAATGGCTCTGAGGTTCAAGTGGGGCTTCCAGGAGGCATTCCTTATCCATTTATCCAGTCACTCATCTAGTCAACACATATTTTTAAACATTTACTATGTTCCAGGTACAGTTCTAGGTACTAGAGATATGATGATTAAAGATAGACACGGTTCCTGCCTTCGTGGAGCTTACATTCAGTGGGGAATATCAGACTCCACCTTACAAAACCAGTTAGTCTGTCTCTTTCTCATTCTTGTCATCACTTTCTCTCATACTCCTTTCTCTCTCTCTGTCTCTCTGCCCACCCTCTGCCCCCACAATGTGTAAAACCCTGTGCTTTACTCATGATTTTCACCACCCAAGATGCCATTCCTTATCTAAATTCATCTATGCATCTTCCAAGTGTTTTTAAGTATCTTTGTGCCCAGCAGGATTTGTAGTGCTTTGTGAGTGTTCCGTAAGACCAACTGAATGAAGGTCCTGCTCTTGTTAACAAGGCTCAACTTATTTTAAGTGAACGTTTTTTTTTTTGTTTGTTTGTTCGGTTTTTTTTTTTGGTGAGATAGGGTCTCGCTTTGTCACCCAGGCTGGAGTGCAGCGGCGCAAACACAGCTCATTGCAGCCTCAACCTCCTGGGCTCAGGAGAACCTTGCACGTCAGCCTCCCGAATAGCTGAGACTGCAGGTGTGCACCAACATGCCTGGCTAATTGTTTTTCCATTTTTCTTAGAGATAGGGTCTTGCCATGTTGCTCAGGCTGGTCTCAAACTCCTGGGCTTAAGCGATCTTCCCACTTTGTTCCCCTGTGGTGCTGGGATTACAGGCATGAGACATTGCACCTGGTGAAACTTTTAATTTTGAAACAGTTTTATAGTCAGAGAAAAGTTTCAAAGCTAGTAAAAGAGTTCCCACATGCCTCTTACCCAGCTCTCCCTTTTGCTAGAATCTAACAGTACATTTCTCACAATTAATGCACTAGTACTGATACATTATTAATAACTAAAGTCCATATTTTATTCTGATTTCCTTAGTTTCTCCACTAATTTCCTTTTTCTGTCGAGAGTTCCATCTAGGACACCACGTTGTGTGTAGTTGTCATGTCTTCTTAATCTCCCTGTTCTGTGACAGTTTCTAGTTATTTTTAATGGAGCTTTGACAGATGTGAGGAGTACTCGTCAGGTATTTTGTAGAATGCCCCTCTATTTGAGTTTGATGCTTGTTTCATGTCACACTGGGTTTATGGGTTATTGGGAGGAAGACCACAGAGATGAAATGCCCTGCTCACCACATCACGTTGGCAGGACATGCTATCACATGACATCACTGGGGAAGTCCACCTTGACCTCCTGGCCAAGGTTCTGTTTGCCAGGTTTCCCCACTCTTTCCCCACTCCACTGTTTAGAAGGAATCGCTAAGTGCAGTACTTCCTCCCCTCAAGAGGGCAGGGTGGGATGAGGAGAATAAGCTATATCTCCTTGAGGGTAGTAAAGGTTGTGTATCCCTTATCCAAAATGCTTAGGACTAGAAGTGCTTCAGACTTCAGATTTGTTCAGATTTTGGAATATTTGCACATACATGACGAGATATGTTGGGGCTGGGACCCAAGTCTAAACCCAAAATTCATTTATGTTTTATGTACACCTTATACACATAGCCTGACAGTAATTTTATACAGTATTTTACATAATTTTGTGAATGAAAAAAAGTTTCGACTGCATTTGACTGTGACTTGTCACGAGGTCAGGTGTGGAATTTTCCATTTGTGATACCATGTTGGCACTCAAAAAGTTTCAGATTTGGCAGCATTTTGGATTTTGGGTTTTCAGATTAGGGATATGCAATCTGTATCTGCATTAATTATTTGAAATTCTTCTGTAAAGAAGATTTATCTCTTCCATGATTTAGAAAACCATTTGTTTATATCAGTATTAACTTTCATGAATAATGTTTGGGGTTATAATCTGATTGTAGGTTGTTTATTTGTTGCTCAGATTGTTCTGGCTTTGGCCATTGGGAGCTTTCAGCTTGGCTCCTGTGCCTTTCACATGCCCCCTTCCTTTTGTTTTCTGAGCACTTCCTTACTGTCTAGCACTACTTGTATATTTCTTGCTCCAGCCTTAGAATTGGCCATTTCTCCAAGAGACTGATTCCTTTTACTTGGAAGTCTTCTTTTTAAATCCAGGCCTCAGCATCACATACCCACTCACTAACTCAGTCAGTCAGTGAATATGTATATCCTACTCTGATGCTAATTATTGAACCCATGCCGGGTATACAATGAGGAACAAAGCTGATAAAGTCCCTGCCTTCAAAAGCCAACCATGTGAGGTAGACAAAGAGCAAATTCAACAATGAAATATTTCATTACAGCTCTAATACATTCACTAAAGAGAAGGGACAAGGGGCTGAGAATAAAAATAACCCCAGTCAGGCGCCTGGTTTAGATCAGGTGGTTGGAGAAAGCCCCTGTAAGTGGCTGACATTTCGGTAGAAAGCTGAAAGATGAGAAAGAACCAGCCATTTGAAGAACAGAGGAAGGAGTGTTCTCAAACTGCAGTCAGTGGGTCATGACTAGCTTTTTTAAAAAAAAGGAATAGAAAATATCAGAAGTATTATAAAACACCTTTTCCTTTTATGTATAGGTATGTGTTGATGTATTTACTGGTACATTATATAAAATGTATTAATGGGAATTATGGCCCCCAAAAGTTAGAAAGCTACTGTTTTAGGCAGAAATAAAAGCAGATTGAAAGCTCTGAAAAGCAAATAACCTTACACATGCTTAAGGATCTGAAAGGAGGCGCTTGTGAGGTATGAACATGGGATGTGAGAAGAGACCAAAGACACAGGAGGCACGCGGCTGCCCAGCAGGGCTAGGAGGATGCAGGGTGTTCACTTAAGGAGTGATGGGAAGCCATTTAACAAGGAAGTGGTGATGGTTTGAAAAGACCTTTTAGGCTACAAAGTGGAGAATGGGGGAGACAGGAAAAGAGGAAGCAGGGAGCATTCAGTAGGAAGACACTTACGTTGGTCCAAGCAAGAAGAGTCCCTAGAATGTGCAGCTCACATCCCATTGTCAGTCTGGGTCTCCCAGCCACTGGAACAATGTGGGGAACACTGCAGACCTTCAACATACACACTGATGGAGTGAGTAAGTTACACGATTCTAGTAAACAGAGAGAGAAATGGATAAGATACATTTGGAAAATGGCCTCACTGATAGAGTATGGGGGAAATGGAGAGGGAAACAGGGACCCCCTTTACACATCTAGCCCTGCCATACTTACTGATGTTTTCTTTCTCACATCGGACTGCAGAGGGTAGTTAACGGGGCTCTTTCAACTCCTTAGGCTGGGTTTCCACCTCGGTGCTTAGTCATATTGGCCAGAAGTGGAAATAACAGAATTTTCCTAGAGAAACTGAGATTGAGTAGAATCGCAAAAACCAGTTTTTATTACAAATTCTCAATCCTATATGACTTTATACTCTTTGACGCCAAATCTCTGAACCTTTGGGAGAGTCAACCAGCAGCAAATAGGGATCTTCAGAGTGGTTCCAACACTTTTGGGATTCAGCCTTCTGATAGAGAGCTGGTGAGGTAATAGTGTATGTATTCTATTAAATATATATTGTGTGAGGCTGTGGGCGCAGTGGTGCACACCTGTAATCTCAGCACTTTGGGAGGCCAAGGCAGACATTGCTTGCCTGGAGTTTGAGACCAGCCTGGGCAACGTGGTGAGACCCTGTCTCTACCACAAAATACAACAATTAGCTGGGTGTAGTGGTGCAGGCCTGTAGTCCCAGCTACTTGGGAAGCTGAGTGGGGAGGATCACTGGAGTTTGGAAGGTCGAGGCTGCAGTGAGCCATGATCGCGCCATTGCACTCCAGCCTGGGCGGCAGAGGGAGACCCTGTATCAAAAACAAACAAAAATATATTGTGGCCAAACCCTTTCTTGGCCCTGCTTTTCTTGTCAGGCTGATGCTGGCATCTGTAGCTGGCTGCCCGTGCTCCTGCTTCTTTCCTCAGCAGAGTGCAGCTGTCACTTGTCACTGGTGGAAGCCGGAGGAGAAATGACCTAGACTGAGCTACACCAGAGCAGAAAACGGAAGAAGCCAGACCTCAGGAATAGAAAAACGAGGGTCCTGTCTGGAAAGTCAGGTGGGCATCAGAGATGGCTGTGCTCCAGAAATGCTGATGAATTTTAGAGGATTAGTCATTTTTGTCAAATGGGTTTTATGCTATTGATTGAGAAACCAAAGCGACAATCAGATGTTACTGGGAGCGACACCAGCAGTGTTCACATTGGTTAAGAATTTCCACGCGACGGAAAATCAAACGCAAGCCAGCTTAAGCCAACCATGGGATTGCATTGGCTCACAGCCTGAAAACTCCATAGCTTGATCTGGAATTTACACCCGCTTCATGATCCCAGCGGCGGGTCTGTTTTGTTCATAACGGCTGCCTCTTCCCTGTGCTGACTTCATGCGCAGGCTGGCACTTCTCTTGGTGGCACAAATGGCTGAGGGATTTTGGGCTTTCTGTGTTCTCCAATACACCAGCCAGAAAGAGGAATTGTCTCCCCCATGTTACAACAGAGGACTGAGGAAGCTTTTTCCCAGAAGCGCGAGTGAACGTTTCCTCAAACCTCATTGGCCTGAATCAGCCCATATGCCCACCCCTGAGCCAATCACCCGGCCAGATGATGGGTGCTGTGATTGACCTAAGCACAGGAGGACCCACCCCTAGAAGCTGGCTGTATCCACCTGCCCGAGAACGGGGAGGCAGTGCCTGGGGTTCCCTCCAGGCAAAACCTGGGTGCTGAGGCAGGAAAAGGTGCAGTGGATGTGGCAGGAGGCAACTTATGAATGTTTACTACTTCAACGTCGTTATTTTTGTGATGCAGGCCAAATTCGAGGTAGATATAGATAAGAACACTTTTGTTCAGAAGCCCAGCTCTGCCTGCTTCTGGCTAAGTCACTTAGGTCTTTAAGTCTCAATTTCTTCATCTGAAAAAATGTGGATGATAATACCTCAGGGAAGGTCAAATTCATATATTAGAGGATATGTCACATGCATAAAAATATATAAGGTTACATATTTGAAAAAAAAAATTGAATATGAGATACTTAAATTGCCAAATACAGTCAACACTATCGAAGCCAAGATTGAGCCCCCGTTTCCACCTTAGCAGGAGCAGCAGATGGAAAGATGTCCCCAGCCACCATGAGTGTTGGGCAAGTCAGGGCCCATCCCATGTCTTCATGACAAGACAGGAGTTTCACTGGTTCAGAATCAACTTAAGCAGCAGGTGTTCAGGGCTAGGGTGTTGAAGTTTCAGCTTTGATTTTTCTATGAAATGGTTCGGGTTATTAAAATATTGGCCCTATTCTCTCGCTTAAGAACTAGTTTCATTTCTAATGACACAGCACCATCATGCCATTCCTTGATTTAGTCACGAGAACCAAAACTAATGTGTGGCTAGTTTCATGTCGTTTTTATAGCAGTTAGTACAGAGAACAACAGGCTCTTGTGAAAACAGATGTATTCGCTATCTATTTCTCTATCTGCTGCCTCCCAGATTCAAAACCCCATTTCTGAGGTGGCTTGGTCCTCTGGTTTGGCCCTTGTGGGAGAGGCTCTTGTAAGGACAAGAGCCTAGCTATTATTCTCAGCGGGGAACCATTTTATAAGAAGGAAGTGTGCCATTCCCCGAACCTTGAAAGAATTGCAAGAGGGTGTCAGAAAGAGACCTTTCTTCTTTTGAGAGAGGATTCCTTTGGCATTATTGTCTCGTGTGAGCACACAGGAGGGTGCTTTAGTTGATGAGCCTCTGTAAACTTCTTAAAGGCCTTGTGGTGTTGCATGAGAATGTGAGCATCTATTTAGTATTTCTGGAAAAAGCATTGCCTTATAATAAAGCTAACACTCTCATAATGACAACTCAGGCAGTCTCCTCACAAAGGTTTAATCATCAGCAATGTCTCTTATGTAGGCAGGTTAGAGAACAGATGTTTACAGCTAAAGAAAGACACATTAAATTTTTCATGACTTCAGAGAGAGTTGTGCAGTTTAATGTTAGAGTCCTGGGCTAATTTCTGGGTGATTGTTTGATCTCTCTCTGCTTGGATTTCTTTCTGTATAAAAGACAAATAATAAAGAGAATAATAGTAATAGACCAGGCATGGCAGCTCACAACTGTAATCCCAGCACTTTGGGAGGCCAAGGCAGGAGGATCGCTTGAGTCCAGGAGTTCAAGACCAGCCTGGATAACACAGTGAGACCACCATCTCTACAAAAACATTTAAAAATCGGCTGGGCATGGTGGCATGCAGCTTTAGTTGTGAGGCTGAGGTAGGAGGTTTGCTTGAGTCAGGGAGGTTGAGATTGCAATGAGCTATGCTTGCTCCACTATACTCCAGTCTGGGCAGCAGAGTGAGACTGTGTCTCAAAATAGGAATAATAATACTTCCTGGGGTGGTAGTGAAGATTACATAAACTAATATATGTAAAGTGCTTAGAACATCATCTAGCACACAGTTTGTACTCAATAAAGGTTAGTTGTTATAATCATCATCTTCACTATCAAGTTTTCTCTTTATTTTCTTTTTAGAGACAGAGTGGATAGTGGGAATAGGTGGGAATGAGCAGTCCTCCCACCTCAGCCTCCAGAGCAGCTAGGACTACAGGCACATGCCACCATGCCTGGCTAATTTTTTACTTTTATTTTTACAGATGGGGTCTCACCATGTTACCCAGGCTCATCTTGAACTTCTGACCTCAAGAGATTGTCCCACCTCAGCCTCCCAAAGTGCTGGGATTACAGGCGTGAGCCACAATGCCCAGCCTCCCTATTCATTTTTCTCAATTGAAAGTTGAATGCCCTCTTTGACACACACATATACAACCACTCTTCTCTCGCATCTGGCCTCCTGCCAATCTCAGTTACTCACCTGATCTTTGCTCTTCAGTGGTCTTCCAACATCTGTCTCTGACCAAACCAGCAGCCTCAGGAAAGCCTTGCTTCCATGCTAGCAAACTGGCCTCCCATAGGGCCATCTAACCAGTCTTCCCTTGTTGCCTTTTATGTACTAATTATGATTCCTACGGGGTCCCTTTATTTTTTTTTTTTTTTAAGGTGTTAAATACTATGCCTAGGCAGATTCAGCTCACCTGGAAGACTAGAATTGGCAGCTGTGCCTCCTGTTCTCTGCTTCAATTCACAATCTCTGCTATGCTCTTGTCAAGCCCGGGTATTGTACCTTATTGGTCCATTTTTGAATTTTCACCCATTTTGACCAACACTGTTTAATTTCTTTTTTTTTTTTTTTTTTTTTTTTTTTTTTGAGACAGAGTTTCATGCTTGTGGCCCAGGCTGGAGTGCAATGGTGTAATCTCAGCTCACTGCAACCTCCACCTCCCAGGTTCAAGGGATTCTCCTGCCTCAAGTAGCTGGTATTACAGATGGCCACCACCATGCCTGGCTAATTTTTGTATATTTTGTAGGGACTGGATTTCACCACGTTGGCCAGGCTGGTCTGGAACTCCTGATCTCAGGTGATCCACTTGCCTTGGCCTCCTAAAGTGCTGGGATTATAGGTGTGAGCCACCGCATCTGACCAATTGCTGCGTTTTTAAAAATGACAAATGACATGGTCAAGAAAGCCTTTCTCCATTTCATTTCTTTGGTCTTCATTTTTTCATTCAACCAGTATTCTACTACTGTGTCCTCTGAACAGTCTCAATAAAATTGCTGCTGCTTGGTGCTTTGTGTATGTACGTCTGTTCCCTCTCCTAGATTATGAGGCCAAAAGCCAAAGATCCTATTTTTACATTTTATTATTATTATTTATTATTATTATTATTATTATTATTTGCATCACCCACAAGACCACAGGCAGAGCCTGCTTGGGAATGAACTCATGAAGAGCTGTGACTGCACAGATGGGTCTCTCTGGTCTTTTCTCTCTATTTCCATTCCCCTTTCTATTTTTCTAAGAGTCTCACAGACCCTTTCCATCTGAATTTAGTTAGGCCTTCAGCAAGCAGAGACACAGATTTCACAGTCAGTCGCTGCTCCATGCTGTACTGGATGCCCCAAAGGTGTTCTTGGCCCTGGCCTTCAATACCTTGTGTTGATGTACTTGATGGCAGATTCCCTGCCATCTCCCCAAATGATCGTGCCTTCTCTTCACATCTCATTATGTTTTCCTTGGCCTGATTCCTTTCCTCCTACCCAGTCTGATTCGTCTGTCTTTTCCTGACTCCCTTCCAGGCCGCCCCTTCCCCTGGCCTCTCTTCATAGCTTGGCCGTTAGTCTTGCCTGATGCCTCTGTATGTCTCACTTTGGTTTCTGTTCCCCCTTATTCTTTTTCTTTCACTTTCCCCCACCCACCCGTCGTTTTTAACAGTGTCATCATGACTTACAGTGTGGGAACATGGTGCTCGCTGTCTCCCACATTACATAGCCGCCCCTGGATTTCATGTGACCAACATTCCTTCCCCTAACCCCTTGGGCAGGATAGAAGCTCCCCCACTGCCAGATGCTGGGGCCTCGCTCTCATGGCGAGTCCCGCTTCCTGCCCACCTCAGGAAGAAAGGGCAGGGCAGAAGATGGAGGCCAGGGCCACAGAGATCACCCCAGACCTCGTGTCAGATTCTGTGAGGCAGTGTGAGCTGGGTGTGACCCAAGGCACCACTCACAGCATCTTTACTCTGTGAAAGCAAGAAACAGGGAGGGTCCTTGTAAAGGAATGGCTGAGGCTGAGGGGAAGAGGTGGGGTAGCACATATGACTGAGGCAAGGGAGGTTTCTAGTGCTGACATGACTTGGCCTCCTCATCCACAAAACTCACTTGAAACACCAGAGCTTGATGAATAACAGGGTCCCAGTCATAAGCAGAAAGAGCTCTTCCCTTTTTCTTCTGTCAGCCCTCACACACACCGCTTGTGCAATCTGTTCTTATGTGAAAGTTTGCAAAATTGTCCAAGTGGAGGACGGGTCTGGGGTTTCTTGGACACATATCCCTTCCTGGAGGGCCAGACATCAGCCAGGGCAGCTGGAACAACCTGGACTGTCACAGGAGGAGGGGACAGGGGGGTGTCAAGGGTGCTGGGAATGGGGCCTTCTAGCACTCGGTTTCAGAGAGCAAGAGATGGAGTTCTTACTTCAAACATGCAAACCGGATTAGGTCAAACACTCTCCCTGTGAGGCAGCTGCCCTTGAGGCTCCTGTCTGACAAAGGGTAGGTTTCCTTTACCCTTTCTGCTGACCGTTCGGCTTCCTGCTGGTTTGCTGCGTTGACCCTTAGGCCATAGCTCCGGGGTGCTTGCTGCAGCAGAGTGAAAGTGATTGCCGGCCTGAGCGCTGCAGGCTGACTTGGGCTCTGCAGGCACGTTCTTCCCCTTGCTTATTTTCCGCTGCCGTTCGTGAGTCAAGCTCAAGGGCCACGTTGAACAGGCTGCTTGAGGAAAGGAGTGAGCCAGGTCTCTTGATACCTTCTAAAGTCTCAGAAAGGAAGTACAGACCTAATTCAGTGGCCTCTCCTTTTCTCTTCAAGTGCAGGTGGTTAAAGTCCCCCTGATATGATTTGACTATGTCCCCTAAAAAGCATGTATTGGAAACTTAATCCCCATTGTAACAGAGTTTGGGGGTGGGGCCTGATGAGAGATGATCAGGCCGTGAGGGCAGAGTGAATGGATTAATGCTGTTATCACAGGAGTATGTTGGTTATAAAAAGGGAGTTTGGCCCTCTTTTGTACACACTTTCTCTCTCTCTCTCTCTGTCACTCTCTCACTCACTCTCTTGTTCTCTCGCCATGGGATGATGCAGCCACCATGTGCCAGCCCCTCAATCTTGGGCTTCCCAGCCTCCAGAACCGTGAGCCAAGACATTTCTGTTGATTGTAAATCACCCAGTCTGTGGTATTCTGTTATTACAGCACAAAATGGACTAAGACACCACCCCTGGGTGCATCGCACTCATGACACAGGCAGGAAAGCAAAGATAGCTAAACTCAGGATAGGCATTTGTATTCAGAGGAGTTTGTTTTGTTTTTTTTGTTGTTGTTTTTTTGTTTTGCATTTTCCCACATTGCCTAGTATACAGCACTGAGAATGCGTTTTAAGATTTACGAACAGTTTTGACATTTAAATAAGGTATGACCAAGGTAAAGGGAGAAGATTATGGGAATTTTGTCAAATAGGGCCAAGGAATGCAATCTTTTTTCAAACACTATTTTTAAAGGACTCCTTTTGTAGAACCTTAGCTTCTATTTGGTATCAGCCAAGTGTACCAATCTCCTGTTTCTGATTTGAGAACAAAATGTATACTGTTACCCATACCAAGTATCTCAGATGCCTTTTCCAACCAATTTTCAAAGTTCACAGAACTGGTCTTCCTGAGTCCTTTGGCCTTAGACATTTAGATACACAGATGATCCACTGGTGTGCAAGAAGAAAGTATCTTAACTTCTACTTCTATCTGTGCTTCAATCGAAAAAACAAAGACATTAAGCTTTACTGTTACTAGTAGTAATAAATATGATTAATGCTATATGTGTTCACAAGTGTACACATATAAAATTTATAGGTAAATACAAACATGATGGGGATGCAGGTCTAATTTTAAAAATTAGATTGTATGATCAAAAATGTTTCGTGGAGGCCAGGCATGGTGGCTCATACCTGTAAGCCCAGCACTTCGGGAGGCTGAGGCGGGAGGATCACTTGAGCCCAGGAGTTTGACACCAGGATAGGCAACATAGCAAGACCCCATCTCTATAAAATAAAAAAATTAACTGGGCATGGTGGCACGTGCCTGTAGTCCCAGCTACATAGGAGGCTGAGGTGGGAGGATCTCTTGAGCCCAGGAAATTGAGGCTGCAGTGAGCTGGGCTCATGCCATTGTGCTCCAGCCTGGGCAATGGAGCAAGACCCTGTCTCAAAAAAAAAAAAAAAAAAAGTTTGCTGGGACTTCTACTGCTGGTCAATATGGAGTCATGGAGACCAAATTTACCTTCCTGCCTGAAACAACCCCTACACACACACAAAAAAAACCAGACAAAATATACGAAAAAACAGTTTCCAAGACACTGGACATCAGGCAATGAAGAGAAGTGATCCCTAGAATCAGGAAACAATGAGGTGGCCATACAACTGTCCCAGCTGACTCCACTGAATTCACACTGTTTAGTAAAGTTATATATGTCTTTTTTTCTTAATTTGAATTTTCACTAGACTGTGAACTCCTTGAGGACAGTAGCCACATCTCGTTCACTGTGCATCCCCAGGACCTAGCACAGGAGTTGCTGAATAAGCATTTGTTGAATGAATAACTGAAGCTCTCCAGGGAAGCCTCAGAATGGTAGGATCATAGATGAGCGGATGTTGGAGCCCAAATGCACCTTAGAGATCATCTACCCCAGTTTTCTCATTATACGGATGAGGAAATTGAGGTCCCAAGCAGTGTGTGACTGGCCCAAAGTCTCATGGCCCCTTAGTGGTGGAGTTTGTGGGAGTATTCCTCCCTGTAACGCAACCCTGGAATTAAGCAAGTTGGTAAATTGCTGTGGCTCACAAAGCAGGGGCATCATAGAGTTCTAGAGGCTAAGATGGTATGTTTAGGAACAAAAATATAGGACCCAAGAATTACTGTGGGCAAAGCCACCCAGGGTTGAAGATATAGCCAGACTCTGCTCAATTCTAGAAAGATGCTGAAAGAGCCTCCCAGGTTGAGCAGAGAGACCACAGGAAGATCATTTCGAACGTGTGCCCTGGCCGGACCCGGAGAATTCTGTAGACTGCAGGAGTCCTGGGGCTCTGGATGAAGACAAGCCTGTCCACCTGGAAACTCCAGAAGACTCTCAACCTGCTCCAGGCCACCCTGAGAGTGATCCTAGGGCTCCAAGGCCCATCCTCAGCCCATCACCACCCTCTAAAATGGCTCTGCAGGGCCTGCTTCTGTCCCGGGAGTGGGGGCAAGCTGGGCCCACAAATAGCAGCCCCGCACTGCACTCTACCTGCTGCCAAACTGCGAGGCCTGACTGTGTTCCAGGATGCCACATGGAGAAGATCCAGTCCCTAGACGATGCTCGTCCGTTAGTGGAGCACCTTCAGGCCACAAGACATGTCCTGGCACAGACGGACCTTCCTGCTCAGGATGCAAGGAGCTCTGACACTGTGTCCTCATGAGGTTGGAACAAAAGCCCGAGGGTTGGTTTTGACTGCTCTCTGAGGTTTGGTGCATCGTAAGGCAGTGCCGGCTACATCACTTCTCTGCCAGGGTTTGTCCTGGCTTCTGCTGGGACGTAGAAACTGACATCAAACCCCTTCCCTTTGAGCTTCTCCTCAGTTCAAATCACTGCTCACTTCTTAAAGTCCTTGATAAAGCAGCCCACCTCTTTCTAAGCACCTTGCTGGGACCTGGAAAGTTCTAGGACATGTCAACAACTGCCCAATATTGTCTTGAGAGGTTTTAGACTTGATCTAGGCCCAGACAGGAAATGGACTTAGGCCTGCCTACAGATTCTTACGACCATCACCCAAAGTATGGCTATGGGATCTATGGAATGCGAGCAAATGCTTGGCTCTTGTTTCAAAGCTTTATAGCAGCCTCACCATTTGGTAAGTTTTCAACAGTGACACCTGGACTTTGCCTAACAAAATGAATGAGGGGGTGAAAGTGAAGGGTGAGTTACATGTGACTTGGGGAAACTTCTTCACCTGGAAGCCCCAAGAGCAGGAGGTTATGTAGCACAAAGGGGTCTCCTAAACAAGAATTGCTGTTTGATTTACACACAGTTTGGATGTGACTCTCCTGAGGCCCAGAGCCCAGCTTGAGAAGGGGTCTCTCTGACCCAGAGCTGGGCCACAACCGGCTACACTGCACCTGTGCTGTGTTCTTCCCCAGCAGTGAATGGTTAATTCAGGTTACAGGTGGAGCCACGGTGCAGAGCCCGGGAAAAGGAAGAGGCATATTGCTGGCAGCCACTGACTGCAAAGTGTTTTCTATACGCTACTTAGATTGAGCAGTGGCAGAGTTATTGTTAGTCTCCATTTTATAGATGAGGAAACAAAGGCAGTGAGAGGCCAAGGAAGGTGCCTGTAGTCACAGGGTGAGTCAGCAGCCTTTGTGGCCCATGGGCCAGCACTTGGCACCGCCTTGGGCTCTGTGGTCTCTTGGAAAATGTTTCCTCCTTTATTCATAGCCAAGACTTCTTTGCGAGACATTCTTCTGGGAAATCTCACCCTCACAGTGGCCCAGCAGCCAAAGCCCCTGCCTTTCTCAGTCTCCCTCCACACCAGCTGGTGGACTCCCTGCAGGCCACGCAGCTCCCCATGGCCTCCCATAGACTCATCTCAGCAGGACCCCTACTCGCTCCAGCACATCCACTGAGGTGGTCTCCCCTGCCGTGGGCCTCGGCCATGCCAGCACCTTCCCCACACTGCGGATCAGAATCACAGCCCTGACTCAGGGCTCCCAGATGAGTTTCCTTCCCTGCTGCTCTGTTACCCATGCCAGTCTCTGGTTCCTTCAGCGTCAGCACTCCCACCCACTCCCTGCACTTCTGATGCACTCCCTGAACCCCTTTCCTCATCTCCATTTTTCAACCGGGAAAATCCATAGCATCAAGTTACCTTCAGAAACTCCAGGACCCTCCCAAATTTCCAAGCACTCCTAAGCTTTCTCTTCTCTTGGACATCTTTCTAGACTCATTAAAGAAACACAGTGGCCTCCCCAGCTACCATTTGTCCAAAAGTGGATTTGTCCCCAGTTCATCAGTGCCTGATATTTATATTTAAGGCGATGTGGTAGGCAGGATTCTAAGATGGACCCAGGATTTCCTGCATCCCCCTTTGTGTATACACCCTGAGAATACCATGGATTTTATTCCCATGATTCGCTGCTGTTTTATGACATGGGTGACCTTCAGAAAGAAAAATGATCTCAATGGGCCTGATTCCATGATAAGGAGAACTTCAGTCTTATGACCACAGAGAGCTGAATTCTATCAACAGGAAAAAGCTACAAGTGGATTATTTCCTCATCACATCCAGATAAAAACTCAGTCAGGCCAACACCTGGATTTCAACTTTGTGATGCCCTAAGCAGAGGACCCAGCCACACCATTCTGGACTTCTGACTTAGAGGACTGTGAACTAGTAAGTGGGTATTGTATGAAGCCACTGAATTGCTGGTAATTTGCAATATTGCAGAAAATGAACATAGGCGAGTATTTAATTGTGTTGACGTTTTGGGTTTTTCCATGTCGATTCTGGTACCAGGGTCTCAGATAAGGGGCTGCAGCTACACCAGTGTGGACTGCTAAGCTTCAGACTCCTAGCAGAATGAGCACTGGTTGCCTGGTTCACTCTGAATATAATTTAGCAGCAAGCAAAGATGAATGTGACCTTCCTGCCCTCAGGGGCTTCTAATCACGTCGTTAGACCAGCAATAAAGAGTCTAATAAAAAGGGCAGAGCAGAACGCTGAGTAAAAATCAAAAGAAGGTAGCTGGGCATGGTGGCTCATGCCTGTAATCCTAACACTTTACGAGGCCAAGACGGGCAGACTGCTTGAGCCCAGGAGTTTGAGACCAGCCTGGGCAACATAGCAAGACTCCATCTCTACAAAAATCAAAAAAATTACCTGGGCACGGTGGCACACACCTGTAGTCCCAGCTACTTGGGAGCCTGAGGTGGGAGGATCACTTGAGCCTGGAGGCCGAGGCTGCTGTGAGCTGTGATCACACCACAGCACTCCAGCCTGGGTGACAAAGTGAGACCCTGTCTCAAAAAAAAAAAAAAAAAAATCAGAAGAAAGGAAATCATATCCAACTGGTGAAATCAAAAACTGGTATTTGACATATAAAGTCTGAGTAGGGTTTTATTGAGGGATGAAGGTAGGAAAATAAGAGCAAGTTAGGCAGTGTGCTGCTTGATTGCACAGGCTGTGAGACATTCAGTACATAAGCGATAGTATAAGTTAGGGTGAAAACATCTTCTGGGTCCACGGTGTGAAGGCTCTTAAATAATAGGGTTATTTGGCAAGGGAATGAGGGGCCCCAGAGAGTTTGGAGGCTGGGACAGGATAGAATCAGGGTGTACTGAATGCATAGGATGGATTAAAGGCAGGTAGAAGAAGAGGATTATTCACAGACCCTGAGAGTAGAATAGGCAAAAATTAATCAGCACCTGCACCGTGGCTCTGGCAGTGGGGACAAGAAAAGGAGACAAATGTTGCAGTCACTGGGGAATACAGAATTTTGAGCAACAGGATAAACACAGCATCTGGCACAGGCCCATTCATTGGTCCAGCCTCCCTCCAGGCGTCCCATTATTGAAGATGTGTATAGTGTCTGCTCTCTCCAATCATCTGTGCCAGGTAGTATCAAAAAGGCAAGAGTCACTGCATTGGCAGAGGTGGAATGACTGTGATACATGGCTAAAATCTACAGGATCTGGAGGGAGAAACATGGCACTAAACGGCAGCTTCAGGGTCTTCAGGAAAGAATGATATTTACATTGTTTTGTTTACAGGTGGCAAATTTTATAAAGAAAAGGGATCTGCTCATTTCTCCTCTAAACCACCAGTAAAACTTCACCTTATCCCAGTACACACACACTCTCTCTCTCTTTCTCTCTCTCTCTTTCTGTCTCTGTTTCTCTCTCTCTCACACACACACACTCACACTCACTCACACTCAGCTGCAGCCTGCTGGCTCCAGCTCAAATGAGTTTCACAATGACAAACAGAGAGAAACAGTTATTCCTGCAAATGCTTCGTTGAGTTGTTCTTGAAGACAACTTGGTAGCCATAAAACAGTCCTTTGGGCTATTCCTTAGACACTGGCTTCCTTTGCCTCCCTCCTTGACTGACTGCCCAAGCTATGGCTGTTCCTTCCTAATCAGGATTTTATAGGGCAGGAGGCATACAACGTCGTCTTTGTTCAAGCACCACCAGACCAGTCAAGGGCAGACTGGGCCAACAGGGCTGTTCCCCCTTCCCCTTCGGTTCTGGGTAAGCACACATCTTCCACCCTTACTTTAAAGGCAGACAATTTGTTTTTATCATTTGCCAACACAGCTGAGGATGATTATTAATTAATCAAAAACACTGACTTTTAACTTCCCACGCTCTCTCCAGAGATGCTCCAGTGGCAGCTTTGCATCTGGACTTCAGAGCGGTTTAGATAGAAGTGGGCACCATGCAGCAAAGACTTGTCTTTTTTCTGGTTTCTTCTTTTTCAAATACAGCTCTAGCTTAATCCCATTTCGCCAGTGAACTTGTTTTTTAAGGGGGTCTCATTGGGTGGGGTTTCTGTTGGTCTTTTTATACAGCTTCCTTTGAAATCAGAAATGCTGTGTCAGGATTTCACAAAAAGTAAAATAAGTTCAGAGCACATTTTCTGTTCATCAAAAGCTTGAACCGAAGCACAGTAACAGTATGTTTCCATGAATAATGAGACACCATTGTCTTCCTCTGCTTGCAAGCTTATGTTCTGGTATTACCCAAGGTCTCAGCAGTGCATACCTAACAGTTTCTGAGAGCAAGTTCGAAATGTTAAATTTGAAAGAGCTCAACAAAGGATTATCTGATTCAGTTGGCTGCAGTTTAGGCAACTGAATTTTCTCCCCCTTCCAAAGAGGGCAGGCCGGACAGTCATCCTCACCTCTGCACTCATTTGTGTTGCCAGTAGTTACAGGGTAGCAGAAGACAGCAAACCACAAGCACTTCAAAAAATGGCGGCCGGGCGCGGTGGCTCAAGCCTGGCACTTTGGGAGGCCGAGAAGACAGTCAGGAGATCGAAATCCCACAAGTTACCCACTCTACTAAAAAAAGCTGAATAGCCGGGCGCGGTGGCGGGTGCCTAGTCCCAACTACTCGGGAAGTGAGATGAACCCGGGGGCAGAGCTTGCATGAGAGGCTCCAGCCTGGGCGGCTGCAGAGCGAGACTCCGTCTCAAAAAAAAAAAAAAAAAAAAAAAAAGCTGAATGGCTACTCTCTAAAGTGAGATGAGGGCCAGGGATGGAGGCTCACGCCTGTAAGTCCAACACTTTGGGAGGCCGAGGTGGGTGGTTCAACTGAGGTCAGGAGTTTGAGACCAGCCTGCCAACATGGCGAAACCCCGTCTCTACTAGAAATACAAAAAAAATTAGCCGGGCGTGGTGGCGGGCACCTGTAGTCCCAGCTACTCAGGAGGCTGAGGCAGGAGAATCGCTTGAACCCGGGAGGCGGAGGTTGCAGTGAACCAAGATCACGCCACTGCACTCCAGCTTGGGCGACAGAGCAAGACTGTCTCAAACAAACAAACAAACAAGAAAGTGTGATGGGGCATTTGGGGCTGGCTTCACTACTTGGCAGAGGCTAGAATAAAAAATCCACTGCCTTGAGGGGCTGCCTGTGCTGATAAAAGAGAGCAAAACCAAACTTCGGAGGAAAGTGCACTTCCCTTCCACTTACCGACGGCCACATCTTCGGAACCAAAAGTACCTGGAAGGAGTACGTTGTCTCCTAAATGCAGTGATCTGAACTTTGGAAAAGTGTGTTGTGAAATGTGGAGCAGGACCACAAGGCATTGTCACACTTGGGCATCCCATTTCTCTTCCCCATCTTTCAGTGATACGTGTTCTCAGAGCCCTCCAACTTCTTCCAACTCCTGGGGCTGTTTCGCTAATGCTCAAAGCATCCAGGCTTCTGTCTCTTCTCTTTGCCCTCCTGCCACCTGTCTTTTCTTCCTTGTCATTGCTCATTAGCCTTCTCCACTGGAGGTGTGGAAGGGAAGTAAAAGGAGATAAAAACTCCGCTTGTCACAGTCCATTTGCCTCTTGTCAACAGCTCTGGTAAAAGGCCAAAGAGGAAGCTATTGGCGAAGATAAGAGTTTAGATAAGGTTTGGGGATTATCTGTAAAATTCATTTATTCATGGTTACCCTCCCAGTCACCTGAGGATAATGGGGACTTATCTTTGTCTAGCATTTTGTTAGGAAGTTAAGAGCAAAATACAGCTATTTCTAAGAGCTGTTCAAAATAACTCCATGAGATAAAACAAGTATAGTTGCCTTATACCCAGGTGACATAAAACTGGCATTAGCAGCTCAAAACAGCTAAGTATCCACTCCATTGTTTAACTCTCTGAAGCTAACTGCCTCTGGAAATGGAGAATTTCCTCTCTCTAGTCAGGTAGGGAAAGAATTTAACTCATTCTTGGGTTAATAGGTGTCCCTGGACAGCTCTGCATTTCTTCTGAATGAGTGGGAAGAAGAAAATTGGACAGATAAGTGAGAGTCTTTGATTACAAGTAATGGAAAACAACTGAAATTAATTGAAGCCAGAAAGTTCAATTATGAGAGACCCAGCAGGTGGGTCTCCTGGAACCAAGGGTGGACGGAGGCCTGGAAGGCTTTTAGGGCTCTTTCCCCACACCTGCTTTTTTTTTTTTTTTTTTTTTTTAATCTATCCATCCTATTCAGTTCCCTCATTCACATACCAGCAACCCCCTCAACTCCATCCTCCCTTTCCCCTCCATACACAGCATAAGGGAGACACAGCAGAACTAGAGGCCCAAATTTCCACTTTTACAGAGCTAAACACAGATGACTGTCTTTAGAGTTTAAAATCCTCAAGAGAGTACGTCTCTTTGGCCCACCTTGAGTCAAGTATCTGCCTCTGGTCCAGTCAGCTCTGACGGGAGAGTCGGACAGGGGCAGAGACATGGCGGCCTGGTCCACCAGGCAGTGCTTAGAACAAGTGGCCGAGGATGTGGTAGGATCACTCCAGGCTTGTTAACCCAACAAAAGGAAAGATACTTGGTACCTGTTCCCCTCTTGCTCACAATCTGGAGACAAAACCTACACATGTAGAGAGACAGGCAATTAAAACTATTTAGCATCAATTACTATGAGAGAAAAACCCTGGTTACAATGAACTCTTAACACATTCTATTTTGTGGAATGAAGTGTTGCCAGATTCTAGAATCACAAAGCCAAAGGAGATCCTTTAAAAAAAAAAAAAAAAACCCTGGGTTACAATGAACTCTTAGTCGAGACCATCCTGGTTAACACATTCTCTACTAAAAAATATTTTGTGGAATGCAGGAGAATGTTGCCAGATTCTGAGCTGAATCACAAAGCCTGGGTGACAAAGGAGATCCGTTCAAAAAAAAAAAAAAAAAAAAAAAAAAAAAAAAAAAAAAAAAAAAAAAAAAAAAAACTCTTAGGAAATACTGAAATGGCCCATCTTTAGTAGAATAGGTCAATACATTTAGAATATGCATAAAATGGAACCCACAGCATAGCAGTGAACGTGAAGGAGTTACAGCTACACAGTTCAGTATGAATAAATCTCCAAAGTATAATGATGCATGAAAAAGCAGGTCACAGAAAAACACATACCAGATGATTTTACTAAAACATGCAAAACTAGACAACATACTACTTAGGCATACATATATACAATATAGCTATAAAGAAAAACAAGAGTGGCTGGGTGTGGTGGCCCACACCTGTAATCCCAGCACTTTGGAATGCCAAGGTGAGCAGCTACCTGAGGTCAGGAGGTCATCGAGATCAGCCTGGCCAACATGGTGAAAACTCATCTCTACTAAAGATACAAAAATTAGCCAGGCATGGTGGCATGTGCCTGTAATCCCAGCTACTTGGGAGGCTGAGGCAGGATAATCGCTTGAACCCGGGAGACGGAGGTTGCAGTGAGCCGAGATCATGCCACTGCACTCCAGCCTGGGTGACAGAGTGAGAATCCGTCTCAAAAAAAAAAAAAAAAAGGAAGAAAAGAAAAGAAAAACAAGAGTATAATAGACTAAATTCAGGATAGTGGTTACATGTGAGGTAGGGAAGGAGAAGGTGATCAGAAAGGGGTAAACACCTTCAAATATGTTGTAAAGGTCTATTTCTTTCTTTCTTTTTTTTTTTTTTTTTTTTTTTGAGGTGGAGTCTCACTCTGTCACCCAGGCTGGAGTGCGGTAGCGAGACCTCTGCTCACTGCAAGCTCCGCCTCCCAAGTTCACGCCATTCTCCTGCCTCAGCCTCCTGGGCAGCTGGGACTATAGGCGTCTGCCGCCATGCCTGGCTAATGTTTTGTATTTTTAGTAGAGATGGGGTTTCACCATGTTAGCTGGGATGGTCTTGATCTCCTGATCTCATGATCCACCCGCCTCGGCCTCCCAAAGTGCTGGGATTATAGGCGTGAGCCACTGCACCCGGCCAAGGTCTATTTCTTAAGCTGAGTGGTGGATTTGGCAGCATTAATTTTTTGTTATTAAATCTATACTTATGTATTCTTTTGTTTATATGATATATTCTGTAAATTAAAAAATTAAGCGAATGCTCTTAAGCAAGAGTTCAGTCTAATGAAACTATTCCCCTGTCCTGGGTGATGGCTATGTTATGCTGGCTTGGTCAGGTGGTAATAGTGAATAATTCTGTTTGTCAAATGATTTTCTGGTGTTTGTCCACCTAACAATCATTGTGACAAGGAAAGTGTCCAGGGTGGCCTGTCAACCCCATGGGCAGAAGAATGCCTGAGGTGCTTTTTTTTTGGTCTTAACCATTGCTTTTTTTCTGGTCCTTTGGCCTGATTCAAGCTGCAGCCATTATTTATCTCTACTCCCAGCTCAAACATCCCAACCATCTCTACCTAAGAAAGTTGACTAACAGCTCAGCATGTTCCTCAAAACATGATTACAAACTGTTTGGTGCTTTCTTAAAAGGTTAAACAGAGAACTACCGTGTGACCCAGCAACTCTACTCCCATATGTATATCCAAGAGAATTGAAAGCAGAGACTCAAACAGATTCTTGTACACCATTGTTCATAGCAGCGCTATTCACAACAGCCAAAAGATGGAAGCAACCTGTATGAGTCCATTTTCATGCTGCTGATAAAGACATACCCGAGACTGGTAATTTATAAAGAAAAAGAGGCTTAATGGACTCACAGTTCCACGTGGCTGGGGAGGCTGACAATCATGGTGGAAGGAGAAAAACACGTCTTACGTGGCGGCAGATAAGAGAGATCAAGAGCCAAGTGAAAGGGGAAGCCCCTTATCGAACCATCAGATTTCATGAGACTTACTCACTACCACGAAAACAGTATGGGGGAAACCACCTCCATGATTCAATTATCTCCCACCGGCTCCCTCCCACAACACGTGGAAATTATGGAAAATACAATTAAAGATGAGATTTGGGTGGTGACACAGCCAAACCATATCATTCTGCCCCTGGCCCTTCCCAAATCTCATGTCCTCACATTTCAAAACCAGTCGTGCCTTCCCAACAGTCCCCCAAAGTCTTAACTCATTTCAACATTAACTCGAAAGTCCACAGTCCAAAGTCCCACCTGAGACAAGGCAAGTCCCTTCTGTCTATGAGCCTGTAAAATCAAAAGCAAGATCGTTACTTCTTAAGTACAGTGGGAGTACAGGCATTGGGCAAATACACCCATTTCAAATGGGAGAAGTTGGCCAAACAAAGGGGCTAAAGGCCCCATGCAAGTCAGAAATTCAGCAGGACAGTCAAATCTTCAAGCTCCAAAATGATCACCTTTGACTCCATGTCTCACATCCAGGTCACACTGATGCCACTGCCTATTACCCACTTCCAAAGTTGCTTCCACATTTTCGGGTATCATTGCAGCCGTCCTGCACTCTACCAGTACCAATTTACTGTATTAGCCTGTTTTTATGCTGCTAATAAAGACATACCTGAGACTGGGTAATTTATAAAGAAAAAGAAGCTTCATGGATTCCCAGTTCCACGTGGCTGGAGAGGCCTCACAATCATGGTGGAAGGCGGAAAGCGAAAGGCACACCTTACATGGTGGTAGATAAGAGAAAACGAGAGTCAAGTGAGAGGGTTTCCCCTTATAAAACCCATCAGATCTCCTGAGACTTACTCACTACCATGAGAACAGGATGGGGGAAACTGCTCCCATGATTCAATTGTCTCCCACTGGGTCCCTCCCACAACACATGGGAATTATGGGAGCTACAATTCAAGATGAGATTTGGGTGAGGACACAGCCAAACCATATCACAACCCACGTGACCATTAACAGATGAATGGAGACCAAAATTTGGTGTATTCATATAGTGTAATATTATCCACCTATAAAAAAGAATTGAATTCTGATGTATGCTACAACATGGATACATTTTGGAAGCATTATGCTTAGTGAAATAAGCCAGACACAAAAGGACAGATATTGTGTGATTTCACTTATACAAGGTACATGGAATAGGCAAATTCATACAGACAGAAAGTATAACAGAGACAGAAAGTAGAATGGGTTACCAAGGGATGGTGGAACGGGGAAGGGAGAGTTATTGTTGAATATGTGCAGAATTTTTGTTGGACATTATGAAAAAGTTTTGGGTATAGCGTGATAGTTGTATAGCATTGTGAGATCATATATAGATGACGGAATCTCCCTCTGTTGCCCAGGCTGGAGTACAGTGGCATGATCTCAGCTCACTGCAGCCTCTGCCTCCCAGGTTCAAGCACTTCTCCTACCTCAGCCTCCAAAGTAGCTGAGATTGCAAGCGTGGGCCACCACATCCAGCTAATTTTTATATTTTTAGTAGAGAAGGGGTTTTGCCATGTTGGCCAGGCTGATCCCCAACTTGTGACCTCAAGAGATCCTCTCACCTCAGCCTCCCACAGTGCTGGGATTAAGTCATGAGCCACCGTGCCCGGCCTGTTTTCTTTGGTTTGCTTAGACCAGTGGGTTGCTTCTGGCATGGAGAATATCCTGTCTCTATTTAAATGGGCAAAGAACATCCCCAGATCCACAGAACGGATGGGAGGGAAGTATCATGACTGGACAGTTTAGGAGTTTGGGTTGTTGCAATGCACAGCTGGAGCTGGCCAAGGCCAGAAAGAGATCCCTTGAAACTGGGAGCGATGGCTCACGCCTGTAATCTCAGCACTTTGGGAGGCCGAGGCAGGAGAATCACAAGGTCAGGAGTTTGACACCAGCCTGGTCAACATGGTGAAACCCTATCTCTACTAAATATACAAACAATTAGCTGGGCGTACTGGTGAGTGCCTATAATCCCAGCTACTTGGGAAGCTGAGGCAGGAGAATCGCTTGAACCTATGAAGTGGAGGTTGCAGTGAGCTGAGACTGCTCCATGCACTCCAGCCCTGGAGACAGAGTGAGACAAGAAAGAAAGAAAGAAAGAAAGGAAAGAGAGAAAGAGAGAGAGAGAGAGAAAGAGAGAGAGAGAGAGAGAGAGAGAGAGAGACAGGGAGGGAGGGAGGGAAGGAAGGAAGGGGAGGAGGAGGAGGAGGAGAAGGAGAAGAAGAAGAAGGAGAAGAAGAAGGAGAAGGAGGAGGAGGAGGAGGAGGGGGATGAGGAGGGAGAGGGGGAGGAGGAGGAGAAGGAAGAGGAGGAGGAGGAGGAGGGAGGGAGGGATCCCTTGCTGGAGCTGAGGCACGCGTGCAGCCGGGCCTCACGCGGGGCCAGAGCCACCTTATGACCTTCAATGGCACTCATGACTATTGCCTCCGTGGGTTCCTCCCACCACCATAATCTCACTATAAAGATTATTTTTATGTAACTTTAAGTACTTCAACATTTTTTTCTTCTTAACCAAAATGTAATTAATTTTTGCAGGCCCTAAAAATTTTCTTTCTTTTTTTTAGAGATGGGACCTCGTTATGTTGCCCAGGGAGGTTTCAAACTCCTGGCCTCAAGCAATCCTGCCTTAGCTTCCCAAAGTTCTGGGATTATAGGCATGAGCCACCACTCCCTGCCCTTTTTCTGATGTGAGAAAAACATTAAAACAGTGTGTAGGCCCCTGTAAGTATCATGAGCTCTAGGCACTGTGCCAACATATATAACAGGTATATTGGCTCTGGGAGGAACTGGACACACTGTCTTCTATTCTCCCTCTACAGCTCATTCTCCTGGGGCAGTAAGGGAGTTTGAAATCATCTTGTGCTGCCTCTCATGCGAGCAGGAATCCCACCAAGGCCTCTTTGACATGGAATCCTGCCATCTCTGCCCCCAGGAGTGGGATCTGAGCAAGTTCTCAGTAGCCAGCTATTGGGCTAAGGTCTGCATCCCCCTAACTTTCACCAACTGCTCCAAATCCTGCCCAACTGGAACAACACAGTGCAAGTGTTAAGTCTTTGAACTATCTGAGGAACTATCATGTGTCATCACCACCACCTCAACACAAGTTCTCTGCTCCAGATTAAGCACCCAAAGCTTTGTGATGAGAGATTTGTACACCCCTTATCTTGCCAAATGCCTGCCTCTGGACAAGGGCAAATGAACCCCTGGATGTGGTCTGATGTGACCACAACTGTTACCTCTGCTACGACATCATCATCCTTCTACTGGTTTCATTTATCAGTAGATAGATCATATGGTCATCATACACTAGCTCTGTGATCAGTTAAACCCCATAGTTCTTTCCCCACCCCCAAACTGAAGTGAAGCCAGCCTCTCTCAAACTCTACCCACACCATTGGTTTTGTTCAGCATGGAGACTCTTGCCTCCTCACAATCATGTCAAGGTCCTTGTTCATCCAGGATAAAGGGTGTCCTTTCTCTGCTTGACCATCCACAGACTTGACAAGCATGCGTTCTTTGTCTTCATTCTGCAGTGTCAGAACCATACATCCTATTTTTAAAGTTGCCAGTTGTTTTACTTTGTTGTTGTTTTCCTGTTACTGAAAGTTGAGTCTACGCCCTGATATGATTGAAACAGAGAAACTTCCATTTTTGACTTGTGGTTGATTTTGGCATTCTAGGGAAGAAGGAAATTAACCATTGGAGTTAATTTGTCCTTTTATTCTGGAAAGAACTCCTTTGATGAGAGTTTTCTTTTATTTTCTAAGTCACCAGGTGTAAGGCTAGATGGGACGGGACAACCTTCCAGGAGAGATGATCTATCCTGGCCACACAGCAGTAAACCAGTGCTTCCGTGAGGGGTAGCTAGGAAAAGATAGTGGTGATGAGGATGACCAGCAGTAGCCTGTAGGGGATCTGATATCTACTTGAACTTTCTTTTTCTGTTCTACAATTCTCATCTGTTCTGTTGGAACCAAGTTAGTTTACATTCCTAAAAGTGGTATTGTCACTCAGCAATAGTATTGAGGGCCAAACCAGAGTTTTATGAGTAGGAATGAAGATAGCATTTAGAATAGTATTCTGTTAATGCATATGGTAAAATGTTGACTTCTAAATTCCTACACTTACAGTAGTAGATCTCTGCTGCTTTTACCTGCCTTTCATCCTTTCCTGTCTTTTGCAAACACACTCCAGTTTTCTTTTGGGGAACCATTTCTCCACCATACTTGATCCCAGTGGTGGCGGGGGCACCCCCATACCCTGCCTCCATTGGCCAGCATGCAACCTAAACCTAGAAAACAAGAGGGATACATCGTCCTTTTCAGAGGGGCATGAGGTCCACTGGGCCAGGCCATCACTTCCAGGACTTCTTGCCTGCACTATCAGTAAAGAAGGGCTTCTATACCTGCTGGGAGTTGCTCTGCTGGAGGAAGTCAGCCTGAACTGAAGTATCCACCATCATCCAAACACAGGAGCCCTGACTGAGGCCAATGCCAGATGGAGATGGAGAGACTCGGGTGCCAATGACATCGTTTGCTCACGGCTATACTGAAGCTACCTTGGAATTCGCCATCTAATCCAGTTTGAATGGAGTTTCTGTCACTGACAACCGAAAGAGGCTAGAATAAGGTTATCCTTTTTAAGAACTGCACTAAAAACTGTCTTCCTGGAAAAAATAATTGACTTGACAATTGTATTTTGTTTATTTTATGCTGGAATTTATCAACTATTAGATATATGAGAGTATGAGTGTGATAGTTCAAGTGAAGCTGTTTTAAATGTACAGGCAATATTTGGAGATTTAAGTTAATGCAAGTGTCTTAATACTCAAGCAACAACTGGGCAAGGTAAACACAGGGAAGCTGATTGCTATGTAGTATTTGAGACGTGGGGAAAACATCTTCAGTTCTTAGTGTGTAGATAGTTTGGGCAGTAAACTAGTCCTACCAGCTCCTTAGATCAAACCACAAAAATGAAGGAGGCAAAGAAATGAAGGAAGCAGGCTGATTACATTTACATTTAAATTGCAGTTATTAGGAATATTTTATTTGCCACATAGATAAGACACAGCACTGCCAATTCGTGTCTGGTTTAGAGGTTGCCCACTAGCAGCCGGTGATTGGCTTGGTCTGGACTGGGAGGCCAGTGCCACACCTCGCCTATCATTTTTTCCTGAACTCCTGCAGAAATGTCTTTTTTGAGTGTGCATAACTTTGTTTGTTCTTAAGTCTTTGTTGACAGACAGATGTGATCCAAGTCTCAAATCAGAAGGCAGGGAAGCCCAGATTTTAATTTCAGGTATAATACTGAGTCCCTGTGTGTCCTTTAAAAGTCAGTTAACCTCCTGGCCTCAGTTTCCCTGTCTGCAAAACAAGACTCATAATCCAAACTTAAATGTCTCTGTGGGCCTCTGTGTACATTAATTATTGTTTATAGCACAAGTGGAAGTTGAGCTGTGTTAATTATTATTATCATTCCTGGGTCTTCCAGCCAAGTTTGAGCCAAGCCCTCCTCTTGCTTTTAGTTCCTGAGATCTGACAGATTCAGCCATGAGGAGGGTCGTACGTCAAGGCGAAATCAGCAGAGAGTGCGTGCCTCACCCGGAGAAGGCAACTGGCCCCAAAGCCTTGGCTCTGGGGATGTAGAGCAGCCCAGGTTCCTATGGCTTTGTTGGAACCTCATGCTAACAGAGCAAGAGTTCTGAAACTGCTGCCACACTCCTGTCCCTCGCCTCTTTGTGTACTTGCCATTTAATTTACCAAGAAGCCTGGAGATCAATAAGAGGAGCTCACCCTGTCATTAGACAGGGCCCTAAATTGCAAGTTGCAGCTGGAGAAGCTTCAGAAGCATTGTGATCACTCATGAAGAAAGATGACTAATCGCTTTCTTCTGGTCACTTATTTGGCTTATGACTTTGTTTCTACTCTCTAAGTACAATAGTTATCAGATTTCCATGTAACTAGGTAGTGACAATTGGTATGTCTAGTTTCATTTAATACACTTGTTTGTGGGTTCTGCTACCTCACCGAGGCCAAGTTGCTTAGTTGTATTGTATCCTGCCTTTTTAAAGCTCAGGAGACAGGCGGAGGAGGGAAAGCTCACCTCAGCTCACCAATCACCATCTTCATCAGGATCAGCATCAGCATCACTAGTGAGTGTCCGGGAGACACCGTGTGTTTAACCCTTTGCAGTGAAGTTAATCTCTACGTATCCAGTGCAAGTTAGACAAACAGTTCCAACAGGTTTGGATCTCAGCCATGTGCAGAACCCTATAGTTTAGAAAAACAACACCAAAAATACACCAGCGTTCCAAAGAGCAGGGGAATGTATCTTCTACCATGGTTTGAAGCCAGCTGTCCAGGGCACAGGTGGAACCAATTTCCTATATTACCTTTCTAGGCAGGGACCAGAGGAGTCAGTTTTTAGGGGAATCCTAAGCCCCCTGTGTGGCAGCATCCTTACCCACTCAGAATGGAAGCCAGCTGTCCAAGGGTTGACCAGGTCCCTGCCTGTGTGCCTGACATCCTTTCTCAAGGAACATGCACACCCACATCTATTGGCACGGACTTGTAACTATCTCCTTCCGAATTCGGTCCTTGCTGTTAATACTGACTCCGCCCCCCACACACTCCCGCCTTCACTTTCCCCAGCTCTGCAACCCCCTGGCAGGCAGGCAGGTCCCAGGCTCTCTTGTCTGCTCAGCACAGCAGGCAGACGTCGGGGTGGTGGTGCGTGCTAGTTAACTAATTAATGATTGTAAAGCACTTTGAAAACATAAAGAACCAGATAAATGCCAAGTATTATTGTTATTAATGATGAGAAGGCTGTTTAGTCATCCTCAGCCCTGAGCTCGGCTCACTGCTCCCACCGTGGCTGCAGGCTGATTTGAGAACCAGGATGCGAACTCCCCTCCTCCCTGCAGACGCTGTTTCACACTGAGTCAGTGACCAAGGTGAAGGGCCAGGAAACCTTCTCTCCTCCTCTCCCACCTGCTGTCAAAGCACTGCTTACTTTGTGGCTGTAAGGCTAACATTTACCGAAAGCCGGGGTTTGAAACTGCCTCTCTATTTCCCATTCACCTGTTCAGTAAGTTCATTGATGTTTACTTGAGTGCTCACTGATGGTGATTAGACTGCCATCTCTGTCTGAGGACAGGATGCAGCCTGAAATGAAGCCCCGCTTTATATTCAATCAAATTCCATAAGGACGGATTCACTTCTACAAGGATCTCTTTTACATGTTTTGGGGGCTTGATATTTTCTTCTAGATGCCTCTGTGTATGTTTGTTCCTTTGATATAGCAACTCTGTCAGCTGGGAAAGGCAGATGTTATTTTCCCCATTTTGCAGATGGGAAACCTAAGGGTCAGGGACATGATGAGCCTTGTATAAGGCCCCAGGGGCTCTAGAATCTAGTGGCAGGGCCAGAGTTCACTCCAGCTCTCCCGAGCCCCAGGCTGAACAGTGCCCTCTGACACATGAGGTGACTGCAACAGACTCCAGACACCTGGCAGGATGTGCAAAGATACTTTAAACAGCTTCTCGATAATGTTCTAGCAAAGCAGACACTTGCAGAAACCCCGTAGTCTCTGCATGGACGTCTGACCTGAAGCTCCTCTAGCCACTGGCTAGCACTGAGGAGTTCTCCATGTCCTGTTTCAGGCTCGTGATCCTGGAATCTGACACTGTCTCAAATGCTTGGGCCAAGAAGACCCTAGAATCCATCTGTGTTAACATTCCCGCTCCACAGATGACGAAACTGTGGGCCAGAGAAGTCCAACTACTGGTCACTGATGCCAGAGCCGGTGAAGGGGCAAGGCTCGCTGCATGCTTCCCCCGCCCTCCCGCAGGGCTTCTGGCTCCACAGCCAGCCACCATGCAGCCTCCGGATCTCCACTGCTGGATGGGAAGGTTCCAGGGGGTTTCATGTCTTTTGTGATGTTCTGTATTTTCCAAATTTTCTCCATTGAATGTTTTCCAAATTTTCTTCTGAAATAAATTATAGAAGGAATCAGAAAACAGGGCCGGGTGCAGTGGCTCACGCCTATAATCCTAGCACTTTGGGAGGCTGAGGTGGGCAGATCACCTGAGGTCAGGAGCTTGAGACCAGCCTGGCCACCATGGCAAAACCTCATCTCTACTAAAAATACAAAAATTTGCCAGGCATGGTGGCAAACACCTGTAATCTCAGCTACTCAGGAGGCTGAGGCAGGAGAATCACTTGAACCCAGGAGGTAGAGGTTGCAGTGAGCTGAGATCACGCCACTGCACTCCAGCCTGGGCAACAGACCCTGTCTTTAAAAAAAAAAAAAAAAGAAAAAGAAAAAAGAAGTACTCAGAAAATAAATCATTGTTTTTTTTATACACACACACACACACACACACACACACACACACAGAGCTGTCTACCAATCTGCCTGTCTGTAGCTCACATGTGTATATAACATGTGAACATCTATGTAAGTATGGGCTACTGCATTTCTCTTCCCCAAACTCCCTCTTGGATTGACAGTCTTTTACTGGGGACTCACTTGAGGGTTCAGACATCGCTGGTTGTCTTCTCCCACTTTAGTCCGCAAAAAGGAATATTTCAACAGATCTACAATTTTGTTCTAGGTCTAAACCCCTAAGAGTGAAGCTGTGGGGCCTGGGGGTGGGAGGGATGGTTGGCCTGAGCCTACGGCCAGGGGGATGGGAGGGTGGGGGAACAGCCTCTCTTGGTGGGGGACCGGTGCTGCTGTGAGGACAGCCTTCACTGCCTCAGAACCCATTTCAAGGGCTTCTCAGTGACCATGAAATCCTGCTGTGTCCCTGCTAACACCCCACAATGTGCATTCTTTTGACTAAGATCTGCGGCCTAGTGCTGTGGCCTAGATGCTGTGAGATTTCTTTTTTTAAGTAGTAAGTTTATGGTGTGGTTACATTTTAAAATTGCAGCTACAAAATACATCAAGTTCAAACGCACATCCACAGTGCTACTGTGGCCTGGAGTGGAACCCTGCAGCAGAGCAGCCCCAGGCACAGCCCTGCCTTCCGCCCTCTCTTACCCCTCCCAGGCAGTTCAGAGCAGCCCCTTGGGCTCCTACTGCTGCGCTGGCACAGTGGGGCCACCGCCCAGCTCACAGGGGCAAGGTGAGGTAGCAGAGCCAGGAAATTTGATTCTTTTCACTTCCTTGTGAGGAGATCTTTTATTCCTGAAGAATTCGAGGGTGTGGAGAAAGCAGAGGAAAGACAGCATCCAGGGGTGAAATATCACCGGCCAGGCAGAGCCAGCCAGAGGCGCCAGACCCACTGGTCCGAGTGGAAAGTGAGCCGGGCGTGCTCCAGCACAGCCAAAACCCTCTTTGGGGTTTTCCGGCATGGGGATAGCATACTTCACATGGCTCAGTGATTTCAAAAAGAAAAGAAAATTAGCCTCCCCAAACCAGAATCCTCACCTGTCACCTACCTCCCTCTCCGCCTTTCTCAGCAGAGCTAATGTGAATTGAGTGCTTTGTGTGCCAGGCCCTATCACATACAGTCTCTCATTTCACCCTTATACCCACATAGGAGCTCCATTTTACAGAAGAGCAAACTAAGGCACAGAGAGGTTAAGTGGCTTGTCCAAGGATGCACAGCTAGAGCATAATAGGCCTGGGATTTGAACGTGTCTTCCTGGCTCCAAAGCTCATGCTCCCCACCTCTGATATTTAGGGGACCATAATCCCGTTGGAATCTCTCTAATGGCATCAGCCCTCTCAGTCAGTCAGAGGGCCAAATGGAAGCAGAAAATATTTTGGGATCTCTTGCAAGCCTAAACTAATTGCTTAGGAGATGTTAGGAAGGCAGGAGTGCTGGTGCTGCTTTTGTGCATTTTGAGTTCTGGTCGGGCATTTGTTCCCACAGACAGTCCGCTTGGTGCAAGGAAGGAGGCAACCCGAGGAGCTTTGCCGCTGGAAGGGCAGGATGTAAGTGCGTGTCTGTGTGTGACCTGCCACCCCCAGCTCAGCAGGGAGAAAGCCAGGCTTTCTTAGCAGGCAGAGAGACTGGTTTAGTTGCTTTAGCTGCCCGTAATGTGAACTCCTCAACACCATTTCCACTTCCATCCAAATCCACTTACACATGCTGCTTGAGTCCTTCTAACTTTATAAGCATAAAGGCATAGATGCTGGAACAAAAAGCTTTCTGCAACCCTTCCCACCCACAGGAAAGGTTTGGTGTGGGCAGTTGTGCCTTTGTTCAGCTTTACCCGGCTGTGCCTCCAAGGACCCCACCAACTACGCATTGAACTTGCACTTCCTATTCACAGAGAGTGCAGCTCTCAGTAATCCACATTAAGGCTTTGGAACTCAGTTTTGCATATTGGTCCTGTTTTACATCTGACCTCATCAACGTGAGGCCATTCCTCTCTCCTGAGGAGTGACTTTGGAAGAGTGTGACTGGCAGGGAAGCCGAGAGCTGGAGAGTCATGCCCAGGATGGAACTTAGCTATAGAAAGCCTTTCATCTGGCCGGCTCTCAAAGCCCTGAGGGCTATAATTAGTCCTCACAACACCTCTGCCTGGTAGGAAAGTGTGATCGCCTCGTTTTTATAGATTGGACAGCGAGGCGTGGTGCTATTAAGTGACTTTCTTCAAGGCAGCACCTCTCTCAAAGAGCTGGGACTTCATCAGGGGGTGATTCTACTTCTGAAGTGGGGGGAAGAGCAGAGAGTGACACCAGGCTGAGTGAGCAGGTCAGGCCCTTGTCACCTGACCACCCTTCCCTCCTCAGCACACCAGCACACCCTAAATGTGGCTACTGGTAGGGGGTTTCAAGAAGCGTCTCAAAGACTTAAGAAGTCAAAGGGAGGGTGAGGAGTAGAAGAGAAAGAGAATGAAAAGCAATAAATAGCCCAGGCAGAGGTTAGAGGTTCTCTCCGACTTCCTGTAAAGTATAATCCGACCAGCCACATGTGAGAGAAACCAAATGTCATGCAAAGCAGTGAAATTGTCACCCTCAGGATGCGGGGCGGGGGGGCCCTGAGACGAAAGGTCAGAATAATCCCTTCTCTAGCAAAGCTGAAGTCCCAGCACTATTTTTAGAAGCTCCTAGAATTTACAACCTATTTTTAGGAACTCCTAGAATTTGCCGCCTGCTAAGATATAAGAAGAGCCAAAGAATTAGAGTTCATCACCCTGGAGTGTACAGTCAGCTCTCTCCGCCTTAGCCGATGGGCTTCTGAGAAGGGTACGTAGAACACATGTTAGTAAAGTGAATCACCTTGAACACACTCCCAATGGTTAAAGGACTTGGGTGGAGAGCCAAGGCGAAGAGCCAGTCATCGCCCTGCCTGTGCAGCTTAAGTTTAGTCTAGTGGTTAGGAGCAGAGGCTTTGAAGTCATGCAGACCCGAGCTCCAACCTCAGCCCCACCTCCCACCGTAGCCATGTTGCCTGGAAAAGTGGCTTGACCTCTTTGAGCCTTAGTTTCTTCATCTATTAATTAGGGCTTGCCATGCCCTCCCTCTCAGGGTGATTGTAAGAGTTCCTTATGATCATACTAGTTCCTGGTAAGCATTCAATGAACAGCAGCTGTTATTACACTCTTAAGTTTTATGTATTTTTTTTCTTTATTAAAAGGATATCTTTTTTTTTTTTTTTTTTTTTGAGACAGAGTCTCACTCTGTTGCCCAGGCTGGAGTATGGTGGCACAATCTCGGCTCACTGCAACTCCGCCTCCTGGGTTCCAGCAATTCTCCTGCCTCAGCCCCCCAAGTAGCTGGGACTACAGGCACGTGCTACCATGCCTGGCTAATTTTTGTATTTTTTTTTTTTTTTTTTTTTTTTTGAGATGAAGTCTCGCTCTGTCACCCAGGTTGGAGTGCAGTGGCCGGATCTCAGCTCACTGCAAGCTCCGCCTCCCGGGTTCACGCCATTCTCCTGCCTCAGCCTCCCAAGTAGCTGGGACTACAGGCGCCTGCCAACTCGCCCGGCTAGTTTTTTGTATTTTTTAGTAGAGACGGGGTTTCACCGTGTTAGCCAGGATGGTCTCGATCTCCTGACCTCGTGATCCACCCGTCTCGGCCTCCCAAAGTGCTGGGATTACAGGCGTGAGCCACCGTGCCCGGCCTAATTTTTGTATTTTTTAGTAGAGACAGAGTTTCACCATATTGGCCAGGCTGGTGTCGAACTCCTGACCTCGTGATCCACCCGCCTCAGCCTCCCAAAGTGCTGGGATTACAGACGCGGCCAAAAGGATATCTTTTCTAGCTGACTGAAGTGATGACTGGAGAACTCAATTTCCCTAGGATTCTAAAACATGCCATTCCTCTGAGGTGGTTTAGAGCACCCTCTAAATCCAAATCTATGATACGCAATTGATTTTGCTTGGCCTAGAAGTGCCCTTGCTCATGTCCCTGGGGAAAAGCACAGATCAAGATGGCAGCCTGCATTGTCTCTGGGCTGATCCAGACAGTCACTGAGCTGAGCCCACTCCCATGGTTTCTCGAGAGGACCAGCTCTATTTGTCTCATAATAGAAGTTCTGAAGTAATGGTTGAACCTTTTTCAGTACCCCCTTGAGAATTTGATAAATATTATAGCCCTCTCCCTCTCAAAAAATGCCTATGAACACAAAGTTTATGCTGTTGCTTCTCATTATTCGCAGTGGTTATTCTATAAACTCACTCGGAACACTGAATTGGCAAATTCTGAACCATCACTCCAGAGAAACATACGGTTAAGTTCCTGAGAGCCCTGGTCACAACATTTTCATCAACCAATCAGTATATAACCTTGTGTCATGTGTGTTTCTGTTTTAAAATCCCTAATTTTATACATATTGTTGATTTTGTTAACATAGAACTCACAGCCAACAGCACCATTCATGCCTGAAGGAAACTTATCGAGCCCATGGATTTTCTCCACAAGCTACATCACAGCCTTCTTCCACTTAGGAACATTAGATGCACCTCCGCACTACACCCGGAGGTCATTGTAATTGGTGAAATCACTAACAAAATACATAAAGAGGCAAAAAACATGACTTTGAATAGACTGCGGAAAGTCACTTGTTTACAGCATGAGAGCTGTGACAAGAAGGCAAAGTGTCACCTTGTTCAACCTCAGCTGGGAACGTGCATATTAGGTGACTCGAATGTGCTGCTCTGCGCATGTGCTTGTCTGCAGATGACTGCAAACGCTCCATGAGTGTTGATTTGGGGGTTATAAGTAAAGTTTAGTGAGTAGATAAATTTGCAAATACAAAATCTTCTAATAATGAGGGTTGACTGTATATAGTTTGGGCATTCGAAGCCCATGAAAGCCAATTCTATGGGAACTGGGACAAAGAGAAGCATTTTAATTCTTGCAACCCATGGGAACCTATTTAAAGGAGAACAAGTAAATGTCTTTCTAAAAAGGTATAGGCATCCTTTACCAGGCATTTCTATTCTTTTTTTTTCCCCTGATATTTTATACCTCTGAATTTTTCTCAAGACCTGGTAATTAAAATCAGGCATCTGAAAAAAAAATTATTATAAAAACTAAGAATATTTGGTGCTTTCTTACATTTATTATTATTGGCCTTAGCAGGAAAAATGTTTTTCTTAAGCAAGCCTGATTATCACTACATGAAAAATATGCATATACAGTGGCTCACACCTGTAATGCCAGCACTTAGGGAGGCCGAGGGGGGCAGATCAAGAGGTCAGGAGTTCAAAACCAGCCTGGCCAACATGGTGAAACCCTGTCTCTACTAAAATTACAAAAATTAGCTGAACATGGTGGCATGCACCTATAATCCCAGCTACTCGGGGGGCTGAAGCAGGAGAATCGCTTGAACCTGGGAGGCAGAGGTTGCAGTGAGCCGAGATCATGCCACTGCACTCCAGCCTGGGTGACAGAGTGACACTCCATCTTGGAAAAAGGAAAAAAATAGTGTGCGTGTGTGTGTGTATATACACATATATAAAAATGTAAATATATAAATATATAAATGTAAATATATTTACAAAAATATATATACACACATATACAGAAAGGAAGGAAACATGAAAAAAATGAATAGTTTCTAGGGTGATCGAATATGAAATAGTTTTTCTTTCATAATGTGCCCCTCAGTGTGGATGTTATGTGATCGCAGACATAAATTAACGAGAAAATATTTCAATGAAAACAATATGGGAGTAGAAAAAGACTAATGAAAATATCTTCAAACACAAGAAAATTAATAATCTTTAATCATTTCTCCCTTGGAAATCCATCCACATTGGCAAAAAAGACAAAAGATCGAGCTCCTTCTCACCGATCGCTTCTGTTTTGCAGGATTCTCTGAGGGCCATGTTATTCCTTTGCAGGGTGGACTTCACTATTCTAAGCCCTTTAGGGGCTTTCATTTTGGCAGACACATGATGCTAAGACAGAAAGTAGACAACCATAATACTGCAGTCAAGAAGCGAACGGCCCAGATAACTAGTACATACCAGGGTGGCTTTGGGAACACGTGATTTTAGGACAATTACCGAGGAGAAGGTCCAGAGAGAAGTCACCAGCAGGAGTGCATGCAAAGTAGTCTATAATGAGACAGATTGGACACAGGTGTGGCCTACAGCCTTTGAGCACCTATGGAGGTGCAATTCGCATGCCCAAGTGCCTTTGTAAAATTTCCCCTGAAGGCCTTGGCAATCAGCCAATCCAGGTTTTAGTGAGCACATTCTATATGCCAGTCTGGACTACATGTGGCCGACACCTAGAAAAATCAAACCCAATCCCTGGCTTCAAGTCACTGTCTGGTTGGGAAGTCCCGATTCAGTCATCAGAGAAGCACCCACTATGTAAGAGAACTCTAAGAAGCAAGACCCTGAGCTCCTGCTGGTGTCGGCCCATGGTCTAGGCTCTAGGGACAGGCTCTGAACAAGAGGAAGTTCCTGTCTTCAGGGGCTCAGACATTGTCTGTGGCAGAGACAGACGATGAACATGAAACTGAGTAAATAAACAGGATCCCTTCAGACAGAGGTGAAGTGCTGGGAAGGAAAGAATCAGCAACATGATGGAGAGTGCTTGGCCTCTGCGGGGGTAGCATTTGAGCGCTGGATGCTGGAAAGTGAGCCAGCTGTGGCAATATCTGGAGGGAGAGTTCCACTGGCAGAGGATCTGTGGTGTATGTGGCAGATCAGGAGGAAAGCAGTTCACAGGGAAAGAAAGACACCAAATAGAAAGGCACCCTCTAGGGAGGTAGAGGAGATGAAGTAATGCTGGACTTTGTGCTATAGGCTGTGGTTGCTGCTACTTTACCTGTGCTCCTGTAAAGACATTGCTAATCTAACCTTGCCTTCTCTACCACCAGGCCCAGCGGCACCTCTCAGGCAGGCACTACTAATCAACTGGAGTTGATGAGTGAGGTCAAGACTGTTTCTTATTGTACTATAAACGTTAGGAAGCCTTTTAGGATTTTGAGCAGACTGTCACAATAAAGTGTTTTAAGAAAGATTAATCTGACCATGGTATGCAATATAACTCGGAGGGAACTGAAGTGGGTGTTCCTGAGGCCACTTAAAAGAAAATAGTAATTGCAGACATTATTTAAGCACCTACTACATGCCGACCAATCCTTTATTTATTTTCATCAACCTCAAAAAGTAGATATTATTATCCCCTTTGAGCAGATAAAGAAACTGAGGCACAAAGAAGGTGTCATTTGCCTACGTGGAGAAACCAAGAGTTAAACTTAAGTCATTGGTTCCAAAGCCCTTGCAATTTCTCTATGCAGCACTGATATTCTAAGTGTAAGGTGATAAGAATTTGGGGTGGGGTCTAAAAAGATTGGATAGACATGAAAAACATAAAGGGAAAATTAATGGGAATTGATGACTGGATATTAAAAGGAGGGCAAGAGTAAGGCCAAAGATAATAACAGAGAATGTGTCTTGGGTAGTGCATAGAAAAAAGCCTGTAACGGTACATGTCAAACTGTTAACAGTGATTGCTCCTGAGGAGTGAGACGGAGAGCTGCAGCGGGGAGGGGGAAGACCTTTTTACTTGTTACTATAAGCTCCTGCCTTTTTTCCAATAATTATTTTTAAATAACTTAATACATAAATAATTTTAAAATTAAATTTATTTAAAAACAATTCGGAGGTTTTTTCCCTCCTGAGTGACTGAGAGATGCCACTGATGGAATTCAATGGATTCCAAGCTTTGGCTTGGGGGTAAAGACAATGCATTTGGTCTCAGACACTGAGTTGAGTGAGGCGATGGTGGGAGAGCCACGGGACCATGACTCACGGGGTTTTCATTGCAAGTTAAGATTCAGGCACTTTCGTGGTTCCCAGTGCTGACCCTTCATTTTGGGATGCAGCTAACCCAAGCCATCCTGCCTGTCACTAGACTCGCCACTCGGCAGACCCCTAAAATTAAGAGCACCAGGGACCTGTGGCAGAACTTCAGCACCAGCTCTGCCTGGCGCATGGGAGCAGCACTGGCCTCGCTCTGGGCATGTCGTTTCTGCATTTGCTCACTCACTGTGCCCCCATACTGGTCCTGGTAAGATGGCTGGGGAGTGGGAGGAGAGGAACACCTCTGGCATCCCTGGCCCTTGGAGGGCCCTTATGGGAGTGCTTGACCTCTCTGTGCCCTATATGGGTATCTACCTCATATCTGTTTATCTCAAAGCAATGGGATTGTGAGCAATGGCTAATAAAAAGAGCTATTTAACAACTAGCAGTTTATGTAATCACAACCATAGCAAAAACAATAGTAATCATATGTCCAGGGAAAACAACAGTTCTCTGAAAATTTCAGAGTAGATTCCCGAGGTGGAAATAAGATGCCCCCATAATCATCTTACTCAAGATGCTTTTTAATAGAAGGTAATAACCAGAAATGAAAACCATCAACATAACGTATGCCAGCTCATAAAAAATAATTGTTGGGTCAGCCAGGTTCCCTGAAGCGAGGCTTCCCGAGCCTGCTTCCTCCTTGCCAGCTTCAGACTTCATTTTCCACCCCCTGGAAGGGGCGACCTGTCTTCCAGGTTTGGGCTTTTGGAATCAGAGCAGAGAGAGCCCACTAAGCCCCTACATATTGTCTCAGCTTCCGGGCCTTTGGGAAGCTTTGAACTCCGGGAGTGGGCTGTTTCCTCTGTGGGAGGGAAACGAGTGGGGCAGAGCCAGGAGGAACACATTTCCCTCCTGTTTGTTTACCATATGTGTGGCTTCCAAGCAATCTGGCCTGGGCCGGGGAAGTCACTAACATGTCCCTGGTGAGCCCTTGTGCGAGACCCCCAGCCCTGCATGACTCGAGAGACTCCATCAGGTCCTGAAGAAGTCGGTCACATGGTCACTTTCCAGCCCCAACGTCTAGAACTTTCTTTAGAAATTGGCCTGAAAACAGACAGCTCTCCAAACATCCCAGCTGTCCGAACGTGCTAATTGTCCCACTGGCAATGGGAGAGCCTGATGAGTCATGCCCTGCCAGGCCCGCACCGTGTGTCATCTTGACAGTTTATGGCCTGACATTTGACCCGCAATCTCTCTGTCCCCCTGGTCAACGCCTCCTGACCCTGGAACTCTACTTTCATTTTAAAAGGCATAATTCTAAAGCATCCTTCCACACTTACCACCTCTGACAGGGAGATTACCCTCAAGCTGCAGAAGGCAAATCTCATGGTTGGTGGGCGTGATGTGACACTTTACCTGTGTCAGGATCCCTGGCTGAACTGGTGACATTTGGGAAAGATCCCAGGTCTCTGTAAGAAACAGCAGCCTGAGTGTGGTGGCCATGCCCGGCATTACTCAGAATCTCTCTGTTGATTCATTTCAGTGATACAGAGAATTGGGGAATCAGGCAGCCACCCTGGTGACATACCTCTTTGTCACATTTAATCACTTAGAATCGTCTGACATAACTTAGACTGTTTTACATTGTGTTATTTCAAAGTTTATGAGAGCTGGAGGGTGGACTGGGCCCCCCACGGGGGCCTGGTCCCTGGAGAGAGGACCCTGGGACTCGGACGGCGAGTGGGCTTGTTTGCATCCCATCCTCGTGCCCCCGAAGCCCCTTGTGTCGTGCGCTCCTCCCCTAGGGTTGTCCTGTGGCATTCCATTCCTTTCATCTCCCCGATGAATCTCCCAGTGCGGGTGGCGGCTCCTTCCTTCCTTGGCAAGCCTGTTGAGCCAAAGGGATCGTCTCTGAGGAAGCCCTGCAGTCGTCAGTCCCTCCCCACCAGGCCAGACCGGGTGGAGCAAATCCCCTCACCTGTCTCATTTCCTCTTCCTCTCCTGGTTCTGCCTGGGCTTGTCGCGACTGCCCGGAGTCCTAAGAGCATGACTTAGATGAGTGACGTCTTACAGGATCTCTGATTCTCAGAACCCTTACAGGACTTTCAATGCTTTCCTCTCCTCTCTCCGTCCCAACACCTCCATCGCTGCTGTGACGCTCATCTACAGGAAGGGCATTCACCCCACTTAGCAGGCACCAGGAGTGGCGGGGACTGGACTTGCTCCCTTGTTTTGCTTCCCAGTACTCCAGTCCTGTGGTCACTGCCTCCTCGGGTAGCTGGCCCGCGAGTGTGCGTGGCGAGTGACACACCAGCACCTTCCCAGAGCAGCTCACCCTGTGCTGTCGGCTGTGGCAGCTGAGAGCCACACATGCAATTCTGCAGTTACTCGCTGAGATGGAAGATACACGCCAGATTTCTAAAACCTGAAACAGTGACAACAAAGAGAATCTCAAATATCCCATAAGCAATTTTATTTTTTTTAATTTTTTCTTTTTTTTTGAGACAGAGTTGTACTCTTATTGCCCAGGCTAGAATGCAGTGGTGCGATCTCAGCTCACCGCAACCTTTACCTCCCGAGTTCAAGCGATTCTCCTGCCTCAGCCTCCCGAGTAACTGGGATTACAGGTGTGTGCCACTACACCCAGCTAATTTTTGTATTTTTAGTAGAGGTGGGGTTTCACCATGTTGGCCAGGCTGGTCTTGAACTGCTGACCTCAGGTGATCCACCCACCTCGGCCCCTCAAAGTGCTGGGATTACAGGCGTGAGCCACATTGCCCAGCCCCATTAACAATTTGTATGTGAATTATATGTCAAAATAATAATATTTGGAATACATAGGTTTAAATAAAATATATTTTAAAGATTACTTCACCTGTTTCTTTTTAGTTTTTTGTTTTTTCTTTTTCTTTTTCTTTTTTTTTCTTTTTTATGAGTTGGAGTCTTGCTCTGCTGTCAAGGCTGGAGTGCAATGGCCCAATCTCCACTCACTGCAGCCTCTGCCTCCTGGGTTCAAGCCATTCTCCTACCTCAGCCTCCTGAGTAGCTGGGATTACAGGCATGGGACACCACACCCAGCTAATTTTTGTATTTTTAGTAGAGATCGGGGGGTCTCATCATGTTGGCCAGGCTGGTCTTGAACTCTCGACCTCAGATGACCCACCCACCTCGGCCTCCCAACATGCTGGGATTACAGGCGTGAGCCACCAGTCTCTTTCTAGTTTTTTTAATGTGGCTACTGGAAAATTTGAAGTTACGTCTGTGGTTCTCATTATTTCTATTGGACGGGCTGGTCTAGGGTGAAATACCAGCCATTACTTAGCAGGGCTCCAGGGACTACAATGCCACCCCTTAGCCTGTTTGAAATCGCTCCAGATCATGGCCTTGAGGCTCATCTCTCAAGTGGTGATTTCCACCCACACAATAAAGGTGGGATTAAGGGGGGAAAGTTTTAAAAAATTCCTTTCTAACTGCTTGATTAGTTTGTATTACAGGTCCCTGGGAACTATGTTCTTTTAGGCTTCAGTTGCTATCGATGTGGTGGCCCCCAAGAAGCATGTTTATGACTACTGCTATTATAGCACCAACATTAGTAATAACTGTGATAATCATCTGGTGAGCCAGGCAAGTAAAATACTCCAGGAGAGTGAGAAGGGTGCCCATGAACTCAGGGTGCTGCTGGAGTGTGTGTCTGGAAAATAAGCTCTTCCAGGAGCTAAGTGATGCCTTGAAGTCCTGAAAGAGTTACCAGGAAGGAATATATGGCCAGACAATGTTTTCCTTAACTCCAGGTGGCCGTGCATAGACACTCGTGGATGTATATAAACATTGCTCCAAATCTGTCTGTGCGACCCCATTTCTTTGACTGTGTTATAAACGGCTCCAGTATGTTACGCTTTCAAATGCTGAAGTGGCCAAACCCCCACCTGTAGAGCTCACAGCTCCCTGACAGTTCCTTGGGAGGGTGGGGCAGGAGCTCCAGGTCTCAACCTTCGCTACTGGAGTAGCTTCCCACCGGGCACCCTGTCTCAGAGTTCTCTGTTTCCCATCTCTCAGCCTCACTGCACATTCCTCTTCCAGAAACGTGGAAGGCTCCGTGTGACTGGCCTGGTTAGAAACTTTCAATGAGCCTCTGTGGTCTGAAGGATAGATCCCAAACTCCCTGGAACTCAGGCCCTCGTCAGGCTGGCCCCTGTTTCCTTCTCTTTCTTTTATCTCACCATTCCACGCATTGTTCAAGCCAGCCGATGGGCCACTGTTCATTCCACAGACATGGAATGAAGGCGGATGTGTCCCGCACTTTCCTAGGCCTTGGGGCTACAAGCAGACGCCTTTCCTACACTCAGGAGTCTACCGTATGGTGAGAAAATAATTAAGCAATCACTGTTGCCATGGTAACTAGGATGAAGGCTTACGGGGGCTGGAGAAGTCCTGTCCTTAGCTCTCCATGAACCCTTGTTCTCCACCTCGAGTGATGCTCCTCAATGACAGAGCTGTCACCTCCCCAGAGGACCCACCACACCACTCAGCACGGTGAAAGTGCCCAGAGAATTCTCGGCAGAGATGATTGGTGACAAAATATCAGAAGTGGATGGGCTCTTCCAAGCCGTGTGATCGGTGGTTCTTCAAGTTCGTGCCCAGCAGTTCAGGGCTCAGAAGCACCTGGTGAGGAAGGGCTGGGGGACAGTGCCGGGGGTGTGGGGCCTCAGGCCATCCCTGCAGGCTTTACGAGAGGCCTTCACTGCAGGACCCTGCCTATGAATTTGACCTGATACCACAGACCATGCACCAACCTGCTGGGTCAGGTGCGTTTTCACAAAATGCTTTTTTATTTTATTGATTGATTGATTGAGACAGGGTCTTGCTCTGTTGCTCAGGCTGGAGCACAGTGGGCGCAATCACAGCTAACTGCAGCCTTGAGCTTCCAGGCTCAAGCGATCCTCCCCCCTCAGTCTTCCAAGTAGCTGGGACTATAGTTGTGCATCACCAGCCTTGGCTAATTTTTTAAATTTTTGTACAGATGAGTGTCTCGTTGTGTTGCCCAGGCTGGTCTCAAACTCCTGGGTTCAAGCAATCCTCCCAACTTGGCCTCCCAAAGTGCTGGGATTACAGGCGCAAGCCACTGCGCCCCACCAAATTCTCAAATGCTTTCTATCAGCTGATCTTAGTCAGGTCCACGTCAGTCCCTCAAGGATGCTCTTATAATATTAGACCTCAAGAATGGCAAACAACGGCTCCATCTCCTTCCTCGGGCAGCTCTGCGCCTGTGCCCCCTCCCTGCTGCAGGGACTTCCCGAACGTACAGAGAAGAGCCACATGTGTTAAGCCAAAAAAAAAAAAAAACAAAACAAAGTCCTGGTATACTCTTCTCTTCTCACAGAATGTAAGTGAGGAGTGCCACTCAAATGATTCTTTCTAAGCTGAGGGATCCTTGTCACAGCTGCTAAAAGAATGTTGGCTGGCAACTTTTGAATGACATCAACTGAAAAGTAAAAAATAGGTTGGGCGCGGTGGCTCACGCCTGTAATCCCAGCAGTTTGGGAGGCCAAGGCAGGCAGATCACCTGAGGTCAGGAGTTCGACACCAGCCTGGCCAAGATGATGAAACCCCGTGTCTACTAAAAATGCAAAAATTAGCCAGGCGTGATGGCCTGTGCCTGTAACGCCAGCTACACGGGAGGCTGAGACAGGAGAATTACTTGAACCTGGGAGGCCGAGGTTGTAGCCAGCCAACTCCAGCCTGGGCGATAAGAGCGAGACTGTCTCAAAAAAAAAAAAAAAAAAAAAAAAAAAAAAAGAAAGAAAGAATAAAGGAAAAAAAGAAAAGTAAAAAATAAAGTAAAACTCTTTCTAACCAACCATCCTACTTCCTGTAGCTATATAATTGAATTCCAGAATATTTTCTCACTGCTGAAACATAATGTGGATTTAAACTATTTTTAAAAATATGATAAAAGGGCTTTCTACCTCATCCTTTCTAAGACTCCCAAATCCTGATTACTGAAATAAAAATGTTCCCAATGTAATTTTTTTTCTAAGACAGTCTCTTACAGGAATTACTACCAGGGCTAAGCCAAAACAACACTGTGAATTTGGCTTTCCTACCTCACATCACACTGTTCCCTTTCTCCCTCCAGGGCCCTGTTCATCCCCAGGATACAAGGATGTTAGGCTGTCCCTCCAAAGTCTCCTGTTCTAGAACAAAATCATTTGATAAAAACCAACTCTTAACAAGGTTTTAGGAATTTCAGCAGTGCCCCCTCAGCAGGAGCATTTGTGTTTTCAGAGAGATGAGAGAGAGAGAGAACCAAGAATATATCACTCCTGGTGGCACACATCATCTGTAGGGTGAAGAGCCTTTGAAATCTTTCTAATCATACCTCGTGGTTGGAGGCCTGGCTGCCCAAATATTTCCAGCCTTCTGGAAAATTAAAATAGAGGGAGTTTCATGTAGGCACACTAAGGCATACTGTTTAAGACTGACTGACAAAATGTTGGTAACAGCTGAAGCTGAAAGTTGGGTACCTGGAAGTTCATTATGCTATTGTCTACTTTTTAGATGCTCAGAAATGTCCACCATAGGAAGTTAAAAAGTGCTCTTTAACCAACACCTGAGGTGGTGATTATGTTGGAATTTGGGATGTATGTAGATTGGAAGAGTGAATAAAAAGATTCTGTTGAGTTTGAAATATATTGCTTCCTTTGGTCAGCTTATAACTGAAAGTTTCATTTTGAACATGAGGAATTAGCTTAAATCATTGGACAAAAATGTGCCACAAATCCAGTTCCTTTCTCTCTATTAAAATAATATCTTTATAATCCAGGAAGTAAAGTATCATTATGCGAAAAGGGAGGGATCTTTGTACACAGTCCAGGCCCTTCAAAGAGATTACCAGACTTTTCGTGTATGCAAAATAACCACAGTCCCGGGCTGGCTCCAGCTCTTGCCAGCGTCAGTGGTGAAACCTGCACTAGGAGACATGCAGGGTCCCCTGAGATAGTCATACATGCTTTACAGACTCATGAAGGTAAGGCTAATTATTGTTTCATAATCTGAGAAACCTGTCACTTGATGATCTAAAATTATGGTCATCGGAGACTAGTTTAATAGATGACAGTGTGCCTTATCTCTAGGATAACTTGCATGCAAATACACAAAGCAAAACTAGGCTATCCCGAAATCTTAGGGAATGAGTCATTTTTTGCTCTCGATGTTACTGATATCCTTCAGGAAATAAAACTTGAACCATTATGTATACAGATTCCTTCAAAAAGCTGTGAACTTCTTCATCGTGCTGCAGTTGATCGTGGGCTGTCCTTGTCTTGGTGGCTTCAGGACGTGCTGATGAGCACAGTTTCTCAGTGTCAGGGGAGCTGTGGATGGGGCTGTCATCTCTGACATGAATCAGTCTGACATTTGGGCCTCTGCAAAGCTCCTCTTCCAGCTGCTTGGATATCAGTTCCCTCCGCTACCCTCTCTCAAGGTGCTGGTTTCCAGCGCTGTCCCCCTGGCTCTGCCTTTTGATTTGTCTTTCTAGTCTTCTATGGACTGGAAAGCAGATCGCCTACCCTTTCAGATTTGTGTATAAAGTCGGAGTAAATAGATTCTAAAAGAGTCTGAATGAGGGGCTCACCTAACAAGCCACGAGCTGTGCTTTAGCGTTGAATCTGACGAAATTCTTTCTGGTGGATCAGAGGCCAGTGTTCTTTTTTAAATTTATTTATTTATTTTTGAGATGGGGTCTCGCTTGGTCGCCCAGGCTGCAGTGTAGTGGCACAATCTTTGCTCACTGTAACCTCTGCTTCCCAGGTTCAAGAGATTCTCCTGCCTCAGCCTCCCGAGTAGCTGGGATTACACGTGTGTGCCACCACGCCCAGCTAATTTTAGTATTTTTAGTAGAGACAGGGTTTCACCATGTTGCCCAGGCTGGTGACAAACTTCTGACCTCAGGTGATCTGCCCGCCGCCACCTCCCAAAATGGTGGGATTACAGGCATGAGCCACCGTGCAGAGGCCAGTGTCCTAAAAGGACAAGGTCTTATCATCAAAGTAACTTATATGATCCTGGTAAGCATGACATTTCTGTGTTATATTTTGAACTCCATGTTGCTTTTCTTATTTGTCAACATTATAGTGTTTTCCCTGCCAGACTTCGCCACAGCAAACAATAAATAGCCAGACTCAAAGACATCACATTATTATTTTTTTTTTTTTTCATGTTTTATTTTTTTGAGATGGAGTTTCTCTCTTGTCACTCAGGCTGGAGTAAAATGGTGCAATCTCGGCTCACTGCAACCTCTGCCTCCTGGGTTCAAGCAATTATCCTGCCTCAGCCTCCTGAGTAGCTGGGACTACAGGCACCCACCACCACACCTGGCTAACTTTTGTATTTTTAGTAGAGATGGGGTTTCACCATGTTGGCCCGGCTTGTCTCTAACTCCTGACCTCAGGTGATCCACCCGCCTCGGCCTCCCAAAGTGCTGGAATTACATGTGTGAGCCACAGCGCCCAGCCAACATCACATTATTGAGGAAGTTAATGTCCACGGATCCAAATGATATAGATGAATTATTTTTAAATATTTTAAATATGTTTAAGGTTGTGCGCGTGTGTTTTAATTGCTCAAGAGGTGATGAGGTAGCGTAGAGGTGGTGAGAGGCAGGACAGCATAGTATTAAGAGCCAGACCATCTCCTTGGTGAAAGGAAGACAAGATATGTTTGCTAGGTGTTATATGAGCTTGTGTTTCTAAAGCATTTGGGAAGCATTAACTCTTATTTTCAGGCAGGGAGCAGAATGAACTGGGACTGAAGATTGGTTCCGGATCAGAACAAGAGTAAATCTCCCCTACCCTTTCTCTCTGCCTCGGGTAAAGGGGAAAAAAAAAGAAATAGTATAGTAAATATGGACAATTTTACTGTATAATAATCTTTTTCTTATTAAACACTTAAAACTATTTTTATTATGTTAAAATGCTTTTTTTTTTTCTTTTGAGACAGAGTCTCACTCTGTCCTCCAGGCTAGAATGCGGTGGCATGATCTCAGCTCACTGCAATCTCCGCCTCCCAGGTTCAAGTGATTCTCCTGCCTCAGCCTCCCAAGTAGCTGGGATTACAGGCATGTGCCACCACGCCTGGCTAATTTTTGTATTTCTAGTAGAGACAGGGTTTCACCATGTGCCCAGGCTGTTCTCAAATTCCTGACCTCAAGTGATCTGCCAGCCTCGGCCTCTCCAACTGCTGGGATTACAGGTGTGAGCCACCGTGCCTGGACAAATGCTTTTTTGTTTTTAACTAAACACTGATAATTTATGACTAATAATTTTAATAAATAATAGTATAGCAAACACGGAGAAGGAAGAAAGAAGCCATGGGGATACTTAGAAGCTATTTGTGTCTATTTGTAAAATAACCATTGCCTAAAACAGAACTCTAACTTAAATACTGATGGCAACTCAATAATCTGCCAACATCTGACAAGAAAAATGCAGAAAAAAGAAAGAAAGAGGGAAAGGGTAGTGAAAATGTCAAGATAATAGAAATAAGAAAGCACTTCAAAGGTGCCTTAAGCAGCAGTGAGACCCCACTGCTCCTTCTGAGATATGTCGTGAATGTACATAGAGAATTCCTACCGAGGAGTAAGAAATGAAATAATTGGGTTCAGAAATGAGGACTTCTTGAGGGAGCAGTGAGGTTGGCTGACTTTTTCTTTAGTTTCATGGTCTCATGAAATGCAAACTCACTTCAAGGAAGTACAATCTTAAGCTGTTCATTAAATACCGATTTGGTAAATGAAAGGACAAAGCCTGAAGATGTGGCATCATTAATTTTTTTACTCCCAACTGTTGGTTGAGTCATTTCCAAAGACAGACTGCAAACCCCTTGAGCTGTGGCTGGAAATGAGGAATGAAGATTAGCTTAAGTGCTGACATTTTTTCTCAGTCGAGACCTGGGGTGCTGGACACAGGGTAGAACTTTCGAAGCATTCACTGAAAGCCAAACAGTAGCCAAGAAAAGTTAAGACATAAGAAGGCCCCTGTCTCCTGCACAGGCATGGGGAGGTCCTCTCCCTGCGGCTCAGTTTCTGGGCTGTCAAAACATGAAGAAACAAGATGGTTGGTGGTTTTGTGTTGTAAACATTCAGCTCCAACACACACCTCAGTTCGTTAAGCAGTGAGGCGAGGAGGATGATCCATTTTGACTCATGCTGCCGAGGTGGCGGAAATCCTCCTGAAGACAGCAGGAGGGATTCAGTGAGACCAAATTACCCAGGTGTCTGTGGAAATGGGTGGGGAGAGAAAGTGATTCATGTCAGGACTAAGATAGCCTGATTCGTGTCTTTATGAACTCCAAGTGGTCCAGAGTCCATTTTCCAAAGTCATCATGAAAGAGGAAGTTGGTTTCAGTAAATAGAAAGTAAACCATGTTGGAACTACACACACAGGTGAGACTCAGGTGAGCAAGGTCCTGGGACTGCATGCCCAGGAGAGGTGAGGGCTGCCAGCACAGCCAGCAGACTCGGTGCCCAGAGACCTCACTTGATCACACACCTCAGGGGAACTCATGTGCATAGCGAAAAGAGAAAGGGGGTGACAAAGTCGGGGGGACTTTGGCCTTTGTTACTTTTTTTTTCTTTTCTTTTTTTAGACAGACTCTCACTCTGTTGCCCAAGCTGGAGTGTGGTAGCACAATCTAACCTCACTGCAACCTCCACCTCCCTGGTTCAAGCCTCAGCCTCCTGAGTAGCTGGGACTACAGGCGCCCACCACCATGCCTGGCTAATTGCTGTATTCTTAATAGTTTAATAGAGACGAGGTTTTGCCATGTTGGTCAGGCTGGCCTCGAACTCTTGATCTCAGGTAATTCGCCTGCCTCGGCCTCCCAAAGTGCTGGGATTACAAGCATGAGGCACTGTGCCTGGCCCTTTGTTACATTTTTAAAAATTAGTTCAATTACTGAGGTGTTTTTTTTTTTCCTACATAAAAAAGGGGCAAAAGTTATCCATTTTTCTGACTGCTTTGCTCTTATTATATGGTTCCAGATCTGAGATTGTAGGTTTTATATAACCCCTCACTGATAAAAATTGATATGAGATACATTTTGGTGTCGCGTGTCAATGCTGAAGCGTCTAGCTTGGACTGGACCCATGGTGGGGAGGTTTGGGTGCCCCGAAGGCTGCCTGCCCTGGCTGTTTGCTGGAAAGTCTGTGTGATCACCCACCTTCTCCTGAGCAAGAGAGAGAACCTCCTTGTTCTCCACCCCCACCCCAAAACCTGTCTCAGCAGCCTGGTCTCAGGGAAGTCCCAAGCCTGAGTTGTTGAACTTGCTCTCACAGCATTCCATCGGTTTGGGGAAAATAACTGTCATGTCCTTAGCATTGCCTCTGCTAAAAACCCAAGGGGACTGTGACCACGTGGCAGTGATTTGAAAGAGCACTGGATGTAGAGTTAAAAGACCTAGGGTGTAGTCCCAGCTTTGCACTGACGCTTGATGTGTCCTTGGGCAGGTCACTTGTCCCCAGTGGCCTGCTTGTAAGATAAGGAAGTTGAGGAAAATCTCCAGGGTCCCTCCTCCCTATGAGATTCTTTGAGTCTATGAAGTGCTATTCTGATAAGCTTGCAGACTCTCTGGGAATGTGCCAGGAAGAACTTAGAACCCTTCTTATGACAGGAGCCAGGGCTGCTCAGTCCCCTAGTTGGCCACATGTGTCCAGGTGACAGAGAACACCCATGAGTGCGACAACACAGGTTCTCAGAGGAGGAGGACTCTTCCAGCTTTCTCTCCTGTGTTTCCCAAATCCCCTCCCTTTTGAATAAACATGTTGAGATGGTGACCTGAAACCCCATGTCATGCAGTATTAAGTTACTGAAACCCCTCCTTCTGCCCCGCTGTCCATGTCAGAAGCATTGGATTGGAACTGACTTGAAGGAGACAGAGCAGTAACTCCCACGCCTTCCTCCAATAGAACTATTTTAAACCTTTTGCAGAGAATCCACTCCATGGTTCAGACCTCTATGAAAAAGTTCTCTACTTGTCCCTCTTTTAATGTTTGCCAGCCCTCAATGTTGAGAGCTGACTAGAGGATTAGGACACATTCTAAATATTAGTTAATAATTTGATAATATATGTACCTCATACAAAATTCAAAAGATACGAAAGAACAGTCAAGGTAAAGCAAATCTCTCTCCCAACCCATACTCCAGCCATCTCTTCCCTAGAGGCATCCATGTTCTGCAGATTGTTATGTAGCTGTTCAAAGATACTCCACGTATATATAAGACTTTGTATCTATATTCCTATTTTTTTCTTTTCACTAATGACACAGTACTCACGGTTACACACTTCCTTTTTTCTCTTAAAGCTATATTTGAGAGCTCTTCCATTTTAGTACATGTAGATCTGCCTCATTCTTCTTTAATAGCTGTGTAGTATTCCATTATATAGATGACCATAATTTATTGAACCCTTCTTCTGTTAATAGACATTTAGATGTTTTCCAAAACATTGTTAAGCAACAGTGCTGCAGTGAATATCCTTGTACACGCAACATTGTCTTACCATGTGCTGCCTGACAGTGTGAGCTTTCTTTTCCTGTGTAAATGTCTGTCTTCTCAATGAGTGTGTAACTGCTTACAGAACAGGCACAGACGTTCAAACACAAAACATAGCATTATGCACACAGTATGGCTTTCATCAAATATTGGGTGAATGAATTAAAGCTCCTCAATCATGCCAGTGGTATGGAGAAGCAAATGGTATTTCAAAGGTTAAATGACTTGCCTAAATCAGAGAACCAAATCAAAGGAAACACAAATAAAATAAAACTGATAAAAAATAAAAGCAGATATTTAGAATATGCTTCCCAAAAGTTGAATATTTTTCCAACATTTACGTTCACACTTAGAAGAGAGAACTCCATTGGCTAGCCCAGCAAGGAGAGTAAACCATCCTCTGGAAAAATCGGTCACCTTGGGAGGCGGGCAGATGTCTCCAGCTATTGGAATGCCGTTTGTTAAGTGTTGACTTCAGTTCACAAAACAGTGGCCCAGTGACCTGGAAAAGTTAAGCATCACCAAGAGGGCCTCGATTGGTCGGGAGGGTTACAGTCCCTCCCATGAGGGGATCTAGTGCAGTTCAGAGGAAGATGAAAATGGAGAAGGAAGAGAAGAAGAAGGGAAAAAAACACTCTGGCCACACAACAGCTCTGGAATCAATCAGGAAAAAGGGAGAACGAGTAGATGACTTTAATTGTCCTGCATCAGCTGTCACCGGTGATACAGGAAGAGAATGCCCTTTGTTAACAAACAAGGAGGGTGTTGTTATCATGATATTTAATGAACACTCATTATAACCTGGTAGTACGAAATGTGTGGTCTGATTGGTTGATCTCAAAACAATTATGTCGACATCTCATAACTTAAAGATCATACAGCTTTGTAATTTCGCAACGTATTACTTCTTAAAAACAAGAATAGTTTTTTCCCATGTGCATACGTGTTCTATTAATCTTTACAACCTTTCCAAGATTTCTAAGACCCTTACTTAGAGTGACTGTAGTGTGACACCAATGTTTTCTGAGGTGGTATATTTCCTTTGCCCTCAAGGGGAAGGGAAGGGGAAGAGCATTGGATTGCTTGTTTTCTTTGCTCTTTCTCTCTTTCCTCTTTAGTGACCTGCAGGAGCAGACCCATTAAGTCTAGAGAGAATATTCCAGTTCATCCTTCTATCCACTCCCTAACCAGTAAAAGCCTTGTCATCAGGTTTATGGGCTGGAAAACAACAAGCCAACTCCACAACACCAGGGAATGGGAAGTGTGGATGCCACACAGCACTGAAATAAGAGAGTAATTTGAGGAGCATAATTATCCAAGGTGGCAGTTTGATGAGGGGATGGAGGTTGACACTCCTAAGCTTGAGTCAAGTGCCCTGGAATCTGAGTGGCTATTGAAATGGTCCACATTTCAAGTTCCTGCCTCACGCCAAAGTGCTGACAGTTCCTTCACAACAAGGCCCACCTGAGCACCTGCAGGCCTGACCGACAGGGCAGAGGGCCTCGTGCTGAGTCATTGAAACCTCCCAAAGTTCTGAGCCAAGAGCTACAAGGCAACGCTCCTGTTTCCCTTTGCCACCATGACCAAAACATCCATGCTGGGCAGAGGCTAGAAGAGAGAGCCACCACCAAACGTTTCAACACTATTTTTAATGTTCATACAGCTTTATTAAAATGAGCAATACGCTTCACATTCATTGGTTTGTAGAAATGGACTCAAGAGGTCATTTGGGTTAACTGCTACATTTAACAGATGTGGAAACATGCAGGGAGGTTACATGTCTTGCTAAAGTCACCCAGCCAGCCAAACCAGGATTAAACCTGGGTCTCTTGATCACATGTCCCACCAGTATCCCCCAGAGTATCTTGCTTGTTCCATTTTGTGACACCGATGCTCCCCTCACGTGCCTCCCCAGTATTACTATTGTTCTGGGAATGCACTCTTTTGATATAAAATAATGGTTAGCCTGAAATGGTTTTGTGCCTCCTCATGAGATGCTAGGATGGTTGAAGGCAAAGCCTACGACATCTCAGCAGAGAGTGTTTCATACAATGTTAAAAAAAAAAAAAAAAGCACTTAGAGCTTCTTTTGGTTTGCGATCTTATCCAGAAACTCATGTTTCTGAAGATGTACCTGAAAATGATACTGTAGTTCTATTGCAAGGAACAAACCACCTATTCCTAGACTCTCCTTGATTGATTGATTGATTGATTGATTGATTGATTGATGTTTTTTTGAGACAGTCATGCTCTGTTGCCCAGGCTGGAGTGCAGTGGTGCGATCTCAGCTCATGGCAACCTCTGTCTCCGGGGTTCGGGTGAGTCTCCTGCCTCAGTGTCTTGCGTAGCTGGGACTACAGGTGTGCACCACTACGCCCAGCTAATTTTTGTATTTTCAGTAAAGACAGGGCTTTGTCATGTTGGCCAGGCAGGTCTCGAACTCCTGACCTCAAGCGATCTGCCCACCTCAGCCTCCCAAAGTGCTGGGATTACAGGCGTGAGCCACTGTGCCCGGCCCTCACTGATTTATAATAACTCGTACTTTCATTGTGGGCACAGCCATGTTCAACAATGATTTTTGATGTTGAAACTCCATTCTAGCAATGCTCTTGGGGGCTAGTACAAACATAACAAGTAAAATATGACTTTTCTATCAGACATCGGAACTCTAATATATAGTCAGTATACACTGCTGTTACTTAAGTAACCTTACTAAACCAAAGGTGAATATGTGTGAAGGATCTCCAAACACTCATCAAATTAAATGCTACAAAATGAAAGCTGGGTATTAGTATTTCTAATTTAATAATCCCTCTTAGCCGATATTAATAGAACTAATTTATTTAAAAGAGACAAATAACGTTAATCAGATTGTACATTGCTCTCTCCCTCATGAAGCAAGTATTTCTTTGAGGTCAAGGTCCTGGTCATGTTTGAACCTGGCCCTCATGCCCAGCTTGGCCCATGTTTGAAGTATAATAGGCAGGTAATAAATGTTCGTAGAATGAATCAGTAAAAATGCAGGACTTATCTTTCATTAATACAATGGAAAACCTACAGCTTGAGACCAAAAATTGTTAAAAATCTCAGGATTCATATATTGACTCAACCTATCTGATGAAAGGGATTTAAAATTAAGAGGGACAGTAGGAAGGATTTTGTAAGCACTTTTGTCTTGGGGGGAATGGGTCAAAAGAACACAAGACTACAGGAATTACATTTAGTGGATCCTCCACAAACCCACAAACCTTCTACCTTCATAGCCAGTACATAATAAGCTGTAGTTTGCAGAATAGGTTTAAAACCATGTTTCTCTTTAAAGATCTGTGTATTTTATGGCCTAAGGCTGCTCTGCTGAGGTGGAGTCAGTAGTGACCACAGCATAGGAAGGTCACAGTCCTCGTCACAGTTCCTAGGTGTGTGATGTCAAGGAAGTTCCTTAAAGATAGTAACTGTTTGTGGATTATTTTATATGAGCACTGGGTTAAGGTTTTTTCCTGCATTATCTAATTCATTTGACCTCACTGGGCCTCGGTTTTCTCATATGCAAAATGGGAATAATAAAGTTATCTCGGAGGGTATTTGTGAGGATAAAAGGAGACAATAGTAACTTATACAGCATAAATCAAATGAGAAGCATTATCTTCATAATTATTGCTGTATTGCAGAAATAGCAAAGGCAGTATTTAATGTTCATTTTAACTTTCTGTTTCTTCTACTGGAACAATGAATTTTCAGTGAACACTATAGAGAAAAAAATAGACATGACTCATGAATCACATGTTCTTTGGAACCTCAATCTCTTGCTCTCTTCATTTATCTCATGAAGGAAATGAACCAAAGAAGGAAAAGTCAAGACAAGACTGAGAGAAGACAAAACTTGCTCTAAGAAGCACCCAGCTAATTTCCAGAAAGCTGCTTGTTTGCAGATAGTATGGTGAAATTGTTCTGTGTGTTTTAAAGGGTCTGTAAGATGACTGGAGTGTGATTTGTAGTCTATTCGTGTATTTTATTTCCCTAGCATTTCGATTCTCTTAGGAGTTTCAGAGTAAGAAGTACATTGTAAAAGCCTGGAAGCTTTGTTTTGGGCGGGACTATGGTCTATTGAAAAGCAAGCCAACTTCATTCTAGGCCTTGAAGCTTGACAGTGTCATTTACAGAGTGACACAGTCACGCTATAAGTGACCAGAGACATTCCAGAGTTCATGACTGTTGTTTAACAACAACACTTCAAGGGTGGCTGCAGGCACGAGGCACAACACGCCCGCCCTAGTGTGGTGAATGTGGGGGAACCACTCCCTGCTGGAATGTGGCATTGCTCAAAGGCAGCCGGGCCTTCCTCTATCCCCACCGACCTGGACAGACTGGAGGGACGACTCTATTTTCAGGGAATGACAAATTGATTGTGCTGATTGGGTGAGAGTACTTAACTGCCTCCTGCGCTGCTTCCAAGGACAACCTGCAGGGAAGGTTTGTTTTGAAGTGACTTGTGTAAGGAAGCATTGCAGTGCAATGAGAACCCAAACACCTTGCTACCAAAGAGGACTTCAGCCCAGCCTTGACTAGACCATTCAGGTCAAGGAGCCTTTTATTCCCCATGTTCCTAAAGCCAGCGAGTTACTGGAGAGGACATTCCATTCCACTGACAGAAAGAAGGAGACAAGATGGCAGCTCTAAATTACATGTGCAATAGCCCAGGAGGCTTGTAAACATTTGAGGAGTTGATCGTTATTTTCATTCCTGACTGGTTTGGTGGTGCAAATAACAACTCCATAAATTGCTGAAGCCCAGCCAGAGTGCTGAGGACATGCATTTGTGGTCATGACCCATAGTGAGTGATGAATATTCATGGCAGAGTGAATCTGAACTACTCCTGAAGCAGGTCAGCTGGTGTGTGAACTCAAAACAGGTCTTGGTATGGAAATCAAGTTTATAGACTTAACCGAAGAAAAGTACTCATGGTTAACAGCACGATCAAGAAATGTCACTACCCAGGAGCTGAGGGGGAGGGGAGCAGGGAGCTCTTGTTCCATGGGTATAGAGTTTCAGTTTTGCAAGATGAAAAGCTCTAGAGATCTGCTGCACAACAATGTGCATATAGCTAATCCTACCATACAGTATACTTCACAGTGATTCAGATGGTAAATGTATGTTCTATTTTTTTTTATCACAATAAAAAAGAGAATAGAATGTCTCTATAGAGTCTACTCTAAAAGAGCTCAAACCAAATATGTAGCTGTGTTCCTATTCCCTGCTTCTGCTTCCAATCCACCTCCAGGTAATTTCTGTGCCAGGAAGGCAGGTAAAAGCTATTCTCAGGCCACACAGAGGCCACTGTGGCCACTCTTTGGGCTTTCCAGAAACACAGAACTCTTGAAGTAAATTTTTTGTTGTTGTTCAATGATCTATTCCAAGTTTGTCCAGCTTGTGGCCCGTGGGCCGCACGCAGCCCAGGATGGCTTTGAAGGTGCCCAACACACATTCATAAACTTTCTTAAAACATTATGAGTTTTTTTTTTTTTTTTTTTTTGAAACAGTCTCGCTCTGTCACCCAGGCTAGAGTGCAATGGCTTGATCTCAGCTCACTGCAGACTCCGCCTCCCGAGTTCAAGCGATTCTCCTGCCTCAGCCTCCCGAGGAGCTGGGATTACAAGCGCCCACCACCGTGCCCGACAAATTTTTGTATTTCTTAAGTAGAGACGAGGTTTCACCATCTTGGCAAGGCTGATCTCAAACTCCTGACCTCATGATCCAACCCCGTCGGCCTCCCAAAGTGCCGGCATTACAGGCATGAGCCACCGTGCCTGGCCAACATTATGAGATTTTTTTGTGATTATTTTTTAAGCTTGTCAGCTGTCGTTAGTGTTAGTGTATTTTATGTGTGGCCCAGGACAATTCTTCTTCTTCCCATGTGGCCCAGGGTAGCCAAAAGATTGGATACCCCTGACTATTACCTCAGCAACTCAACATAACCAGGGACATAGTGGATAACCTAAAAGATATACTTTGCCACGCTGAGGATTGGAAAGTCCAGCCAGGGTGGGTATATTGCCTGGGCCAGAGAGGAAGGCTTGATAATCTCTCGTCTCTTCTTCCCTCTTCACCCAGACCCCCTGCTGGCTCCCAACACCTTCTACCCCCATATGCACCATCCAAAGGGACTTTCCCTCTCTAACCACCAGGGTCTCCAGTGGTGAGCAAAGATGATGACAAAAGACATGATGTGGTTTCTGCTCAGTTAGAAGCACAAGAAGAACTTTCAAACGGCCCTTAGAAGGGAGAAAAACCCAAGAGAGGAAGGAAGTCTGTCAACCTGCAGCTACAGACTTTACCCTGCCTTTTTTTTTTTTTTTTTTTTCAGTCTTGCAGAAATGTATGCCTCTCTTTAGGAGAAGCCCACCAAGTGCCCAGTGGCCTTCAGCTGAACTCAGAGAGATGGGTTGAGGGTCCCTACTAGCAAAGTTCATCTCCATACCATCATCTTGGAGTGCTCACATCTCTGATGTGAACAAGATTCAGACCTGAATTTAAGGGATGCTTCTCTCATTTCTAAGTTATATAGTTAGTTTTAGAAGATTCCTGTCTTCCTTCCTTTTCTTTCTTTTCAGCCAATCCTTTTAAGAGCACATAATTCTTCAGGCTATACATGAGCTATAATATATTATGTTATTACCCTCCATTTGGAGGAAGGGTTGAAGCAGCTGTAATCTATCTAAGATGGGCTGAATGGGTTGCTTTGGATAATGTGATTTTCAGTCTGGAATCCACGTGTAGGTCAAAACTTGAGGAGACAAAGACGACCAATTTGAAGCAATCCCACTATAAATCTTCTAGAGTTTCTGGTGGTTGCAAAAGCTGTATAACAGGTGGGCATACTGAAAGTTTTCAGATAATTCTTAGAGGAATTGTGCCTTGTGGGATTACATTGTCTTGGAACACAAAGATAGACCTGACTGTTCTTTCTCAGTTTTCATCTCTGCCTCCAGGTACACTGGTTAACTATGCATGGGCAATATTTAAAACAAAGAACATGCCTCCTTAAGCTCAGAAACAACACATTTTTTTGTGTGTGTGCACTTGAAGCAGAAAATATGTCCATTAATACATTTCCTTTCCTTTGTAGAAAACACAACCCTCCATGTCTCTAGAGTGGAATGAACTTTAAAGCCGGTTTATCCAAAATAGCATGTGAATTTTTGCAGTTGTGCAATGCCCCCTACCTGAGGATCGTGGCGCTCTTTAGGTGCAGTTGCCAGGTCTCTCAGAAACACTCTGATGGGGTCGGGTTAGCTCTGTGCCTCAGTTTCCTCTTTGGAACACTGTTGGCCTAAGGCTGCTGGAGAACTGCTGACGCCTGACACCCATCTTTCTGCTAAAGCACCGGAAATGTCACCTTACTCTGGCACTTCACAGGGGAACTGGCCACCCCCAGAGAGATGGAAACCTGTCAGTAAAGCGGGTATCTGGAATGAACTCAGCTTCAGAGACAGGAGCGGTTTTGTGGAGTTAGAAGTGAGATGGATTCAGAGTAATGGTAGGCTATAGTAAGCCATGATTCTCCAAGACTCCTTATCTCCTCCTTCCTTACTGAAATGTCTGCAGAACTAGTTAAGAGTCAAGCTCCTGACAAGGCAGAAGACAGTCATGTAATGCTGTAAGACTCTGCTGCTTTGGCAAGCCTGCCCTACACACAAACAATGCCAGTGGCTCACTTGGCCCCTGCCCAGCTCAGCAATAGGAGCATTGTCTAATCTGCCCAGAGCCAGGAAGCTGGGATTCAGTTTCCAGTTCCAGCATGGACTTGTCAGGTGTCTTGGGCATATTCCTTGACTTTCCATACCTGAATTTTCTTATTTCTGGGATGGAGATACTCAAAGACCAATCTTGTCTACCTCCTTTATGAACAGTCTCAAGGAGGAAAGCGCATTGCCTTAAACCTTCCCATCAGCACAAGGCCAGGGACCTCTTGTAGCAACAGCAAGAAAAGATACCAAGATCTGGCTGGGCACAGTGGCTTGGGCCTGTAATCCCAGCACTTTGGGAGGCCGAGGCAGGCGGATCACTAGATCAAGAGATCGAGACCATCCTGGACAACATGGTGAAACCCCGTCTTTACTAAAAATACAAAAATTAGCTGGAGGTGGTGGTGGGTGCCTGTAGTCCCAGCCACTCGGGAGGTTGAGGCAAGAGAATCGCTTGAACCAGGGAGGCGGAGGTTGCAGTGAGCCGAGATCGCGCCATTGCATTCCAGCCTGGTGACAGAGCGAGATTCCATCTCAAAAAAAAAAAAAAAAAAAAAAAAGATACCAAGATCTGCATGGCCCTTTGAGGAAAACCTCAGCCCCCTTGGCCAGATGTACAGAACTACAGTCTTACCCTGGTTATTAAAAATGAAACAGGTTCATCAAAATCGGACCTCATTCTTTGATTATGCATCCAGCTGTGTGCATGAGTTAACTGCTTTCTGGGTCATCTGGGTCAAATGTTCCCCTGGCCTAGCTTCCCCAACCTTAGAACCCTGGAGGACCACCTGCCTCCCCACGTCTGTCACCGACATGAGGATGTGCTCAGGGAGGGTGAATGCTTACCAATAAAGTGCCCAGGAAGCACTCCCACACAAATTACCTTGGAGTCTGTGGCCACCCATTTCCCACCTCCTTTCTGTTGAAGCATATAACCAAAAGCTAGCTGTGTGGGGCAGTTCTAATATAAAAATGGGTTTTGCACTTGCAATGAGAAGCAGAGCAAGCCTGCAGCTTTGGAAACAGCGTGTGCCATTTGGTACCAGACATGTTTCATGAGGACTGACCTCTCTTATGGCAGGTGTCCGTCACTTCCACTCTTCAGCCTCTTCCTGGAGGAGGAGGGCGGTCACACTGGTGGAACCGGTCCACTTCCTAGGGCTCCCCATGATTCCCCAAGTATGCCAAGGGGTGGAGGGAGGCTTGCTATGGTTGGCATCTCGTTTGCTAAGCCTGAGCCCAGATGTGTTCCTAAGAAGGGTGATCAGTTGACTGTCAGCACAGAAGAGACTTGTCCATGTCCTTGTGGGAACGCACCTCCGAGAATGACCAGGGGCACTGAGTATGAAGTCGCATTGTCATTTTCAGGAAAAAGCAGGGGCAGGCAGAGGCTTCGCCTTCTCTCAGGCTTGCTCACCTTCCCCTTGCCCTTACCCCTTTGTCTATGTGTGTCCTCTGGAGGATATCACCTGCTTTGGAGTGTCAGCAGGCTAGAGAGATGACCAAGTCAGGTTTTTTTGTGTTCAAGGCGGTAAAATGGCCCACATGCGACAGTGATGGAAGGTAATCACAATGAAACTGAACACTCAAGTAGAAAACGGTGTCCGCCCACAGGAACTGCAGTGCACCAACTGCTGCCATGTAGGTTAGTGTGGAGTTGCTGCTGGGGTCAGCCGCTGGCTTCCACGAGCTTGTGATTCAGTAATAACTGGAAGCACAATTGCTTTTTCACTCACTATTTTTTAACGGTTTATTCATAAAGCAATTTTTCACTTTTCACTTATTTTCAGCCCCTTTCACATCTATCTGCTCACAGTTTCTGTCTTGGCTTAACCTTTCCCTCTCTCCTCCCTCTCTCAGTTTAATTTTTCTTTATTCCCTTTTTTAAACTTTGAGCCGTTAAAACAGTCTCGGGGCCTTGATTGCTTTGCTAACTGAAATGTTTCCTTTCAACGTCTTCTTAGGGTCTCTTGACTGGGTCCCCATTCTTTTCTTTAGCTGCCCGTATTTTTGTCCCCCTTTCCTTTTTGTAGCAGCGGGCTTAAATCTTTCTCAGTCATCTTACATGTAGGCCTTTGCTTAAGAAACAAACGTAAAAGAGAAAGAAGACGAAGGAAAAAAACCAAAACCCACCAAACATCCTAGAATTCATGGTACTTAAGCAGTAGTTCGATTTAAGCATAAGCCATTATGTCCATTAAAAGAATCTTGATTCCTTTCAGATGAGCATATTAATTCCTGGGGAAAGTTCATGGTTCTTACAAATTAGCAGGACCTGTGCAAGCCCACTCGCTTTTGCCAAAAGAAGCCACAATAGTTGTTTCCATGCAGACTTGCCCCTCATTTTCCTTTTCTCCGACATCTGGTCTCTAAATTACAAATATCTGCCTATAGCAACAACCGGAGTTCCAAGGAAAACAAATCAAAAGGAAATAAGAGAAAACAGTGGAATCTGAACATATTAGGAGATGTAAGAGCATCTTCCAAAGAACAGGAAGACAACCCAGGAATGACTCCTTCCTTTTAAGGACCAGGAAACTGTGGCCCAGCGAGGTTCCAGGACTTTCTTGAGAGCACGTGTTTAACCAGGGGCTGAATCAGGACTAGAACCAAGCTCCCTAAACTCCTGATACGCTGCTTTTCCCCTGAGGGTAGGAGCTCATCAACTCAGTTCCCACCTTGGGTATATTTTTAAACTCTGGCCCTGAGAGCCATGGAAGAAAGAGTAAGTGACCCCATTAATGATCCACAGTTGGTTGATCTCACAGCAAATCACTATCAGGTCGCTTGTACTAAAAACTGGAGAGGCAAGATAGGGTCATGTGGAAGGGGACTGGGGTGTGTCTCACTTCCTTTGCCTGTGGATGGGAAACAGTACTCAAGGGAAGTAGTGCTGGTGAGAGGAGAGAAGGCAGAGATGGTCCCTTCTCTTCTTAAGTGATTATTGTGCTGAAAGGCTGCTAGCCCGGAGGTTTTTTTACAGAGTGCCACACGTAATGCAGGTGACAGTGGCACCATGCCTCATTTTCAATTTCAGACCCTTCCAGAAGCCCTGGGAATTCAAACATTGAATATCTCTTAAAATATTTCACAGAATATACAGCATAACTCATTTCATGATATCATAGACTCTTCCTCAGAATCAGACGGGCTCTCCAGATCTGCCTAAATCCATAGCATTTCCAAGGAGGCCTCAGGAACATTAAAGAACATGAAACATTAAAGACCTAGGAAAAGCTTGCCAGAGCGTCTTGTTCATCCTGTGCTTTCAAACACACTGATTCCTCTCTAAGCCCTGCAAGGATGGGGACTACTCCCTCCCATGGGAACGAATCCATTGTGTTACAAACCCTAAATGTGGGCGTTTGTCTAGGTGACTTAAACCAAAGTCCCCTCTGCAACGCTTTAATTTCATTTCCTTTGCTCTGTTCCTCACCCACAATGGGAAAGAGCTGGTTGCCATCACCCACAGGTGAATCTTTAAGACACCTGAAGTCGGAGAACTTGGCCACAATTCCATAAGAACTCCCTTTGTTAACATATTGAAGAATTTCTTACCAAATTAGCCATTGCTATTCACCTGTCACTTCTCCTTTCTTTTAGGATGGGGGTAGGGGAAACCACAAGATGACTACGTTCATGTTTATGCTGAATAAAACCTATTGAAAATTCAGAGAGAAGGAAAAGTGCACACAGCCAACCCCGGTTCATTACTTGCCAAACCTGGAAGGAAGAGCAAACTAGGAGAGGGCTTGTTCGTTTATAGGACGCTGTAAAACTGGGAAAGGGAGAGTGACTATTTGCATAAATTCAGTTAAAAATAACTTTTTGGAATCTTGCTGCATTTTTGCCTGAATTACACGATTAAGAACGTATTGAGATTAAAATCACTTTTCACTTATTTAAGGAGCAGCTGTCAGCAGCACTTTGAGCAAATGAACTTGGGTTGTGAGGACTTGAAGCTTGAAAAATGATGTTAGGGAAGCTTATCCACTGATCCTGAAACATTTCTTGTAGCCACTACATACCCAGAAGTAGATTTGGTGGCCACTGCTCATAACGATCTGATTTCTTCTGGCCAGAAGCTGCAAATGAAATGACATGTTATGGACAAAGAACTCCATGATCTCTGAAAGGAAATAGAAGTGCCTTCTGGACTGGTTCAATGATCACATTCTATTTAACTCTTCTGTTCATCAGTTCTTTCAGTTGCTGCCTTCTGTGGTACAGCCTTCCTTTCTAGACTGGATTATCCTGGAGGCCTGGTTTTGCATTAGACATTCTCTGCCATGTGCCTCTAATTACTTTCATTCCTCTGTTCTGACCTTTTCTCATTATCTCCTTTTAGAGAAGGTCTCTCTCTCTCTCTCTCTCTCTCTCTCTCTCTCACACACACACACACACACACACACACAGAGGAATGAGCTCGTTTATACCAGCTTATGGGTCCTGAATTGATTGCGTTTCCCCCAAGGAAAAAATATCTGGAAATGTGCCTGTAGACTCCCATGGTGCTGTATATTCTGTATATTGCCTTATGGTAGGGAATTAAATGCATCATTTCTGCACAGAGTTTTTATTTTGTTAAAGGTAAACTCAGAAAAAGGTGACTTCTTCAGTCTTACTTTGTCTTACAAACAGCTGGATGAAGTCTTGATTCAACAGTACGGACTTTGGCTGGGTGCACTTGGGCTCATTAGTGAATATTATCTTTTTATGTAATGTTTCATTAAACAGCTAAGTCCACAAGTGTTCCCAAGATATATAACTCTCAAGAAAAAAAGAAATGATTTACCAAGTAAAGAACTATGATTTATGGTAGTTAGCTGTTACACTCAGGATCTTATTGGGCTTTGTTTTGAAAAATTATTACCACAATGGTTCTGTAGAATTTAGGAGTATAACCAGCACCATTTGGCACGTTTATGACAATAGGGTTCTGGTTTTCTTAACTCCACAGTTACATGTTGGCAGCATTTCAAATTCTTGGCACAGATGTTTAAGTGAATTTAAAGAAGAAACATTAAAAACAAAACATCAGGCAGTTTGAGTGTCCAAATGTAAGCAGAAGCATTATTTTCTTAACATGAAGTCAGCATGCGCATAAAACCATCAATTTGCTAATAGATGAAATGGGAAGCATGAAAACCACTTGCAAAGGGCTTTTAGATTTTCTTTTCACTGAATGCAGTATCACTTTTCTAGAAGCATCTCCTACTTACATCTATCAAATGAGACCCAAATTTATGTGAGCCTTTTCTCTGGAGACAGGTTAGTTTCTGGAGCATGAATGACTAAGCACGCGGACTTGTTCTCATCACGCGGGGCCACATGGCCATACCACCGAGATCCCTGGCTCTCGCACTAACAATGCTCAGATTCTGGGAAAGTAGCTTTCTGGAAACTTGTTTTAAATGCACAAGTAGGCCAGGTGCAGTGGCTCATGCACGTAATACCAGCAATTTGGAAGGCCGAAGCAGGAGGATTGCTTAAGTCCAGGAGTTGGAGACCAGCCTGGGCAACGTAGTGAGACTGTCTCTACCAAAAACAAACAAAATTAGCTGGGCCTGGAGGCGCGCATCTGTAGTCCCAGTTACTCGGAGGATGAGGTGGGAGGATGGCTTAAGCCTGGGAGATAAAGGCCGTAGTGAGACATCATCATTCCCCTGCACTCCAGCCTGGGTGGCAGAGCAAAACCTTGTCTCGAAAAAAAAAAAGGCCAAGTGGCAAATAGCAAATGTACTTACATGTCTTACATGTGAAGGAGTAAACATGGGCTGTAGGGCACTCCCCATGGCCTGCCCAGAGGAAGCTACTGAAGCTGCTGTCATCAATGGGCAGTGTTCCCCGACCCAGCTTCCCAGGGCCCCACACCCGTAAGTGGGCTGAGTCTCCACACACGCACACAGACTGGCACAAGCTAGCAGGGCCTTTCTGGAAGTGATCCAAGTCCTCCTTATCTCCTCACCACTCCATGTCCATTGACAAAATAAAATGTAAAAGTTCACAAAGCAAACAAATCGTCTCCCACTTACTGGCTGATGCTTGAGATGCCTCCTTTAGGGAACATCTTTATAGTTCATGAAGAAAAATCTTAGTTATGAGAGACCGATCGATGCTGTCAGATCGCACAGATATATACTCCTGGAAGGAGCTGGGGGAGATCAGGGCATCCCAGAGGGTGCTGCTGAAGCAGAACCGGGGTGGGTGCAAGGGAGAGGCAAATTGTATTGTGTTCAAAATTTGGTCTGGTGCCATCTGTACAGTATGCAGATGTCGCTCACTGACCCTTCACTCAAGACACTAGACAAAGATTGGTAAAGCATGAACATTTATATTTAATTTACATTTTGACAATTTGCACATAAATAACATTGTAAACCAGTATGTAAACATAAGAGAGTTTGTTGTTCTAGCAAAGTAAAAAGCCAAACTTTGGTCAGTTTTAACTTTGAGTAGAGGAAAAAAACAAAACCACCATTGATTGTGGGCTCAACATTCACATGTAAGAGGCAGAAAAAGGAAGGATGGATGGTGAGAGAAGCCGGAAGTCTTTATAAAAATTCTCACTATGGGAAAGCACAAAAGGAGACAAAGAACAAACGAGTAGTTGGGAATCAAAAGTGTTTGGTCTAATGTCAATGTGATCCTTTGGTTTACCTTCAATTAAGGACTGTGTTTAATCAAACACTGATACATACAAAAACTGTCAGTCTTGCTAGTTACAGAAGACCAGTAAGGCTCTTGGGTTTCCCTGGATTATTCGAAATTTGTTCTCTTCTGCAGGTGAACATTAGTTGATGTGAACAAAATGTCAAATACAATTATAAAATAGATTGAAGAGTGATGTATCAGTATTTCGTAAGGAGGGAAAAAGAAAAGTTACAGTGGTAAAGTCAGTTTTTTATTTCTATGACTTGGGTGTGACCACATAATCATAACGTGGCAAAAAAAGAAAAAAAAAAGAGCCGTCTTGGAGGGTCCTTAATACTAAAAACTGATGTATCTCTTCCTCCCTGGTTGTTTTGCGGCCCCCACCACTGCACCAAGGTTTTAGGGTCTCTTACAATAGGCAAGGGGTGCCCAAGCATACTGATGTGATCGTGAGGCCACCAACTATTAAGCAAAGTCTCAGAAACGATTTTTCTTTTTTTTGCCCTTCGAAAAAGCAGATCTTTTACATGGCTTGGCTCACAATTTAAGTGGTTATAAATATATATACATATGATATAGTGGTATAAATAGATTTATAAATATACATCATTTTTTGCTACACTTTGAACACCAACATGTAATCTTTGGGCTTAGCAGAATAAAAGACAGAATGACACAAAGTCTATCTTGCTGGAGCACATTTACTTCGTTTCTCCTCTAGAGAAGCAAATCATTAGATAAGACATCATTTCCTGCATTACTGGACACACTCAATGAGGTAACTGTTGTTGAACAACTTTGCAATGCCCTTTCATCTTCCATTAAATTAACCATAAAATGTAAAAACACAAATACTGAGGAAAATCTGAGTTTTACAGAAAAAAATACAATTGATGCGTTGGGGATAGGAATGTTCATTACCCGCTTTTACCCCAAGATGACTAGAATACCCGTTTTTTGTTGTTTGTGTGTTTGCTTTTAAAGTGTGGCCTGAGCCTATCTACCGCAAATCCTTCCTGGTAGAGCACCATGTCTGTGCAATTTTGACATTTAAAAAAAAAAAAAAAAGCAACAAAAACCAACAACAGAACACCACCCAGACTCAAGTCCCAAACCTCACACATACAAAGCCACCTATGCTTTGGGGAAAATTTTGCAGTGGTTTTAAAACATGGCAATTTGTCTTTTTCACATTTTCTGATAATACAATGGATGTAAAAGTCATATGGCTGCTCTGAATGGCCATAGGACTCGGGGGGTGGGCAGGGCGGTGGGAGGATTCTGCTCTTTTGGAGAGAGAGACAGGTTGGTAAAGCCTTCCCGTCACCCTTCTGGTAAAATTGTGGCTGGGGGAAAAACATGAACTATCAACAAAAATAGACAAGATTCCCTTTCTTGTTTCTTCTACTTAAGTTATTCTTGGGTAATTCTGCACACATACCCTCAAGTTATGGACAATGCTGTTCAAATGATAGGATCCCAGGAATGAACACATCAACTGTCTAACATTGGCAATTACCCAAACCTCATTTTCAAACCATTATTAGAGAGAGAGGTTGACTGAAGTCATATATTTGTTTAACTAAATCTTAGGTACTTATACAGATGTGCAGAAATTATCTACAAAGAATGGCCACAAGACAAAAATACATTTATACTCAAATTACAAGGAATCTTTCCAGTCATTGTAAACTTTTTTAATTATTGCTTTCTGAATGATAAATTGTGTAATAAATTATGAAGTATTATCATTGAAAAAATAATTATGACTAGGCAATAGTCTTAGTAATGGAAGGCTATGCAAACGTATCCACACAAATATTCAAAATACACAGGGGCAAATATATAGACACAGGTGTAAATAAGTATACATAATATGTGTGTGTGTGTGTGTGTATATATATATATATATATATATATGGCCTTTGCCTTGTTCATGCCCTGAGATTTCAGTAACTTTGGAGTTCCTTCTTTAATTCCAGGGGTGAGGGGAAACCATTTGCTGTTGAGAGAGCTTTGCAGAGCTGGAATTATGTACAAGCAACTTCCTATAGGCACCCTGACTCACCAAGTCATAACTTAAGAAACAAAACAAGTGTTTTCTGAAAATCTTAAGGATCCATTGGTTCGACTGTTTCTTGTTTGACCTTTACAGGTACCAGAGGTAGTGGGTTGCTGGGAGGCAACTTCATGAGGGGTAGATCTGATGACTCATAAAGGCTGCACCCTGAGGAGAGGAGTCCATTCCCCATGTTTCTTTGCAAAGACACTTTCAGGCCAGTTTCTTCTTTCTCTTTTCTGACCACGGCCAGAATTTCCTTCTCCACTACAGAGATCACACTAATGTCATCCTCCACGTCCTCGAGCCGGTCAGCATTGTCGCTGATGTCAAACTTCTCGATTTCTTCATTGATTCGGGTCAGATCTTCCAAGGGCAGCCCGGGCGCCGGGGCTGCAGCGCAGTTCCCTTTCAGGTGAACCTTGAGGCTACAGAGATGGATGTAGTTCTTGTGGCACTGGGAGCACTTGTGGGGCCGCTCTCGAGTGTGCAGACGCTTGTGCAGTTTCAGGTGCACAAACTGGGTGAACTTGGCAGGGCACACCTTGCATTGGTACGGTTTCTCTCCAGAATGGAGTCGCAGGTGGGTCTTGAGATTGCTGGTGCTGCTAAATCGCTTGTGGCAGACCTACAGTGTAGGGGAGAGAGACAGTAGGGAAGGGAGACAGGAAGGCCAGAAGATTAAGAGCTGCCAATTGGAGGGGCAGGCTTACAGGCCAACGCCCAGCAACCTGGGAGGTGAGAAGCCTCCTTGTGGCACCTCCAGTGTGGTATTAAGCAAACAGGGGGATGTGGGCACATGGCACACGAGTGGCTGTTTATTTCCTCTACCATTTTCCCACCCACTGGAAGCTGGCTGTGTCATCTCAGGTCATCAGCAGATACAGAGCCCTGGGGAGGCCCATAGTGCCATCAGCCCGGGACAAGGCAGAATCTGGTATTGGCTTTAACTACGGGCTATATAGGACATGGGAGGGTGACTCACAGACATTTTCTACAAAGGTCAGAAGGTCTACCCAGAAAATACTGCGCACCTGGCATTCATGTGGCTTTTCTCCCGTGTGTACCAGGTAGTGTTTCTGTAGGTGGGCGAGCTGAGTAAAGCCCTTGTTGCAAGTCTGACATTTGAAAGGCCGTTCTCCACTGTGCACTCTCAGGTGGACCTGGGAAGAAGCCACATGTGTTAGCTCTGCTCTCAAGCTGGCTCTGAGACCTAACATTTCTGCTCAAAGACTCAAGTGTTGATGATGCAAATATCTTAAGAAAAGCATCAAGACAGTCTCAAAAAGAAAAAATCTTCATGTTTTCAGAATGGTGCTTTTCTTAAACTAAAAGCACAAAAATCACAGGCTAGCAGGGTTTCACCTAATCTTCTAGTCCAAACCCCTAATGTTTTTATTATTCAGAAGCAAATCAGGAGAAGGGAAGTCACTTGTCCAAAGTCAAAGAGCTAGAAGTGGCAAAAGCCAGGCAGAATCCATACCCACTATTCCCAACCTGGGGCTCATACTACTGCAAATGCAATCGATACCCCGTGGAAAGCAAGCTAAACACAAACACAAGCATGCACTCACAGCCCCTCCGACTGCTCTCTCTCAAGGCCTACCTTCAGATTGGAGAGCTGGCCGAAAGTCTTGGCGCAAACGTTGCATTCGTACTTGATCTTGCCGTTCTGCTTCTTCAGCGGGTAGGGAAGGGTCTTGTAGCCGGTCATGTTTCTTTTGTTTTTAATGAGATTCATGGCTTCGTCGCTGCTGGGGGCTGCCATAGCTGCTGAGGTAGCTTTGGGCTGCACCACATGTTCTGCCGTGGCGGCTGTTCCCGCCGTGGGAGACCCGCTTGTGGGGCTACAGGCCTTGTCCTTCATGCTGGCGGCGGCCCCGGTAAGGGAGAAGGCACTGTGGGGCGCCGGGACAAGCACCTCCCTGGGATGCTCCGGCTGGAGCAACCTCCGGGCTCCATCTGAAGGTAGCGAGCTCGGGAGAGAAGTGGGGTTGAGCATGGGGTGGGGCAGGCTGCCCCCACCGAGGAGATTGCTGTAGACAGGGCACAGCCTCGGGAAGAGGCCGAAGTTGTTGATGCCATTCATGCTGCTCACAGCGCTCAGGCCATTACAATTCATGCCGTAGGGGGGCAGGAGGAACTTGGGGTAGTGAGCATTGTAGGAGGGGATGAAAGCTGGCGGGAGGTGGGGCAGGGGTGCGTAGCCAGGGTAGGAGCCCAAACCTTCCGTGCCGTAGGGCGCGTTCAAGTAAGCGTAGGAGTCCCGGTGCTCTTGAGAGCCGGGGCCCACAGGGGACACCGTATTCCCGGGGCTGCTGTGAGGGCTAGAGCTCTTGAGGCTTTGGTCCGGGCTGCTTCTTGCAGAGGGGCTTGGAGTGGTGGAGGACGGAATGGGGGAGCGAGTGATGTACGTGGGTCTCTCCATCCCGTAGGCCAGGGAAGCTTTCAAAAAGTCTTCCGGCAGAGGGGCCCGGATAGGGTAAACGACCCGAGGGTAGAAGGGCATTTCGGGGCTCCCATGTCTTCTAAAGTCATCGAGGTCCTTTTCTGACGTGAGGGGTGAAATGTTCGAACGGTAGAGGTCCTTTCCTTTGGAGGGGTTGGAGTCCAGTTTTAGGATTTCTTTGACGCTGTGCTCTCTCTTTGGGACATTCTTTGGGCAGAGTTCATTTTTCTCAGTGCTCGGCTGCTTGAGATTGCTCTGTGTTTGTGCTGAAGTAAAGAAAACGGGGCGATTACACAGCGGGCTAGAGAGAACTGAAACAAAATTGCCAAAGTTGCTCCTCCTTCTCGAGAAAACCTGAGTACCAGCTAGCGACACAATCGCCACATATCTGGCTTCCAACGCGCTCTCATTCTAGAGGGCTCTGGGCCACTCACTCAAAAGTGCAGTTCCATTTCCTCCTCAGCAAAATGGGGACAATGGCAGCACGGACAGAACAAACAGCAGCCTTGGGTAATTCTGTTTTCATTAGTACAGACCTTATGATAGAAAATTGCTGTTTAAGCTGGAGTAAAATAGCCTATGCCAGATGCGGTGGCTCACGCCTGTAATCCCAGCACTTTGGGAGGCCGAGGCAGGCGGATCACCTGAGGTTGGAAGTTCGAGACTAGACTGACCAACATGGAGAAACCCCGTCTCTACTAAAAATACAAAATTAGCTGGGCGCGGTGGTGCATGCCTGTAATCCCAGCTACTTGGGAGGCTGAGGCAGAAGAATCGCTTGAACCCAGGAGGCGGAGGTTGTGGTGAGCCAAGATCGTGCCATTGCACTCTAGACTGGGCAACAAGAGTGAGAAACTCTGTCTCAAAAAAAAAAAAAAAAAAAAAAAAAAAGATAGCTTCCATTTTAATGGAGTGGAAAAATACTGGGGTGGGGACCCTGTCATAGGTTAATAAAAGTCTTTCTGATGTTCATGGTTTACCTAAAGGAAATCAGCACACCCTGAGAACTAAATGTGAAAGATTAAGACTCATTTCAAGTAATACACAGTCATCAATTTTCACCTCTACTCTTGTTGAATACGAATTTGATAAAGCCCTGTTCAAACTGCCTATGCCAAGGAGCTTAGCGAAGTGAATGCCACCCTTCCTCGCAATGTGCAGACAGCATTTCACCAAGGCTCGGTCTGGTCTAGCCAGGATTCCAGCAGTGCTGGCCCCTGGAGTCACAAGGCGTGACAGTCACCTCTGCCAAACCACAATAGGTACTTCCTGAGCCAGTTCAATTACTTAGCGCACCCGCACCCAAGAAAACAGAACAGGCTAAGAGGAAAGCACTTAGTCCCAAAGACGGCACGTTATTACTTGGTAAAGATACTATTTAGGAACAGCAGCAATGAGGACAGTTCTAGACCTTCCCTGCCACAGCCAGCCTTGTGTCCTCGCCACACAATAAATGATGCCTTCAGGAAAACACCCATCTGAGCAGGGAAAACTGAAAATTCCCTGCTCAGCCTTGCCTGGAAACCAAAAGTAAAACATATGATGTTTAGTTTGAGCTCTGATTATTGGAGGGCAGTCACTCAAGTCAGGACACCTGCCCTAGGAACGCACCAAAGGCATCAGCCGTTGTCGATGTGTGGAGATGCCTTCAGAGGCAGCAAGTCTGGGGGATTGTGCTGAAGCCTTTGTGCAAATATCCTTCATCGTCTGAAAAATGTCCCTGCTTGATTAGTTGAGAAAGAACTCCAGGCTTGCTATCTGATAGGTCTAGAAATGAACTCTGTGAAACTCCAGAACTGAACCCTTCAAATGTATTCTCTAGGCTGACTGGCTTGAGGGATTCCAATTTGAGAGCCCCTTAGAGAATGTTATCTCCTGCCAGCTGTTATCAGTTCCTCCTGGGCGAGCCTGAAGCCCCAGAATAAACACAGAGAACACTGCTATCAGGGAAGATGCTGATGGGGGGCCGAGATGGAAAGCTTGCTGAGGGAGAGGGATTTCTGAAGCCACTAAACTAAAATAAATATCTCCTTATCAGGCCAATATCGGTCTTTCAGTGAGGCCCAGCAGGCAGGAAGTTCTAATTGTCACTTTTGTTTTTTAAAGCTAAAATGGTAAAGGATGAGAAAGACAACTAAGCTTGAAAACTGATAGGCAAGGCATCTCACAGCCACAGGAAGGAATTTTATGAAGGTGAAAAAGAATGATTTGGAAACATCTATATAGGGTCAAATTCATAATGATTTTTAAAAACGATGCCACTCGAATAAAATGAAAATACAAAAAACTTTATCCTCATGACTTTGAGCCATTTTTAGGTGGCAAATTATGTATCTAAGTTTCATATTTTTTCCAGTGGCTTTCATACTCCCTTGGTTCTATAATTTAACAAATAATAAGCATAAATTTGCAATAAGCATCAAGTTTCAGTCCATTCGTGGCAGTGCCCCTCACATTTAGCCAGGCATTCTTCTTAAGCACCTTACTATAATTTGAATATTGAACTGATATGAAACTTATGATTGGGCCAACAAAAAAGTCAGAATTTTAAACTTTCTATGCAAAATGCTTAGCCCAGTGCCCAGTATATAGTAAACTCACAATAAATGTTTGCTATCTCTAATGCCTTCGGAAAAATAGATTGCATCTTATTCTAAAAGAACATCCAGAGTGACATGTTAGCCTCCCTAAGATGCTCTACAGGTGGAAATTAGGAAGTCCATATACAGTAAAGGTGCATTTTAAAAAATCATCCTTCAGCAGCTGAGTAATCAGTGGAGCTGGTGTCATTTCTGACTCTCCCACTCAGCAGCAGCTTGAGTTAACATGAAAAAGAAAATCAAGATCTGTTTTTGTTCTGAAATCTTAAATGGCTGTAGGCGGACGGAGTCATTTCAAGAGTGAACTGCTTCTGAAGACTCCGAATGGCTTAATTATGCCGACTCACATTTTCGATCTATAATAAGAACCCTAAGACTATAAGAAAGAACCTAGAAGTTCTGCAGTAGGCAAAACAAAGTCTCTTTTCAACTGAAACTGAGAAAGCAGATGAACATTTAGAAGTCTATAATTTGGTCAACTGTTTTCTAGATGGGTTAGTTAGATAGACAGAAAAAAAAATACTCCCCCCCAATTTGGGAGGGGTAGGGGTTTCAAACTTATTAGTTCTTTTATTCCTTTTCCTTTGTTTTTAGAAAAATGCCAGTTTGTGATTTCTGGCTACTTGCTTTTCTTTCCTTTGGTTTGTTGCAAATCCCTTCTTCTCCAAACTCTACCGCCTGAACCATCACTGCCATTTAAGGCCTCATGGAGATTCTTGCACCACCTCTACTGTGCTTTAAGCACAGAAACCAACACAATTCATTTGGAGACACAATCTACCTATTAGGCCTGATGAAATAGTGGAAATTTTCCTGATCACAGTCTCAATCATCAGCTGCCACGCCTAAGACAACTGGTTTCACAATTGGCAGCAGGAATCTTGTTTTAATGTGACTGGTTATTGTTAACTCTCATTCTTTACTATGAATATTGGACAATGAAATGTGCTTGAAAATGCTAAACCACCATTTAGAAAAAATTCTGCCACAATAAAAGGGGACATACTGCATAAATAAAAAGGGATAAATAAAAGGTGTCATTTCACAGTATATATGAGAGTTGCTTCTGAACACAAAGGAGAAGCACTTGAACCTTAAAATACTGTGCAAAGTCTTTCCTTGAGGAATAAAAACGCCAGGCCTTTAAACCCTTCCCTTGATTGGCACAGGGTGCGGGAAACATGCAAAAAAGTTTCTTGGTCGTTGGTGCAAAGTCACTGGGGTAGGTAACCTCAAATGAACTGTTTAAAGAAAAGCAAAAATCAAAAGACTTTCCTCTGAATCCATGAATGATTAAACTCAAGGAATGTAGGGAGACTTTTAAGAGGAAGTGGCTCACTATGTTAAGAAAGCCAGGAGGGAGCTGTGCGCTTCTCCTGAGATGCCCAGCTGGAAAATGAGTTCCCCAAAAATGCTGCTGTGCCTGTGCATTTGTCTTTTGTTACTAGGTCCTCAGCACTGGGTCTGGCACACACAGATGCCAAAACAACCGAACGGCTCCTGGGAGGTTCAGCCCCAGGGATATATGACAGAGTCTCCAGAGTCTCAGGGAGTGCTGAAGAGAGATGAGGGAAAAGAACTGCCACCTTTTTGGTCAGTACCTGATTAGACCTATCAAGCTGGAACTGGGGAACTGCGAGCCAGTTCTTTTCCTGAAGCTCAAGGGTAACCTGTTGTGTAAGGACCCCAAACACATGTCTTAAAACAGGATCTTATGGGGGAGGTCCTGGTGCTTTTATAGCCCCAGATTTTCAGAAAACTGCAAACACAATCTTAAGGGAGATCAAGTAAAATGAAGTGTGGACTGAACACCAAATAACCATACAGCTGGATTATATATGACTAGGGTAAGTACTTGGTTTGCTCGTTGGTCCTAAAATCAAAGTCAAAATTCCAATTTATGTTAACATTGACATTTATTCCAAATGTCTCAAAGGTGAAAATGAGAACTAAAACAATTTAGCCTTCCGATAAAGCAAACGGACAGTATATCAATAATTGGTAAACCTGGGTAAAGGTAACTGGAAATTCTTTGTCTTTTTCTCAAAATGTTTTCTTAAGTTTGAAATGATATCAAAACAAAAAGTTATAAAAACTTCAGCATCTAGTCTTAACTTCTAAACCAAAAGGAACTAATTTTTAATACTGCTAATAAGACTTAGTGGTCTAACCAACAACACACAAGCATAGTTACAGCAGAGGTTAGAATCTTATGACGATTCTTCAATTGCTCACAGAGACCACTTGAGAATGACTAAAATGACGCAGCCCTCTGCAAAGAGAGGTCATGACAGCAATTTTAACCCAATAAAAGAAGTAAAAGCATAGAAACCTCAGGAATTGAGAATTTGTTAAGATAAGGTGATAGGTGGCTACTATAATACTGATCAAGAGATCAGATAGTTTTTTACTGTAAGGAAGGAAGCTAAGATATAAAATCTTTACGGTTATTCACTTAGAATAATACTGAAAAATTATGACGAAGTTTTTCTAGCAATGATCTTACAATGTTCCACATCAGATCCTAACTGTATATTCAAATGTACATCTATAAATGTTCTGATGTAGTCTAAGTCCTGACAAACTACCACAGATGAGGGCTATACCTTGCATACACAGCATGTCTGGACCAATCCCTGCAATTCTCCCAGCTGCTTTTGGATAAATTAGAATTGGACATGTATTTCTTCCTGTAACATTCTGAATTCAAAACTCAAGGTAGCTCTACATATATATATATATATATATTTGTTTAATGATCAAGTTTCATAATAGTTAATAGAGACTCAAAAAATGTTTTTCCTCTTCCTAGTCCCTAGCTTAAGCCACCTACTTCATCCAACACATGACCAAGCAGTGTAATTAAACAACATGTTATTAGTTCACAGGGGCAGAACTGACATTACTGGCATTTTTAATTTTTTTTTTTTCTGTAATCCACTTACTGAGATTCATCATTGTCAGCTCTCCGGGATAAGGGTAGTGAAGCCTTTCTGCAAAGTCCCGACAATACCACACAAGAAGTTCCTGGTTGGCAGGGATGGGCTTAATGGTGTAGAAGTAGATGTTCATCCCGTTCTGACACGCAGCCAGGTTTTGCTCCCGGGGAGAGTGCGCTGGATTCACATAGCGCATCCAGTTGCTTTTCTCTTCATTAAAGCCATCAATGAAGTGGTGAAGCTCCCCTCTGGAATAGATCTGTCCAAAAGAGAAGACAGGCATGTAAAAGGAAGTCAACCCCAAAGCTCCCCAGCACCTCTCAGAATAAACACAGCCGGTACCGTGTGTGATTTCTGATCCCCTACTGCCTAGTTAGAAAAAGAATCAAATCAGTTTAGCCAGAATCGTCTTGAATCAGCAGAAATCAGGACGGAAACAGGTAAGGCACACTTTGTCAGTTACCTTTTCCATTTCAGTTTTATCGTCTTTTCATGTTCGGGAAAATAACAGAAAAATGAAACACAAATGTTCATTTAAGGAGCTGCCTCAAACCGATTAACCCACCACAGAGTACTACTTTTGCTATTGCAGTGAATGGCAAATGGGCGATGCTACTGACTTCAGTTCCGATTATGCTGACTTTTAGTGCTTTGAGTCACTGGGTAGAAGACCAAGCCGGCTGACGACGTCAAACTGAGTCTCAGCTTTTTCTATGGCCTCTGTACTCGCCGTTTCCTACACCCCCGCCCAAGGCTTCAACTATGCAAACATCCTCCACCCCCAACCCTCCAAGTCCTAAAGTAACACTTGTTCATATGAATACTTGGAACCTTGCCTTTTTGTGGAAACACTGGGTGGGGCAAAGGTGAACTTCACCTGCCATAACAAAGTGAATACTGGGGCAGCAGCCAGAATCTGACAGTCTATTACTGAGAAGTCACTTTTCCTCTTGATAAACATGTCCAGACTTGCACTTTCCTTTTAATTCAAACGAGGGAAGAGGGAACCCCTTATCTGGGAGGAGGCTGGCTAAAACACCACACACAGAGCCATAGGCATGTGTTTTTGGAAAAAGAACAGGAAGAAAGTATGTTGTTCCTTAAAGGCAACGCAGAATGAAGAATTCGAAGTTTGTCCTAGAGTAATACTACTTCTGGTTAACAGATGCACTCACGATACTTGGCAAAGAGGCAGAGGAAGAAGAAAAATTAAAATGTACACTCTTACTGAAACTATCAACACACTCCTTATCCTTCCACACAGAGTTTTTTCTCTCTCCCTCTTTTTAGGAGGTACCACCTTTACTTTAGACTTTAAGAAATGCCCTTATACATATACAATCAGTCAATACCTAGTGTGATCTGCGACTTGCAGTCTCCAAGCAGTAGTAAGGCACTGTTCGTAGCAGGAATTTTGCGCTCACCGGATAGCAGGTTATTGCTTTTCCTTACTCATGTACCGACTGTGCTAGTCTACAGATAGTTTCTGTATTTCGTTCAAACGTTATCAGAAATAAAAAGGAACTCTGTCCCTTTAACACAGGCGGTAAACACCAGAATCACTTTCTTTTAAGAGTAACTTCCTGTAAATTGTGAAGGGGGAAATACATGTGGCTTCATCAAAGCAGCTTGTGAGAGCTTTTGCGGTGTGTTTTGTTAAGAGAAAATGGAACAAGGCTGGGTGAATTCTGCTATCAAGAGGGGTTTTCAAGTTTGTTTACTCTGATGTGCAAACTTCCAGGAACATGGGGTTCCATCGCTCTTGCACTCTTCGCTGGGGCGGAAACTGCTTTCTAAAGCTACGGGTATGTTGATTCCAGTTAGCCTTCCTCGGACTGCAATTTACTGTATCCTCATTTAAAAACAGCAATGTCGATGCCGTGAAGCCACTCACACACAATAAAATACAATAAGGCATACGTAAAATGAACACCGTTTCCTACCACCTTCCTGAACTTCCATATATTATCTAGTAGATTAAAATGTGCTGATTCATAGTACAGTTACAAGAAATGTCACTGGTTTCTCAACTTGAACATCCCTTCTTTGGCTGTGTAATTTGCATGAAACTTTTTCTTTCCTCACAACAGATGTTCATATTCCTGCCAGCAAAACCGGGATGTTCTACAATATCCTTTGCATGTGAAAGACTGATTCAAATAAATCCTCCCAAGGAAAGCCTTTCAGTTTCTTATAGTGAATCTTTAAATGAAACAGGGAACTGGACAGTGAGGGGAGATTTTTAGGTGTTTCTTGCCTTTTCTCAAAATAATCATACATTAATGAGACTTATGCTGGATTGTCTTAATTCAGACCTTTAACTCCAAGAACTATGCACCTTTATGGCTCACTTCTGAGAGGACTTTATTGACAATAAAGGCAAAAATGCACTCATGGTTCCACCATTATAAGTCAGGTGATTAATGTATTTTAAGCAGGAATAATTATTAAATAAAAATTGCGAGCACATGATTCTTAGTGAATATGTAACTACCCTCTTTTGCTTGGGAGATAGTAAGATACATTTCTAAAAATGCAAAACTTCCTGGATTAAGAATATTGTTTCTTAGGAATAGCTTCTTGCCCGAACGATAATTGTTCTAGGCAAAAATACCAGCTAAAGCAAGCATAGCAATTTTGGTTATCATGCAGCTGTTTCTTTTTAAAGAATTCAAATAATGTACATTTCATGTAAGTATGCACAAAAACGCTTACTAAATTTAAATAACCATATCTTTATCTTCTGAGGAAACGAAATATCCCTGAGACATCTATGGGAAGAAGGAAAGCAATCTGTCTTTTTTCTGTTCACTGCTAATCTAGTCTTTTATTCAAGGATTCCATCTAATTAGTTCACCTCTGGGGGCCTTTCTAGCCCTAATATAGCAAAGGAAATTGTACTGGCTAGATCTTTTGGTTGGATTCTATAGGAAAGCTCATCATCTTGCATGACTGTTAAGCATTTTCCTTATGCTATGAGATAATTAACCTATTGTCAAATGGAATCGTTTACGGTGCACATGTATTTAAATAGGACTAGTTCTGTGGTCCTCCATTCCCCTCAACCCATCTTCCAGCTATCCTTTCTTAATGGCATTTACTTTTAAGGTAATTCATTTGTGTCATTCCTGGCTGGGCGTGGTGGCTCCTACCTGTAATTCCAGCACTTTGGAAGGCCGAGGCAGGCGGATCACAAGGTCAAGAGATCGAGACCATCATGGCCAACATGGTGGAACCCCATCTCTATTAAAAATACAAAAATGAACTGGGCATGGTGGCAAGCACCTGTAGTCCCAGCTACTTGGGAGGCTGAGGCAGGATAATCGCTTGAACCCAGGAGGCAGAGGTTGCAGTGGGCCGAGATCACACCACTGCACTCCAGCCTGGCAACAGAGTGAGATTCCGTCTCAAAAAAAAAAAAAAAAAAAAGGAAAAAAAAAGATAATTCATTTGTGATAACTCTTCCATTCAATTAAAGTCAGCAAGAAATCAAAAAGGGGTGAAATCTAAGGTGTGGTGACTCATTACTACTTCCTTGCAGAGAAATGCAAATGAACCTATCCTTAAAGCAAGCAACAAACTGTTTCTTTTCATTACAAAGCTCTAATGAATTGCAAAAATCAAGATTCACATATAGCCCATATCTCCATCACTAACCACCTACAGGCCAAACATTTAATCGGTTTCATCACATTTGTTCAGAATTCCCTGTGTCCATGGGGATGCCAGATACTTATGGGTGAGCCCCAGCATTTCTCAGCACGGGATGAGAAAGGAGGTGAGCCACCCAGCTCTTTTAGCTCCATTTTTTCCTAACATTTAATGGATCTGAAGAAATTTCCCTTACTTACCCTCCAAAAATATTTCCTGTTGGCGTTCTTGGGAACTGTGTCATTGGTGTAGATTTCACCTATTAGGGGTCCAAAACGTGTGCCCTTTGGTATGTATTCTTTACTCATCACTCCAATAACCTAAACAGGAAAAAACACAGGAAACAATTACTTTAACTGTAAAATGTTAACCAATCTTTCAATTAAATAAATTGGACTGTCAAGTGGTAATACAACTAACAATGATAAAATTTTGATAAGTAGAACAGACATTAATAATGCCTACATAATTAACAAGTTTCACCATAGGAGACCATCTTTTAAAGTCTGAGATCATAAGCAAATACTCAACCAAGCATTAAAACAGTCTAGGGGATTACTGTCTGGTAATAAAGGATCCTTTATTTTTATCATGACTTTTTATACTAGAACAGAGAAGACAGCCATTCTCTTTTAGAATGAGAATAAGACACTACAGAATTAGATGGTCAAGATTAGATCATTTCAGCCTGTTTCTAGTTTCCTATTTCTCATTCTCCCTCAAACCATAAGCATAGTGTGCTTGAGGGGAATAAAATAGTTTTGACCTCAGAAACCAAAATAATGTTCTTTGGTTGTTCCATAACAGCCTAAGGAACCAGAAACCAAATGTATTATGTTTTTTTCATTCCAGATGAGGGGTGTGTGTGTGTGTGTGTGTGTGTGTGTGTGTGTGTGTGTTTTCATAGCTTGTATATTCTCTTTAATAAGAGATCTTTCAAGTAACTTTGTTCTTCTCTGGTCTTCTACTTTGTTCTCGAGTCTTCTACTCAAGAGTGGTCATAGGCCCTCGTGTGTGTGTTTGTGTTTTAAAGACAAGGTCTCCCTCTGTCACCCAGGCTGGAATGCAGTGACTTGATCTTAGCTCACTGCAGCCTAGACCTCCCAGGATCAAGCGATCCTCCCACCTCAGCCTCCTGAGTAGCTGGGACTACAGGCATGCACCATCACGCCCAGCTAATTTTTGTTGTTGTTGAGAAGGGTGGTCTCACCATGTTGCCCAGCCTTGTCTCAAAACTCCTGGACTCAAGCGATACTCCCACCTCGGCCTCCCAAAGTGCTGAGATTACAGGCTGAGCCACCATGCCTGGCCAAAAGCCCTCCTTTGAAACTGAGTTTATACTGAGGAAAGCTGTAGGTTCTAAGATCTGAGGAAATGACCTCAGACTGGATGCATCACACATTTTAACTTTGTAGGGCCTTGCTAAAGAAACATGTTAACTATACCAGTTCCTCCTTAATAATACACTTCTCTTTGAGAGGGTAAATCACCAACCATGAATCAGGAAGCAATTCATCACTATTCAATAGAACTCCTCTGCGAGTAGTCCTTTACAATAGTTTGCAGTCACAGTTTTGTTTTTTATTCTCTCGCTTTCCTATTTTTATTTTCTTCTCATTCAAGACAGCCTACCAATCACTTGACTGAATTCTTTACTAAAATGGACCAAGGAGGAGGGAGCGGTAAATAGATGATAATGTTTATTTTCCAGTTTTTATATCCCCAGTAGCTCCTGTGCATTCATGTACCTGAAATGGTAGACTCAAATATGTGACTCCATCAATGCACACAGATTGTTCACAGTGGCATCTACTATTCTGGTTACAATATACACCAGTTCCTCATTAAGTCTCATCAATAATTTAAACCTCTATTTAAATAGATATGGCACACCTACATGCCTGTGACAGACTAGCTTTTCTCATTTAAGTGTCTCATCAGCCAATGATTTTTTTTTTCTGAAACAATTTAGTATTCAATATACAAATCAATGAAGCATACTCAGACTGGAAAGAGAAAAAAAGAAAATTTTCCTACACCTAACACAAGTTGAAACAAGAGTGTTATTTTTGGTCCTTTATGAATTTCTGTCAGAGAGCTGAAAAAAGCAGATGTTCATTTCATCCTCCTCCTCCTCTGCCTTCATTTACATCTATCTGCCCTTTTAATCACCGTTTGTCATTATTGGTATTTGTTGGCAGTAAAACTACTGGGGACAAGAGTATCTCAGAGCAGTCTTGAGATATAAATATGTATATATCTAAAGCTTTAGTAGACTTATTCAGAGGCTCATTGTTTTGGACATATTATAAAATCTAATTTGGAAAATTCATGGAATTGAATTCTATGACATGCAAATCATTTGATATTCATATTTCAGTGATTATTCCGTAATATTAGAATGACAAACAGGAAAAACAAATCATGCCATTTGTTGGTGAGCCAATAATTAGCAGTTGATATTTTCAACATATCAACTTTACAGCAGTAATTTTAAGAAAGGCACTCAACTGGTTCATCAACTTTGTTTTAAATTATAGTCTCTGACAGATGTCTTGGGAGTCACAGCTTGATTACCAACAAGGAGCACTACACTGAGGTCGTGGTTCTTCTTCCAAATTGCCATTCTTTTACAGAATGGGCCTCTAGGTTTTCAGTTATCAATCTTACACACATTTTCTTGTGCCCAAAAAGAAGTCAGCTAGAAAGCATAAGCTACCCAATACCTTTTTGAGCACAATTATGGACTCGTCACTAGTGAGCTATAAAGCAACACCGGAAGTAGCTCTTGCCATCTCTAACCTTACAAACACAATTCAACAGGCCAGACAGGAGAACAATTAAAAAGAAAAGGCTCTGTGGTGGAAGAGAGGTCTACGATAATCCTCAAACCCCAGACAAATTAAAGAGCTTCAATATTAGGTTATCATTAGGAAAGGGACAGAGCCCTAATATTTTAAATTTCAATTACATACAGTGCTATAGGGCACATAGAAACTCACAGCTATAGATAGATACAAAATCATAAAATTTCAAAACTGGAAGGTGCTTACAAACCACCTATATCCATTCTAAGTCTAGCGTTCTAATACACAATAAACATCTTCATCTCAAATGCACATCTGAGACATTATTCACAGACGCCATAAAAGCTGAAACTCTAAGACTATTGTGCTTGTCCAGGTAACTTTGGAGGGGGAATAGGAATCAGGACTGTTTTTAAAGGGAAGTGAAAAACCAAGTACTAAGTCTCCCTCTGGTCCTAGAAAGATCCAGAATGTGCATCTTAGACTACCCATCTCCCTGACCCATAGTTTGTAATAGTCTGTCTTTGAACCAAGCAAATATTAAGAAGGAACCTGGTGTGTGCCTTAAACTTCATAGTGCTAAAAAGACAAAGAATGTGTTCACCTAACTCAGGAAGGAAACTTCACTGGAACTGACCAGGGTCCTAAAGAATTACTGCTGGGGACGGGCCGTTGTGTGCCTTCTATAAACGAACAGCGAGAGGACACTGGGCTTCAATACCTCCCTGCTTCACCTGCTCCTACAGAAGCTCTTTATGTGCAGGGCAGACCCCTCCACCACTTGAGCAGATTTGTCTCTGTCCGTGGCCTCAGTTACAGAACACACCCTGCCATCCACAGCTTCCGGACAAAACACAGGGCTTCTTTTTAGTTTTACACAATGAAGGAGATTTTACAGTTTAGGATGGGTTGAGTTGCAGTGCTTAATGGAAGTCTGATAACAAGAACAATATAGGTGTTTTTTTTTTTCCCCCCTGCAAATTCCTTTTTTAGAGTATGCAAACAGACACACACAGCAGTGGGTTTGAAGCAGAAACAGTATCCAAGTCTAAATGTCATCTGATCATCCTCTCCCCAAATTACATTAAGATCATTTAAATTACTAGCTATCTCTTTTCCCTCCCCGAATCCCACTCTGTAAGAATGACTCGTTAGATTATAATTCTGTTTTGACCATATGAATGTTTGTCTTGAGAGGATTGGAACTCAGTAGTGACCAAGACCTTCAGCCTGCAATCACCACATTTTTATTTTATTTTATTTATTTAGAAACAGGGTTTCACTCTTGTTGCCTGTGCTGGAGTGCAATGGCATGATCTCAGCTCACTCCACCTCCCACGTTCAAGTGATTCTCCTACTTCAGCCTCCCAGGTAGCTGGGATTACAGGTGCCTGCCACCATGCCCGGCTAATTTTTGTATTTTTAGTAGAGATTGGATTTCACCATGTTGGCTAGACTGGTCTTGAACTTCTGACCTCAGGTGATCTGCCCTCCTCAGCCTCCCAAAGTGCTGGGATTACAGGCATGAGCCACCACACCCAGCAATCACCCCATAAAAGGAGTGAAGTGAACAAAGTTGTTTGAAGAAGGTTTCCTTCTTCATTATCTTTTTATTAAAGGAAACACGGTGATGCCTTGGTACATCATTTCTCAAATAAAAGGCAGTATGAAGAGGGAATTGCATGTTATGGTTAGATACTTTTTACAGATGGCTTGAGTTAATAATGGACTTCGATCGGAATGGACACCAAGGGAGTCCTCACGATCTGTCTGATGTTTATCAGCCACAATACAGGGAGGTTAGACTCAAAGAGCCACGGTGCCTCTTGAGTGCAAGCAGTCTCAACCGAGGGCAGAAACTCTACAGGGCAACACTTCTGAAATATAAATGCTTGAACTGATTTTTCTGTAGTCAAGTAGTCATAAGAGATTATTTCAGGAGGACATGGGGAAAACCCCCATAAAAGAATAACCCATCAGTTTAAAACATTTTCAGAGTTTTGAATAGTAGGTCTATATTTGATTTTAGTTCTGGAAATAGGAAGTAAGAACAGTTTCATTAAAGGTGCTGAATGATTCTAAACCCAATCTAAAAATGAGGGTCAAGATCAGAAATATGATTTGTATGTTTTGTTTTAACCAAAAAAAAAAAAAAAAGGTGCTGACACATTGTACAAATTCATAATGAAAAATGGTCTTGTAAAAAAAAAAATTCCCCAGTATGTCAGCACAATAGTACATATTGTAACATCTTTTGCTATTTAAATGAAAACATTTAAAGAAGGGCAAGATTAATAAGTCAGATAAAAAGTACATATAGAAAGACTCTTCCTATTTCAATGGCTCATGGAACTTAAAGAACTAACTGAATAAAGATAATGTAAACATTTCATTAGTCCTTAATGTTGCTGTCCCGGAACTGGTTTGCAGCTATCCTACCCTTAATGGCTCAACTCCACCATCTTCTTTCACCTTCTAAAGGGAGCTGTCCTTTCCCAAAGTTCAAAAACAAAGGAGAGAAACAGAAAAACAGGTACAAATTCCAGAGTAAGCTTAAGACAGTATTACATACAAGCTTACTCCTTGCTTGACTTTATGATTAGGTTTTAAAGATATACTATCCTCTATTCAAGTGCTTCAGTTAAATGCAAGATAGGGAAATAGGATAAGAGAACCCTGACCTCTTAGGTTAGTTTCAAAGGACCCTCTTCAGGAACACAGGCACTGTCTGTTTTTTGGTTGCTTAATATATTGAAATAGGAAGTTCTACATTCAGAGAGGAAAAAAAAAAATAGCTTAAGGATTGGTCTGAAATATGTTAAGATGATAACTAAAACCACAGTGACACCAAGAGGGGCTAGTGTAGCATAATCGAGAAGCACTCATTGGAGAAGTCAGAAGAACTTTGCTTCAAGTCCCAGAGCTGGCTTTGCCTATATGCCTTTGGGTAAGTGACTATCTTTCTGAACCTTGAACTAAAATGATCTAAGAGCATTACTTGACTTAGCTATGATTTTAAAGGAGAATGATGGAAATTGAAAAACTTAAGCTAAGAGCTGAACTAAGGATAAGAACATTATAGAATTAAAAGGCAAAGATGACCCACAGAATGGAAATTTTTATTTCAGTCCCAAAGGGCTGGACAGGGCAACACGGCACAAATGAATCTGGTCAAACTTGATATGGGGAAAAAACACACTACACCTTTTAAAGCCATCGTCAAACCTTATATACCCAAACAAATTCTACATTCATTCCAAGGCCACATATTGAGAGACTTTCTATTAAGAAGAGCATTACTTTCAGAAAGAGGTATAATTAAGGCTGACCTCTGGGGTTAAATTTTTTGGTAACATTCACGTACAACTAGAATTTAAATTTTATTTTTTATAAAATCTGCCTCCATTCACCCAGCAGCGGGGGAAAAAAGAAAGACTGAGCATCGTGGCTCTATTTAATTTTAGACAGCTGTGTCTCCCCCTCACCAAAAACACTGCACTCAGACACACAAACAGGAAAGAGACAAAGAGTTTCCCAGTCTCCCGGATTGCTTTAAATAATATTCCTTAGGGAAGGGGGAAAGTGAACTGACATGGCTGTAAGCAACAGTCCCAGTACCAAATTCTGGATTCCTAGGGCCAATCATCCCCTTTCCCTACTTTCTGAAGGAAGTAATAGAACTGACAGTGCTCTGTGCTCATGGTGGTATGGGGAACCTGCTGAGGGGTCATTTCATCCAACGCAACCCAGTAGTAGACTAGTAAGTACAGCTATAGTAAGCCAAATTCTGAAAACAAGAGGTGGTTCTGCAAGTTATTTCACAGCTGAACAGCATGCCTAGCTATAAGCTTTATATAAAGGTAAACACACATCAGTTGCTCATTCCAAGTTTGGGTTTTCATCCCCTTTGAAACAACAAAGAGTGTACCCACTTCAGAGGCCAATAAGGAATTGGCCTGTCAGCCCAGCCCCAGCAAAGGAGCTGCTGCAGATAAACACTGGTTAGCTCTGAAGTCATCCGGACAGAGGACACTTTTACATGACCCCCTTTCTCGGCTTATACCATCACTTCACTTCATAAACACGTCAAAGTTTTGAGAATAATTTTAGAAACCCAGCTAATAAAGCTGGCTCGTTAAAAAGAATAAAGCCAACTAATTACCAAAGACAGACAGAAGAATCATTAAAACTGTTTTTTCTAAGAAAATGTTTTCTCCCTTAAGAGATATTATACAACAGGGGCACTAGGGCCAGTGGGCCCAGAGCTTTCTTGAAGTTCACTGACAATTTCACCCACCCTATGCTGCAAGTTGCTTTTCTGAGACGTGTCAATTTGCCAAAATATTTAACTGTTTACTAATTAGTATGGAACAGTTGAAGGCTGGAGGAAATAAGAAGGAAATGGTTTAGGGAAAGAGAAAGAAAGCAATGCAAGAATTGAATCAAGCAATCAATTATTTACTGATACTTACAGATTCTCAGAGGTTTTCAGAGATAATACAAGGCCTCAAGGGTTAGTAGGGAGATCTGGCGCCAGGTCCCCAATCTTCTTCGTCAATAAACCAGAGGCTTACCTCTCTGCTGTTGGTGGCATACTTGAAAAGCAGATTCCTTGGTAAGGATGCCTCCGCCTGAACCGAAGTCCCGCCATCAGCACCAGAATCCCAGGGGTGGTCGTTCACAATGTATGTACACTTCTCTTCAAACTCAGCCTCTGTCCACAGAGTCATATCCGCATCCTCCATGTCCATTTTCATGGTCCCCTTGGTCCCCTCTGCCAATCCCTGAAACCTCACAGTGCTGGAGCTACACTTGGGGGCAGCCTGGAAGAGAAGGGAAAGGCCTTTAATCCCCATTGTCCCGCCGTTCCTGTGGCTCCCTCTGAGAGGCTATGACTAATACAGTAGTCTGAAGACTTGAAAAGCAGATGCAGAGTGCTTGGTACAGTTGAGTAAGAGCCAAAAAGCCGTATAAAGTAAACTGCCTTGAAAAGAAACAAGGTTTTAAAATGCTACTCTAAAAAAAAAAAAAAAGAATGTGGCAACCTCACTGTGGGGAAAAGGAAAAAAAAAATCACCTCTGAACAATCCCTGGCTTTACCTCTCACGGCAGAAAAATGTTCTGGGCACACAGTTCAGTGTCCCAGAATGCCTGGGGTCATGGCCGCCAGACCCTCGACACTGTGGAAAAGCTGCCTCAGAAAAGTGTCACAAACAAGGAGAGGAAGAGGAAGGAGCTCTGTCTGCCTCTGAATGAAGCTAAAAATGGAAAGCGCGTGTGGTGCAGGAGCGGAACCCAGCCTGCCTTTTCCAAATGGGGAAGACTGAACTTTCCCACCAGCTCCCAACGCAAAACAACTTTCAAAACAACTGCCTCCTCCCTCTGCTGCGAGCTCTCTTTCATCCTCTCACATGGAAGACTGAAAAGGGTTGCATCCTGCCAGCATCACTGAGCTACGACCTCTTAGAAATCACTTGGACCACAGGAAAAGAGGAGGAAAAATGGGTGAAGGGGAAAACAGCCTGCAGTGTCTTCTGACTTGCAAGCATCTCACACCAAATTGAAAAGGCAAAAACAAAACATAAAACTGTTCACTAAAATTCCCTGGAGAGAATTCCTTTAGGAGCCCTCAGCTACAAATAGCACTTTCCATTTAAATCTGAAAGTGTATGAATTCCCAGAAGTCACTGATGTACTACAGTTTACTGTAACTAAAGTTCTAACAAATTTAGAAGACTTGGAGGACAAGCTCTGCTTCCACTTGTACATTGATGAGGATATTCCCCCAAATCCTCCCTCACACTCAGAAAAGTGTTTTCCAAAGGCCAGAAAAGGTAAACAACTTCTGTAAGGGCTTTCTCATATAGACGTGTTTGATAAAAATGAGGAATATGGGTATCATTTCCATGTAAGAATGTGTACTTGTTAAAATGTAAACATAACATTCTGTGGAAGTCCTTCAAGGAGGTTTTTACATTCTTCCACTTCTCTAAATAGGATGCTCTTAAAAAAAAAAAGTTGGATGCAAAGTTGTTTTTCCCTGTTATGATTTAAGCAAACCTGCTTATTTTTATTTAGTTCCAACATGTAGAGCCATGATGCCAAATACATGTTAAAAATAAAATAAAATTGAAAACTTCAGCCAACCCGGAATAGTTTGACGAGTGTGAGCTGGAACCACTACTGAAATTTCAATGAATTGGCAATTATGTCTAGAATTGAAAGGGTTAATGATTCATAAGGAAAGTCTCACAAATGTTTGACAGCACTAAGTGCACTAAAGCAGAAGCATGTTTCTACTGCGACATCAGCAAAAAAAAAAAAAAAAAAAAAAAAAAAAAGAAAAATAATAATAATAATAAAGGAAAAGAAAAGAAAGTTTTCAGGTCAATTTCAGAATTAAAAAAAAAATTTCAAGTTCCTTACCAAGGTCGTACCCACACGTTTTTCCAAGCAAATATCCAACATCTGAGAAAAGTCTCGCTCATCTCTACCCAGTCCACATTCTCCCCGCGTCCCCCGCCGGGCTGAGCCGTACAGACGCGCACCTCGGCGGTCCCTCCTCGCTACGTTCGGCCGCCCGGGCGCCCGCGTCCCAGCTCCGGGCGGACAGGTGCCGCGCTCGCTGCTCTTGCCTCTCCGCAACACTGGAGGGCCGAGTGTCACGGCAGCACTTTGTCTGTGTTAACCGTCTGGCTTCCCCTCCCAGCTTAAGATTTCCTTAGCCACTCGGCTGCGCGAAGTGGGGGCGTGGCCAACGTGGCCAACACCACCTGGCCGAGCCCAGGGCTTTCCCCCAGATTGCGAGCACAGCCGCCGAGAGCTTCCTCTCTTCGCATGTGTATTTCAACATTGACTTGGAATCTTCTTACTTCCCTTTGAAGGCACTTAACCTCAACGCTTACTTGGGCTCTATTGTATTCTAAACACTCCAGATCGCCCTCCTTCCTGACGCGGCAGAATTAGGGGGCGCACGTTCCTTAAATTAAGAAAACTTAAAATTTGACTACACATTTTGTAATTTCTCAGCTCAATTCCCCGGGTACAAAAGACACAACTCTTACTTCAAAAGAGTAGGTTAAACTGTTTTTGCAGCTAATGTAATACAGTGGAGCTGTCTGGTCCTCAAGCTGTTGTGTATGTAACGCACGTTTCCCCGTCCCCCGCCCCAAAAGTTGTAACATTCCATTTCTCCTGCTAACGTTCAAACTTGGCAGAACGAACTTTCCTCTTTTAACTATTTAGTAAATAGGGAAATAGGAAAAAGTTATAATTCTGCATATTAATGTTTGTTTTCCTTTCCTCTCCTCCCAGAACCCACAGGCTGACTTCCCAGGAGTGTAAGTAAAATGTAGAGCATTAGTCGTTTCACAGTTCAGAGGAATATTGAACTGATCACTACAAGTGGAAAGCGGTTGGAGGCAGTAATTAGTGGGGCTTATTCTGAGCCCCGGCCAGCTTTTCCTCCAGCCCAGTCAGTCCTCTGTTGAAGGAAGGACATCCTGTGATGATGGCATACAATGTCCTGTTTGTTTATTATTAAGAGCGTGGACCTTGCATTCCTGCTTCTCATTACAAAACAAACCAGATGCTTTACTTCCTTCAATGGTCTTGTGCCTTCAGCAAGGAATCCTTTAATTCAGAGAAACAATGTTTATAGCAAACACCCCATTTCAATTATTATTTAGATCATTGAAATCCAGGTCTTCCATTTTTCCTGCTTGCCTTACCATAGGTAGGTTTTTTTTTTTTTTTTTTTTTTTTTTTTTTTTAAATCACCTCTCCTTCGAACTTAGGCTGCAATGTCTTTTCTAACATTTTAAATACACGTGTGCACACACACCCACACACACACACCCACATACACACACCCAGTTCCAACCTAATGATACCAACTTAGTCATACAATGAAATGGACATCTGAGTATTTGTTTACAGGAAGAAATGAAACAAAGCAAAACAAAAGCCCAACTAAATCCTAAAAATGTCTGTTTATCTTTAAAATTTCTTTCCTCACTTTTAGAAAACTTTTCTAGAATGTTTTTTAGGGGAGAGGGGCAGAAGCACAAGATTATTTGCCAGGAAATGGTGTCTAAAGTCTTGCTGCAATCTCTCTCTCAGTACAGAACAATTAAATTCCCACTAGGGGACATGATTAGCACACACTCCCTGCTCGCTGCTTGGCCCACCTGTGATTTCATGTTATGCCAGAGGGGACGCTAGCACCAAGAGGAAGCAGGACTTTTAGAAGGCAGATCTGCTAGGGGTGGAAAACTGAATGAACAGTTCCTAAGAGTCCTCAGAAAACTCCAAGCTGATAATTAAACAAGAGAAATCCAGCCTGCTCAAGAGGGTTTATTAACTGATGCTGAGTCAGCACCACAATGGACAGAAAAACAATGTAGTCATACTGAAGGCTGGCCTGCTGTTCAAACAGTCTCACTTGCAGATGTTAAAGAGTATTTCACTTCCCTTTTAGAATCAAACTCTGTTCTTAGGCCACATGCACCATCATGCAACTGCTGGTGAGTCAACCAAGATAGAGTAAGGGAATAGGCAAAAAGTTGGATATTTGAGGTGGGAAGAAGGCTATTTTAAGCCAAATATTTGCTTTAATGACTGGAAGATGCCAGTGAATCAACTCACTGTTAATTAATATCAGCCTGCACTCACCTTCAGAGGTGGTGAAATGGGCTTGAGTCTAGGGAGGACGCAGACTTCAAATACCAGTGTGGGGCTTAGCCAGGCAACCCTAAAATTAGTTCCAGGTGTCCCAGCTGAGCTGGACAAGGCCACGGGTAGAACTTTAAGGAAAGTAAATTTTCAGGCACAGTGTTGGAATGTAAAATCCTTCACATGTTTGCTTCTTGTCTCAAAGTGATTGGGGAAAAGAACCTCCAAACCAACTTTTTGACTATGATTACAGTAGTCAAGGATGGATAATATCATCATTTAAAATGAAAGATACTAAAAAGGAAGAAGAAATAAAAGAAAGGAAGCTTGCTCCATAATAGAAAAAAACATGTCCATATTGTAATATTTAGGTATTGTCCAGCACAAAATCATTAAGGGGGAATAAAAGGGACTGACCTCTGAACTTCACTCGGTCCTCCCAGAGGGTCTGAGCCGTGTACCTTTTTAGTGCTGACTAAAGCTGGGAGACCCTGGCAGTGGTACAGCTGTGCAGAGAGAGCTATCAGAGGCTGCCACTGTCTGGAATCTTATGTCTCAAAGGGTTTGTTTCTAAGTAATAACTTGGTGCGTTTTTAGTCACTATATTATTTCCCCCCAAGTTAGAACACCGAAAAGAACCTCAGTTATCTTTATTAATCAGCATTTCTGAGGCAGAGCTCTCTCATTAAAAGTGTTCACAATGGCAGCAAATCATGAATGAGCCAAATAGTTCTGTTCTCAGAAATCCTCATCTATTCCCGTGGATGGCATCATCACAACAGTTCCACCAGCCAATTTTAATTCGGTTTCAGCTATGGGCCAGTTTTTTTCCTCTCCCAGTTCCTGGGTGGACTGGGAATTGCAATGTAGGCAGCCAGATGACTCTATAGGGAAAGGACTATGGTAGAATGAAGGGAAATTGAGTACCGAATCTGGAGACCTGAACTCCACTTGGGGAAAAGTTTTTTTTTCCCCTAAGGAAAGGATTTTTTTTCCTCCTAAAGTAAAAAAAAAAAATGGGATGAAATGTACCCAAGATGAAACATGTTTTCATTTTCTCATTCAACTCCTGCCATACCCAAACAAGGTCAATGACGGGCTAACCACATCAAGAGAATAACGCCCCCCCCACCCTCTTCTTCCTACTCCCTACCCACCCACCCACCCTCACCCCCCACACCCATTTCCCGCTTCCTGTAAGTCAGGCATCTTCATGCTGGTAAACATTTGGGGACCAACTGTAAGCCTGAGCCTGAGAGAGGGGCACTGAGGCTTTGAAGCCCTCCCACATGTCTCAAAGCCAGGCTGAGAACTAGAGGGACACTTGGTTTTTAAACTTTAACAGCCTTTTCAACTCAAATCACTGGGCTTGGCCTTCTGGCTGCCTTGCTTTTAAAAGCCGGACAAGAAGAGCGAGTATGTGTGTATGAGTGAGAGAGAATATGTGTATGACACATGCTATGTTACAATGCAGTCTGTGTGTGTCATTGGTGTGATATGTGTATGATATGTTTCGATGATGAGTTGAATCAATTTAAAAATAGCACAAGCTTCCTTCTCATGACACAGCTCACCTCCCAAAAACTTCTGACAAACATATTCAGGGCCTAAATATTGGGATGGTGACCTTCGGGGGCTGTTGGATGTTTTGGAATGAGGTCAGTGTTTTGACTTCCTACATAAGGGAAACAAAAATTAAGTAAATTCAAGAACCCAAGTAGAGCTCCCTTCCCTCCCTAGGAATGACACTCTAAGTGTTCTCCTGAGGACTTTATAAAACCCACAGGATGTCCTAGGTCTCAGAGTATTTAAAGAACCACCTGTTTCATTACATCTAAGTATTAATATCTTTTTTAGCCTCCCTTCAGAAAGACAGTTGTATTCTCATCTAATCATTTATATATGGTTTTAAAATTATGTTTTAAACTATTCCTTTATTTCAGCATCTACCAACTTAATAAATGATAATAGCAATACTAATCATTTCCATGTGACTTGTGGGGAAACCAAGGTTTGGGGTTTCCAATATTTGCTATCCCTTCTAATTATGTTTTTTATCATAGTGAATATTCAGACAGAATAATTTTAATCTCTGAGAAGTCTGTGGGAAAGAACAGGGGAAGGAAGATTATTTCAGAACCCAGAAGGCACTTCCTAACCTTACAGTTGGTGGGAAAAAGGAATAATCCTAAAATTAAACTAACCGAAGGCAAAACCTGAACTGTTAACAAGGGAGAAAAAGAGTAACAGGAAACGTGTCCACTCTGAAACTCATCTCTTCTCTTTATTTGGAGAACAGGAGGAGTAGCTTCCACAGAGCAAGACTGTGGGTCAAATGTTTTCTTCTCTCACCTTTCAGTGGGAGGAGAAGCCATTCTGGAAGAGGGGAGGACTCAAGGTGGAAATAAAGGGAATGTCGCCAAGAATAAGATTAGGAAGGACCAGTTGGCTTGAAAATGAAGGTGAAAGGCTTCTCTGGAGGATGAGCAGAACAGCAGCAGAAGACCCAGTGCAGGGAGGAGCAGTCCCCTTGGAACAGGAAAAAGGACCCTACGGTTGTAGCTGCCACCGTGTGCTTCCCTGAAATCACAGAATATTAACCAAAGGACGCAGGTGGTTTTATTTAAAATGGGACTGACAATCTTCTCATCCTTTCTAAGGGAAGATCAAGACTGTAGAGGCTTGATTTTTTTCATGCCAAGGTAAGTTAGGATAGAAGAGACAGCATCATAAAGGTTAATAGTGAAATCATTTGACCACCTCCAGCCCCCAACTCCCATTCTGCTCCAAAGGGGATTTAGTATCCAATCTAAGTCGAAGACCATATATCCCCTCCAACACTTCATTTTCCTGCTAAGGAAACTGAGGACCAGAGGTCAGGAAGCAGAAAGGGCATCTCTCCCAGACTCTTTTTTGGTAATTGGATCTTACATACAACTGTGAACCTGGGAAATGCCAGCCCACAAGCAGGGCTGCAGCTCAGGGAGCAAAACCACAACTTGGCTCTCAGATTTCCAGCCAAGCTCAGGGTTCTATATTGGATCCTAAGCACCTACTGGACCTAAGGTACACATGGGTTTGAAAAGGAGGAGGAGGGGGCTGCGCTTATTGGAGAACCTTTTAAATGTTAAACCGGTGGTGACACCAGAAGAAATTCAACCCGCCTAAACCGAATTCAGTGCCAGAGTTTGGAAGAAGACGTGACTGTCCTTCACCTCTACCCACCTGAGAGGTGGACAGGAAAGAGAAGGCAAAGGTAAGACAGTAACAAACCTCATTTAATAGACACCTTATCTTTTGAACAACTCTCTAATGTTGACTAAGGAAAAGCTGGGAAACCTTCTAACATGAAGATAGCCTGGAGATCCAGAAGCCATTGGCCCTGACTTATCTGTTCTCCATCTACAGCCCATTGTTTCCTCCAAGCACGCACCCCGGGGAAGCAGGGCAAAGGAGTTAATGTTCAATAGGCATCCGCTCCCTTAAGGTGCACCTCTGGGGGACTGAAGGGCAACCCTGCCTTACCCTAGAATGGGACCAAACACAGGGGAGGAGCGGTTTGGTGCTTTTCAGGCAGGATCCCCACAGCTTCTTTTAAGAGAACAGGCACTGCCTTTAGGAGAGATAATCCCACAATGGATGCCCATTAAAAGTATTAGGATGTGTACTGCCACCATGATCCCTGGGAGGAGAGCTCTGTCCTGACAATAGACAATTAAAGCTGATAAATCCAAGCTACTTGTTGCTGTTCTAATTCCTTCTAATTGTATGCTACTTGTGCCTGGCTCTCGCATTCAGGGATGAAGCAAGCTACTCTAATCTCCAAAGTACCTGACCTACTTCCTACAGGATCTTTTCAGCATTCTTTTCTTCCCATCTGGACCTTTTCTCCTCTTCTCCTTCTCCCTTCTTCCTCATAGATTGAGGGGAGGAGAAGGAAGGATGCTGGAGGCTGGGTGGAGAGCGTGGAACAGAAGGTTGAGTCCAAATCAATGACTCTGGGGCCTCAGACAGTTCACTAATCGGTTAACAGCTAATCATGCTCACGGGCACATCAGTGATTAAACTGCACTTTGCATTAGGCTCAACAAGTGGCACGAGGCACACTTAGGCTCCAACTGCTAGATCACTGCTAGCTGCCAAATCTGCATGTGCTTATGTGTGGGGAGTGCATGCCTCACTGATTCATTTGTAGCTGACATCTCACTAATTATGCTGCCACCACAAGCTAGGCAGAGTAAAGCATTCATTCTCACCCAACACCCCAAAGGATGTAATTCTATCTAAACAACAGAGCTTTAAATGCCAGTTTGGTGCCTGCCTGCATGTGCTCTCCTTCCAGAATCTCCTAGAATGCATGAAAGGAGCAAAATCATCTTTGTAATTCAATCTTGGCCCCTGGGTGTATTTTTAATGCTGAAAAATCTTTATAGAGCTATCTCTTCCTACTCTTCCCTGCTCAATAGCCTAAAGAGTGGTTAATAATCTGTGCTTTTAAAATACAATACTGGAATTAACAATTCCAACCATCATGAATCACGTGTTGGGTTTTTCGTTTGTTTGTTTTGAGAGAGTTTTGCTCTGTCACCCAGGCTGAAATGCAATGGGGCGATCCCTGCTCACTACCCTCCACCTCCTGGCTTCAAGCAATTCTTGTGCCTCAGCCTCCAGAGTAGCTGGAATTAAAGGCATGTGCCACCACGCCTGGCTAATTTTTGTATTTTTAGTAGAGATGTGGTTTCACCATGTTGGCCAGGTTGGTCTCGAACTCCTGGCCTCAAGTGATCTGCCTGCCTCAGCTTCCCAAAGTGCTGGGATTACAGGTATGAGTCACTGCACCCTGCTGTGTTTTCTTTTAAAATAAATCCTTGTGTTTCAGAAATACAAGATACAATACTCATCAATGAAATTATATGCTTTCTGGTCTTTGCCTCAAAATCACTGGGTGGGGTGGGGATAGATGAAACAACCTAGGTCTTAAGTTGGTAATTGTTGAACTGGGTACTGAGTGCATTATACCATTCTCTTCAGTTATTTTTTTTTCCTCACTGATCCTTGTTTTAACAGTTTTTTTAAATGTTAAAAATAATAGACCACGCATGGTGGCTCACCCCTGTAATCCCAGCACTTTCAGAGGCCGAGGCAGGTGGATGACCTGAAGTCAGGAGTTTGAGACCAGCCTGGCCAACATGGTGAAACCCTGTCTCTACTAAAAATACGAAAATTAGCCGGGGGTGGTGGCAGACTCTTGTAGTCCCAGCCACTCGGGAGGCTGAGACACGAGAATCGCTTGAACCCGAGAGGCGGAAGTTGCAGTGAGCTGATATCGTACCACTGCACTCTAGCCTAGGTGACAGAGTAAGACTCCATCTCAAAATAATAATGACAATAATTTTTTAAAAATAAAACTTTAACTTCCAGAGACCCCAAATGATCTACTCAAGGCCCTCACGCTGTTTCATTTATTTTATTTCTTTTCTGAGACAGGGTCTCACTCTGTCACATAAGCTGGAGTGCAGTGGCACAATCATGGCTCACCATAGCCTCCCGGGTTCAGGTGATCCTCTTGAGTAGCTAGGACTAGAGGCACCCACTACCACGCCCAGCTAATTTTTGTATTTTTTGATAGAGACAGGGTTTCGCCACGTCGCCCAGGCTGGTCTTAAACTCTTGGGCTCAAGTGATCTGCCCGCCTCGGCCTCCCAGTGTTGGGATTACAGGCGTGGGCCACTGTGCCCAGCCATGCTGTTTAACTTAAGTTTATTCCCTTTGCATGAATGTGAATGAATGTTTTCAAAAGTATTGATACAACACAAAGAAGGCATCTGGCTGCTATCCTGCTCCATCAAAAGAAGCTGTCTCTGGGATTGCAGTCATTTTGGGGGACATGTTTTTTCAGTGTTCCCCAAATGTAAGGCACTTTCAGGGTGTCAAAAATATGACAGCAGTCACTCAGTAGGTTTAATTTAGCCCTTCTGAGGAAACTGTAAACTGGGTGTCATTTTATTCAATTTTACAGAGATCCCACCAGGAAAAGATTAAGAGCTTATTTTGGACTGAAAATTTATGTGTTCCAGGAGGTAAGACTCGCAGTCATCCGAATCTGTTCCTGAGCAATGCACCCTCCTCTAGACAGAGAGACTAGAAATACAAATTTACCGTGCTCACTTTTTCTCTACGGTAGTCTGAGCAAGCCACTGGCAGCACCCAGCAGGGACTCAGCTGATAAACGGTGTCAAACACAAACCATTTGTCAACTCCCAAGAGAGGAGAACAAGCTGAAAGATGGATGCAGGAAGTAGATTTATCTGGAGCAACACATTAACTAGTATAAATACCAGTGAAAAAAGTAAACACATTTACCGAGCAAGAAAGATCTCATCACAGCTACCTCACTGCTTAACTCAATGTTCTCCCAAAGCTTTCCCCTCCTCAGACAAGGGACACCCATTTGTCTTGATGTTCTGTGCAGAAGATATTTAAACAAATCAAAGATTTATTTCCTTATTGACCTCTGTTTCATTAACAACTAGTTTACATTAATAGAAAAAGGTTCTGCCAGACAAAGAAAAGGTTTCTCCAGTGACGATATTCCCCCATTCTTTAGAAGATAGGTTTTCCAAAATGCCATTAGGAATGAAAACATAGCATGTGAAATTATCCTTCTAACTGTTATGTATATTAAACATTCATTCATATGACTTCAGACATTCGTGGAAACATTTTTAATTTCAGAAGTCCCAAAAAGCAAAGATACAGCCAAGAAGTCCACATACAGTCCTGGTTTATTGAAGTACATGTATTGCTAACAGAGTTGCTGGGTAATGGTGACAGTGCTAGGCATGGCCCCAGACACCTGGCTTCCAGTTCAGGCAGTGTTGATGGAAAACAGGGAGCCTTGGGCTCCATTTCCTCATGTATACCACTGTTTTGCTCATGCTCTAACTGTGATTCATTCTCCTAGACAATGATCTGTCTCTGTGGTCTTCTACCCACCGGGCTATGCATAATCCTAGGCATCTTTGAAAACCCAGCCCTTAGCACAGAGCCTGGCGGTGTGTTCGATGTGTGCTGAATGAATCAATTAAAATGGTTCTCAGCTCCCACCTGTGAAGGGAGCACTGTAGTGAGCTCTGAATGTACTTTCTCTTTTTCTAGAGAAAATAAGACTGCCGCTCAGCCCTTGTTTATGGGACTTCGAAAAACATGTTCCAGGGCAGGAGCCACAGACATTAAGATGTTCATGTTTATGGGAATGGGAAGAACTTATCTCTGACAACAGCATTTGAAAATCAGTTCATCCACTAAAAACAAATGTAATAGATTTTCCAAGTGAAAGTGATTTACACAGTTCTTGTGGGGTCTGCTTTTGTCCACTCAGCCATCTGCACTGGACTTCTTCCTAAAATTTTCTCCTGCCAGTCTTAGGGCCTTCCTCCCCTTCACGGAAAGCCACTCCACCCACAGTAATTAGGTTTAACTAGAGCAATTAACAAAACAAACTCCTTGTTGCTTAGTGGGCTGATAGAATTCTGATTGCAAAATTGTTTTAGGATGTGCAGAGTAGTTTAAAACAAAGATAAATAAGTTATGCAACCATTTTGCATATATCCATTTGTTTGTGTGTAGGGAACAGTTGTACATCTTAAGTAATATAGCCTAAAATTACATTACATTTTACTAAGCAGTATGCCTTCCTCATATAATACTAATTCAGATCTAATAAATTTAAATCGGGATTATTTTTTCTATGCTACATAGTTTTAAATTATTCAGAGAAAAAATGCTTCTTTTTTCTCTGTTAATAAAGTAACAGCTTACATGTTTTTTAAAAGACCGATGTAACATAACACCATCCAATTCCCCAAAAGCCTTCTCCACAAAATACTACGATTTCAAATCTAGTTTTTACAGGCACTATCACTCCAAATTCTTTCTGTATACAAAATTTAATACAATTCCATTATTTTACTGATTCTTCAATCTTAGTGCCACCTAAGAGTTCAATCACGTATTTAGAGTTTTATATACTTTGATTTTACCAGGCTGGGTGTGGTGGTTCACGCCTGTAATGCCAGCACTTTGGGATGTCATATTTCGAGAGGCAAAGGTGGGTGGATCCCTTGAGTCCAGGAGTTTGAGATCAGCCTGAGTGACATGGCAAAACCCCATCTCTACAAAAATATAAAAATTAGCCAAGTGTAGTGGCGCATACTTGTAGTCCCAGCTACTCGGGAGGCTGAGGTTGGAGGATGGCTTGAACCTGGGAGGTGGAGGTTACAGTGAGCAGAGGTTGTGCCATTGCACTCCAGGCTGGGCAACAGAGCCAGACCCTGTCTCAAAAAAAAAAAAAAAATTTTTTTTTTTTTTTTAAATTTTACCGGTAGTGATTTTTATTATGGTTTTATACCAACTTCCTTGATTTTGGAACAAGAGTATGGTGATGAAAATTAATCTTACTAGCTGTGTGCAGTGCTGCGTGCCTGTAGTACCAGCTACTCTGGAGGCCGAGGCAGGAGGATCACTTGAGCCCAGGAATTCTAGACCAGCCTGAGCAACATAGCAAGACTCCAGCTCTTAAAAAAGAAGAGAAAGAAAAAGAAGCTTGCTGCAACTTTCCCTGAAAAGGGAAAGTCTGCATTCTATTAAAAGTATAGTCTTCTTTCGACTAGGATTCCTGATAAGCATCTGATGGTGATAAATTGTATGTGAAAAAATGAGGGTAATCCTACAGGAAAACAAACACAATAGCCCCTGAAGGCCAGGGAAGAGATGATCAGAACCAGGGACATTTTATGGTTAATACAAGGCTATGTAAAGCTTTTTAAAAATGTCTTGGATTTCTCAAGAAGCTACTGCTATTACATATTAATGTTCTTATTCTGAATGCCATAGATCACCAGAATAAAAATACCATTGTCTCAAAATATATAGAATTAGTTAAGAATCAGAACTAAAACCATGGCTAAAATATTACTTCAGCTCCCAGAAATCTAATTTAATATAGGAAAATGAGGATTTTTGAAAATTGTTTGTTTTGGAAACAAAGCCACTAAAGGTAATAATAGACTGTCCTTACTTTAAATACGGCTCAGCCGGGCGCAGTGGCTCACGCTTGTAATCCTAGCACTTTGGGAGGCCAAGGCAGGCAGATCACGAGGTCAGGAGATGGAGACCACGGTGAAACCTCGTCTCTACTAAAAATACAAAAATTAGCTGGGCGTGGTGGCAGGCGCCTGTATTCCCAGCTATTTGGGAGGCTGAGGCAGCAGAATGGTGTGAACCTGGGAGGCAGAGCTTGCAGTGAGCCAAGATCGCGCCACTGCACTCCAGCCTGGGAGACAGAGCGAGACTCCATCTCAAAAAAAAAAAAGAAAAAAAATATGGCTCGATTCATAAAAACACGGTCTTAGAGAAAATTTCAAAATATAAGGTACGTTGATATGTTAAGAAATATTGATAACACAAATCAAGTTGTGCTATGATAATAAAAAAAAATTTCCCCCCCAATTTGGTCAATAGTCAGCATGGTTGATGCTTTCTTATCCAACGCAATTGGGACCAATAGTTTTTAAATTATACAAACAGTTAAGTTAGAGCTTCTTTAAAATGATGACTATTAACCTTAAACATTATACAGTATTGGAAACAATATGTCAACTCTCCTATCTTTGATGCAGGACCAAGGCCTCGGATCACTGCAATCTCCGCCTCCCAGGTTCAAGCGATTCTCATGCCTCCGCCTCTTGAGTAGCTGGGATTACAGGCGTGTGCCAACATGCCTGGCTAATTTCGTATTTTTAGTAGATATGGGGTTTCACCATGTTGACCAGGCTGGTCTTGAACCCTGGCCTCAAGCGATCCGCCTGCCTCGGCCTCCCAGAGTGGTGGGATCACAGGTGTAAGCCACTGCACCAGGCCTCTCTGGTATTTATATCCCCTCTCGTCCCCCACCCCAATATTCTATAGTTGTTTCATCTATTTCAATTATAGGATTTTTCAACTGTATTTACCAAGCGTCTCCAAAGAGTTCTACTTGTTTTTAATGGAAACAACTCTTAATACTTATACGTCATTGATTTATATAATATTTAATTAAGTTACATAATTATAACTAGCATTGTCTAGTTTGGGAACAAATGCAAACAACCCTTGGGAAACATGCAAATCAGAAAATGCAATGATCAAACATACATGAGTAATGTATTTTAAAATCATTATACAACATGCTGTGAGCAACTGGCAACTTGAGTGGGAAGTCCACAAGTGTTTGGTACACGGGAAATTACAATCCCTAGAAACTGTATTTCTTAATTTCATAAAGGAAGAAATTGACTCTCAGGGAAAGTAATTTTCTTTTGGTCACTCAGTTATGACTATAGGCCTACAACATTTCATCTGCAATTCCAAAATCCAAAAAGCTCTGGAAATGGAATGTTGTTTCACTTTTTATTTCCACTGCCATAGACCAACTTTAACCACTAAGATACTATAGTGGCCTTGTAATTACCTTCTCCATTTTCAGTTTCACTCCTTTGCAATTTTCATCATCACCACTGCCACCAGAATTATCACTCTGAATTACAGCCTTCCCATGGTCCTTCCCTCCCCCAAAATTTTGCATGGCTCCCACGGATGCTGACCAGAGGCTGTCTGTAGTCTTTGTCTCCACTCATGTGGATCATGTTTTCTGCTGCAGAAACCCTAACATTTGAATAAGAACACCTCACTGAGGGTATATGCTTCAATATCACCTCTCTAACATTTGAAAAATTCTGAATCCAAAGTCACACCTGGCCTCTGAGGAATGCAGATGAGGATGTGGGACCTGCATCTGTGTCAATACTATAGCCAGGCCTCCCTCCTCATTGGTCACTGGGCCTGGGATTCCATGTACAGTGACTGATCATGATTCTAACAAATACACTTGTTGAAATCAGTTACTAAATTGTGATCTTTTCTCTTTTCACATAAATTTTAAAAATCACAAATAATGTTTAAACAATAAATACTTAGCCACATATTACCTAGGCAAAGCAATAAATAAATACACTAGTTCCTTCACGCTGTCCAGCAGACCAGAGAACATAGACAGTAAATGGCTTAATCATTATTCAGAACATTTTTTAAATTGAAGAAATAATATGATATATGATGATACAGCATTGCCCTTAATACCTAATCAAAAGGAAATTGAGGCCGGGTGCTGTGGCTCATGCCTATAATCCTAGCACTTTGGGAGGCCGAGGTGAGTGGATCGCCCGAGGTCAGGAGTTCGAAACCAGCCTAGCCAAAATAATGAAACCCTGTCTCTACTAGAAATACAAAAATTAGCCGGGCACGGTAGTGGGCACCTATAATCCCAGCTACTCAGGAGGCTGAAGCAGAAGAATAAACCCAGGAGGTGGAGGTTGCAGTGGGCCGAGATTGCACCATTGCACTCCAGCCTGGGCAACAGAGTGAGACTCTGTCTCAAAAAAAAAAAAAGAGGAAATTGAGAGATACTCTGGGTTTAGAGTGATATACATGCACACAGGCAAACGAATTCATTTGTCACCAGGATTTGGACATTTGTCTCCTGTTAATCGCCACATGGTGAAGAGCAGGGCCAGCAGCCAGTTCTCATCCCTTCTACTACTCCCTTGTGACATCATTACTTCCCCTTCCTCAGCCCACCAGAGTCAAATCTGTACACACCATAGGCCATGTCTGCCGGGGAAGCTCAAAAGCCAGCCGGCATAAGGTTCCCTTCAAAGCACCCCTGGAAGCTGTGTGGGATGAGGAGTATTGAAACCATCCTCTTTCCAGAGAACAGCTCAATCCACCACGTCGTGTTTCTGTTCTCATTTACCCAGGGCTCACGATGTAGATGGTTAGAAGGTTGCCCTGCAGCTCCCCCACACAGGGGGCATCACAGACAGCAGGCGAAGCCACATATACATCCAGGCAGAGCCTCCCAATGCGACGCTGAAATCCAGATATCCGGGTCTTGAGTTTTATTCAGACTGGGTTATAGAGAAAAGACTGTGGCACTAATTAATTGTGGGAAGGAAGAGGGAATTATTCTTTCTCTCTCTATTCTTCCCTTCTTCTATTGCTCCCCCTTCTATAACAGATAATAGAAGAGTTGTGCTTGGGGAATATGAGATACTTTAGTCTCAGGTGAGGCACAACCAATTGCATGCTGCACTTCAGTGTAGAGAGGACAAGGACGGTCGTGATTCCCAGAGCTACCTCATTTGCGATCTGGAATTCTGCTTAAGATGTACATATTACACCCCAAAATAGCCCTAAAAAACAATGTCCAGATTCAATTAGTTGTTGCTATCTTTTAGAATGTGAATTTTTTCCTTACTTCTCTCCTCTTTTCCTGCCCCCAGTGAAACAGCTAAGTATGAGGGACATCTTTTCCTCACCATAGGTAAAGAAGATAAATGTCTATGACTTGGTGTAAACACAACTGCAAAAGCCCAGCCAAGGGCATCAGAAAATGGAACACATTGATAGTAGGTCATTAAAATATGCCCCATGAAATCTTTCAGTAGTCCCCAAACTTTGCTGTACACTAGAATACCCTGGGGAACTTTAAAATATCCTGATGTCCAAGTTGCATCTCAAATCAATTAATGAACCTTGAGAATGCTGGGGTGGGAGCCAGGCACCACTATTTTTCAAAGTTCCTCAAGTGGTTCCAATGTGCTGTCAAGTTTGGGAACCACTGCCTTAATCAGATGCCAACCTTTTAGATGATATCTACACTTAAAATATTGTCTTCCTTAACTCTCACCCACCCTCCCTCCCAAGCAAAGAAAATATACTGTGGTTTGGAACATTCCCAGGAATGGCATCTGAATATATGGCTTGGACTGATACCACATAACACACAATCTGCCTCTGAGATTAACAAAGAACTGGGGTAATGAGGCCAAGGACCTGAGTTTTGTACTCAGAGCGGTCACTTACGCTGGTTTGGGTCTGTGGCCACAGATTGTGCTCCTGATTCCAGTTATGAGTGAATACTGTGGCTTGGAAAGGAAACCACCAGTAAATGTATGGATGGGTACAGCAATGCAATATCCAATACCAGAAAATCATTGCAAAATCAACAGGAAGTGGATCAGTATTGTTATCTTTCTGTATTAATTTTTATTGGAGATACATGTATGTCTGAGACAGGGTTTCACCATGTTGGCCAGGCTGGTCTCAAACTCCTGACCTCAAATGATCTATCTGCCTTGGCCTCCTAAAGTGCCGGGATTACAGGCATAAGCCACTGCACCAGGCCAGTAAGATGCATTCTTAATGTAGATGGTTCAAACATGTCATTAAAAATCATGGTTGTTCAAAGAAACAGTCTGGAAGATTGCCTCCAGAATAAATATTTGAAAGTAGCAAAGCCAATCTTTGGGGTATGGCATGGTGCCTAGCACACAGTCAGAGCCCAATATGTTTGTCAAATGCACAAAAGATAGAAGCAGTATGCCACAGGGTTACTATTTAAATATTAACAATACTACCAATATTTACATAGAGGAAAATATAAAGAGATGGAAATTCTCGAAATTTTAGGTTAAATTTAAATGTCTAGATATTTACAAACTATACTTTGTTGGTATAACTTTTCTGAAAAGAAATTTAGCTATATCTACCAAGAGCCTTAGAGATTTATAACCTTTGACCAAATGATTATACTTATGGAAATATATCCACAGGGAAATAATTCGAGCAAAGTTATATAAGCATATTAGTTACAATGTTATGTACAATTATGACAAACTAGAAACAACCTGAATATTCAAATTTATAGAAATTATCAAATAGATTGTAATAAGGCCAACATAATATAAGTATTATTCAGGAATTTAAAAAGTTTAAAATGAGATATGAAAGAATGCTTGAGATAAGTCCCTGGATAAAAAAAAAGCAGATACAAAAGTGTACTATAATTTCATTTGTAATTCTTGCAATGACTAAAAATGTGCTATCGTTTATGTAAAAGAAAACATCTAAAACAGTTAGAAGGGGGTATCTGAAATGTTGATTCCAAATTCTATTCCTCTAATTAGTCTTAATGAAGTCAGCAGTTTTGTCATAAATTTCAATTAACTATAATCCCCATCTGACACAAACCCACTAGTCCATATGTTAGGTCTCTCAGTTGACCAAATGTAACAGCCTTTGAAAATTGATTTAGCTAAAAAACATGCAACAGACACAAATGACAGCCACTGAGGAAATCTGAAAAGATAATCACCAAAAACAAATTGTGGGAGAAGTGGTGGATGGGGAGAGGGAAGAATTGCATTAAATCTATTTCCCAATTTTCCCCTTCCTTCTAGCATAAATTAACACAGTCACTGGCCACAAATAATGGAGAGACTTTTTTTTAAGGTGAAAAATGCACACACAGGGTATTGGAGACCATCCTCATTTCCCATTCTCCCCACTGAAGCAACCTCTTCCACTAAAGTCAGGCAACCAGTTAACAGTAGAGCACACGAGAGTGCATTTTTTATCCAGCAGAAATATTTAGCTTGGCTGACTGCCAGGGAATGCTGGAAGAACAGACTGTATTAGGGGATTTACCTTCCACGTGTTTGGCACGTGTCATTCGGAGTATCTGAGAAGCTCGTCTCTCTTTCTCCATGGTATCTGAGCAGTGGAAAGGGCTGCCAAACCATAGAAGAGTGAGGAGATGCTGTCATCTAAATCTTCAAATCCAGCACCTTTCTCAGATTCCAGTTTGCTTTCTTTCCATGATTGTTACAACTATAAAAGGACTTTCCAGGTATCTATTGCTGTTGAAAGGAAAAAGCCCATAATATCTTTCCTAGGTGCTAAAGATGCTTTCATTTATTAACTCTTAACACCACTTTGGAGCTGCATAAGTCTACAAACAATTTGGATAACTTTGATTTTTTTTTTTAAAGCTCTGTGTCATCAGGCAATTTTAGCATCTTCATATATGGTTTCATCAAGAACTGATGTTTTATTTATTTTAAACCTAGACATTATTGGGAGTCATATATAATCAAGTTACAGAATTTGTTCTCAACTCTATGTGTTTTAAGTTTTTTTAATTGATTGGACTCTGTGCTAAGCTACTAAACAGTGGTTTAAGCAGAGGTCGCAGTGAGCCGAGATTACACCATTGCACTTCAGCCTGGGCAACAAGAGCGAAACTGCATCTCAAAAAAAAAAAGACTTCGTAGACTGTAGATGCCAGAAGGGTCCTTACAGAAGCCCTTTATTTTACAGGAGAGGCAAAGTGACCATCCAAAGGTGATGGCTAGTGGTAGTCAAGCTGATGGCCAATGTGAGGTCTATCCCCACAACTTGGTGTGCTTTGTGCAACCCCACACCACTAGATAGACCATCAGGCACAAAGACGGGTGAATGACAGGGAGTCACCTGCAGCTGAAGAAGGCTCTGCCCCTGGCTAACCTAACAACAGCCTCCAAACAGAGAATGTTCATAGCCCAAATTCCTAAAGAAGTTGCCTCTTTTCAACAAATTAGGGAGGGTAACATAATTTCCTTATGTGGGGAAAGAAAAATGCCTGCATGTCCTCTTTTCTTTGCAGATGACATGATGCTGTCACTGTAGAGTTGAAAAGGTCCCTTCCGGAGAGTGCACTGTGTGTCCAGGCAAGGATGCCCATCTCTTGACCCAGAACCCCAGCTCAATACAGCTTGTGGTAACAATGTTCCTGTGTATGACTGCGGATGGTAGAAGGAGAATTTAACCATGCTTTTGGAAAGTGCATGAGTTAAAGTGGGAGAAGTTTCTATAAATACAAATTTAAATGAATAGTTTACAAGACACTATAACTTATGTGAAAAGGAAGGAAGGAGAATATACATATTGCACACAGATAAACATATGGAAAGCTACACAAGAAGCTGAGAACAGTTGCTACTCTGAGTAGAAGAACAGGGTGGGCTAGGCACTGTGGCTTATACCTGTAATCCCAGGACTTTGGGAGGCCAAGGCAGGTGGATCACCTGAGGTCAGGAGTTTGAAACCAGCCTGACCAACATGGTGAAACGCTGTCTCTACTAAAAATACAAAAATTAGCTGGGTGTCGTGGCATCTGCCTGTAATCCCAGCTACCAGGAGACTGAGGCAGGAGAATCGCTTGAACCCAGGAGGCAGAGGTTGCAGTGAGCCAAGATCACACCATTGCACTTCAGCCTGGGCAACAAGAGCGAAACTCCATCTCAAAAAAAAAAAAAAAAAAAAAAAAAAAAAAAGAACAAGGTGGCTGGATCGTGTGTATACTTTTTACTGTATACTGTATACCTGTTGGCACCTTTAGAATTCTGAACAATGTGAGTATATTTACCTATGCAAAATAAATATAATTTAGATAAATTATATACAAACTGCTTTGAATTTTTTAAAAATAATAAGATGTTGCTGAAGATACTCTAAATTTTTACCAAATGTACATTTTTTTATTGTGGTTAAAAAATATATAAAACAGAAATTTACCACTTTAATCATTTTAAAGCATACAACTCAGTAGTAGTAATTGCAGTCACACTGTTATGCAGCCATCATCACTATTCCCAAAACTTTTTCATCACTCAAAACAGAAACTCTGATCCGTCCTATTAAGCAATAATTCCCCATTCCTCCCTTTGCCCCAGCCCCTGGTAACCTCTATTCTACCTTCTGTCTCTGATTCTGCCCTTTCTAGGTACCTCAAACAAGTGGAATCATACAGTATTGGAACTTTTGTGTCTGGCTTATTTTACTTAGCACAGTGTCTTCAGGGTTCATCCACATGTAGCATGTATCAGCACTTCAGTCCTTTTGATGGCTTATATTGCATCTTGATTCTCCATTCTTCTGTTGAGGGACACATGGATTGCTTCCACCTTTTGGCTATTGTGAATAATGCTGCTATGAACACTGGCATATAAGTATCTGAGTCCTTGTTGTCAATTCTTTTGGGTATATATCTAGTAGTAGAATTGCTGTAATATGGTAATTCTATATTTAGCTTTTTAAGGAAACCCAACATCATACATTTAAACATAGATATTACATTTACAGGAATTTATTCCAGCGAAGTAACTGAATGCAACCAGAGAATTATCCATGAAGTTTTTGCCTATAAGCACTGTTTATAATATTGAAAAACTGGAAACAAGCCAAATGATTAACAATGTAGACTCGGTTAAATGTCTTATTTATGCAAGCAAATTCTATGAGGCTGTTTGTAATGGTGGCTCTGAGGTCATCCCGCCTGGGTTAAGATCTTGGCTCTACTATTTACATGCTGTGTGACTTTAGCCAAGTTAATTACCTTCCCTACATCTCTCATTCTTCATCAGCAAAATGGAGATAACAAAAGCACTAAGTTCACTGGGAGCTTGTGAAGACTAAATCACTTAATACACATGAAGCATCCGGAAAAGGGCCTGGCACACTATGTCCATAGGTATGGTTCAAACACTTTACCACAAGCAATATCATAATTTTATAATAAAGAACAGTGTTGCAATAGATATGTAATGATGAAGAAAATACTTGGATGAGTAACTGACATTACTTACTGTAAGCATTTTTAGTGGAAAATGTGTATATATGTATATCCACAGGAAAAAAAGATTAGAAACATATATATAAAATATTAATCAATTAGAACCAGGTGGTAGAAATGCTGTTGATTTCTTTTCTGTATTTTTTCAAATCTTTAAGAATGAACATTACTTTTATAATTAGGAAAAAAGTTAGACAGGAAAGGAACAGAAGAATGCCCTTTCTGAATGTCTCTTGTATTTTAAATTTGGATTCAAGAATTTTAAACATATTTTGTTGCACTATCTTTTGAAATGCTAGATTCTAAAATCCAACCTGCTCTGCGGGAGAATCATGAAGCAGAAAATTCTCCTTCACGAAACTGCCTACTTGATTAAAATCTTATTTAAAAAATCTTTATTAAAATCTGATAATCGTCTTTGAGGGTAAAGTTCTAAGACTGACTTGACCGAGCCCTCCTCACAGCTCACCCCGCTTCCATTTAAACATGATCAGCTAGCTCCTGCCCACCAGCATGATGAATTAAATGTATGACAGTTATGACAGGTGAGGAGTACATGGAGGGGCTTAACCAGCAGGGATAAGATAAAGCCCCCATTTAAGAACAAAGCCCCCACCAAAGCTTGCCTATTAATGACCACGCACAGAATCTCTTTATTTGTCCCATTTGGAAGGAGCAAGCAGAAACCATAGACAATGGGTGGTTAGGCTGGGCGGCTGTTTCTCCAAGGGCCTCCCAACCAACTAATTGAAAATCCTTGATTTTCTGCTAAACACATCTGAAAGACAGGCTCAGCTTCCATGGGCAAGGGCAAGGCTGCCTTTCAATGTTGTATTAATACAATAGACTTAAATTTACAGCTGGACTAAGTGGAATTACTGTATATAAACCATAATATCTATCTGCAGGGATCCAGCTAAGCCCTAGAGAGACAAGTCCAGCAGGACAAATCCAAGGAATTTTGGAAGTCAATCCATTAGGATTATGGTGCAGACCCCTGATTTTGGAAGTCATGGGTTCAATCCATGGAAGCAGGGAAGTCTCAATCTTCTTTTATCCTAACCTCTTATCTGAAGGCCTGCTGACCCAGTTTTTATTTAAAATAAACTGACAAACTACAAATAACATAATCATTTTCTATATTTATATATTATTGGGCAAGCAGCCTAGTCCTGTATTACCTTTTGTGCAGTAATTAAAAACATACTTGTGTGCCCAAAGTGTAGCCCTTTTAATATATAATTACGATAAACTGAACATTACTGATACATGTTAATCATACACATAAGAAAAAGTGAACTGTTGATTACACTTTCCTCCTTCCAGACTTTTACCCAGTGTACATTTCAGCTTATTAACAACACGAGATGCTATAAAAGAGCTAAATTATAGGATGCTCTCTGAAAATGTACTGTCACCTAGGGCCTGGCTCTTATGGATTGGTTTGTGTGGGGGCAGGTCTCAACATAGTAGGTACTCAAGAAATATTTGTTGAAGAAATAATACATGAGATTGCATGGTGGCACATGTCTGTAGTACCAGCTACTTGGGAGCTGGGAGGAGGCTGAGACAGGCGGATTGCTTGAGCCCGGGGGTTTGAGTCCAGCACCTGGGTAACATAGCAAGACCTGGTCTGTTTAAAACACAAAAACTCGACAAAAAGAAACACTTGTTCAATAAATACATAAGATCAACAAAAAGACTAAAGCCACACACCTCCTCTAGCCATCAAGACAGCCTCCAACTACCCCAGAGATCAGAATAAACCCATCCCTGGCAGACCTCAGCCATTCCAGCAGTCTGTGCACAGTTAGTCACAGGGACAACCAGTGTGGCTGGCAGAGGTCCTACTGAAGACCAGATAGACTAGGAGCAGAGAGCATCAACTCTCTTCTACAGAAGAGGAAACGGTGATTCAGTTAAGCAACTGCTCCAAATTCAAAAAGCAATTCACTGGCCGGGCTGAAAACCCCTCCAGAATCTGCAAGCCCCTCAAGGCTCTTTCCAAGGCTCTCTGCTGTTCTCTACTCCCACCCTATCCCCAGAAAGTCTCCTGATCAATGCTAGCTTTAATTCGGCATCTGTAAGGACTTTGGCCAAGCATGCATTCTTTCCTTCTCACCAAGGAGAAACAGCTCTGGAAACATCTGAAACATAAGGACCCAAATTATGCCTATACTGCCAGGAAAATCAGAGAGAGGATTTTCCTGTTATTAGAGGTCAAGATAAATTGAGGCTGGGCCGCACGCCCTCAGACGACAAGCACTGCTTCCTATCTCCCCTTTCACACAGGAGTAGAATTATTCTGCTTGTCCTCAAAACATCAGGTTTGAGTCATTTGGCAAATCCTCTTCAAGGCTCCTTTACTCATTGCAAAAACATCCACCTGTGTTTTAAACTGCCCAACAGTTTCCCCGCTGGCTAAGCATCTCACTGATCCTGAGTGATCACTGTGACTGCCCTGTGAACAGGCCTGGATTTTGTCTGTCCACAGCTCAACACCCAGAGAGGACATTTTACAGAAAAGCCAAATAGACATCGAGGCTAACTGCTTTTGGGCCTTATCTGAATGACAATACTTAACTTTCACCACCTGGGCCAGGCCTTTGCAGAGGAAACAGTCACACTCAATTACTGTCTCTTTCTTCTAGACAACTACTGTTTAATCCTACCTCCAGCTGATATAAACTGGTGGAAAACACAACGCTATTTTTAGATGAGACAGTGATTTCCCCCCTTTCATCTATGAAAAATGTACTTCCTCTTACAATCGGGTCCATCCCAGATGCTGGATTTGGGGTAAAAATTTAATACTAGGGCATTATTACCCTTTGCAGAATGAGCGAGCTTTGAGCTCTCTAAGCTAGTTTTAAATTCAAAGCTATTCTCTATTCTGCACTCTGTTAAAACATGTAAGTAAACAGAATATAGGCTAAATCCCTACAAGCCACACTGACACAATGAAGATGAATAATTTACTTTGAATAAGACTAGCTAGCATACAAGGGGGAAATTAACCAAAAATAACATTGCAAAAGCTTCTTGACACATTTCTGCCTTCTACCCTCCATGTCAGCTGTTCTCCTTGCCCCATCTTTTTAATCTCAAGCTAACAAATGATTTGGTCAAGAACTTGATTCAGCATGTCGTAAACTTAACATGGAATTTCCAGAATTGACTAATAAATATTTTGGGGATTGATCACAATGTATTTCTTTCCTATTTTTTTAGAAATTATTTTTCAAGGAACTAAGAATTACTAAATTGACTCATTCTCTTTACACATGAAGGGATGCCCTAGAGAAAATATGTATCACACAGGGCAGGGAGTCACACCTAATTCTTGAATACCTGAAAATGAGGAGAAAGCTTAAGCTGATATGTCAGCAATTCATGTTTTTGCTTTAAAATGTGACTTTTCATTATTTGGTAGGAGGAGGGGTGTAAGGCATTCATAGGCAGGATACAGATTAAGATCAAGAAAACTCTACTTGTGAAACCAGCGTTAGACCATACTATTTGGTGCTGAGATTATCTGCACTATAGCCAAAGCACAAAAGACTCCCAGTGCACATACTTGGTGTAGAAAGCAGCCTTTGAAAATCCAAGCTCATTATTTCCCCCGGTCTTTCTTGCCATTTGAAGAAGGATCTGGAAAGGAGGTGTTGAGTTAGTTTACATTGACCTTCGTGTGACCTGAAGGTAGAGGTTTTAAGAGCTGAGCAGTGGTCACAGTCAGGAAGCCCCAGGAAAACAACACAATGAAAGGACTAAATCTGCGGGGACCCAAGAATCACCCCGCCATTCCTATTGCAGATAGAGGGCATCCCCTTCGCCCTCTGCTGGGAAGGGAATCCATCTATCTTCATGTAGGCGTTTTTGGGGGGTGGGAGGTGAAATGAGAGGGGACTGCCATTTCCTTTGACTCTTAAAAACAGAAACCAGCACTGATTATTCATTTACGCTCCCATTCCTTCCCAACAAACCCTCCTATCAGCTACCAGAAGAGAATCAATATTCTCTGAACACATTAGTAGTCCTCCTGTTTAGTAACCAACTGTTGCAGGCTGAGCAGCAGCAAACCAAAACCTAGTCAAAACCTATGATTCAAAATGGTGTGTGTGTTGGAGGAAGGGTAGGGGTTATGTTGGAAAATGTTTTGAAAGCTATTCCAAACCTTTTCTAGACAGGAATAACTCTTGTTAGAGCAATTTGCTATAAAAGACACTTCACTCTTAGAAAGGGCCAGGTGCAGCCAATATTTTGTGTATACATCCCACTAAAATTACTTCAGTAAGAGCCAACTTCCTCCACATTCCCATCAACAACTGTGCAGAGGCATCTGGAGCACTGAAAATACATCTCAAATTGTTCTGTATAAATCAGTGGAAAATCAGTTTCAAGATATGAGTTTTCATGTTGTGGATTAGCCTCATGAAGGATTACACATTTTCTTTCCCTGTGAGAAGAAAAATTAAAATTTCAGTTTTCCATAGGACAAGGGAATAGAAAATTACCCTTAATACTTAGATCTTGAAGCATAACAAGAAATACTGCACATGACAAAGATCTGTTCCTATAGATATAGTAAAAATGTATTTTTAAGATTCTATAGGCAGTTCCAAATTTGAAATTTGGAATTTATCCTAAAATATCCAATATTCTAAAAGAGTTATCAAAACAAGCTATGTAGACAGTGGAGGCTAAAAGATTTTTTAAAAAATGTTTAATAGACACTTCCCACTTGCTCTGCAACACTGATGAACGCATTCACAACCTCACTGATAGCTGTTTTTCCCCCACTCTTGCCTATACTGGCATTTTTAAGCTATTTTCGTCTTTGCCAATCTGATAATCGAAGTAGATCAACACAATTAACTTTAGAATAGATCCTCTCCTGAATATATCTTGTAATGGTGCTTTAAAGTCTGTCACTTCACTTCTAGGTCTCCTGGACAGGTCTAAATTCTAACTCCGTTAACTAAAGTAGAAATGATCATGGATGGGCCAGAGCTGAATTTGCCAGTTGGATATCATTAAAGTCTCCCAATGCCTTGAAAATGCATGAAGACCTCTGCCCCTAATTAGCTGAAAGCTTTAAGCCCATCACTCAATGTCTCTAAGCTTCAATTTCCGTATTAAGACCTTCAACTCAAATTAAGAAATCACGTGTCCTTACACTACAGTACTTGTTGCTGGGGTACAAGAGCCAAATCTGTTGAAGGTGGCCAAAATGAAGTAGAGGAATTCAGAATCTAATCACATACTGGAAAATATGTTTGAGATAACAATGAGCTATGGGATATAATTATCATGGCCATTGTAGATGAATTCAGCCAGAAGGAAAACCAGGGACATCCTGGCTGGTGTGTAACTCCTTAGCCAGGTGTTTAAGGACAAGGCAGAGCTGAACTGCTGGAAGGCACTCAGTCCAGATTAGTGGAGCCATCTAACTGCTGTGGCTAAATCCAGGGACACTGGCTAAAAGCCAGAAAGAGAAGCAGGGGACTTGGCATTGAGGTTGGGGTTCTCCTTGCTTCTCTGACTGCTTCCAGATCATTTCCTCCAATCCCAATCCCAGTTCCTTTGAAGCACATGACATCAGGTGTCTGCTACACCTCTGCTAGTTGCCATCATCCCCTGATCTCCTGGTCTATCCCCCTTGATGACGGAAGACTTTTACATCTGGCTCACTGTCTTCCTCCCTACTGTTAGTTCTTGTTACCTCTGTCATCATCTGATTGTCTTCTCCCTCTTTATCCCCATCCCAGCCACCCACTCTCAATTCACTTAATGGCCATCATGCCATGAAGCACATGTCCTCCAAAGCCTCTGTCTCTACCCTCCTCCTCTTTAGTATTCCCAGAACATTTTTACTGCTCTGACTCCAGAAATTCCTCAAATTAGATCAGCTCTTCCAATCCAATGAACAACTGCCCTACTTTTCCATTCTCCAGTATTTACCACTTGTTCTCACTTCCCTTATCACCCAACTTCAAGTCTATGATCCATCCTCCCTTGTACATAATTTTCTATTATATAGTCCCTCCTCTTTCATCACTTATGCCAATCCCTAGTACTCGAGTGAGTTATCTATGTTTACAGCCTCCACTTCCTCTCATCTCAGTCTCTCCCCAACCCTCTGCAATCAAGCTTTCTCACCTATGATTGCACTAAAATCATCTTTCACGTTGTTCACCAGTGACTTCCAAGTTACCAAATGAATGGGCAATTCTCTGTTTTCGGCTTGTTTATCTCTGAGCAGCACTTGAGACAATTGTGCTCTCCTTGAGAAAATTCTTCACGTGACTTTGGACTATTCTACTGTCCTGTTTTCCTCCTTCCTCACTGGCCACTACATCTAGTGTCTTTTGCTGGATCCGCATTTTCCTCTTCGAAAAGACAGCATGACCTGGAGTTCAACTACCTCATCTAATGCTTGAATTTAAATAACTGTCTGGATTGAATACATTAATTACAAGCTGACAACTCCTGATTTTCATTTCCAGCCTGGAACACTCCCCTGAGCATCAGATTCCTATAAACAGCTTCCTACTTGCCATCTTTATTTGGACATTTTATGGACATCTCAATGTTAATCCAAAACAGAACTGTTTCTCTCTTTCCAAAACTACTCTTCTCCATATCTTCCAATCTCAGTAAATGGCACCTCCATTCACCAAAATCAAACTTAGGAATCATCAGTTATTTATTATTCTCCCTATCTCCGTCTCCACCACCTACATCCAATCCATCAGCAAGTCTTACTTGCTTTACCTTCCAAATATATGCCAAATCCTCCAACCATATCTCACCATCTCTACCACTCCAATCTTAGCCAAGACACTGTCATCACTTGCCTGGACTGTTGAAAGAATGAGTCTGCTAAGTGATCTTCCTCTTCCCTACTTGTCGTCTACCATGTATTCTTCACCTACATTCAGAAATCTGTGAAAGCATAAATCACATCATGTCACTCCAATGGTAAAACTTGCCAAAGGCTTTCCATCATCCTCAGAATGAAATTAAAGCTCCTTACTTGCCAAGGTATGCAAACCAGGCCCTTCCATGTTCTACCTATCCCTTGGGTCTCATCTCCTTTTACTCTCCCACTTGTTCTCTAGGTTCCTGACACAGTTTTTGTTTTGTTTGTTTGCTTTTCTATTTCTTTAACAAACAAGCATATTCCCACCTTTGAATTTCTACCACACATGACACAGATCACTCATTCATTTCATTAGTCTCTACTCAAATGCCACCTCTTCAGAGACTCTTTTTTGGTCTACAGAGCTCTAGCTAAAATAGTGTCCTAGCCTGTTTCTCTATTCTCTTACACTGTTTTATTTCTACTATCATAATCACTCTTTTTTATCATACCTGAAATGGAATTAATTAATGTGCTTGTTTATTCTGTCTCTCCCTCTAGAATGTAACCCCTATTGGGGTCACAGAATAACAGGGGTCTTGTGGTGTTTTGTCTGTGGTGTTTTTACTGCTGTATCTTCAGCACTTAGGACAATGCTTGATACATGTAGGTACTCAAGAAATATTTGTAGGATGAAAATAATTACTGACTGGATAGATGGCGACTCTGAATGCTATAAATTTAAATTTGGTTCATCAAGTGATCTTTATGAACCATGATTTCTTGAACAGGACACTGACATTATGAAGATGAAGTTAAAGAAATATGCTGGTGGCCAGGCGCAGTGGATCAAGCCTATAATCCCAGCATTTTGGGAAGCTGAGGCAGGCAGATCACCTGAGGTCGGAAGTTCAAGACCAGCCTGACCAACATGGAGAAACCGTCTCTACTAAAAATACAAAATTAGCCTGGCGTGGTGGCGTATGCCTGTAATCCCAGCTACTCAGGAGGCTGAGGCAGGAGAATCGCCTAAACCCAGGAGGCAGAGGTTGCGGTGAGCCGAGATTGCACCATTGTACTCCAGCCTAGGCAACAACAGTGAAACTCCACCTAAGAGAGGAGAGGACAGGGAAGGGAAGGGAAGGGAAGGGGAGGTGAGGGGAGGGGAGGGGAGGGAGGAAGGAGGGAGGGAGGGAGGAAGGGAGGGAGGGAGGGAAGGAAAGAAGGAAGGAAGATGCTGGCCAGTGGGAATGCCAAAGTGGAAGCAAATGGAGGCCAGAATCAATTGTCTTGAAGCTGCGATGGACTGAATGTTTGTGTCCCCCCAAAATTCACATGCTGAACTCCTAAGCCCTCAATATGATAGATTAGGGGGCAGGATCTTTGGAAGGCAATGTGGCAATGAGGGTGGAGCTCTTGTGTATGGGATTAGTGCCTGATAAAAGAAATCCCAGAGAGCGCTCTCACTCTGATTGTATCCAGGTGAGGAGACAACAAGTGAGAAGTTGTCTGCAACTTGGATGAGGGCCTTCACCAGAACCCAACTTGGCTGGACCCTGATCTTGGACTTCTCAGTCTCCAGAACCCTGAGAAATAAACTTATTTTGTTTATAAGCTGCCCACTCTGTGGTGCTTTGTATAGCAGCTCAAACTGACTTAGAGGCTGTCCCAAGAGTCACTTGAGAGTTGAAAATAACTTTTGCCAAATATTGGTTCAGGGTGGTATGTAATATAAGAATAGTCCAAGGAGATGAAGAGTCACAAAGCATTTCAAAATTCTAAACCTATACAATCAAGCAGTGCCCCTGCCCAAATGGGAAAGTTAGGAGAAACTGGTACAAATTCACTTGCATCAAGTTCTATCTACTTTTTACAGCAAAAGTTGAGTTATGATCTTCAGAATATACTTCTTATTTCTGTCTTACCTATATTTGTATAATTAAAAAGGGAAATGAATTATGTAAGGTTTAAGGCACATTTTCTGGGAGTAAGAGGTATATAGGAATAAAAATTGAGTTTCTTGTAGAGCAAGGACTAAGTGATGATTACATCCAATATCATTTTAAAAGATGAGTTATGCTTCTGTGAGGAATCCTCTGTCACTCCAAATGATTTAAAAATGGCTCTTTGACATGCTTTCCTTTGAAACAGTCAATTTAGCATTCTCTGCATAGACATATGTAAGGTTGATTTACTGAGAATAAAAAAATCAATATTGTGTAATAAACCAGTAGATTATCTTACAAATTTAGAAGAAAAAAAAATCCCAACAAATATATTCCTATCCACTTATACGCCATTCAGTATGCATTCTAAACCAAAAACTGTAGTGAAAAATTAAGGACCACTGCCTCTTCTCAGGGTCCATAAGACAAGGCTACAGATATGTGAATATATCTGGCAGGTGGATGAAGCAAAAGGCTTCTTTTCACATTTCTATATAAATACAACTTTAACTCCAGTGCTTGAACATGCTTTTCTCTAAACCACTCATAAAAATTCTTGAGGTTCTTAACCTTACTGGAAAAAAAAACCTCAGATGACTATAAAGTAAATACACAGCATATTCTCAATATCATGGCCATCTTCAAGCAATTTCTCACACTTATAATGCATTTATTTCATATAAAGCAGATGCATGTCTTTGGGGCAAACCATGGTTTTTATTCTTATGTTGTGAAAGTCTCTTCTAATTAAAACAGGAAATACAAATTTCCTTGTCTAGTTCTAGGGATAAATCCTACGTAGTACAAGCAGCTGTCTGCAATTTCTGACGAACCCTTTCTGGCTATTCAAAATGTGTAGTGCTGAAGTCATATTCCTTGAGCACTTGTGAATCTACATTCTGAAAACAAAAGCCACACCCATTGTCCCTGCATTCTCACCTGCCGGGGCCTTGCACATCTTGGGCACCTTCCCAAGCCAAATAACAAACACAAGCAGTGCTACAGCTTCGAAACCTTATTCAGAACTGAGGAGGCTGAATATGCTCTGAAGGAAGGGTTAAGGAAAGAGTGGAAAATGAGAAGTCGTTCAAAGAAAAGGTTAGGGGTTGAATGCAGGAGAGAATGTGACTGAATTTATTTTAAAGTCTTTCTTCTTTCAGTGTTTTGTGTTATAGCTCAAACTGCAATTAAGAAAAATCTGGTCCCACCCTTCTAATTAAAAAGCACAAGTAGTTCCTTTACTGACCACAACAAAGGGCAAATAGACTCAAACCTACTTCCTTCGTAGCAGCTTCTCTTGCTGTTTCTGAGTGGGTTGTGTGTGGCTGATAAACAGGCTTTTGGGTCTGAAGGCATTAAAGTCCAAGCAAGTTGATACATGCTGGAGCAGATTAGATAAGCTGTCTGAAGAGTGGGGCAGTTTTTTCACCTTTATAAAGGCTAAATTAATATTCCTACTAATTACATTCTAGGAATGGCCAATTCACTCAACTAAAATCACTTGCAAAGGTGGTGAAGGACGAGGCGGCCAGAAACTGTCCTTACCCTCTTAGGGATCTGTGGGTGAGTGCAGACTCTCTGTGCTTCTCCCATTTCGCCGCTGAGGGCTCACTTGCAGGACAACAGAGTGGGAAGGCCAGTAGTCCAAGTCCTGCTGGGCTGTACCACAAAGACTGGGTAAGGGAAGTTTGTACTTACACTATGATATAAAACTGCTTTGTAGCTTCATCTGTAAGGAATTATGAGATGGAAATTCTTAACCTGAAAGGATTTACTTTTAATTTTGAATATCTCAGTTCCTACCTTTATATCTGAAACAATATGTTTTTCTTTGAGTTAAAAAAATTGTTCTTAAGAATGAGCCTTTCTCCCAATCCCCTCCCACACACAGCTTTAATTTGATTTGGACTCTCAGTCAAAAGCATCTTGTTACTTAATTCATATTTGCAAGTTCAGTAAAGTGATGGTGGTGCCTTGAAGTAACAACAGGCACGTTTGCAAGCAAAGTGTCAATAGTGACTCTGAGCTCTAAAAATCTAGAGTCGGGGACCAGAGCTGTACCCATGATTCTCCAGAACCATGGCAAGAACGTTAGTTAATAAACACCAACTAGCTTTTTTCAACGGCAGCAATAAAATGTTCAATTGGTGAAATGTCCACAAGTTCTGCTCAAAACATCTTGTGAATTGTTTAATTAGCAAACTCTTGCAACACTCAACAAATAGATATTGGCAAGTTAGAGAGACACAAGGTCCCTTATGTATTAACTGTGCTGATAATCTAATCTGCAGGCTTTTCAAGGGGACACATACTCCATTCTTTTTTCCTCTAAGGATTCAGATACTCAAATGACAAGCATTTTCCATTTAAAGTGTTCTAACAAGTAAATAAACCATAAGAGATGTAAAGACAACTAGTTATAATAGTGAACCAGGCTGCTAATCACACACTAGGCCCTGATCCAATTAATAATATGTCTCATGTATATAATAATGCAAGACATGTATTATCCTCCCAAAGTAACGATCAGATTTTGTTCACACAAATATAACTAAATCAAAGAAAAAAATTCCTGTAAAAGCCAACTCTTCTTTTTGCTTCATCAAACTGCAAAGTACTATCAGATACACATTTAAGGACCCTACCAGCCAAAGTGCTAGGAAGGTTCAATTAGCAGTGATTTTTAACTAGCCATGCTTTGTGAGAATTATTTCCTTCCTTGGCTCAGATAACCCAGGACAGACCACACTGAGTAGATCACAGGTCCAATAGCAGTATGGGTCATTTCAATATATTTTGTTCCAAATTATAAACAAATTGCCAGTATTCATGGTAGTGATGTCTTCAGTAAAATGATGTGTATAAAATGTCAAAATCCTATTCTCACTATGAATTCAGAATATGTATCCACTCTGTCAAAGTATCAGTAGTATGTTTCTGCTTATGAAAGAATACATACACTATTCTCATAAAGATCAAAGAAACAGATAACTTTTGGCATAGAAAAATTTGAAAAGCATTACATTAAGCATCTTCTTTCTCCTTACAAAGTATAGCTATTGTTCATTCCAATCACCATTAAATAATTGATTAAACTGCCTGTAGCTATTCTTAGTTCTACCTGAAGAAGTAAAATGCACATGGTCCTTATCTTCTTAAAGCTTATACATTAATCTGACACTGATCTTCTTAGGCTGAAATATCCAAGTCTTTCATAAATTCATTTGTAAAGCACAAAAGAAAACACATGGAAGTTATTGTTTTAGCAGAAGAGGCATGCTTTTTAATTCATCTAATGGTCTTTAGAATACTTGACATATTCTTAAAAGAAAATCTGGAAAAAAAGCCAAATACCGAAGACACCATCTGCCCCTGCCCCAATTCAGAATTAGTTTTAAGTGAGAGAGAGATAGACAGAAAGGAACAAGTAGCAATCTGATTTTCAGTTTTATACAAGTACACCAGGTATACCCACAAAAGATTTTTAAATGCTTTAAAGAAAGATTAAGAGGCAAATCATTTACTTCAGAGTCAAAAGACATTTAAAATTCATTTTGTGAAATATCTGAGTTTGTATCTTCAGTTTTCTTTATCCATAAGTGTTTCTGTAAAAATGTTGAGATGATCTTGTTTTCTATTTCCCTGCTACAATGAAATAATGACAGCTACCTCATGACACCATCAGTCTCTGGTCAACCCCTTAACCAAGCAATAGGCAGACTGATCCTGCAAACAGATGACCTATGATCCACCAACCTAGTCTCCATGAAAAAAAAAGAGACCAACACAATGATCCTGCTCTGCAAAGAAACCCCAGAGGGGCTTTTATTCTGTAACTTTTTACAAGTGGTTCATAACCTTTGTACTCTAGACACTCATTCAAAAGATCTCACCACTCTGTAAACTAGGGGATAAGGATGCTCTAAGGCATGAACTTTCTACCCAAACAGAGTATTGTATACATTGTCGGGGGTGGAGGGCTGGGGGGTGGTGGGCACTGTGCTACTGGTAAAATAAACCACGAAAAAGGACATTAGCCAAGACACTTGTATTCAGGGAGCCTCCCAATCCAGGGAACTCAGTTGTGGCTTCAACCCTGTTACTTAATAACTAGGTCCCAAGGAGAACAAGTGAGCCTCCTTAGCGTGTTGGCATTTTAAAGTTTCCTAAGAGTCCTTGGGTGCTAATAAGTGTATTTCAATAATTAAAACAATTGGGATACAATAGAATATTTATGTATTTCTAAACTGGGGTCTCAACTGTGTTTTCTTTTTAAAACTATAAATACAACAGGAAAAAAACATATAAAGGGGAGAAGGCTACTTACAAGAGATTACTTATGACAACATGTCTGGTTGTTTTAATTTTAATTTTCAACTGGGTTACAATTTTCACTAAGAGGTCTTCTGTCTGATTCAAAAATGATTTGATTAGAAATTCAAATTAAATTTTTTGCAACAAGGCTTTTTCTTCTTTGGGGAGAGGGAGAGAGTAGAGAAGAGGGTCACCATATGCAAAGCTCCCCAACCATGCTCCTAAAGCCAGTGTAAATAAAAATTATTGGATAAAGCCAGAAATGAAATTGGGTCCAGTTTGCCTAAACTGAATAGAATTTAAAAATCCATTCATTCTAAAATAAAAATGCAATTAAAATAAAATTCTCAAAAAATTAGGAAGTAAATTTGTGAAAAATAATATTCAATATTTGAAGCTTTTTTTAAGGTTTTAATTACCTCTAAATAGTGACCATAACTTTTTTTTTTTTTTTGAGTCTCGCTCTGTTGCGCAGGCTGGAGTACAGTGGCGTGATCTCGGCTCACTGCAATCTCTGCCTTCCCGGCCCAAGTGATTCTCCTGCCTCAGCCTCCTGAGTAACTGGGACTACAGGAGCGCACCAGGCCTGGCTAATTTTTGTATTTTTAGTAGAGATGGGGTTTCACCATGTTGGCCAGGATGGTCTCGATCTCCTGACCTCGTGATCCACCTGTCTCGGCCTCCCAAAGTGCTGGGATTACAGGCATGAGCCACCACGCCCGGCATGACAATGAATTTTTAAAGTTATGTATTTTTACTCAACTAGTTGAGAAATATTTGGGTGTAAATCTGCCATCCTACTAAATTAATCATCAAGGAGACAGTCTGTCTTCCAACAAAGGATCAAAACAATTGTTGAATTTAATATGCTAGATATTTTCCTATGCCACAATCGGATGAGGTAAAATACACATTATTAACAGCAAGTTGATGGTTATTTTTTAAATTGCTAGTTAAATGTAAACATGAAGCATAAAAAACATGATTTTTCGGTTATTATTAAAGGCATCAATAACCAGAAATTCAAGACGACCATACCTTTAAAACAAAGGATATGAAAATCTTCCATAGAGTAAAAAAATCTTGCCAAAGTATTCAGTCTACTTAAGAAAAAACAAACAAAAAATCTTGCTACATCTTAATCCTGTTAGCCTTCTAGGCCCTGGACCAAATTGTTACAGGTTTCCTTTGGTATACCTTATGATCAATATGTCTTTGAACAATATTTATAATAACTGATGTTTCTTTATTGTGGTAAAATATACATGGCATAAAACTTACCATTTCAATCACTTTTAAGTGTACAGTTCAGTGGCATTAAGTAGATTCACACTGTGGTTCAACCATCATCAGTATCTATCTCCAGAACTTTCATCCTCCCCAAACCTATTAAACAATAACTCCCTATTCATTCCTCCCTACCCCCAGTCCCTGGTACCTCTATTCTACTTTGTGTCTATGAACTTGACACAGATACCACCTACAAGTGGAATCATATAATATTTGTCTTTTTTAATGTGGTTTATTTCACTTAGCATAACAATTTTCTAATGTAAATTCTAATTCGCCAATTTACCCATGGAAAAATAAAGAAAACAAACTGGTTACCTGGAAAATATACAGGCAACACCATTCCCCAAATACAGTATAACCGTCATAGACCACCCACTCACCTTTTCAAAAATAATTCTGCCTTCTATAAAGAAAATTCAGGCTTCGGCATCATTTCCCCCTTCAAGGGCTCAGACTCCAGAATCTTCCTAACCAAGCCTCGTTGTGGCCTACTCTTTGGCCCTCTTTTTTCCAGACAGAAAGGAAAGTTATGCCAGCTATCCTAAGCAATCCTTTGCGGCACCACACACCTGCTCAGACACCGGGTCAGTTAAACAAGCAAAATAACAGCTGAGAAAGTCAGGTCAGCTACCCTGTGATCTTAAAGACATTTACAGAACCAGTCCCCCTTCTCTGCCTTCTTTATGTGAAAATAGCAGTTTAAGTAACATGATTCCTTCCCTTCCTGTGTGAAGAGACAGTGAAAGCCCTCCTGCTGCGAGTCCACTCTCCTAGTTTGGGGAAGAGGCCTCCTTAGTCCACAAGCTTAGTCCCTAAGACTGGGTCTGCGGGGACAGAAGCCCCAGCCTACTGTGGTTATGTTTGCTTAAGGAGCCAGGTCCAACTCAAAGAGTTAACAATTAACAAGGAAGCTTATTACATGTCAGATAATTCTTGTTACCATGATTTTCATTCCTAGGTACAATTAAGGAAACTTTTTGGCTTTGTGATCCTTCTTAAGTTTCTCTTCAGTCAGGCTCAATGCTCTGAATGAAAAAAACACACAAACTGCATGGATAACATTGTGGATTTATAACAGGTGAAACCCGACTTTTCTAGGAAAACTTTTTTCTTTTAATGGATAGAACACTACAGGTATAGTGACAAAACCAACCCATCAGGCATGAAGATTTTCTGGATGTACCTTTTCCCAATATATTTTTAGATATTTCTAAGCACAATTTATCACTAGATTTTAAATACAAAAAGTAAACACCTTTTTCATTAAGGATATGACTTTTTAAGAAGTTTTGCTTTACTTGTAACTTTTGAATAGTGTTTCTCTCAATTTCTTAGATGTGGGTATATTGGTTTGCTTTATTTTTAACTCAGAGAAGAAAAGAGAAAGAATTATGAATGGCCAAAATCCACCTAAGTACTGACCGTTATAAAATATGCTTTTGAAGGTGTAACTGTGTAAGACATCTAGCATACAAAACTACCAAGTCCCCAAACAGCCCTCTGTGGTGAGGGAAGTTTTCTCTTGGCGGGTAAGATGGATGAAGGGAGAGAACCTAGTATGCCCAGAAAGTTGACAGCTTAGGAATATACATTCTTTGGAAACAAGCTCATCTGTTTTTGTGAAGAATAAAAAGTAAATGTTAAAAAGCCCTCAATACTTTATATCCCAAAGTACCATAAACAACTGCAAAACTAAACAAAAAGCAATTCCTATGTGTAATAATTCTCTTTTAGGTTTTCATTTTAGTTTTAGTAAAGCTCTTCTCAGGATGTCTTCAAATCACGCTAGTTTAGAATTCCATAAAGAATCTTAGAGATAGAGTGTATAACTGTATCCAAACATTTTATCTTAGTAATGGAACTACTACTGATTATCTTTTTTACTTCTATTAAGCCTACTGAAAGAGTAACTCTAACAAACAGAATAGATAAAACCAGAAATCTGGTTGAGGAGGCAGCCTATGGATCCAAGGCCCATGTTTGAGAAGCACTGTCAGTCCAACCCCCTCATTTCATGGAAATAGAAGCAGAGCCCCAGTAAGATGAGGTGACTTTTCCAAGTTCACATCACACCAGCATCGGAGTTCAGACTAGTATTCAAGCTGCTTACTCAGTGCCATCTCCTACGCTACTCTGCACCAAATATGAATAGTCTGAAAGTTCAGATAATTTATTATTTTGCATTTGCAGGAAAACTAAAGAAGTGGTCAGCAGGTTAGAGTGAGGGTAAAAGTGTGTGTATGAAATTCTGATGGCCTAAATTCAGGCTCTCAAGGCCAAAAAGACAAGAAGTAAAGAGAGACAATCAGGAGAACAAGGAACCGATCGAATTTAAAGGTAAAGGCAGCCATTTATAATTCTTTCCTATATTCATTTGCTCAGTGGGTAGTTAATTACAGACATGGTGCCAGGCACGGAGAAGGCACAAGTTTCCAGTCTGGCATAGTACAAGCGTGCCTGTGTGTGTGTGTGTGGCCATGTGCATGTGCATGCAGTTCAGGGAAGGATATGATAGATGTCACAGAAGCAGCCCAGGAAAGGAAGACAAGAAGGGAAGACAGGGCAACCAGGGCAGGTGGTGGAGAAGGTGTCATCTGAGCTGAGCCTTGGATGGCATCCCAGCAGCCACAGCTGGACAAGCAAAGCTGTGAGGGAAGGGAAGAGCTCAGGCCATCCTCCCATCCACACTGGCCAAAATGAAGGACTCACAGAACTGTGGGAAGTATGGCTGGAGAAGTGACTTTGGAAGTGTCTGTTTACTAAGGGGATGCATGGAAAGCATATTCATATAGACATAAAATGTGCACGACTTGGTCAGCCACCTGAGGGTTGTTGGTGAAAGGAAGTTACAGATTTCAACATTTGTTGTCAAGCTCCCCTATTATAGAAATAGAAGAGGTAACATAATTGGCTTTGGGAGCTGCAAGTAGTTTGCTTTCCAGTATCAGCATCTGTTCTCTCTGTTCTCTTTCTCATACTGACTATACTCTCGTGCCCACATTCTCTGCTGCCTCCAAAAGTGCTAATATAAAATTGGAAATGGGGCCAGGCACAGCAGCTCACGCCTGTAATCCCAGCACTTGGGGAGCCCAACGTGGGTGGATCACTGGAGGCCAGGAGTTCGAGACCAGCCTGAACAACATGACAAAACCCCATCTCTACTAAAGGTACAAAAATTAGCTAAGTGTGGTGGCACATGCCTGTAATCCCAGCTACTCAGGAGAATCGCTGGAACCCAGGGGGCAGAGATTGCAGTGGGCCGAGATCGTGCCACTGCACTCCAGCCTGGGTGACAGAGCGAGACTCTGTCTCAAAAAGAAAAAAAAAAAATTGGAAGGCCTTTCCTTCACATTTAGAGAAAAGGTCTCCAAAATACTAAGGAGTGGAAAAGGTTAAATCTGGAGCAGGACAAAAGTAACAAGGAAAAAGAGAAATGCCTTCCCCTACCTTTCTGGCCTTCAGTATTCCATAAAACACATTTCTCTCCTGATAAGACCCTGTGCTGACCAGGCAACCCCACTTTACTGCAGGTTCACTAACTGAACTCAGCTGTCTTTTTCAAGGATATCAGTGCAACCAGGAGAGTTATAAAATTGTGAAATTGTAGGAAAGGGGGGCTAAGCCAAACATAGGCTCAGTGGTCTGAACAGAACAGGTGTGGACAGAACTAAGCTGCTGACATCGCAATAATGCAGCGTGGTCAGTTCTGAGTGCCTGAGTCCTGCCCATAACTACACACTCATGTTGCTTTTTCTGGAGATGTTGCCTTTTTTTTTTTTTTTTTTTTTTTTTTTTTGAGACATAGTCTCTGTTGCCCAGGCTGGAGTGCAGTAGCATGATCACAGCTTACTGCAGCCTCAGACTCCTGGGCTCAAGCAATTCTCTCACCTCAGACTCCCAAGAAGCTAGGACTATGCGTATGCACCACCATGTCTGGCTAATTTTTTTTTTTTTTTTTGGATAGGGTCTCCCTATGTTGCCCAGGCTAGTCTTGAACTCCTAGCTTCAAGCGATCCTCCTGCCTTGGCATCCCAAAGTGCAAGATGTTGCTTTTGACAGACACAGGGCCCACGCTATTAGAGGTCTGGAAAAGGAAAAGGAACTTTTCCCATTTCTAGTCATTCATACCAAATAAAGTAGAAACAAAGGCATACACTCATTAACTAATTACCACTACATTTTAGAATCTGGCACAAGCTGGTTAAGAGGTGCCAAATCTGCAGTTTCACAGCTAGAAAATGGAGTATGCGTCTACTTTGAATTTATTCATTTAAATGTCCCAGGTGTTTAGATCTGTTCACTTCTCCAGCCCAGCCCCTGCATTACCTTTGAAGAGACTGAGGGTTGGAGTATAGGATTTGCTCTCACTTGGCTAACCACAGCAAAAACTGACAACTATCAAAGGTTCTCAACTCCTAGTTCCTACTCTCTTTGTCACCAGAAATGGTTTTCTCACTTTCTTACTAAAGTTTTAGTGAAAACCCTTATAATTCTTCTTCCTTTGGTGCAACCATTATAAGAGATGGTAGCAAAATGTGATAAGGAAGAGAAGGATGACAGAAGAGGGCACTGCAGTGGTGATCCTAATACACATTTTCCCATTGTTAGGTCCTACTAACTTCCTACAACAAAGATTTATCTTTTTACATCCTGTTCCTGTGTTATTAGCTAAACCATGCACAATGAAAAGAAGCAATGCAATTCTCAACTTACATTTTGGCCCACAATTCATGTGCCTGTTCAGCTTTCTACAGGCATTTCCACCAAAGACCCGCCCCACTGTCAAAGACAATTTTTAAGGTGTACCATGCTAGCGAAACGCAAATTAATCACTTCTCTGACTGTTGTCAAAAACTCAAAAAATTGCATAAACTTAATGCTAGGCTGTGACTAAAAATGCTGTGTACAACTCCATGTAGCATTTACAACTAAGGAAGAAAGCTGAAACTCCAAATTCTTTCTGTATCTTCATTCTTCCTTTTTCTTTCCTAGTTATTTCTGATATTGGTGTTAGCAGAAAAATCAAAATGGGTACAATATGACTACGGTATCATGAAGACCCAGGATACTGAGTCCTGTTTGTTAAGAAACAAGGAAAGATCATATAAAATCACTTCAGGTGCTTAAGTGAGTCTTGCTTTTTAAACTTCTATATCAGTAAAGAAGTGATAAAGACCTGCTATGACCTTCTCTGAACTTCAGAATAACTGTAATTAGGAGAAATGTCATTTCATCCCTCCAGGAAAGAATATATCTCAGGACATGATTAGAAGCTCAGAGAATTTCTTAACCCCGAATTTACTTGTCCTTCCTTCTTCCATTTGGCTAGACTGAGACTCTCTCGCACTGCTGATGAAATACTCACTTTTCCACTCAAGCCGCCTGGAAACTCCTCGGGACCTCTGAAAGGGCTGCCTCTGAGCAGAACGCTCCCTCTCCCCAGCACAGAGCCCCGCCGGGCAGAGGCCACTGGCTGCTCTCCCACCCCAGAATGTGGATCTTCACAAGAGGCCTGTGTCAACAGCCCTATCAGGAAGATCACATGACACAGCCTTTGTCTCCTTCCTGCTGGTGTGTCCGTGGTCATGACCAATGACTGCAACAGGGGACTGCCAGGGGAGGAAAAACTCTTCATCTGTATTCTAGCTGTCAAAGAGGAAGACAAGACACCTCCCCAGCTGCCTTCCACCACAGCCCAGAAAGGCCCTGCTTCTCCTACCTGAAGGGTTCGGTGCGGGAGAGCAACTAGAGACACAGGAAACTAGGTCTCCAGCCAGGAGCCCACTGTCCTCCCTCCATGGAAATGAAAGACAAGTTGCTTTGATCACCTTGGAGACCAACCACCTCCTTCTTCTGAAAGCTAACCCCACCTTAGCAGCAGCTGCCTCCCCTCCCCCTAGGAGCCCCACTCCCTCCACTCGGCTTGAGTATCAGGCTAATCAGTTTGATCTGACAGATTTTAATTACATTAATTAGGGCTTTTCTGAATAGGCCTGATTAGCATCCTACCAAGGGTTCTTTGGTGGTATTTTTTTTTTTCCTTCTTCTCTAAAGCAGCTCTGCTAGCATCAGGACTAATACTTTCATTTCTTCAAACAATGGTGACATTTTTGTCTTGCGGAAGGTAAATAATCAGACATTTGGAGGTGCCGAGTGTGAGAGTGTGTTTTATAATAATATCACCCATGAGGATATGGAGTAGGCTCTGCATCTATCTCATGAAGCTTGGTGGTGGAGAAGAGATTGTTTAGGACATTTCTCTAGAACACAGGCATTGGTTTTGTTTAGCTTTTGCCTAGGGAAAACTCTACATTGAGTTTTAAAGATCCAGCCTCTTCCAAATCTTCCCCCACACCCACAATCAGACTGAAGCACAAAGATATTCTTACCTCTCTGTGTCATTTTGTCAATCCCATTTTAGAGAGAATCAATGATAGTCGCAGAAAAGCAGAGATTTAGCCTTTGTCTCTCCATTTGTTTCTTAAAATAAAAACACCTTGAGTGTCAACAAGGTTTTTACTGAAAACATTTAACTACTTTCAGCCACTAATAAAAGAGAACAACATTGATTTCTCAGAATACTGTACAAAGATTAGCATGGCACATATATTTGGCTTTGTTGATCATCTGTACTATAATTACTGCTTTAAAATATGCTGTTTTAAATAAGCCACAATAAATGAGGGCATAGTTCCAGACACCAGGAAGAAAATCTACCAAACTAAATAAAATCTGTTTGCTTTTTTAAACAGTCTAATATGAAACTAATTTTTTTTTAACCACATATCTCAAGGAAAGCAGTAAAAGTGTGGACTTGCAACTCTTAATTCAAGTTTTGCATTCTACAGACACCCAGTCTGCCCTCTGTGACTTGTGCAATAGCTATTTCTCTGGGGATTAACACTGTTATTGCCACTCACCTGAACAATGTCATAACAATGATGGTATGTTCCTGAATTAGCTAGAACCTTGGAAAGATGGATGAGAAATCGCATTTTCTAGCCACAGTAGCTTACCAGAAATATAAAAGTTCAAAAAAATCACTTAAAAATGTATTCTAATACCATATGCATCTCTCTTTTTTTTTAAGAGACTGGGTCTCGCTCTGTCATCCAGGCTGCCTTGAACTCCTGGGCTCAAGTGGCAGTCATCTTGCCTTTAAGGGTTATCTTCCATTTAATATTTCTAGCCCTTTGTTTTCTCTAGTCACTTTAAAGGGAAAGTGAACTTTCCTAAAGTGTCTATGTACTCACCTTTTCTTCATTCTGAAGGAAAAAAACTCAATGAAAATGATGTTCACTGCCTTTTTCTTATCACCTAAGTCTCACTGGAAATCAGAATGAACCTTTCTTCCTTTCCCTGGTCTTATCTAGGTGGATTGGATGTCTTTAGAAGGAACCTGACTTAATTCTGTCTTTGATAACTACCATGCTTATACCTGAGCTTAACAATCACAAGGATAGTGATGATCCATCCACCTGCATGGGAAGTAATGAAAGCCTAAACTTGTAGTGGTAGGTCTTTGATCCACTTTGGATCAGAAAATTAAGAATTTCCAGGAAGCACTGGCAAAAGACTGGAGAAACTGAAGGGTGGAAAGAGGTGATGTGATTTGAGGCCAGATACTGAACAGTACTGCTGCTCCTCTCATACCCAAATGCTTGCCCTGAGTTCGATACTATCTATTTTACCCTCTGCAATGATGATTTACTTCTGGCTTCCCTTGGCAAAAAGTACTAAGTGATTTATTAACAACAAAATAAGCCAACTCACTCACAGTAACCTAATGCCAAAATTTACCTAGTATTCCATTTAGTTACTTAATTATAACTTTAAACGCTTCTAAACAGTTCAAGAAAGAGAAATGGAATTAAGAGTCTTGTCAGCCAGACTCATAGAATGTTAGCAACAGAATTTAGTCATGAGCAGGAACAGAAAAAAAAAGAAAGAAAGAAAGAAAGAAAAAAAAAAGGGAAGAACAAAAAGTGATTAGTGGGAGAAAAAAAGAGTTTAAAGCTTTTGCTTTCCAAAGAAATTGAGAATTGTACAGCCAGTAGTAACTTTAACAATATAGACTGACATATACAAGTACATATTCACACATATAGTGGGGTTGAGGAGGTAGGGCATAAAACTAACACACAAAAGAAATTAAAGTAAGAAAAAACTAAATGGAAAAAGATTGCCTAGCTTTTAAAATATCCACTCCTGTGTAGAATAAGAAGATCACAACCCATTTCATAAAATTAAGATACACTGATGGTCACTGAGCAATCTTGATACCAATGACAGTTAATTCTATTAAAAATATTAAAATCTGGCCCAGGTGTGGTGGCTCATGCCTGTAATCCCAGCACTTTGGGAGGCTGAGGCGGGCGGATCACCTGAGATTGTGAGTTCAAGACCAGCCCGACCAACATGGAAAAACGCTGGGTGTGGTGGCACATGCTGTAATCCCAGCGACTCAGGAGGCTGAGGCAGAAGAACCACTTGGGGAGCCAAGATCGCGCCATTGCACTCCAGCATGGGCAGCAAGAGGGAAACTCTGTCTCAAAAAAAAAAAAAAAAAATTAAAATCTGAATATAAACTCTCCAAACATTCATTCAGTTAGCCAACGATTATTTACTGAGCTCCTGCTACATGCCAGGCACTGTGCTAAGCAGTGGGTATATGATATTCTGCAAAACTGACATAGTCTTTGCCCTCCATGGAGCTTATAATTAGGTGAGAGAGACCAACAATAAACAAGGTAATGTAAAAATAAATACCAATTATGGCAATTGTTTCTGTTGTGTGAGAGAAAATAACAGTGAAGGGAAACCGGGTGTTCAGAGAAGACCACTCTGTGAGGTGACTTTTAAGCTGAGGCGTAAAAGTGTCAGCCTTGGGCCAGACGCGGTGGCTCATGCCTGTAATCCCAGCACTTTGGGAGGCCGAGGTGGGCAGATCAGCTGAGGTCACGAGTTCGAGGCCAGCCTGGCCAACATGGTGGAACGCCGTCTCTACTAAAAATACAAAAATTAGCCAGGCATAATGACACATGCCTATAATCCCAGCCACTCAGGAGGCTGAGGCAGGAGAATCGCTTGAACATGGGAGGTGGAGGTTGTGGTGAGCTGAGAATACACCATTGCATTCTGGACTGGGTGACAAGAGTGAAACTCCATCCTCCCCCAAAAAAGTGTTAGCCTTGTAGAATGGGGAGAGAGGGGGAGTATGGTAGTTAAGTAACGCTGGATGAAGAGAAGCATTCTAGCACTCCAAAATCAGGAAGAACTCCGTGAGTTCTAGGATCTACAGGAACACGGCTGCAGCAGGGTGAGTATATAAGTTGAGGTACAAAACTTCACAGCCCGTGATAAGAGAAGAATTTGTCTCCTGAAGACCAGGTTTTATTCTGAGGACAACTCTAGAAAAACCAGAAGTTAAATGTTCATTCTTAATTTAACAATTTTTGTTCACAGTTTTTTTGTTTTTTTTTTTGGAGACAGTTTCACTCTTGTTGCCCTGGCTGGAGTGCAATGGTGCGATCTCAGCTCACTGCAACCTCTGCCTCCCAGGTTCAAGTGATTCTCCTGCCTTAGTCTCCCGAGTAGCTGGGATTACAGGCATACGCCACCATGCCCAGCTAATTTATTTTTGTATTTTTGGTAGAGATGGGGTTTCTCCATGTTGGTCAGGCTGGTCTCGAACTCCCAACCTCAGGTGATCTGCCCGCCTTGGCCTCCCAAAGTGCTGGGATTACAGGCGTGAGCCACCATGCCTGGCCCCACACTTAGTTTTTAAGGTAACACTGAGGAAATGTACTCTAATAGGAGAATAGTTATATGAATTAGAAATATCTGGTGATGAAATATTAGCAAAACATATAAAAATGTTTTACAAAATATATAATGAAAGGGCTGGGCATGGTGGCTCATGCTTGTAATCCCAGCACTGGGCAGCTGAGGTGGGCAGATCACTTGAGCTCAGGAGTTTGTGACCAGCCTGGGCAACATGGCAAAACCCCATCTCTACAAAAATATGAAAAATTAGCCACACATGGTGGCATGCACCTGTGGTCCGAGCTATCTGGGAGGCTAAGGTGGAAGGATTGCTTGAGCCCAGGAGGTGGAGGATGCAGTCAGCCAATATAGGGCCATTACACTCCAGCCTGGGTGACAGTGAGACTCGGTCTCAAAAAAAAGAAACAAGAAAGAAATACTAGGAAGAACGATGCCACCATGTTACCATGTTGATGTTGATACTGATTAATGCTAAGTGGAGGAATTATGGATGATTCTATTTTTTAATATAACTTTTTAAAAGTTATTATATGGTGAAACTTTTCTGGGGGGATGTTCAGTTCTATGAATTTTAACACATGTAGATTCATATAACCACCACCACTATCAGGATACACAATGGTTCCATCATGCCAAGAAACTATCTCATGCTATTGCTTCATAGTCACACCTGATAGTTTTATTTAATTTTTAGCCTTTTCTGTAGCTTCCAAACTCTCTACAATTAGTAGGTATTGCTTGAATTTTCAGGAAAAACAAACAAACAAACAACAAACGTATTTTAAGGTAATGAAACTAAAAGAACATAACAGCAATAACCTAAAGCAATGGCTTTTTTTCTTAATAATTATTTGAGAGAGATGTCTCAGATATTTTTCAATTTAGAATCTTCCTCAACTGGCTCATTCTGCTCCTGAGGAAAAATACTAACCTTTGAACAATGTGAAAAATACAATGTTTGTGGGTAGGGCCTGGGAGATGTTTTATGTTATCAAGAAGATTCTCCCAAAAGAACAATGACCATGAAAAGTAATAGAGAGACATACAGTAATAGTAATAGTAATGCCAGCTCAAAAGACCTAGGAGGGAGAACAAAGAGAACTGAACACAAGAAACAATGCTGCTGGAACTCCAAACATTGCTATGTGGTGCCACAGGATTCCAATCCAAGCGGTCCAACTTCAGAAGCAGTGTTACTATTACCTCTCCTAGAATATCATGTTGTTTATAGTGGGGAAAAAATAGGAACTAAAGGCCCATTAGTAGGAATGGTGGAATACACTATAGTCAAACATACCACTGAATGCCAGGCCAAATTAAGAGCTATAACAGTGGCCGTAGAAGGACTTTCATCATCCTTTTATTGACAAATGCAAGATAATAATACAATCTGTTTTTCAAAAACAATGACAGAGAGTGGGGGAGGGATAGCATTAGGAGATACACCTAATGTAAACGATGAGTTAATGGGTGCAGCACACCAACATGGCACATGTATACATATGTAACAAACCTGCACGTTGTGCACATGTACCCTAGAACTTAAAGTATAATAAAAAAGAAAAAAAATTTTTTAAAAAGACAGATAACACTATATATTTATATCTTAATTGTTCCTCTATAATTATATGCACATTTAGGAAGGTAATAAAAGATATACATTATGTTGTTAACATTGAAAAGGGAGCTTTTACTCTTAATTCATAACTGCAAATTAATAATAATTCTTTTAATTATAACAAACAAGAAATAGATGACCTTCTGATAATTTAGTCAAGTACGTATGTATCTGGACAACACCTAAGCCCACAGGATACAGGTTTGAACTGTGAAGTCTGCTTTACAGAGAACAGCTGCAGACGGCTGCTGCTACCAGGATTCTTAATCACTGAAAAAGTAGAACAGAAACCAGGAGGACAGTATATCTCTTAAGCAGACTATCTGAGAGTCTCTTCAATCCTTTTACTAGAAGGTAAATACACCCTGGCCTGCAGATAGACGGAGGTGGTGTGCTTGTATTCATGTGTGCTTATATGTGCACATGTGTTTATTCCAGCAACCCCACACTCTCCATTGCTCTAGTCTAGCTAGAATGATCCTGGAGAGAAGAGGACAAATCAATCAATTCAGCATGTCACTCTCAGCCATCTTAGGAAATCAGCTGCATGCTCTGATTTCTTCATTAATGTCAAGAGAAGAACAATGGGTCCCAGCCATTAAGCTCCTCACAGTTCAAGAAACAGTTAAGCAGATGATAATCAGTGCATGTAGCTGGGTCTCAAACATTTGGCTGCTTAATCATTTCTTCCTCACTGGGCAGTGCCCAAACACACAGGGAATATTTTGAATGCCTTGGTCTTAGTGATCAGGGAAAGTAAGAGGGTTTCAAGAGAGGTGTGGGTATTGTAAAGGGAGAGATGGAGACGGAGAATTTATAGGGGTGGACAGGCCAGAAAAATATCACTGGCAAACCTTTGCTAGGAAATGAAACCATTTCTTAATTGCCATTCGGGAAATAGGCTAAACACAATCTCACTAAGCCGCTATGGACTAGTGAACTGATTAAGGCAGGGATGTCAGCAAGAAATACTTGTTTCTAATATTATATGACAATAGATTTGTGACTAACCCATTTAGTACTATTGTTTCACAAACTAGCTTATTTTAACTTTTAAAGTAACATTTTAATCATGCTTCACTGAACACATCAGGGGTAAAATTATACACTTGAATTTAATAATAAGGGAGACAGAAGGAAGCTAATTCCAGGTGGCCTATATTTCGATCAGTATAAAATAAAAACAATAAAAAATAGCTGTGGTTGTTTCCTGAAATGAGTGGGTTTAGGAATATAGACTTTTTTGATAAATTGGCACAATGTTTCAAAAACATTTATGAATAACCAAAATAGTAGCTATAGAGGACAATTCATCTTTCTATAATCAATGTGTTAGATTATACAGAGACTTAGACAAACATAACAGGATTGAGTCACTTTTTTTTTTTTTTTTTTTTTTTTTTTTTTGAGACGGAGTCTGCTCTGTCGCCCAGGCTGGAGTGCAGTGGCCGGATCTCAGCTCACTGCAAGCTCCACCTCCCGGGTTTACGCCATTCTCCTGCCTCAGCCTCCCGAGTAGCTGGGACTACAGGCGCCCGCCACCTCGCCCGGCTAGTTTTTTGTATTTTTTTTAGTAGAGACGGGGTTTCACCGTGTTAGCCAGGATGGTCTCGATCTCCTGACCTCGTGATCCGCCCGTCTCGGCCTCCCAAAGTGCTGGGATTACAGGCTTGAGCCACCGCGCCCGGCCTTGAGTCACTTTTTTCTTACACGAAAATAAACTTAAGGCAGCCTTTTGTGAATACACGAACCAAATATATTTTTATACTCTTGGATTTAATAAAATCCATCTACACAAAAAGGCTCTCTGTCTATTTTTAAAGACATGTCCTTATCCTTTGAGGAAAGCTCTGAGCCTCTCCTGACTCCTCCAATGCAGTCTGAGATAGTAAAGATGACCACAAGCAATCAAAGGGACTTCTTATAACATAGCTGTTTCTGAACTTTCTAAGTTTATGGTCTAATTATAAAGAGTGTGAACAAGAAAGAAGATTACTTACTTATTTAAAAAATGTTTTAAAAATACATACTCATATATTGTCTTATTTGATATTCTCTAGCAATGGGACATTAGAATTTACAAGTTCTATCCAAATCAAAATAAGGTTCCTAAAAATATACCTAGGAGAATAAAAATGTGTGTGAAATGGCAGTTGGGAGAGAGGATTCTGGAAAGATGATGGAATAGGGAGGAGTAGGGACCTGTCTTCTCAGCTAGAGAACAAACACACTAGCAAAATTTGTCTCATAACTATTTTGGAACTCTGGAGTATACTGAAGGCAAGCAACCTCTAGGGGAAGGCTTGGATGTCAAATTATGGTTAATTTTGGTCAATTTCAGCTCTTAACTCAGCAGCAGCTATCCATTCCCCACCTCTCAGCCCCATGGCAGGCAGCTGTGTATGTACTACCGGAGCAGCTTGCCAGGGTGTGCAAAAGGGACTCTATCCTCCAAAGATTAGGATCTGTGTCCTGACCACTGATTGCTGCTTTGGATCATGGAAGTGCAGACGCAGAGGCAGGCTGTCTTTGTTGCACATACCATCCTTTTATTACAAGATCCTCCTCCTCTAGCTAAAGCAATTGCCAGAGGTTTTAAAGGACCAGCATCCCTTTTCTTCTTCATTTTTCTCCTTTTCCCCTTTTGGGAGCCAGACATTAAAAAAATAGACTATGCAAAAACAATGCATAGAAGGAGTAAATTTAAAAGTCACCACATATGCCCAGTGAAACGTACAGGCTCAGAAAAGACCTGAGAACACCTTAAATTTGTACCTCAGGCTGATCCTTGGCACAGAGACAGCCTACAAGAATAAAAAACAAAACACGACAAAGACAAAAATAGCACGCTGGGTGCAGTACCAAATCCCAGTACTTTGGGAGGCCAAGGTGGGCGGATCACCTGAGGTCAGTGTTTGAAACCAGCTTGGCCAACATGGTGAAACTCTGTGCCTACTAAACATAGAAAAATTACCCAGGCATGGTGGCGCATGCCTATAATCCCAGCTACCCAGGAGGCAGAGGTTGCAGTGAGCTGAGATTCTGCCACTGCACTCCAGCCTGGATGACGGAGTGAGACCCCGTCTCAAAAAAAAAAGACAAAAATAGCAAACCATAGGAAAGGGAGAGAGTATGATTTCCAGTTATCACATTATTTGTTTCAAATGTCCAACGTCCAGCAACAATCACAAGACACACAAAGAAACAGGAAACTATGGCCTATTCAAAAGAAAGAAATAAACCAACAAAAACTGTCCTTAAGAAAGATGAGATAGCAGACCTACTAGACAAAGACTATAAAACAACAGTCTTAAATATGCTCAAAGAGCTAAAGGAAGATGTGGGGAAAGTCAAGAAAACAGTGTATGAACAGAATGGAAATAGCAATAAAAAGATAGAAAACCTAAAAAGAAACCAAGAAACTCTACAGCTGAAAAGTACAAGGACAAAAATGAAAAATTCACTAGAGGTATTTGGCCAGATTTGTGCAGGCAGAAGAAAAGAATCAGCAAACTTGAAAACAGGACAAAGAAAATGATTGAGTCTGAGAAACAGAAAGAAAAAAGATGGAAGGAAAGTGAGAAGAGCCTAAGGGACCTGTGGGACACCATCGGTAAACCAACATACTCATCATCATGGGAATCTTATCAGGAGAAGAGGGAAATAGGGTAGAAAGATTATCTGAGGAAACAGTGGCTGAAAACTGACCAAATTTGATGAGAGATACAAATATAAACATCTAAGAAACTCAGTGAACTTCAAGTATAATGAACTCAGAAATGCACACCAAGACAAATGATTGAGAAAAGTGAATCATCATTTACAAGAAATCCTCAATGAGATCATCAACTGATTTCTCATCAGGAATTTTAGGGGCAAGAAGGCAGTGAGCTAGTATATTCAATGTACTAGGAGCAAAGAAGGCAAACAAACAAAAACCCTCAACCAAGAATCCTATATCCAAGCAAAACTATCCTTCAAAAGTAAGGGGAAATTAAGACATTCCCAGATGAACAAAAGTTGAGGAAATTGGTTACCACCAGAACTGTCCTGCAAGAAATGCCAATAGAAGGCTTGCAGGTTGAAATAAAAGAACACTAGACAGTAACTTGAAGCCATGTGAAGAAATAGAGCCAGGAATGGTGGTACATACCTATAGTCCCACCTATTTGGGAGTGCTGAGGCAGGAAAATCACTTGAGTCTAGGAATTTGAGGCTGCAGTGAGGTATGATTGTGCCACTGCACTCCAGCCTTGGCAACAGGGCAAGACCCCATCTCTAAATTTTTGTATTTGGCTGATTTTTGTATTTTTAGTAGAGACAGGGTTTCACCAGGTTGGCCAGGCTGGTCTCAAACTCCTGACCTCAAGTGATCTGCTGGCCTCAGCCTCCCAAAGTGCTGGGATTACAGGCGTGAGCTACCATGCCCAGCTGTAAAGTTGTTTTTAACTCTACTGTTTTGTTTTCTACATGATTTAAGAGACTGTTACACTAAGAAACACAATTATTACTGTGTTTCTGAGCACACAATGTACAAAGATGTAGTTTTGTGGCATCAATAACACAGAGGTGAGGATGGAGCTATACATAAACAGAAGTTAGCATGCTATTGAATTAATTTAGTGTAAATTCAAATTAGAGTGTTGTAATGTGATCTCATGGTAAATACAAAGAAACTAGTTACAGAATATACAAATAAATGTGAATTAAAATGTTTCACTACAAAAAATCAACTAATCTAGCCTGGGTAACATGATGAAACCCTGTCTCTACTAAAAATACAAAAGTTCGCTGTGCATGGTGGTGCACATCTGTAATCCCAGCTACTTGAGAGGCTGAGGCATGAGAATCGCTTGAACTTAGGAGGGGGAGGTTCCAGCAAGCTGAGATTGCGCCACTGCGCTACAGCCTGCGTGACAGACTTAGACTCTGTCTCACACACAAAAAAATCAACTAAATTCTAAAGAGACAGTAATGCAGGAAATGAGGGACAAAAAATTGCTTCTCTATAAGGAATATAGAAAACAAATAGCTGGCCAGGCACAATGTCTCATGCCTTTAATCACAGTACTTTGGGAGGCTGAGGCAGGTGGGTCACTTGAGCTCAGGAATTCAAGACCAGCTGGGAAACATGGTGAAACCCTGTCGCTATGTTTAAAAAATTTATTTAAAAAACATAAATCAAAAAAGAAAACAAAAAGCAAAATAACACCTCATCAGTAATTATTTTAAATGTAAATGGATTAAATTCTCCAATCAAAAGACAAAGACTGGCAGACTGAATTAGAAAACATGACCCATGACCCAATTTTATGTTCTCTATAAAAGATTCACTTTAGATCCAAAGACAAATAAGTCAAAAGTGAAAGGATATAAATATATATCCCAGATAAATAGTAATTAAAAGAAAGCAGTGTAGGTATACTAATTTTAGACAAAATAGTCTTTATTTTTTTATTTTTTTGAGACAGGGTCTCTCTCTCTCTGTCACCCAGGCTGGAGTACAGTGGCATTATCAGAGCTCACTGCAGCCTCGACCTCCCAGGCTCATGCTATCCTCCCACCTCAGCCTCTTGAGTAACTGGGGCTACAGGCATGTGCCACCACACCCAGTTAATTTTTAAAGTTTTTATAGAGACAGGAGGGTCTCACTATGTTGTCCAGGTTAGTCTTGAACTCCTGGCCTCAAGCAGTTCTCCTGCCTCAGTCTTCCAAAGTGCTGAGATTATAGGCATGAGCCACCACACCTGGCCAAAATAGATTTAAATCCCAAGAGTTTAGAAGAGACAAAGAAGGATGCATTTTATTAATAAAAGTCTTAATACAGCAATAAGAAGTAACAATTACAAACATTTAAACACCTAGTAATAGACCATCATAATATAGAAAGCAAAAATTGATAGAACTTAGACTGGAGGGAGAAGTAGTCAGTTCTACAATAATAGTTGGAGATTGCAATACTTCACTCTCAAGAATAGAACAAACAGACAGAAGTAAGGAAATAGAGCACCTGAACAACACAACAAATAAATTATATTTAACAGACATATACAGGACATTCTATGCAATAATAACAGAACATATTCTTCTCAAGTGTGCATAGCACATTCTCCAGAATAGACCTATGAAACAGACTTAAAAAGAGTTTAGTGTCAGGCCCAGCATGGTGGCTCCCACCTGTAATCCTCTCAGCGCTTTGGGAGGCTAAGGCAGGCGGATCACCTGAGGTCAGGAGTTCAAGACCAGCCTGGGCAACACAGTGAAACCCCATCTCTACTAAAAATACAAAAACTAGCCAAGCGTGGTGGTGCACACCTGTAATCTCAGCTACTTAGGAGGCTGAGACAGGAGAATCACTTGAACCCGGGAGTTGGAGGTTGCATGAGCTAAGATCACTGCACTCCAGCCTGGGTGATAGAGTGAGACTCCATCTCAAAAAAAGAAAAAAGAGAAAAGAAAAAATGTAGTGTTATCTCTGAGTACAAAGGAATGAAGTTAGACATCAATAACATAAGGGAAACCAGAAAATGAACAAATTTGTAGAAATTTAAAACACACTATTAAACAATAAATCAAAGAAGAAATCAAAAGGGAAATTAGAAAAATAATTAGAGATGGATGAAAATAAAATACAATATGCCAAAACTTATGGGACGCAGCAAAAGCATTGCTAAGGGGGAAAATTTATAGCTATAAACACAAACAAAAATAAGAAAATTATCTCTGTTACCCAGGCTGGAGTGGGTGACCTAACTGTATAACTTAAGTAACTAGGAAAAGAACAAACTAAACCCAAAACTAGAAGATGAAGGAAATAATAAAGATTAGAGCAAACATAAACAAAATAGAGAACAGAAAACAATAAAGGAAATAAATGAGACCAAACACACTAGTTCTTAAAAGATAACAAAAAAAGGGGGCAAATCTTTAGCTAGAGGGACTAAGAGAAAAAGAGAGAAAACTCAAATTACCAAAATCAGAAATGAAAGTGGGAACATTACTACTGATTCTACAGAAATAAAAATGATTCAAAGAGAGTACCATGAATATTTGTATGCTAACAGATTGGATAAACTAGATAAGACAGACACATTCCTAGAAACAAAAAACCTACCAAGACTGAATCATGAAGAAATAGAAAATCTGAAGAGTCCTATAACTAGTATGGAGAATGAATGAGTAATAATAATAATAATAAATCTCTTGACAAAGAAAAGTCCTGAACCTGATGGTTTCACTGGTGAATTCTACCAAACATTTAAAGAACTAACACCAATCCTTCTCAAGCTTTAAAAAAAAATTAAAGAGAAAAGAACATTTCTTTATTCATTGTATGAGGCCATCATTATCCTGATACCAAAGCTAGTCAAAGACACTACAAGAAAACTGCAGACCAATATCCCTTACAAATATTGACACAAAAAACCTCACCTATATACTAGCAAATGAATTCAACAGCCTATTACAAAGATTAGGCCAGGCACAGTGGCTCATGCTTGTAATTCCAGCACTTTGGGAGGCCTAGGTAGGAGGATTGCTTGAGGCCAGGAGTTCAAGACCAGCCTGGTCAACAGAGCAAAAAGATTTCATCTCTTAAAGAAAAAAACATACTAAAAATTAAAGAAATATTATACATCATCTCCAGGTGTGGTTGGCTCATGCCCATAATCCCAATGCATTTGGGATGTCAAGGCAGGAGGATCACTTGAAGTCAGGAGTTCGAGACCAGCCTGGGCAATATAGAGGGATTCTGTCTCTACAAAAATAATAATAATAATAATATTAGCTGGGCATAATGATGCACACCTGTAGTCCTAGCTACTTGGGAAGCTGAGGTGGTGGTAGGGGATCACTTGGGCCCAGGAGTTACAGATTACAGTGAGCTATGATTGTGCCACTGCACTTCAGCCTTGATGACAAAGCAAAAACTCAGTCTCTTAAACAACAGATTTTTTAAAAAAGGTTAGATGGTAAATTTTATGTTATGTATATTTTATCAGAATTTTAAAAATTGAAAAAAAAAAAGAAACTACCCATGTTTTGGTATCTCTAAGCCCATTATTTCTATGTCTCTAAAATGGAAATGATAATACAACCCACCTCATATGGCTTTTGTGAGGATTAAATGAGAAAATATTTGTTAAGTCCTTTAGTGCTGTGCCAGACACAACAGTAAACTTTCAATAATGTTAGCTATTATTCTTACTTAAAAGTAACTTTAGTGAGTGGAAGAGAACTAGAATTAAAATAACCAATAATTGATAACAATTAGCAAATAGTAAGAAAGGTGCGGGTGCTTATGTCTTCAAATTTTACTTTAATTCAGGGTTGTCATGAAAATATGGTATTGGCTGGGTGTGGTGGCTCACACCTGTAATCCCAGCACTTCGGGAGGCCAAGGCAGGTGGATCACAAGGTCAAGAAATCGAGACCATCCTGGCCATGGTCAATATGGTGAAACCCCATCTCTACTAAAAATACAAAAATTAGCTGGGTGTGGTGGCACATGCCTATAGTCCTAGCTACTCAGGAGTCTGAGGCAGGAGAATCGCTTGAACCCAGGAGGCGGAGGTTGCAGTGAGCTGAGATTGTGCCACTGCACTCTACCCTGGTGACAGAGCGAGACTCTGTCTCCAAAAAAAAAAAAAAAAAAAAAAAAAAAAAAGAAAGAAAGAAAGTATGGTATTGTACTTTGGGAGACTGAGAAGGGTGGATCACTTGAGCCCAGGAGTTCCAGACCAGCCTGGGAAACATGATGAAACCCTGTCTCTACCAAAAAAAAAAAAAATTAGCTGCGTGTGGTGGTGGACACCTGTAGTCCCAACTACTGGGGAGGCTGAGGCAGGAGGATTGCTTAAGCCCAGGAGGCAGAGGCTGCAGTGAGCTGTGATTGTAACACTGCACTCCAGCCTGGGTGACAGAGCAAGGCCCTGTCTCTAAATAAATAAATAAAGTAGTCTTTAATATGCCTAGCTATTTTACTACTTTAATTTCTTGATAATTTCATGGGAAGATGTTCATTTCTTCTCTTTTTAACAAAGTCCATTTGTCTGGTTTTGTGAGAATCTACCTGTGGGTAAGGCATCATCTGCAACTGAGTCACAGCATATACTAATTGCAGAGAAAATGCCTCAGGGAAAATAAATAAGATTCCTGCATCTGATAGACTCAAGCCTATTAGAGGAGATAGCTATGGCCTGGGCACAAAACAATTAAAAAAACAAAACTGGGATGGGAATCAGAAGATCAGGCTCTAACTCCAACAGGGGCTTTCTGTTTCTTGTCTGTAAAATTAGACTGCTGATCTACTTCTCTTTAAGTTCCCTTTCAGGTCTAAATTTCAAAGCTGTGTAGTGTGGTTGTTGCCCTGGCACCTCTTACCACACACTGCAGAAAACTAACCTTGGGCATAGCCTGAGCCTCAGAAAAAATCATGGTTTCCCCCTCAGCTGGACTCTCCCCATTGCCTGGCGTTCATTCCATGTTTAGCACCTCGGTGCTCTCATCGGTTTCCACAACCTCAGTTTCAAACCTTCATCCTCAATCTTCTACCCTTCAATCTCAGGAAACGGAAGATCACTCTGTTTCACAGAGAAAATATAAACCACTAAATTATCCTCAACTTTCTACCACCCAAAGTTAAATTCTCCAACATCCTCATTTTTTTCTTTGGCTTCAGTGAAAGGGGTATTAAAAGGAGGCCGTAGACTGGACAGCACTTCTCCAGGAAGCATTCCCTTGCTCCCTAAGCTTGGGCAGATCCCTCTGCTGGGTCATCCCCGAAGATCCTGGGACTTCTACCTTCATTGCACTTATCACGGAACCATATATTTAAAAGATGTCCATTTACTTTTCTGTACATCTCAAGCTGTAAGTTCCATGTGGGCAAAAGTTATGTCTGGCTTATTAATATTTGTTTTCTCTATATAACGCAGAAGTTGTTCAATACATATTCTAAAAATTGAAGAATAAGTAAGTTTCCCAATAAACTTATCAGAATGCCAAACTCTTGGCACCACTTGGGCTTTGCTTGCAGGTTCTTTCCAAAACAAACTTTTTTATTACTATAAAAGCAATGCATATTCATTATGAAGAAAAAATCAGAAAAAAACAAAACAAAAGAGAATACAAATGACAGAAGGCTCCAACATACCAACTATTGTTGTTAACTTTTTTGGGCATATTCTTCCAGAAGCTTTTAATCATATGCTGATATTAAAATAGGATCACTTCGGATATACAGATCAATATAATAATACAGAAATAGACCCACACATATTTGTTCTACTGATTTTATATGAAGATGCTTGAGCAATTCAGTGGGGAAATGGAAAGTCTTTTTAACATACGGTGCTGGACCAACTGTATATTCACATGGCAAAAAAATGAAAATTGACCCTTATCACCATACAGCACCATACAAATAGATTATCTCTAAATGAATCTTAGACCTAAATGTGAAACCCCAAACTATGAAACTGCCATAAGAAAATATAAGACAATATATTTACAACCTTGGAGTCAGCCAAAGTTTTTTAGATAAGTTCCTCCCTCCCCGTCAAAAAAGGCACAAACCATTAAGGAATAATACATTAGGCCGGGTACGGTGGCTCACGCCTGTAATCCCAGCACTCTGGGAGGGTGAAGTGGGCGGATCACAAGGTCAGGAGATCGAGACCATCCTGGCTAACACGGTGAAACCCCGTCTCTACTAACAATATAAAAAATTAGCCGGGCGTGGTGGCGGGCGCCTGTAGTCCCAGCTACTCGAGAGGCTGAGGCAGGAGAATGGCGTGAAACCGGGAGGCGGAGCTTGCAGTGAGCCGAGATCGCAGAGTGAGACTCCGTCTCAAACAAAAACAAACAAACAAAAAAGAATACTACATTAGACTCCCTCAAAATCTAAAACTTTTGGTTTTGAAAAGACATCATTAAGAAAGCAAAATGGACTGGGTATGGTGGCTCACTCCTATAATCGCAGTGCTTTGGGAGGCCATGGTGGAAGGACTGCTTGAGGTCAGGAGTTTGAGACCACCCTGGGCAATATAATGAGTGTGAGACCCCATCACTACAACAAAAGAAAAAAATCTTTTTTAATTATCTAGGTTGTGCACTTGTAGTCATAGCTACTCTGGAGGTCAAGGTGGGAAGTTTGCTTGAGCAAACTCCAGGGAGTTTGAAGTTATAGTGTTACTGTACTCCAGACTGGGTGACAAAACAAGACTCTGTCTCAAAAACCAACCAAACAAACAAACAAACAAAAACAAAACAAAACGGCAAGCCACAGACTAGGAGAAAATATTCACAACAGATACATCAAACATAGGACTTATACCCAAAATATATAAATACATAAAGAACTCTCAAAACTTAATAAGAAAACATAAACCAATTTTTTTTTTTTTTGATACGGAGTCTCACTCTGTCGCCCAGGCTGGAGTGCAGTGGCGCGATCTCGGCTCACTGCAACCTCTGCCTCCCGGGTTCATGCCATTCTCCTGCCTCAGCCTCCCGAGTAGCTGGGACCACATGCGCCCACCACCATGGCCGGCTAATTTTTTGTATTTTTAGTAGAGACGGGGTTTCACCATGTTAGCCAGGATGGTCTCGATCTCCTGACCTCGTGATCCGCCCGCCTCGGCCTCCCAAAGTGCTGGGATTACAGGCGTGAGCCACCGCGTGTGGCCACCAATTTTTTTAATGTGCAAAATAGTAGAATAGAAACTTCATTAAAGAATATATACAATGGCCAATAAGCCCATGAAATGATGCTAAACATCATTAGTCATGAGGGAAATGCAGATCCAAATACAATGAGGCCAGATGCAGTGGCTCATGCCTGTAATCCTAACCCTCTGGGAGGCCGAGACGGGCAAATTGCTTGAGCCCAGGGGTTCAAGACCAGCTTGGGTAAAATGGCAAAACCTCAGCTCTACAAAAGATTAAAAAAAAAAAATTAGCCAGGCATGCTGATGCACGCTTGTAGTGTCAGCTACTAGGGAGGCTGAGGTAGGAGGATCACCTGAGCCTGGAGAGGTTGAGGCTGCAGTGAGCCATGATGGTGCCTCCGCATACAGCCTGGGTGACAGAGTGAGGCCCTGTCACGGAAAAGAAAAAAAAAAACAAAAACAAAAAACAAAAGCAAAAAAACCAAAAAGTTGAAGAGACTGGTATCTCCATACAATGGACTACTCAACAACATAAAGGAATAAACTCTTGATCCACGCAGCAACATGGATGAATCTCAAAATCATTATACTGAGTGAAAGAAAACAAAACAAGTGCATATTGCATGTTCTTGCATATTTGATCTACTGACTTTAGACAATGTATATTTGATCTACTGACTTTAGAAAAAGATGCTCAGGCAATTCAGTGGGGGAATGGAGAAAGTCTTTTTAACATATGGGGCTGGACCAACTGGATATTCACATGGCAAAACAATTAAAATTGACCTTATGTACCATATATCGCCATACATGTAAATTAACTCTTAATGAATCTTAGACCTAAACGTACAACCCAAAACTATGAAACTGCTATAAGAAAACATAGGGAAGGCCAGGCGCGGTGGCTTACGCCTATAATCCCAGCATTTTGGGAGGCCGAGGCAGGAGGATCACAAGGTCAAGAGATCAAGACCATCCTGGTCAACACAGTGAAACCCTGTCTCTACTAAACATACAAAAATTAGCTGGGCATGGTGGTGCATGCCTGTAGTCCCAGCGACTCAGGAGACTGAGGCAGGAGAATCACTTGAACCCGGGAGGCGGAGGTTGCAGTGAGCTGAGATAGCGCCACTGCACTCCAGCCTGGCAGCAGAGCAAGACTCAGTCTCAAAAAAAAAAAAAAAAAAAGAAAAGAAAGAAAACACAGGGAAATATATTTACAACCTAGAAAAATACTAGAAAATACATAAGTGGCAGGAGACAGATCAATCAGTGTTGGCCTGGAGATGAGGGTGGAAGGAAAGAAGGATTAATGGATTAGAAAGAGACATAGGAAAACTTTAGGGGTAGGGGTTGCTAATGGAATGTTTATCATCTCAATTGTGATGATATCACATGTGTCTGCAGATGTCAAAATGTATCGAACTGTACACTTTAAATATGTGCAGTTCATTGTACTTCAATTATACCTTAATAAGGTAGAAAAATAAAGCCAAAAATGGGATCATACATACCTATACTTTTTAACTTGATAATATGGTGTGAACACATTTTCATATTAATGCCTATATTTCTGTACCATGTTTTAGTGTTCCATTACATGAACATACTCTGATTTATTTAACCAAATTCTTGTTATTGGATATTCAAGTTGCTTTCAACTGTTCACTATTACAAACCGCAAATAACAGTATTTTCAGAGAGGCCATGTATAATTCTTAGTTGCATTACCTCAGTTAGTTAAAATACTACACTATGAAGCAAAGGTCCAACATTAAAATTCTGTTTCATAGCCATGAACTTGGACGTAACCTTAGTCTTGGATTGCTGTGCTGAAAATATATGCGATGGACCCAAAGACACTGGACCACCTCAGTGTGAGGAAAAATCACCAGAAATCCAGCCCCGCCAGAGGAAAAAGAAACATATGCTGAAATGGCAGATCAGCCACATTATCTCCAAAAGCAAAGAATATGATTAATCAGCCTTAAGAGAATCATGAAAGAAAAAAAATATTTATTGAAGGTATTCAATGTGTTTTTTGGGGTAGAAGAGGAATGCAGAAGAGCCCTCCAAGGCACATAACACAATCTCAACTCTATTGGTGCTGAAAGCCGATCTTGCACTGAGGAAAGTGACTTAAGTAGGTAAATTCACTATTTGCAAACTCACTCCAGGGGATCATGTGTACTGAACTAAGTTCCAGCTGTAGGAATAGCCTGAGACCCAGCATTAGGAGCTGGTGAACAGTCAGCAAAGCAGCCAAAGGACATTTCTCATGGGTTTAAAAACAATTTTTTTTCTCTCCCCACAAATAGAGGGTTTTTCTCCCCCTCATTTGTAGGACATTCTCAAGTGATGAAATCAAAACTGCTTAGAATAGAAGAATATACATTATTCAATAATTATCTGGTACTTTTAAGATAAAACCCTACACTGATCCACTCTCATTCTCTCCCCCATTCCTCCTGGTCCCCCACCACCTATTTTTCCATGCAGTCTGTACTTTATAACTCTTTCTCTTCCTGCTGGAGCAGACCTCTCCCTCATGCCAAAACTCCCCTTTGAAGTCCGCCCTCCCATTAGGGCTTTGGTGTAGGTATTCAGACTGATCACACAAGCCCAGCAGAAGTCCCGGACCATCCACATTCTGTCGTATACAGTTGTTTCATGTGGCCTGTGATTTACAGTCTTAATTAATGCTCAAAAGAAGAAGAGCACATCTTTGGTGGAGTTTTTCCCCCCTTCTTTCTACAAAACAGGACTCTTGGGGTTTCTGTGGACATTGTGCAGGATGGTTTTGCCAAATGGAATGAAGCACACTTAATACTTTTCCTTTATAACCTTTGCCATAAATCAGCTGGCACTCCGTTTGCACAAGTGCAGCGATTAATGTCTTGCCCCTCCCCCAGCACTTCCCGAATTTTAAACAAAGTAGGAATAAACTGAGGGTGAGCAGAGCCAGCGGGCCCAGTAAATCAGTTTAATGAGATTTGAATAGATCACATAGGACATATTGTGGAAGAATAAGGTGGGTGGTGGGGATCCGAATTTCAACAACGTGGGAGTACTGGGGGCTGGAGAGGGAACTGATGCAAGTTGCGGTAGGCAATGCTCAAACTCTGACACATGTCTTTGGTAAAAACAGCACATCTTACATTCTCCTTCCCATTTGCTGAAACTTACTGCTGTGACTCGTTTAGATTTAGCGCTGCTTCCTGTCTGTGGTTTTCCTGGTCCATGTTCTCCCACAGTTGGAGAGATTTTTGCTTGCTTCTTCTCATCTATGACTGTGTTGATCTGCATTCATTCTTACTCTATGGTCTCCTTTCTACAAACATACATCCTTGTATGCACAAACAACTTCCTATATAAGACAGGAAAAATAAAGACCTGCATATCTAAGGGCTGAACTAAGTTAAGAAGAAGCTAATTATTGGGTGTCATCCATCCACGCTGGACAGCCAGAGGCTGCTTAGTTCACCCTTCATTCACTGTCACTTACAGATAGGAAATTTACAGTCCTCTCTCCCTCCCACTGCACCAGACGAAAACATTGTTCAGTTTTCTGCTCTTCATTTTTTTTTTATTATTATTATTATTATTTTTTTTTTTTTTGAGATGGAGTTTCACTCTTGTTGCCTAGGCTGGAGTACAATGGCATGATCTCGGCTCGCTGCAACCTCCACCTCCTGGGTTCAAGTGATTCTCCTGCTTCAGTCCCCTGAGTAGCTGGGATTACAGGTGCCCGCCACCACACCCAGCTAATTTTGTATTTTTAGTAGAGACGGGGTTTCTCCATGTTGATCAGGCTGGTCTTGAACTCCCGACCTCAGGTGATCCCAAAGTGCTGGGATTACAGGTGTGAGCCACCGCGCCCAGCCGTTTTCTGCTCTTTAAATCAAATATACACACAGGATTCTTCTTGCATTGAATACTATATTACAATGAAAAAGAAAACCTTAAATCTTTTCTCAGAAAAGTTGTCTGATTACATATTTCCTTAATATCACTCACTGAGAAAAAGTAGACCATCCTAAGTACCTCTGTTAAGACAGTTCTTACATGTTAGAGAATATGAGGGAAGATAACTGAAAGAAAGGAAAAGAGAAATGAAATAAACTGCCTTCATAATGTTTCATTTAATTTCAGAAATGCATGAGGTCTGTTTCAAAACTTATGAGTCCCCTGTATATGAGATTGCCAACTTTTAGTCATGCTTATTATTCTTATTACTCTCTATGACTAAACACCAGAAAGACATTAGTTTAGTATGTTAGAAGGTCAACCGACCTTATCAGGATATGCTGCATAAACAACTTATTAACTCCCCAAAGGGTATCAGTTTGATAATATGATGCATAATAATGCTATGTTATTACACCTTTGAGATTTTATTCTTTTTTCTTTCCTCAGGCGAGAAATGAAAATTACTCTTACATATATCCCTCCTCTCACTTAATCCTGAACACGCTAAGCAACCTCTTACTCTCATACTGAAATATTTATTCTAAAAAGCAGATTCAAGATTTGACTATTCCAAATCTGGGTTTCAACTAGAAAACAATTCAAAAAAAGAAACACAATCCTAAGCTTGCTTTACTATGGATAATAAATACTAATTAAATAGTGTTTTAAATATAGCCAGATACTCAACCTGAGGAAAGTCAGTGGGCTGAAAGTTATGGATCTTTTATGACAAATTAGACCTCTTGTGCTTCTGGATTATTTTGTACTACGGATTATGTCAAGCATATGGCATAAAAGTTAACTAATTCACCAACACAAAGGAATACAGCTGTGAGAGAGCCTCAATTACACAAGAACAATTTTACATTTTAACATGGAGGCCTTTAGTGCTTTTTCAAACTTAACATAAGGTCTCCATCTCCACCGTTCCTCGGGAAAGAAGTTGATTGATAACATATTTTAACTTTAGATTGCTCAGACATGGTGTGCTTGCTTAAAAAGCCTCACCTCTATACAGCATTATTTATTTTTAAATCTTTAATTTTACATTTTTTTTTCTTAAAGAGATCAAACAAGTTCTACCTTGCCAAGGGAAGGAAGAAAATATTCAGCAGACACACGACTGTGGAATTCATTCACAGGTACCAAATAGCCAACACCCACCCTCCTCTCCATAGAACTGTTGCCATTTCCATTTTGTTGTTGTTGGTTATGAGCACGGATATGTTACCTGACACATATTTTAATTTCAAATCTGATGGCTAAGATAAAAGAGGGATTTCAGTATCTCTCCTTCTAGAACATGGCAAATAACCTCCTGAAAGGATGAGCTAAACACAGTGTCTGGCACACAGTGGTGTATAAAATCAGTGTGAAAAGCCCATGGAAAAACCAGTGCCTTCATTTGTCCTCTACTGGCCAGAAAAAGATTCAGATTTGGTGAGATTTAAAAAGCTCCACATCGTCTTATGTGACTTCTTCCACTGGACAGATGATTACGAACGAAGAAAATAATCGTTTGAATTTATAGTATAATGACCATTGCAATCATCACATGTCTGTCTTATAAGAAAGGCATTTCCTTTCATAGAAGAGATGTCCAAGACAAGTTTAAAATTTCAACTGAAGTCTTCATCGTTACCATACATGCAAATAAAATAAGGTGTCGAGAGTATGTTTAATCCTCTGAATGAGACAGTACTAATTACGTGTGGGGGGGAAATGTAGTAAAGAAACAATAATATATTAACATATGACCATTTTTTAAAGGCCGTTTCTTGAAATGTTGAAGAAAAGTATAGGCACACAAGTGCTTGCATTTAATTTTGGGGTTCATGGCCATCTGCAGACAGCCGTAGGACCATGCTCCATGGGAAAAGATGGCCTGCCAGGCACAAAAGGAATCAAACCAGCTTCAGGAACACCAGGAACACTTAAATTAACACGTAGGCACTGATTTGAATTTTTTTTTTTTTTTTTTTTCCGAGACAGGGTCTTGCTTTGTTACCCAGGCTAGAGTGCAGTGGCAAAAGCATGGCTCACTGCAGCCTCAACCTCCTGGGCTCAAGCAATCCTCCTACCTCAGCCTCCCAAGGACCTAGGACTATAGGCTCATGCCGCCATGCCTGGCTAATTTTTAAATTTTTTGTAGAGACGTGGTGTCACTATGTTGCCTAGGCTAGTTTCAAACTCCTGTTCTCAAGTAATCTCCCATCTTGGCCTCCCAGAGTGCTAGGATTATAGGCATGGGTCACCGTGCCAGGCCAACCTGATTTTTCTGAATCTTTTATCAGAGAAAAAGTAAAGATTCTGGTCACTTTTGAAATGGGGGTAGAAAAACAACTTCGAGTCAAATATCAGCCAGCAGATTCCGGCAGCACAAGCAGTGTGGCCTGTCCAGCCCTGGGACAATTGCATGCAAACAGTATCCAGCCCTGTTCCAAAGGACAGGATTTTCTAGGAAAGTTGTTTGGTTCCTACCCTAAGGAAGAACTAAAAGTCTACACAACAGAAATGATGAGAACTCAGCAAAATTCCTGTTAGATGAAGAAAACGTAATGACCTCCATTGCCTAATTTAGTAAAGCTTCCTAGAGGAGGGGAGGGCTGGTCAGAACTTACTTCAGATCATTAAAATTTAAACCACTGTTAAACACTACAGGTAGTCTTATTAAAGTGCCAGAATCTTACACACACTAAAGAAAATACCCCACAGTAGATGAAAAATAGAAAGAAAATAAAAATAATGTCCACAGTATATGATAGATTAAATAACCATTGAGAGGTGACAAAGATCACGTCCTTAGATCATGACAATTCCCCATTACTGACCAAATTTACTCTTATATCAAGACAATGCTAATGAATTAATTACCAGATTTCAAAGCACCAAAGCAGAACATTGGAAAAGATGAAGGAAATCGCTTTAACAGCACAAGAGAGGGAAGCAGACAGTCTGTCAGTAAGAAAGGAATGGGAGCTCAGAACACAGGACGAAGAGGCAAAAGAGTCACAGCAGCCTGAAGCCATTTAGAAAGAAGGGCAAAGACCCTGAACAGCTCCTTAATTAGTATTCATGGTGACGACATTGAATCTATAAGAAATAGTGAAATGATGTTCAATATCATTCAATATTTCATTCATATATTACAGGGGCTCATGCCAGTAATCCTAACCATTTGGAAGGCTAGGGTGGGAAGATTACTTGGGGCCCAGGAATTTGAGACCAGCCTAGACAACATAGTGAGACCCGGTCTCTTTAAAAAATTGAAAAGGCTGGGCGTGGTGGCTCATGCCTGTAATCCCAGCACTTTGGGAGGCCGAGGCGGGCAGATCACTTGAACTCAGGAGTTCCAGACCAGCCTGGCCAACATGGTGAAACCCCGTCTCTACTAAAAATACAAAAATTAACCAGGCTTGGTGGCATGTGCCTGTAACCCCAGCTACTTGAGAGGCTGAGGCAGGAGAATTGAACCCAGGAGGCGGAGGCTGCAGTAAGCCGAGATTGAGCCGTTGCACTCCAGCCTGGGCAAAAAGAGTGAAACTCCATCTCAAAAAAAAAAAAAAAAAAAATTAGCTGGGCATGGTGGTGGTACATGCCTGTTGTCCTAGCTACTCAGGAGGCTAAGGCAGGGGAATCGCCTAAGCCCAGGAATTGGAGGCTCTAGTGAGCTATGATCACTTTTGCCACCGTACTGCAGCCTGGGCGGCAAAGCAAGACCCCAAACTAAACCAACTAACTAAATAAATAATTTTTTTAAATATTCCACTTAGTATTTAGGGGTAAATGCCCAATTATCTAGAAGATTTGCATGGAATCTCACATTTCAAATTCTGCTAGAACAGCTTGCTCTTTCAGTGGAAGTACCATTACTTCCATTGTGACACCAGTATGTCTTCAGCTCTTTCTTACTTTATTTTATCCTTATACTAGTCTTTTCTGTAGGAGGATAGATACTGTAACTCCCATTTCAGAGATGAGAAAACATGAAGCAGAAAATGACTTCCTCTGTCTTCAGTCTACTTTGTGACAATCTCTTGATAGTTGGCACACACTTGAAGAAATAAACATTTCACTTTGAGGAGTGGAATGTTCCTTTTTGCTTCTTAATTAACTGCATGGCCATCATTATGTTTTCCTGCAACAGTACTTAAGAAAGCTTCTTCTTTGCCCTAAGGAAAGGAGTGGCAGCCTCTCAGGTTAATTCAGAGAAAACCAACCCTGTCTGGCTTACTCCACTCAAGATTTGGTTACTTGGACAAATTTCAATGAAAGGGAGACTGCTGATTTCTGCACTGCCACTCACTTCTCCAAGAGCACACAGTCTTTCTTGGCTTTTCCTCCATTTTCTGCATTTTCTACTGAAATGGGAGTAAGAGTAGGGAAGGAGCTTGGGAAGGGAAACCACCCAAACATAGGAAACTGGAAGTACTTAAAAAGTAAAAAGAAAGCATAACCAAAGAATCTGATGTCAGTAAGTCTGAAGTCTGCTCAGTTTATACTTGGCATCAGATTACACACTCTTGCCAACTTGATTTAGTGCACACACTTGTGTTTTTCTTAGATTATCAAAAATCAAATAAAACTATCTTTAAGAAGTTATTGTTATGAATGGCCTACTTTTTACTGTACTTATTAATGCTAGTCTTTTATAATAAGAGCCCAAATCCATACCAACAAAATGAAAGTCCTCAGAGGATGTGCAGGTAGACAAGAGGGGGAAAGGACTGGCATGGAGCCAGGTGTAGGTGTGACTGCGGGAAGGCCCTCTAGGCTGGCCTACTCAAAGTTCTCTTTTTATCCATTTGGAAATTGAGATTTAGGTGTGAAGGGACTTGCCCAAGTACTTAACCAATCTATAAATTACATAAGTCATAGAAGAGTAGTTTCATGTGGAATGCCAAGCACATTACTTTAGAATGTTCTATGAATTAGGGCAAACTCTTCCTTCCTCCTCCCCTTTATCAAATTCACCATGAAGGATAGGGGAAAAAAATGGTGGGGGATGCATAATAGAATACAAAGAACACTTAGGGATTTTGTAGACCTGGACTGGATCCAGGTTGGTCTGTATAAACTTTGGGCAAACTGTTTAATCTCTCCAAGTCTCAGCTCCTTCATCTGTAAAATGGGGACAGTATACTCCCCTGCTCCCCATCAATTCTCTGAGTTCTTGTCAGATAACATAAATGTAGGCCAGGCATGGTGGCTCATGCCTGTAATTCCAGCACTTTGGGAGGCTGAGGTGGGAGGATCACTTGAGGCCAGGTGTTTGAGGTTGCAGTGAGCTGTCACTGTGCCACTGCCCTCCAGCCTGGGTGAGGGAACCGGACCCTGTCTCAAAAATAATTTAAAAAGGTAAAAATACACATATAAATGTAAACTGCCTGGCATACAAGAAGTTCTAAGTAAATATTGGTTCCCTCTCTTTTTAACTTTTATGTTTTTGTTTGTTTTTTTGTTTTGAGACACGGTCTCATTCTATTGCCCTGGCTGGAGTGTAATGGTGTTATCTTGGCTCACTGAAACCTTCACCTCCTGGGTTCAAGCGATTCTCCTGCCTCAGCCTCCTGAGTAGCTGGGATTACAGGTGCATGCCACCACACCCGGCTAATTTTTTATTTTTGGTAGAGATGGGGTTTCACCATGTTGGCCAGGTTTGTCTCAAACTCCTGACCTCAAGTGATCCACCCGCCTTGGCCTCCCAAAGTGCTGGGATTACAGGCGTGAGCCACTGCGCCCAGCTCTTCCTTTCTTTGAAAATGGCTGGTGCAGTGGCTCACGCCTGTAATCCCAGCACTTTGGGAGGCTGTGACAGACGGATCACCTGAGATAAGGAGTTCGAGACCAGCTTGACCAACATGGTGAAATCCCGTCTCTTCTAAAAATACAAATATTAGCCGGGCCTGGTGGCAGGCGCCTGTAGTCTCAGCTACTTGGGAGGCTGAGACAGGAGAATTGCTTGAACCCGGGAGGCAGAGGTTGCAGTGAGCTGAGATCATGCCACCGCACTCCTGCCTGGGTGACAGAACGAGCAAGACTTCATCTCAAAAACCAAAACAGAAAGAAATTAAGCGAGCCAATAATAAACATAGTGCATCATTTATTACTTAGGGGCTGATATTCAATATACAAAATATTCACATCTACTTCTCCAACTACCCCATTTCATTTTTAGCTAGCTTCTTTTTGGCACAAATAAGTGAAAATGCAAATTGATCAAATTTTAAGTTCTATATTTTTTTAATTGTAGGGAGAAGAAAAAAATTAAAAGCTATAAACTCAGTATGAGTGATCTATATTTTAATCATTCATGTTATTTTCAGATGCTACTTGGGTAAATTTGTATGAGTAAATAACATATAAAACATATTAAATAACATATAAAATCATACAGAAGGTTCTAAGCTTTTTTTTTTTTTTTTTTTTTTGAGATGGAGTCTCACTCTGTCCAGCATGATCTTGGGTCACTCCACCTCCCAGGTTCAGGTTCAAGTGATTCTTGTGTCTCAGCTTCCCAAGTAGCTGGGACTACAGGTGTGCGCCACCATCCCCCGCTAATTTTTGTATTTTTAGTAGAGACGGGGTTTCACCATGTTGGCCAGGCTGATCTCAAACTCCTGGCCTCAAGTGATCCACCTGCCTCGGTCTAAGTGCTGAGATTACAGGCATGAGCCACTGTGCCCAGCACTTTTCTTAGAATATAAAACCCCATTATATCAAATAATGTATGTAGATACTCTGTCCCCAAGGATGTGGAATATAACTCCCTCCTCTTTGTGTGTGAGGTGGATATAGTAACTTCCTTCCAAAGAGTACCATATGAAAAGGTGGAAAAAATGGGTCATTTTTTCCTCTGGAGAAACCTGAAAAACACCACCTCAGCTGGGCGATCAGGTTAACGTCGACAGTGATAAGTCATGTTGATATATACTTTTGATATGATGTGATGAAATAGCACTTTACCTCTCTGGTCTTCCTCCAAAAGCCCATAACCCCAGACTAATCATGTTAAAAAAAAAAAAAAGGCATATTTCAATGAGGGACATTCTAAAAAACACCTGCCCACTGCTCCTCAAAACTGTTAAGGTCATGAAAAAAAGAAAATTCAGAGAAACTGTCAAGACCAGAGGAGTCTAAAGAAAACATGACCATTAAATGTAATGTGATCTCCTCAGTGTAATCCTGGAACAGAAAAAGGACACTAGGTAAAAACTAAGGAAATCTGAATGATGTATGGATTTCAGTTAATGACAATGTATCAACATTGGCTCATTAATTGACTAACGTAAGATGTGAATAACACAGGAAACTGAGTGTGGGGAATATGAAAACTATACTAGCTTCTCAATTTTTCTGTAAATCTAAGCTGTTCTAAAGAAGTATGGTCTATTTAGCACACTATAAATTATTATATTAACAAAACTACTTTAATAACGATACATTCCATTACTAGCAAATTTACTTTTTCATACCAAATATCTTTGATTCCAGTTGTATTTTTTTAAAGGTATTCTGTTGAGGAAATAGTCATCAAAAAAATCAAGATATTTCACAAAGGCTGAGCAGTTCAGATGAAAATGTCTTGGTATCTGCCCAGTTCTGCCTCCTAGTTACATGGTCACATATAAACCTCCTAAGCAATTTCATCTGTTAATTTCCTCACCAATAAATCCAAGAAGCTGGACTAGATTATCAGTACGGTTCTTTACAGCCCTACAGGTCCACCATGTTCAGTATCATTTCTCCAAAAGCCAGAGGCACACGTTTAAAATAAGAAAGAACTTTCCCACCCACACTCCCCCTGACCCTCAGCCCACCCCAGGCTTTATTTCTCATTCAAAAAGTGGGTCTGGCCTTTAATCTGCCCCTGCTTCCACGGTATCCTGATGACTGACAGAGTCAACCGTGAGGAGATGCCACTAAATCAACATCCTTCAGTGTCTCTTTCCAAAAAAGAAAAAAATTAGGCAGCTGGTCTTGAAATGAGGATTGTTCAGTTTGGTCAAAGCTGCTGCATCATCCATCATTGAGAGATAAGGGGACATTTGCCCAGGGTCAGACTGGCCAAGCAACTGTGTGAACTTACCCAAAACCCCACCTCTGCTTCCCTTTGCCTGTTTCTAAACTTAGTTGCTTTATTCATAACATGGTGCCCTCTGGCAGGGGTAAGGTGAAGGTGCGCAGGTCATCCTCTAAGGCCAGTTCACAATGGAGTCACACACCCAGACTCAGACACACACAGAGCAAGAGTGTTTTCTATTAGCCTGTGTTCATTAATATTGCCTTCTGACTGCCATGTTGTGTTTAGAAAATAGATACATTTCTACAGCAACTTCCTATCATTTAAATATGTTTTAACTTAAAACTAATTCCAAATAAACAAGATCACTTTTTCAAAGCTGACAGAGCTGAACAAATACAAGTTGTCCATTGAGCAATGAGGGGGTTGGAGCACCAATTCCCTTCTGCAATCAAAAATCTGCATAAAACTTTTGACTCCCCCAAAACTTAACTAATAGTCTCCTGTTGACCAGAACCAATAACATAAGCAGTCAATTAACAAACACATAAATGGATGAGTATCTACATATATTTTATGCAATCATCATGCATTTTTCTTAATTTCTTCAATATTTCTAGGCTGCATGGTTCATCTAGGAGTTTCTTCAAATTGTTGCAAATCTCCAAAAAATTTCCAACATATTTCTTGAAAAAAAAATCTGTGCGGCCAGGCACGGTAGCTCACGCCTGTAATCCTGGCACTTTGGGAGTCCAAGGCAGGCGGATCACGAGGTCAAGAGTTTGAGACCAACCTGGCCAACATGTCGAAACCCCGTCTCTACTAAAAATACAAAAAATTAGCTGGGCGTGGTGGTGCACGCCTGTAATCGCAGACACTCAGGAGGCTGAGGCAGGAGAATTGCTTGAACCCGGGAGGCAGAGGTTGCAGTGAGCCGAGATTACGCCACTGCACTCCAGCCTGGGTGACAGAGTGAGACTTCGTCTCAAAAAAAAAAAACAAAAAGAAAAGAAAAAAATCTGTATATAAGTGGACCCTCAAAGTTCAAACCCTTGTTCAAGTGTCAACTTTTCAAATCTTCTTTTGTCCTTTATGACGTAAACACAAAACTAATTTTCCATCTACCATTTAGTCATTTGACAGACATTTATTAAATGCCAACTGAACGTCTGCTTGTTAATCTACTGGTACCCAGGGTACAAGAATGAATAAGACATAATACATGTCCCTCACTCTCAAGTCAAGTTCCCAGGCTAGAAGGAAAGATAAATGAAAATAATGTTAATTTTAAAAAAGTAAATAAAAAGATAAATGTAAATAATTATATGTCATAAGTATACAACAATATGAAGAAAGCACTGAAGATTCATAGCAGCATTTTTCTCAACAGCTAAAAGGTGGCAACAGCCCAACATCTATCAACAAATGAATGAATAAATAAAATGTGGCAATCCATACACACAATGGAATATTATTCAGCCAGATAAAGGAATGAAATTCTGAGACATGCTACAATATGCATGTTCCTTGAAAACATTATGCTAGGCTAAGTGAAATAAACCACACACAAAAGGCCAAATATTGTATGATTTTACATATATGAGCCAAATTCATATAAACAAAGTATAATAGAAGTTGCCAGGGGTTGAGGAAGGGGAAAAGTTATTGTTGAATCAGTAAAGAGCTTTTATTTGGGATGAAGAAAAAAATTCTAGAAACAGATAATGTTGACAGTGTGCACAACATTGGGAATAAACTTAATGTTACTGAATAGCACACTTGAAGATGGTTAAAATGGTAACTTTTGTCATGTATATTTTACTACAATTTTTAAAAAATCACACTCTACTCCCTGCAAAAAAAAGGGGGAGGGGGGAATCAGAAAAGTATCAAAGATCAAAATAAGATGGGATTTAAGAATTTTTGTTTTATATTTTTGGATAGGTAATAGACTACATGATTCAAAAATCAGAATGATATAAAAAGATAAAAAGGGAGAAGTCCCACCCTCCGTCCTATCTCCACCCATGCCCTTCCCACCCACCCCTTACATCCACACCTGTCCATCAGAGACCACTGTTATTGCTTTCTTCTTTATTCTTCTAGTGTTTCTTTAGCAAACAACAGCAAATCTCTTTTTCTCTTTCTCATACAAAAGGTGGCATATTCATTGTTTAGCACCTTGCCTTTCATTTAAGTCTTGAGGAGTCTGAAATCTCAAATGCCAAACCCAAATGGGATAATTTTACACATTTGTGGAAGGGACAGACATTTTCTTTACCTAAGTAGCACTTTTTAACAAGTGCAGAGAAGTTCATTTTCTACTTCATTAACAAAAATTTTTTAAAGGAAAGAAAAGAAGAGAAAGAGAGAAAAGAAATTTTAACTTCAAGAAGCATTAAGGATGGCTGACTTGCCCTGGGGGAAAAGTTTACAATGTGTAAAGCTCCTCTTTCAAAGCAGCCTTATTTCCATAGGCAGCTAAGAGATTACCACCTTGTAAAAGAAAGGAAGAACCGCAACCTCCCCACCTTTGAGTTATCCATCCCAGCAAAGGGAACCCTTGGTTGGGGGTGGCCTCTAGATGACCACTGCTCAGACTACAAGGGCAAGGCTGTGTTCTTTTAAATTTAAGGAAATTCACCGGGCATCCCAGGGGGCTGTATCTTGAACTCTATGAACCTATTACGTCCCTGTGTCTCCTTCTCTCTCCTCACCCCCATCTCACAGAAAGACAAGCAAGACAAAGCAAAACCCCTGCCCACCATCTTCCCAAACTATTTTTGATCACAATAATTTACAGCTTTGGATGTTTTAAAAAAGAAAGAAAGACACCTGTCACCAGAAAGCCAACAGCTGCCTTTTCAGGTTCTATTAAAAAATGTGTTCTATCTTCTCAGGATAAATCCAAAATTTGGAAATGTGATGATTATAGATTAACTTTAGTATAATATTAAATAAATTTATAGAATATTTAATTTAATATTATAGATTAAATATATTATCTATCATTTATTTAATCTACAATAAACACATTTGTTACAGATTAAATTTAGACTTACATTATAGATTAAAGGTAGATCATATATATTAAAATAATCTGGTTTCAATTTTTTTAAAAATCCTGAACACTTCAGCATTTGCATTCATCCAAGTCCTTTGTTCAATACTTTTCATTCAAGTTTTTTTTTGAACATTTCTTATGTGCTAGAAACTGTTTCAGACTGAAGACAACAGTAAACAAGGCAAACACATGAATTCCTTGTCCAGGGGCTGGCTGCGGTGGCTCACGCCTGTTATCCCAGCACTTGGGGAGGCAGAGGGGGGTGGATTACTTGAGCCCAGAAGTTTGAGACCAGCCTAGGCAACACAGGGAGACCTTGTCTCTACAAAGAAATAACAAATTAGCAAGGCATGGTGGTGGGTGCCCGTGGTCCCAGCTATTAAGGAGGTTGAGGCAGGAGAATAACTTGAGCCTGGGAAGCAGAGTCTGCAGTGAGCCATGATCGCACCACTGCACTCCAGCCTGGATGACAGAGACCCCGTCTCAAAAAAAAAAAAAAAAAAAAAAAAAAAAAAAAAAAAAAAAAAAAAATTCCTTGTCCTCATAGAGTTAGCATTCTGGTTGCAGAGACAGTAAAGAAGTAAACAAATAAATACATTTAGACAGTGACAAGAGCTATGGAAGAATAAAATAAAGCAGGATAAAGGGATTGGAGAGGAGGAAGCTCTTTTTGTTAGGACCAGCAGGAAAAGCCTCTGTGAAGAGGTGACCAAACCCATAAAGGGAGGGGAACAAGATTAGGGGGAAAAGAATTCTATCCAGAAGAACCAGCAAGTGAACAGAGACCGGGAGCCAAGGGCAGAGGACAGTGTGGCTAGCCAAGCGGGCAAGCAGCCACTTCAGCAGCGGAATCTCTACTGGTACATATGGGACCTCAAGAACTCTTGGTAGCATTAATGAAGATTACAATATTGGCTCTTGGTGAAAATGACTCTCAAAAGAAGAAAGGAACTTTAAGAAAAGGTCAGCTGGGCATGGTGGCTCACACCTGTAATCCCAGCACTTTGGGAGGCTGAGGCAGGTGGATCACCTGAAGTCAGGAATTTGAGACCAGCCTGGCCAACGTGGTGAAACCCTGTCTCTACTAGTAATACAAAAATTAGCTGAGTGTTGTGGCATACACCTGTAATCCAAGCTACTCGGGAGGCTGAGGCATGAGAATCATTTGAACCCTGGAGGTGGAGGTTGCAGTGAGCCGTTATCACGCAATTGCACTCCAGCCTGAGCAACAAAGAGAGACTCTGTCTCAAAAGAAAGAAAGAAGAAAAGAAAAGAAAAGGTCAAAAGGCAGTTTACAGGCAGGGTGAATGAAGATAAGTTCACTTTAGGCAGGTGCCTGTACAATATTTCTGTTTTAGAGGTATTGGGAAGGTTGATGATAAGCACTAAGCAATGATTAAAGATCTATTGTTCAAGAGTATGGCCAAGCATGATGACTCACACCTGTAATCCCAGCACTTTGGGAGGCTGAAGAGGTTGGCTTGCTTGAGGACAGGAGTTCGAGACTAGCCTGGCCAACATGGTGAAACCCCGTCTCTACTAGAAATACAAAACTTAGCCAGGCGTGGTTGCACGCACTTGTAATCCTAGCTACTGGAGAGGCTGAGGCACGAGAACTACTTCAGTTGAGAGGGTGCCACTGCACTCCAGCCTGGGTGACAGAATGAGACCGTCTCACACACACAAAAAAAGGACATGCCAAATCTTATACATCTAATGGCATATCTGTTCAGCCATCTGACAAATTAAAAACTGAAAAAGCAGAAAACAAATTTCAAAACTTTTCCTGCATTTTCAGATGGAGAAACAAGTAATCTTTTCCGTAGTGTATATCACTCAGCTTTGGCTCTTCAGAGTTCCTGAGTTTTCTGAAGTTGCTCTAGAAAACCATTCACCTGAACACATCTGGGGCAGGTGCTGGGAGAGGGGGACTTGCCAGCTGCAAAGCAAGTATAATGGTGGGCTGTGTGTGTAGGGGGTAATGTATAGTGTATGTTTGCAACACGTGTGCAGTATGTGTGGTGTGTGTGAGGGGTGTGTGCTGTGGGATGTGTGTGGGGAGTGGTGTGTGTGTGGGGGTGGTATGTCAGTGTGTGTATAATGTGTGTAGTATGTTATGTGTGAATGTGGAGGGGTGTGTGCATGGTGTGTGTGTGTGTGTGAATATGGAGGGGTGTAATATGCATGCGGTATGTTTGTGTGTATGTGGTATGTTTTTTGTGTATGTGTGTATGTGGTATGTTTTTTGTGTGTGATGTGTGAATGTGGAGGGGTGTGGTATGTTTGTGTGAGTGGTGTGTCAGTGTGGAGGGGTATGATATGTATGTGGTATGTTTGTGTGTGGTGTGTGAATGTGGAGGGGTGATGTTTGTGTGTGTGTGGTGTGTGAATGTGGAGGGTGTGGTATGTTTGTGTGAGTGGTGTATGAATGTGGAGGGGTATGATATGTGTCTGTATGTTTGTGTGTGTGTGGTGTGTGGAGGGGTGTGGTGTGTGTGGTATGTTTGTGTGTGTGTGGTGTGTGAATGTGGAGGGGTGTGGTATGTTTGTGTGTGTGTGGTGTGTGAATGTGGAGGGGTGTGGTATGTGTAGTATGTTTGTGTGTGTGTGTAGTGTGGTATGTGTGAATGTGGAGGGGTGTGGTGTGTGTGTGGTATGTTTGTGTGTATAGTGTGTAAATGTGAAGGGGTATGGTGTGTGTGTGCTGTGGTATGTTTGTAGTGTGTTTGTGTGTGGCATGTGTGTGAATGTGTGGGGGTGTGTATGTGAGTGACCGAGGCAGGAGGCTGACTGAGAGTAAGAACTTGGCCACCAAGCACAGTCTTCATTTAAATCGAATGTTGAGGTGAGCCCGAACCACTCCCAAGCCACCCACTTTGGCAATGCCACTAACCTGGGACTTCGGACTCCAACTCCTGTTCCTTGCACCACAGTAAGCAGTTTTGCAGGGGGCGAGGAGTGAGAAGGCAGGAGGGAATGAGGGGTTCTCACCCATGTGTCTGAGCACTGCCCTCAGGGAGGAGGGCATAGTGTACTCCATTCCTCACACTAGGCTCTGGCTCCCTTCGCACATACCCACCACCCTCCTGCTTCCACCCCTGGAAGGCAGGCTGCCTCCAGCAACCTGGACAGACCTAGGCAAGTCCTGGTATTCTCCCAGGCTGGAGACAGACTGAAGAGTTCAAGTCTCACTAAAAAAAAGGACCTAAGTGCCTTTTTATAATAAGTTTACAATAGCTGCAGTCAACATCAAGAAATCCCAGTGTAGGGTCAACTGCCCTTTCCACAGACCAGGCCCAAATCAGCAACAGAAGTTCCTCAGAGAGTCTTCTTAGCTCTGGGATTGTTATAAAGAGTAACACATTTAAGTCTTCGGTACATCCTGGGTAACATCTATAACAATGTAATTTAATTCTTTAAAATAGAAAAGCTAAACAAAACAAACAAATAGAAGAAAACTACCCCAAGATAAAAAGATACAATCAGAGAAGACAATAAAGATGAAAAGGTACACCCTATGGGCATTAACAGTGCAGGGCCTACCACAGCAAGAGCTTTCAAGTGGGACTCTGCAGGCTGGTCCTGCTGCTACTCGGTGGCTGCAGCTGAAATCCCCAGATGTGCATTACTGAGAGGACACTTGCTTTGCCCTGCTCTTTTAAAACTGTAGTCCTGAGCAAGTCCACACACGTCAAGCTATCTAAGTGGATCTCCAGTACCCACAGGATGAGCTCAGTGACTTCCTGGGAAAGGCTCGAGGTCATCGCCCCATGCAGGTTCTTGGCCAAAAGTGAGTTGTGCAGTTAACAAATGAACCCCTGACACGACAGGGCACGTTGTGATAACACAGCTCCACAGTGTCATGCTTCAGAGAATTCTAGTTTTAGTACTTGATAGTTTTGGGTGCTTTCTGTGACCTTAAAACTACAATATTTTTAAAAAGTAAATGTAAAAATAAAACTTGCTGATAGAGGTGATAAGATCAATCAGCTTTAAGTTGAATTGAACCAAATTGGCCAATATGTTCACGAAATGGATTGATTTGATAAGGCGTGTGGTGTCTATGCTTAATTAAATTCTAAAGATGTAGATGTGCAGCCTGACATAAGGCTATAACTATCATCCATAACCATAGATTTCATGTTTGGGAGTCAAAAAAGTTGAGCTGATTCACCTCCTAATAAATAAATTCTTTAAAGATACATATATAAAATATGTATGATTATGCATTTGTAGTATTAAACTATCGTTTATTCATATTCTATTTATTAAGATTCATAGTAAGCTTTTCTTTGAAAAAGGGGTTCTGCAAGGATAAACAAGTAAGTAAAGGATTAGAAACACCTGTCAGAGAGTGCCTGTCAAACTCTTGGGTATCTCAAGCCGTGAGACTTAATTACGCAAGCTAAATTAGTTTGTAGAGGCCCTACGCCAAGCTTACCATACTCTGCAGAGAGGGGAACTGGACACATTGTGGGACCCCATAGCTCTCAGAGTGCCTGTTGGACTTCGCTGACTTTGACCTGCCATAGGGGTAACTCAAATATTCAGGAAGGGTCAGGCACGGTGGTTTATGTCTGTAATTCCAGCACATTGGGAGGCCCAGGCAGGTGGATCACTTGAGGTTAGGAGTTTGAGACCAGCCTGGCCAACATGGTGAAACCCTGTCTCCACTAAAAATACAAAAATTAGCTGGGCATGGTGGCGCATGCCTATAATCCCAGCTACTCAAGAGGCTGAGGCAGGAGAATTGCTTGAACTCGGGAAGCAGAGGTTGCAGTGAGCTGAGATCATGCCACTGCACTCCAGCCTGGGCAATGGAGCAAGACTCCATCTCAAAAAAAAAATATTCAGGAGGGAGAAGATAATCACATCACACTCAAGTCGGATGCTCACATCTTCCGTCCTGAGTTAGCTCCTTCTTTGGTTTCAGGGCTTTCTCTCCTACATGCACCCCTAATTTGTTCATTTATGCTTTCCACCTTGATACAGTTTTTCCCCCATGTGTATATATGTAGGTAGATTTTTTGCTCACCCTTTTCCTCCTTTACTGTAGCTCTGAATATATGCAACTTTTTGAAATAAGCAGAGCTGTGAGAAAATAAAAATATAATCCTGGGGGGAATGATTTGCCTAAAGAATGCTAACTACTCACCCAAGTAAATTTAAAACCTTTCTAAACATTTTTCCTTCAGCCTAGGGTGATCTAGCTCTTCGGACCAGAAGGAAGCGAAAGTCATCCTAAAAAACCCATGTAATATTTGCTACACTATAAATTGGAACTGGAATGAATCCACTTTGAAGTTCATGAGTAACATTAACCTGATTGTCACATACATACTTCAAATATATTTCATTCATTTGGAATTTGTCCAATTTCCTTGCTTCAAACATCTCTTGTCAAAGTTAATTTATGCTGAGAACCAACACCAAGCGCCTGACAACCCCCTACGCAAGTGTTCTAGGGAGGCAAGAGAGCTAAGACAGAAGGGGGCATGAGCGAAAGGGTAGACGTAGAACGTGGCAGAACATAACCACTGCTGTGAGGAGCCTGTGTTCGGTTGCTGGGGTCTTCGGGAGTCAGAGACGATGCCTGGCCATGGACCTGGCCACCTCTGCATGGAGACCCTAGTCTTTGACTTGGACCTTGTGGAAAGCGGAGTATTCCTAGAGGCGGAGTTGAAGGAGTAGACATTCCAGGTGGGAGCTACTGGAGACAGCAGAAGACAAAGCTATCAAGAGAAGAAAGACAAAGGCAGTACAGGCAATGGCCAGGAACCAAGCATCTATTTTAGGCAAAGCATCAGGGGAAGCCTTGGAGAAACAGGGATAAAGAGCCAGTGTCTAGTCTCTGCCTTTACTTCCAGTAAGGGGCACCATCAAAGAGCCCCCTACTCCCTCTCACACTCAGAAGTGGCCTGACTGGGCCCTCCTTTCCTGCCTGCCTGTCCTGGGAGGGAAGGAGAATCCTAGAGAGCAGGAGCTGCTTCACTTATCTTGTCTGTATCCTCTGTGCCAGGCACTTAGTAAATATTCAGTGTGTTTGCAAATATTATAAAGGAGACACTTGTGGCAAAAGAGTGTGAAAGGGTGGGGATCCAGTGCACAGGTACTGAAAGGCTTTAAGGAGGGGTACCCCAGCTCTGCACATGGAGAAGATTCCCACAAGTGTGAGTCATGTGAGAAACACTGGGACCTTTTCTTTTTTTTTTTTTTTTTTTTTTTTTTTTTTGAGATGGAGTCTCGCTCTGTCGCCAGGCTGGAGTGCAGTGGCACCATCTCGGCTCACTGCAACCTCTGCCTCCTGAATTCAAGTGATTCTCCTGCCTCAGCCTCCAGAGTAGCTGGGACTACAGGCACACGCCACCACACCCAGCTAATAGTTTTGTATTTTTAGCAGAGACAGAGTTTCACCATGTTGACCAGGTTGGTCTCGATCTCTTGACCTCGTGATCCACCCACCTCAGCCTCCCAAAGTGCTGGGATTACAGGTGTGAGCCACTGTGCCCAGCCCCACTGGGACCATTTCTTAAAATGCTTTGAAAAAATGCAGGATTAAGGTGCCTGAAGTTTAGTCTGTACATGATGTAAAGCCATTAGAGGTTCTGGAGATAAAAAGAGATTTCATCAAAATGGTACATTTTTCATGGAACAAACATTGAGTGAACACGCGGGGTGCAGTGGGGAAGAGGACAGGCCTGGCTCATGTCCTCATAGGGCATACTGACTACTGGTTAAGAAGCTTAGGAGATGGAAGAGCTTGGAGCTAGAGAAAGTCGTTAGGAGCTGCGTTTAGGAAAACAGAAAGAAGGCTAAAAGAATAGGTAGGCAGGCAGGTGACCCTGTTAGCTAACCTCAAGGGACGAATGACAGCAGGAGAACTCTTAGGTAAAGGAGAGCAAAGTCCAAATAACGTGGGAAGTTTATATATCACCTGCTTTGTTTAAAAGTCTTAAGAAATTAAAAAGATTAAAAGTACCAAGAATATTAGTTGTGAATATAACTTTAGAGTTGTCAATACCCCTATCTTTAGTTGCATGTAATTTGGAAGATGCAGTAGTAGATAACTTCACATGAATGGTCTGCTCAAATAGTATTGTAACAAAAATGACAGTTGCTTTTGTCTCAAATATATATTTTTTCCTTTTTGAGATAGATCTCACTTTGTTGCCCAGGCTAGAGTGCAGTGGCGCCATCTCAGCTCACTGCAACCTCCGCCTACCAGGTTCAAGCCGTTCTCCCGCTTCAGCCTCCTGAGTACCTGGGATTACAGGCATCCACCACCATGCCCGTCTAATTTTTGTATTTTTAGTAAAGACAGGGTTTCACCATGTTGGCCAGGCTAGTCTCGAACTCCTGACCTGTGGTGATCTGCCCTCCTTAGCCTCCCAAAGTGCTGGGACTACAGGTGTGAGCCACTGTGCCTGGCCTGTCTCGAATAATTTTGGATTCACCAATTCCTAAAAAACATGTAGAATGGTAAGGAAGCAAACTAAGAAAAATGAGAGAGAAATCACTCAGAAGGAAGATAAATTAAGTCAGATGTGATTGTGACCAAGCCCCAGTGAAATACACTGGGGACGCTGCAGATAATAAGCATGACTTTGAGTGCAGTGTGTTGCCATGTCTTAGTACACCTTCCAAATTACACACAAGCGCCATACACAATCACTGAGCTGGAGAGTTTGAAGAGACCTTAGACATTTTAAGCTTACTGTGATACCCCCAGCCCCAGGGTGACGAGATTACTTTGCTCTGCTGTCAAAGTAGAGAAGCCATGAGGAACATGGCTGCCTTCCAGTTCAATATTCTTTTTCCACTACAGCACCATGCCTGAGTGGGGCATGGACCAGCCAGGACACTGCCTTCACCTCAAAAAACCGGAAAGAAGGAGGTAATTTCTCCATTATGTGTACCATCCAAACCCTGAGGATACTTTGATGATATCTGGCAAAGGTCTTATTTTCTTCCCTCTTTTTATTTTTATTTATTTTTCGCTGAGGAGATGAGGTGGAGATAACTCCTGGGAGGGCAGAGGAAAAGAGAAAGTATCTTCTACATACAAACAGAGATGATAAAATGGTATCTGATGTTAAATGATGTTGAGAATCTCAAGCTTCAATGTAGAGTTTAGGTTCACCCCACAAGGCTAATGTATTAAATTCTCAAAATTGCAAGCTCATTAGATAGGGGTCCGTGGAGGAAATAGAGCTGCTTCTTTCCTCGACATATTCTCCTCCTTACTACAAAGTAAAGATTATACCAAAAGTCACTAATCAACTACTCAGTTGTTATCTGGAGAAGTCAGTCCTACTATCCTTACAAGGGAGGAAAAAGAAAAAAGAAGTCACCCATCAGTCTTGGCTGAGTCTGCTAGAACACACGCATTAACTGTTTACACGCAGCATGTTTGCCTCAATCTAAACAAGTTCCTGCTGTCCCCGGAATACAGCACTTTCCATGCTCAGAGGAATGAGACACCTTCGTGAGAAGGAAGTGGAGGCTGTGCGAAAGTAACGAGCAGTTTGGATGAAGACTATCGTTGTTTTGAACGGAAGAGGCCAGAAGTGGCTCATCTAGGGTCACAAAACCAGTCTGTGACTTTACTACAAGCCTCAGATGTCTTCTGATGCTGGAGAAATAACCTTTCTGGATCCACAGGATTATAAACTGAAAGGGATCACAGCCTGAAGGATATCTAACCATAAAGTTTTCTCATTTCTAATACTAAAATTATGTAAGAACATAAAGCATAATCATCAAAATTTAAACCCATGAACTGCATGTATTTTAGTGGGGAGAGTCTTATGTATTTTCCTATAGTATAATTTTTCTTCTTCCTCATTCAGCCACCGCTTGTCAAAAAACAGAGCAGGAAATTCTTCAATTTGATACTTATATTTCCAGCCAAGCTTAAGTGTTTTAACGATAATTCTAGTGCAATGTGTGAAAAATTGAATCTCATAGTCAAGCTTTGTAAACCCAAAGTTTGGAATTGAAAGTTGCATTTTTTCCTAGTTTAAAATGTTTTTCATATTCATTTTACTCAAAATTCAAGGAGTGCTTGTGAACAAACAGAAAATCTAAACCTGACTGATTTTGCAAGTTATTGGAAGATTTGAACAAAATAAGTTCTCTTGAAATTAAACACCTGGTTTGACAGCTTCACTAATTACAGTCCACTCTACAGAGGAAGGCCAAGGCCTGTGGCCAAGCAGACAGATTAGCCACAGTTACTCAATAAGACAACTATTTAGTAGAGACAAACCCTGGGAGAGAAACCTAAGAAGTCATGTGCATATCCAAACAGGCTGCCACAGTGTAAAGAAATCCTCTTAAGTCACTTTCGGCTTCATTAGCACATGAAAATGGGGTAATTGAACATTCTTCAGCCTTCCATCAAGTGCCAAAATCAATCATTCATGGAAATTAAGTTTTGATAAGAGGTGTTTAAACACTGTCAAAGACTTCTTGAATGTGTCATTCTTTCAGCCTTAAGAAGATTGCAGCAAGCACTTAACTATATGAAAGAACCAGAGAATTAAAGGTATCAGACCTGTTGTAAATGTATTACATTATTAGAAGAATCATGTACTAGAAGAGGAAATCCAGCAAAGAGTTCATTGTTTCCATAAAAATATGTATTTTGGAAAGTTTTTACCCTTTCCACAAATATATCATTTTTAACAATTGTTTTTGATAAACTGATAAGTATACATTTTTAACAAGCATCTATTCCAAAAATGGTAGTTTTATGTTGACAATATATTTTTAAACACAAAATGGCAAAATGTGTAAAATGGAAGTGGGTGTAACTTTTGATGACTCTAATATGTTAAAATGCTTTTTAATATATTATTAACAGCATGTGTCATACATACCGTTATCACCATTACTATCCCGCCTCAAAAAAATTAATCCATATTTTGTGTTTCAAAATCCATTACACCTCCACAAACAAAACTTACCATTTTTTTCAGATAAACTATCTTCTGAATTGTAGGAAAACCAGAAAATAAGCCACTACAAAATCACTTGGCCCTTTTGTCAAACTATATTATTTCAGCCTGTAAATATTTGCAAAGCGTCAAGAAGTCACTCGGGTTATGCTTATCTTTGGTGCCACAAATAGTAGTCTCTTCAACAATGTTACTCGTCAATAGTTACATTCATTATTGCCAAATAAAAGGATTCTAAACCAAGAAGCTCTGATGAACGATTAACAATCTGTTTCAATATTCATGTTAGCATATATATTACTGTTTTTTTCCTACCCCCAATAGCTCACATTTATCGTATCCATGGATGGACGCATACATTCCATCTCAGAAGCACCTGGGAAGTTCCCCCAGCAGCTTTCTATCTAGATGCCTATCAAAAACTTTGTTACAATAAGAGAGTGGAGAGGTCAGGCTACAGAGGGCCACGATAGCCCCTTTCCCTTTTCAGGTAGGTTAGCCCCCTGGGAACCTTTGATCTGATTATCAGCAAACACACACTCCCATATTTTGTACTCTCAGATATAGATTTCAGAAAAGGGGGGGAGAGCATTACCCACAAAAACAAAATGACTCTTTGCAAAACAGTCCATATACCTACACAAGGAAAGATGACCCCCTTCCTCCATCTGTCACTCCTCCACTGATACACCACTCACTCTCCCTTTGGAGAAGGAAGCAAACTGCAATTAAGGCAACAATGCTGGAATACAGGCACACAAAGCTGTTCTGCCTTGAGAATCGAGTACACTCAAGTCCAAAAATTAGCAAGATCTGGACCTGAGGTGGAAGTCTGTGCTCCTTTCAGATTCTTTATGTTCCAAATAAACCACCTACAAAACGTTTGATTGGAGCAGTCAGACAGGAATAAAAAGCACATGCATTACTAGGAGGCCTTCTTCCTGAGTGGTCAAAAGAAACAGCTAACCAATTTTGCCTAGAGAATGGTCTGAAAATCCAATTAATCCAACTACAAATAAGAAAAATAGTAACAAAGACAAGGGCCAGAAGTATGTTACCAGCCCCAAATAAAAGTAATGCAGAAGCTAAAGATAATTTTTAAAAATGTTTAAGGATAGATAGCAAAGAAGCAAGGTAGAGTATGCCAATGAAATGAAACTAACAGACTGCAGCAGGGCACACTTAGCACCCAATAAACCTGCAGTCTGTGGGTGAAGCCTCCCTCTTCTTTCTAATCAACTCTTTCCCTTCCTTTCCCACCCTAAGTGTTAACTAAATTATTTAAAATGTCCTGAATGTAGGAAGCATGACACACAGTAGTCAGTATCTGATGACCTGCCAGGGAAGATCCTGATTTGTGTTTATAGTCCTGGTATAATTGTCCCTAATGCCCCCTTTCAGTCTCAAAAGTGTCCTGGTTTGAACAATACATTATACCGTCACTTTATGCATAACATGCATGCTTATGCATGATGAGTAAAGGAATCAATGAGAAACTACCTTAAATTCCAACTCTCTGTCCCTATGTATGTCTGTAAAGGTATTCTCTAACTAGGTATATCTTGGTCTTTCTTAACTTGGAATAAATCAACTTACATAAAAAGAAAAAGAACAAAAATAATCACAAACTAATAGCACTGTATTATAATAAAGTAAAAATTCCTAAACTCCATAACATGTAATTCTGCTGAATGTTCCAAAAGAGAATGGCCAACTCTATTCCTCCTCTCTTGGCCACACGCAGTTGAGGAACCTGGTCAAGTGAAACTCAGAACAGAAAAGGATGAAAAATTGAGAAACATCAAGCCCTTGAACCAGCAACCGCACTCTCTATAGGTAAACACGGAGTATCTAGGACCAATCCTTGACAAGTTATAACATGGAATGAATAGAATGCCTCAGATATCATTTTTTCTTCTAGTGGGCAAAGGCAATAAGTAAGAAAATAAATCTCAAAATATTTATGAAACAACTATGATGTCAAGTCACATTTGATGAGGATAATCAAAAATATTTTCTAAGTTTGTATAAAGCAGGATACATTTTAAAAATCTTAAGATTTAGACATCTTTCTACCTTTTAACATTAAAATTCATTTCTAATATTAGATGCCTTAAGGATGAAAGAATCCAAAATAAATTTCCAATTAAATAAAACTATGACAATCATACTTTTAATCACTCCCCAAAATAAACATATTATGAAACCCCTTACCATCACCCATAGCCACCATTATCTAACCATGTCCCAGCAACATCAACAAGGTAAATGTTTATAAGCAATTCTCTCGGAAGTTAAACATTAAATTAAAAAATTAAAACACCACTAAGAACCTCGTGATGACCTGAAGGCATTTTAAGAGCAGCAAGGGTTAGAAGGGCAGCTCTCAAATAACACCCATTGTTCTACCTCTGCTTAATAACAAAAGGAGAAAAGAAAGCGATTACCTGGCCTTACCTCTACATCTCAATTCAAATGCTACTTAAGAAAACAAAAAGCCTCATTTTTTTTTTTTTTTTTGCAACCCAACACTCTTCAGCTTAGTCAACCTCCAACTTTTTTTTAATCTAAATTAACTTCTCCAACTTTGTTCATGCACTGAAATTCAGGACAGCCAAATTCAACAGCAGGTTTCAAGTTAATTTGGTATCAACCACATACTGCATTTCAATGAAGACCCAACAGTTAAATAGAGAAACTATTAAATATTTCCAGTTTCAAATCTACAAAAAGTGATTATGGATATTAGCTCAAAAAATACTTTTTATAATGTTTTCCCACTTTTTAAAAAGTATATCTACTGACCCTACAATCCATACAGGAGAGCAAAACACCAAGAATAACCAAGACAATTTTGAAAGACACAGTTGGGAACTCACTCTATCAGATATAAAGGATACAGCAATTTTCTCCAGTGTAATGGAACAAGGATAGTGGAAAAAAGACAAATAGACCAATGACAAGAAAAGAGACATACACAAATATACATGAAACCGATACATGATAGAGATGGCATTTTAAAAGTATAAGGAGAGGATGGGCTACTTAACTAAAGGTGCCTGGATACTTAGTTATCCACTTAGTAGAGAAAAACAGCTTTCTATCTCATAACAACAATACATTTTGGGTAAATTAAATACTCAGCAAAATTTTATGAAACTTTTAGAAGAATATATGGGTAAATATATCTATAACTTTTAGATGAGAATTTCTTAAAAGACAAAACAAACTCTACAAGATGAATACATTTCATTGTATTAAAAACATTCTGCATTTTTAAGACACCATAAACAATGCAAGGCTAAACCAAAGATTTAGGAAAATATTTTTACAGGAAACATACCAATAAGGAATTAGAATCCACACTAGACACAGAATAATAAATTATTAATAAAAACAAATCTCCCCAAATAAAAAAATGAGCAAAGGATAAGAACAAGCAATTCACAGCAGAAGAAAATCAGGTGTCCAAGAGTGAAAAGATGTTCAATTTCACTAGGTCAGGAAAACATAATTTAAAAATGAGTCACCATCTTAGACCCAGCTGAAGTGGAAAAGTATCTGAAAGTCAGACCTTATCAAAGTGTTGGTGACAATATACTTGCAAAAGGAACACTCACATTAAGCTATAATAGTATCGGTGTAAATTAATGCAACCACTCTGAAAATCAATTTAGTGACACTTATCAAAGTTGATAATATTCATACCCTACGACCCCACAATTCCATTTCTATGTGGTGCCCTAGAGAGACAATTATACCTGTGCATAAGGAGATACATATGAGAAGTTCACAGCAGCCTCACTTGAAATAGTGAACATTATAAAATAGATACATAAATAATGGCATGTCCATTAACAGACTACTACAGTATTGATAATGGAATAAAACAAAGCAACATATATCAATATGAATATATTGATGTTCAGAAAATGTTATGTTCAGAAAATTATGTTCAAAAAAACATAATGCTTAGTTAAAAAGAACACATGTATATGATATGATACTATTTATGCCAGCTTTCTTTAATAAGACAAACATTACTATAAATACATACAGATATAAAAGTCTGTACATAAGTGGAAATTACATACATGGAAAACATACACGGAAATAACCTTGGTGAGGGAGGGAGGGAAAAGAGATGGAAAGAGTATACAGGAGGCTTTAACATTAAAAAATGTACATATTTTAATTTTTTATTTTTTAAAGATGGAGTCTCACTATGTTGCCCAGGCTGGAATGAAGTGGCTATCCAAAGGCACTATCATAGCTCACTGCAAGCCTTGAACCCCTGGCTTCAAGCGATCCTCCTACCTCAACCTCTGCCTCAGCCTTGAGAGTAGCTGGGACTACAGGCGTGCACCACTGCCCCTGGCTTGTATATTTTTTAAAGGTGAGATAAAGATGGCTTTGAAATGTCTTGGAGACAGGTACACAGAAATAAGTATATTGGAGACAGGTGTTGGTTTATAATATTCTCTATAGTTTTTGGTATAGTTGAAATACATAGATAATGAATGCCGGGTGCGGTGGCTCACGCCTGTAATCCCAGCACTTTGGGAGGCCAAGGCGGGCGGATCACGAGGTCAGGAGATCGAGACCATCCTGGCTAACATGGTGAAACCCCATCTCTACTAAAAATATAAAAAATTAGCTGGGCATGGTGGCAGGTGCCTGTAGTCCCAGCTACTCGGGAGGCTGAGGCAGGAGAATGGCGTGAACCCAGGAAGCGGAGCTTGCAGTGAGCTGAGACTGCGCCACTACACTCCAAACTGGGCGACAGAGCGAGACTCCGTTAAAAAAAAAAAAAAAAAAAGAAAAAGAAATACGTAGACGGTCACATACTTTACCCTTTAAAAATAACTTAAAATACTCTGAAACTCTTGGATTTAAGTTGGATATTTTTGCAAATATCATTTAATCTCAATAACTTATATTTAACCCACAAAGAAATTGAGGCACTGCACTCCAAAGGTTAGATGAGCTTGTTGGTAAACACTAGGTCTAAGTTTATTTCTACTGCAGTCATGGTCCTGAGCCAGTGCAAGGAGGGCATGGGATTGGAAAGTAGCTTAGGTACACCTGAGCCCATCACACAATGACACTCAAGTCTGAGGGGACTTAGCATAAGGCAAGTAACAGCAGTGCCAACACACATAAAGTTCACAGGAGGAGTGCCCCTGGCTGAACAAAATGTTTCCTTGGATGTTAAGTCTACACTGGACTGTCAGGAGTAGACAGTAATATGATGAGCAGAGCCACTGGGTCGACTGCGTACTTGGGACAGAACCCTGGTTCTGAGGTGTAGTGTTCTACCTAATCATGACTCAGAAACTTCCTGGAACTGGTGTCTTGCTCTAGTTTAATGCTCCCCCCCCAAAAAAGCAAAAATCGTGTGTCACTTTTGTATACAAATTTTGTTCTGATTGATCACAATGTGTTTTCTAATTTTTTTTTTTTTGGTAGAAATGGGGTCTCACTATATTGCCCAGGCTGATCTCAAACTCCTGGCCTCAAGAGATCCTCCTGCCTTGCCTCCCAAAGTGCTGGAATTACAGATGTGAGCCACTGCTGCCCAACCCCCTGTTATCTAAATTTTATGAAAAAATACATTCGGGTTGGGCGTGGTGGCTCATGCCTGTATTACCAGCACTTTGGGAAGTCAAGGCAAAAGGATCACTTGAGCCCAGGAGTTTGAGACCAACCTGGGCAACATAGTGAGACCCCACCTCTATAAAAATTAAACCAAATTAGCTGGGTGTGGTGGCACATGCCTGTGGTCCCAGTTACTTGGGAGGCTGAGGTGTGAGGATTGCTTGAGCCTGGGAGGTTTAGACTGCAATAAACTGAGATTATGCCATTGAACTCCAACCTGAGTGACAGAGTGAGATCCTGTCTCAAAAAAAAAATTATATATATATATATGTATTAACTTTTAAAAATCCCAGTGCAAAATAATAGCCAGGTTGATTATAGTAACCCAATATAGGGAAGACGGATGTTACCAGCCTGGCAGAGGCAGAACTATAAATGGTAAAAATAGTTTTCTTTTGATGAAAATTGACTAACAGTCCTCAGGCAGACAAAGATGTGAAATGAAGAAATGAAATACTGGGAATTCATGTCATTTTATTTTAAATTAGGTGGACTAGCTTCCCAAAGTCTGACTGAAGAAGAAACTTTTTGAAACTGGTAATCCTAGGAGAAGCAAAAATCTAAATACAGTAAAATTAACTGTCATACGTATAGAAAGAAACCAAGTATATCCATTTGACTTATGGGTTTCTTTACAGATAAACTTCTTATCAAGCAAAATGTTGCACCTTATATATTTATGTTAGAGACAGAAATGTCAAATGTTGTAAAAAGTTTTTTCAAGTATGTCTTATATTTAAAGTATTCCTTCTTTTTTTTTTTTTTTTTTTTTTAGGAGATAGGGTCTCGCTATGTTGTCCAGGCTGGCTTTGAACTCCTAGGCTCAAACAATTCACATGCTTCAGCCTCCCAAGTAGCTGGGACTACAGACATGTGCCACTTCTCACAGTTTAAAGTATCCTTTCAATTAAAAAATTGAAAAAAGGTTAATATTTAGCCACAAGCTTTCGGCTTGATGGACCCAGAATACAATATACAGATACTTCAAATGTGAAATGCTGCGAGAGGCAGCAATGTTTATCTATAAGAGCAAACTTTAAAAACCACAACCAGAAGTAAATTAAATTTGTAACAAAAATACTTAAAATTCATTTATTCAAAGTCCCTGCACTTTGTTTAACATAAAATAGAAACCAACTAAACATACACAGTTTTCTAATAGAATATTTCTAAACTCAACCAGTTTGCTTTTTAATTCTGCTTGAGCATACAGTATTAAGGTACATTTTTGAAGGGCAAGAAACCATCATATTTAAAACCTCACTACTGAACAATAAAATACTACTGAAATAGAAAGTATAGTTCCTTTTTTCAGTACATAATCTAGAAGTTCTCATCCAAATACCCATTACAAAGTCCAGAGATCTCTTCTGTTTTCCAGCATTTTCTGCTACTTTGTAATGCCTCCAATGATTTTATAATTTCCAATGGGTAAAGGAATGCTTCAAAATCTCTTCTACAAATATAGAGAATAGAACTTTATGAGGGTAACCCCTCCAACCTACTTCCCTTAAAAAAGGTGTATAAGTGAGTTGACAGCAGAACTCAGGGAACCTCTGGTACTAAGGTGTCATCACTACTAACCGGTTAAGGAGATAAGACTGGGCCGATTCCCAAATGAGACCGAAGCAAATGTAAATGAGAAATGTTATTAATGTTAATGAAGAACAAACAATTTTTTAAAGAAAGGACTAAAATTCTATTAACCAAGCAAATATCCTAGTATTTAAAAAGAGAGAACGAACTGAGAAAAATGAATTTTTAAAAATATTATAATCCTGGCCCAGACTTTCAGGACTTCCAGGACACATGAAGAAGCTCTAGAACAATTGAGACTGCAGGAAAAACTACTTAGTACAATATATATAAAAAAAAAATCATTCAACAGAGATTCTGTTAAAAGGTAGAAAAGAAAAGAAAAGAAAAGCCTTACGAAACTGCTATTAATAGAAGCTGCAGCCCCATCCCAGTGCCTTAGGCTTATTGGTAAGGCCTGTTCATTTGGAAGGCTGAGTTACTGGTCTTCCACTTCTTACCCCAGTCCTTATAGTATGTGCTCAATACACATTTGTCATTTAAATTTTATTGGGCATCTAGAATTTTTTTACTGCTCAGAACTCCAGCAGCCTGTCATTGTATAGTCCAGGGCAGATAAGTGAAAGAATCCTAGTCATTAAAGAAGCTGAAAAATAAGTAGTAGCTGTTGCAAGTACAGGCTTTGTTTTCTTATTTACTTCAATGTGGCAAACCAAAATCGTGGTGCTGAGCCTCCATGCCAGGAGACAGTCAATTTGGCAGAAATCACATTTAATTTGTGTCAGAAACATAGGATTCTACTAGCCCTCTGTCAAAAGTGGTAATATCAGCCCTATCTATCCTTCACACTCAGATAGATATAGAATCCCAAGAAGACAGATCTCACTTTGTAATGTTCTCTCTTGGCACTTTAAAAAAACTTTTTATTTAAAATAGCCATAAAGATCCACTAAAGGATGATAGGTTATTTGCACAGAGGCTGCAGTTTGTTCAAAACCAAATAGATTTCAAAATATGGCATATGTTAAAATGCAGTCCCAACCATAAGACGTTTTGGCAGCAGAGGAGTTGAATGCTATAGAAAACATATTAACTTCCCCCTCTTTCCAATGTGTAGGAAACAGGTAACTTACAATGACAAATCTTCAACACACCATATAGAGTTTAGAAGACCTGATGCCATAAGAATTAAGAACTGGATATATTAGAACATCCCACTCAATATTTTGTCTTACCATTGTATATTCAATTTAAAAATGATTAATTGTTAATTAATTTTTACTATACCAAGTAGAACCAGTGACTGCCACATTTATCTGACAATTATAGAGAATTTGATCTTTGTGCTTATATTTCAGGGTACTGGAAGTTTGACAACATTGATTTAGATTAAATTATACATATTTGAAAGCTATATTTAGATGAAGAGTTGCTTAAGCATATTCTTTTTAACACTCAGTTTATGAGAAAAGTTATGTGTTATCTGATCAGGAATATGTTGTATTTTAAGGATTTCACCTCATCTGGCTGACTTTTAAAAATCAGCAAATATTTTTAAAGTAGAATTTTTAAGATCAGAAAGAAATCAAGTTTGAAAAAAGAGGTTTTGGAGTGAGAGAGAAGGGTCATATCCTACTTAAGGCTTTTTCAACACAGAGCAAGGAAATGGTGCCACTACAAGATCTGGTACAAATGTTTTCCTACATTTTTGAACCACAATGTTTAAAAGCATCGTATTTTAATTTCAGGCCTTATAAACTAAAGATGTCCCCGAAAATTAATTACACTTATTATTTTGGATCAGAGTTTGTGGCTGACAACATCTGTTAGAAACTTCATTGTGCTCCTAATTAAAGAACCAAGTCTAGCTGACCGATGAAAAAAGAAAAAAAAACTTTAATTCCAAGGAAAATGTAATACTGTGAAAACAACCAAATAATTTTCCTCCACAAATATTCTCCCTGGGAGAAACAGGCTTTCGGTGGGAGCACAGGTTTTCAGTCGTCTGTGTCATGTATCTAGTGTACATTTTATTATTTTTCCCATTTACTGTGTCTTTTCTATTATGTTACAGCTGAAGGTTTTACTTAATCAATTCTCTTCTGAAACGCTCTTCCTCTGTCCTACACTATGGTAGCTTCAGCAATGACTGCCAAGTAAAACACCTTTTCTTTTTGTTTCCTCCCTTATGCTTTGAAATTTTGTTATCCGTTTCTGTAGACATCAACATATTTAAAACTTTAAAAAACATTTTTCCCAGAAGGTTCTGTTAGAAGGTAGAAAAGAAAGCCTTATGAGAACGTCCCCCAGAGTGCCCAGAGGGCTGCGTGAACATGCCCAGCCAGGTTATGAAAGATCATTGATCCAAAAGGGAACGTGACAACGCCGGGTAGGTGCCCCAAGCTTGCACCTGTCCCGACCCTCTTCCGCGCCAGCCTAACCTATGCACTTGTCACGAACCGAGGACCTAAAAGAAGGCGAGGGAATGGGAAGGAGGATGAAGCTGGTCAAAAGCTCGCATTGTCACTCCGGAGCTTTTGCGCTTGACTCATCTCTCTGGCTTTCAAAACCGGGAAGTGCGCGGCTGCGACGGCGTCGGGCAGCGTGCTCCGCGGAGAAAACACGCGCTCTAATCCTCTCGACCAGAGGCTCTCCTCGGTCTCCGCCAGAAAACTCAAGCCCTCCGCAAGCCGGGAGGCTCCTGCGACCAGCACGCCGTCCCCGGACCCGGCCGGACCGCGTGGCAGGGCGCGCATTCCCAACGCGGCGGGACTGGAGCGCTGACAAACTGTTTTCAGTTTGCACACCCAGCCGTCCCCGCCGCGGAATCTGCTCCAAGAAGATGTCGTTAGGCAGTTACGGGCAGGACTGATGCTTTGACCGCAGGGGGGGATCCGGGCAAAGATTTATCTGGAAGTTTGTCTTGCACAACCCACTTCTGGAGTCCCGCGACACTCCAGACAAAAGGACGGGCTCTAAACCTATCTCGAGAGTCCTCTGGACCTGCTGTTAGGACCCTAGTTCTCCTCACCTCGTCCAAATGAACTCAGCATTCGGCAACTTCTCGTCTCCACCTCCATCCCCCACCCCGTTTTTGGTGAGCGACTTTTTTAAAAGGGGGCTCGAGCTCTGAGAACAAGAAACCTATAGAGAAGCTATCCCCGCGCTGTCACGCGTCCCCGCTCGTCTTCCAGCGGAAGCGTCGCTGTAGGGTGGCAATGGTGTATTTTTTTTTTTTTAATTACGCAATTTAGGAGAATGCAGTCCAGTCCAGAGCCGCTAGCTGTGTACGCACTGAGCTAGGTAGAGTTCACCGTGGAATTTGCTTTTCCAACAACGACCCCGGGGGAGAGCCTGGGCCCCTTTAGGCGGCGTCTTACCTCGCCCCTCGCCTCCCCGCGTCTTCGGCGACCGATCAGTAGATGCGGCGTCCCCAGCGCGGCACCCGAGCCCAGCCCAGCAGCGCGGGCTCTTCGCCTCCCTCGCCACGGTCCCCGCGCTTTTTAAAACTTTGGGCGCAGCTTTTGCGTGACTGACCAGGAATCAGTGTTCCTGCCCCACTTAAACTAGCGTACAAATAAATACCTTGCCCTCCTTCACGTTTCATAAATTAGGAAAAGGCATAAAGCTTACATTCCCCCAAATTAGCTGTCTCCGACTCTGCGATTCGTTTACCCTTCCAAGTTGGTGACACGAAATTCTATTCTCCAAACAAACCGTAATGATCAATCCAATGTCCCTTTCTACTCCGCTGTAATAGACTGAAGAATTAATGCCAGAGGAAAGCTATCTATTAACACTGCCAGAGTTTACAGATTAAGCGATATCAGAGCCCCATACCGTCTTTTACTATCCCTCATTCTGGGCGTGATTCCCTCTTCACTAAAATCCTAGCCCAAATGTATTTTGTCCCCTACCCTTGATTCTTTGAAAATCTATTTCCTAAAATAGCAAACGTAACGTTTTAAAGACCTTCTAACGTCACCCTCCTCATCGCAGTCCTAAGCGGCACACCAGCGCAGCCCAGCCCGCTCCTGAAGACACTGAAGCAGGAAACCAGCAATCTTCCAAGTGGCACCTTCCCTGCTGGCCTAGATAAACCTAGAAAGCAAGCAACTTCAATGAATGCAAACTAAGCTTTCCTGAGGAGAAACGTCAAAGCAGCTACAATCAGTCTCTGATTACACAAACATACCTAGGGGCAGGTTGGAGTGAGAAGGAGGGCTTTAGGGGTGGGGGTTGCCTACCCAGAGGTGGCTGAAACCAGTTATCCTATTGTTACTGAGTTTAGGAAAGCTAGCTTTTGTTTCGTGGTGGATGCTGGGGGTCAAACCCGAGATGCCAGCTAAGCATCGCTTAAGTCTTTGTAAGAGAACCTAACCCAAAGATAGGACTTCAGTTCCTTTAAATTAAGATACTGAGTTATGCATAATTAACGATTCCAGTAGAGAAACACTGCAGAATCATTTTGAAATATTGTAAAAGGAGGGTCGACGTGTGCGTTTATCTGCCCAGTTTTGCGAGAGCTAAATGCCATTCAAGGGCCCCTCTACCAAACTGGGAAGAGTGGCGACAGCGGGACTCCTTAGGTCGCGTCTTGGGACCCAAAGGTTTCAGGACTCCCTCCAACCATCCCTTTGCACTTGTGCTTTGGAGGAAGGAGGCATACAGCTCTAACTCCCTCCCCAGCAAACAAACCAGAGAAAACTGAGGCCCTATCCTTCCTGGGCCCATCTGGAGACACACGCCTAGAAAGCAAAGCTCTTTCCCGCCTACCTAGTAGGTAGCGGTTGATGAAAGTGGTTGTGCACAGTGCCCAGGAACCCCGGGGCTAGGGACGTACAGCTCTCGAGGTTTACAGGCAAGGGGGATCTGAAGCGGAGGGAGGTACATCGTTTCCACATGGCGTTTAGGCGGTAACAGCCCAAAATACAGCTTTCATTGAGCGAGAAGAGCTTCCCAGGCCCGGGTCGGCGCGCGACGCGGGGCCGCTGGGATTGGGCGGGCGCGCGTCACGTGACCGGGCGCCGTGCCCCAGAGCCCCGCCCCACCGCGGCGCTCACTCGGCGGTGCTGCACCAGCAGGGCTTAGTCCCACTTTCACTTTCTGCACTGGGGGTTCACACCTGAGTGATATTGTTTTGTTTTGTTTTGTTTTGCTTTGATTTTGAGATGGCCAGTACAAAAAGGAGGCAGTCGAGAGAAAAAGAGTTCCTTGCGTTTCTGGAAGGGGGCAATGAGCCGGGGAGGTCGGACAGGGGCTGTACGGGGTCCGCGCTCCGGGGAGCACGGAGACCCGGAAAACAGGTGTTTTCCCCATTGCAAGGGTAACACTGAGCTCGCGCGTCCACACAACGTTCCGCGAAGTTGTAAGGGCCTCCAGCACCACAACCAAAAGTAGAAAGTAGTAGGGACTTCCCGCTCCGAGCGCTGACGTAGTGTTTTGTTTTTGAAGAGGGAATTGCTCCAGGTAGTTTATTAAGGTAGCCACCAAAGCCGGCTTGTCATCCAACCCAGCGCTCGCTGAAAAAACAAACTCACGATGGCTGCCGTCTCACCTCTAACCTGTGGGGCACTGGACTGGACTCAGTTAAGCACAAGCGCAGGGAGAGGCTGCGCGCCAGCTCTGGGTGAGCCCAGCCAACGGTCCAATGTCTGTAACTGTCCTTATCACTTATCACTAACCGCCCTTATCAGTCATTATCGCGGCTGGTCACTGACTAAAACATTCTTCCGCAGTCCTAGATAAGTTCACCTATAGAAAGAAACTATTCCAGATCACTAACACGAGCTTGGCCCACTCATTTTTTCTTACATTCATATAACAGTGTTATTTTATATATTGCACATTTTCCAGTGCCTGACTTACTAGGTTCTGAAGCACAGCAGCAACCTGTGAACTAGTCAGGCTCTTTTGCCTACGGTGACCTTCAGGTGTTCATCTGTAACAAGTCAGGGCAAGTTGCAATAAATAATTGGATCTTTGAAAAGGAAAAAAATGGTTTGTTTTCTCCTCTCTAAAAAGATTTCTCCAACACCTGATAACTTTTAGCAAGTTACTCAAACTTTAAGAGTTCTGGGATTTCTTGTTTTTTGTTTTTGTTGTTTGTTATTTTACACTTCGGAGGGTAAGAAGAAACCAGGTAAGTGTTGACAGTTGCCTAGCACAATGACTGGTACAAAGTAAATGCTCAATAAATTATTATTGTTAAACTAGTTACGCTTCCTCTCGTGTGTAGTTTTAAGTGACAATATAGTATTGTCCATTCTTCCATGCTTTAAAGTTTATATAGAAGTTTGATTAGGGAGAAGGGAAAGCTTATAAAGCAATTTGCTTCAATCTTTGGTCTGATAGTAACTTCCACTAACTAATTACACGTCATTTTGAAAGTATTTCCTCAAATTTGTTTTGAATATATAATATGGCCTTTGAATTTCCTTAACTTCTCCCTTATACTTTTACAAAATGAAAGGGTATGGTCTTACTCCACTAGCTATTTCACAACCAAACATGGTAACTCTTTTGGGGGAAGAGATTGTTATTTTCTCTGGGAAGTTAACTGAAAATCTACCAAAAAGTGCAGTCTGGAATAAGAATTAATTAAATAACCAAAAAGATCATTTTTGTTTTGCTATCTGGAAAAAAATGACATAGAATAGATACATAAAATGTTAATTTTAAAATATAGCTGTTTTTTAATCCCTGCTTTTGGAAGCCAATTTGGATGTTTGAAATGAAAGTTGTTTTCCCTTTAAAATTAGTATAATTATCACTAGGTAACTTAGAAAAAAAATCTCTGGTCTGAACTTCTGTGCTCCAAATTTCCTCTTTCACAAATGACAAAGAAACTACTTGGATATATATGGAACTAAACTCATCACCTCTCCTACCGTTCTTTCTTTGGACATTCTAGATCTTACTTAGTTCAATCTCCCAGTCACCCATACTACAAACCTGGAAGCCATGCTCAAATCTTCTCTTTTTCTGCCCTCCACTTTAAGTCTGTTATCAAGTCCTGCCTAATTTAACCTCCTAATGGTGCTTCCGATATGCCCCTTCCCTTCCTTTCTCATTCCTACTGCTCCAGTCTAGGCCTTCCTTGTCTTGCTCCCTGGCTCACTTGCTGCAGCAGCCTCTTCACTGTAAGGCTCTGCCATTATCATTTCCTTCCAGTCCTTTCGTTGAGTGACTTATCTGAAAAGCAGATCTGGACATGCCACTCACCTTTATAGGCTTCCTATTACTTACCAGATAAAAATCTAAGCTCTTCACCACCATTCTAAGGCTCTGGACCTCTCTCTGGCTTTGCCTTTCTCTCCTTCCTGCCCTGACTTCACATTCTAGCCACAGTTCATTCATTCATTCATTCATTCTACACTACTGTGTGCTAGCTACTGTCCTAGCCACTTGGGATACCTCAAGAGAAAAAGAACTAAGATCTTTGCCCTTGTGGAGCTTATGTTATGGGGAGGATCACATCGGTAAACAATAAACATAAGTAAGCACATTTGATAGGATGAGGGAGGGTAATTTTAGATAGGTTGGTCAGGGTTGGCTTTATTGAAAAGGTGCCTTTTGAGCAAAGATGCAAAAGATGAGGCAGTGAGCTATGTGAATAAACAGAGGAAAAATATCTACACCGAGGGGACAGCCAGTGCATATCCCTGAGGTAGGAGTGTGCTTAGCATATCCAGGAGAGGAGAAAAGAGAGCAGGGAGAATGACAGGAGATGAGGGCAGAGAGACAACAGGGGAGTGCGCCTTTGGACAGGCTCTCATTAGCCATTGTATTAAGTTGGGGACTCTGTATTTAATGGGAAACCAAGTACTTGTGGTGGTCACAGTCTCTCCTACAAGTCCTATTGTTCAGCCCTATGATCTTTAAAGTTGTGCTGCCTTTTGTTTGGATTGCATCTCTCTCTCCAGCTGAGTTTCTGCTCCCATAGCTCCTTGTGATTGTCTCTGTTATTGTAGTTGCCATACTACTTAAGAATCTTATATCTTGAGGAAGGATTTTGGTTTATTTTTGTATCCCCAGTTTGCCTATAGCAAACCCTCAAAAGCTTAGTGAATGAATGGTAATGTTTGTTTGTAGAATACCTCCATATATCAGGTGTGTATGTTTACTAATTATTAAAACAACCCTACAAGGGAGCTGTATTGTACCTATTTTACAGAAGAGGAAATGAAGTTCAGAGAGGTTAAGTAACTTATCCCAAGTCACACAGCTGGTAAATAACTGAGCTGGGTTTCAAACTCAGCTATCTGGCCAGTTGCTTCCCTGCACTCTTCACTAAAGAGACTTCCTCACTAGACTGAATAAACGAGATGGAAGGAATTTATCTCTGGTTTTGTTTCTTGCCCTTGGCTTCTTTGTGCTTAAAAAAACACCCCACTTATCATTTCACCTAGGTCTATTCATTAACTCATGAAACATTTAATAAATACCTATTGTATGCCATGTACTTGGAATACAGCGCTGAGCAAAACAGATCTATTCCCTTCCCTAGAGGAATTTATACCATAACAAGGAAGATCCAGAACTGTATAAGCAAGGGCAGTAAAGTGCAGTCATTGCTCTAATGGGGGAAGTACAAAGGGCCGCTGAGCAGTATACCACTATAGCAGTAGTGCCAAATTCAGCCTGAGAAGGCCATATGGTGACAGCATCTGTCCTGGAGGAAGATAATTCCAAGTGGAATGTGCCATTGACCCTAGAATACTGAAATTCAGAAAGTGGAGTTATAGTTGTGAATGAAAGAATCCCCTAAGAATTTGTATAAGTTACTAGGTATTATATAAACTTGTAAAGAATCTTGTTCTATCTTTGCTCTATTCATTTTTTTCAAATTTGGCTAATGTTAGTGCCAGTTTTTCCAAATCTGATTACAATCTTTATGTGTTTATAAAGCATAAACTTTTTAACCTCTGTTTTTACATTTTTATTGGGGGGGGGGGGGGGGGGGGGGGGGGGGGGGGGGGGGGGGGGGGGGGGGGGGGGGGGGGGGGGGGGGGGGGGGGGGGGGGGGGGGGGGGGGGGGGGGGGGGGGGGGGGGGGGGGGGGGGGGGGGGGGGGGGGGGGGGGGGGGGGGGGGGGGGGGGGGGGGGGGGGGGGGGGGGGGGGGGGGGGGGGGGGGGGGGGGGGGGGGGGGGGGGGGGGGGGGGGGGGGGGGGGGGGGGGGGGGGGGGGGGGGGGGGGGGGGGGGGGGGGGGGGGGGGGGGGGGGGGGGGGGGGGGGGGGGGGGGGGGGGGGGGGGGGGGGGGGGGGGGGGGGGGGGGGGGGGGGGGGGGGGGGGGGGGGGGGGGGGGGGGGGGGGGGGGGGGGGGGGGGGGGGGGGGGGGGGGGGGGGGGGGGGGGGGGGGGGGGGGGGGGGGGGGGGGGGGGGGGGGGGGGGGGGGGGGGGGGGGGGGGGGGGGGGGGGGGGGGGGGGGGGGGGGGGGGGGGGGGGGGGGGGGGGGGGGGGGGGGGGGGGGGGGGGGGGGGGGGGGGGGGGGGGGGGGGGGGGGGGGGGGGGGGGGGGGGGGGGGGGGGGGGGGGGGGGGGGGGGGGGGGGGGGGGGGGGGGGGGGGGGGGGGGGGGGGGGGGGGGGGGGGGGGGGGGGGGGGGGGGGGGGGGGGGGGGGGGGGGGGGGGGGGGGGGGGGGGGGGGGGGGGGGGGGGGGGGGGGGGGGGGGGGGGGGGGGGGGGGGGGGGGGGGGGGGGGGGGGGGGGGGGGGGGGGGGGGGGGGGGGGGGGGGGGGGGGGGGGGGGGGGGGGGGGGGGGGGGGGGGGGGGGGGGGGGGGGGGGGGGGGGGGGGGGGGGGGGGGGGGGGGGGGGGGGGGGGGGGGGGGGGGGGGGGGGGGGGGGGGGGGGGGGGGGGGGGGGGGGGGGGGGGGGGGGGGGGGGGGGGGGGGGGTGGTAAGTGGGGGGGGGGGGGGGGGGGGGGGGGGGGGGGGGGGGGGGGGGGGGGGGGGGGGGGGGGGGGGGGGGGGGGGGGGGGGGGGGGGGGGGGGGGGGGGGGGGGGGGGGGGGGGGGGGGGGGGGGGGGGGGGGGGGGGGGGGGGGGGGGGGGGGGGGGGGGGGGGGGGGGGGGGGGGGGGGGGGGGGGGGGGGGGGGGGGGGGGGGGGGGGGGGGGGGGGGGGGGGGGGGGGGGGGGGGGGGGGGGGGGGGGGGGGGGGGGGGGGGGGGGGGGGGGGGGGGGGGGGGGGGGGGGGGGGGGGGGGGGGGGGGGGGGGGGGGGGGGGGGGGGGGGGGGGGGGGGGGGGGGGGGGGGGGGGGGGGGGGGGGGGGGGGGGGGGGGGGGGGGGGGGGGGGGGGGGGGGGGGGGGGGGGGGGGGGGGGGGGGGGGAATGGGGGGGGGGGGGGGGGGGGGGGGGGGGGGGGGGGGGGGGGGGGGGGGGGGGGGGGGGGGGGGGGGGGGGGGGGGGGGGGGGGGGGGGGGGGGGGGGGGGGGGGGGGGGGGGGGGGGGGGGGGGGGGGGGGGGGGGGGGGGGGGGGGGGGGGGGGGGGGGGGGGGGGGGGGGGGGGGGGGGGGGGGGGGGGGGGGGGGGGGGGGGGATTTGTCCCATTTATTTGCAAAGAGAGAATGCAATGCATCTGTTTTAGTAGGTAATACATTCCAAAACTATGAAATCTGAGGGCTTATTCAAATTATTTTGTTCCACTGGAATTTGGTGGTATATTGCATCATTGGCTGAAGTTTGGTAACTTGTTACAGAATGAATTTTTTTATTATGCTGATGGGAATGAAATTTAATGTTTGCTCACTTTTAATTAGTGCTCAATGGAAGAAATAGCCCAGGAAACCATGAAGGGTGGTGTGACTGAGACAGGAAGAAGCCAGGCTGGAAAACCAGAGACCCATATTCAGAAAGTAGCATTTTAGTGCTTTCTAGCTGGTGGAAAATTAATAGGTTGTTCTCTACAGATTTCCCCTGTTTTTCAAGTGGGAATATTGTATTTGCTACCATAATAACTCTAATATATGACTTGATTTTCAAAATTAAAAATTTAAGCATGAAAATAGTTACTCAGACTTGAAACTGGTGGTGGCAACAGAGCAGTTGTTTTTAATAAGAAAATGATGGGGAAGATCAAAGAAGAGCAGGGATCAGGATGTGGGAGTGAGTCTCTTTATTGTAAACTGCTTTGGAGGGAGGTGAGAGATGGAGATTAGAGATGATGCAGACCTTTCCTTTTGGTTTCTCTGATCTAGCCATGGATGATGAGAGTCCCTCTGGATGAGCGTCAAAGAAAAGACATGGTTAAATGGGTAATAAAAAAAAAATCAATGGCCCATAAATGCTAAGTGTTTTAAGTTTAAAATTTTCCCTAAAAAAAAAAAAAAAAAAAAAAGGTTTCGCTATTGCAGTTATCATCTACAGCTTGTAAAACACAAGTTTCCCTAATGGAGCAAGTCTTGGTTGTAGAAAGAGATAGGAATATCATGAGAATTCAAAGACTCTTGGCAAATACATGTTTTAAGGTTTTAAGAAGTTCCCCAGAGGAGGAGAAAATATGCTGAAAAAAATAGTCATAAAGTGCTTTTTTATGTTAAGAACAAAAAGACAGGAAATGTTTTCCCCCCAAATATTATTGCATTTTCTCCATCTGGTGAAATAAAATAAGATAGATATGTTATTCTCCACTGTTACACAAAAACACCAGCAGCAGGCTGGTTAGGTAGTGGATAGCTGCTGTCCCTGGTGCAGTAGGTATAGCATTATTGTCCCCCCACCCCACATAAACAAAACAAAACAAAACATCCAGAGCATGTGCTACTTCTCTGAGGCCATCAAAAGTTCTTGGCATAGAACATAGAAATTTCTTGGTTAATAGAATAACAAAATACAAAACTGTCATCATTACGTCTAAGGAAACCTTCCCTGTTTGCTAACTTCCTTCCAAAACATTTTTGCCCTAATTACATTTTTGTTGGTGGTTTCGAGAGGCCAGGACAACCCAAGGGGATGATTTCATTCTAATTGCATCTTTCCTTTCCCAGGAGGTCTGTGTCCTTTCATATCCACCAAACTCACTTGATCCCTTGATTAACTGTTGTCCACTTGTTACTGAGAAGAAAGAAACAACCATCCAAACAAGCTCTGTGAGATTGACTTGATTTTTTTTTCCCCTGCTGAGATCACAAAGCTTGTATGCCAGTTCTTATACAGGGCTCCAGGTGTGATAGGGGAAGGGTGTGTGTGTATGTCTGTGTGTGTGTATGACTCTGTGTGTGTGTGTGTGTGTGTGTGGTGGAAGGTATTACTAGAATGCAGAACATGTATCCCAAAGTGTGTGTTTGGGGGGGCTACTTTCCATAGTTTGTACCCAATTTTAAAGAGATTCATGACTCCCAAATTGTTAAGATCCACTCCCCATAACATCCAGGTTAATTCCTCCATTGTTGCCAGACGTGAGTTCTTGCTAGGCCCGGGGTTGCTGGAATGCATTGAAAAGTCGTTTTAATGAATTTCTACAATCATTTATGATCTCCCCAGCAACTGCCCTCGGGATGTCACCCGCAGGCTCAGGTAACAGGGTCCAAATGCAACCTCCTTCTAAGGTGACCCCATGCAGCCGCGTCCTGGGCGAGCAAAAGCAGGACTTCGGTCCGCAGAATGCACTCTCCAGATCACACAGGGCCCGACGCGGTCTTCCTGGGGTGGCCTGTCTACAGGAAAATGGGGCCCCATTTTCCCCCAGAAATCTGAGGGATTGCTGTGGAGGGTAAAAGGGAATTCGTCTCTTTAAAAACATCATAAAAGAAAGGGTGCCTTTCCCCAGGGCATTTACGCGGGTCGGCAGGAGCAGCGCGTGTGCCCGAGACTCGCAGACTAGAGTTAGGTAGGCGGGCCCTTCCGTGCCTCCGGACCAGAGACCCCCGCGTCAAGGCAGCAGCATAGTCACACAGCGCGTCTTTGGCCTCAGAGCTTGTCCAGGAAGGACTGCGGCCCAGAGGACTCAGCTGCGGCGGGAGAGGAAGCGCCCTGGTCGCTCCTCTCCGCTTCGCTTGCGGTTAGGAGAAGGTGCTTGCCTGAGTCAGGGGACCCGGCGCCCTGCCCAGGCCCCAGGACAGACCCACCATTGAGGCTCGCACTATGTTCCGTGTGCGGGGTTCCCTCCCTTAAGGGCAAGATGAATTGACAGCGTTCACTCCTGGCCGGCGATGCCACTACCATCTTTGGATCCATTCATTCTTTCTCTGAGCCCCCGTTTTGTACCGGCATGGCGAGGGAGATAGGAAGCATCTATGTAAATAGGACAATGTGTGGACCTTGGTGAATAGGTTAATTCATAAAGTGCTGGGGAAAGTCCTGAGTAGCAGGAACCAGCAAAAGAGCCAGTTTTATGGGCTCCTTTCTCTCACTGATCCAAGATTACTACTCCCTAAGGGGGTGTTAGCATCCCCTTAGACAGAGGAGAATACCGACACCCAGAGAGACCAAGTGCCTAGGACCATGGGACAGGAGCCTGTGGCTGTCCACTGCCAAACTTAGCTTCCTCCCAGCTGCCTCCAGTGAAAAGGATTAACTCTGTCCAGGAGAGTGGGCAGAGATCCAACAGAGAAAGCAACCGTGAACCTGGGTGTGGCTGTGTGCGCTTCTCTTTCCCTGTGCAGTCCTTGTAAAGTAGGAAAAGTAGGAGCATACCTGGACAGGGGTCTCAGACCTCTTTTTTTTTTTTTTTTTCCTTTTTTTAACTATCTACCCTCACCCCTTATGTTTTCTCTTGCAGTCACCAGCACCTACAGCCTGACCATCCCCGAATTTTAAAAAAATTCAGCCTTTACTTCTTCCCTAAACTCCAACCTTGTTTTGTTTATTCAACTGCCTACTTGATATTTATCTCCACTTAAATGTCTAAAATAACCTCAAATTAATTAATTAATTAATTTGAGATGGAGTCTCACTCTGCCGCCGGGCTTGAGTACAGTGGTACGATCTAGGCTCACTGCAACCTCCGCCTCATGGGTTCAAGCAATTCTCCTGCCTCAGCCTCCCGAGTAGCTGGAATTACAGGCACCCACCACCACACCCGGCTAATTTTTTTGTATTTTTAGTAGAGATGGGGTTTCTCCATGTTGGCCAGGCTGGTCGCAAACTCCTGACCTCAAGTGATCTGCCCGCCTCAGCCTCCCAAAGTGCTGGGATTACAGGCATGAGCCACCGCACCCAGCCTCAAATTTAATTTGTTAGACGCTTAGCCCCTATACCTGCCCCATCTTCAGTGTTCCCCCTTTAGATTAAGAGCAACAGCAGTTTTTTTCAGGAGGTGCTCAAGCCAAAAACCCTGGAGCAGCCCTTGGCTCCTTGATCATACTCCAAACGGAGCCTGTTGGTAAATGCTGTGCCTCTGCCTTCTGTGTATATCCAGAATCTGACCATTGCTTACGACTTCTGCTCCTACTGCGTGGGCCCACGCCATCATCCTCTCTCACCTAGGTTGCCATGACAGCTTCTTGACTGGTATCCATGCTTCTGCCTTGTCCCCCTTTACATTGCATTCATTCTTAGCACAGCGGCCAGAGTGATTGTGATACATAAGGGAGCTCTGAACCCCTTGGTGATTCCCCACTTCACTCAGAGTAAAAGCCTAAGTCTTCTACCTCCTGAGTGACCACTACATGTCTGACTTCTTCTGCTTTCTCCTTGCCCATGCTCACTCCTGTCTGGCTACACTGACCCTCCTGTTTTTCCTGCCTTACGGCCTTTGCACTTGCTGTCCCCCCTCTGCCTAGAGCGCTGTTATCCAGATAGGCACAGTTTGTTTCAACTTTTTGCTCAAATGTCACCTTCTGAGTGCAGCTTTCCCTGACTGCCTATTTAACATTGGCACCTGATCCCCTCCTTTGCCTCTTTCCCTGCTTTGTTTTTCTGCATGGTACTTAACTTCCCATATACTACATTTACATTATCCCCCTCTTACTGCTTCTGTCTCTCCACAAGAACGTAAGCAATATATACAAGGGCAGGGATTTTCTTTTTAGTAGCTGTATCTCCAGTGTCTCAAACAGTGCCTGGCACATGGAAAGCACTCAATAAATATTTATTTTAATAAAATGGGGAAAGGGGGTGGCTCCAGTATTTACTAGCTCTATGAACTTGGACAAGTGATTTAACTGCTCTAAACCTCAATTTTCTCATCTGTAAAATGATGATAGATTCTACCTTATAGGGTTATCAATAAGTAAATACACATAAAACACTAAGTACATAACAGAATAAGTGGCAGTTATTTTTAGTGGAATGTGATATTGATAGCATATGCAGGCCAGACTTCTGTGAATATACGGTTTGTATTTTACTTTCCTATTTTTAGAAACCATTTCTCCTGTCTACTTGTAGCTGCACAATGTAATTAGGAATGTAGCAGGCCAGGTACGGTGGCTCATACCTGTAATCCCAGCATTTTGGGAGGCTGAGGTGGGCAGATCACCTGAGGTCAGGAGTTTGACACCAGACTGGCTAACATGGTGAAACGCCATCTCTACTAAAAACACAATTTGCCAGGCATAGTAAAAAACGCCTGTAATCCCAGCTACTTGAGAGGATGAGGCAGGGACCTCATCCTGCTGGAACCCTGGAGGCAGAGGTTGCAGTGAGCCAAGATCACACCACTGCACTACAGCCTGGGCAACAAAGTGAGACTCTGTCTCAAAAAAAAAAAAAAAAAAAAAAAAAAAAAAAAAGTAGCATCCAGCTCAAAATGACTCTTTGTTCGTGATATTATTTGTATGGTGCCTCAGAAGTGTGTGGTCACTGTTACTCTCAAAAGTTTAAAGAAAAGTTGGTTCTCTGAAAAACCACTTTTTGCTTGGTTTGTGTCAGCAGCATCACCTACACTTCTCATCATCTTCCATGGAAAGGGGGAAGGGGAAGTTAGATTCCTTGAGAGAATATGAATTATCCCCCTTTATGACTCTATCAGGAATTTTTTTTTTCTTTTTGGCTAAAACAACAGAAAATTATTTTCTCAGGGTTCTGGAGGCTGGAAGTCCAAGATCAAGGTGTCAGCAGGTTTGGTTTCTTCAGAGGCTCCTCTCCTTGCCTTGCAGATAACCACTGTCTTGCTGTGTTTTCACATGGCTTTTTCTTCTCCACCCCCCTTCTCCCTACCCCCACACATTTCTCATGTCTTTTTCCAGGGAAATTCTTCTGAAGACTTACAAGGATGGGGCTGCAGGGTCTTGGGGGTGGAGAAGGCGGCACTTGGCTTAAACTGGTACAGGCTGGAGGTGGTGCTAGAACTGGGCTTCCTTCCAGCTACCCAACATGTCTCCTTAGGTATATCTCCCTAGGGAGGACTCACCTGATGACATGTTTGTGTGTGTGTGACAGGATTTAGTGAGGGAAACTGAAGCTCCCTCATGCTCTTCCCTCTGGCTAGACAACCTTCTCCCCTGGCTCCCTCTCACCTTGCTTTGCTCACTGTCCATCTTGTTTAAAATCGCAACTGCCCCACGCTACTCATTCTCACTCCTGCCCACCAAGCCCACACCCATGCAAGCTCCATGAGGACGGCAGTTTCTCTCTGTTATGCCTCTGCTTTCTTTTTCTGAGATGGAGTTTCACTCTTGTTGCCCAGGCTGGAGTGCAATGGCCGATCTCGGCTTACCACAACCTCTGCCTCCCAGGTTCAAACTATTCTCCTGCCTCAGCCTCCTGAGTAGCTGGTGTTACAGGTATGCACCACCACACCAGGCTACTTTTGTATTTTTAGTAGAGATGGGGTTTCTCCATGTTGGCCAGGCTGGTCTTGAACTCCTGACCTCAGGTGATTCGCCTGCCTCAGCCTCCCAAAGTGCTGGGATTACCGGCATGAGCCACCGCGCCAGGGCATGCGTCTGCTTTCTTCCTAGTTCGAAGGGCAGATCCTGGCAAAACATCTCTGTTAAATTCTTGTTAGTTGCAAGACTCCTCTTAGCGAGCTTATTGAATCCTCCAAGCAGCCCCTGACATTAATTGAGCAACCCCCGTGCCAGAACACTTTAAATGCATCATCTCATATTCTCACAACAGCCCTCTGAGGTAGACGTTATGATGATCCCCACTTTGCAAATAAAGTGAAGACCAGTGAGGTTAAGTAACTCGCTCAGGGTCGCGCGGCAGCTGACAAATGTTGGAGCTAAGGGCAGAATCCAGACAGCCTAGGGCCTGAGTTTCAGCCTTCCTTGGGAAGGTGGGTCTCAGGCAGCATCGGGCGCAGCAGGCCTGGACCCTGCAAAGTCCGAAGAGGCTGGTGTCCTTCCAAATCCTTTCATCCCTTCCGCGGCCACCCGTGTGGCCCTCGCTGTAGCGGAGCTGTCCCGAAGCCAGCGCGGGCCTGGGGTGCGACCCTCAGTCAGCCGAAGAGGACAAGCACGGACGCGCCCTCTCCAATGCCTTCTGTCTCAGAGTCCCTGCTGCTGCCCAAACAGCTCGAATTTTCCGGATAGGAATAGCAGAGCCCGTGGCGTAGGTGCGCCCCCAAAGGCCCGGCAGGCCGCACCCCTGCGGGTTTCCCCAGCGGGACTTGGCCACCATTCGGATCCCCTTGGAAGACCCCGACGGAGCAATCGCGTCGATAAGAAAACTGGAAACCGGGAACTAGGACTCTGGGAACCCAGAACCCGATTGCCCCTGGCCGCAGGCGTGCGGTGTGAGCTCCTGCGCACGGTTCCCGGAAAGGCGAGGAGGAGCGAGCGCGCCTGACCGGCTCCCAACCGGGACGCTCGGGCACCTGCGCTCCCACCGCTACGCGGGGCCGCTTGGCTTCTGGTTCTCATCGTTCTTATGCTTAAAGAGGAAAATAAAAAGGACTTGGAAATGGAATAGTTCAGTCGGTGAGTCCGTTTTTCTCAGTCCTTGCGGAGATGGAATCCAATCTTCCACCCTGCGACCCCGGATTCGGAGGTCCCTGCCCGGGGACCGCCCGCCTCCGTCCGGGAATACATCCACTCACCGCAACTTCTTAAAACTCTTTAAACGCAGGGAGGCAGAGGGGATAATTGACAATTTCATTGCACAGAGTCACCGAATTCATAGCAGCTTTTGGTCATTCTGTTGTGATGTGTTTAATTTTCAGTCACGGGATACTGAAAGCATAACAACTCATTCTGGGAGCTTCTGGTAAAATCTGGAGATTAAAATACCTGAAAATTCTGGTAATCCCTATTCTGATGAGTCAACTAAAAAGAGTTCGTTTACCCATCGCAGCCAGGTAGAATCATGGGAAAAAAAAAAAAAAAAAAAAGAAGGAAAGAGAGAGAAAGAAAGAAAAAAGAAAGAAAAAAAGAAAGAAAGAGAAAGAAAACTTCTGCAGTTACGTTTGGAAACTCAAAACCCAGCTCCTGTGTTTTCAGTTGCAAATTAGAGTACATATTACTTGCCCTACATTTGTCTTACGCAGAAGTTTGTTTCTGAACCAATATTTGCTCAAGTTTTCTTCCCCATGATAAATGGTATCATGGAGTTATTAAAATAAAGCTAACAAACAAAAGACCCAACTGATTTGTGTTTCTTTAAATGTTAGTTATTGAATCTTGTACTCTGAGTTGATGTTTTCTAAGACGGTTTATTTTAACATGAATTTTAGGCCGGATGCGGTGGCTCACGCCTGTAATCTCAGCACTTTGGGAGGCCGAGGTGGGCGGATCACAAGGGTCAGGAGATCGAGACCATCCTGGCTAACACGGTGAAACCCCGTCTCTACCAAAAATACAAAAAATTAGCCGGGCGTGGTGGCGGGGGCCTGTAGTCCCAGCTACTCGGGAGGCTGAGGCAGGAGAATGGCGTGAACCTGGGAGGCAGAGGTTGCAGTGAGCCGAGATTGCGCCACCGCACTCCAGCCTGGGCGACAGAGCAAGATTCCCTACCAAAAAAAAAAAAAAAAAAAAATCGATTTTGGAATAAAAAGTAATTGAGAGTGGGAGGCCGAGGCGGGTGGATCACGAGGTCAGGAGATAGGGAACATCCTGGGCAACATGGTGAAGCCCCATCTCTACTAAAAACACAAAAATTAGTCAGGCGTGGTGGCAGGTGCCTGTAATCCCAGCTACTTGGGAGGCTGAGGCAGGAGAATCGCTCGAACCCAGGTAGTGGAGGTTGCAGTGAGCCGAGATCACACCAGTGCACTCCAGAGATCACACCAGTGCACTCCAGCCGAGATCACACCAGTGCACTTTCCTTCTAAGAAAAAGAAAAGAAAAGAAAAGAAAAGAAAAGAAAAGAAAAATCAGCCTGGGCGACAGAGTGAGACTCGGTCTCAAAAAAAAAAAAAAAAAAAAAAAAAAAAAAAGAAGAAGAAGAAAAGAAAAAGAAAAGAAAAATGTGATTGAGATGTTTGGCAACCTCATAGTAAAATATAATAGTACACCAAGGATGAATTTAGCTCTGTTTCTTGCTCTTATTACTGGCTCACCTGATGTGGCCTCTGACAAGTCCCTTCACTGTCCTGGGCCTCATGCTCTTGCTACTATAACAAGAGGATCATCTTCACCATCTACCTGCCCCTGGGGGTGTTGTAAGGGTTAACGAGATATATGGTGAGTGCTTTGATTCTAGGGTGAATGACCCTGTACAAATAAAACATGATTACATCTCAGATTCATCTTTGATTCATTTGAATAAATGGGCCTTCCCTTTATGAAATCTTCCTGTTAAATTTTCAAAATTGGGTTGTTTGGTTTTAAAATTCTATGCGGGGGCATTCTATTGCTTAACACCACATGTAAATGTCCTCAACAAGTTATACAAGCATGTTAAGGGAGAATTTCTATTTGTTCATAGATATCAAAGAATTTATTTTTCTCCTTAAATCATTCAATGTTTTTATTCAACAAATGTTTACTGAAAATACACTTTTTCTGAGGACTTCAAGAGGTTCAGGGAATGCTTACAAGGAACAATCTTGTGTGTCTCCAGCTCCCAGGCACTGTGTTTTGTGATTTATGTGTATTAGTTCATTTACTTCTCATAACAACTCACTGAGATGCGGGTACTGTACTGTCATTACCTGGTGTATCGAGTGCAGGCTGAAGAGTTTCTGTGTAATTTAGTAAGCAAAATACTGAAGACTTTTGAATCAGGGAAGTGACATCAGCAGAGTAGCATAGTTTTGTGAGGTCACTTGCAGCAACAAGGAGGTACTTTTTTAAAACCTCTGATGGAAATTTATGGTCATTTTTTTTTTTTAAGAAGAAAGAAGGTTTAGTCAGCACTGCCTCAGCAAGTATGAAATTCGGCTATCTTGCAGTGTTTAACATCCTTAGACCAGGTCATCGCAGAGTTGAGAGGATGGATTAGACAAAATGTAAATATAAGCAAAACATGAGCACTTAGTTGGAATTAGCCAAACATTCAAAAGTATAACTACCCCTCACGTCTGCACTCCCCACATAAAGAAAGAGAAGAAATGCACATAAGCTTTCATGGGGTCACTTCCTGGTTTTTAGAAGTTATCTAAAAGGCAAAATTTTAAGAAGCATATCAACGGCATTGATTTGAATTTGTCTCAAGTGTTAAAGTGATATCTAATCACTTCCAGGTGTCATTGCCATACCAAGGCTCTTTTTTATATGGTATATTTGAATTATGAACTTGCAGATTTTAGACAGGAAGAAAAGGCGATATGACAGAGTCTATTGATAAATAGTTCATAGGCAAAATTTGAAAATTGGAAAAGTTTATATCCTTCACATAAGAAAGAGGTTCATATCCCCTTATTTAATCGGGGAAGAAAAAAACCTTGTGGATTAGGTCTATTTTGCATGAAACACAAAGATCTTTTTATTCATCCTGGAAATATAGTCTACCAAATGATGACTTGTGATGTTGGACAGGAGAAGAAGAAACAAATTGAACCAGAAAATACAGTGTGGATAGTTAGGCCAGCTGCAACAGATTGCTGAAAAAGTTCACTATTTATACTATAGTATTATGGTATTATACATTTGCTACATGTTGACAACGTGCTAAGTCATCAGTATGATTAAAGCAAACACCCATATGCTTGTTTGACAGTGTCCTAGTTTATAGTCTTAGACATACAACAGTGACACATACACACATATTACAGAAGCAGATGTATATATGGAGTACAGCAAGTGTTGAATGATTTAGATATACAGGAATTAGTTCTGGTGCTTTTTATGCACAAGAGAATAGAAAGTGAGATATGCAAGTCACATATTCAGAGAAAGCATTCTTGGGAGAGTTAGAGGAAACTCCTGTCTTGCTTACAGTTACTTAGTTGGGAAAGGATTCTTGAGAAGGAGCCAGAGATGGGGATTTCAGAGTGACAGAATCACAGTATGTTAGAATTGGAAGAGTCTTTAGAAGTCAAAATTTAGCCAGGCATGGTGGTTCACGCCTGTAATCCCAGCACTTTGGGAGGCCAAGACGGGTGGATCACCTGAGGTCAAGAGTTCGAGATCAGCCTGGCCAACATGGCGAAACCCGTATCTACTAAAAATACAAAAAAAAAAAAAGGTCAGTTAGGCGCGGTGATGCACACCTTTAATCCCAGCTACTTGGGAGGCTGAGGCAGGAGAATCGCTTGAACTTGGGAGGCAAGAGGTTGCAGTGAGCTGAGATCACACTGCTGCGCTCCAGCCTGGGTGACAGAGTGAGACTCAAAATAAAAAGTCAAAATCTAATTCATTTTATGAATAAAGAAGTTGAGGGCCAAAGCCCTTGAATGGTGAATTAGTAGCAGATCTGGACTATAGTGTAGCTGATCACCCTCCGATGCTCCAGTGCTCTTCCATGTCAAAGGTTTTTTGTTTGTTTTTTTGTTTTGTTTTGTTTTTCTGTTTTTTTGTTTGTATTGGTTTTACTTCTTATAAAAAATCTTATTAAATGCATACAAAAATAGAATAGTACAATGAACCTTCATATATATTGTCTAGTTTTGTGCCACTCTGATTTCATCTATTCCCTCATTTTCATTTTATTTTTTCCTGGAGTATTTTAAAGCAATTCCCAGCATCCATATTGTTTCTCCCGTAACTACTCCAGGATGACACTATAAGTGATAAAGACCTTGCAAAAACATAACAACCATGCTATCAGCACACCTAACAAAATTTACAATAAACCTTAATATCATCTAATACCCACTTTTTATTCACATTTTCTCTAACAATCTGAAATATATATTTTTACTGTTGATTTGTTTGAATTGGCATCCAAATACGGTCCACATTTTGCATTTGGTTATTGTGGTTCATAAGCCTGTGCTATTCTGTAACAGCTATTTCTCCTTTGTTTTGTTTGTTTGTTTTTGAGACAGTCTCCTCGGTCTGTCGCCCAGACTGGAGTGCCTGCAACCTCTGCCTCCAGGGTTCAAGCAATTCTTCTGCCTCAGCCTCCCAAGTAGCTGGGATTACTGGCACGTGACACCATGCCCAGCTAACTCTTTTTGTGTGTGTTTTTAATAGAGACAGGGTTTTGCCATGTTGGCCAGGCTGGTCTCGAATTATGGGGCTCAAGCAATCCTCCTACCTTGGCTTCCCAAAGTGCTTGGATTGCAGTGTGACCCACTGCACCATGCCTCATCTGCACTTATTAAGTGGAATAATTCTTTAAAGAACTTTGTCTCATCTACTCTTTGTCTCCCTTGAAGTACCATGGCATAGGGAAAGCAGGAAAAATGCTTAATGTTTTCCCTTTATTGTTACATTTTCAAAGTAATAAGGTGATGAACTAATGCCCAAACAACCTCCAATGACGACCAATTGATTTGCATCTATTTTATGTGTTTTAATCCATCTTAGTTATTTTCCTGTTTGATACTCAGATTGTCACATCTTAGGCTAGTCCCTTGAAGTTGCCTCCTGTGTCCTTTTATATGACCAAATTACTCTTTGATATTTTCCTTCATTTCTGGTACAACAAAATGTCTTAAGCTCATGTTATACATTTCCTGCCACAGATCTGGAACAGTCATTTCTTCAAAGTCCTGGTTCCTTTTGGTGGTAAATTATATTTATAGAGCATAACCTGGGCATTGTGGGTGCTTCTTGTTGCTGAGTTTATTATTCCTTATAAGCCTTTTGGTGGTGAAAGCTAGGAAATTTTTTTTTTTAAAGAAAAATCTTTCATTTACACTAAGATTTTTCAATTCAAATTTAAAACACAGCACTTTCCCTTAACTTCTCTGATTTTATAATTATATCTATTTTCCCTTATGCTGAAATCTTGGGTCCCAAGGAAATTAACACAAGTAATTATTTGCTTTATCCTGTAACATACCTATAATAGTTTCTAAACTATTGCAGAAGTAGGGTAATTAATTCTGGACAAGGTGATCAGAAAAGATTTCTCAGTGTACGTGGAATTTTAGCTAGGACTGGAAAAAGATCTATGAGGTTTTTAATGTTTTTTGTTTTTGAGACAGGGTCTCACTGTGTCACTCAGGTGGAAGTGCAGTTGCACAATCACAGCTCACTGCAGCCTTAACCTCCCAGGCTCAGGTGATCCTGCCACCTTACCTGGGACCCACCTCAGCTAGGACTACAGGTATGCATCACCATACCCGGCTAATTTTTTTGTATTTTTTTGTAGAGACAAGGTTTCACCACATTGCCCAGGCTCATCTCAAACTTCTGGGCTCAAGATATCTGCCTGCCTCAGTCTCCCAAAGTGCTGGGAATTATAGGTGTGAGCCACCACACCCGACAGGTCAATGATTTTGACAGGCAACAATGGGAGGAGGGTTAGAGCATTATGGTCTAAGGGAACTCCATGAGCAAAGAGGAGGATGCAGTTGATAAGCTGTTGTGTCTGGGGCACAGACTACCTGAGCTGCTTGGAAAGGGCCTGGCTCCCTCTCAGCCTATTGTGACACTCTTGAAGAAAGGATTTTCTTCACCTTTGGAACTTCAGTGCCAAGGGAGCCACTTGCCACAAACTGAACATTTTCTTAATAAGTGTTTTTTGACTAAATGAACAGATTAACCTGAACTTTCTTCAAGGGTAGTATATATTTTTGCTATAACTTGGTTTACTTTCCTAATGAAAGGACAGAACAGGCTATGTCTCATTTAATTTAACAGGCAAATTTCTGAATGAAAAAACATTCTTCTGCCACATGGTTTTGGTTTTACATAGTTGGTATTCATCTCTGAGAATGAAACACGTTAGGAGTTTTCCAACAGCAAACTATATGTAAAATTCCATAATTAGAAAAAAATTTCAGGAGGAAGGAATTTCTGAAAGACACTACAGTAGACTTGAACAAATGGAAAGATATCCTTGATCTTGTGTAGGACAACTGAACCTCATGTGAATATCAGGTCTCCCTAAATTAATTTATAAAGTTTTCTTATCCTGATGAAAATATCCACAAACTTTTAATGGAGTTATACAAGTGGATACTAAAATTTTTATAGAAAAGTAAAGATGCAAGAATAGCTAGGAAAATACTGGAGAAAAAAGCAACAAGGGGGAACTAGCCATTTAAGATATTAAAATATGCTGTAAAACCACTATAATTGTAGTTGTGTGGTGGTAGTACATGAATAGACAAACAGATGAATGAAAAGTCTAGAAATCAACCCAAGTACACAGGAAAATGATAAAGGTAGCATCTTAAATCACTGGAGCAAGGATAGACATTTTAAAAAAACGATTGGGATAACTCGTAACTACTCAGAAAAAGAAAAAATTAGATCCATATCCCACACTGTATAGAATAATAAAATCCAAATGAATCACAAATCAAAATATAGAAAACAAAACCTTACAAACACTTGAAGAAAACAAAGAAGAATGAATTTCTCTATACCTTGCATGTAAGGAAAGACTCCATATCTCAAAATCCTGAAGCAGTTAAAAAATGTTTTAAATTCGACTTTTTTTTTGGCATGGCAGAAAACATCATAAGTAAAGTCAAAAGACAAATGACAAATTAGAAGAAAATATTTGTAACATACAATGATGAAAATTTAATGTTGTTATTATACAAAGGACACCTGAAAATTGAGGAAACAGACAGACAAAAGAAGGAGTAAGGAAATGAAGAACTTGATCAATGCTACAGACCAATTGAACCTAACAGACATATATAGAACACTTCACCCAACAATGAGAGTACACATTTTTCTCAAGTATACATGTAATATTCTCCAGAATATACCATACGTTAGGTCACAAAACAAGTCTTACTAAATTAAAAAAGATTAAAATCATACAAGATATCTTTTATATCACAAGGGAATAAAACTAGAAATCAATAATAGAAGGAAAATAGAAAATCCTCATATATGTGGGAATTAAATATACTTTGACATAATCAATGGGTCAAAGAACAAATCACAACATAATTTTAAAAATATCTTGAAACAAATGAAAATGAAAACACGGAATACTCAAACTTGTGGGGTGGGGTGAAAGCAGTGCTAAGAGGTAAATTTGTAACTGTAAATGCTTAATTAAAGAAGAAGAAAGATCTCAACACATTCTGGCTACACATTAAGGAATTAGGAAAAGAAAAACAAACTATGGCCGGGCGCGGTGGCTCAAGCCTGTAATCCCAGCACTTTGGGAGGCCGAGACGGGCGGATCATGAGGTCAGGAGATCGAGACCATCCTGGCTAACACGGTGAAACCCCGTCTCTATTAAGAAATACAAAAAAAAAAACTAGCCGGGCGAGGTGGCGGGCGCTTGTAGTCCCAGCTACTCGGGAGGCTGAGGCCGGAGAATGGCGTGAACCCGGGAGGCGGAGCTTGCAGTGAGCTGAGATCCGGCCATTGCACTCCAGCCTGGGTGACAGAGCGAGACTCCGTCTCAAAAAAAAAAAAAAAAAAAAAAAAAGAAAAACAAACTAAACCTAAAGCTAGCCAAAGGAAGGAAACAATAAAGATTAAAGAGAAGATAAACAAAATGGAAAATAAAAAACAATAGAGAAGATCAACAAAATTAGAAGTTGGTTTTTTTGAAAAGATCAATAAAATTGACAAATCTGTTAGACTGACTAAGAGAAAAAGAGAGAACATTCAAATAACTCAGAAATGAGAGCAGGGACCTTACAACTGACATCACAAAAATAAAAGGGATTAAAAGATAATACTATGAACATTTGCACTCCAATGAATTAGGTAACCTAGATGAATTAGATAAATTTCTAGAAACACACAACCTACCAAAGACTTCAGCTTTTATGAAGAAATAGAAAATCCAAACTAATCTATATCTAGTAAGGAGTTTGAATCAGTAATCAAAAATTTCCCAAAAAAGGAAAGCTCAGAACCAAATGGCTTCTGTATTTAGTCAGAGTTCTCCAGATAAACAGAACCAATAGGATATATGTAAAGAGAGAGAGATTAAATATGAGAAATGAGTTCACATGATTATGGAGTTTGAGAAGTTCCATATGCTATTTGCAAGCTGGAGACCCAGGAAACCCAGTGTTATAGTTCAATCTGAGTCCAAAGGCCTGAGGGCAGGAGAAGACAGGTGTCCCAACTTACACGGTGAGGCAGAAGGAGTGAATTCTCCTTTCCTCTGCCTTTTTAAAAATTCAGTCACTCACTGGATAGGATGGCACCCACTCACACTGAGGAGGGTAATATTTAACTGAGTCCACCAATTCAAATGCTAATCTCTTCCAGAAACATCCTTATGGTCACACCCAGAAATAATGTTTAGCCAAGTATCTGAACACTCTGTGACCTGGTCAAATTGATACTTAACATTTACCACCACACCTTCCCTGGTGATTTCTATCCAACATTTAAAGATTTAACATCAATCCTTCTCAAAGTATTCCAAAATAATTGAAGGGAAGAGAACAGTTCCAAGCTCATTCTATGAGACCAGCATTATCCTGATTCCAAAGCCAGAAACACTACAAGAAAAGAAAACTAAAAACCAATATTCATGAGGATTATTGACACAGAATTGCCAATAAAATAGTGGCAAATAGAATTAAACAGTATATTAAAAGGATTATATACTATAACCAAGTGGTACTTATTCCTGGAATGCAGGGATGGTTCAATATATGAAAAGCAATCAGTATAAAATATCATGCTAAGAGAATGAAGAAAAACACATAATCATCTTAATTGACGCAAAAAAAAGCACCAACACGCTTCCATGAAAAAAATTCAACACTCTTTCATGATAAAAACACTCAACAAACTAGAAGTAGAAGTAAACTACTCAAACATCTATGAAAAAGCCCACAGCTAACATCATACTCAAGGGGAAAACTGAAAGCTTTTCCTCTAATATCTGGAACAAGACAAGAATGCCCATTTTCTTTTATTCAACATAGTACTAGAAGTCCTTGCCAGAGCACTTCAAAAAAAATAAAAGAAGTGAAAGCATCCAAATTGAAAAGGAAGAAGTGAAATTATCTCTGTTCACAGATGACATGATCTTACATGTGGAAAACCTTAAATATTCCAAAAAAAGTTAGAACTAATAAATAAATTCAGCAAATTTGCAAGATACAAAATCAACACATGAAAATTAGTTGTGTTTCTGTACACTAACAATGAACAAACTGAAAGAAAATTAAGAAAATTATTGCATTTATAACAGCACAAAAAAGAGTAGAATACTTAGGAATAAACTAAGGAGGCAAAAATCTTCTGCAGTGAAAACTATAAAATGTGACCGAAAGAAAGAATACACAAATAAATAGAAAGACATTGGATGTTAATGAATTGGAAGATTTAGTATTGTAAAGATGTCAAAACTATAAAAACAGTATTTAAGATTCAAAACAATCTGTCAAATTGCAATGATTTTTTTTAAAAAAATAGAAAAATCCATTATAAAATTAATATGGAATCTCAAGGGATACTGAATAGCCAAAACAATCTGATAAAGAAGAACAAAGATGGAGAGGGATCTCACATTTTTCTGATTTGAAACCATTTTAAAGCTACAGTGATTAAAGCAATGTGGTACTGTCATAAAGACAGATGTACAGACCAGTGGAATAGAATTGAGAACCTAGAAATAAACACTTGAATCATATAGTCAGACGATTTTCAACAAGAGTGTCAAGACCATTTAATTCAAAAAAGAAAGTCTTTTCAACAAATGGTGTTGGAAAAACTGGATTTTTGCATGTAAAATAATGAATTTGGGCCCTTACCTTACACTTGGTACAAAAATGAACTCAGGCTGGGCGCAGTGGCTCACACCTATAATCCCAGAACTTTGGGAGGCCAAGGAGGTTGGATCACAAGATCAGGAGTTCGAGACCAGCCTGGCCAACATGGTAAAACCCCATCTCTACTAAAAATACAAAAAATTAGCAGGGCGTGGTGGCATGCTCCTGTAATCCCAGCTACTCAGGAGGCTGAGGCAGGATAATTGCTTGAACCCAGGAGGCGGAGGTTGGAGTGAGCTGAGATTGCGCCACTGCACTCCAGCCTAGGTGACAGAGCAAGACTCCATCTTGGAAAAAAAAATAATAATAACTCAAAATGGATCAAAGACCTAAAAAAAAAGAGCTAAAACTGTCTAACTCTTAGAAGAAAACAAGGGAAAACCTTCATGATGTTGGATTTGGATGATTTCTTGGACACGACACCAAGAGCATAGGCAACAAAGGAAAAAAATAGATAAATTAGACTACATCAAAATTAAAAATTGCTGTGTGTCAAAGAACGCAATCAACAGGAGAAAAAGACAGCCCACAGAATGGGAGAAAATATTTGCAAGTCGTATGTCTGATGAGGTGTTAATATCAAAAATATACAGAGAACGCTACACTCAGCAACAACAACAAAAAAACCCAATTAGCCGGTCGCGGTGGCTCAAGCCTGTAATCCCAGCACTTTGGGAGGCCGAGACGGGCGGATCACGAGGTCAGGAGATCGAGACCATCCTGGCTAACACGGTGAAACCCCGTCTCTACTAAAAAAAATACAAAAAACTAGCCAGGCGAGGTGGCGGGTGCCTGTAGTCTCAGCTACTGGGGAGGCTGAGGCAGGAGAATGGCATAAACCCGGGAGGCGGAGCTTGCAGTGAGCAGAGATCCGGCTACCGCACTCCAGCCTGGGCGACAGAGCAAGACTCCGTCTCAAAAAAAAAAAAAAAAAAAAAAAAAAATCCCAAATAAAAAATAGGCAAAGGACTTAGACATTTCTCCAAAGGAGATATACAAATACTCAGCAAGCACATGAAAAGATGTTCAATATCAGTAATTATTAGGGAAATGCAAGTCAAAACCACTACTGTTTTACATCCATTAGGATGGATACTATTGAAAAAAAAAAAAAGTGTTGGTGAGGACATGAAGATCCTGTGCACTGCTGGCGGGAATGTAAAATGGTATAGCTACTGTGGAAAATGATATGGTGGTTCCTTAAGATACTAAAAATGGAATTACCATGTGATCTGGCAATTCCACTTCTGAGTGCCTATTTAAAAGAATTGAAGGTTGGGCGCGGTGGCTCTCACCTGTAATCCCAGCACTTTGGGAGGCCGAGGCAGGTGGATCACGAGGTCAGGAATTTGAGACCAGTCTGGCCAACATAATGAAACCCCATCTCTACTAAAAATACAAAAAAATTAGCCGAGTGTGGTGGTGTGTGCCTGTAATCCCAGCTACTCTGGAGGCTGAGGCAGGAGAATCGTGTGAACCTGGCAGGTGGAGGTTGCAGTGAGCTGATATCGTGCCACTGTGCTCCAGCCTGGGCAACAGAATGAGACTCTGTCAAAAAAAAAAAAGAATTGAAAGTAGGGTCTCCAAGATGTATTGGTACATCCATGTTTATAACAGCATTTTTCATTATAGTCAAGAGCTGGAAGCAACCCAAGTCTTCATGGATGAATGGATAAATAAAATGCAGTATATACATATAATGGAGTATATTAAGCTTTAAAAAGGAAGGAAATTCAGACATATGCTACAACATAGATGAACACTGACACATTATGCTAAGTGAAATAAGCTATTTTCCAAAAACCAGATACTGTATGATTTCACTTATATGAAGTGCCTAGAATAGTACAATTCAAGTAGAATGGTGATTGCTTGAGGCTGGGGGAAGGAAGGAAGGGAGAGTTATCGTTTAATAGGTGCAGAGTTTCAGCTTTGTAAGATGAAAAGATCTCTGAAATGGGATGATAATGACGGTTGTACAACTCCTCAACCTTACACTTAAAAATGGTAGCAATGGTAAATTTCATATTATGTATATTTTACCACAAAAATGTCTTAGGATAAATAAAATTCCTTGCAACTGTATAGTCAATCATATAACAGGAGAGGATGGGGAGAGAGAGAGAGAGAAAGTGAGCTTAAGTGTTTCTCTCTTATGTTCTGTTAAATAAATGTAGGTTCAATTACAAATTTTAAAGTATGTTTAAATCCTGAAAAGAATGAAAGGTTGAAGAAATGTTCTAGGTTAGAGGAGACTAAAAAGATATGACAATTAATTATATTATGTAATCCTGGATTGAACCCCAGATCGGGGACGGGGTGAGAAAAGAATATTACTGGGACAATTGACAAAATTTGAATATGAAGACTGAGTTGGATACCAGTATTAAAATTTGTATTTGTGGGCCGGGCACGGTGGCTCAAGCCTGTAATCCCAGCACTTTGGGAGGCCGAGACGGGCAGATCACGAGGTCAGGAGATCGAGACCATCCTGGCTAACCCGGTGAAACCCCATTTCTACTAAAAAATACAAAAAATTAGCCGGGCGAGGTGGCGGGTGCCTGTAGTCCCAGCTACTTGGGAGGCTGAGGCAGGAGAATGGCGTAAACCTGGGAGGTGGAGCTTGCAGTGAGCCGAGATCAGGCCACTGCACTCCAGCCTGGGCGACCCAGCGAGACTCCGTCTCAAAAAAAAAAAAAAAAATAAATAAATAAATAAATAAATAAATAAAAAGTTGTATTTGTTGGTTTTGATAAATGTGCTGTGGAATGTCAAGGAAAGTTCTTCTTCCCAGGACGTATACACTGAAGTATTTATTGATAAAGCGGCATTATGCCTGCAATTACGCTCGAATGACTAAGTAAAAATATATAGAGTGAGCAGATGATAAAGCAAAAAGAACAAAATATTAACAATTGGTGAATCTGAATAAAAGGTATACAGTAATTCTTCATACTATTCTTGCAATTTTTCTCTAAGTGTGAAATAAAAATTAAAAAACAAATAGAAGCCGTATGATGGAAAGCCACCCTGGTCTAGTTTATCAGCAGAAGTGGTGCAATTAACAAAGGAGTAACAACAAACCAGTGACACAAGTGTGTCCTTGGCTGGGTGAGTTTAGGGCTTTATGACTTGCATTTTCTCTGCTAAGAAATAATTGAGGATTGACTTTATTAAGTACAATCTACTTTTGTGTTGATCTTTGATACATTAATAATTTGTTAACACTAAAAATCTTCCAAACATGGGAGAAAACCACTGGGATAAATTCTATTGATGTGATGCTTGTGATGGAAATCAGATCAAAGGAAAACAAATATTCAATTTGTGGCTTATATTAGAGCTCTTGCTTGAAGTGACAGATACTCAACTCAAACTTGTTTTATTCATCAAATATTGAGTGCCTACGATGTCCCAGCTAATTTTACTGACTTTGGGGATACCATAGAAAACCAAACAGGCAAGAAGTCCCTTGTGTTTGAAGCCTCCATTTTGGTATTTAAAAACAAACAAAAATATTAAGAAAAGGGATATGCATGTAATCTATTGGCTCCATAACCTACGTATTGGCCAGCCATTTCTGCATAATAAACAACCACGCATATCCCAGTGACATGTGACAGCAAGCATTTATTTAGCTCACACATCCGTGGGTGGCCAGACCAATTCTGCTGATTTCAGCTGAGCTTGCTAATGCATCAGCAGATTTAGACTTGGAAGACTGTGGTACAGAGCTGTGGGTCTGCTTCATGTGTCTCTTGTCTTTGCACCAGTAGCTGAGCTGAGGCATGTTCTCCGGGTCATGGTGAAGGCGTATTAAAGTCTTTGTTTGTATCATGTTTGCTAACCTCCCACTGGCCAGTCTGTTACCTAGTCACGCTCCAAGTCAGGGAGTGGGGAAATATACTTACTCCATGGAAGCAGGGGAAAGGCAAAATTTTAGATGCAGGGAGGGTTGACATTTGGGGTCAATTATGCAATCTGTCACCACTGGGAAAGTTGACAGCTTTAGGCCAGCTAAGCCTACCTCTTTATATTCTCTCTCTCTCTCTTTCTCTCTCTGTCATTAGTCTCTGATTTTGTGTGTGTGTCATTGCATTGACTACATTTGCTCCTCTGGCCCCCCTGGATCCAAACATGGCAAGATCTAATGAAAAAAAGGGTGACATTTATTCTCTTGATTTTCATCTAGTAAATCTCAGGGGAGGACTTTTTTCGTCCCTACCTGGGTCAAGCTTAAGTGTCTAATTGTTGGTGTAATATTGTGGTCAGGGGACTGGTGTATCCTAATTCCCAACCCCTGGGCCACATGTCCACGTCTGCAGTGCACACTGTGGTTGGCAGGTCTACTAGAACCACATAGGAATACTGGGTGGTGAAGGTTTATGTTTTCCAACAGAAAGAGACTGCTGGGTAGACAAAACAAGACGCCTGTCTACAAAACCCAGTATTTTGGAACTCGTTCATATAAAACAGTATTTTCTCAACAAGTCTTTCTCAAGACTATAAGAAGATGGGTAGTCTTTCACTATTTGCTAATATTTTGGGGGAATGTTTTGTCTGGTTTTTTTTGAGATGGAGTCTCACTCTGTCAACCAGGCTGGAGTGCAGTGATCTCAGCTCACTGCAACCTCCGCCTCCTGGGTTCAAGTGATTCTCCTGCCTCAGCCTCCTGAGTAGCTGGGATTACAGGCGCCCCACACCACACCTTGCTATTTTTTGTATTTGTAGTAGAGACGGGGTTTCACCATGTTGGTCAGGCTGGTCTTGAACTCCTGACCTCGTGATCCATCTGCCTCGGCCTCCCAAAGTGCTGGGATTACAGGTGTGGGCTACTGTGCCCGGCCCCGTGGAATGTTATCTAAAAAAAAAAAAAAAAAAAAAAAAATCATGCTGCAATTTTAGAACAAGCTCTAATTATCAGTATAAATCTGTTTCATTTAGGGTTAGTGCCTGCTAACATTTTATTCATGAGGTTTTCTAAGGGACAAAGTATTAAACTAGAAAAAAGATTATGGAAATAGCCCATTTTGGAGCTCATAGCAAGTATTTTATTCTTAGGCTGAATCACACATTGACTTGACAGCAGCCTAACCCGCACAGTCAGTGGCTCACCCAGAGTTTTGACTTTGCTCCTGTGCCCAACTATGGGACTTAGTTAAACCTTGCCTGGACTAAGCGGCTCATGAAGGTCTCATTCTTCTTACTTGTGAATGGCTTCAGGATGGGTCACAATCAAGTTCTGGACAAGGAGATGAGATGAAGCATTTTAGTTTTTAAAAAGACACATAAACCCCTGGACATTGGGTTTGAGGATGTGATGCTGTCACTGTCTTGTGATTATGATCTAGCTGACACCCTGATGATGAAGTGGGAAGATGGAAAGACCCTGGGTCCATGACCATGTTGCTGAGCCACTGAATTAATCAGCTCTGGAACTGACCTTCCCCTGGACTTTTGTTATGTAAGAAAATAAATTCCCTTAGAGCATAGACCATCTTTAGTTGGGTCTTCAGTTGCTTACTTCCAAAGACATTCTAATGAAAACAAAGACTTCCTTGTAGCTGTCTGGAGCTTCTTTCTTACTTGTATTTGAGTACTTAACAGGAGATGGACTTAGAAACTACCATACTTAACTTACCCCTCACTCTACAAGTAGATTCCTATAGACACATAAAGATGTATTCTTTACTATGACACATGTAGGACCATGTGGAGGATTAAGTACAATAATCACTCTCACTACCTCCATTCTACTACTTACTTTGCCAAAAACGTCTTTTTCTACCTTATACTTTTTATTTTTATAATTTTTAATTATGGGTACATCATAAGTATACATATTATTTATGGGGCACATGAGATATTTTGATACAGGCATAAAATAATAACACATCAGGGAAAATGGGGTGTCCATCACTTCCAGCATTTATCATTTCTTTGTGTTATGAGCATTCCAATTATGCTCTTTATTTTAAAACATACAATAAATTGTTGTTGACTTATACTTTAAAAAATGATTTCACAAGTCTGTTTCATAACCCTAATTTGATAAAAGTTGCATGGGAGAAAAGTACTCAATTTAATCAGACATTTTCTGTCTCTCTCTTTTTAGATAGAGTCCCTCTCTATTACCCAGACTGGAGTGAAGTGGTGTGATCTTGGCTCCCTGCAACCTTGACCCAGGCTCAAGGGACCCTCTTGCCTCAGCCCCCAGCAAATAGCTGGGACTACAAGCACACACCACCACACCCGGCTGATTTATTTTATTTTTTGTAGAGATGGGGTTTTGTCATGTTGCCCAGGCTGGTCTCATCTCAAACTCCTGGGCTCAAACAATCCTCCTGCCTCAGCCTCCAAAAGTGCTGGGATTACAGGACTGAGGCACTGCATCCAGCCTCTCTCTCCCTTTTAAGAGGAAGAGCAATGAAGGATGAACTGTTTCTCCTCATCAGTCCTAAAGTTGGGGGAAGAGTGTTCGTTTTCGCAGGATGATGTAATCTTACTGAAAAAGGTGATAGAGTTGGTGTCATTCAGCCTATCTTGTTGTGTTTTGGTTTTCTTCAAGTACCAAACTTTCAGCATCTTGAAACATTGAAGAAGTAGCAATTTGCTTCTATATGAGGCTGAGTTACCAAAATCACGTAGTCTCTTCACTGCTGTCTGTGTTGATGTTGATGACCCTGGTTGTTGGCATCCTCTTGACAGGGATGTTCAATTTAGCCTTGCCATATGAAAGCCTCTTAGAATGTTACAGAGACGGCTAGGCCCATTTCTCCTTGGGACAAGCAAATGAGTGGATTTTTTTTTTTTTTGAGATGGAGTCTCACTCTGTCACCCAAGCTGGAGTACAGTGGCACGATCTTGGCTCACTGCAAGCTCCGCCACCCGGGTTCACGCCGTTCTCCTGCCTCAGCCTCCTGAGTAGCTGGGACTACAGGCGCCCGCCACCACGCCCAGCTGATTTTTTGTATTTTTAATAGAGACGGGGTTTCACCGTGTTAGCCAGGATGGTCTCGATCTCCTGACCTCGTGATCCGCCCGCCTCGGCCTCCCAAAGCGCTGGGATTACAGGCGTGAGCCACCGTGCCCGGCCTGAGTTGGATTTTTATTCATGGCTTATTGCCTATGTCAGGTACTTTTCAGTTGTAAAAACTAAAAGAACTTTCTTTTTCTCAAGCCTTGTCTGTTCCAATGTTGATGAAATCCTAATAAAGGGGAATCCCCTGGTGGAGTACTAGATTGACTTATTGTTTTCAAATAATGTTTTGTATTTGACGTCAAGAAAGTGAATTTCCTTAATTTCAAAAATTAGGCAGTTACCGTCTTTGTGGGTCCTTGGCAAGGAGGGATTTTATGGTCTCTTAATCAGTTCATTTCTGATCATGGAGGAGACGGTGTCCTTAAAAGGAAAGAAGGAAGGTCAGCAGAGGAGGTGGGAGGCAATCGTATTCTGGCATGGACAACTTTTCTTTCCTTGGCATAAAGCAGTTACTGTCCATCCAAACCTCCAAAGGAAGCAGGAGGGAGTGAGGTGGTTGGAGTAGGGAGCAGTTTAGGGTCAATTTCTCTGACCCTTAAGACTTTTTCTGGTGTAACAGGTCAGGGTTGGATCAACAGAAGATGAACCATGAGATATAGTATAGAATAAGGGCTTGATGATAGGGATTTGGTTTAAACAGTTCACATAAGGCCTGTTGGCTTCTGGCGCTGGAGCTTAAAGTCAGAAGATCAAGTGGTCAAATGGTCAGGAAAGAATGATGAATGTGAAGTGGGGAAGAGTAGGGACAAGCTGGAACCCACAAGGATGGCCCAGAGCCTGCATGGGTCTCTCACTACCTCCAAGCTTTTGGTTTTGATGATGGGAGTAACCTGCAGAAAAAGCTGATGCCATTTGTTAGGGAGCTGCATTTGCACCTGGCCCAGAAGGCAGAGAGGCTGAAGGAGATCTGCAGGGGCTGGTGGAACTGCAGGCCTGGCTGCTGATTCAAGCTCCCTCCGAAACCTTGGGCAAAATAACCCTTGAGGCACTTGCTAATTCAGATAAACCCCAGGAGGGAATTCTGAGAAACATAGTTCCAGTTTAGCTAAGTTAACAAGGTACAAATGCACCACACTGTTGCACAGGTGCACAAAAAGATAGAGGAGGAGGATCTTCGCAGCACTGTAATTGTGAACAATAGGAAACATCCTGGCCAGGTGAGGTGGCTCACACCTGTAATCCCAGCACTTTGGGAGGCCAAGGTGGGAGGATTGCTTGAGTCCAGGAGTTCAAGGCCAGCCTGGGCAACATAGAGTTCAAGGCCAGCCTGGGCTCTAGAGATAGAGCCCCCATCTCTAGATAAAAATAAAATAACAAAGTTAGCCAGAGGTGTGGTGGCACATACCTGTAGTTCCAGGTACTCAGGAAGCTGAGGCGGGTGGATTGCTTGATCCTAGGAGGTGGAGGCTACAGTAAGCCATGATTGCACTGCGGCCCTCCAGCCTGGGCAACAGAGCTCCTGTCTCAAATAAAAGCTCCTCATGTGATTCCCTTGCATAACATCCTCATTATGAGAACACTGTTATACCCTACTCTTTTCAGAAGGGTAAAGAATTTCAGAAGGGCACAGAGGCAGGCAAGATTTTGGAGGTAGGGGTTAGAATATTCTGTACCCCCAAACCACCAAAATGGCTCCCAGCATATTATGAAAGTGCCAGGAGTGAAAGCTAAACATTACGTCATCGTCACTAATATTAAGACTTTACGTATTACAGCCAATAATGTTGAGTTTTTTATTTGTTATATTATTCATTTTTTCAGGTGTGAAACTAGGTGGAATGAAAACAGTTCCTTTGTATAAACGAGGCGAAGCGTAAGGAATGAGAGGGTGAATTGTCCCACAATACACTGCAGTATCAGCCACCCACTTTGCTTCTGTTGATTGTTCTTGATTTGAAAACTTGCCTAGAAATCCCATTGGTGGGATTTTTGTGTGTGCTATTATATTTATCTTAGGGACATCCTGATAGGTCAGGATTTCTTTCCTCAGCCAACCAGCAATCACACAGTAGAAAGCAAAGATACTGTCATCAGGTAAAATCTCTTTCTAAAAGCCAAGTGAGCCAAGTGCGATGGCTCATGCCTGTAATCCCAACACTTTGGGAGACTGAGGTGGGAGGATTGCTTAAGCCCAGGAGTTTGAAACCAGCCTGGACAACATAGGGAGACCCCAACTCTACAAAATGTGTTTATTTTTATTTTTTATTTTTATTAACAGCGTGTGGTTGCCCGCATCTGTGGTCCCAGCCACTCAGGAGGTTGAGGTGGGAGGATCACTTGAGCCCAGGAGTTAGAGGCTACAGTTAGCCATCGGGGGCATTTTGAGGTTCAAGAAATCTGCTCATTTTCTTACATATGGAACTTGTTCAGATCACCTCAGCCAGAAATGACGTCTCCTTTTTCTGAACTCTTAGTGGCATGTTTCTATCTCTCTTGTGACACTTATTACTTGAATTACAGTTCTTTGCATACATACCTCTCCCTGTCACAAGTTTATAACTCCCTGCATTCTGCAATGTGTCTTTTATCATCACTTTACTCATGGCACAGCCGTGTTGTGAACTCTTCACGTGGCAAATTCATGCCTTCATGTTTAACACATGCTAAGTAAAAATATTTGTACAGTACAAAGAATGAAAGAATCGGGAGATTGATTCTGATCTTTAAAAAGAATGTTTCAGAGACTTTTGTTGACCTTATTTGAGCTAGTGAGGGAAGCAACTAAAAGGCAACAAACTGAGAATGACGAGCACTTGATATGAGCGTGTGCTGGGAGCATCCATGAAGACGCTGTGTCGTGTCAGACGTTCATCAACATTAAAACTAAAATCAATTCATACCTTTTTAGAAGTAAGGTTATGTTCACACGGTTTCCTTTGCAATAATGATACTGCTTTGTAAAACTGTATCATGGTCTCCTCATCTCCATATCTGTTTCTTCTAGTTTAACTTCTATTTGCTCACTTCCTAAACTGTTACAATAAAAATAATCAGGATTTTTATTGCCTACAGACCTGTTTTCTTCCAAAAAGGATGTGGGCATCCTTCTCTCTTCAGCATTTCATTGCTGCATACCTTCATTCCAGGCAACAAGGATCTTCACATTTTTCACATTTTTCCTCCATACCTTTTTTTTTTTTTTCTTCTGAGATGGAGTTTTGCTCTTGTTGCTCAAGTTGCAGTGCAATGGTAAGATCTCAGCTCACTGCAACCTCCACCTCCTGGGTTCAAGCAATTCTCCTGCCTCAGCCTCCCACGCAACCACCATGCCTGGCTAATTTTTTGTATTTTTAGTAGAAACGGTGTTTCACCATGTTAGCCAGGCTGGTCTCGAACTCCTGACCTCAGGTGATCCGCCTGCCTCGACCTCCCAAAGTGCTGGGATTACAGGTGTGAGCCACTGTGCCCGGCCCTGTTGTTCATTTTTGACCAGGGCAATAAACCTTAACTTGTGCTCAGTTAGGATTTTGCCTCCGACAGCAACCTGCTTTAAGAGGCTGTCTCTTGACAAATATTTATATTCTACAAAGTGAGGTTTGTGGTCTTTTTCTTTCCCCTCCCTCCCTCCCTCCCTCCCTCCCTCCCTCCCTCCCTCCTTTCCTTCCTTCCTTCCTTCCTTCCTTCCTTCCTTCCTTTCCTTCCTACCTTCCTTCTCCCTCTTTCTCTCTCTTCTTCTCTCCCTCCTGCCCTCCCTCCTACCCTCTTTTTCTTTCCCTGCTTAAAAAAAAAATCCTGTCATTATAAATATTTCTAAAAGCCATGACTCAAGACAATATTAGGCTATCACTCAGTGTCTTCATCTGGTCAGGCTTACCTTCTTTTTTTTTTTTTTTTTTTTTTTTTTTTTTTTTTTTTTTTTTTTTTTTTTTTTTTTTTTGAGACGGAGTCTTGCTCTGTCACCCAGGCTAATTTTTTTGTATTTTTAGTAGAGATGGGGTTTCACTATATTGGCCAGGCTGGTCTCAAACTCCCGACCTTGTGATCCGCCTGCCTTGGCCTCTCAAAGTGCTGGGATTACAGGCATGAGCCACCGTACCTGGCCCAGATTTACCTCTATCATTCCTAAACTGATTAAGTCCAGGTTGGTTTAAAATATGTTATGAAGCTTCAAATATGTGTGAAGTGGTCTGTTATGTCAAATACAAAGACAAATAAGAGCAAATCCATGCCTTCAAGAAGAAAATAATTATCCCTGTAAATATACCTTGCATGGTTATCTAAGACTGGAAAATTTTCTGTAGAAATTTAAGCAGAGCGAAGGTTGTCAAATAATTCTACTCTTGTACCACCTAAAAAGAATAAAAGAAAATAAAAACTATGCACCTCTGCATGTTTTAAAGTTTGCATCTAATTTTTTTTTTTTTTTTTTGAAATGGAGTCTTGCTCTGTCACCCAGGCTGGAGTGCGGTGGGGTGATCTCAGCTCACTGCAACCTCCACCTCCCAGGTTCAAGCAATTCTCCTGCCTCAGCCTCCCAAGTAGCTGGGATTACAGGTGCCCACCACCGTACCCAGCTTCTTCTTTTTTTTTTTTTTTTTTGAGACGGAGTATCGCTCCTCCCGAGTAGCTGGGACTACAGGTGTCCGCCACCATGCCTGGCTAATATTTTTGTATTTTTAGTACAGACAGAGTTTCACCATGTTGGCCAGGCTGGTCTTGAACTCCTTACCTCATGATCCACCCGCCTTGGCCTCCCAAAGTGCTGGGATTACAAGCATGAGCCACCACACCCGGCCACATCTAATTTTTTTTTTTTATCATAAGGTTAAGTCATTGCAAAGACATAATTTTAGATATGTGTCAGTGGACACCAGCCGTGGCTTCCCTTGAGAGGTTCTACCCTGGGCAGAATAGTCCCCAGTCCTGAGAAGGAGTGTGCTTCTTCTTGGTCACTGCTGGAATTTTCTTCTATCTAGGTTCTGCATACATGTTTGCTTAAAAGAATTCTTTGTTGTCAGGGTCAGATGGGAAGGAAACTTAGACTTAAGTATCTACAGGTGTCCTCATTTATAGGGGCCCTCAGTTTCATCATCTTTAGGATGGGAATAAAAGTACCTAATTTAAAGAATTGTGAAGATTTAATAAAATAGTGTGTATAAAGTGTTCAGCACAATGCCTGGCACCTGGTAAGCACTGAATTATAAGCAGTGGCCCAGTCCTCTGTAACTCACGCGGTCTACCATGTGGTCTCTCATATCCTCTTATCTTCATGGCCTCTTGCCCATCATTGTAGATTATTTTCTGGTTATCCACCATGAATCTTTCATGATGTAAATGGTTCACTCCGTATAAAATCTAACCTCCTGAGTTATGAGGTTTGAGTTTTTCATGATGTAAATGGTTCACTCCGTATAAAATCTAACCTCCTGAGTTATGAGGTTTGAGTTTTTCATGATCTGGCTCCAGGCTCCATTTCTTATTTCATTTTCCATCTCATCACTCCCACTTGCCCTGGTACCAGCTAACTGGGATCATGTTCATTGATGGACACAGGCAGACCCCATTTACTCAGTGAGATGTTGTCAAATATCAATTACATACCTGATGTGGTTTTATGTGCTATGAATGAAAAGATGAAAACAATGACAGTTCCAGATCTTTAGGAGTTAGCATTTTAGCTGGGAAGAGACATCCTTAAGAAATAACCTTAATACATATGGTAGGTGCTATGGGGGCCCTGGGATGGTGTCAGAGGCCTGCGGGGAGGTCATCAAAGAGGAGATAATTTGCATTATGCCATGCGTTTACCGTTTTCTTTCTAGACTCCATTTCTTGCTTATGCTGTTTCTTCACTTGGAGTACTCTTTCTCCTTCCTGTTTCTGCCTGTGACTCAGTTATAAGAGCTAGCTCAAAAATCCATTCAACCGTGAACATGCCCTGAAGCTTCTGGTGCTGCTATAGTTCTGCTACATATGATTTTCACCCTTTGTATGCTAATAATACTTGTTTTAATCTTCTTGCAAGCAGAAAATGCATCTTAGTGGGAACTTTGCCCATAAGTTCTCCATGCATTTTTTTTTTCCCATCAGTAGTAGGCATCCCTTACCACCTAACTCCTACACAGCCAATACACTTTTCTCCGGGAGGCAGTGAGAGAAAAATTAACCTCAGTTACTGTTATATAAACCAGGTATATTGGAGAGAGATACTGGTGCAGCCACTGCTGACTCTCAGCCAGCGATAAGGGAGACTAGAGGGAAAACAAGCAGGCTCAGGCACCTGCCGTAGGCCAAAAAATCTGCCTCTTAGGGGTTTAGTTTCTTGTTTGTTTATAGAAGGTCATTTCTCTTTCATATAGAATTTCAGTGAGAGCTTCAAGTAAAGTTTTTATAGGTAACATCTGTGTCTTTAAGGATTCAATCACAAGGTACCTAAAAATACATACGTATTTATGTATTTCCTATATCCTGTACAACATACACAAACAAATACAAATAAATTAACTGTTGCATTTACATAGTGTGATATAGACCAACTAGCCACACTAAAAAAGGAAAATCATTTCCAATTTTGTACTCATTTATGCATCTAAATGTAAAACGACATTCAACTTATTCTTCCATTTCCCTTGCATTACATTATATTTTATCTATGCATAAAATAAATCAATATATTTATATCCACCTGAAGTTTTCTGTTACTTTGAGGATTGGGAGGGGTTAGGAATAGGAATCCATTGACAGTTTGTTCACAGCTACAGATAACATATTTTCTGAGATCATCAGTTCAGATTGGTTACGACTGTCATGGTGACAATGGGTTAGACTATTTGGGTTCGGGACATGGTGGTGCTTTCCTTGTGGCTGCTGGCCTGGGCATTGTCTCCTGTTCCTGTGCCATGTGTCTCCTCTCCAGGAGTGCTCTGTCCCCCTTGGTTGAACAGTCATCTCCCCCATCGTCCAGTCCAGTCCTAGGGCATCAGTTTAGGTTACCTCGTGCTCTCCTTCCATGCACTTTCTGCCATCAAACAATAAGTTCTTCTTCTTTTTTTTTGAAACGGACTCTTCCTCTGTTGCCCAGGCTGAGGTGCAGTGGCATGATCTTGGCTCACTGCAACTTCCACCTCCTGGGTTCAACTGATTCTCCTGCCTCAGCCTCCCGAGTAGCTGGGATTACAGGCGCCCACCACCATGCCCTGCTAATTTTTTTTTTTTTTTTGTATTTTTAGTAGAGATGGGGTTTCCCCATGTTGGCCAGGCTGGTCTCAAACTCCTGACCTCAGGTGATCGGCCCGCCTCGGCTTCCCAAAGTGCTGGGATTACAGGAGTGAGCCAATGTGCTCGACCCAAACAATAATTTCTTTTAGGCTGGGCGCAGTGGCTCACGCCTGTAATCCCAGCACTTTGGGAGGCTGAGGCGGGCAGGTCATGAGGTCAGGAGATTGAGACCATCCTGGCTAACATGGTGAAACCCTGTCTCTACTAAAAATACAAAAAATTAGCCAGGCGTGTTGGCATGCGCCTGTAATCCCAGCTACTTAGGAGGCTGAGGCAGGAGAATTGTTTGAACCCGGGAGGTGGAGGTTGCAGTGAGCCGAGATTGCACCACTGCACTCTAGCCTGGGTGACAGAGCAAGATTCCGTCTCAAAAAAAAAAAAATTATTTTAATCATCCTCGTAGTCCTTGTTTTTGTTCTGTCTTTGTTCAGGTCCTGACCATTTGTTGGATTGGATTTCTGCAATAGCTTCAAAGTCTTGTCCATTTCTTTCTTAACTCTTCTTCTTCCAAATTCTTAACTCTTCCTCTTCCCAATGTATCATTTCTTCTACTGCGAGAATGGTTTTCCTGAGAAGCATATCTGATAATGTCCCTCTGTCACTTGTGATCCCCCAGTAGTGCTTGGCCTGACTTTCACTAGGATAAAGACCTTCATTGTCTGGCCCGTGTCTGCTCCTCTAAGGTCACCGCCCAGCACTCCCTCACATACAGCTTTGCCCTGCCATTCCGGGTTAATTTGAGTTCCCCTGGGGCGCTCTCTCATCCTCTGTGCCCTTGTGCACCCTGTTCCCTTTTTTGGATGGTCCCTTCTCTGCTGTATCTGTCTAAAGCTCTTTTTTCAAGATCAACTCCAGGAGTCACTTAGATTTGCCCTGAAATAAATGACTTCATGAATGTGAAATGTTTGAATAATTTAAAGGAAAATATCTTCATAACTTGAAAAAACATTCCTTTTAGAATCCTCCCTGAACAGTCCATTTCCTTTAATCCAGCATAATGACTAGCCTCTCACTCCCAGGTTTAATTAGGTATCACTTAGGGCTTCCATGGCAGATGGTGTACGAGCACAGTGAGGTAAAAATTTTGGTAGACGTATCTGTCTCATCCATTGGCCTATGCGTTCTTTAAGGGTGAGGGTTTGTATTATGTTAACCTCTGTGTCCTAACTACTCAGTAAAATGAGAGGGAATTTCGTGCTCTTTAACAGACTATGGAATGAGTGAGTGAGCACTGAGGTTAAATGAAGCAGTTAATACATGAATGGAGTATTCATGATTAGACCCTGTGTTCATCTTTCTCCCTTCCTCCTACTACTTGCAGAGTGAAGTATGAAGAAGTTCTCCTTATATTTTGAATTTTGCCCTCCCTCTCATCACAGCACAAGATAGAGGGGACTCTGTTCATTTTCATTTGCAAATAACCAAAACCTCTACTTTGACTGGCTTTAAAGATTAGTAATTTTTGGCCAGGCGCGGTGGCTCACGCCTGCAATCCCAGCACTTTGGGAGGCTGAGGTGGGTGGATCACGAGGTCAGGAGATCGAGACCATCCTGGCTAACATGGTGAAACCCCATCTCTGCTAAAAATACAAAAAAATTAGCCGGGCACGGTGGCGGGCGCCTGTAGTCCCAGCTACTCGGGAGGCTGAGGCAGGAGAATGGCGTGAACCCTGGAGGCGGAGCTTGCAGTGAGCTGAGATCGTGCCACTGCACTCCAGCCTGGACAGAATGAGGCTCCATCTCAAAAACAGATGAGTAATTTTAAATTTTATGTTACAGAAAGTTCAGAAATAGGGCAGTTTCGAGGTTGGTTAATTTGGTGGCTCAGTAGTGTCACCAGAGATCCAGATTTCATGTCTCAGTTGCACCGTCTTCATCCAGGTGGCCTACCTTCTCTAGTAGTGGCAAGATGACTGCCTCAGTTTCACAAACCCTTTGAGGGACAATAAGAAGTAGGGGCAGAAAATGAGATTCCATTGACCAGACCTGGGTCACATACCCCTTCCTAATATCATCATTCATTGCTATGAGTGCCATACACTAACCAAATTCACTTCTTGGATCTGGACCCAGCCTTTCTCAAGTTTTTGAAAGGAGTATGGACACCTAAAGAGAATCATGGTTCATCTGCGATTCTGGATCACAGGAAGAAAGAGCAACAGTCAGTGGGGAGGGCGTTCCAAATTGTTTTATTGTTTCCACTATATAACAACAACAAAAATTGCTTTCAATTGAGAGGCTAGGTGAAAAGCTGCCTTAATTAAGTATATGGTTTTCAGCTTGTACCTCTTAGCAGTGAAAAAATAGCAAGAGGAAACTGAAACCAATAGTGAATGTGGAGGAAAGAAAACAAATGTTACTCCCTGGAAGGAAAGTTTTTGATCTTACAAACTAGCGGCTTTTATTCTTTAGCTTCCAAAGTCCATAAAAATGCTTCTAAGCAAAATTAACTTCCAAGTCCATAAAAATGTGATTTATCATTTACAACATGACATTTATAGTATCCTTTTTCGGTCCTGGCAAGGGAAACTGAGAGAAAGGTGTGAAGACCTCCTAGTCTTTGAAGATGACTAACAATGCGGTATATTGTTACTTATATACCTGAAATCAAAGTATGCCATTGTATTCATTCAAATCTAACGAGCAAAGGAATTTATACACACTTTTAAAACATAATTTATATAATAAAAATATTTAAATATGCTGCCTTCCGTAATTAAGTGGAATACATTATCAAACAGGAACTAAAGCTTGAATTTTGTTCTACAATTGATTCTCAATTGTGCCTAGCATAGTAGGAGTCATTAAATGTGTTCTGCAATTAAATATGCTTATAAAAGCAGAGATGTGGGTTTTGCATTTCGGTATACCATCTTACATACTTTTTTCCAATAAGTGGTTATAAATAAGTATAATAATAAATATGGTTCTATTTCCAAATCATGTGCATGCACATGTCCGAGTATTGTGAATTTTTTTTTGTTAAAAACTAACACAGCTACAGACTCTATGTATACAGTGGAAAGAATTTCAATTAAAAACAAAGCAAATATTAATGTTTATTAGAAAGCCTGCTAATTTGTCTCTAATCCATAAAAATTTACATGTTTTCCTCTTTGTTTGTATCCTGCAAAAAAGAAAGATCAGATTTTTAAAAGAAAACAATAAGTAACCTATAGTATGGTTGATATGTTTTGGGACAATATAATACATACAATAAATTGAAAGTCCATGCTCACATGGAGAAATATTGGTTATACTGGTTCTGTGTTTTACCAAGCTCTGTGCTAACTTTGACTACTTCTAAACAAAATACTTTATACAGAGGGCTGAACTACTAACTAGCAACTACACGTGGATTCATATTGGGAGTACCCAGACTACTGATTTTGCAAGTTTTATTATGGGAGGAAAATGAAAGCTGGTGAGAGTGATTGACTTTTTGCTTTAACTTCCTAGATAATTACCTCAACTCTCAATTACACATTACTTATATTGATACAGGCTTTATCTACTGGCGAAAGAGTAAAAGCCAGTCAATGGATGTTGATCCAACAGAAAGTCTGTGAGTGTTCAAGGTTGTACCAGGCACTCAGGGTGGTGGTAGGTACTAGGTATTTTGCTGAGTTTTATAATTCCTATCAAGTAGTTTACATGGGGTAGATAAGCATGTTTCCCATGGAATAGTTAGGGCACAATGTAAAACAATGAAAAATCTCATGTAGCAGTGCATGTAAGTCTCATGGGCCTGAGCTAGGGTTGTAATAGTAAGTAGTAAGAATAGGGAAGAGTAGCTGGGATTGAAATTTTATATTTTATATATATATATGCATATATGTGTAAATTTATATAATATAAATTTTAATGTTTCTAGTATATTATCACCATAACTATATTATGTTAATATTAATACAAATATGTTACTATTACATAACTATTAATTATAGTTACAATATTATGCCAGGAACATAAAAATACAAAAAAAAAAGAGAAAAGTAAATCTATGTACTTAAAGTATTGAATACGTTTTTTACAAAACGATTGGCCAGAGAAAGTAGGTCGTTTGGTAGATTATCAAGAAATTCAAGTAAGTGTTGAAGGCTTATAGGAATGAGGTCCAAAAAGCTCTTTGAAAAGGCCATATATTACCACCATGCACAGCAATCAGAGAAGGTCATGGAAAATGTTGATCCCTTTTTTTAAAAGATAGAAAGCTGCTAAGGAATGACATGAAAAAGGCAGTGTCATGGCATGTAGATATATTCCTTAGAAAAGAATTCTTCCACTCCTAACAGGAAATTCAGTAGAAAGAGGAACCAAAACGAAGATGGTCACTGCCTTTCAAATGATTAAATAAATTGATCTTGGCTACCCTGTATAAAATACCAGCACTCTGTAGTGTGCTGACTGAGATAGCAATATCACTGATTATCCTTAAGAACATGCATATAATAGAAAAGGTCTCTAAAATTTAGAAAATGAATGACTCTTAAAAGGGCGCCACTAGGGAACAAAGTAGCCACGGATTTAATCTGCTAACAGTTTGAAGAAGTCCTGGGTAGTGACAGCCTGGTCTTAAATTCGGTCAGACTATCTTATCTCTTACTGTGATAGGGTAAAGGGATTGATAGGAAAAAGGAAATGACAGATTTTATCTACATTGATTTTAGCAAGAATTTTGGTATTGTCTTTCCATAATGAAATTGAGAAGCACAGTTTGACTCTGGCTTTTTGCATCTGTGGGTTAATTGTTCAGGGCAAACGACACAATGGACCACCTTCTTTTTGCAATCATTAACAACTGCTTATAAAAATCTGAATATAGGCAGTTAGAGCTGCAAAGTGAGATAAAACACAGTGCTTGCCCTCTGGGGCACTATGGAGACAGACATAAACAAGTAACAATACACATAACATACAGTGAGCTTCATTTGTGTGATAAATAGTAAATGGCACCTTAAAGAAAAGACTTTTTTAAAGGATTGAAATAAATACTATCATCCTTTAACTCTAAAAACCATGTATTTTTACTATTTTTTAGAGATAAATTACGAATTTATGCCAGAAATGTGGTTGTAAGAAAAAAAAAATCAACAGTAAAAGAGATCAAAACAGCAGGACCTCAGAGTATATTGGGAATGAGGGTAGCACTCTTGTTTTCTGCTTCTCTGAAACAGTGCTTCTCAGACTTTAATATGCAAGGAGTCACCTAGGATCTTGTTAAAGCACAAATTCCGATTCAGTAGTTGAGTTGGCCTGAGAATCTGCATTTCTGACAAGCTCTCAGATGATGCTGGTGCTGCTGGTGCTAACCCACACTTTGAGTAGTGGCAAGGGGGGGCTAGACCATACTGGATTGAGAAACACAGGACACAGAAATCAGGCTAACCTGCTGTGGAAATCCATGTTGGTTAGACTCTTGAATCTTTGGACCAAAGGATTTAGGAAGCTTTGACCCAGAGATACAATTTAAATTTGCCAGAAAGGATGAAAAAAGTTACTATCATGCAGCATTTTATTTTATTTATTTTTGTGATGGAGTCTCGCTTTGTTGCCCAGGCTGGAGTGCAGTGGCACAATCTCAGCTCCCTGCAACCTCTGCCTCCCGGGTTCAAACGATTTGCCCACCTCAGCCTCCCAAGTAGCTAGGATTACAGGCACGTGCCACCATGCCCTGCTAATTTTTTGGTATTTTTAGTAGAGATGGGGTTTCACCATGTTGACCAGGCTGGTTTCAAACTCCTGACCTCAAGTGATCCGCCCACCTCAGCCTCCCAAAGTGCTAGGATTACAGACATGAGCCACTGTGCCCAGCCTCATGTAGCATTTTAAAAAAGGAACTACAAGGTGCTATAATAATGTGTATCAAAAATATAGACTGTTACACAGAGTTTGACGGCTTTATTAAGTCTGCATGTAATGGTGTGAAAGGAAAATGTCTTGCGCCCTTTCAAGCTGGGAACTGCTTAGGGCCAATCTGCTTCCCATTCTATTCAAAGTCATTGCTCTGCTTTGCCAGGGCTGAGTTAGCTGCAGAATAGAATTATGCCTCAGTGAAGATATGGACCCCTAAATGGGGCATTTGGATTTCCTTTTTTTTCTCCATGGGACTTTAAAATAAGATGGTCTCTCAGCAGGGTTGGCTTAAATGAGATCTGTAAATGTTAAGAGATGTTCTCAGCATTCCTTGCAAGCCTCTAAAGGTAACATTGAACCAGAGTGCCACTTATGGCTTCTGAAGAGAGATGGTTCAGAGTCACAGCAGTAGGGGTGATTACACAGGCTGAGTTCATTGTAAATCAGTACATTAAATTGTCGTGCCATTTATCTTGTTCCTGAATCCATCACATCTTACCTGTCTGTAGACCACCAATTATATAAGTCCTTATATTTTTTTATTTTTGTAGAGACAGGGTCTCGCTATGTTGACCAGTCTGGTCTCCTGGTCCCAAGCTATCCTCCTGCCTCAGCCTCCATTAGTGTTCAGATTACAGGCATAAACCACTGCACCTGGCCTTAGTCCTTATTTCTTAAAGAGAAATGATTTGAATGTCAGTTAAATGCACCACCCCAATGGTTTTACACAGCTCTAAAACTACAAGGGACCTAGGTGGTTCAGGGAAGGAGATTTTTTTCTTTTTCTTTTTTTTTTTTTTCCTGTTTTTCCTACTGATAGAATTCTTGACTCTGTTTAGGAAATCATTAATAATGAAAGTTTTATTTTCCTGCTGTCTGGCTAATATTAAGCTTTATAGAGTTAAAGCTGATATTAAATAAGATTCAGTTAAGCTTTATCAGCTGACCATATGCTCATGTTTTTTGTTTACTTTTTCCACAAACTTCAAAATAGTTCACAATCCTTTGGGAATTTTAAATTTTTGTATGTTTACTTCTATAGGAAAATATCCAGTAAAACTATATAGCAGTCATAATTTTAGTTTTAAATGTGAAAGATCTCAATATATGTCTCTCTGTGTATACCTTGTCCTGAGGATACAGCAGTAAACAAAACAAAGTGCCTGTCCTCATGGAATTTACATTCTAGCTGCCAAGATACAGATTATAAACAAATAAGCAATTAAATCTGTAAATATTTCAGATCGTGCAAAGCACAGCAAATGTACAGCGGAAAAACAGGCATGGGGAAATGGAGCTCTGTGGTGGGAGATGGGGGGTTGCTATCTTAAATCAGACGCTTGAGGAAGTCGTCTCTAAGATGACATCTGAGCCATGAGAAAGTACCATTTGGATTTCTGGAAGAAGAGTGTTCTAGGCAGAAGAAAGAGTAAGTTTATATTGGACACCTATTGGGCACCACTTCAAATCCTCTTTCTATGACTCCGGCCATTGCTACAGGCATCAGTCCCATAGGCTTCACTCAGCTTCACAGAAGTGTAAGCTGATAGCAGCTCCATTGCAGCCTGTGTTACCTACATTCACACGCTTTTGATTCCCGACCTAGGATTTCCACTTCTTCTTCTTTTTTTTTTTGTTTTTTAAAGAGACAGGGTCTTGCTATGTTGCCTAGGCTGATCTCGAAGTCCTGGAGTCAAGTGAACATCTGACCTAGGCCTTTTTTGTTGCTACATCATGGGGGTCCCAGCAGAAACCCATTTACCACTCATGCTCGCACAACCCAGAAATGCCAGGGAGTTCTCGCTGATGGGGCCGACTCTTGACCAATAGGAAACTGGAACTTATAGATAAATTCCACCCCCTTTGAAATAACACACTGCAGAATTTGCAAAGGAGATCCTGAGAGAAAAAAGTTTCCTCCACTTCCCTTTTAGGGATGATTTATTTTCTTAAGGTGTGCAATAGCTTTGTAAGAACTGCAGATTTTGTAGTAATAATGATAAAAGCATCAGCAAACTTGAAAAAGAGGAATAAGTATTGGTAGCAACAACTCTATTGCCAATACCTTTGTTTTTAATCGGTGATTTTAGGGTACAAAGAGTAATTCAAACAACACTATCAGGTTCTTATGATCACAAAGCTAATGGCAAGCCTTTGATTTTCCAAAGTTGTTTCCTTTTAAAAGGTTTCTATTTTCAGCATGGTGGGTCACAGCTGTAATCCCTGCACTTTGGGAGGCCGAGGCAGGAGGATTGCTTGAGCTGAATTCAAAATCAGCCTGAACAACATAGTGAGACTTCAATTCTACTAAAAATTAAAAAAAAAAAAATTAGCCTAACATGGTGGCATGTGTCTGTAGTCCTAGCTACCTAGGAGGCTGAGGTGGGAGGATCCCTTGAGCTCAGGAGATGAGGCTGCAGTGAGCTTTATCATGCCACTGCACTCCAGCCTGGGTGACAGAGTGAAACTTTGTTTAAAAAAAAAGTTTCTATTTTCCCTGACTTTATAAACTGAGGTAAGGATAGATCCACAGATTCGCTAATTTTACTGGCTAGACAGGAAGACTTGAATAGAGGGTGAGGATGGCTAATCTATCATTCTTATTTCTAGGTTCAGATATTGAATTCCTTGTTTAGAATTACCTACTCCACAATAGGAATAAACTGGGCCCAGTCTTAACAGATATCCTTTGCAGTTCCATCGTAAACTGAGGATTTTTTCTACCAACCCGTAGGTTTATTTTTGAAAGATATGAATTCCTAACGACTTGCTAACAATGAGGCCCCACACAGTCATTATCTGAATCTCATTTTGTTTCAGACAGGTCATTGAAAGAGAAATGTATTGAACCATATCATCTTAGAATAGAAAGAGATTTTAAAAACATTTAAGGGCCAGGCGCAGTGGCTCACACCTGTAATCCCAGCACTTTGGGAGGCCGAGGTGGGTGGTTCACTAGGTCAGGAGATCGAGACCATCCTAGCTAACACAGTGAAACCCCATCTTTAGTAAAAATATAAAAAATTAGTGGTGGTGGGCGCCTCTAGTCCCAGCTACTCAGGAGGCTGAGGCAGGAGAATGGCTTGAACGCAGGAGGTGGAGCTTGCAGTGAGCCGAGATCACGCCACTGCACTCCAGCCTGGGTGACAGAGTGAGACTCCGTCTCAATAAATAAATAAATAAATAAAATGGAAACATTTAAGACCAACTTTCCAAACAAAGTAATCATGTACCATCACATTTTCTGATCTTGGTGACGTATCTTTTTTAGTGGATTTTTAACATTTCATTATCTTTGGGGTCAACTAGATGCCCATATCTGTTTCCAGATTCAGTTGCCATTAACATTAGGTAGATTCTCTTCAATCTAAAATCCTTTAACAGATTTTTCAACTATTTACCTCAGTTTAACTAATTAACACATTTAATCAGAATTATTTTATTTTATTTATTTATTTATTTATTTATTTTTAATTTTTTTTTGAGATGGAGTTTCTCTCTTGTTGCCCAAACTGGAATGCAATGGCATGATCTTGGCCCATTGCAACCTCTGCCTCCTGGGTTCAAGCGATTCTCCTATCTCAGCCTCCTAAGTAACTGGGATTATAGGCACCTGCCACCATGCCCAGCTAATTTTTGTATTTTTGGTAGAGATGGGGTTTCACCATGTTGGCCAGGCTTGTCTTGAACTCCTGACCTCAGGTGATCCACCCGCCTCGACCTCCCAAAGTGTTGGGATTACAGGTGTGAACCACCGCGCCTGGCCTTAATCAGAATTATCTTTTGAGTGTTTATGATGTGGCAGGCACTGTGCTGTACTTTAAGGATACAAGTCTGACAGGGCATGTATTATGTACCCCTCAGGGAGCTAACAGTATTGCAGGAGCTATGGTGTACATCAACACACAATTACAAGCCAGTAGAACACAACATTTGATGGGACTGCTCAAGAGACCCAACTAACCCATCTCAGAGGATGCATTAGGAAAGGTGTCCCAAAAGAACTGCTGTCTGAGATGGGACTATGCCCTCTTATGCTTCAGAGGCAGAATGGAAAGGTTATGTGCGAGGATTTAGAGGGTGCAAAGACTCAGACGCCGAAGGAGAGAGTATGGAGATCCCAGGACCCGGAACTGGTTTAGTATGTTGGTGTGTGCTATCAAGTGTGTGGCAGAGAGAGGAGAGATAGGGTGGGGTGGTTGAAAGACAAACTGGGCCTAGATCTTGAAGGGTCTAGAAAATTGTACTGAAGAGTTTGGGTTTTATCCTCAAAGCCATAGTACATCATTGAAGTGTTTTGAGAATGGCAGTCCTGATCAGATTGGCCTTTAGAAAGGTAACTGTGGGTGATTCTCTTTCTATCTATTCAGGAGATACTGAATGTTTTCCTCCATCTGTAGTCAAAGAACCAACCTCTCCAGGCCCCATCCCTGTTGCTCCTAATTCCCATCTACAGCATGAACATACTTTGAACTCTAATTCCTCAAACACGGTCCAGTGACTGCTGTCATCCACCCTGCAAGTACCGCTCCAAGTTTGCAATCTCTTCTGGACACACTTCCGCCCTTCTCCTGTGTCTGACTGTTATCTGGATGCTTTCATTTTCTCACATGCTTGTCCCTCAGAGTTTGGAGGTGAAGGACAGGGATCTCCCTTGTTTTCTATTGCTGCTTCCAGATCACTCTGTGTCATCCTCATCTTCAAGCTCTTGCTCCACAGGGGTACATGGTGTTCCAGTGGCACATGTCATTGGTCCTCCTCGCTGCTGTCATCCGTGACCCCCAGCTCTGCCTCCTTCATCACGGATGTGGACAGCAGGCTCATAGTCTTTCCCCACACTCTGCCTTCTACTTTCAGTCTCCAGAGTTCTTGTGGATGATACATCTCATACCCTGGCTTGGAGTATGCCCTCCTCACCTCCGGGGTCCCTTATTTCTCCCACTGCAACAGCCCATTGCCACATGCCCTGGACACTGTCTTTCCCCTGACACTGACGTTATTCCAAAATTACTAATTTGAAATTGCTAATTCAACTGCTCCAAAATTGCTCATTAAAATTACTAATTCAGAATGCTCACTCTCTGTCCATGATTCCCGTCTTTCCAGTTTGCTTATGAAACTACTTCCATGCCTAGAAAACACACGGTCTGAAGGAACAGTGAATTTATGCTTGCTACCGTCTGCCAGGCTCACAAAAAGAGGAGATGGGCATGAGAAGAGTATGCTCATTTCCTCCCTTCAAACGCACTAGTCCTGGAGAGAAAGCCCAAGAGTGTCACTCCCTAGAGTTTTTTTTGCCATGAAAATATGTGGCATCCTCACACATCTGCCCAATTTCCTGGCTTAGCCGTTTTGGATTTATTATTAAGCCTTCAAACATCCAGGGACTGAACTTGAAGCAGGGTGGTTCCCCTAAACCTACCAGGGACTGCTGGTACGCAATATAAATTTTTCCCCGGGCACCTTTTAAGTGGGTTAAAATGGACAATGAGCAAAATAACTTAAGGTTGAACATTTACTTTATACTCTATTTCCCATCCAAATTATGTCCATGTACATCTATGCAATTTAGAGACTCTACAGTAGGAGTAAATATCCACATAAGAATACTCCAGTAATAAAGTATAAATAAAGATGCCCCAATTTGAATAAAAATCCCCTTTATTATCAATCTTTTAGGAAGAAATCCAAGACCAAAGATGAAATTCTCTAATAAGTTAGAGTTCAAAGAAGTGCAAAAGAATTGAATCCAAAATTCATCCTCTCCAATTTCTTTTCTCTGCTCAGTTTTAACTCAAGGGTTTCTTTCCTTCAGAAGCCAAAGTCTTCAAGGTCTCAGAGGTTGTATTAATTCACCACTAAGGCTCTCATGTGTCACCTTTTTAAAAATAAAAAATCCAAATAATTAATAGGATATACAAGATTGTCACAGCAATAGCTAATGCCCACAAAATGTAGAAAACAAGGAAATCCTCAGCCCTAGGGCAGCTATTTCAAGCAAAATGATGTTCCCAGAATTCAGGACCCAGACTTACCAAAAGCCATGGGAGAGGCTCAGTGGAAATTCTTCTTGTCTTCAGTCTTGCCAAGATCCCTGTTCTTTGATGCCAGCTATTATTTTATGACCCATGAAATAAACTTGATTGAGATAATACTTCTGTCAAGAAGTAAATTGATTGATTTTCATATATTGAACCAGCTTCGCGTTCCTTGTGTAAATCCTATTCGGTCATGGGCCATAATCATTTCTACATGTTGCTGGATTTCATTGCTAGTATTTTGTGGAGGATTTTCCCAGCGATGATCATAAGGCATTTGGTCTGTAGTTTCCTTTTCTTGTGATGTATTTTTCTAGTTTTGGTATCAAGTAATACTAGCCTCATAGAATGATTTGTGAAGTGGTCTCTCCTCTTCTATTTTTGGGAAGAGTTTGTGACACAATGGTGCTAATTATTTTCTAAACATTTGATAGAATTCACTGCTGATGCCATATGGTACCAGGCTTTTCTTTGTGGGAAGCTTTTTAGTTACTAGTTCAATCAAAATATATACCATATTAATGGAGTAAAAGACAAAAACAACATGATCATCTCAATGGATGCAGAAAAATCATTTGATAAAATCCAACAGCCTTTTATGATAAAAACACTTGATAAACTATGGTGGAAGGGAAGGGGAAGGGAACTTTATCAGTCTTCAAAAAACCCACATCTAACATCAGATATAATAGTGACAGACCAAAATCTTTTCTCCTAAGATCAGAAACAAAAATCAAGATCGGAAACAAGAAAAGATTATCTTCTTTTGCCACTGCGATGCAACCTTGTACTGGAGGTTGTATTCAGGGCTATTAGACAAGAAAAGGAAATAAAAGAAATTCAGGTTTAAAAGAAAGAAGTAAAATCAATCTCTACTTGTAGATGACATTATCCTAAGGATGCAGAGAAAACCACAAGAAAATCTAACTATTAGAGCTCCTAAATGAGTTCAGCAAGGTTGTAGGATACAAGTTCAACATAAAAAAACTAATTCTGTTTCTGTGCACTAGCCATGAACAATAAAGAAATGAAATTAAAAAACAAATCCATTTATAATAACATTAATAAAACTTCAAAATAAATTTAACCACAAAAGTGATACTGACAATTTAGAATTTTCTTATTGCTTTTGTGGAGGAGAGAATTTTTGGAGACCCTTATTCCACTATTTTCTTTCTTTAATTTTTTTTTTTTTTTTGGTAGGGGGACAGGGTCTTGCTCTGTTGCCCAGGCTGGAGTGCAGTGGCGTGATCATGGCTCACTGCAGACTCAAACTCCTGTGCTCGAGCCTCTCCCACATCAGCCTCCCAAGTAGCTGGGACTACAGGCATGCACCGCCACAACCAGCTAGATTTTTAATTTTTTATTTTTGCAGAGATGAGGTCTCACTATGTTGCCCACACTGGTCTTGAACTTCTGGCCTCAGGAAAAGCCTCCTACCTCGATCTTCCAAAATGCTGGGATTACAGGTTCCAGCCACCGCATCTGGCCCACCATTTTTATTAAGATCTTCTTGAATCTGCTTTTTAATTTGGCTGCTTTTCTTCTCTAACACTGGTGGGGCTTGCTGTGGGTACTGGAATTATGTACCTTCTTTCCTTTTACTTTTTCAATGCTTTCGGGATCAGATTTTTATTTTTTTGGTTTTGTTTTTAGGAATTCCTTTATAATGTAGGTTATTTCTTGTGATCTTTTCCATAGTAAGAGATGTAAAATCAGTCAGTTTTAAGTCTGTCAAAATCATTCTTTTTCAAACACATTTTGTCTACCTTACCTTTCTGGGTTGGATGATTCCACCCATCACTAACATTGAATTTAGGCCTGGATGCAATCTATTTCGTTCCTCTTGGGTTTGATTAATATGTCCCAACTTTGCTATGCCTGCCCTTAGCATCCTAGTCCTGCAAATTTCTTGGGTATGTTTTCTTAAGACTTAGACAATATCTATAATATGTATCCATCTGTAATAACTGTATTATCCTGAAAGTTACTCAATTATCTTTAGAATTTTTAATTTATTTGCTAGCAGTAAATGTGAAGATAGATCTGGATAGTCTTACAGAAGTGATAATCCTCAGACAAAATGTGATAGAAATTTTTTAATAGAAAACAATATTTAAGGATTTCTTTGAACATCAAAATCTAGCTTAAATTCCAATTTATAAATAAAAATATCTTCTTGATCTCCTTTAAAATTATACAATAAAGAGAAATGTAAAAGATCTTGGCTCAATTGTGTCTCCACTTACCCATGTGATCTTGGGAAAAATCAACTCATCATTTTGTTGCTTAGCTTCTTTATAGAGAGAGGAGGCATCTGGCTGGACTGTAATGTCTCTAAGTTTTCAGAAGGTTCATCTTAGTAAATCAAAAGACTTTGAAGCAGGTATTTTACCATATGGTTGGTACAGCTTTCTGTGATATCTCTTTGGACCCAATCAATGTTACAAACGCGGTTTAGGAGGTGGAACTTTCATTTCAGTACGCAGATTACTCTTGTTCAGTACCCATCTAGAAAACTAGCTGGCAGTTTGAAACTGAGGGGAAATGAGACGAAGAGAAAAGTCCCAAATATTCTCTTAATTCTTTAAGCAAGAAAACACTGTAAGGGAGAAATGTGGGAATACATACGGTTCTGAACAAGCAATAACAGTAATGTGGCTTTCACCCTCCCTCTCCTTTTTCTCACTAGCCCTACACATAATTTAGTCATCTCTGTTGGAAATGAGAACCTACGTCTCTTGATAGAACTTATAGTACCAGTTCCCATGGTATAAGAATGACATCATTCATTTTTTTGTGGTTCGGTTAAAAAAAAAATGAAATTTCTCACCTCAAATTTCAGAAAGCAAAAGGAGTTGTTCCCAAGAAGAACTTGTCATTTCCTTGGAGTGATTATGAAACCTGTCTGTGGTTATGGAGAATTTTCCTTCTCCGAATTTCTGAAAACTCAAAATTTTCCAGGCTTTAGAAATAATCGTAGATAAATAAAAATATTGAGCATCTTAGTTTCATTGGTTCAGGTTTGGATGTGATTCAAATTTTGTACATGTGCCTGTGGTGGGGGTAGATGGGTGAAGGAAAGAGAAAACAAACTGAGCGAGACATTTTGAGTACAAGATGGATGGTGCCAATGCACTGCACGTGGCTGTTTTTTGGTTTTTGTGCAGGTGGAGTTGTGGAAGGGAGGATTAAACAACCCATTCATCTGAGGTGTGCATATGTCAGCACCTTTCAGATGCTTAGAAATGGAATGCTTTATTTTAGTGATTAGTGTGTGAACGAAAAACCTGAAGAAAATGTACTAGAAAGAAGCCTACATTGGATGCCTTGGAAGGGCAGTGAAATTCTTTCAGCCAGCCCCAGGTTAAAGAAGCCTCACATTTCAGCTCTAGGGCAGCTTGGAGCACTGGAAGAAGGACCTGTTGAAGGACCTCATTAGCGTGAATGATGGCTTCCTTTTACACATTAGTCAATTTTCAGGCAAGGCTTTTCACACTGTAAAGAGATTTAAAAAAAAAACCAAAAAACAAAAAACCCCAAACTCTTTTTGAAAATGTCCTGAAGGTGACTTTACAGAGGCAGCAGCAGATCCTAGATTAGTCAAAGAAGCTGTTTGTTTACATTGTTCAGTTATTTTGAAAACTGTTAACCTATTGTTTCCAAGATGACAAATAAGTGGATCCTAGGGTCACTTAGAATCAAATGTTAATCTTCCTAATGTCAACACTAGGACAATTTGGGAAAGAAAAGGGATCTCTCCCTTTCCTCACACCCATATTTTGTTACTCTATAAATTGTATTTCAAAAAGAAACATGGTTTTCTTTCTTGAAACCTGGTTCAGAATGGCCAGGAGAAATCCTTTGTGTTCTGTCTTCCTGCCCTGAATAGTTGCTTATTTTAGGAATAAATATAATAACTTTATTAACAGCACATCGGCAAATTAGTCTTAAAAATGGTTTAGACTAATTTTAATCTGTCAAAAACTATTTTTTCATTAGGTTAAAATGTTTCATTGTTGGTACAATTTATTTTGCCTTCCTTCAACTTCAATCAGTTGTCTATGCATGTGTCTGTCTGTGACTAGAATTAGGAAGCAGTCAGTGTGGGAAAGATTAACATAATTTTAATTTTATTTTATTTCATTTTTTATTTTTATTTATTTATTTATTTTGAGATGGAGTTTCACTCTTGTTGCCCAGGCTGGAGTGCAGTGGCACGATCTCCAGCTCACCGCAACCTCCTCCTGCTGGGTTCAAGCAATTCTCCTACCTCAGCCTCCCGAGCAGCTGGGATTACAGGCATGCGCCACCACACCCGGCTAATTTTGTATTTTTAGTAGAGACGGGGTTTCTCCATGTTGGTCAGGCTGGTCTTGAACTCCCAACCTCAGGTGATCTGCCCGCCTCGGCCTTCCAAAGTGCTGGGATTACAGGCATGAGCCACCCACCGCGCCCGGCAAAATAATTTAAAAAACAATTTTAAACTCAGTTATTTCGTGTTTAAACAGTTTATTGAGTCGGAGCCTTGGAACTTAAAATTTGGAGGATCAGGAGGAGCTTCCAAAAGCAGTCTCCTCAAATACCCATGGATCCAGTGGTGAGTCTGGGGGGATCAGTCTAGGTGCCTCCTCCCTTATGGTGAGCTCCCGTTTGGGGCCAGTTGAGACTGTAACAGGCCATCAAAGGAGTACTCATGATTTTGAACCTCAAAGGGAAGAGATTGGGGCCTGGATTATTTTTCCCCAAGAGACTTCTCAGTTTTTATGCATATCTAGATTCCCCTTGTCATCAAGTTATGACAAGATTATACTTTTTTTTTTTTTTGAGACAGGGTCTTACTCTGTCACCCAGGCTGGAAAGCAGTGAGTGGTGCCATCATATCTCACTGCAGCCTTGAACTCTTGGGCACCACACGGCTAGCAAATTTTTCTGTCTTTCTGTAGAGACGGCTCTGCTTCTCTTTCCTTTCATTTCTCAGAGGTGTTGCCCCCAAATAAACCGCTTGTGTTGCTTACACTGTTTCAGCATCTGCTTCCTGGGAGACCTAACTGACACATACGCTTGTTAGTTTACTAGTTCATTTTAACCTCTCAATAATCTTTGGGTGCTGACTGAATAGGAATTATCTCTCTTTGAAGTCTTGAAAACCTGAAGCACAAAGCAGTCAGTTATTTGGATTGTCTGCATCTAGAAACAGTCTAATGCTCCAGTTGCGCACAGCTCCCGCTACATGCCTCTAGGGGCTTCAGAGAAACGCCTCTGGTTTCCTTAAACAGAGAGGTCAACAGGAAGTTCACCAAATTGAGGAATGTTGGAGAATCATGCTCTGAAAAGAAGGGTACTAGGGCATTCCTGGGGTTCTTGGAGGTGGGAATGAATCCATGGTTTTGTGAGTGAATGTACGAGTACTTCATGCTCCGCACCCCCACAATCCCTTTGTATCACTGCTAAAATTCAAGCCTCTAGAGAAGGTCTGATGGGCTCGGGTCACATGACCAACCATCCCTTCTCTCAGGGAAGAAGGCTGAGGACCGTTAATAAGAATCCCCCCAAACCTATAAATAATGGGGGAGGAAGAATTCCTCATAAGAAAATGAAAATGGATGTGCTATTACCAAAAAGAAGGAATGGATGCTGAGAAAAAGTAAACGTCTCTCACAGTCCCTAAAGCCACTGTCTCCAAGTCTCTCAGCAATGTCCCATGTCCTGACTGAAGACAGGAGGTGAAGTGTATGTCCTTTCAAGGTGCTTTCCAAATTCACTTTCCATGTGGTTGCCGTTTCATTATTCTTTGAGAGTGGAAACTAGTCCTCTTCTTCTGAGATGGTGGCTAACACAAGCAGGCATTTAGTAGATACTGAATGAACTTTTTAAAAGAAACCCAGAGGGACCAGCTATGAGCATTTTCTGTGCTCTCATTTGAGTCTGGTCTGGTTGTATGTGCAAAAGTGCCCTCCTCCCTCCCTTCCCTACAGCTCTGGACACTAACTCCCCAAGGATGCTTGTCCTGGTCTGGTGGAGACCTGCTATTAAGAATAAATGAACAAAGAATAAAGAACAAAATGGCAGGAAATATTTTGTTCCCACATTCTTCGAATGAGTTGAGAAAGCTTTGCAGCCTATCTACTCATTCGTTTATTCCATAAATGTTTATTAAGAACCTACCATGGACCAAGCACTGGGGATGTGACGGTGAACAAGGCAGACCAAGTCCCTGCCCTCATATACCTCACAGCCCTTATATCTTCTTGTCATGAGAGGCCAATAATAAACAAAGAAATCAGACCTTTTCAGATTGTTGTAAGCTCCACTAAGAAACTACAACAAGATTATGGCATGGAGGGTGGCTGGGATTGTCAGGGTTGTCAAGGAAGGCCTCTCTGGAGAGGTGGAGACCTCTCCAGAGACCAGAGTGACTTGCAAAGATCTGAGGAAGAGCATCCCAAGTCAAGAGAACTCTAGGGCTCAGGCTCTAGGATAGGAATATGCTGGACATGATAGAGGGCATGAAGCAGGGCTGAGCAGGCTGGAATGGAGTGGAGGGCAGGGTGGTGGGAGATATGGCTGGCGAGGTAGGGGTGGTCAGATGATGGAGGTCTGCTCTGATGAGCAGGACTGACTTGTCTGCTAGGCACAGCAGGAGCAGGGGCTAGAGTCCACATGACTTTTAGGGACCATTAAAATGTTTCAATTTCTTTAAACATCATAAGGAAAAAGATAGTATAGTAATAATAGTAAATATATACAAGTTGAATATTCTTAATCCAAAAATTCAAAGTACGAAATGTTCCCATATCTAAAACTTTTTGAGTGCCAACATGATGCTCAAAGGGATGCTGAACTGGTAAGTGTATAGTGCAAATATTCAAAAATCCAAAAATATCTGAAATCTGAAACCCTTCTGGTGTCAAGCATTTGAATAAGGGATACTCAACTTCTAATAATGAATCCTGCATGGATTATATTCATTTTTATACCAATGTAATCATAAAATATGATTTCGATTTTTTCTTTAATGGAGGAAGTACCCATAAAGGCAAAAGAGCCTAGGGTTCACAAAAATCACAAAGCGGCCCCAGTGGTGATGATGTGCTTTCTAAGGCGACCAAGCCTGGTCTGAACTGTGCACATTTTCATCCAAGTTATGCAGTTCTCAAGATGTCCAGTCACTAAGATTTTCAACTGCTAAGTTTCCTCAGCAGTTGAATATCTCAAAGCACATCTTCTGATAACACAACACTGGCAGCCATCACAGCATCTATGCTTCATTCTAACAAAGACTTTTTAGGGACCAGGATGTCGTAGAGAAGTAGAGCAGCATGTAGCAACAAGTCCTGTAAGCCTCCGCTCCTGAGAAGCCCTTACTTGCTTTGATGTTGAGAAGGAACCTGGAATGCTGCCTGTGATAAGTCCGGTATTTTTGTTTTTGTTTTTAAAAGATACTGTTAGCAACGTTATCTTCAAATATAAATAGTTTATTTTGAAAACAACCCTTATGTTACTCACCTGAGGGAGGTAGGCAGGGTAGGTATTATTATGATATGCATCCTACAAGGAAGAAACTGAAGTGAAAACTCACAGAGCTATGAATTGGTGAAACTGGGACCATGTCCAGATTCCCTGCCTCCAAAATGCATGCCCTTGACATTATTGGAATTATTATTAATGGAGCTAAAGATAGTATCTGGCTTCTAGTAGATGACCAGTAAAGCTACACAGAAAACTAATAGAATATACTATTTAATTGTCTCTGAGAAAATAAGTTTCAGGTTTGTGTCATTCAACAGAAATAAGAAGGAAAATGTAGTGAGATGAAAAGCATTCAATAACACTAACATTCATAACACTAACACTTATTGAATTGCGAAAGAATTTATGGATTAAATACTACTGTATTCCTGGCCATGTTGAGGAAAGAAACAAACAATCTATGGAATGTGAGTTTCTTGAGGTTTGTAGAATGTGAGATTTTAGGTTTAATGTGCCTTTATATCCATAGATCCCAGCTTAGGGTTTGGGACGTATAGGTATGCTCCATGCATATTTGTTGAATCTATCTTCATTAAAGACAAGCCCTTGAAACCTGGTGATAAATCTAAGTTCTAAATACTCAAAATAAAAGTTTGCAGAATACTGCCCCCATTCATTGCTTAAGTTTCTATCACCTCCCTTATGTGCTTAAGCACCTAAGTCATGAACCCAGCCCTCTGTGATTTTTCTCTTATCCAGGGAATCCCTTCATGCATCTGTGGAGAAATAGCCATTAACGTCTAGAGAAGGGGCAGGTTTGGAGTGAACCACAGCTGTGTGTAAAGGAATAATAGAGCTGAACCAATACTGAATTTGGTAAATTAATCTTAATGTTTCACTACTGTAGATGGCCCAGCTATAATGACATCCTAAACAAGGCCCTCTGTGATGAGGCCACCTTAGCCCAGTGATCACATTCATAAGACAGTTTCTTAGTTTGTAAGTTAGGAAGTAATTTCGACCGGGCATGGTGGCTCATGCCAGTAATCCCAGCAACTTGGGAGGCCGAGGCAGGCGGATCACTTAAGCTCAGGAGTTCAAGACCGGCCTCACCAACATGGCAAAACCACGTCTCTACTAAAAATACAAAAAATTAGTCAGACGTTGTGGCTCGTGCCTGTAGTCCCAGCTACTCATGAGGCTGAGGCAGGAGAATCACTTGAACCTGGGAAGCGGAGGTTGCAGTGAGCCGAGATCGCCCCACTGCACTTGCCCGGGTGACAGAGCAAGGCTCCGTCTCAAACAAACAAACAAACAACAAACCCCAAAACAAAAACAAGCAAACAACAAAAAAGAAGTAATTGTTTCTCTGAAGACTTTCTGGGGCTTCCTGGATGGTATACTATTGACAAATACTCAATTTGATGTTGTGTCATGGAATTTCCTGTTTTAGAAACAGAGTCTGATTCTTATTTCACTTCCGAAGATAGCACTGTTATTAGTTAATTTAGAATGGCCTTTTTTGTGTGTGTGGCAAAAGTCTCTCTGTTATTTTTCTGAGTTAGAAGTGATAAAAATACTTAATCATTTGTCAACAGGCATAATTTGATAATAAGACCATGCCATGAAATCAGACTAACAAGCAGATTTTGTAGGTTCTGTTGGATTGATGTATCCAGTTTATTCACCATTCCTGATGGGGCTTTTTCCACCTCCTCCTGCCCAGGAGCACTGCTGCTCCCCAGATCTGTGTCCCAGGTGCCCTTGGCAGGACTCCTGCCATCTGGGCCTCCCCAGTCCCTTTTTCTTTACACCCTCCTCATCTCACACCCACTCAACTTGCCTACCCCTGCCTCTGGCTTGTCGTCCCCTCTCAGGTGGTGTCCTGAACGTGGGTAGTGTGTATTGTATGCAGGTCCTCTTTTCAGAGCAAATTGATATGAATTTGTGTAAATAAAAAAACTTCCTCATCTCAGTGGACTCATTGGTGGCATGAACTAGGAAGAGGAAAGAGGGAAAAGGATCTGGGAAGGGTGAGTGAAGCATTTGGGTTGATGAGCATACCGACACTTTCATTTCGCGGTGTTCTCCAAATTTCACTGTATGGATGTAGCAATGATCTACAACTAGGCGGGGGAGAGAATCCCAACCAGGATGATTGATAAATTGCGTACATCACTGGTACACAGATGAACACTCAATCTCATACTGTGTCATGGAATTTCCCATTTCAGAAACAGCAAATGATTATTATTTCACTTCCAAAGATAACGCTGTTATTAGTATGGCCTTTTGTATGGAAAACATTTCTCTGTTACTTTTTTTCATTATAAAAGTCATTCTTCATGGCTATTATTATTATTTTCCTTTTTTTTGAGATGGAGTCTCATCTGTCACCCAGGCTGGAGTGCAGTGGTGTGATCTTGGTTTACTGCAACCTCCACCTCCCGAGTTCAAGCGATTCTCCTGCCTCAGTCTCCTGAGTAGCTAGGATTACAGGTGTGTGTCAACAAGCCGGACTAATTTTTTAGTATTTTTAGTAGAGACAGGGTTTCACCATGTTGGCCAGGCTGGTCTCAAACTCCTGATCTGAACTGATCTGCCCGCCTCAGCCTCTCAAGGTGCTGGGATTACAGGCATGTGCCACCGTGCCAGGCCTCATGGCTATTATTAAAAAGTCAAAAAATAACAAATGCTGGTAAGGTCGTGGAGAGAAAGGAATGCTTACATGTTGCTGATGGGAATAGTGAATTCGTTTTCCATTGTGGAAAGCAGTTTGGCGATTTCTCAAAGAACTTAGCATTTAACCCCATGGTTAAATGGCTATTTAACCTCAATCATCTCATTATTGGGTATATACTCAAAGGAATACAAATCATTCTGCCATAAATACACATGCACATATATGTCCGATGCAGCACTCTTCACCATAGCAAAGACTTGGAGTCAACCTAAATGCCCATCAATGGTAGACTGGAGAAAGAAAATGTGATACATATACACCATGGAATACTAAGCAGCCATAAAAAATAATGAGATCATATCCTTTGCAGCAACATGCATGGAGCGGGAGATCATTATCCTAAGTGAACTAATGCAGAAACAGAAAATCAAATACCACATGTTCTCATGTGTAAGTGGAGTTAAACGTTGAGTACACGTGGATACAAAGAAGGGAACAATAGTCACTAGGGTCTGCTTGAGGGTGGAGGGTTGGAGGAGGGTGGGGATTGTAAAACTGCCTATTAGGTACCATGCTTATTACCTGGGTGACAAAATAATCTGTACAGCAAACCTCTGATACATAATTTACCTATATAACAAACCTGCACTTGTACCCCTGAAACTAAAATATTTTTTAAAAAGCCATTCTTTGGCCAGGCACGGTGGCTCATGCCTGTAATCCCAGCGCTTTGGGAGGCCAAGGTGGGCAGATCACAAGGTCAGGAGATGGAGACAATCCTGGCTAACGTGGTGAAACCCCGTCTCTACTAAAAAGTTCAAAAAATTAGCCGGGCGTGGTGGCGGGTGCCTGTAGTCCCAGCTACTTCGGAGGTTGAGGCAAGGAGAATGGTGTGAACCCGGGAGGCGGAGCTTGCGGTCAGCCGAGATTGTGCCACTGCACTCCAGCCTGGGCGACAGAGCGAGACACCGTCTCAAAAAAAAAAAAAAAAAAAGAAGCCATTCTTCTTGGGAGAGGGGAGAATGGGGAGTTGTTGTTTAATGGGCATGGGGTTTCAGTTTGGGAATACAAAAAAAGTTCTGAAGATAGATGGTAGTGATGGTTGCATAACATTGGTAATCTACTTAATGCCATGGTTAAGTGTACACTTCAGTGGCATTAAGTACAGTCACACTGTTGGATGTACAATGGTGAGTTTTATGTTAGGTATATTTTGACACAGCAAAAATGAAAAAAAGAAAACATTCCTGCTTGTAGTAAAAATTTAAACAGCATAGAAGGATAAAATAGTAAAGTCTGTCTTTCTGTCTTTTACCATTAATCCACATTTCTGTGACAGAGGCTTCCTAATCACTCCCCACTGGCACACGAATGCACTTTCCCACTATCATCATGCGTACACTAATTGTCATGTAGGACAGCATGAGCTCTGCGGTTCACCTGCAGATGGGCTTCTGAAACTCCCATGGGGGTGCCTGCAAACCTAACCACTTTTTGTCATATTTTTTCTCTGGGAAAATGTGCTCCAGGTTCCTAGCAATGGACTTTTGAAATAGAGCTCATTTATAAGTTGAAAACAGCTTGCTCTTTTTTTTTTTTTTTCTAAAACATATATCGTTTTTCTATTTTTTTTCTCACAAAAGTCTATGAAATAAGTATTTTGGGTGATATAACTCATCTTTTATTGATAGGGAATCTGAGGCAGAGACGTAAAACAACTTTAAGGTTACATAAGCTAGTTAGTACTAGAATCACTAAATTATGCTATTGAATGACTAACCAACTAGTTATGTACAATAAAATACATAAAGACACTCATTTCATGGACATGGGCTGAGGTCCATTTTGGCCAACTTGTGAATGTGTATTTTGCAGTGGTTGGAAGTGAAGTGGTGAGAAAATATATATGCCGCTAATAAATGGCTTCTTGCATTTAAAAAAACTCTCTCTCTCTTTCCGTCTCTCAGTAAGAAATGGTACTGAAGGAAAAATGTTATGAAAGACACTTCGCTTGCTTTGTGGTGTATAATGGAAATATTGCCTTTATCTTGTTCTTTCCAGCTAAACCTGCCCACAGGCCTTCATCCAAAGCCAGGGGAAAGCTGGGAAGGAAAACCCAATTGGGAAAATTCACCCTCGGGAATATATCAAAAGGAAACCACAACAATAAATGTTCTAATGAGTGAAAAACAGCAATTAAAAAAAACCAGAGTGGAGATAGGCAGGTAAGCGCCCAGAGAGAATCATAAGTGGTAGAATAAAGACATCTAGAAGGGAGTTTCTAGGGATTAGTACCTAAGGCTCTGTTAGATGGTGGAGTAGGTGTAATAATGTCTGTAGAAACTCAAAAGGCTAGGGTTGTTAGTTCCAATGAATTTATAACCTTAAACCCAAACTGGCCTCCAAAGGAAGCAGCTGACAGTCATTATTGGAAGTTCTAATTTGATACACCAGTACTCCAAGGGCAAGGACAGGGCTAAGTGCAATAATTGAACCCATTTTCAGCTCAATTTGAGATTTAAGTTTTACGAAATATCCTTCTGTGAAATAGACCATTTCCCCTCACATGTAAGGGAAGATTATAATTAGAACATCCTGGGGAACTTCTTCTATTAATTGTTGCATACCTGAAATATCACAAAGGAGAGTGAAGCTGTAGGTAAAAAATCCATTGGAATCATTGTTCTTGCCTTTGTTAGTTATAAGGAACTACAGAAATAAATACTTAACGTCCTTGAGCACTACAAAGCCTTTATCGAATCAAGACAATAGGGGCTTCTGGAAGTATGTGAACTTGAGAACCCTGCAGGGTGTGGGGAGAACCGAATTTGAGGCCAAGAAGACATTCTGTCCAGAGCACAAATGTGATGTACAGAACAACACACCCAACAGCTCCCAACTCCAGGTGGGTAACCTTGAAGGTTTAAAGGGGGAAAAGGAATACTTTCCAGGAAAATGAAAAGGTTTTTTCTTCTTCTTCTTTAAAACTGTCCTTGAAACTTCAGGTTTTCCAGTCGCTAGAAGTGATGCAAACCTGATCAGGCCCCCAAAAGAAGTTAAACTTGGAAAAATAAAAAGTTGACCACTTTGGTCCCCTTGCAGGTAGTGTAAGACACAATACCCCAGATGGTGCTGGGTGCGGGACAGGGGCTTGGTGAATTCTTGCCGATTGTGTGGCTGATGCTTTAGATGGGTCTGAAGGCATGAAGTTTTGCGCAGCACAGAATCATACGGATGGTATCAGAGGCAACAGGGGAGACAACAATTTGGTAGTGTTTGGTGGTTTTCCTGGATTTTCCAACACCGTTGCATCTGTCAAGGACCCAGCAGGAAATAGATGCCATGCTCAAATTGAATAATAGGAAGAGAATGTAATAAAGAGACCATCAAAAAGGTCTTTGCAAGGTGTAGGGCAACCCATAAGAAAGAATGCTGTGTGCTGGAGCTGTCACAGCCAGACACTGCTACCATCCGAGACTTGAGGGCAATAGGGGGATGGGTTATTGGGACTGGAAAAGAGAAAGGTGCCTGGAGTTGCTGCCTGACAGAGTTACGATCTTTGGTGGAGGGGTGCAGCCAGCCCACTGCAACCCCGCAGGGAGGAAAAGATCTGGGGAAAAGGCCTTGATCTCTCTCCTCCCTCCCTTCCTTCCCAGGAGCAGATGACAAGGGAACCTTATCATCTGTTCCTGGGGCACAGAGAAGGTGGAGAGAGGTAGGGAGCAGATTTGGAGAAGGAAATGGAAGACACCCAGCAAAATCATCTTTACTGTTAGTGCCATCTTAGGGGGAAAAACAGAAGAGAGCCAGACCATCTGTTTCATTCTATTATCTGGGATGATTTTAGGGAATTCACCCATCAACTGATAGAACCTGTGGCCCTGGATTATTAGCATCTCTTCCTCTGTTTTCATCCTACCTTGCTTAATTCTCTTGCGCATTTGATTGTTATTTACAGGAGCAAGGCATTTCAACAAACATCAGTGTAATGTAAAATAAGTCTAGATGCTGTGTAGAACAGATGATATTGGGAATGACACCTTCTACTTTTCTGTGTCTCTGCTGCTGAGAGCTCGGGAAATTTGAATTAAGTGAAATTTTACTGGCTTTGACAATGGGGTCAGCATAATCAATAACGTGGGCATTTAAATAATCAAATAATTAGTAATTATAGACTAATCTATTTCCAAAAGGAAATTGATTTCACCTAGAAAGTTGGAGTTAGAAGAAGGTGATCTCCCTAGGATCAGTCTGTCGGGGAAAATGTAGTGTGAACACCGCTCACTAGTGTTTTTGTAGGGATGTGCTGAGATGTAATTAATCAAAGGTATGCCCATAGATGTTCAAAAACTAGCTGTCTGGAGGGAAAAGCGGAATTTGTAGTGTTTGCTAGTTACTGTGGTGTAAATACTTCCACCATAGCCCACTTCCAGCTGCTAGTGCAACACCACTGAATGTGGAGTTGAGAAGAGATTTGCACAATTGACTCTAGAGAGCTTGTAGGTGCTGACTCAGCACACATTGTAATCCCCTGACTGCCCCAACAGGTATCCACAAATACAAACACTGTGGGCATGTGAAAGTTCTCCTTAGCTGCCCTAGGGTCTCTAATCACTCTATGACTCCATTGAAATCTCTGGATTACTTCTAACATTGTAGGCTCTGGGAATGGATTTAGACTCATTTATTCTGCAATTGGGCTAGGGCGCATTGATATTTTTGTTAGGATCTCTGATGCTTACTGGAGAAGTCCAGTTAAGTCATTACCTGCTTATGAAAAGTCACAGATGTCAGCCCATTCTTCTTTGTAGGTAAGCACATATTATTCTTTCTTTCTTCCCATTTTACCATTTGTTGCTTTGAAGAGTTACCTAGAAGCATCAAGGAGGTGAATTTTTATTTAAGTTTCTTGAAACTTTAGCCCATTTCTCCTTCCATTTTATTCCCCAGTGTTTAAAAATGATTGAAGTTGATTTGGATAAATGTAGAAAGTCATTTGATCTTTTTTGCTATAAAAACGCAGAGTAGAATATGCATTTCTTTCTTAAGAGCATTTAACATGTTGATGTTTATACCATCCTACATAGTTTCCATTTTACATACATTTCATATTTCATTATGTGATACAACATACATTACCATGTGTATAATAGTTATCAAACATGAGTATAATATTAAATTAGAATAATGTTATAATAAAGTTAATACAAAAATAAACAACAAACATCCCATTTACTTTTAATCTTATTTAACTTATTTAGCTTAAGGTTGTTTTATATTATTCACTGAAGTGTGCAGAAAAGTTATAACCATGCTGAAAATGAATCTGGACAATTTTCTGCAAATGTAACTGTCCACCAGCTATTTTATTAAATTTATTCAATAAATAGATTCATGTGCTATTTATTGCTAGTGCAATATTCAATTTATGTATTACAGACACTCAACACAATTAAGCATATGCTTTTGATGATATAGTTTTATTACGTTTTTTATGAGGCAGGAGAAATAATATCTCTTACATGTTAAAATGCACACCTGGGCTATCTGTAATTGGGAAGAATTTATCTTATTTTTTAAGTTGACTGTCTTGTTTTTCCTTTATTTTTGACAAGCATGGGTTTAATTTAATTTAATTTAATTTTATTTGAGATGGAGTTTCACTCTTGTTGCACAGGCTGGAGTGCAATAGCACAACCTTGGCTTGCTGCAACCTCCACCTCCTGGGTTCAAGCGATTCTCCTGCCTCAGCCTCCTGAGTAGCTGGGATTACAGGTGTGCACAAAAACATCTGGCTAATTTTTTTGTATTTTTAGTACATGTTGGCCAGGCTGGTCTTGAACTCCGGAGCTCAAGTGATCTGCCTGCCTTGGCCTCCCAAAGTGCTGGGATTACAGGCGTGAGCCACCGTGCCCGGCCAAGCATGAGTTTTAAAATGTAAGTTTCAGTTACAGTGAGGCCTTGTTTATGACTAATTAGATAAGGAAAGTATATTAATTGATTCTGGATCCCTCTTTTTAAAAAAACGTGTTAGGTTCAAGTGTATCTATTAAACCCATTATTAAATAGTAGTGACAGGCAGAATAACATAAAGATGAACACATAATTTGATTTTAAAATGTACCTTAAAAATCTAACAAATTATTTTGTTAATTATTCAGCATAATAGCACCCTTATTAATAAATTTGCTAATTGTCACCTCTTTTGAAAAGCATATTTGGCTACTACATTGTATGCTATATGATGCTTTGCAAACCACCAGTATTTCCAAGGTTAAGAAGAAGTGAGTTCAAAACCTTCTGTCCTATTAAAATGTAAGCATTCAAAGTGCATAAAGGGGAATAACAGATGCTAGTTTTTTTGTATCCATTTATCCACCCATCCATCTTTCCATCAAATAGATATTTCTGTAATCTCTATGCTTTCTCCCCTCAGACATAGTGCTACCACTGGAGTACTAAAATGAAAACCGCCACCACCAACATGATTCTTGCTTTAAAATGCTTTCAAGGAACCATTAATTCAGTGTTGCTGAAAGCACTCAGGTTAATAGCACAGGAACTTTCCTACCCAGTTGCATGGAGATTCAAGTTAGAGTTCAGTGACAGCCACAGTGAGCACAGCCATCTGCCAGATGTCATCCATGCATCAGTGTTTCCATGCTGCCTTCAAAGAGGTCAGATACATCTGCTGGGTCTGTGGTGGTATTAATCTTCTCCCTTTTACTATCTTTAACAGGTTCTTTTTAAGCTTTAACTGTGTCTGATAACATTAGTTTTCTCCCCTTTATAAACTTCTGGGCTGACTGGTATAAATCCATATCATCATTTTTGCTCTTTGAGAAAGGCCACTTGTTGTTGGTGCTGTTATGGCAATAGATAACCTTTTCTGGGAACCTTTTCATCTTTTCTCAGCGACCCCTAGGACATCCCCAAAATGGATATTCCATACCTGCTGCCAATCCTCCTAATTCGTACTGTCTTTGAAGCCCGGAGTGGTTTTATAATATAGTCGCAAATTATGTTATGCTTCTCCCTTCAAGAGGTGGAGTGTCTCATTTCAGAAGCTGCACTATGGAAGATGTTGCAGCTTCCATTTTGGTTACTATCTTGGCTTACTTGCTCTGTGGGAAGCCAGCGGCCATGGCATGAGAAAATGTACATGTGAGAAGGAACTGAGGCCACCAGCCAATAGTCATGTGAGGCAGCCACCTTGGAAGTGAACTCTGCAGCCGCAGTCAAACCTTCAGGAGATTCCAGCCCAGGCTGGCACTATGACTCAATCTCATGAGAGACCTTGAGCCAGAACCAGCGAGCTAAGCTGCCTCATCGCAATTGTGTGAAACAGCAAACATTTGTTGTTTCAAATAATTAAGTTTTGGATAATTTGCAATGCTGCAATAGATAACTAAATCAAAATCTTGCTTCTTCTTCAGACTATGTTGTAAAGAGACTCCTTGCTAGGTGAATAGTCTCTATTCTTTCATTTTTCCTTCATAGTACTTTATATAATATAGCTCTTTTGACTTTTCTGACAATCCTCTTGTGAGCACCTCAGATAAAAAAAGTTCTTTCATTTTCATTTACTTATACTTTGAACCCCATTCTTACTCATCTTCTCTAAATTGTTGTCTCTAATTTTCACCTTTCTTTTTGTTGTTGTTGTTGTTGTTGTTTTCTTTTAAGACAGGATCTCACTCTAGCCCAGGCTGGAGTGCAGTGGTGTAATCACGGCTCACTGAATCCTTGACTTTCCGGGCCCAGGTGATTCTCCTACCTCAGCCTCCTAATAGTTGGGACTATAGGCTTGTGCTATCACTCCTCGGTAATTAAAAAATATATACTTTTAGTAGAGATGGGGTTTCACCATGTTGCCAAGGCTAGTCTTGAACTCCTGGACTCAAGTGATCCTCCTGTCTCAGCCTCCCAAAATATTGGGATTACAGGCATGAGCCACAGTGCCTAGCCTCTAATTTTAATCTTTAATTTCTTCCTCTCCTTAGCCTCAACAAGCTCTAGTCTCTTCCATCACCAAAACAAAACCTCCTCACCCAAACTAAAATGGTTTTTATAAAAAGGACAAAAAAAGAAGGCTGGGCGCAGTGGCTCATGCCTGTAATCCCAGCACTTTGGGAGGCCGAGGTGGATCACGAGGTCAGGAGATCAAGACCATCCTGGCTAACACGGTGAAAACCCATCTCTACTAAAAATACAAAAACAAAAAACAAACAAAAAAAAAACCAAAAGCAAAAAACAAAAAACATTAGCCAGGCATGGTGGTGGGTGCCTGTAGTCCCAGCTACTGGGGAGGCTGAGGCAGGAGAATGGCGTGAACCTGGGAGGGGGAGCTTGCAGTGAGCTGAGATTGCAAGCCACTGCATTCCATTCTGGGCAACAGAGTGAGACTCTGTCTCAAAAAAAAAAAAAAAAAAAAAAAAAAAGGACAAAAAAAAGAAAAACAATGAAACAAAAAACAAAAAACCAACAGCAACAAACTGATGCTGGCAAGGATGCAGAGAAATGGGAACATTTGCACACTGTTGGTGGGGATACAAATTAGCACAGCCACTATGGAAAACAGGATGCGAGTTTTTCAAAAAACTAAAAGTAGAACTACCATGTGATCCAGCAATGGTATATATCACTGCTGGGTATATATCCAAACAAAAGGAAGTCACCGTATCAAAGAGAGATCTGCACTCCTATGTTTATTGCAACACTATTCATAATAGCCAAGACACAGAAGCAACCTAAGTGTTCATGAATAGATGATGGATAAAGAAAATGTAGTATAGATACACAATGGAATATTATTCAGTCATCAAAAGAATGAAATACTGTCACTTGCAACAACATGGATGGAACTGGAGGACATTATGTTAAGTGAAATAAGCCAGGCAGAGAAAAACAAATGTTGTATGTTCTCACTCACATGTGGGAGTTAAAAAAATTAATCTCATGGAAGTAGAGAGTAGAGTGATAGTTACCAGAGGCTGGAAAGGGTACTGGGGGTGGGAGAATAAAGGAATTAGTTCATGGATACAAAAATACAGTTAAATAGTAGGAATAATATCCATTATTTGGCAGCACAATAGGACAACTGTAGTTAAGAGTAACTTATTGTATATTTCAAAAGAGCTAGCAGAGAAAATTTGGAATGATACACCAAGAACTGATAAACGTTTGAGGTGATGGATATCCCACTTACCTAGATTTGATCATTAAACATTGTACACTTTGGCCGGGCGCGGTGGCTCACGCCTGTAATCCCAGCACTTTGGGAGGTCGAGGCGGGTGGATCATGAGGTCAGGAGATCGAGACCATCCTGGCCAACACGGTTAAACCCTGTCTCTACTAAAAATACAAAAAAATTAGCTGGGCACGGTGGCGGGCACCTGTAGTCTCAGCTACTCGGGAGGCTGAGGCAGGAGAACAGCGTGAACCCAAGAGGCGGAGCTTGCAGTGAGCCAAGATTGCGCCACTGCACTCCAGCACTCCAGCCTGGGCAACAGAGCAAGACTCCATGTCGAAAAAAAAAAAAATTTGTACACGTGTGTAAAAATATCACATGTACCCCATATATATGTACAACTATATATACACCCAGAAAAATAAAAAAAATAAAGTTAAAGATTAAAAAGATCACCTCCATTTGATCTTGCTGCTTTTTTGGGCACTTGTGTTTATCTGTAAAGTATTGAAGATCTATCTACCCTTTTCTTCTTAATCCTTGCCTGCTAGTTTCTGCTCTTGATGGTGGCATTTTCTCTTTGAGATGACTATAGTTATCACACTCTTTTTCCTCTCCTGTCTTTCTTGATCTCCAAAATCTTTAGCTCTTAGAATCTCAAGGGTCCTGAGAGCTGGGATAGACCTCAGAGGCCACTTTCAGGTTATGACATGGAGGCCAAAGATGTTCAGACACTTGCTCCAGCTCGCAAGCCTAGCTTGTGGCAGAACCCGTGCTCAGGTCTGGCTTCCCTGAATCTCAGGCCTGAGTCCTTCTCATATCACAATCATTTCCTTGAAACTTTCTCCACCAAAGTAATGAAACTGCATTTTGTTAGTTGGTCTTCTCTCTCCCTCTTTTACTTTTGCTTCTCAGTCCGCTTTATGAGTCGCCTCTCCTACTGCACCTCAGGCTTTGCTCCCTGTCCTCGGCTTTTCTCTCCTGGTGATTGCATTTACGTGCCTGCCATTAGCTTCTACCTCAACATTCCATCTCCAGTCCTGATTTGGTCTGGGGCTGTGCCTCCATATTGATGACTTCCTACAAGGCAGTTCCACTTGGAGTTCCCACATCACTCCTATTCCATGGGCAGATGCTGTTTCTCCAGTTTGTCTTGGACGCTCCTCCTTTTTTCTTCCTTTGGGGTAGATACTCAGATCCATCCTATCAGCTACCTAACTTCCTCCTCTTCTTCTTGCTCTTGTTCTTATTCTTCCTACTCCTCCTCTCCTCTCTCTCTCCCTTCTTCCTTGCCTTCTTCCTCTTCCTCCTTCTTACCCTTCTTATTTTTTTTCATCTTTTTTATTCCATTTTTCTTTTTATTTTTTATTGAGATGGAGTCTCATTCTCACCCAGGCTGGAGTGCAATGGCACAATCTTGGCTCACTGCAACCTCCATCTCCCAGATTCAAGTCATTCTCATACTTCAGTCTCCCAAGTAGCTGGGATTACAGACACCTGCCACCATGTCTGGCTAATTTTTGTATTTTTTAGTAGAGACGGGGTTTCATTTTGGCCAGGCTAGTTTCGAACTCCTGACCTCAGGTTATCCACCTGCCTCACCTTCCCAAAGTGCTGGTATTACAGGTATGAGGCACCATGCTCGGCCTTATTCCATTTTCAACAGAAATGTGTTGTGAATTGTGGTTCCTGGAACATGTGAGGCTCTGAGGACACAGTCTAGTAAGTTTTCTATCTGGCCCTTCCTTGACTTTTCTGTGGCTACAGCTCTAGCTAAGGCCCTGGATTCCCTGACAGTTTATTTAGTTTGTCTCTGTGCTCCCTCCCTCTCTCCTACTCATCTATAGTAATCCCCTCTTATCGGTGGTTTCATTTTCCATGGTTTCAGTTACTGGCAGTCAACCACAGTCTGAACATATTAAATGGACAATTCTAGAAAAACAATTCCTAAGTTTTACACTGTGAGCTGTTCTGAGGAATGTGGTGAAATTTCTTGTCAACATGCCCCATCCCACTTGGGTTGTGCATCCCCTTTTCCAGTGTATCCACGCTGTATACACTTCCTCCCCATTAGTCACTGGCATCATCTGCTCCTAACATCCAACCATCAACATCATCATGGCTTGATGCTCCAGAATCACCTGAAGCAGATGAGCCTCCCTCTGATGTACTGTGTGAAGGTCAGTCATTGCCTAATGCTGTGCCACAGTGCCTACTTCATTCACTTCACTTCATCTCACCATGTAGGCATTTTATCATCTCACATCATCATAAAAAGAAGGCAGGTAAGTACAGTACAATAAGGTGCTTTGAGAGAGAGTAAGAGAGAGAGAGAAAGAGAGACCACATTCATCTAACTTCTATTACAGTATATTATTAAAATTGTTCTATTTCATGGTTAACTATTGTTGTTAACCTCTTAGTGTGCCTAATTTTTAAATTAAACTTTATTATAGATGTGTATGTATGTATACGAAAAAAACCATAAAATACATAGGATTTGGTACTATCTGAGGTTTCAGGCATCCACTGATGGTCTTGGAATATATCCCCCATGGTTAAGAGGGGACTACCATATGCTGGTTTCTTCATTATTATTTGGGTGCTATTATACTCTATTGTCACCACATCAAGACCCAAATTCTTTATACAGTTGAACCTCCATATCCGTGGGTTTTGCATCCAAAGATTTAACCAACAGTGGGTAGAACATATTTGGAAAAAATCATAAAAATTAACAATACAACAATAAAAATCATACAAATAAAAACAATACTATAGAACAACTATTTACATAGCATTTACACAGTATTAGGCTTAACACATAATCTAGAGATGATTTGAAGCATACGACAGCCGTGTGTAGGTTATAGGCAAACACTGAACCATTTTCTCTCAGGGACTTGGTATCCAAGGAGATTCTGAATTTTGATATCCAAGGAGGTTCTGGAAGCAGTCCCCCTGTGATACAGAGGGGTGACGGTAACCTACGTTAGCTCTGCCTGTGCAGTTGCTTTTCTCAGAGGCCCTGTGGCTTCCAGATGCTCTCCCCGGCTCACACTGGACTTTGCTCCCCTATGGGCCATGTCTTGGCTTCTCTCCACTTGTGGACAGAAAGGCACCAGGGCAGTTGCTCTCAATGGCTTCTGAGAATTGTTGTTAGGACAGGGAGCAAATAAATGTTGGGGAATGCAAAAGGCTTGAATGAAAATGATGCCTAAAATGTATTGTCATTTTGACATATTGTATTTTTTTTTAATACTGAACTACCATGACTCTATTACACAAAACTCTTGGGGGGTGAAGTGGAAAGAGAAACAGGTGACTTAATGAGGAGAATTGACCAGAATATTTGCCTTTTCCGTTATACTTGAGGAGAAGAAATATCAATGACTGTTGTTTAGGGTTTTGGGGTCTTATGACTTGAGCTAAACAAGATTTCCCCACATTTCACCATCATTTCATGATTCAGGATGCTTGGAAGGCAGTGGTCTGTGGGTCATTGGACTGAAACCAACAAGGTGTTCTTTCCAAGAGGAAGATTCCACTATGGGTGTGACAAATCTTGAGGGTGACTGCATCTCTATGAAACCAAACAGGTTTAAGAGTAAGGAAGTGAGTAATTCCCTGTCTATGCTGCCTGTCTAGATCTCTTATCAGTGATTGCATCTTCTATTAAATTGATAGAGCACTGTGGTTTCTGTTGAGGTTACTATGAGATGGAGATTCATACTAGAACTGTGAGAATGTCAGAGATTTCTGAATACACAAAATTCGGATATAGATGCTTAAACATTTTCTGGGTAAATGGTCATTCCTTTTGCATCATGTAGCAGAGACAATATATGGTCACTGCCTCTTTGTCATTTTCTGGCTTAGTCATTAATTCATTTATCTATTCCACCAAATTTTTATTGAGTAGCTACTACATTGCAGGTAGAATGCCAAATGCTGCACTGTGGTGACTAGGATAGAGTTTTGGCTCTTCTGATAACTCACTGAGGCAGCAAGCCATAAACAAAGTGAAAATGGGGTATTCTCCATTTTCCTGATTGACCTTCACTGGGACGATAGTTGCTGTCCACATTCTTTTCTGCTCTCTTCCCTATAAAAGGCCCTTCTCAAGTGGCATCAACTTCCATCAACTTCTTTGGTAGTGGTGGTGGTGGTGGTGCTGGTTGCACACCTCTCATGGTGAAGATCTGGGAAAGTGGAGTTGTCACTCAAGCTGGATGTCTAGTACATTTCATCAACATGAGTCTTCATCTGATGCCTTAATGTTAGCGTTCTTTTTATTATTTTATGTATATACTTATTTATTTACTGAGACAGAGTCTCGCTGTGTTGCCCAGGCTGGAGTGCAGTGGCGCAATCTTGGCTCACTGCAATGTCCGATGTCTACTGCCCAGGTTCAAGTGATTCTCTTGCTTCAGCCTCCCGAGTAGCTGGGACTACAGGCATGTGCCCCATGCCCAGCTCTTTTTTTTTTTTTTTTTTGAGACGGAGTCTTGCTCTGTCGCCCAGGCTGGAGTGCAGTGGCCGAATCTCAACTCACTGCAAGCTCCGCCTCCCAGGTTTACACCATTCTACTGCCTCAGCCTCCCAAGTAGCTGGGACTACCGGCACCCGCCACCTCGCCTGGCTAGGTTTTTTTTGTACTTTTTAGTAGAGACGGGGTTTCACCGTGTTAGCCAGGACAGTCTCGATCTCCTGACCTCGTGATCCGCCCGTCTCGGCCTCCCAAAGTGCTGGATTTACAGGCTTGAGCCACCGCGCCGGCCATGCCCAGCTAATTCTTTTGTGTTTAGTAGAGATGGGGTTTTACCATGTTGGCCAAGCTGGTCTTGAACACCAGACCTCAAGTGATCCGCTCACCTTGGCCTCCCAAAGTGCTGGGATTACAGGCATGTGCCACCGTGCCTGGCCAGCATTCTTAATATTCAGACAGCTCATTTTTTGCTTTTTACCTTAGTGCCTCATTGTCTCACTCTACGTCAATAAGTTAAAATATTTTTCCTCTTAATTATTAAAAGTGAATTGAGTGGATTTATTATTTATTTATTTATTTTATTATACTTTAAGTTCTAGGGTACATGTGCACAACGTGCAGGTTTGTTACATATGTATACATGTGGCATGTTGGTGTGCTGCATCCATTAACTCGTCATTTACATTAGGTATATCTCCTAATGCTATCCCTCCTCCCTCCACCCTCCCCACAATAGGTCCCAGTGTGTGATGTTCCCCTTCCTGTGTCCAAGTGATCTCACTGTTCAATCCACACCTATGAGTGAGAACATGCGGTATTTGGTTTTCTGTTCTTGCCATAGTTTGCTGAGAATGATGGTTTCCAGCTTCATCCATGTCCCTACAAAGGACATGAACTCATCCTTTTTTATGGCTGCATAGTATTCCATGGTGTATATGTGCCACATTTTCTTAATCCAGTCTGTCACTGATGGACATTTGGGTTGATTCCAAGTCTTTGCTATTGTGAATAGTGCCACAATAAATATATGTGTGCATGTGTCTTTATAGCAGCATGACTTATAATCCTTTGGGTATATACCCAGTAATGGGATGGCTGGGTCGAATGGTATTTCCAGTTCTAGATCCTTGAGGAATCGCCACACTGTTTTCCACAATGGTTGAACTAGTTTACAGTCCCACCAACAGTGTAAAAGTGTTCCTATTTCTCCACATCCTCTCCAGCACCTGTTGTTTCCTGACTTTTTTAATGATTGCCATTCTAAGTGGTGTGAGATGGTATCTCATTGTGGTTTTGATTTGCATTTCTCTGATGGTGAGTGATAATGAGCATTTTTTCATGTGTCTGTTGGCTGTATGAATGTCTTCTTTTGAGAAGTGTCTGTTCATGTCCTTTGCCCACTTTTTGATGGGGTTGTTTGTTTTTTTCTTGTAAATTTGATTGAGTTCCTTATAGGTTCTGGATATTAGCCCTTTGTCAGATGAGTAGTTTGCAAAAATTTTCTCCCATTCTGTAGGTTGCCTCTTCACTCTGATGGTACTTTCTTTTGCTGTGCAGAAGCTCTTTAGTTTAATCAGATTCCATTTGTCAATTTTGGCTCTTGTTGCCGTTGTTTTTGGTGTTTTAGACATGAAGTCCTTGCCCATGCCTATGTCCTGAATGGCATTACCTAGGTTTTCTTCTAGGGTTTTTATGGTTTTAGGTCTAACATTCAAGTCTCTAATCCATCTTGAATTAATTTTCGTATAAGGAGTAAGGAAAGGATCCATTTTCAGCTTTCTACTTATGGCTAGCCAATTTTCCCAGCACCATTTATTAAATAGGAAATCCTTTCCCCATTTCTTGTTTTTGTCAGGTTTGTCAAAGATCAGATGGCTGTAGATGTGTGGTATTATTTCTGAGGGCTCTGTTTTGTTCCATTGGTCTATATCTCTGTTTTGGTAACAGTACCATGCTGCTTTGGTTACTGTAGCCTTGCAGTATAGTTTGAAGTCAGGTAGCGTGATGCCTCCAGCTTTGTTCTTTTGGCTTAGGATTGTCTTGGCAATGCGGGGTCTTTTTTGGTTCCATATGAACTTTAAAGCAGTTTTTTTTCCAATTCTGTGAAGAAAGTCATTGGTAGCTTAATGGAGACGGCATTGAATCTATAAATTACCTTGGGTAGTATGGCCATTTTCACAATATTGATTCTTCCTATCCATGAGCATGGTATGTTCTTCCATTTGTTTGTGTCCTCTTTTATTTCACTGAGCAGTGGTTTGTAGTTCTCCTTGAAGAGGTCCTTTACATCCCTTGTCAGTTGGATTCCTAGGTATTTTATTCTCTTTGAAGCTATTGTGAATGGGAGTTCATTCACGATTTGGCTCTCTGTCTGTTACTGGTGTATAAGAATGCTTGTGATTTTTGCACATTGATTTTGTATCCTGAGACTGCTGAAGTTGCTTATCAGCATAAGGAGATTTTGGGCTGAGACGATGGGGTTTTCTAAATATACAATCATGTCATCTGCAAACAGGAACAATTTGACTTCTTCTTTTCCTAACTGAATACCCTTGATTTCTTTCTCTTGCCTGATTGCCCTAGCCAGAACTTCCAACACTATGTTGAATAGGAGTGGTGAGAGAGGGCATCCCTGTCTTGTGCCAGTTTTCAAAGGGAATGCTTCTAGTTTTTGCCCATTCAGTATGATATTGGCTGTGGGTTTGTCATAAACAGCTCTTATTATTTTGAGATACATTCCATCAATACCGAATTTATTGAGAGTTTTTAGCATGAAGTGCTGTTGAATTTTGTCAAAGGCCTTTTCTGTATCTATTGAGATAATCATGTGGTTTTTGTCTTTGGTTCTGTTTATATGATGGATTACATTTATTGATTTGTGTATGTTGAACCAGCCTTGCATCCCAGGGATGAAGCCCACTTGATCATGGTGGATAAGCTTTTTGATGTGCTGCTGGATTCGGTTTGCCAGTATTTTATTGAGGATTTTTGCATCGATGCTCATCAGGGATATTGGTCTAAAATTCTCTTTTTTTGTTGTATCTCTGTCAGGCTTTGGTATCAGGATGATGTTGGCCTCGTAAAATGTGTTAGGGAGGATTCCCTCTTTTTCTATTGATTGGAATAGTTTCAGAAGGAATGGTACCAACTCTTCCTTGTACCTCTGATAGAATTCGGCTGTGAATCCGTCTGGTCCTGGACTTTTTTTGATTGGTAGGCTATTAAATATTGCCTCAATTTCAGAGCCTGCTATTGGTATATTCAGGGATTCAACTTCTTCCTGGTTTAGTCTTGGGAGAGTGTAAGTGTCTAGGAAATTATCCATTTCTTCTAGGTTTTCTAGTTTATTTGCGTACAGGTGTTTATAGTATTCTCTGATGGTAGTTTGTATCTCTGTGGGGTCAGTGGTGATATCCCCTTTATCATTTTTTATTGCATCTATTTGATTCTTCTCTCTTTTCTTCTTTATTAGTCTTGCTAGCGGTCTATCAATTTTGTTGATCTTTTCAAGAAACCAGCTCCTGGATTCATTGATTTTTTGGAGGGGTTTTTGTGTCTCTATCTCCTTCAGTTCTGCTCTGATCTTAGTTATTTCTTGCCCTCTGCTATCTTTTGAATGTGTTTGCTCTTGCTTCTGTAGTTCTTTTAATTGTGATGCTAGGGTGTCAATTTTAGATCTTTCCTGCTTTCTCTTGTGGGCATTTAGTGCTATAAATTTCCCTCTACACACTGCTTTAAATGTGTCCCAGAGATTCTGGTATGTTGTATCTTTGTTCTCATTGGTTTCAAAGAATACCTTTATTTCTGCCCTCATTTTGTTATGTACCCAGTAGTCATTCAGAAGCAGGTTGTTCAGTTTCCATGCAGCTGAATGGTTTTGATTGAGTTTCTTAGTCCTGAGTTCTAGTTTGATTGCATTGTGGTCTGAGAGACAGTTTGTTATAATTTCTGTTCTTTTACATTTGCTGAGGAGTGCTTTACTTCCAACTATGTGGTCAATTTTGGAATAAGTACGATGTGGTGCTGAGAAGAATGTATATTCTGTTGATGAATGGATTTATTCTATGGTAGAGGAAGAATATAAATGACAGGGTCTGGCACACAGCAGGTGTTCAATAATTATTTGGGGAAAAGACGCAGAAAGCATGGGGGGAAAAAGAGTGCTTGCAATGAATCAATTTTACAGTTGATTAAGATATAAGTACTGTCTCTCTTTTTTTAATTTACTGGAAGAAATAAAACCCTGAAGAAATGAAGGATGAAAAAAGTAAGACACAGATAAATCATCCAGATTTGATGTTAAGTACTTTATATCTATAACCTCTAAATACTTCTAAAATATTTCCAACTTGTGTGTTAGACCAATCTTTCTCTCCTCTCTTCCTTCCTTTTATTCTTCCTCTTTCTCTCTTTCTCTGGCTGTCTCATTGCTGAGTGTTCTGTATGGTACTTGTCTTTCAAAGATCATAGCAGTATCAGCGGTGTTTAAAAGATCAGGATCTTCAGCTACTCAGGAGGCTGAGGTGGGAGGATCACTTGAGCCCAGGAGTTGGAGAACAGCCTGGACAAAGTAGTAATATCCCGTTTCTACAAAAAAATAAAATTAACCAGGCATGGTGGCATGAACCTATAGTCCCAGTTACTCAGGAAGCTGAGGTGGTAGAATCAATTGAACCCAGGAGTTCAAGGCTTCAGTGAGCTGTGATTGCACCACTGCACTCCAGCCTTGGTGACCTAGTGAACTGTCTTAAAAAAAAAAAAAAAGATATGGCATCAGACAGACTTTGGGTCCTAATGTTGGCCCCACCATTTACTAGCAGGGTGACGCCTTGGGCAAACATTGCTAAGCCTGTTTCTTCATCTATAAAATGGTGATAATAACAATTTCTGTCTTGTAGAGTTTAGTGAGGGTGATGATACAGGCAGTGTTTGACACTTTGCCTTTTACAAATAATATCTATAATGTTTGGTCTTCATTCCTTATTTCTCTCCCATAAGGCTATGTTACAGAACTCTATATACAGTGGGTGATATTGCATCAAATTAAATACATATGTTAATTATATTTTTTCATTCTTTTAAAAAATATTTGAATAATTTAAACACAGCTGAGGATGTTTCCTTTTGCTTTGTAAGACCATTCATTCTGAGATGAGATCAAATTTGGAAAATGTTGATCCGGAAACAGAACCTCTCAGCAAGTTATAACCAAATGATGCCACAGAGTGATAATGTGAATCTATGTTCTCATTTAGCTTACTGTCTGCTCCTGCAACCCTTCATTAAACATAATAAATGAACACTATTGGATGACATCAGAATTGAATTCTCAAGAATTAAATTTGCACCATTTTCTGAAGGCATTTTAGTATCAACTGATAGATTCTTTTGGTAAATACAATACTCCAAGTCAGTTTTGGCATTGTTTTAGGGAGCCCTAATTCACATTCTTACTGCATCTCTGAGAATAGGAAAATACTTTTTCTTCTGTATTGGCAGTTTGCAGCCAAGACTTCTGCAACTTTAGCATTCTTGCCAGTAATTGTTCATCAGTCCCTTCCAATTTTTCTTCTTTTTTGCTTAGAATACAAACCTATGGGAAAAGATCCAACACCACAGTTGTTACTCTCAACAGAAATGCTTCAAGTGGATCATGAGACCAAACTGAAATGATATCTCCTTAGAAGTGTCCTTGTATTGACAAAAAGAGAGAAGGGAATCTCAAAAGAGGAAGAAAATGATATTCCTAGTGCTGAGCTCAGTTTAGCTGAGGTTTGAATATTCCTAGCCTCATTTTCTGGTGAAAGTTACTTTTAAATTAAAGGGTAAGATGCCTCTTTCATACCCAGTGGGATTTGCAGAGTCAAACGGTACATCTATATCAGGAAATTCTATTCTAGCTTCTACTGTGCTGATGAAGAAAACATCTTTCCAGATGGATTTCTGTTTATACAGCCTTTAAAATTTTTACTTGCACCCAGTTTGTCCCATTGGCAGTACTTCCAGTTCTAATTTTCAAGACTTGAAGCTCACAATAGTGTTTATAGAACAGGAAGAGAAATGGTTCTTTTTTGTGTGTGAGAGAAAAGAAGCTACAAAATTCCTTATTACCAGGGATATTTTTTAAAAACATAATAAATAGTACTGACCGCTTGCCAATGGGATTTTCAGCCTTTTATTATGAAAAGTTGAAGAAATTATGTAGTCAATACCCACACACCTACCGTCTATATCCTACAATTAGTATTTTGCTATATTTACTTTATGTCTATCTACCTCTATCCATTTATTAATCTATATCTATTATATTATATTATTGATTGGATTCTTCCCTTCCCTTTTTTTTTTTTTTTTTTTTTTTTTGAGACCAAGTCTCACTCTGCCACCCAGGTTGGAGTGCAGTGGCACAATCACGGCTCACTGCAGCCTCAACCTGTTGGGCTCAAGCAATCCTCCCACCTCAGCTTCCTAAGTAGCTAGGACCACAGGTGCATGCCACCAATGCCCAGCTAAGTTTTACATTTATTTTTGTAGATATGGGGTCTCAGTATGATGTCAAGACTGGTCTTGAACTCCTGGGCTCAAGCAGTTCTCCTCCCTTGGCCTTCCAAAGTGCTGGGATTACAGGCTTCAGCCACCATGCCTGGCCTATTATTGTTTGGATGCATTTCAAAGTTAGTTACAGACATTAGAAATGATGCTCTCATTTTTGAATCATAGATGATAACATCTATTTATTTGACCAGTAATATATGCTGCATCACATAGGACTAGGTTCAGCCTCAGTTAATAAAAAAAGAGTAGCCTGATGTGTTTTAAAAGAGTCTTTTTCACCCCCTGGTAAAAGAAGGCTGAAGGTAGGTGTTCAAGGCTGATACAGTGGTTCTGACATCGTCAGTGGCTTCAGCTCTTTCTATCTTTCTGGTCTACTATCTTAGCGTGTGGCATTCATCCGCAAGGCCTCTCATGATGGCTGCTGGAGCTCCAGACATCTCATTTTCTAACAGTAGGAAGGAGGAAGGGGATAAAGGCTTCTTTAATGACCTATTCTAAAGAACAAGTAATTTTATAATCAACTTGTCTAGCTCCAGGAAAAAACCAAATGGATGGAATTTTATGGGAATATATTTATAGATGAACTTAGGAAAAATTGACATGTTGATGATGCTTATATTTTATTAGCCAGAACATAGACGCAGTTGAAGGCTGAGAAATATATTATTGCATATTCCTTTGATGATGATGATGATGATGATGATTATTATTATTATTATTGAGACAGGGTCTCACTCTGTCAACCAGGCTGGAGTGCAGTGGTGCAATCATGGCTCACTGCAGCCTCAACCTCCCAGGCTCAGGTGATCATCCTATCTCAGCCTCCCAAGTAGCTGAGACCACAGGCACATGCCACCTTGCCTGCTTAATTTTTGTATTTTTTGTAGAGACAGAGTTTCACCATGTTGCCCAGGCTGGTCTTGAACTCCTGGGCTCAAGCGATCCACCTGCCTTGACTTCCCAAAGTATTACAGGTGCAAACCATTGTATCTGTCTGTCCTTTGATTATTTAAGTAGCTTATTTATTTCAGTCATTTCCCTTTTCTGGGAAAAATAAAATGAGTTGAGGTTTCCTACCCTAGCACAACTGTATGGGTCTTGGGTTACTGTTAGAGATGATTGTGGAGGCATACAAGGTGACTTCAATTATTTTCATGTGACCAGGTGTGGTGGCTCACGCCTGTAATCCCAGCACTTTGGGAGGCTGAGGTGGGTGGATCACTTGAGGTCAGAAGTTTGAGACCAGCCTGGGCAACATGGTGAAACCCATCTCTACTGAAAAAAAAAACTAAACAAAAAATTAGCTGGGCATGGTGGTGCGTGCCTGTAATCCCAGCTACTCGGGAGGCTGAGGCAAGATAATTGCTTGAACCCAGAGGCACAGCTTGCAATAAGCCAAGATCGGGCCACTGCACTCCAGTCTGGGTGACAGGATGAGACTCCGTCACACACACACAGACACACACACAATTTTCATGTAACTCGAATTCAACAAAATCATTTGCTCAGTAAATTTATTGATTATTATGTTGAAATAATATCAAAGTGGTACTTGAATAATAGGATGATCATAGTGAAGTCATCAAAACACAGTGGTTCAAGGCCAAAGGACTAGATGGTCAGCCTCCACTATCCTCAGGGAAACGATCCCCAGAGCTACAAAGGTTAAGAGTCTGCTCTCATGATGTCAAAAATCCTGAGAATTATTCTTAATAGCTTTTAAAGGCCTTGTCTTTGAAGAAAAAGCTTCATTTCCTGGAATTTAAAATGATTCATAACTGGGGAGGTCTTGGGCTGGCAGAGGGGGTAAAGGTCGATGATATAAGATGCCCACTGTCATTAGAGTATGTTTGAGGCATTCATGTGAATGCATTTATTGTGAAATGGTCCATACACAATAAAGAGGGAAGGCAATTTTACTTTTACGTTCAAGAAATTAAAGTAGCTACCATAGGTAGAAAAGTTAACCCATGCTGACATGTTTTTGACAGAAGAGTAAAAAGTGTCCAAAAATGGGGATTTCTTCTTATCCTCAACCCTTCGTTCTCCAATAATTTGTGTTTTAAAATTAATAATAAGTGTTTTACATAGTGCTCAAAGCAATCTACAGATTCAATGCAATTCCTATCAAATTGCTGATGTCTTTTTTCAAAGAATTAGATCAAACAATTCTAAAATTCATATAGAACCATAAAAAGCCCAAATAGCTAAAGCAATCCTAAGCCAAAAGAACAAGGGTGGAGGCATCACATGACTTAACTTCAAATTATACTACAAGGTTATAGTAACATGGTACGTACAAAAATAGACATATAGATCAATAGAACAGAATAAAGAACCCAGAAATAAAACTACATACTCACAACTAACTGAACTTCAACAAAGTCAGCAAAAATATGTAATGGGGAAAGGACACCCTATTCAGTAATGGTGCTGGGAGAATTGGATAGCCATGTGCAGAAGAATGAAACTGGACCCCCATCTCTTACCATACACAAAAATTAACTCAAGATGGATTAAAGGCTTAAATATAAGACCTGAAACTATAAAAACTCTAGAAGAAAACCTAGGAACAACTTTTCTTTGGTTTAGGCAAATAATTTATAATTAAGACCTCAAAAGCAAATACAAAAAAACAAAAATGACAAATGGAGCTTAATTAAACCAAAAAGCTTCTACACAACAAAAGAAACAACCAACAGAGTAAACAGACAACCTACAGAATGGGAGAAGATATTTGCAAACTCTATGTCCAACAAAGGACTGATATTCAGAATCTATATGTAATGCAAGCAACTCAACAAGAAAAAAATAAATAACTTCATTAAAAAATGGATAAAGGACGTGAACAGACATTTCTCAAAAGATATACAAGCAGCCAACAAACATGAAAAAATGCTCGACATCACTAATCATCAGAGAAATACAAATTAAAACCACAATGAGATATCATTTCATACCAGTCAGATGGCTATCATTAAAAGTCAAAAAACAACAGATGTTGGCGAGGATGCAGTGAAAAGGGAATGCTTATCTACTGTTGATGGAATGTAAATTAATACAATCTTTATGGAAAACAGCATGGAGATCTCTCAAATAATTAAAAATAGAACTGCCATTTAACTTAGCAATCCTAGTACTAGGTATCTATCCAATGGAAAAGAAATTGGATATCAAAAAGACACTTTCACTCATATATGTATCACAGCATTATTCACAATAGCAAAGTCATGGAATCAACCCAAATGTCCATCAATAGATGACTGAATAAAGAAAATGTGAGATACATTATGTATATATATACATACACACACACACACATATATTAGAATACTGTGCAGCCATAACAAAGAATGAAATCATGTCTTTTGCAGCAACATGGATGGAGCTGGAGGCCATCATCCTAAGTGAAGTAACTCAGGAACAGGAAATCAAATACTGTATCTTCTCACTTATAAGAGGGGGATAAGCAATGGATGCACATGGACATGCAAAGGGAAAGGACAGACACTAGAGACTCCAAGAAGGAGGAGGTTGGGAGGCAGGTGAGGGCGGAAAAATTACCTGTTGGGTACAGTGTTCACTATGTGGGAGATGGGCACACTAGCAGCCCAAACCTCACCACTATTCAATCTATCCATGTAACGAACCTGCACATGTACCCCCGACTATAAAAATAAAAAATTTAAATAATTAGTGTTTTGGCATATAGATTATTTTGAAAGTATTAGTCGTGTTTATTTTCTTCCCCTTGATAAAGTATTCTCCTTGAGTTCTGCCTGCAAATTGTATCAAAATGATCTTTGGAGTTTGGTATTTAAACCAGAAACAGAAAACAGAATAAAGAATTATCTATCGGCCGGGCGCAGTGGCTCACACCTGTAATTTCAGCACTTTGGGAGGCCAAGGCAGGCAGATCGCAAGGTCAGGAATTCGAGACCAGCCTGGCCAATATGGTGAAACCCCATCTCTACGAAAAAAATACAAAAATTAGCCGGGTGTGGTGGTGCGTGCCTGTAGTCAGCCACAGCTACTCGGGAGGCTGAGGCAGGAGAATCGCTTGAACCTGGGAAGCGGTGGTGAAGAGAGACACAGAGTAGAATGGGGAATTAAAAATGAGGTAAGCCCTTTTTTCCCACTAGGTTTTAGAAAATGATGACTTATTATTATAGATATAGAGAGTAGGTCTTCAATTGCTCACTCTCTTTGCTAAAACTAAAACATTGTAGTATTTGCATCTTCTTTCTGCTTATATGTCCTGCTCATCAGCTACCTTGAGCCTGCTTTGCGACCTGTTTGATATTGCGATTTCAGATCACTAGAATATTGTTTAATACATTCTTAGAGTCCTGGCATGTGGTTGTATTTAAAAAAAAAAAAAAAAAAAGCACTAGAGTTCTCTGCATGCTGAAAATGCAAGACTAGGCATCTAGGGAAATGATGAAGATTATTATATCTTTGTTAGAGGTATATAATGAAATTATTATACTGTATAGTGAATCACATAAAACAGGAAATAATGCCATTTAATTGCCTTGAAAGATACACAAGTCCTATATTGACTGCAAATGTATTCTTGCTTCTAAGTCACATGAGACCTAAATATTCCTGCCTCAACCTGGGTTCCTAAAAAAGCAGAGCCTGAACCAAAGTTATAAGTGCAATTATTCTGGGAGGCACTAGAGAAGGAGGGAGACACAAAGCAAATGTGTAATATAGAGTCAATCACCCTGTGGGCCACTGGTACTTGATTCCCCCGGGTCTGCTTGAGACTGATTGAAATGGTTTTCCATTTCATTTGGAGGTTGCAGTGGGGAGAAGATGGAAACATTTATTAATCAGTTCCTAACCCCATTGGTCAAAATTCCACCCCAAGTGTGTTAATTACTCCTCTCCCCAGACTCAACAGGGAAGCCCTGGGGTGGGAGGCAAGAGGCTTGTTTAAGGAATGGCTCTTTGGGTTACACTTATGTGAGGTTGATTGGAGTCTGTGCAAAACCAGTCGCTACAGGGGTTTTTGGAATAATTGAAAGGTGGGGCAAAGAGAATCTGATACAGGGCACAAAAGGTATCAGACATATCCTTCAACCTTACCATCTTATGGGGAAATAAATTTACATTAACATAATTACCAGAATCTTGCTGCCGCCAAGCTCCAGCTGGCTCACTTGGGAACTCCAGGACTTTGCACAGACTTCCTTCCCCAAGTGTTGAATAAGTCCACAGAGGGTGCCTAATAAAAGCTCTGATGGTGCCCCTGACTACAAAATTCCTGGTTTCTGCTGTACTGCTAGTTCCTCATCTGACTCCAGAGCTGGCAGTCCTTATGCTTCTCCTCAGGAGTCTGGCATTCTCTTGCAAAGTGGGAAGAATGTTGTGCCTCCGGAGTATTGCTTGGACCTATGGAACATTATAGAACTTAATGAGCCTGCACTTTCCATGCATAAGGCCAGTGAACCCAGCCACTGTGCATCCTTGGGGTGCTCGTGTGCCTCTGGGAGAGCTGGGGGAAATGGTTGATGTGCCAGCTGCCATGCCATAGTCAGGACCCACCTCTGTTCAGGAGCTCAGGGTCTGAAGAGCATTGTGGCTGGCATGGCTGGTTTTTCACGTTACTTTCCTTTATGGTTAACTTCATTTTGGGGTGTGTGTGTGTTTGCACATGCACTGGTTTCTCTTCCTCTCTCATTCTTCTTTATTTTCATTCCTTTCCTGCCCCCACCAAGTCTCCCAGATATGTCTCAAATATCTAATTCTCAGCCAGGGGCACGGCTTGAAATTTTCTCCAGGATTCTCCTTGGTCCTTATGTAAATTATGGATGGGATTTGGATATTGCCAAATTCCACACGCCAGAGACACATGTATCTTGGCTCTGGCCCAGGTGGGATCTAATCTGTATCACAAGTTATCTAATCTGTATCTCTACTATCCTAAGGACTCTATGGATCATTCCATAGATCAAGCTGAAGAAAATCCTTATGAATATATATATAGTTGACCTTTGAACAACATGGTGGTTGGGGCACTGACTTTCCAAGAAGAAGGAAATCTACGTATAACTTTAGACTCCCCAAACACATAACTACCAATAGCCTATTGTTGACTGATAACATAACACTTTACTGATAATATAAACAGTTAACACGTATTTTATATGCTGTATGTATTATATGCTATGTTCTTAAGATAAGCTAAAGCAAAGAATGTTATTAAGAAAATCACAAGGAAGAGAAAATATGTTTATTATTCATTAAGTGAAGTGGATCATCATAAAGGTCTTCATCCTCATCACCTTCGTGTTCAGTAGGCTGAGGAGGAAGAGGAAAAAGAGGGGTTGGCCTTGCTGTCCCAGGGGTGGCAGAGGCTGAAGAAAATCCAGTATAAATGGACCCATGCAATTCAAACCTGTGTTGTTCAAGGACCAGCTGCATTTAATTTAGAACAGAAGAATCTTTTCTTCTAAATGCAGATGATCCAAATTCAAAGAAAAAAAGAACATGTATTTTACCTTAAACACTAGTAGACTTAAGTTAGGTGAACCACCTTAAGTGTGTATCAGCCAGCCTTGGCTATGTCTTTGTGACCTGAGGCATAGAGGAAAATAAGGAGACTTTAACATTGCTACTTTGCTGCTGGAGAATTTGAGGCATGAGAAGCTTCAGACATAGCCTTGCTCAGTGGTTCTCAAACTAAATCTTGCATCAGAATCACATGGAGCACTTGTTAAAACAGATTGCTGGGCCCCACTCCTACATATTCTGATTCTGTAGGCCTGGGGCCGGGCCTGAGAATTTTCATTTCAAATAAGTTCCCTGGTAATAATGACACTACTGGTCCAAACACGATACTTTGAGAACCGCTGGTCTAGTAGCTTCAGCTTGAGATCAGATGACTATTTTGATTTCTTTCTTCCAGGCTAGAGCTTGTTTCATGGCACTTTCTCTAGTAAAGTTGGCACTTAATAAAGCTGATCATTTTCAACTAGATTTTAATTGTGCACTTTTGGCATTAATAGATAAAAGACCAGAAAGCAGGTAGTACATCCAAATCCAAACTAGAAGAAAGTGTTTTTTGAAAGAACTCTTAGTGCTGTATATCGGGATTTGGCAAATTATGGTCCGTGGGCCAGATCTGGCCTACCGTTTTTGCAAATAAAGTTTTATTGAAACACAGCCATGCACATTCATTCGTATTGTAGATGGCAGGTTTTGTGCTACAACATCAGAGTTAAGTAGTTGCAACCCACAGAGGCTGTATTTATTAAATATAAAATATTTACTTTACAGAAAACATTTGCCGACCCCTGGTCTATATGTCTTTCTGAGCAATTCTTGACTGATTTAGGGAAGTTTTCTCTTGAAACCCAGCAGTAAGCAACATCAGTTTACATTAGCAGATATGAAACTCAGATCCTAACACTTTCTTCCGCCCTCCTTCAATCCTTCTCCCCCAGCATGGAAAGTGGCCCAATAAGTGAAATGAAACTTGGCCTGATCAGCGATATTTAGAAAGTGGAAGGTGAAAGTGTTGACATCTGCTTGTATTTTGTAGCCCCTGCTTCTCTGACAGCATGTGACATGGTGAGAGTGCTCTGGTCAGCTAGCCATCTCACGTTTTGTGGAAGATTGTCTGGTGTTCTGACCTTGGTTGGATTTATGCCTACGAAGATGCGTGGTTTGACAAAAGATCTACATCCCTTTCTACATAGTGGCTTCCTAGGTGAACTCTTCCTTCTTTGACTTTTGACAATTTCAGTAAGTTTGAGTGTCTGTTGTATATTCGGTATCTGTATGTACACATTGATAACACATATGCATATTTTGGGGCATATGTTTAAATCACGGTAAAACACAGATAACATAGGAATTACTATCTTAACCATTTTTAAATGTACAGTTCAGTAGTGTGGTATTTTCACAGTGTTGTGCAACAGATTTCCAGAACTTTTTCATCTTGCAAAACTGAAAATCTAAACCCATTGAACAACTAACACCCCATTCCCTTTTTCCTCTAGCCCCTGCCAGTCACCATTCTATTTTCTGTCTCTATGAATTTGATTACTCTAGTTACCTATATAAGGGGAGTCGTACAGTATGTGTCTTTTTGTGAGTGGCTTATTTCACTTATATAATGTTCTCAAGATTCATCCATGATCTAGTATGTCAGAATTTCCTTCCTTTTAAAGGCTGAATGATAATTCATAGTATCATATGTATATATCACATTTTCTTTATCCATTCACCTGCTGACAGCCCCTTGGGTAGTTTCCACCTTTTGGTTATTGTGAACCGTGCTACTATGAGCATGGGTGTGCAAATATCTGTTGGAGTCCCCGCTTTCAATTCCTTTGGGTACGTACCCACAAGTGGAATTGCTGGATCGTATGATAATTCTAGTTTTAATTATTTGAGGAAGGGCATATGTGTGTTTTAATCAGGTATGCCCATTTTAACCATTTTGCCTCTTACCTTCTTCCTGATTTTATCTGCCCCTCTGTAGTTGGTTCAGGTCCCCAGAGAAGCTGATGCCAAGGCAAGATTAAAAGTGCAAGGCAGGATTAAACGTATTTAGTGGGGGAAATGCTGGTGGAGAATAAAATGAGGAAGCAGGAATAGGCGTGAAATCCTTCACACTGCAGAGCAGATTTCACTGGAGGAAAGAAAGAGGATTGTGGAGAAAGTCGCAGACTTCAGGGCAATTCTAATAAAGCTGCAGGTGGGTAGATGGGGGGTGCTGGAGCTAAAAGTCGGAGGAGTTCCGTGTTTGTCAGGAATGGGTCAGTGCTGGTATTGCCATCACTGATGGGGCGGCTGGGGAAACGCGCCGTCTGCAGAGCTCTGAGCGGCCACTTTCACAGCCACCATGCCCTTATATCTCTACATCTTGCCACTGAAGATGTATTTTTTTTTTTTTTTTAAACAGAAAAAGCTCAGGGCATATTCTGGCAATGTTATATCTGTGGTGGAGAAAAGACTATGAAGTCAAATGGGGTTGGGTGGCAGGGCACCTTAAATGAGCCGGCCTTTATTCTGCAATGAAAGGTAAGCCATGAGAGGTCTGTAAGGAGAATAATACGGTTGTTTTTCTGTTTTAAAATGCACCACTCAGATCTGTGCAGAGGACACGTTTCCCTGGCTGCCCCACCAATGATGGCAGTACTAGCACTGACCTATTCCTGAGAAACCCGAACTCCTCCAACTTCTAGATCAAGCACCTCCCTGCAACTTTATTAGAATTGCACTGAAGCCTAAGACTTCCTACACAATGTGGCACTTATCATAATTTGCCCATATAGTTCCCTTTTACTTACATGCCCTCCCTCTCTTAGCCACCCATTGAAATGCTACTTTCTTTTAAACTATTTCTTCACACAACCATAAATGAAATTAGCAGCTCCCTCCTTGAAAGCCTAATTTATTTAGGAAACATTATTTGAAATCATTCACTGTATACTATGAAAAAAACAAAGATGGATCAAATTTGAATTCTGTTGTGAAGGATTAACTTTAATAGGAAAAGTGATATCCCACAAACACTACATTAAAAGCAGAAAGTAAGAAAAGCCATAAAGCTGTGTACAGAGAAAGTGCAGTGGGAATTCGGAAGAGGTGATGATCTTTGTATCGGAGAAATCTACTACAAGAAGTAGGCCTTCAAGAATCAGTAGATTTAGGCATGAGGAAATGAGGGGAGGAGGGAATGCCAGATTCAAAATATAACAGGGGCACAGGCATGAATTTTAAAAGAACAGCCTTGGCCAGGCACAGAGGCTCATGCCTGTTGTCCTAGCACTTTGGAAGGCTGAAGCTGGCAGATCGCTTGAGCCCAGGAGTTTAAGACCAGCCTGGGCAACATAGTAAAACCCCGCCTCTACTAAAAATTAGCTGGACATGGTGTCATGCACTTGTGGTCCCAGCTACTTGGGAGGCTGAGGTGGGAGGATCACTTGAACCTGGGAGGTGGAGGCTGCAGTGAGCCAAGATGGCACCACTACAGTCCAGCCTGAGCGACAGAGTGAGACCCTGTCTCAAAAGAAAAAAAAAAAAAGAAAGAAAACAACGTCCTGACTAATTAAGATTATTCAAATTGTGCATAGACCCACTTGTAAAGTGTGAAATAAATTAATACATTTAGTTTTCCTCTTATCAAAAAAAGAAATAGAATAGGATGGAGAATGTCTGAAGTGTATGGTGTGCAGTAAGGGTATTAGTTTGTAAAACTTTTGTTATGTATAGATATATTTCTACATATATAATGGTTCACTATGTAAATGTACTTCTTCCTGTGTGGCAAGCTTCTATCTTATGCGAGTTTATTCAACAGTATATCGTCATCATGGAGCATATCTCACATGCTGACCATTAAGCAAAGTCCCGTGTGTGTGTGTGTGCATGCATATGTGTTTAGCAATTGGAAAAAAGCTGACATAGGCTCCGTCCTCATAGACAGTATGATTCCGTATAGCGATTCTCAAATTTTAGTGATATTAGAAACACCTGGAACACTTAATAAACCAAAACACAGATTTTCAGATCCTGCCTTTAGAGTTTCTCATTCAAGGTCTGAAGTGGGGCCTGGGAATTTGCATTTCCAAGTTCCTGAGTAATGCTAAAGACAGTGGGCAGGTGGGTGACTTAAATCAATACAAATTAATACATGATGGCAAACTGTGATAAGTGGTATGAAGGAGACGAACAGGGAATTAAGAGAGAGAATAACTGGGAAACTGGGAAACCTATTTTATGCAGGAAAACGTGTCTCTGGATGGTCAGCAAAGGTGTCTCTGAGGTCAGAAAATGTGACCTCAGAGAAAAGGTTTCTCTAGGAAAACATGTCTCTGAGGAAGTGATGTGTAGGCAGTGGGAACACCACGCTCAATGATTCAGAGGAGCTCAGGGAAAACAAAGGTTAAGTGAGATTGGAAAGCAGGCCCAGGCAGTCCAGCAGTTTTCAAAGGGGAAATATATGCATTCCTGGAGCAATGAAGACCTCTTACGAGGTAGGCAGGCACACGTACTTTTCAGAGAAATGCCTTCGTTATGTGCTTTCCTAAATGGATCTGCCCAAGAGCTAGCACTTTGGTACTTAAAAGTACCATTTATCTTTCCTGCCTTTTTGCAAAAGAGAGGCATACATACTACCTAGTGAACCTTACTAGGGTGTTTTGTCCTAGGATGTAAAAGTACTTGAGGGATGAAACAAGGAATAACTCAAAATCTTGACTTTGCTGTTGAAAAAATGAATGACTTTAATAGTGGAGTAATAACAAGATTTTACTTGTTTTTACTAGTTTTCAAGTCAACTGGTTTTTAATTCTTGGCATTCTACAAAATTGTAGAATTTTTTGTGTTATTGCTATAACAAAACATCTTTTATTTCCTCTCTTTAGGTGACTAAAACAACTACTTTCTCAGTGCTTACCTCCATAAAAATGAAAAATTGGGAAAAGAATCAATTCTGAAAATGGCTACGGTTTAGCATTAAGGAATATCAAATTATAAATACAGCAACTCACTTAATATCATCAGTAAGTTCTTGGAAACTGCTACGTTAGTGAGATGACGTATAAGGAAATGAATTTTCCCATAGGCTAATTGATATGAACAAGAATTAAGTTCCTATGGTATATTTCTGGTCACATATATGTCACCAAACTTCTAAATAAAGACAAAAACTTCTTTTACTAAACATTAAAATAAGTGTGACCTATACATACATTTTTAAAAGATGACTAAAACCAAGTAAGATAATTGCTTATCAGTTTATTCCAGTTCAGGGCCACGGGTTGCTGGAGCCTGTCTGGGCAGCTCAGGGTGCCGGTGGGAATTCACTTTGGACAAGACACCATTTCATTGCAGGACGCATTCACATCCACACCCACACTCACACTGGGACCGTGCAGACATGCCACTTCACCCAACGTGCACATCTCTGCAATGTGGGAGAAAACTCACGAAGGCCTGGGGAGAACATGCAAATCCACGCAGATGGCAGCCCAGCCTGGGAACTCATTTTTTTTTCCCAATAAAATTATAACAAAACAACGTTGAAGGAAACAGGTTTATTCAAAGACCCGCTATACATGAATTAATTGGATGAAAAATATGCCACTGAATTTGTTAAGAGATTCATTTCTTGAGAGCTTGTTTGGAGGTTCCAGTGGGGGAATGCAGTTACTCCTATTACTCCTATACCCTTGACCGAAGACCCGTCCTCCTCCATCAGGGATGGTCGTCCCTTTGACCCAGCGTGAAGCTTTGGGAGGGATGCACACGGAGTGGTGAGGGAGGAAGGGGACACCGCCTAGCCAGCCAGACCAGCTGAATCACCCCTAGCGATCAATGGGGTGACAGATGTTGCAGCCAGATCACCCTCACATCCAAGAGATTCATTTCTAATACAACATACTTTATGTGTTTAATAATTATCTATATGATTTTAAATATGTTTCTGTGATGTTGATTAACTGTACCTTTGAAATAAATGTAATAATAACTCCAAGAAGAATATTTTTTTTAACACTTAGCATGCTACGGCCACAAGAAAATTTTAAAAATTCCTCTCTTCCTCTCCCTCATTTTTATATATACATTGTATATGAAAATAAGTGTAGTAGAGACATATTATATATATATACACACACACAAATATATAGCAGAAATAGATATATAAATATAAACATATAAATATAAGTATAAGCATATATAGACAGTTGTAGAAAAGCATAATAAGATGATCAAAAAACTCTGAAGCCAAACAATATATAAGAATAACATTCTCTACATGGTAAGTATAATGGAAATATGAGTTTATGGAGAAAATGAAATAATGTACTCAGGGTACCCTCAGGTAAAGAAGGAAGACCCCATGATTTTCAAAGACTGGACTAGAGGCTTGAGGTTGTGGGGAAGAGGTTTCTAGAGAAGGTTAGCCTCGGGAAGAATGGTGGGTTTGGGAAGAGACAGGCTACGAGCGTGACATGTAGGTTGTGGGGGCTGCCATTCCTGTCTCAGCTCTCAGCTCCTTCTTGAATTTTGAGTAGGCAAAATTGCCTCTATCTAATAACACCCCCCACTAGTTTTCTCTTCCCTTCTTTCGTTCTCCTCCTGCCCCCTATATGACAAAATAGGCAAAATGAGTACATCAGAGGGTGAGATGGAGAAAAAGAACTATAGTTGGAGATTGTGGCGGGTCTCTTTTAGGTAGGAAGGGGGAGGTAGGATAGTGAGAAAAATGATTGTGAAGAAGCAGCCATGTAATTTTTTCCCTTTGACTTTAAGTCCTCAGATGGGCAGGCTGGAGGCCTGGGTGACTCTTGGTCAGAGGGAGCAGCCTGGGAGGACTGCAGTTCTAACCCTTGGACAAGGCAAGTGGTGCAGCTGCTGAGCTGGAGAGGTTTTCTTTGTGAAAAAGGCAGCTGAAGTCGCAGAAAGGGATCTGGACTGAGAATCAGGAGAAGTGGATTCAGTTCACACTCAGCCACTTTTTGTGTGACCTTGGGAAGAGCAACTACACTCTTGATGCCCAGTTTCTTTATTTGTAAAGGAAACAATTGAATAAAGTGATCTGTACTTTTTCTCCCTGCTTTAAAATGACTCTTTAGAAGTTATGAAAATTGAAAATAGCTCACAAAAGCCCAGTAACTTTTGCTTTCTTCTTCATTCTAAGAGAGAAGAATTAAAGTGAACTTTCCAGTTCATTGTTACAAAAGAAAAGAAAAGAAAAGAAAAAAGAAAAAGGCATCTTTTCTCTTTGAGAAACACCAAAATTACTCTGCCCCCTAATAGTCGCCTGGGTAGAATTTTCCATCTTAGCACAAAGCGGCTCGGCTCGACCTGGTTTCAACTAATCCCTTCTCTGTATTTAACAAGAGGAACTGGAAGAGTCAGACAGTGTGTGGGAAGACTGAAGAAAATAAGGAAGGTATAGAAACTACTAGAGATGGAGATAAGTTAAACATTCTGGCAAATTGTCACGGTGTATTGCTCATGCTGAATGGTTAGGCAGTTGGGAAGGTAGTTAAGAGAACGGCTTTAAATGCTTCATCTAATTGCAAGCAGCTGTCGATTAGTGGAGCTTGACCAACTGTTTTTAATTCCACTCAGTGGTGATGAAGAGAATGAGACTTTTAAGGGAAACTGGCAGGGGCTGTGTATATGCATGGAGTTGCCTACACTTTTTCTGGAGGTCATAGAGTGCAGTAACTACTAAGAGATGTTCTCTGAAACCATTGCAGGCTTTCATGATAATAATGACTTCTCTAAATTTTACCAGCATTTGTTGGGCTTTTGGCGGGAGGCAAACTTCTCCGTTATCCAAATTCTGGAATGATTTTAGGGAGTGATTCATTCCCAATCGCGAGTAACTGGATGTCTTGTGCCAATTCAGAAGCAACTGTTCAGTGGGGGCAGTAAATCTAGAATGAGAGCTGATTATGCCATTTTAGAGTCTTCTTCTTAGAAATGTTTAATCTCATTTTTTTGAATTGGAAAATATAAGAAAGTGGAAACATTTTAACTAGTTTCCATAATTGAAAAACCTGCTACAGATTATGTAAAGTTGAGAGTTTTCTGGAAGATAAAGTTTCAGGCTAGTTTAATCAAGTCTGAAACCTTACTTGATGGAATGACTCTACTTCTATGTTATATTTTCTTATTCCAAACAAGATTAGTAATCTTTCCTAATATTTATTTCATTTGCTTTCATTTCTCCTCACAGATTCTAAAAGTATTTTAAAGTTTCTGCATTGCAAACTGAAGAAACCATTCATTTGACTGAAAGCAAGGCTTCTATGAATCCAGGAAGGCCTTGTAGTTCTAACAGTAGCTGCCTAACTAGAAATATGTAGAAGAAGAAATTGCCAGCAATTCTTAGGGACGAGGGTGCTAGATTTCTTCAATGCCTATTACTGTCAATTTTATATCCTGAATTTCAGTGTATTGTAAGAGAAAGTAACTTTCATATGTACACGTGTAAGATTTATCAACAAGGATCTTTTTCACAGCACTGTTGATAATAACACAAAATCTGAAACATCCTAGGCCAGGCAGTGGTGCATTTGCCTGTAGTCTGAGCACTTTGGGAGGGTGAGGCCGAAGGATCACTTGAAACTCCTAGTTTGAAACTTGAAGTTTCAAGTGAGCCAGGCTGGGCAACATAGTGAGAACCCATCTCTTCAAAACCAAAAAAATTAACCTGGTGTGATGGCACACACCTGTAGTCCCACCTACTCGGGAGGCTGAGGCAGGAGGATTGCTTGAACCTGAACCATGATGGCACCACTGCACTCCAGCCTGGGTGACAGAGCGAGACCCTGTCTCAAAAAAATAGAAAAAAAGAAAAAGAAGTATCCTAAGTGTTCATAATTGACATTAGCTGAACAGTTTGTGGTGTTTGTATGGTCTGATATTTTGCAGATATAGAAAATGTGGAAGAATATATAAATGACATAGGAAAATGGTCATGATGTACTGGATGAAAAATCAGGTTCAAAATGAGTCATTTAAATAGATATCTCTATCTACCTATCTGTCTAGATATAGATACAGATAAAATTTAAATCGTGTGTGTATATGAAAAACTAAAGTTAAAAAAATAACAAAATAGAAACAGTAGTGGGATTACAGGTGACTTTTATTTTACTTTTTGTTTGTGTTCTGCATTTTCCTCTAAAGAACATATATTACCTTTACAATTAGAAAAGAACCCTTATTTTACCCTTAATTTCCCAATATATCAATTTTTATATCATAAAAGATTTTATTCCTTGCCAGGATGAAGCTAAAGGGGAGATTCATGTCTAAGCAAAGGAGAAAAAAAATCAAGAGGACAGCACTCAATAAACACCTAATTTTGTTTCTGATCTTGTGTCTGTTTGAAGCGCTCACACTTGTTTTGACTCAGCTAGATAAGTCAGCTCCTCTAAAACAGTCACAATTTCCACCAGCTGTTTTGGATGTTTGAGGTTATGTTTTTGTTTTAGTGAACTTCACTGCCTATCCCTTGAGCTAGCTTAGGAACAATTGCAAAGGAAGTCTTTGAGGCCGACTCAGAGGAAAGCTGCTAATCTTATGACATCCACAAGGATTTGAACAGGCAGCTCCATCTGTGTTGTTTCTGTTTTTCTTCTAGGGCAGGTCTCGATGGCAGAAAGATGGACACTTCTCAGGTCTAGTTGTTTCATGGCGTGTCCCTGACCACAGCTGTGCCCAAGGAGTCTCACAGATTCCTCAGGAGGCAATAGGACATTTATCAACGAAGATGTGAGAAACCCATGCGGGTACCGTTTATGAACCCTGCCTGGGTTCTGTTTTCCATGTAGTAATTCTTTTCCACGAGTTCAGGTTTATGAGTGCTCAGGCAGGAAGCTGTTTATCATTGAAAGCCCCCAAAGGAGAGCTGCTGTTGTCTTTATTCAAGACCTCTGAGACTTTCGTTTGAATTAGGAGCTGGGGGTTCTTGTTGCATGATATGGCAGAGTTTCTGGAAACTGATTTGGGGAAGAGGAAGCTGACTTATATGGGAGTCACCCTCTTAGTTAGTTGTCTTTCTCCAGCACCCCCTCCCGCATCATGCTTTTTCAAAGAAAAGAAAAATGATGACACTTCTAGTGAGAGGTGGGATTTAGTTAGAAATGTTCCAGGGCTGAGTGAAGGTTGATCTGACTTTTGAAGCTCACTTTTGAGGGTTGCTGCCTGTTTTCTCTTAGCATTACTTCCAATGTGCTTTGCTCCCCTTGCTGCCATTTAAAAAATTCCATTCTATCTGGATGTAGACTCACCAGGCTCAATTTTATTATTCTTATCTTATTTGGAAGGTTGTTTGCAAACAGTCACTCAATAGAGCATCTACTATGAACCAGCCACTGTGCATGGCCACCAAGAGAACTGTTAAGAAGAGTGTAGTTCTTACATGCAGAGAGCCCACGGAGGGGGGAAAGGAGGTAAGTAAGCAATGGTGAGGCTAGGCGCTTAAGTGCTACACTAAACAAGTGATCTGTTAGGGAAAATTTTATTCACTGGATTTCCAGAGGGGCTGGCAAAGGTATCGACCTGGCAGGTCTGTCCATCTGGAGAGAAACCATTAGAGAAGTTGGTACTTAGGTACCCTGGAGCAGAGCAATGCATGAGTTGGCTAGTAGAACTCCCTCTTATTTCAGGCTGGACACAGTGCCTCATGCCTGTAATCCCAGCACTTTGGGAGGCCGAGGTGGGTGGATCACTTGAGGTCAGGAGTTCGAGACCAGCCTGGCCAACATGGTGAAACTCCATCTCTGCTAAAAATACAAAACTTAGCCAGGTGTGGTGACAGGCACCTGTAATCCCAACTACTTGGGAGGCTGAGGCAGGAGACTCGCTGGAACCTGGGAGTTGGAGGTTGCAGTGAGCCGAGATTGTACCACTACACTTTAGCCTAGGTGACAGAGTGAGACTCTGTCGCGCAAAAAAAAAAAGTAAAAGAAAGAACTCTCTCTTATTTCAGTCTGTACTCTCAGTTGCAGCAATAAATACTCAGCTCAGATTCTGGGGTATTCTAACTTCAAGCTCTGCTAGATCCAGATAATATTGTCAGGAGTATGTCTCTGTCTCTTGGCTGGGTTTTCTTCAGTGTTCGTGTCATTCTCTGGTACATTTTTCCCCACTAGTGGCAATGGCCACTTGCATCCTGTTGGTTTGGCAAGCTCAGAGGAAAGGGCTGGTTCCTCTTCCAACAGTTTTAACAGTCTTCTAGGGCTTACTTTCCTTAGATCAACCTGGATCACACACCAGCTCTGAAGCAATCGTTATGGGCTGGGTGTGATACACATTTATTGCACAGATCTAAGTTTTGGGCCCTCTCCTGTGCCCAGGGTGTGAAGTTGGCCTTACTTGAATCACAAGGACTAAGAGCTGGAGAATAGCAGTTCATCAAGGGAAAAGGAGGAACTATTTTCAGAAGAAGAGTGGATGCTCAGTGGTCACATCCATCACAATGCCCATGATGCCCTTTTCTTGCAGAGATATTTTAATTTGGACTGTCCTAAGCTATCAGAGTGTTCTAGTCATCTTCACCCTCAATACAGAAGGGGTTGGATTTCCAGGTTTCTGATTTTTCATTTCCCAGAGTTCCTTTAATTCCAAGTTTTCCCACGTCCTGCTTAGCAGTGGGCTGGGGTTCAGGAAGAGGTGTCCATCCTCCCTCAGTACATTGGGAGCCTGCTTCTCTTATGTTTGTATGACTAAGAGGCATGACTCAAATGTTTAGTGTGGTGGTTCTCAAGGTTGTGGTCCCCAGATCAGCAGCATCAGCATCACCTGGAGACTTATTAGAAATGCAAATTCTATGGCCTCATCCCAGACCTACTGATTCAGAAACTCTGGGGGTCAGGTTCAGACATCTGTGCTTTCACAAGGTCTCCAGATGACTCTGATAACATACTCGAGATTTGAAACCACTGATTTAGGGAATAGTCCAAGACAATCTACTCTAGCAAGACTGAGTCCACCTCAAATTTTCTGTTTTATAGTCTGCCTTCCTAAGCTCCTGACACCAAGGGAAAGATTCAGTAATTCTTGAATGCCGCTTGCTGGAAGCAAAGAGATAACTTTGTGCTTGGCATAAGAGATTTTCAGTGAGCTGCAGTTGAGAATCAGAAAATTCTTGTTGGCCATACCTCAGGAAATGAGTGTTCCTGGAGATGCTGCAGCTGCCAGGCTCATCCTAGATGAAGGAATTTTGGAATCTTTCTAATTCTCTGAGGTGATGTTGTTTGACGTAGACCTGGTGGAGTTCTGCTGTCAATTAGTGTGTCTGCAATTCATGTATTCATTCAACATATAACAAGACCAATACTAGGCTGGGTACTGGAGATACAATTGCCTACAAAACAGACATGCTTTCTGCCCTCATGGAGCTCAAGGTCTAGTGGGAGTTAAAGCTGTGTAAACAGGCATTAACAGTAGAGTGTGATTTGATGGGGAGAAATACAGGGTCATTGGGGAGATCATGGTGGAAGGGAGGGGGGCCCTAATCTACACTGGGTTTCTCAGAGAAAGTTATGTCTATACTGGGACCTAAAGGATAAATAGTCATTGTTTGGCAAATAAAAGGAGAAGAGGATGTCAGGCAGCATTTGCAAAATGCTGTAATTGTGGGTTCAAGGAACTAAGAAGCAAAATAAAAACAAACAAACAAAAAAACAACTCAGTATAACTGGACTGTAGAGTTTAAAGGAAGGTAGAGGTGAGGGATAAAAAGGTGGATGCAGCAAACTATGCAAATTTTATTAATAAATCTGGACCTTATCCTAAGAGCGATAGAAAGAGTTAAAGAGTTAAAGACAGAAATTCTTTAACTCCATTAAAGACTTTTAGATAGAAGTGAGGTGATTGGATTAATTTTAGAATGAGAGCTTGAGGATGAATTGGGGATGAAGTAGGGCAGAGTCAAGACCACAGACAGGCAGACCAGTTGGAGGCTGTTGTGATAATAAGAGGAAGACAAGTCAGAAGTTTATTGTGGTCATGAAAAATGGTGGCTCCTTGGCCTAGGATAATGGAAGTGGGGTTGGAGAGCAGTGGATGGATTTGGGATGCTGATGTGTGGTTGGAGGATGGGCCAAGGGAAAGAGAGGACTCCTAGGTGGCCAACTTGGGTAACATGTGAATGGAGGTGCCATTCACTGATAGCAAACACTAGAAGAGGCACGAGTCTCTAGAATAAAGTCATGAGTTCAACTTTAGACAAGTTGAGATTATAAAATGCCCAAGAGGAGGTACCAAGGATGTAGTTACAATCCAGATCCGAGCCTAGACAAGAGATCTGAATAAAAGTAAATATTTGACAGTCATTAATACACAAATGACACTGAAACCGAGGGAGTGCATGAGATCACTTAGGGAGAGTGTTTGAATAGGAAGAGAGGAGGGCTTGGAGCCCAGGGGAGCCCCAGTATTAAGAAACAGGCAGAGGAAGATAAACCTGTGAAAGCAACTGAACGATGGCCAAGAGAGATAGGAGAAAATCAGAGCGTGGAAGGTGCTGGGTGTTGTGGAGGTCAAGGAAAGCAAGTTTCCAGCGTTTCTGTGCTAATAATCTCAGTTCTGCACCTGACAGATCAGGCCAGACCATCTCCAGGGAAGCCAAGCAGTTGCTACCCTTCCTCTGCCAGCACCCTCTCACTATTCCAAACGGGCTCATCCATAAAGACACTTTTCAGGAAACACTGCTTTCCTGTAATTACTTTCTTAGGCAGATAAAACGGCACTTGCTGAATCATAATTTACTTAAGGAGATCCCATCCCACACTTTCTTTCAACTTGCTGTCTCTTTTTAAGCAAAACCAATTAGATTCCTTGCATATTTCCCTCTTCTTTTTATCTTATCTCGTTCCACTTTCAGGTTGCTGTATTCACTGAGCCTCTGACCTCCAGCATACTTTCAGACAGATGGTCACAGACAGATGTGTACTGTGCAATTGCAGGTTATCCAAATATTGTGGTGTCAGCAGCACCTCTTTTGGTACCCAACAGTATCAGTGCTTTGCAACCAGCTTGCGTCTTCAGCCGCTGTTGACGTCCCTGACTGAATTACTGTCTTTCTTCTTTTTTTCTTCCCCTCTCTCCAGCTGGACACTCTGGGGAGGTGTTTTGGCCAGAATTAGACATGCACAGCTGATACCTCCAGCTGCAAGTTCTTTGGTTCTTTCTGGCTCTGCAAAAGCTCTTGGTGTTCTGACAATTCATTCAAGTGAAGAGCAGTATGGATGCTGGCCCACCCAGATAGTCTTTAAAAGCATTAAAAATGGTTCTGTGATTTCTGTGGCCAATCCTGTCAGTTGAAGGTAGGACTAGGAGAAATAGTTCAAAATATGTTGAGAGTCAAAATGAATATAGGTACTCTTGGCAATTCATATTTTGTTTAATTATAAAATTATCAACAAAATTGCTATTGCATGTTAGACCTAATTATGCAGCTCACTACAAGAAAAAGATGCGAGAGGCCAGACATCGTGGCTCACACCTGTAATCCTAACACTTTGGGAGGCCAAGGTGGGTGGATCACTTGAGGTCAGGAGTTTGAGACCAGCCTGGCCAACATGATGAAACCCCATCTTTACCAAAAATACAAAAATTAGCCGGGCATGATAATGAACACCTGTAATCCCAGCTCCTCGGGAGGCAGAGGCAGGAGAATCACTTGAACCCAGGAGGCAGAGGTTGTAGTGAGCCGAGATAGCACCACTGCACTCCAGTCTGGGCAACAGAGTGAGACTATCTCAAGAAATAAAAAAATGAAAAAAATAAATAAATAAAAGAGAAAGAAAACAAGGCCATGTATTTTCAAAAATTTTCATCCTAACATGGCAAAAATATGGGAATTTATTTATGACTTTAAGTATCACCTCCAGGCTGATGTGTTTCCCAAATCCATTTCTCTAGGCCTATCTTCCCTTGTAAACTTTAATCCAAAGTCTCCCATTATCCATCAACTTTTTTTTGTAAGCTAAAAATCTTGATCGCACTATCTCAAAATCCATAGATTTCTACTGAGCTTGTTTTCCTTGTCTCCAAACATACTTCCTCCCCCATCTTTTTCTGTTTCCTTGAACTTACTGATCTCTCACTCAGGCTTCTGAGTCTTCGTTGACATTTTCTTTACTCTTGATACCCAGCCTGCTGCCCGAGTTTTCCTGGTCACACCACCAAATCATCTTTGCTTCTTTTTCACTCCCACTCTGGTCAGACCAGCCCCGATCCATGTACTTTCATTGTGATGGGACTGCAAACATTTCCTAAGTGCTAAGTGTCATGTATTCCTTCTATTTGTTCTCCCTTTGTGAATCCATTACACAAAGAGATGTCAAGTTAAACTTCTAAAACACTGATTTTATCATCATGCTTCTCTATTTTAAAATATTCCATAGCTGCTTCTTATCTTCAAGATGAATCTAATAGCTCTCCTAAAAGACTTTGAGGTCCTTGTGCAATCATTTCAGCTGCTCTCTGGTTTGAAGTCACTCTTCTGGGATAAGATTCCTCACTTTTATTCTTCTTCCCTGTTCCAGCTTGTCAAAATAATTTCGAGTCTTTCTGCCATTGAATATGTTTGTTATCCAGCTCAGTTTTGTGTCAGTTACATATATATGTTCTTTGTGTGTGTTCGGTTGTTAAGTTGCATAAAATATGACAGAATAAGAACATAAGGATGTGCTGTTGTGATTTCTGCAGGACTGAATTTGTTTGTTTGTTTGTTTTTTGAGACAGAGTTTCGCTTTTGTTGCCCAGGCTGGAGTGCAATGGTGCGATCTCGGCTCACTGCAACATCTGCCTCCCGAGTTCAAGCGATTCTCCTGCCTCAGTCTCCCAAGGAGCTGGGATTACAGGAATGCGCCACCACACCCAGCTAGTTTTTGTATTTTTAGTAGAGACAGAGTTTCTCCATATTGGTCAAGCTGGTCTCGAAATCCTGACCTCAGGTGATCCACCTGCCTCAGCCTCCCAAAGTGCTGGGATTACAGGTGTGAGCCACCGCGCCCAGCCCTGTAGGGCTGAATGTTTTTCAGCTGGGGGCTGAAGTTGCTATTGTCTCAGAAAATGATCCTTTGCCTCCTGCTATAGCCTCACCTAAACATTTCATAGCTCCTTGGGTCATTCCTTTATTCATTCAAGCATCATTTGAGCCTCTCTTCTCCAGATGCAATTCCTTTTTCTCTCTCAGTAGGTGAAGCTGCTTGGAACTCACTCTTCATAAAGTACTGAGGCTAGCTTTTATTTGTTCTTTTGTTTGTTTATATTTGAGAGATTTGCTGTAGGTAAAAGCTGTTAATGGAGAAAAGTTGGACATTCGCTTTGACATCTACAAAATAACTCCTATTTTTCTATATTGTTCTGGTTATTACTGCTACATAACAAAAACCACTCTAAACACAGTTATGTAGAGCAATAACTATTTTAGTATCCTTTTGGGTTAAGAATTCCGAAAGGGCACAGTGGGAATGACTTGTTTGAGCCGCCCCTCGTATCACGGCTGAGGCCTCAGCTGAGAAGACTCAAGGCTGAGGTTGACTCAACAGCTGAGTCTAGAATCATCTGAGACCTTGTTCACATACATACAGCACCTGGGCAAGGAGGACTTGAAGAGGAGGACTGCCACCTGGAGCATTTGCACGTGGTCTCTCCATGTGGCTTGGCTCCCTCACAGCAAGGCAACCTCAGGAGAGTAAGACCTATCTGTCAGGGCTCAGGGCTCGGGGCTCCTACCATGACTATTCCTGGGACGAAGACAGAACTTCATTGTCATTCATGAGCAAACCATGGAAGTCACACACAGCTCTTCCAGTGCATTTCATGAGATGCATGGGAGACACAAGCTACCCGGATTTGAAAAGGAGGGCTGTAGACCTCACCTCTCACTAGGAAGAATGCTGAAGAATTGGAAGATGTGTCTTAAAATCACCACATAAAATAACTGAGAAATTGGCTGTAGCTACTGCTCCTAGAAACTTGACCTAGTGGCCTGGCATTTTGGGAACTTTGCTAGCTTATTCAGCGCAGGTAACTCAGGGTAAGACTAACCTGAAGAAGAAATGTAATAATCACTCACTTATCCTCACCCCAATTCAGCCAGGGCTAGATATTTTTTAGTTTTGAGCCTTTTATTTTATTTTTTTTAAATAAAAAGAAACTTGGTAATAACACATCTTTGCCTTTTTCTCTTCTTTAATAGGCTAGAGTTGATATTTAATACTTTAAAAAGGTGCTTCTGGGAATTTCAACATTTGGCAGCTGGTAATAAGTAGGAAATGTCATTACATAAACGCCAGTTTGAGTTTAGAGGCAGGTGGTATTTTGGAGAAGTCAGTATCAATGTGAGGCTGTAGCCACACTGACCGCCTCCAGCCCATCTGCAGAGACATTTCTGTCTCTGGCAAGTAAAGCCCCCTCCCTCTGTCTGCTTTGACTGCCTCTCTGAGTTCCCCTTTTTTTTGACCTTGAGTTTCAACTTGATGAGTCATCAAAAGGACTGGGCCACTGGATTCTACCTGGCAAGAACTTCAGTGGCTGTGCCTGTGGCGAGGGACTATTTTCTGCTCTTACCACATTTGTGTTGACATTCGTGGAACAAATACTCATTGAGAGCCTTTTATGTCCCAGGCACTGTGCTGGGGAATGCAGTTAGAAAAAAAGGAGTCCAACCAGACCTGGTTCCTGCCTTCATGGTACTTACATGTAGGAAAGATTGAAGTTGCAACTTATCCAGCTCTGCAGGAGTGGTGTGAGGTGCCTTTGAAAGCTTGTGCTCAGTGGGGTTGACATTGGGAGGCCGGGGGAGGATCCATGAGGAAGCAATTGTTGAGCTGAGGCGTGAGTAGGTATGTACCCAATAAGCATTTGTAGATGAATAAGCCCAAATGGGCTTAATGTTCCACCCAAAGTGCCTTGTGAAGAATTAAGAAACATCAGTCTTATCAGTAGTTCTGGGCAGACAACTAACAATTGCTGTGCTTTTGTTTCTAGTTTCCTTTCATTGGCATTCTATATAGTTACCCTTTTATTTTGCATGGGTGGCCTATTTTAGGGTATAGTCATGTCTTAAACTTTTTAGTTTGGAATAATTTTGGATTTACAAAAAGTTGCAGATATAGCACAAGAGAGTTCCTATCATCCAGTTCTTCTAATGTTAAAATCCTATATGGCTGCAGTAAATTTGTCAAAACAAAGAAATTGATATAGGTACATCACTGTTAACCAAACTCCAGGTTGTATTTGGCTTTCACCAGCTTTTTTTCACTGATGTCCTCTTTCTGCTCCAGGATCTGATCCTGGGTGCCATGTTGTGCTTAGTCATCATATCTTCCAGTCTCCTCTGGTCAGTGACAGTTTCTCAGTCTATCCTTGTTTTTTTGTGACCTTGACAGTCTTGAAGAATACTGGCCAGATATCCTATAAAATGTCCCCAATCTGTCTTTGTCTGTTTTCTCATGATTAGATTGGGGTTATGAGTTTTGGCAAAGAAAATCATACAGGTGGAGTGTCTTTGTCAGATCATGTGACAGGGCACGTGATACCCACATGTTATCCCTGAGGATGTTAACCATCATCATTTTCTTAAGGTACCATTTGCCAGGCAGGTTTCTCCACTGTAAGGTCATTATCTGTCCACTTCTCCACTGTATTCTTTGGAAGTGAGTCACTAAACTTAGCCCATCCCCAAGCAGGGTGGAGGAAAGGGATAAGTTTCACCTCCTAGGGTGGAGCATCTATACACATTATTTAGAGTTCTTCTGCAAGGAAAATTTGTCTCTTCTCCCACATTTGTTGACTTATTCAGTTATTTACTTACATCAGTATAAACTTATATAGGTTTATTTTATACTTTGAGCAATAATTCATTATTATTTTGTTGCTTAAGTTGTTCTAGCTTTGGTCATTGGGAGCTCTTTCCTTTTTTCTCTCTCAGAAACTCACTCTTTTCATGAAATATGGAGGCACCTTTTATTTGTTCCTTTGTTTGTTTACATTTGAGATTTTAAATTTTTGAAGTGCTCTAAAGTCTTGTCTTGATCCTAGGAATAATGGAAAGCTCTTGATGTGTTTTATAAAGAGTCGGATTCCTGCGTCCCTTTGACAAGCCCCTGTCCTTTTGTTTTTTAAGCACTTCCTTATTTTCTGGTACTATAAGATGCTCCAGGTACATCTTATATTTTCCTTACCCTGGTCTTACAATTAGCAATTTCTCCAAGGAACCCTGGTTCCCTTTATTGTAAAATGGTGTTTAGAAGCCACTATCTAGGTGGTAGGTGTGCTCATTGTTCCTGGGATCTCATTGATTCCAGGTTCTGTCAGCAGACAGAGCTGGGAAATATGTGTGCACATAGCTATAGATACCTATATCTGTAGTTACTTCTGTCTCTATCCATCTGTGTGTCTCTTTCCATCCATATAGGCATATATATACATGTATACACACACACACACACACACACACACACACAAACACACATATCAAGCTAAATTTGAGTTTATTCTGATGTCACTGACTATAATTCAGTTCCACCAGCTTCATTCTAGCCATCATTTCTTGTTTATCTGTTACTCCCTCTCCAACACTGACCATGATCCATTTTATTATTTGTTCAACATTTGTAAAGCAATTTCAAAATTGTTAACCTGTATTCCCATGAGAAAGAAATTTAGCAACTAGAGTACAGTGTTTATGTATTTTTTTAGATATAATTATTTTTATAAGAAAGTGGTATAACAGTGATTGAAAACACATTTTCTAAAGCCAGATTGCCTGGGTTCAAATCCTGGCTCCAACACTTATTAGTTTAATGATATTGGATAAATTACTATCCTCTCATTCTTTCATTTGTAAAGTAGGGAAAATAATGATATTTACTCTGTGGGGTTATTTGAGGATTAAATGAATTAACATACGTAAAGTGTATAGAATATTGTGTAACATTCAATTAGCATTATTTATGTGTTAACTATTACTGTTAGGGTAGACATAACATCATTTTAATTGATACTAGAATAATGCCAGGTATAGTGGGGCACCATATACTGTTGAATGGCAGCATCATCTCTGTTAACTTGTTCTAGCACTTCAGCAAAGGGTTTTATGTACAACTTCCTCTTCCCATTTCCTTCTGTTCATCCACTCATGTTGTCTTTTTGTCTGGAGTTCATTTATCATTTATTTCCCCGTCAGCTTTTTGTGATTCTGAAAACCATGTTGAGACTTACGTCTAAGATTTTTATCACTTTAATCCCTTCGAGGAGACTGTGGCCTCCTTGAGGTCATGGCTCATAACCATATCTAACTTTGTGTCCCTGGCTTCTGTGATTGAAGAGTCCAGCAGTCTGAGCCATGTTTTCACTTGCTGGTTTCTTTTTCGTTCTGTAATTGAGCCTGGCTTCTCTGTGGCTACCACTGCCTGGAAAATTATAGATTTTTGTAAACCTTGAAATAGAGGTTGGGGGCTTCACTCGAAACATTTGTGATAATGTTCTGCCTGTTGTTGTTATTAACATTGTACAGCAAACTGGCCATGGTTTCTACTTAGTGGGGCAGGATTGTGTATTACCGGCATTTTAATTAGGCTTCAATGAACCCAGTTGTAACCACGTCAGTGAAGTCTCAAAATAGTTTTCATAATTGGGATTTAATAAGATAAAATACATATTTCCCCAACTATTTTTCCTTTATACTAACAACAACAACAACCACCAAAAACCAAAACCAAAAATACCCACATAAGCCAAAACCATATATACACAAAGACTAGGTGCTTTTGAAGGTAAATTAACTGACTAATTTTTGAACCATTAAAATATAAAACCTGAAGAAAACCTAATAGCTGAGGATGTTAACCATCATTAAATCAGAAATGACTAATTCCTCAAATCATTTAATCTGCTTAACAAAATGTCCTGCCCTATAAAAATAGAGCAAGGAACATTTTATTTGGCAAAACTATCTGAAAGTAGAAATTTCTGCAAATGTCTTTCTTTCTTTCTTTTTTCTTTTTCTTTTCTTTCTTTTTTTTTTTTTTTTTTTTTTTTTTTTTGAGACGGAATCTTGCTCTTGTTGCCCAGGTTGGAGTGCAATGGCGTGGTCTTGGCTCACTGCAACCTCCGCCTCCCGAGTTCAAGCAATTGATTCTCCTGCCTCAGCCTTCCAAGTAGCTGGGATTATGGGTGCCCACTACTGTGCCCAGATAATTTTTGTATTTTTAGTAGAGACAAGGTTTCATCATGTTGGCCAGGCTGGTCTTGAACTCCTGACTTCAGGTAATCTACCTGCCTTGGCCTCCCAAAGGGCTGGGATTACAGTTGAGAGCCACCGCACCCAGCCTGCAAATTTCTTTTTTTTCTTTACTTTACTCTTTTTTTTTTGAGGCGGAGTCTCACTCTTCGCCCAGGCTGAATTGCAATGGCGTGATCTCGGTTCACTGCAACCTCTGCCTCTCAGGTGCAAGCGATTCTCCTGCCTCAGCCTCCTGAGTAGCTGGGATTACAGGCACGTGTCACCACGCCCAGCTAATTTTTGTATTTTTAGTAGAGATGGGGTTTCACCATGTTGGTCAGGCTGGTCTCAAACTCCTGACCTCGTGATCCACCTGCCTCGGCCTCCCAAAGTGCTGGGATTACCTGTGCCCGGCTGCAAATTTCTAACTAAGCTTCAAGTGCATCTTCATTATTTTAATAATTTTTTTTTTTTGAGACAGTCTTGCTTTATTTCCTAGGCTGGAGTGCAGTGACATGATCTCAGTTCACTGCAACCTAGGGTGCAAGGGATTCTCCGAGGTTCAAGCGATTCTCCCGCCTTAGCCTCCTGAGTAGCTGGAATGAAAGCGGTGCGCCACCATGCCCAGTTAATTTTTGTATTTTTGTAGATACAGGGTTTTGCTGTGTGGGCTAGGCTGGTTTTGAACTCCTGACGTCAGGTGATCTGCCCACCTCCGCCTGCAAAGTGTTGGGATTACAGGCGTGAGCCACTGTGCCCGGCTGATTTTAATGATCTTAAAGGCCTTGTAGATTTTGGGATTAGTGTGTTTGGAATTGCAATTATGAGGTGAGATGGTCAAATCCATACGGCCCAAAGTGAATGGAAGTCACTTGGCTACCTGGGAAACTTACAAAGGGTAGGCAGTAGCTGTGGCTCCCTGAAGCCAGACAACTGAGGTCAAAGCAGCTGACCATATTATTTAGCAATGACCAGTGAGTTACTTTAATCATTTTGCTGAGGTTTCACTCTTTGCCTAGCATCTGAGAATCAGGCCCTTTACAGTTTACAGTGTCTTTAGCAATAACTATTTTTAGGAATTAACTTCTTTCCCACTCAGGCCTGCTTTACCCTTGCTTAGCAAAGGTGGGTGATTTGGTTTTGTGAGATGCACAACCTGTTGGGTGTCATTTTTTTTTGTTTTTTTGGAGATGGAGTTTCGTTCTTATTGCCCGGGCTAGATTGCAGTGGTGCGATCTTGGCTCACTGCCACCTCCATCTCCTGGGTTCAAGCGATTCTCATGCCTCAGTCTCCGAAGTAGCTGGGATTACAGAGGCCTGCCACCACGCTCAGCTAATTTTTGTATGTTTTAGTAGCGATGGGGTTTCACCATGTTGGCCAGGCTGGTCTTGAACTCCTGACCTCAGGTGATCCACCCGCCTCGGTCTCCCAAGGTGCTGGGATTACAGGTGTGAGCCACTGCGCCCGGCCTAGGATGAAACTGATCCCAAACACTCTCCTGGGCTTTTCCCTCCCAAGTCCAATCCCTACCTTTCTTATTATAACTGAGGAGGGCAGAAGTTCTTTAGGTTGTTGTAATTTGAGTAAACAAAGAAGAGACCAAGAATAGGTAGCATGCATTACTGACTGACACCCAAAGTCCCCGACTGCCTGGAAAACAAATCAAGCAGAGAACCCTGCTGTGGGAGTTTAGGCGTGAGAGCCGCACACAGCTGTGCTGCCGCAGTGGTTAACCCACCGCGGGGGAATTGGTGTGTGGTGGGCAGGGGAAATGATTAGGCCATTTCTGGGTGAATTTGTTGTAAAATAGGGCTATGTATATAATCCCATTTATTGAGTTGCTCAACATACTTCATGGAACAAGAAACCTTCCTGCCAAGGAGCAGGTGTCTCCACGTTTCAGCAGCAGGAAAATAAATTAGGTTTGCCTTAGGCCTCACAATCATTCATGACCACTCAGAGGCTGTAACTTCCAGGCCTGGCTTGCTGATGGGGTCATGCACTTGGTGGCTGGTAATGAACTGGCCACCCTGCCCACTTAACTCGAGAGGCCACCAGCACCAGTAGCCCATCAAGGCAGCTGTCTGGAACCTCTTCGTACTATCTGGCCCAGGTTTCCAACTTTTTCCTAGTTTTGACGTCTGCCTCTGGGCTCTTTTGAGGCCCCAACCCACCCCCTGCACTCGTACCCCCTCACAGTTACCAGGCTGACCACAGTGGCTTCTGCTGTCAGAGGGAGGGAAAGGTGATCGGGGCCTATTTCCCCTAAAGGAAAGAGTGTTTTATGAGAAGACTTCTCCCTTCTAAGGTCCATAACTAAATCACAGACAAATCGTTGTATGAGTGTTATTTTGAGAGAATAGCCACATTACAGTATAAATCAGAAGTGACCAATTCATGTATAAATCAGGGTACTAGGATTCAGTTTCTCTGCTTAGCATGGAAGAACAGCCTAGCCTGTCTTCTTGTCCAGATGGTGATTAATCAGCTCCATTCTGGACAACTGGGCAATATGAATCAGGAAAGGGCAGGGGAAATGCAAGCCGCAGTCGGAAACGTAAACCTCTAGTCATTCTCCTCTAGGGTCGGCTTCTAGCGCCCTTTCTCCACCCCAGAATGTAAATGCTAAAGAGGGGGTGGCAAGGGGCGATGGATCCAGACAGGCTTTGGAGTCAGCAAATCTGAGTTCAAAATCATTGTGTACCCTGGTCAAGTTTTTTAACTCCTTTGAGTCTTATTATTTTATCAACAAAATGGGAATTAAAAACATCTGATTTTCAGCATTGTTGTGAAGGCTAGAAATAAGCTATGCATTGCCTGGCATGTGATCGCTATTCTATTATTAGTAACTGTCATTAAAAGTTGAGAAAGCACTGCCAGGCCAATGATGACAGAGTGTTACAGACCAAAGATATTAATTAATCCAGTTCTGTGTCCCCGAAGTCCATAAACAAACTTCTTTTAAAATATTTTTCTCTTAAAACGAATACATGTTCAATGCCAAGTTCGTGAAATCAGCGAATTGATTCCACAGTTATTACTTTGTGCATTTCTTTTTGTATGTATGTATTTAAATAAAATTCATTTTATGATTCAAATGTGGTTTTACATCTTGATTTTTTCACTTAACATTAAAATGAGGAAAGGCTTTATCTCACATCTCTTACTTCATATAACAAGAAGTTCCTGAAAACGTCCTCTTTGATGGCACTGTGCCTAATGTGTGTGCTTACCCAATACAGAGGCAAATTCCTAGAACAGTGTGAAGATTCTTTGCTAAATGAAATGCTCAGTTTTATAAGCAAAAGTAAGCACAAAACCCAAGAGCATCTGTTTAGTGGCTAGAAAGACCAGGGGAAATGGTGTGTTCTCCTGACTGTTAACATGGCACATTTAAAATCAATTATTTTGTATTATGGAAAATCCCAAAAATAGACACAAAGAGGATCATACTCTGAATGCTGGGATCAGCTCTCTTTCACCTCAATCATTATGAACACATGGCCAATGTTGTTTTACCTGTACCTTCATTCATTTCGCCACCCACCCCCTTCCCAGGTTATCTTCCCAGGTCCTAGATACCCTTTGGTTTCACACATGGCAGACTTTTAGGGTTGATTCTGCATTGCTCTGTGGTGTCTGTTTCATGCTCACCGGTGCTGTGTGTGGGAACAAGCCCAGGATTTAGTCTCAGACATGTAGGTGTTTAAATCTAGGCCCCACCACAAATTAGCTGCAACCTAGGAGAAACCAAGTCTCAGTTACCTTAGCTTGAAAAATAGAAAGAATGCTTTCTAGGGTTATGGTAGAAATCACGCCAGATGACATATAAAGAACATCTACCAGCCTGCCTCAGTTGGTAGGTGCTCAACACACATTTCATACCTCCCCTCGCTTCCAACCGGGTTTCCCACTCCTAAGAGCTCCTTGCTATGACCGACCTAGTGACCTCTGCCCATTGGAGTTCCTGGTGCTCAGATCCTGCCATCCATGTCCCTCACAGCCATTTCCCTGCCTCTAACTCACTTTACGGAGGATCTAAACTGCTCTGTTCATGAGCCAAGCTTGACAGGGGAGGAAATTATCAGCACCTCTGCCACTCAGTGAGTGAGGCCTAGAGTGACTCTTATTACCCTAAATCTGGTGTGTGGGGTCCTTCTGAGAACCCTGAACCCTGTGTAGCCCGTACCCTCTCCCCTCCCTCACCAGAATAAACCAGTGAAGGCTTCTGGAACAGTTTACCTCCCTTTCCTGCATTAATTTATCTCCATTTTTCTGGAATTAGGTCCGCAGTTTGGGTCTGGAATCGAGTCTCCTATTGTTGAAGGCCTTTGATGCTCATCCTGACTCCTGATCGATGAATTATTTGGTCGACTGAGGCAGAATCACCTTTACTGGAGCATAATCTGTTGGAGGCGGCATCTCCTGAAGTCTCCATGAGTTGCTGGAAGGAAGGTATGAACAAAATGATGGGTGAAGAAGCTAAGACTGGGGATGCTGCTGGCAGGATAGAGTGCCTCAGGGCTGGGCAGGCTCAGGTTGAAGTCAGCAGCACTAATATCTCCTAGAGGGGTTTAATACTCTGAGGAAGGGCAGGCACTCAGAGGGGCCGAGGGTGTGAAAACACCTGGTATCCAATGGGGAGGAGCAAGGAGCTGTGCAATGGGACCGGGTGTGGCAGGTGCTTTGAGGAGGGCTGAGGTTGGGCAGGTTAGGCCTTGACAGCCTGGGAGGCTTCTGCAGGGGTGCCTAGCTCTTTTTGTACTCCTTCTCCACCAATCTGGCTCTCACTGTCTAGATGTAATAACGAGGGAGGTCTTGCATGGCTATACTGTGTGCCCGGCATTGCACTTCCCATGAACTGCAGCTGTTAGGCAGCTGGGCCCATGTGGGCCAGTCTCAAAGGGCTGCATTTAAAGAAGCATAGCACAAGCAGGAATTCTCATCTTTCTTTGAGACTCTTGCTAACATTTGAGAGTTTTCCACTACATGATTCACATCACTTCTTTGGCATTCTCTGCCCTCTTCTCTAGTGCTCCCACATTTTGGGGAGCCTCTCGCTCTCCTGTCTCTCCCCCAGACTCTCTATTACATTCACTTAACACCGGGTGTCTTGTTCTTCCATTCCCTCTCCCGTCTGCCTTGGACCTACCGATTTGTCACATGGCCCTGGTCAGCCTCCGGCCAGCGCAGTGAGGCTTCTCTGACGATTTTTCCCTAGAGAACTTGTGGCTGTGGTTTTGGTCTTTCTCTCTTCAGATAACGGGAAAGGAGGAAGAAGCTAAACAAGAAATGTTTGAAAGCTCTATCAACGGGGGAAGGAGAAGGCCTTTCTTTTTTCCCATGACACAGCTCTGCCGCCTGTCTGGCCTCCTCACCCCCAGCCTCCTCACTTGACTTGTCCAACTCAGGTGTTTGGCTGCGCCAGCTCCTCCCTCATAGTCGTGACTCCAGTGACCTTTCTCCTGGGTCCATCCAGCCCCTCTGTGGCTGTGGTCCTAGCATGGCCTTTTGCCTGAGTCAAACTAGTTTATGACAAGAACTTAGACTGAAGCTCTCTGGAGGAGTTTGAGGAGCTTTAGGTCTGCCCTCTTGAGTGCTGATATCTGCCTGTCCACCTTCTTCTTTGTACCTGAGTCCCTGTCTTTGGAACCAGCCTGCACCATGATCCCTTGTTCTGACTGCGAAGGACTGGAAGCCTGCTGTGGAATCGCAGTGCGGTAACCAGGGCTTGGCCACCTGCTTCCTTGAGGCTGCATGTGGGCCTGGATATCTGAGGCTCTTGGATCCCCTGTGCTGGGCTCCTCCCTCCAGCTGAGACAGCCCTACTATTTCCTATCATGCTTCTTAGGCTGGCAGCTTGGCTATACTTGGATGCCACATTCCGCCTTCTGGGAGAATGGAGCCCCGGCACCTTCAGCTGCATCTGCCCCTCAGTGTGCTGCCCACTCTTGAGCTCAGTCCCTCTTGGCTTGGCTCTTTCTGCTCCAGACACAGGGTCTTTCTCATTTGCATTGCTGTTTTATTATGATTTTATTGATAACTACCATATCTAAGGTAGCTACTTCATTCCGGGCAGTTCCCTCATACCATCTCATTTATATCTCATAAACATTCTAAGGGGTAGGTATTATAAACATTCTACAGAGAATGAAACCAAGGTGCAGAGAGGTTTAGTAACTTTCTCAGTGCATGTTCCAGGTAGGAGCAGAGGTGCGATTCTAGCCAGAAAAATATAAGAAATATCCAGGAAAGTAAAAAAATATAGATTCTTGAGTCTTACCAAAAGAAATTCTAATTTGTAGATTTCATGTGGAGATCAAGGAATATATATATGCACACACACACGCAATTGTATTGATTTGAATCAACTGGTTCATGGACTGTGTCATTTGGGAACTATGAACTATACCATTCTTTCCTGAGATAAAGCTAATTATGGTCTTTGTGGGTTTGATTTCTCTTATGATATGGTGTAAATCATTTAAGAATGACCAGTTCGTGTAATGCATATGAAATGCATTTTGACTGTGTCCTCAGAGGTACCCCTGGGGTATGTGTGTCTAGTCAGTCCCTTGTGGAAGTTGCAGGCTTAGAAGGTATGCCCTCAAAATTTGGGGACCAGGTGAGGAAACCTGTCCTGTGAAAGGGAAACTGAAAAGGATCAACAGAAAATGGAGATTACCTTAAGAGATGGTTTGTTAAGACCCTGCTGACAGTCCCAGGCTCTTGTAAGCAAAAGCCTGGAATGTACCATGTTAAGAAAGCTATGAACTACCCGGCTGCATTTCAACTGGAGTAAATGTTGGGTTGTGGTAATAGGAAGGTATGTTATGTATAGGGACCAGGAGGAGACAAGCCAGGGAATAAGAAGTGTTGCCAGCTGTATTTAGATAAGGGTGTGTTCGATTTCAGGGCAGTCAGCCTCAGTTCTTGGTGCAGAAATTTCCCTTGGAAGAGAAGAGCACTCTCCAAGAGTGTTTCCAGCAGGAGCTTCTCTTAACAACAACCAGCTTCCTCTAATCTAAGTTGAGCTCACTAAGGAATTGATCCGCGATGGGTCAACTGGATGGGAAAGAGAAACCTCCATGGATGAATAGTCTCTGTTCCCAAACCAGGCCAGCTCATTGCTCCTTTGTGTTCTGCTTGATCAATTGTTCTCAGATGGATTTGGATAGCATGAGCTCATTGTCTACAGCATGATTCCCATCGGCTCAACTGACTGAAGTTGAGTTTCAGCAACTAAACTCTAAACTCACAGTCACGTCATCAAGTACTGATGCCTATGGATTTAATCTGCAACTACAAGCCAGACTTTCTTAGCTGCAAAAAATGAAAAATAAAAAAATTATTTGTCCAAGCTTAGGGGTCCCAGGGGTGGGCAAAGGCCACTATTGACCCTCTAATTGCCAGGTGACCCTATTCCTTAGACACTAAGAAGATTGGAGACTTAATTTCTTCCTAAGGAATTAATATTTCAAATAATTAATATTTGAAAAATACTGCTTTTCACACTAACCAAATATAAAATTCAGTACAAATATGTATTTGAATAAACAAAACAGGTAACTTTGTGTATCTCAGATAGGTGGGTGGATAATTCAAATTATACAATGGAGAGACTTGAGTAAAGGGGAAGTGAACTGCCCAGTGAGTTAGGGGTAAAATCAGGGTTAGGATGTGCTTCTAACTTCTCATTCTCTGCTCATTTCAATTAAATCTCAATTATTCCAATAAATGTCACCGCTCTGTCTATATTTTGCCTGCATTTTGTTCCTCAAGACAGTATCTTTTTACTCTCTTGGTTTTGGTTGGCCCTTGAATTCTTTTGCATTAGTGATCTTGAGATTTTATTTTGCATATGGCCAGGAAGAGTGTGCATGATGTGCTTGTTATGATTATAGACAGAGAGCTAGAGATCTCACTCAGGGCAGCAGTCAGTAATGGACAAGTGAACAGTTCTCCCTGTCGAAAATATGTTGTTCATGGGCTTTCCTTGAGATTGATCTCTATAGACTGGAAGCTAATTTGTGCCAGCAGAAAACCAGTAACAGTCCACCTGAGCTGGCTGCTGAAGCTTAGGAGGGAAAATTGTGGCAAGTCTGTGAAAGATGGTGAAATTGGAGCCCAGGCTGGGCACAGAAAGGACATCTGATGAGTGAGGGTTGGCAGGGGGCACAAATTACCAAAAACACCCCCTCAAAATGAAAACCCTCCAGTTTCTTAATATAAATCCTCTAACAAATACATATAAATGACTCATAATTAATATAGCAAATACTTTACAGTATTTCTTACGTCCTTAAAGGTTGTGAGTCAAATACTTTAAACCTTCCTTTCCACAAGGTTGCCCGCCAGTGAATTTGCAATGAACCTTCCTTTTGAGCACAGTCTCCTCTCCTACCCCTGCCGCCTTGTGTTCACGGCCATCACACCTGCCCCAGGAGTCTGCCTATGTCCTTGCTGGATTTGGCTCTTCAAGGAGAGGCTCAGCAAAGCCAAAGTGAACTTTTTTCCCTCTGACTCTGAGTGATCAGCTTGTGATGTTATACACATCCAGGTGATGAGGTTTTCTAGTGCAGAACACAAATAGAAATGCTGCACCAAATACAGGCTCTTCATCTTTGAATTTATCCAAAAGCTTGAAATTCTCTGGCCCAAACAGATATTTACTGGAAAAGCAGTGACTTCTGGGATGTCAGGGATTGCTTTGAAGTTTCTCCTTTTAAGAGAAGAACAACCTTTTATGGATCACCACAGCCTCTACTGGGTACTTGCAGCTTTTGAAAACAAGCCTACAAAAGGGTTTTGCTGATAAGCCATGAAGTTGAATGGTTGCTTGTCTGTCCTGAAGACATTTTATCTGTGCGAACTACTTGGGGGAGGCAGAGGGAGAGGTGGTCACAGGGGAATCAACACAGCTGGTTTCAATATTAGAGGCAAAGATGGGCATTTTGCTCTTTCTCGTGATACCTGCTTCAGGAGTCAAATCCAACACGTGAAGAGTGTCAGTAAGTGCGGGGGCGCATGTGCTCCGGCACAGGCTGGGAAGGTGGCTGAGGGCTGCCTTCCCTTCATCACGCGCTGTGGTTATAGCATCTTCCCCAGTCCCTCGTGTCAGCACTCTTGGTTTTCACTAATTGTGAAAGTTCCTCTTTTTGCAGAAGGATCTACGTCTTCCTTGCCTCATAAAAATCATCCTGAATTTAAGTTGCAACTATAAAAAACCCCCAGCCAACAAGAAGCAGCCTTTCTGACCTAAGTTATGGGAAAGTGGACTTTTATTTTCTATTTAAAGAAATAGGAGTCTTCGTAATGCATTAGTAATTCCAGCCAAAAGTGTTTGATATAAACTTGATTTCACAAAAGAAGGCAGTCTTTAACATACTCACCCATTTCTGCTCAGAAGCATCATCACTTTCAGTTTTTAAGAAAAGTAAAAACTATTTTGGAATTGGAAATGAAGTCATTTTTAATGCAACAATCCCCACACAAAGTTTAAGAAAAAGGAACAAATAATTTTTTTAAACTAGAAAAGGTTTGTTGAACTCAGACAGTGAGAATTTGGTATTTATAATTAAACAGTAAATTTTAGCAGAAATGTACCACGTTTACTAAAGGGCAATCTCTCCATCTTTAATATTCCTTTATTATTTCCACTCCTATTCTACTTCTGCACTAGACTCTTTTAAAAAAACACTTTAAGGCTCTTTTTATTGATACACAATAGTTGCACACACATTTATGGGGTACATGTGATATTCTGATAAAAACATCCAATGTGTAATGACCAAATTGGGGTAACTGGAACAGCCATCACCTCGAAATTGATCATTTCTTTGTGTTGGGAACATTCCAAATTTTCAAGCTATTTTGAAATATGCAATAAATTATTGTTAACTATAGTTACCCTATTGTGCTACTGAACACTAGACCTTATTTCTTCTATCTAATTGTACTTTCGTACCTGTTACCAACCCCTCTTCATCCCACTCCCCTTCCCAGCTTCTAGTAACCACTATTGTATTCACCACTCCCATAAAATCAAATATTTTAAAACCCACATATGAGTGAGAACATGCAATATTTGTCTTTCTGTGACTGGCTTATACATCATGTCCTCCTGGTTCCATCCACGTTGCTACAAATGACAGGATTTTCTTACTTTTTTGGCAGAATAATATTCCATTGTGTGTATGTGTGTGTATATATATATCACATTTTCTTTATCCAGTCATCCTTTGATGGATACTTAGGCTGATTCCATATCCTGGCTATTGTGAATAGTCCTGAAATAAACATAGAAGTGTAGTATCTCTTTGATATAGTGATTTACTTTCTTCTGGATCTCTGTGAAGCAGTCAGATTGCTGGATCATGTGGTAGTTCTGTTTTAGAGTTTTGAAGACCCTGCATACCGTTTTCCACAGTGGCTGTACTCATTCACCTTCCCATCAACAGTGTATGTGCTTTCCCCTTTCTCCAAATCCTCTCCAGTATTTGTTATTTTCCGACTTTTTGATTATAGCCATCTTAACTGGGGTGAGATGATATCTCATTGTGGTTTTTCCACCAGACTCTTTTCTAATTGAAAAACATGCCTAGTGTGCCTCTGTGCTGTGATGGTGCCACGCGTCACCACCCCTTGCTCAGAGCCTCTTTGCCTTCCTTTCCATTCCTTGTGTTCTCCCTGGGAGATCTCATTTGTTCTCTTTATTTTAGTAACCTGACGACTCCTAGATATATTTATTCGCATTGATTTCTCTTCTGCACTTTAACTTAAATGTACAACGGGAACCTTGAACTCAAAACATTCCAATCTCAAATCATCCAGCCTACCTTCCCCCAAAACTGCTCCCCACTGCCCCCCTTCCCGCTGCCCTGTATTCCTTTTCCAGCACCCAATAGCCTAGGTGTCATTCTAGATGTGGTTCTTCCTCTTCCCTTAAATCCTGTCACGATTTAGCCTCATAAACTTGACCCCTAGACTTGGATCCAACTTCTCTTTTCTTCTCCATTCCCATGGTCACTGCCATAGTACAAGCCCCGGTTGCCTTAACCCTGAACTTGGGCGATAATGTTCTACCTGGTCTCCCTGCTTTCAGTCTGGTCTTCCTCGAATCTCTTCATTCCTCCTGAACCATCATGATATTTCTAAGACACATTTCAGATGGGCTCTGTTGCCCTCAGTGTTTCCTTCTCTGTCTGTTATACCAGACTATAAACACCTTGGAGTCATGGGCTTTGTCCAACCTGTGTTTCTATCCTAAGCCCAGCCCTCACCACAGAACCTGTTAAATAGTAGCTAATAGTAGCTAAGTAGTCAGGGTGTTTATTGAGTGGATAAACCAATGAATGTTGTGACTTCCAAGTGTCAACAGTGAGCCTAATGATCTCCCTAACCCAAATGTGTAAAGTGTAGGGAAAAGAGCCCCCTCTTTGTATCTCACACTTACCTTGTATCTTACTACCCTTTAATCACTGTGCCTTGCCCTTGGGCCTTCCCTTGGTATTCACCTTAATCTGTATACAGCCCAAGGTGGGATGGATTGTCATGGGTGGGCACGAGGAACTAAATGGGTTTGCCTTTTCTCAGGACCGCCTTGCCCACATCTTGTCTTTTGAGCCATTCGAGTATCCCCAAGTATCTTGGAGCTTTTCCATAAAGGCCGCTAAAGCAGGAGAATCACTGAATCTGGATTCCTAGATCACCTCCCTGTGCCAGAGAGACTGTGTTTTGCAGAGGAACCCATAAAGCATAATTTCCCCCAATTTGTAGCATTAACACCCACTTTGAGGAAATGACATATAAAAATTCAAATTAATGTGATATAGAAATTAGAGTTGATGGTTTATATCACAATAGGAGAGTTTTAAAGGATTCATTGTCTGCTTTTTTTTTTTTTTTTTTTAATGTATTAAGCTTGCCTAGGTAATGACACTGCAATGCCTGTATAAAGACTCGGTTGCCTGTAACTATTTAGCAGACCATCCACAAAGAACTACCATTGTAATGTGGAGTTGTTTGCACTAAGATGGTGCTATAGTCTGAGTATGTGTGTCTCCCCATAAATTCTTACGTTGAAATCTTAACCCCAAGGTGATGGTATTAGGAGGTAGGGCCTTTGGGAGGTGATTAGGACATAGGAGTGCAGGCCTCATGCATGGGATTAGTGCCATTATGAAAGAAACCCAAGAGAGACCCTCACCCCTTCTACCATATGAGAATACAACGAAAAGGCAACATCTATGAGACAGAAAGTGGGCTTTCACCAGACACTGAATCTACTAGCGTCTTGATCTTGTACCCCCCAGCCCCCAGAACTGTGAGAAATACATTTTTATGGTTTCTAAGCCACTCAGCCTATGGTATTTTGTTATAGCAGCCTGAATGGAGTAGACCAGAAGTTTTCATCTTATACAAGTTGTTTTATTGGTTCACATAGAGAACCTATTTCTTTGGGAGTTTATTTATTAGTTCTAACATTTATTTGCAATATAGAATCAGGAGCTTCAAAGACTTTTTTGCGTATGATGATGACTCAGATGAAAAGGCTCACTATCAGAAAGGCATATGCATGGTTATGCTGAATTTCATCACTTTTTCTTTGCAGATTAGCTTAGAACCAGTGGTGAGGTACCCAGACAACTCATTCAGGTCACTGTTCCCCCGCTGACCTGGATAAAAATTCATCTGGGTTAGTTACATCTCAGTCTGTGGCTCAGGAAGAGCTGACACCAAGTGAAGGCAAGTGACCCACACAACAACCAGATTTAAGTCTCAAGGCCCGCTGCCACCAAGCCTTAACCAAGGGAACCAATTGACTGCTGACTCTGTATAGGTAGGGTAAAAACTAGAAGAAAACGAGGCTAAGTTAATCAGTTTCCTCTGAGAACATGAACCCTGTCCTTTCTGAAAGACTTTTAAGAACTACAGTTGAGATTGTGGACAGTCTGCAGTGGAAGTTACATTTGACCACCTCTAGACTTAAGGCTGTTATTTATATGAAAGTCTATTTTAATCAAAGGAAATCCTGTTTCACCAGCAGCACTGGCAGCCCTGAGATGCACGGTCTCAGGAGTGTTGTGAGGATACAGGCTCTCTTTAATCTCAGAATAAAAATATTTGATGTTTACAAGGTGTATTAGTGTAATTGGAATGTGTCTGCCTGTCTGCCGGCCTTCCTTCCATGGTGGGACCACGTAATTAAAGAGCATTGCCTTCATGTGGCTGCCTGTTTATCCTTTCATAGTCTCTCGGTAAGCAGTCACGGTCAAGACCGTTACCCTGGGCTCTTAGAGAGCTCATCCAGGCAGAGACAGCTGCAGCCAGAACAAAGGCGAGGCTCCACTCTACTTGCAATCCTTCTGAGGGCTCCAGGGTAAAGTGGGATGAGACAAGTTCAACTCGGTGGATAAGAGACGCCTGGTATCCCAAGAAACTCTCAGTGCATGCATGGGATTATGCCTTGAAAAAATGTGTGTAGGTGTATATATTAGGTTGGTGCAAAAGTAATTGCACAGCCTTTGCCATTACTTTGAATGGCAAAACTGCAATTAATTTTGCATCAACCGTATATATACACACACACATATGTGTATATACACCTACACACATTAAGGTCTATCTACCTTTTTTGTTTGTATCTATCTCTATCTCTATGTATATCTTTCTCTGTCTCCAAAAAGTGATTTTTCTTTTCTTCAAGTAAAAGTCAGAAAAGGAGATACTCACCCTTGTCTCTCTGTGTATACCTAATTCCACATTATGTATTCAAATTCTATTCCTAACGCCTCGGGACTTTGCTAGTTGGAGCCTTGTGAGTCACATGAGCACGAAGAACTCAGGTTTCCTGAGATTCTACATGTATTCCCATCCTCTCCTGTAATCTTGGAACTTCTAAGACAGCCTGGCTGAGAGTAGGTGTTCAATAAGTACGTATTAAATGAATGAATGAATTTCCTTGTAGTGTTCTAATGAGTGAATGAATTTCCCTGCAGAGTCCTCTTCTTGAATTAGTCTGGAAGTCCCCAGCAGGGTGTCTGCCATGTGCTCAAGTAAGTCTGTTAACCACAGCCACCTTGTGACCTCTGGCCCATTCTGATTCTCCCACCCTGGCTCTTCTTGTTGCTTGAGGGTGTCTGGTGGCTGTGGTTGTTCATCACCATGCTTGCTGCATCACCATGCTTGCTGCCCTTCTAGCCCTGGAGCTGTATGGCCTGCAGATTCACTGGCCCTCTCAACTCTCACTGATTGCTTCCCTCGTAGAAGCCCAAACGGTCTGTGGAGCTGGACAAGGAAATGTCTCCACATCTTTCTTCCCCTCCATGCCCTTGATTCTCTCACTCAAGACTGAAGGATTTCTGGTACAAAAATATCTCTCTTTCTTGAGCTTTAAAGTAAAAATGTCCTTATCTCAGCATTTTCCAACCCTAGTTGGATAAATTGTATACCCAGACCGCATCCCCAGACACTTTGATGCAGTGAGTCAGAAGCAGAATCTGGCATTCGTATTTTTACAAGGCTCATCATAGGTGATTCTGGGGTACCGACAATTGAAATTTTGGACAGTCTGCGGTGGAAGTCAAATCTGTGTTGTGAAGCACACTGTCACAGGTGATCAACTCTTACAAACAGACACCTGGGGACATTGAGTTGGGCTCAGCAATGATACTCTGCCAGAAAATGCAACCTTTAGAAAGGCAAGGATAGGCCAGGCACAGTGGCTCACACCTGTAATCCCAGCACTTTGGGAAGCCGAGGCGGGCAAATCACTTGAGGTCAGGAGTTCAAGACCAGACTGGCCAACATGGTGAAACCCTGTCTCTACTGAAAATACAAGAAATTAGCTGGTCCTGCTGGCGTGTGCCTGTAATCCCAGCTACTTGGGAGGCTGAGGCAGGAAAATTGCTTGAACCCAGGAGGTGGAGGTTGTAGTGAGTTGAGATTGCACTACTGCACTCCAGCCTGGGCAACAGAGCAAGACTCTGTCTCAAAAAAAAAAAAAAAAAAAGGCAAGAATACTTAATGTCTTTTAATTTACTTGAACAGCACTCTATTTAGATAAAGATACAATTAATTCTTTCTTGTTTGTCATGTTAACCTAAGGGTTGAAATTGTAGCAGAAGTACTGAGCACTGTCACTGGAAGCATTCCAAGAGATGTTGAGTGTTCACCCACAATAGATGGTGCAGAAAGGATATCTGCATATGGCTGCACTGACTCTAAGATGCGGTGATTTCATTCAGTGTTATAATGCCTATTTACTGAAACCCTATTGTGTATTTTGGGGGATACGAGAAATAATTAGATATGCACTCTGCCCCCAGAGAGCATAGAATCTATTCTCCATTGATTCATTCATTCACGGTGCCAGGCAGTGAGTGGTTAACTCTTTAATGAGTTACTTACTCAGTGGGAGGCATCTGAACATGCAAACATACCACTTACCTGAAACAACTGTCAGGCGGGGTAGAGAATGTAAGTGTCTTATGAGAGTTCTAGATAAAGTGCTTCAAAGAAAAAAATCATGCCTATATAGGTGGGTTTGCCCTTTAAGACAAAAGTAGTAAAATTCAAATGCTGAATAAAATACTTAGCTCCACTAATGGAATTTTCACGCATGAAGAAAAGCAAGCTATAAAGGTTAATATAACCAGACTGGCCGTGTTTCTGTCCCTGCTGCTGTGGGGTTATTAACATCATTCTGTGCGAGTGAGTCCACTGGAGAGATGGGGTAACAACTCTTTGTTCTTCCTTTTTTGTATCATTTCAGCCCTGAGAACAGCTCTTTACAGATGGTTTATAGAACTGAAATGAATTGAAATAACTTGTCAGCTGGTCTGTACCAACCCTAATAAAAGACTCAGAGGAACAAGCTACTGACAATTAGACAGTGTTTTCTATTTGAGAGTTGTTTCTAACAACCACAAATCTGAAGTGTGTCAAAGGAACAATTTCGTGATTCATTTGGGTAATGCTATCTTTCCTGGAATGAAAGGATTTCTTTTCATATAGAAATTGAAAAAGAAGTCTGCCCTTATTTTGAACTTATAGTTGACACAGCTTTGTAAACAAGAACAGTTCCAAGTCGTGGAGATATTTTTCCAGTCTGCCGTCTTATGATGAGGTATAGTGCAGGAAATAAACAGGCTTAAGAATTGGCCAAGAAAATATTTCCTTGGGGGCAAATCACCCTTGCCCCAGATACGTACTCATCTCTGCTCACAATTCTTAGGATGCACTTGGATTGGCCACACCCATCCAGTACACATGGAACTGCATTGCTTTTATTGATTGATTGCTGTTTAAAGCTTTATTCCATTATTTCATATACGTATCAGACATGTAGCAAATGTATGTGAAAATAAGGCAGAATACATTATACCTGTTATTCTAACTCGATTGTAAATGTTTGAGAGCAAGAACCTCTCTCTTCAATTTAGTTTTTTTTTTTTTTTTTAGCTACTCACTGTTCCCCACTGTGTAGCACAAAGTCCAGCATCTCACATTTATTATTTCTGAATAAATATTAATTATTATCTTGAGCAAATGGCTATTTGCAGTGTCTGAATGTTCAGTACCATAGTCAGAAAACTCTGAGAACTTACATTTGCAGATGGTATTTGACATAACCGGAAATATTTAAGAAACAAAGAACAAAAAGCCTCAAATATAAGCAATTGTGGATACTTATGATTCCCTTCTTAGTTACACTTTTTTTCCTTTGCGTTTTTTCCCCCTGAGGATGTATGATCACCGTTTGTTATTACTATGAGGTTTAGGGCATTATCCATTATTAATTATTTTAAGATTTACTTGCTGCTTTTTCCTTGAAAGAGAGTTCTGGATTTTTGATACTTCTCTTTAAAAGTGAGGTTTCTTTGAATAATTGGGGCCTTAAGAAAAGTTACAACACACTGTCTTCAATCCATCCACAAGGCTTTGCACGCAAACACCCTATTGACGTCAGCAGAACTTGGGTGAAGTTCTTTTTTTTCCTCTTTTTTTTTTTCTTGCCTATCACTGGGAACTGGGGAGCGAGGGTGGTAGGGTGAGGTGCATGGGACTGGGTCTGGGTGCTAAGAATGAGTTGACTATGATGAAATTTGGAATGTTACAGTTTTCTAATAAAATTGAGTCTTGTGCTGTTTTCCCATTGAATAAGAAAAAAAACACAGTCAGAGTGACATTTATTCCAGGAACTTTAAAAAATTTTCCGTTATGTTTGATAGACTGTTTTATGATGACTGGCCAGTGTTAGAAGATTTGGCATTTGATTTTGGAAAAGAATAACTCTGAATTGAATTTATTAGACTCTCTGAGTCTAGTCTATAAGTAGAGACCATGCGCCTTCTTATGAGCTGATGTTTCAACCCAGAAGATGGCATATTCAGAAGCATATGCATTTAAAATTGATGTCCCATGAGTTTCAGAAAAATCTATGGACCCAAACATTTTTGAGATACAAAATCATTCATTATTTGCATTCAGCATTTCCTAATCTTCTACCTTTCTTATTTAGGACTTTAATTCAGTGCTAAAACTTCCTATCTGACTACCCTTGAGCAAAGATCATCTTGCTTGAACTGTAACTAAAATTGTTCTGCTTGATTAGCAAACTTCTCTGTGTGTCTGTGAACCTAGCCTTGTATAGCTATAGCAACGGTTTTAAATCTAGCTGGAGAGATAAGACATGAACACAAAGCATTTATGAGAACGAATACCCTTTGAGGTGGTTTGAAATCTCAGTTTAATTGCAGTTTACAGACGAGAGGAGTGGTGATTTTCCGTAGAAGAAAGATTCATGGAAGAGATGGGACTTTTAGTGGATTTTAAAGATTTAGCATCATATTTATAAAATATCAAAAAGGACAGAGGATGGGAAATTTCTAAATTAATTTTGGGCTTTTTGGGGTCAGCCATGGAGTCATGTGTAGACAGGGTTTCAAGTTGAGCTATGTCTTCTTAGATGATAGACACGTGCCTGTGAATTCTTATTAGACGGTTCCTTTTATTTATAGCTCCCATCTGATTGTGCTCATCAGGTTGTTACTAATACTGATAAAATTTGTGGGTACAGAAACATTCTGAAAAGAACCTTTTATAATTTTTTTTGTTTGTTTTTTGGCGAACTGGAAGGGGAAACTGAACAAAAAAAGAGTAACCAAATACTGTGAAAACCCCAAATCTCTTGATCTTAGGCCAGGTGTCTATTGCCAATCTTATTAATTCTAATTATATTCAGCTTCATTTAAATTAAGTAACATGAAGGCTTTCTTACCCTTGTTCATTCAATTCAAGTATAGTTTTATATAGTTGACTAATCAACTGATGAGTATTTATTGAGTAGCTATTATGTGCTTGGAATTTTCTTATATATCTATAGTTTAAGTTCCGCCTCGCAGAGCTTAAAATCTTAGCAGTAAAAAATATAAGGCATATTGAAGTGTCAGTTAATAGTGTGATGCCATAGGGGAGTGTCAGTAGTAGAAGCCCAGGAAAGAAAGAAGTAAAAGGCACCCAGGATGATTGGCGATGAAGATAGTTTGTAAGGAGGAGAGAAAGCATTGCAGATGATTAAAACTGCAGAGGAAAAGCTCTGAAGCAGGAGAGTGGAATAGAGAAGTGTGAAGGGATTAGAACTGATAAAGTTTTTTCCAAACAATTCTGACTTTCCTTGTTGTTTGAGTGTTCAATAAGGAGGTCCAGAAATAGTTTTATTTAATATTGTTTTGTGAAGTTTCCCCCTCTCTCTCTCCTTTCACCCACACACCCAGACATACAGATGTGCATATATAAATATAAAACATTAATTCTCTAGGTTATCTTTGTAGTTGACAATAAAGAACACATATCCTTACTATAATTGGCAGAAAACTTTTGTGATAGTTAACATTCTTAATTTTTAAAGATTTCAACTGTGAGGCTCTATTGGTATATAATCAGATTTTTGATTATTTTTAAAAATCTTAATGAATATTCTAAATAAATGAGTTCCAAGGTTAAAAGTTTCGTAATTTTTTCTAGAAAAGTCGAGGCAATCAAGACTTTTGTTTTCCTTCAGTAGACCATTTGGAAGTAAAAGTTAAAAACTAAGTATGAGAAATGCAGAAGTTCTAAAGGGAACTTTGAAAATTTATTTTTAGACTATTAAACAGACACACTTTTCTTGGCTGGCCCAAGATCCATTGAAATAGTGCACATCCAGAGAAACTATAATCACATCTAAATGATAGTTTCCACATAACCCATATAGAATATTTGCAGATTTATCCTCATGGGTAAAAAGGCAGCCATTTCTCTCAAAACATGTTAAGAGAAAAGGGCTTTTCAAACGTTGATGTGCATAAGGGTCACTTGGGTAACAATGCAGGTTCTGACTCAGCAGGTCTGAGGTGGGACCTGGACTCTGCATTTCTGAGAAGCTGCTGGTGATGCTGCAGGTGCCGGAATGTGAGCTACTCTGAATAGGAAGGTACCAGAGAACATCAAAATAACCTCTGGTGCTGTTGATTTATGAGTAATTGACATTTATTTTATTATTTTTATTGGAAAAATAAGGGCAGTGTCAGAGTGGGGAGGAGCTTTGACACCTTTAGCATGGCCCGGCAATGTTGGCCCTTCCCTAGATTACTACTCTGTAGAAAGCTGCACGTGGGCAGGGACTGGGCTACTTCTGTTCTTTACTGTATCCTAATGTCTACCACGGAATCAGTACTCAGCCAATGTTTGTCGAGTAAGTGAATGAATTTAGTGTTGGCCTGCAAATACCATTTAGCTGTGTGCTTGTCCGTGTTACACAAGCAGAAGAATGTGAAAAAGTGCAACAGTGTTCTAGTCTAAAAAAGGTCACTCTGGCCTTAAGAATTTATACTAACAAATTACAGCTCAAGCCTTGGTATTCTTGAATGCACAGCACAACAAAACCACTAACACGGAAGAGGCTGAGGAGAAGAAAAGAATCAGAGGTAAACACTACCTTTGTGAAGGACTCTTTTTAAGACAAAGTTCTTCCCACATACTTAAGGTCTCCCAAGCACTTTCCTTTCTGGTTCTTCTGTCCCATCCTGACCTAGAGTTTCCTCCACCCCTTTTTACTCTAATCTCTGATGCTTTAAGGTAGCCACTTGGCTGTGTTCACAGCCTTTTCTCCTGCTTGCCTTGCCTGTGTGTCCCCTGAGTTCTCCCCTGGGGCTTTTCTGACTAAGATGACATGTCTTGACATTTATTAAAGCAGGATGTAACCCTTTCTTCCTGACTGCCATCTTATTACCTTAAAATTACTTTAGCATTCTAAGTATTACCTACTTAGCTACTGACACACCCTGACATTACCTTAGTACACTAGCATTACTAGAGTACTTAGTAGTACTTCGCTTGGAAAATTACTTCTATTGCATACTTTTTCTGTCTCTCCTCCTCCTCCAACACCCATTAGTCCATGACAACAAAGCACTACTTGCCACCAATGTGACCGTAAGCTAGAAAAAAAAGATAGCATTGGCATTACAGGGCAGGCCTGGATTCGAAGGAATCATAAAGACACTCCAAAATATGATTATGTTAATTTTCACAATTATTGAAGTGGAAACACAAAATTGAAAAATTGTAGAGAACTTGAGGACCCCCAAGAATACTTTGGATCTGTGGGGACTTTTAAAGCCCAACTGAAGAACTTCTCTAGACCTCAGGGCACCACTTCTAGACAAAAAGGGGCCTTGTGGCTTCTCTTGGTCTATCTTGTTTCCCCAGGAGAAAACATTAGGCTTCAAGACAGAAGGCTTGTCAACAGTGGTGTTTGTCTGTTTCTTGGTGAGTTTCCTTAGTACTCTGCCTGTATAAACCTCTTGTGGTGGTTGACTGCTTCAGAATTAGTTCAACATTTCTGGCCTTAGTTATATCTCAGTCTGTAAAACAACCACGTAAACAAGAGCTGCAGCCTTCCACAGAGGACTTGGGTGAGCTCTGTAAGTTGGTTAAAGAGGATCTCTGACGTTGTCTCCCCCAACCCCCATCCCAATTCCCTTACGACAAACAGGAAGCAGTTCTGAAGACAACTGAAACATTTCTGAGCCAGCTTATTAAGTACACGGCCTAGGTTCTAATGCTGCCCTCTTCACACCTTTGCATAACAACCTTCTCAGCAAATCAGCACATTCTATCAAATGGGAGGCAATCCAGTTCTGCTGTGAACTCATCTCCCCTTGGAAAGTGCTTGTTCAGTGACATCCCATTAACACAAATCATTCTATTCTTCTACTTGATTTTCCCTTTGCTTCCTTGCCAGAAAGGTCTATTCTTTAGATTGACCAACATCTAATTTTCCTCTCCCTAGTTCTCTGCCTAGACTGTAATCAGTTGGTGCCTCTGGTTAACTTCCTTTCAAGTCCTCTTCCTCCTCAGATGAAACGGATTTCCCCAGTGCATGAAACTGGAGTTTAGAGCTTCCTCTTAACTATGGTTGGGTCCCTGATGGTATTAGTAGCACTGTAATGGTGGATCTGTAGAATTCAGAGTCTTGAAAGACAAACGAACACATTGTTCCTGATCTGCAAACATCCTTGATCATATATTGAAAAGTGTAATCTTTTCTTCCAGGATAGTCATCTGGAAACCTGGGAGTCATTCTTACTTTCTGCTTACTTCCCTCTTCTCCTATTTTCTTGTACTACTTCCTTCATTCCCATTGCTTCTAATTTGGCCAATGATACCATCACCATGATCTTCTTGCAACCACTACCCACTCCTGGCTCCAGTCCCACCCCTTGAAAGTGATTTCTCTGAACACAAATCTGATCAATCACCCCCTGGTTTTAAATTCTTCAGTGAATCACTATGACTCATGTGATGATTTCCAAACTGCTTAGCATGGCTTACAAAGTTTTCATGGACTCTGTTTCCTGGACTCTGTTTACTTCTCAGCATCACATCTTACCCTGTCCGCACACACTCTGCTTCCTGGCCAATACTGAATTGCTTTCACTTCCCCTAATGAATGGTGCCCTTTCTCATACTAGTCCTTGCCATGTGCTAGCCCTTCTGCCGGGGTCGGGGGAGTGCTCCTTCCAGACTCCTATTCCTCCTTCAGGAACTCAGGTTAGACATCACTTCCTCGGAGAAGCCCCTGCTTCCTCCTTTGTTCTTATTCCTTTTATAGTCCTTGGCATTCTGGATTGGTTTTACCTAATTGTCTTTCCCACTCAGGATGGTGAACAACTTGAAGGCAGGCATTGTATCTTACATTCAACTTTGTGTCTCCTGGGGTTCCTTGGAATTTCAGGACTTTCCAACAGTCAATTTCATGGCACTGTAATTTTAGCAGGGACAAGGAGAAACTAGTCATTCTGATTTTAGTTCATACAAGGGCGCCAACTTTTGAATTATCTATCCCATATAATAAGAACTCAATTCTTCCAGGCTTAATCTAGTGCCCTGATAAGATCAATTTATTCTACCTTTAACTAGGTAAGAATTAACCCACTGCATGACACATAATACATTGTTGATATATGGTAGCTGCTAGATATTATTGTTAGAACTAAATCTATGGGTGAATTACACAAATATTTTTAACCAAGAGGCCAGCAAGCCATGTTATTTATTTAATAATTAGCTTGTCTTCATTGAAGCCTACTCTGCAATTAGATTTCTTGTCTATTTCTTTCTTGGGACTTATTCTAATTCTCAATATGTGTAATGTTTAGTCTCCCTTACACAAAAGCAAAGGATAAAATTTAGGAGCTAAGAAAGTCCTGTGGGAGTAAGGATTTCTTCAAATCCTTGGTGAAACTGCCTGAATTCAATGAGCTGAGAGTGCTCTCCCAAATAGAATTGTGGGGAGTTACTATCTGTAACTGCAAACCAGGTGAAGCCAAGTTTGATTCCATCCTTGCCTAGGAAAAGCAAGGTACTCTCCCAACATCCAAATTTGAAAAGATAGCTAAGAATGATTTTAAAAGCTTCTTTTGGGGTCAAAATTAGCAAAGCAACATGATAATTGCTAATTTTAATTTATAATACTTGAAAGTCTACTAAATCCAACCCCTCATATAGACAATGTGTTTCTTCAAGTACTTAGAGTACAATAGATCCCAAATGGGGTCTCACAGGGACAGCAACAATTGAACATTCATTCTTCCATTCAACAGACATTTATTGAGCTCCTTCTCTACATAGGCGTTGTGCTAGGTGCTGGGTACAAGATGAGGAGACACATATTGTCCTGCCCTCACAGAGGCACTTGAGTGTGTGCCTCAACAATCAGCAAGCAAATAAACGACAGCAACATGACAAAACCAGTAGGTTACACAAAAGTAGGGTTTTGTGATAGAGAGGAACTAGGTAGCTCCTTCAGACTGAATGATCAGGAAAGCCTCTCTAAGAAAGGGACAAGAAGGAGTCAATAACAAGGGGGAGAAGCAGTGAGTGCAGAGGTTCCAAGTTAGAACCAAGATTTTCATATCCAAGGACAGAAAGAGGGCCAGGTAGGTGAGGACTGATGGACGAGGTGAGAAGACATAGGGAGATGAGGTAGAGGAATAGGAACTGAATCAAGGAGGGGTTTGAAGCACAGGCTGGATCTTATTGTGAGAACAGTGGAAGCCACTGGAATAGGAAACTGACAAGTTGATTTCTATTTTAAAATGGCCACTTGACTGTTATGTGGAGAAGGGATTGTAGAGGGGCTAGAGGGGAAGGAAGTGGATGGGGCTGTGTAGGACTCAGGATCGGTGATGTGGTGGCTTGATTAAAGTGGCAGCACTGGAATAGGAGAAGGGGACATGTTAGTAGCATGTTTTGGAAGTAGAGTCCGTGGGGTTTGTTCATGGATTAAATGTGGAGAGTGAGGGTAAGAGAATAATTGAGGATGATGCTTCCAACTGAGGACCCTGTCGTTCTACTCTGCATTCCATAAGCGTGTGATAACCCAAGCCTGAGTCTCCAGTGAGGATAGGCAACAGCCTTCACCCACCTTTCATGCTGAGGGGATGCCGGGAGGGCCCTCTCTGCCAAGATTGGGGCTTATTCTATGGGGAACTTATTCTGATGGCCCAACATGATTCAGTGCTTTACAGGAGGCTCTCCTCAGGTGCCCACAAAGATTCTCTTAAGGCACAAAGAGGGTGGGAAACCTTTTCTGAGAGCTGTTTCTTTCATGTCGTGAGGCATAGAACTTTGCATATCAAATATCTTCCAGCTTCTTTCCCTTTCTATTGTCTGATATTTATCCTGTATTTCTATACAGTGGGAGAAAATATTTGCAATACATATAATTAATGAAGAGCTCCTATCTAGAACATATAAAACTTCTCTCTTTCTACACACACACACACACACACACACACACACACACACACACCTCTCAGTAATAAAAAGTCAACACAATAAAAATGGGCAAGACAAAAGAATAGCCATCGCATAAGACGTCCAGTAAGTATATCTAATATCTGAACATCCAATACATATATAAAATGTGCTTAACCTCATTAGTGATCAGGAAATACATAAAGCTTCCATCATACAACCACAAGAATGGCTAAATTAAACAACAACAACAACAACAACAACTGATTTTACCAAGGATTGAGAAGGATGTAAGAGCAACTAGAACTCTCATATGTTGCTAGTGGGTGTGTAAATTGGTACAACCATTTTGGAATACTGATTGCTATTATCTATTAAAGTTGAATTTAGCACACCCTGTGACCTAGCAATTCCATTTCTATTTCTATATCCAACAGAAATGTGTCATATGTGAACCAAACCACATGTAAAAATTGTTTACAATAGCACTATTTGTAAAAGACTAAAACTGGAAATCACCAAATGACCAGCAACAGAGAATAAAGCAATTACGGCTTATTTCTACAATGGATTGCTATGCTGAAGTAGGAATGAAAGAACAGCAGCTACACATAACTGGTATGGATGAATCTCATGAACACAATGTGAAGGGAAAGAAGGCAGAAACCTACTTATCACACCCTCCATTTATATAAAACTCAGAGACGAAACAAATTTATGGTGTTAGGAGTCAGGTTCCTTTGGGGAGGAGAGAGGGAGTAGTGCCTGAATGGAGGGGGCGTGGAGGGGGCTTCTGGTATGCTGGTTAGATTTTTGTTTTGTTTTTAATCTGAGTGATATAGGTGGTAGTTACTTTTTGATGTTACATTGAGCTATACACTTATGATCTGTTCATGTTTCTGTATGTATTTTATACTTCAATAAAACATTAGTGATTTGTGAATACTTAAGATTCTTTTTAAGTCATCATTGATTGTTTGGATCTTCTGTGTCCCTGGAATCAGTTTTTCAAGAGCTTGTTTTGATCTCTTTCTTTTATTCTGCCATTGCATTTCACTTGTCCATCAATTCCATCCATTTCCACTTAAGTTTGAGGGCATGAGGGGCTGTGTAGAAAAGATGTCTGGCAGTTCCATGAATTGAGGGGTTTGTTTACCTTAGATAGACAGGGTGGGGACCCTGGATGTCCCCCAAATACCAGAATGAGGGAGACTTCACATTGACTTCCCTAGTTCTCCTCAGAGAGTTTATTTAATTCCTTTAGCGAAAGAACCCTATAATTTTGGAGGAGAGGACCTAGAGATAATGTGTGGCTCTCTGTCAGTCTAGGGACAAGGGTAGGGACTGGGATATGTGGTGAAGTGGGTAACTCTTCCAGATTAAAACCTTTGAGCTATTTTCCTCATTCCTGCCCTCTGACATACGTTTTCACACCTGGTACACCCTAACTCCTTTTCCACTACAACTTCCTCCCCATGAATTCTATCTAGTTTGAGTTTCCTCTCACTCTGTTTTAATTATCAGAACTTCTCCCTCCCTCTTTCAGAAACTTTTCGAAATCTCTCGTGTTCTGATAATTTCCCTCCTGTTAGTTCTCTGTGATAGTACAGGTTTATACCTTTTCATTTTGCTTTATGTTTTATTGCTTTGGGGAGGAAAGAGAGGCATGTGCTCATCTGGCCATTTTGGTCAAGGAAATTCATTATTTTGTTACTCAATATATTCACACTTAAACATTCTTTCCTGCCTTGTGTGCTAGTGTATATTACATCCCCCATGAGGAATAAAGAGTATTTTACTACCTCTCACTTCCCTTTCCTGCTTCAACTTCTGATTTCTATCATTTCTGAATTGTTAAGGTTTATGTCATTTACATTTTTTCCTTTAATAAAATTAAGCTCTTTTGTTATTGCTCTAAAGACCTCTTTTAAAAATTAAAACCCTCAAAACAGAAGGAACGAAGTCATTTGATTGGGCCCATTTTGAAGGAAAAGCAACTCTGTGTTAAAAATCTTATTGCTGAGAATAGATAGTTTCAAAGGTCAAGGTCCGGTGGATCCTCATTTAGTTATTTTCAGCTTCTTTTACTTCTTCTGGGTAATAATCAGATGCTGCTGCTTTTTGATTCTCATCACATTCTCTTTAAAACTCTTTTTTGGGATTTCTCTTTTACTTCCGTGGATAATATAGTCATATTGAATTCTTGGGTGATAATATTTCTGAGTTCTTGCATGTTTAAAAATGCCTTTTTAATTACCCTTGATTGGTAATTTCACAGAGCAGAGACATTTTGATTCAAATAAATTTCTCTTAGGAAATTGATGGCTTGTTTCTTCTTCTAGCATGTATTGTGGTGATGAGAAGTCTAGTGTCAGTTTGATTCTTATTCTTTGCAGGTAATACGTTTAGTTTGTTTGGAAACCACTGGAGTTTTGAAACTTTCCAGTGTGTGTCTAGAAGTGGATCTTTTTTTTTTTTTTTTCATTAATCTCTTCCTGTACTTGGAGGGCCCTTTCGTTCTTAGGACTTGTGATTTTTTCTCAGCCTGGTGAAAGTATATTTTACTATTTCTTTTGATTATTTATTACTTGTAGAATCTCTCTTAAACTGGAAAGGAACAATCTGGATCTATCTTCCCATCTTTTTGTTCATATTTATATCTCTTTGCATTTTTACTCTATGTCCTGGGATAGTATATGAACTTAAATATCTAGATCACAAACTTGGTCTTTCGCTACATTTAATTTACTATTTAGTCTCTACATATTTTATACTGTCAATCATATTTTTTCTTTTGTATGGCTTTGTCATGGTCTCTGCTCCTTTTATAGTAGCCTTTTCTTCTTCCTTGCAGTGGAGATGACATCATTAAATGTCTTCAAGACTATCAGATCACTATTTTGGCCTTTCCTTGAGCTGTCTCTGTTTCTTCTGAGGTCAGTTTTTCTGTTTATTTATCCTAATTCTTCTCTTTGTTATTCATTTTTTTACAAATATTTGGTAATTTTTGTTTGCCAATTCATATTTATGAATTAATGAATTTACCATTGATTAGCATAGCTATGTAGTTGGTTAGGGGTTTTTTTTTTCTGTATTTATTGCAATTTTGAATGGAAAAAACTTTCCCATTACATTTTCTTAATGGTAATTGCTTAAAGTGTAGCATCTTGGCAATTTTTTGATAGTTCTCTTGTATCCAGACAATTTTCTCAACTATGTTATTACATCTACTACTTTTCCCATTGATTTTCTTAATAAATTATCATTCTTCAATTCATAACTTGTTTCTTTCTAGCTATTTTACCTTTTTTTCCTGTTTCACGTCTCATTGTTTTAATATTTAAGTGCCTGTGTGAAAGATTCTGTGTTACATGTGATATACTTAAGCAATAATATAGAATAATAAATTATAACAATAATTTTATATATAGGTCACTATAATGTTAGTCTTGTTATAAACTATCTGACAACAGTGAAATGTGTCAACTGTTTTTCAGGCAAAGTAAATATTAAGGATTCAGATTTGTTAACTCTCCATTGAATTTTGGTCTTCTGAATAGGGTTGATGTAGAAGTGAGCTCACAAAAGTGTTTTGCTTGTTTTTTAAATGGCTACCTCCAGGAAACTTCCTCTTGAAATTTAGGAATATTCCAAGATGGGGAATCTGGAAAGGACCTTGTGTGTGTGTGTGTGTGTGTGTGTGTGTGTGTGAATTTTTTTTTTCTTTTTTTAAACTATAAGTTTTGGGATACATGTGCAGAACGTGCAGGTTTGTTACATAGGTATACACATGCCATGGTGGTTTGCTGCACCCATCAACCCATCATCCACATTAGGTATTTCTCCTAATGCTAGCCCTCTACCTCTGAACAGGCCCCAGTGTGGGATGTTTCCCTCCTTGTGTCCATGTGTTCTCATTGTTCAGCTCCCACTTATGAATGAGAACATGTGCTGTTTGGTTTTCTGTTCTTGTGTTAGTTTGCTGAAAATGATGGTTTCCAGCTTCATCCATGTGCCTGCAAAGGACATGAACTTACCCTTTTTTATGGCTGCATAGTATTCCATGGTATATATGTGCCACATTTTCTTTATCCAGTCTATCATTGATGGGCATTTGGGTTGGCTCCAAGTCTTTGCTGTTGTGAACAGTGCAGCAAATAAACATATGTGTGCATGTGTCTTTATAGTAGAACAACTTATAATCCTTTGGGTATACACCCAGTAATGGGATTACTGGGTCAAATTGTATTTCTGGTTCTAGATCCTGGAAAGGACCTTTTCTACCTTTTGAAGTTAGTCAGTTATTTTCTCTTGTAGCTACTCATCGTCTTCTCAAAATGCAGAATGCGTACATGTGCCCCGTAATCACTGTAGAGTAATTTGACGGTACTAAGTCTTCACCAGAGTTTTTGGATGGAGTTGCAACCCTGCTCTACCAAATAATTATAGCAAAACAAAAACAAAGCAAATAATAAATCCCACAAACAATCATATAGGCCCAGATTTTATGAGGCAGAATCTGATATTTTACTTTATGAATAGGTAACATGTTTAATTATGCATACTTAAGATCCACGCCATGTTTTTGTTTTGGTTCCAAACCACTTTGAAAAGTATCTACTGCTTATTTTATGAGATGAGTTCTTTGTATAAATTGTGTTACTACTTCTCACTACCTATGTTACTGTGAAATATGGAACAGATATACTTCTTATTTGGCAGATATAAAACCACAAAAAAATATAGTCAGTCACAGTTCAAGGATTAGAACTGGTTTCTCATTTTTCCTAGTCCTGACATGAACAATAAAAACCATATAATTGGATTTTCTTTTTCACTTTGTCTACCAAAGATTTTACTGAGAAATGTGGAGTTCAATTTGCATAATTGTAAGGTCCTTAGCCTGCATATATGCATTCTAAATTTTCCGAGGCCTCAACTTTCTATTGTAATGTACGGCATATTACATGCAGCTCTGAATTTCTAACGTCATTTATATCTTTACATTTTGTTTTTTGAATTACTTTCAAGCCACTTTAAGTACTTTTGGTATTACCAAAGGAAAGAGATAAGAGGAAAGGTAGGAAGGGGGAAAAAAAGAAAGAGAAGGGAAAGGAATGGAAAAGAGTTGGGGAAACAGTTCACATAAAGATTTGACTTTAAAGGAGAGTTTTCCGTTTTCTGGAAAAGTCTTGGCTGTAGCCTACTGCTGACTTAGAGCAGTCTTTCTTCTTCACCTTATTCTCTCTCTTCTCTTCCCTCCTCTTTCTTTTCCTCTTCAAACTATATCGTGACACTTGCCCCCAGAGAGAGATAGGCAGTCCCAATTAGTTCATATTAAGTTATTTCAGTAAGCGCTACTGACAGTTACTGCCATTATTTTATCAGCTCCATTTTCTTTGATAGGAGGGGAATCACTCATAGGCCCAAAGACCAGCATATTGTTCACACAACTGTCTACACAATTTGAATGATCAGGAGAGCCCTTGGGTGGAGAATAGGAGGAAGGAAACTTGCTGTGTCAGGCATTCTCAGTTCTACTATTGATGGGAAAGTTTCTCTACTTTTCTTTCTTTCTTTCTTTTTTTTTTGGTCTGGGTCTGTAATTTCTCATCTGTCCTCATACGCCAGCTCAGGTCCACACACATCTGTTTCACCCAGTTTAGTCTGCCCTGTGTTTGTCCCACGGAAGCTAGCGTAAGTTAGTGCTCTTGTTGCTCCCACATTTGTTACTCTGCAGGCAAACAGCATTTTCAAACTTGACCATGAAACCTATCACTTTCTTGCTTGTGTATTAACACAGTCCTTTTTTTTTAATTACTAAAAGAGTTGCCTACAAAGTGATTTGCTTACTCAATAGCTCAGCAAGTGAAAGATAAATGACTTTAAAATATGATGTTAACGAAGGGTCCAGTCATATTATTATTTGCCTGTTATGTAACCAATTCTTTGTTTTTTTGGCTAAAGTTTTCAATGACACTAAATTTATCTGTAATAAATCTGTTTCTATAATTGCCTTTAAATATTTTAAATAAATAAATAAAAAGAGAAAAGTAGCATCTTTTGCCATTGCATTTGTGTGAGTCACAGCTTATTGTCTGCAGGGGAGCCTTAAAGGCAGGGTGGCCCATGAGGAATGGGAGACAACCTTTCCTCTCCATCCCTTGCCCTGCCTAATTGATCGTATCGGCAGTATTTGATCCAGGGAACCTCCTCCTCCCTGCATAACTATCAGAAGAGATTAACATTGTTATCTTAAGTCCACAGGCAGATAGGACTGGAGTTGCTGAGAACTCCTGGTCTCTATACTCTTGAATGGGACATCACCCTGCAGATTTTCTACCCTGTCTTGCTGACCTTGGTACATGGACACTAGCACTGACTCTGGAACATCAGGCCAAGCCAGGTCTCTGGAAACATCTCTGCTAAAGCCTGCAGATGTTCAGGACTATGTGCTGTGTGCGGTGGCTGGAGTGACTGATGGTGCCAGAACCTGCAAAGAGGTTGGTCCTGTGAGGATGTCACCCAGTGCAGCTGGCCAACATGGAAAGGAAAACGGATGCAAATAGGCTCTCATACCACTGTCTTTCTTTGATTTTGTGCTTCTTGTTGTTCCGAGCGGCAGACCTCCTGCCAGCCAAGTCACAGAGGTCCGAGGGTGTTTTTGAGGGAGTGCCCGGTGTGCCTCTGGTACCTTGATTCAGCACAATGGCTGTTTCTGATTTCTGGATGTGGCTCTTCACCATCTGTTTCAGGCTGCAGCTGTGGCTGGTTTATTTTGTGATAGGAGTTATTACTGTTGTTGGTTTCTCATTACATAATGCTTTACTTATATTCACAAAAACCTAATACCACGATGTGCTTTTGAATAGGATGCAGATTTTGGGGAGGGGGTGTTCAACAGATGCATGGGAACCTCTGGGTTCCCTGGAGAGGGAAGTTCAGAGTTGGGAGAAGAGACCAGCAATAATTCTGCTTTTCCTTCAAGGAGGGGCATATCCATGTGCATGGATGGAGTCGAGCTTCATCATCATCCTCTTTAAAGATAAGTGATGTTGAGAACTTGAAGAAATCTGGAAAATATAAGCTAGTGGAATTCAGAATGTATTTGACAGTGCTCATACATACAGAGGGTGCTGTACTGTATGAAGAATAATCTGCAATCTGCTTTTATACTTTCTTTCTTCTTCTTTTTTTTTTTTTTTTTCTTGAGATAGAATCTCACTCTGTTGCCCAGGCTGGACTAACACTTTTTCTCTTATCTCTTTCCTTTGGTGACACCAAAAGGACTCGCTGCAACCTCCGCCTCCCGGGTTCAAGCGATTCCCCTGCCTCAGCCTCCCAAGTAGCTGAGATTACAGGCACCTGCCACCATGCCCAGCTAATTGTTGTATTTTAAGTAGATATGGGATTTCACTGTGTTGGCTAGGCTGGTCTTGAACTCCTGACCTTATGATCTGCCCACCTCAGCCTCTCAAAGTGCTGGGATTACAAGCATGAGCCACCATGCCCGGCCCTACACTTTATTTGCCTCTGCCTTTCCTGGGACCTGAGAGCACTCTGGAACTGATGGTTCAGCAAACTCTCTAGTAGTAAACCAACGTTTCTTTAGGAAATGCCGCTAACATGGTATAACATATTTCATCAGTATATCATTGATTAGGAGGAGGCTCAAAGAGCTTTTCTTGCATCCCTGGGACAATGTAAGAAAGTCAAGCTTCCTGCTTCCACTTTGCTCTCACTTTTGTCAAATGCCTTGCTATAGCCTGTGATTATTGAAGGCCTTGGAAGGCATTTGGGTCCTGCTTCGAATTCCCGACACTCTAAGACACGTGTGGAGGTCTGACAGGATAAGGGCATTACACCTACACGGGAGAAGACAGTCAAATATTTGTATCATTTGCAGTGAGTTTCTGTTAGGAGCAGAGAGCAAGAGTCAATACAAAAATTGAGCTCTCTATTGGGAAGCCTCATTTTAGGATTTCTTTTCCTGGGTGAGATGATATTTGTATGCTGCACCTGTAGTCAGGTATGCTCTAGACACAGAGTGTATGAGGACGAGGTCAAATTTGGGGTCAAGTTTGGAAGGTCTTGCCAACCTGGTTGATTGTTTAAATGGTAAGCAGACGTAAGTTGTGGGTGAGGTTGCAGGTGAGGTCTGGTGGACGGTCCTAATGCATAAAAAACTTGAAGGTGGTCGGATGAACTATGGGAGCTTTCCTTCCCCAGGGCCACTGTGTGTGAGCAGACCCTGGTCACCAGCCACTTTGCATCTACCACTAGTTTGCTTTTTAACCGAATCATCCATTCTTTTCCACATCATCTCCTTATAGACAAAATGTCCACATGTTGGGAAGAACTGGCTCACATTTCAACTAAATAAAAAGACCTTTTGACATTGGCCAGGCACGGTTGCTCAAGCCTGTAATCCCAGCACTTTGGGAGGCCGAGGCCGGTGGATCACAAGGTCAGGAGATGGAGACCATCCCGGTTAACACGGTGAAACCCCGTCTCTACTAAAAATACAAAAAATTAGCCAGGCGTGGTGGCCAGCGACTGTAGTCCCAGATACGCAGGAGGCTGAGGCAGGAGAATGGCGTGAACCCGGGAGGCGGAGCTTGCAGTGAGCCAAGATCGCGCCATTGCACTCCAACCTGGCGACAGAGCGAGACTCCGACTCAAAAACAGAAGGAAAAAAAAAAAAAGACGTTTCGACATCTAATAATAGTTCCCATAGTACCTACTGCATCCAAGGCGCTGGGCTAGGAACTTTGCATGTATTATCTCTGCAATGCCAGAACATGTTTCACGAATGATAAGGCAAAGGCTCAGATATGTCATAAAATGTGGCCACTGTCACAAGCTAAGGAATCCAAGTGACAGACTCGCAATCCAGGTCTGAATGCAAAGCCTGCCACCCTCCTGCTCCTACACCATTCTGTGCCCCCCACAGCCTCATGCCATGGGTATACCAGCTGAGCTAGTGAGCTCGCGCTTCTTTTCCAATATTTTGCATGAAAACGAGAAGACTCAATAATATCCTAATGTGGGCTAAAAGAAACAAAGGAGCAAATAAAAACCTTGCTAAGTCAACCAGATGTTTGGATTTTAGACTAAAGATAATAGGTTTGCTTCCCTCAAGAAATAGGATTTGGGGAGGAAGGGGTACAGAGCACAGAGTACTTACATTACTATTGATGAGGTGGATTTGTCTATTAGACTGTAGTGCACCCTATGGGGTGAGAGCATCAAGGTGCACTTTTTAATGTTTGAATTGAATGGACCTCCGGCCAGGCAGGGATATTCAGAACCACTGGCTGACATAGCTAGACACTCATAGGACACACAGAAAACAAAGGGGAAGCATTAAATCAATACAGGATGCAGACGTGACCCACTTGTATCTGGTACAGATAAAAAGTGAGTGTATCTGCTGGGTGATGGGCTGGAATAAAGGGAGCAGCTGGGAAAGGCCGTGGAGAAAGTGGACACATGTTGCTGGAACACAGTGGGACTTCTCATGGCCACCGCCCCAATCCGGGCTGCTGCCCAGTAAATACGTAGACTAGTCAATAGGGAAAGTGACCTACCAAGTATCATGGCCAGACTCCTGGATTCTTAGTGGGTTTGTCTTAGTTAGTGGCATTTCCCATCATCAGCTTTATTTCCTTGATATAAAATTCGACTTCACATTTTTTCCTGAAGTTTATTGTGGAGAACTAATTTTAATCAAGTCCGTGGTGCGTAGTCCCACGACTCGGGACCCCACCTGTGTTGCTCTGGGGGCAGCCTCCAAAGCATCTCTTGGATGCCTGTTTTGTCAGCATCTCCTCTTCCCCTCTCAGAGTTGCAGGCAGATGTGGCCGGCAGAGAGAGGTTAAGGAGCCAGCAACGAAGGACAGCTGGGGATCGTTAGCAACAATCAAGGCGCGGCATTAAGAGGCAGCAGGGGTGAGTGTCTTGGTTCTTACATTGGCCTGCCTGAGGAAGCCATCTGGACGGAGGAAATTTGCCTTAAACCTTGGCAAGAGAACTTTGTTCTCTTTGAACTTTCTTTAAAGCCCCAGAGTGGGTGAGCATTTTGTTTAAACTTTCCTTAAAACAAAGAATAGGAGATCCCCTGCAATTAACAACAGGAACCTTCTTCCCCTTTTAACAGATTTGATAGGAAAAACCACAAGGACTGTTCTGATATCCATTAGCATGGTTCAGTTAGCAGGCTGGAAAGAAAGATACAAAGGAGTGGAAGTTTGCAGGCTTGGGAGCACCTAGGTCATGTAAGAAAGGTCTCATCACAGTGCGCTCCATCCTTAAGTCGGACCTTCTCTCGTGTGGGGCCTATCCCCGTTGATTGCAGAGGGGGATTCATTTTCAGCACAATTTCCTGTGTTCACTATTCGTCTTGGCATATGTATGCACGCAGCACTCACAGATAATGGGATTTGCCACTCTGTCTTAAAGTGATTCAGTAGGGAAGTGCATCCTCTCAGCTGTGAGACAGTGTTATGAATGCAGCTACTTCTTCTAGCCCTATTTCATGCAGTTCTTCAAATATCAGACTTCAGCTTAGTTCACAGAGGGATTTTATGACGTCCAGCATTTTCTCTTTGAACCCAAAAGCTACCATTACTATTATCCTGAACACACATATTTATACACAGGAATACGTCCATATGGAGTTCCCATAGGAAAGTTACCTGAGAAAAACCCCAATATCCGGCTGACATGCCTGTGGCAGAAGCCTGTGCATCCGTCTTGCACAAAATCAACTTCCTTTGGCACTTGGGCAAGCTCTTTCACATTATGGGCCCTACTTTCTGTCCTTGTCAGATGTCCAAGTTGGCAGCTTCCTGCTCTAATGCCCTGTTGTTTTCCAGTTGTGAGTAGGAGCCGATGCTAACCCTTGGGCAGTTGTCCTGCAAGCAGTGCCTATTGCTACTCTCCCAGCTCATGCCCCCTCCCCGCCTAGACCATTTTCTCCCTGCCTCTCTGGTCCCCTGCGGCCCTGCCCTTCCGCCTGGGCCACTTCTGCTCTGGGACAGCCATCAGGCCTCTGCTTAGTATCCCTCTGCCACAGCCCTGCATTTCCTCTGTGTTGCCGTTGCTTGTTTCATTCCTTGCCTCTTTGATTAGCCACAAGTCTCACGGGAGTTTGTCATGTCTCCTGTTGAGTCCTCTGTTGCCTAGCACAGGAGCTGCTGCACGGTGGTAGATAAGACTCAATGACTATTTTTTGAATAAAAGGACAAACTGAGAAATGAAAGGATGAATAAAAAGAGTGAATGAATGTTCCTTCACTCATACACATTCCTAAGAGGTGAGTGCAGGGAATCCCTGTGGAGGGGATTACTGCCTCTCTGCAGGCCTGATGTATCTGCTAACCTTACACAGAACTTGAACGAACATTGAAAAATAGCCACCTGATCGCTTCCTCACATGTTGAATGCAACAGGGTGGGGGCTCTGTGGTCAGAGGTGGAGGCTCTTTGGGTGTTCCTCAGCCAGTGTTGCGGGGACTGTAAACCAGAAGTGCCTTCTCTCCTCTAGCAGAAGAGGGGCTGTGAATGGGAGGGGTTTCCGGAAGCCATGGAGGCCCACAGGGGGAAGACCCACATTTTCCTGGCTGTGCTTTCCAGCCTAACACACCTTCTCTATCTGTAGAGAAGAAGTTTGTGTTTTCCCTTCTGCCCTGTAAACACCTCCTACCCATCAGGATTTAGGTGAGTGCATACTGTTTCACCAGGTGGCACAGACGCCAAAATGTTTCATAAGGCTACATAGAGTTTGGGGCTCCTTGTTGCTTTTTCACTGGTCCCTGGTCCTGTTGCTAAACCTGATCTGCTTGATCCTTTAATCCTACCTCAATGCCCAGATTTATTATTAGGTAGATCCTAGTTATAAACCAAATCAGTTAAATATATAATTGGTCTCATTAGTCACTGAAGAAATATCTAAAATAAACATGCATTGATCATTTCATTTCATATGGGACTAAAACTTAATTTCAAATGTATGATTTTTTTTTAGTTAAGAACAACCAACCATAATTTGTCAACTAAAAAATAACACAAGTATGAGCCTGTGTGTATGCTACATATTAGAAACAAACATTCGTGAAAGATTCATATGCTCTGCTCGATAATTGGAATCAAGAGGTCTGAGCTTAAGGAAATAGTTGAAAACACCAACAGAAATGTATGCATAAAGATGTCCAATATAACATTGCTTGTAAGAGCAGAAAACCTAAATACAGCCTAAACATCCTGTATGGATAAGTAATACAGAATGGATAAGTAAATGATAGCACAACCTTCTGAAAAGGAATGAAGCTATTAAAAAGATCTTTAATGTTTTTAGTGATCATTAGTGCTGACAGTAGAAAATTAAGTGTAAAGAGCAGTATACAAATGTATGTACACAAGAAGGTTTTAACTATTCCAGTTACATGCATCAGTGAAGGAAAACACACCATAATGTTAGCAGTGGTTGTCTGGGTGGTGGGATTATGGATGTGTAGTCTCCTTGTCACATTCTCTGAAATTTCTGCAATGGACCAGCATTATTTTAAAGCGAGCACATTTATCATAAGGAAAAAATGATTACGAAACATCCTAAAAGATGTTGTGCCATCGAGCCAAATACAAGATCGTCTCATTACTCTTTGTTAAGAGGAACAAATCATGACTCTTTTTCAAAGCTGCCAAAACCTTATTTGCCAAAAATTACAAAGAAGGTTTTGTAAACATATAAAATAAAAAATCTGCTTTCCAAAGTAAAGGCAGTATTATCATACAATTCTTGCAGGCAATTTCTAAGTGAATTGTGCTCTCTGAGCAAGCTTTTCCTCGGGATCAATAGTCAATAAATTTCATCAGAGTGGACGTAAGCCTAGTGGATGACTAGTTAACAGGGTGTCTTGAAGACAGCCTGCAGTCTTCATCAATGCAAGTTTACTTTGTAGTTTATATCACAATCGCGCAGGATGGGAATAAGGTGATTTGTGTCTAGATTTAGCTATTTGGGGGCATTAAGTGGTGCAGACTTTGGTCATTATGGCCCAATCTGGGATTGCTTTGTTCTCTTGCAAACATTACTTGTGTAGGCAATAGTCAGACAATTTTAAATGAGTGGTGGCCTCCTTGAGGATGGTGAAGCTGTATAATTAAAGGTCTAGGTTCAGGCACATTTAGTTTGATGCAATATTCTTTCTTCCTCTGATGAGGCTAGGTCAAATGGAGGCTTCAGGTCGTGTATAGACATGACTGGTCTCTGCTTCCCATTTCACCGGCATTTCAAAACTACCCATGACCTGCCACAATAGGCATCTCTTTATAAGGGGCAGAAGATTGCAGTATAGAAGAAAAAAGAGAGCTCCATTATTAGGGTTGGATCATGAAATCTCTGACTCTTCTTGTCTAGGTTGAATCCAGTTACATTCATTCCTTTTAAAATTTCCTTCTCTGAATTCTGAAGTGGTACAGTTCTCTCACTAATCTCAATGGAAAGACCACATTTTAAGAGCAGTGAGTGTGGGATGAGAAGGCTGAGTTAAGAAATAGAGATAGGAACAGAGGGAATAAAGGAAGGAAAAAAAACCCCTTGTCTCTCCCTTCCTTCCCTCCCTCCCTCCCTCCCTCCCTCCCTCCCTCCCTCCCTCCCTCCCTTCCTTCCTTTTTCTTTCTTTTTCTTCCTCATTTTTTTCTTTTCCTTCCTCTGTCACCCAGGCTGGAATGCAGTGGCACAATCTTAGGTTACTGCAGCCTCCACCTCCCAGGTCCAAGTGATTCTCGTGCCTCAGCCTCCTGAGTAGCTGGGACTACTAGCGCATGCCAGCATGCCCAGCTAATTTTTGTATTTTTAGTAGAGATGGGGTTTCACCATGGTGGCCAGGCTGTTCTTGAACTCCTGACCTCAGGTGATCTGCCCACTTCAGCCTCCCAAAGTGTTGGGATTACAGGCGTGAGCCACCGTGCCCAGCCAAAACCCTTGTTTACTGCATAACCCTAAACTATACCCAGCAGTTCAGGAATATTCCGTATATCAACTAATACTAAGAGGAGATGATATTTACTGAGCCCTGTACTAGTGGTTTATGGCATTTACTCCATCGAATCCTTGCAGCCACCACTTGAACTATGTTTATTGTTTTAATCCCTTATTTATAGATGAGGACAAAGAAGTGCAGAGTGGCTAAGATGGAGGTTGATTTCCCCCCTAGGCCAGGATATCAAATTATGGACCATACACAAAGAATTAGGCATTTCTAGGAATCATTTGAGGACCAGCATATTGTACATTTAATCATAAGCACTGCAAATCCCAAACTGCCTCCTCATTTCCCTGTCTACAAATGGGGTTAGAGCCTGCCCTACTCCTCAAGGTGGCCAGGCCTAGGAGACTCCAATAGTTTAGACGGTCCTGATGAGATTAGGACCTGAAGCACTTCACCATCTTCGCTTCATAATTGCTTAAGCCAGCCAGGCATGCTGGCTGACACCTGTAATCCACCACTTTGGGAGGCAGAGGCAGGTGGATTGCTTGAGCCCAGGAGTTCGAGACCAGCCTGAACAACATGGAGAAACTCTAGCTCCACAAAAAATTAAAAAATTAGCCAGGCGTGGTGGTGGATGCCTATCATCCCAGCTGCTTGGGAGACTGAGACAGGAGGATTGCTAGAGCCCAGGTGGTCGAGGCTGGAGTGAGCCAAGACTGTGCCACTGCACTCCAGTCTGGGCGACTGTGTGAGACCAGATCTAAAAAATAAAAAAATAAAAAAAAATTGCTTAGGCCAAGCCAAGGAATAAACAAGAAAGAATGGCTGCAGTTTTGCTGGAGTAGGGTAATTCCCTCCGGCGTGTGTCTTTCCTCCGTGTTCCTAAGAAACAGTGGGAAAATCCAGATGGAAACTTCTATTATCACCATCTGTTTCAGCACTGCCCCTGTTCTCTTGTGGTGGGCCACCCCTGAGACAGCAAGACCAACCCTTTCTCTTCCTCCTCCTCCTCCTCAGCCTCCTCAAAGTGAAGATGATGAGGATGAAGACGTTTATGATTAGCTACTTCCACTTAATGAATAGTAAATATATTTTCTCTTCCTTATGATTTTCTATATAACATTTTATTTTCTCTAGCTTACTTTATTGTAAGAATAGAGTGTATAACACATTTAACATATGAAGTATGTGTTAATTGACTGTTTATCTGTAAGGCTTCCAGTCAGCAGTAGGCTATTAGTAGTTAAGTTTTGGAAGGTCAAAAATTATACAAGAATTTTCGACTGTGCAGGTGGGATGGGGGGGTTGCATCTGTAACCTCTGCGTTGTTCAAGGGTCAACTGTATGATGAAAAACAAAAAGGAACGTTTATCAAATTGAAGCTAGTAAATGTTGCCTGTAAAATGTCCTGAGAGTTACCTTTTCTTTGAAACTAAGAGGTGAAGAGAGCAAATGTTAGATGTTAAGACCACAGTAGCTCGAGCTGTGACTTTCTAGTTGGTATAACTGGAAGTATGGGGAGACAATCGAATGGACTAAAGTCAGACACCAGCCCCAGCGGTACCTGTCTCACACTGGGGTATGTATGACTGAGCAAAGGAGAGAGTCAGGGCTGCGTATCCCAGAGCCTCAGCTGCTGCATGAGCAAGCGGAACCTTCTTCCGGTGCACTGTGTGTTTCTCACAGTTTTTTTTTTTTTTGAGACAGACTCTCACTGTCTCACCTAGGCTGGAGTGCAATGGCACGATCTCAGCTCACTGCAACCTCCACCTCCCAGGTTCAAGTGATTCTCCTGCGTCAGCCTCCCCAGTAGCTGGGATTACAGGTGTGCACCACCACACCTGGCTAATTTTTGTATTTTTAGTAGAGATGGGGTTTCATCATGTTGGCCAGGCTGGTCTTGATCTCCTGACTTCAAGTGATCTACCCGCCTCGGCCTCCCAAAGTGCTGGGATTACAGGTGTGCGCCACCGCACCCGGCCTCCTCACAGTTTTTTCTTTCACGATAGTCCAAACTAGCCTTTGTGGAATATTCTGATATAAAACTTAGGAAAAACATCAAACTATATTTCACATAAGATCGAAACAGTTTTTCCATGTCAGGCACATTTTGTTTCACTGATGCTAGTAAAAAGAACCATGAACAGCTTTAGTCACTGAAGAACAGCTTACAAAAAACAGTCTTTAAGTCAATATATTTAACTGAGTTCTCAATACAAGTTTAACATACACTAATTAGAAAACGAAGCTCTGTGGTCTATTATTTTAAGAGACAGTAGTTCTAAGTTCTTGCCTACCTGTCTTCAATTCCTTTAGGAATTTAAAAATCAAGTTTAGTTTTCAGCCATAGTGATGATAAGGCTATCATCACTCCCTAAGTAAAGACTTACACAAGTATATATGAGCTTCGTTCCAAACCGAACTTGCCCATTTTCTCCAGATTTAAAGTAGGATGCTGTGTTTGTTCCAAGAATTGCAGTTCACGGCAAAAGAACAGCTTCTCTTCTCCAGAGTAGGAGAATTAACCAGTGCGTCTGCTCCCAACAAGATGCAGGAGGACGCAGCTGGGCCTGAATCCAACTTCACTTGCTGCCACTTTTAGTCTGTGAGGAAGTGTTATTTGAAGGATGATTGCTCATGTTGAGTTTCTCCTGCTGTTGGCTTTGAATGTTCCCAATCATTTCGTTTATTTTATCGATTCTTTTTTCTTCATTTTCATGCTGACGGTCCCATAGATTGTGAAATCAACAATCTAGCAACCTCAGGGACCCCGTGGTGAGTTGAAGGCCTGCGTCCTGGGAAACATGGCTGACTGGATAACAATGGAGGAAGGAGAGGGCCTTGGCCTAGATGCCAGGGGTTTGGCTGCTCCTCCTTGCTCCTAGGAAAACTGATTACCTTCTGGGGGGTGAGCAGGGGCTCAGTTTTATCGTCCCTAAAATGAGGGTTTGGGCCCGATGTAGATTTTCTTCTCCTGTAGAGTCATATGAGTAAAATGTACTTTACCACACAGTAAAATTCTGGCTGGTTTGTTCCTATCTTTTGTCACGGAACTCTACTCCTCAGCCCTAGCGTTTTTATCATCCTTCACTAATTTTTAAATTTTATTGTTATTTTTGTTGTGCTTTTGTAGCTTTTTTTTTCTGCTCGATGACTCCCCTTCCACCTCTTCATTTTTCCTGCTCTCTTTTCTCGTCCTCTTAGTGTCATTTCCTTTTTTATCTCCTCAGTAGAAATGTTCACCTCCCTTCTCCTCCTCTCCTACACTCCTCCCACCACCGCACCACTATTAAGAATGCCCTGGTACAGCTGGGCATGGTGGTTCACACCTGTAATCCCAGTGCTTTGGGAGGCCAAGGCAGATGGATCACCTGAAGTCAGGAGTTCGAGACCAGCTTGGGCAACATGGTGAAACCCCATCTCTACTAAAAATACAAAAATTAGCTGGGTGTGGCGGCATGTGCCTGTAATCCCAACTGCTTGGGAGGCTGAAGCAGGAGAATCGCTTGAACCTGGGAGGCGGAGGTTGCAGTGAGCTGAGATCACGGCACTGCACTCCAGCCTGGGTGACCGAGCAAGACTCCATCTTGAAAAGAAAAAAAAAATGCCCTGGTACATTGAGGAGTGGGGAAGGATGGGGAGGTTGAGGAAGCTAAAACATCAACCACCCTGCACTTTGCTTGCCTGCATACTGGGTTCCCTGACAGCACTCGCTACAGAGGTAGCACCCTCTTCAGTGGGCTCTCCCACGTCCACGTGCATGCCTGTTTTGAATTCCCTAGGTCCAGTCAAATCATGAGCACTCCCCCTCCTCTTTCCTGCACTCTTTCTGCTACTGGGAAGCATGTCACTATTAATTATTCTGTCTCAAGCAGAGAATCCTGGCATCCAGAGCACTTCCTTCCTTACTTCTGCTTGCTTGAATGGTAGCTCGGTTCATCTTTCATCTCTGCCCCTGACCGAGTCATTCTTTACACTGTCCCTTGTATTCTTCTCTTCAAATTCTATCTCACTACATTCCTCCAGACCGATTGCTACAATGGAAAGTTTCCCCCTTCCTGTCCAAAAACCCATATTCCATTTTTCTTTCTACTTCCTCCTTAAAATCATCTGTAGTCTTGAACTGACCTTCTCAGTGAGTAAGGGTTGTAAACAGGACCATAAGTGTACGCCAGTGTTATTGGGTCTTCGGGTGGGCTAATCTTCCTGCCTGGGCCCAGCTCCTGGCCGCTGACCGTGCAGTTGTTTCTCTGGGATGTAAACCTAACAGCTCTGGGGCGCCTGCCAGCATGGATTCTGTTCCATGGGCTGACTGTTGGTGGTCTCCAGGAACCCAGACAGGACTTGGCTCACACCCATTCTTAGTCGCAGTGCTCTACTCATTGCAACCAGGTGATCTCTTGCAGAATGTGCGTATACAAACTGCTTTATAGAGCAGGGTCTCCCAACTCATCAGGGGAAACCCTTGTCAGTAAAAACTTAAAAACATGTGCCTCCAGTGTATCTCTTTTTATTTATGGATGAAATAGATGCATGTTCTACTGCATGGAAATATGATACATTTTATAAAACATACATAACATATAACTTTTAGTGGTGGCATGAGCTAAGGCTGCCATAAAAATGTTTTAAGCATAATTTTTATTTTATGTAGTTCAATAGTACAAAAGACCTTTTTGCTCTTGCTGAGATAAATACTGTGAATAATATTTTTAATGAGAGCAGTGTGGTTTAATATGTCAGTTCTGATGAGGTCACCATGGTTTTTATCTCATAATGTGGATGATGAAAGAGAGTAGAAGTGTTGACTTTGCCAGTTTCTTGTTGTTTGTTGATCCTCATAGTATTTGTCTTCTTTCCAATCCAAAAATTTCTTCAAAGGAAATTTTTGGGCCATCTGATTGTTTTGAGAAGACTAGTTTAGTTTAAACTAGATTGTATGAGCTGTAAGCCTACTTAACCAGGCACATGTGAGCTGCAATGCATTGCAAGCCCCTAGGCCCACTGTCTACCAAGGGAACCCTACCACTGGGAACCCTTCTTGAGCCATCATTGAGGGCAGTACTCTCCTAACATATGGATAAGATGAGGAAACCAGTGTCTCTGAGGAGGCCAGTGTTGATTATATAGTAAATACTGGGAAAGCTTAACTTAGAAAAGTATTTTTTTAGATCAAAAAACTATAAATAGAGGTTTTAATGCTTTCTTTCCACACCTCCGTGGGTTATGTCGTGTACTTTGGAGACCACTGATCTTGTCACTGCTTCCTGACAAATTCTGAATCTAACACATTCTAGGAAAACTTTCTCCTTTTTCACGACCCTTCCCGTGGTGTCCCTGGTTCTAGTTCTTAGGCATAACTGTTCTCAAGAAAATATCGACAACAGTTTTCTCAAGACTTCCCAAACTCTTCAGCCCTTCCCAACCCTCTTCCTCAGGAGCTCTCAAATCAAATGTAATCGTATATGGTTAAATATTTTTTTCTCAGCTTAATTGACTTGAATTTACTTTAGAAGATTGATGGGTGGAGAGGGAGTGTTTAGCACGTGCCTGGTGCTTTATGGAGCCCATCTCACGCCATCATCAACAGCCTGGATGAGGCAGATGTCACATGAGGCCCTGAGGCTCAGAGATGTTCAGTAATTGGCCAAGGTCTTGGTCTCTTTGACAGCAAAGTCTACTCATGTTGACTTCTATCAGGGATTTAGTGATGGGGAGAATCTGGCTGGGGCATCTCACCAGGGGCTGACATGGAAGCATTAGTTTCTGACAAACCTCAGGTCAAGATTTTTTTTCCAGGGAAGCTTATCTATCAATCCATCCATCCATCCATCCATCCATCTCTCAATCCATCCATCCATCCATCCATCCATCCAACAAAAATGTTTTACTTACCATGACCCAGGAATGGCGGTAGGCACTGGGGATGTGACCTTCAGGGAAACACCTAGGAAGTTAAGATGAAGAATGTTGGGGTGAGAGAGTGGGGGTAACTGTCCGGGTAGGGGGTTTTGAAGCCACAGGAAGAGCTGTAGAAGGAGGGAGATGAGGGTCAGGAATCAGAGCTTAGAACAGCAGGTTGTTGGGTTGTGGTGTGTAATTTAAGATGAAAGCTGTGGGCAATTTTTGGAAGTTGGAGATCCACCTGAATGTCCTGCTGGTTCCATGATACATGTGTAGGCCAGGGCGTCTAAGTTCTGGGCAACATCTGAAGCTGCTCTTTGGGCCCTATGACTTTCCCCAGTTGCTCATAGCACCTCTCTTGAGCTGGAAATACAAAAAATGCTACTTTTGTGCTTGCCCTGTTGAATTGATGTATATTTGGCTAAAGGTCTTTGCCTTGTAAGGTACAGTTGTATCATTTATAGCTGATTAAGATGAGACCCTTGAAAATAACCATCACTTTATTTTATGATACCGGCTACTTTCTGAAAAGCAGATCAGTTTACACAGTATCTTTGCTAGAAAGCTAACCCAAGTTAGTTTGAGGCCTGCCTATCATAACATCTGCTTGGAGGCTCTCTGGGACCTTTTATTCTTCTCTCTTCCTCAGATGTTCAGGAGGTTCACAAAGTTAGTCATCCGGATGTCTAAATCCAAGTTTTTGACAATAACTTGGAATTGTCTACAAGAATTGCTTTATAACATGAACATGGCAGAGAAGGGTTTCTGTCATGACAAACTCCATAAATACAGAGCCTCATCGGTCACATTTACCATTGAACCCCTTGAGCCCAGAATAGTGCCCGGTACATAGCAGGTGTTCAATAAATATTTTGTTGAAAGAATTAATAAATGAGTTTTTAAAGATAGAGAATAATGAGTTATCTTTTATTTTGTCCAATGCGGTTGGTGTCCATCAGTTTTTTTTTTTCTTTAAAGAAAATGTTAAGCAGTTAAGGAACTGTTTCACCATTTTAAGTTGAAAAAATTGTGTGTGTGTGATTTTGTGCTTAACTTGGTTTTGGTCACAGAAGATGAGTCCTTGAAGGTAGATCTACAGCGCTGGCCACAGCTGAGATGCATGCCCACACTCTCAGACCAGACTTGGGCAAATCTCTTTTTTTGTCTACTGCAAGTGTTGAATTATCTTCTTTGAAGTGTTAATGGGCAATATGCCAAATGTGTTGTATGGGGGACATCTTTTTTATTCATTTATTTAAAAAATCTCTATGTGTTTTTTAGGGAAATGCAAACCATAAGTTTCTGATTCATTTACACATAACTCATCAAAATGTGGTTTTGTGAGCACTCTTTGGTATGCGGGAAGCCTTATGATCCTTTTTACTACACTGTTCCAACCTTTTCCCTTCCTAGAAACAGGGAGTTATATTTGGCCAAAAATAGGTACATAAATAATTATGCAGCAAAATACTTAACCTGGATCCAAACTCCAATAGTTGAGGAGGCTTTAAACTTGAGAAAATGTTGCCACAGCTCATTACATTTTCTCTCATCAACTGTTGTTATGAAAGCCCAAAGAGGACAAGGGAACAATGTGCTGGCTATGGCTTGGGAAGCTTTCTGGTTCTTTTGAGAGAGTTCTTGGAAAATCTTTTTAAAGGAAGCGAATATATGTGGCTTCCAATGGATGGTTTTTGGTTATAGATAGGATAGTCAAATATTAGTTTTTCCTCTTTGTACTTGAATATTACAATTTTTTTCAAGTAGGGGTGGATAGTATTATGACATATATGTGCTGATTGCTTGCAAAGTTTTGGTATCTGAGGAAATGAACGCAATATATATGTTCTTCTGTTTTTTTTTCTCCATTATTTGGGCAGAAGTTTTCAGACCTCAAAATAAGTATGCAAGATTGCTAAGGCTATATATAAATCCCATGGCTACTATAAATATAGAAGAAAATATTTTAAAATAATACTTACATGCAGTTAATACACAAATTATATTTCTTCTCAGAGATTTTTTTAAAAATTATCTTTAAAAACAATTTATCTTTTTTAAAAAGATAATCACTATCAGAATATTTTGTCATCCTATTTTCTAAAACCCAAATAAAATAAACAAAAACAACTAATGTGAGAAACTGAGACATATCCAGAAATGAAATGTTCTGAGTTCCAAAGTTGTAATTTTACAATACACATGGCTGATAAAAGTATCATACACCTTGTTAGGTTGCATATAAATGTGTTTAGACCTCATACTAATTTTTGGATCTTGGTGAACACACATTTACCCCATTTTCTGTAACAAATTAGTCTAAATGCTGAGCTGGCAAGCAGCTGCCATGAGTTGCATGAGAAAAATAACTCCAGAAATGAAAAAATGTTATTGGTTCCCTAAATACTGGAGGTCAGGACTTTGAGAAGACAGGAAACAAAGTCTTTGGCTTTGGGGTCTTGCCAGGAGGCCTCATCAGTTTCAGCTGTGGATAAAGGCCTCGTCTAACCCCAGGGGTTTTTTCTGCCTCTATGTAAGTGATCATGGACAGATTTCTTCTAAGGAAATCACTGGAAAGGCATCAGAAGATGACATCAACTCTCTTCAAATGTCCCACCTCATGTCATTCAGAGGGCATTTTCTTTTTGATTACCTGTAGTGAACTGGTTTTCCCCAGCCCATCATCCATAGGATGGGTTTTCCCCACCCTATGATCCAATAAGGGTCAGCTTTTCAGATTGGAGAAAGGACCCACGGGAAGATAAAAGAAGGCTACGTTTCCAAATCCACCACTGACTTCCATGAAAGAAAGTGCATCTGCTTTGTTCAAGAACTTTTCTTGAAAGGACAATAAGATATGGACTGGCTGTACTCCACTCAAAGGGACAGACACAACAAATTCAAAATATTCAGAACCTCAATGTCTTTCTTAAGGAATGCCAATACTTGAAGTCGACTAGTGTCTTATGACTGATTCAGGCAGTTTTGAACATTGTCACATTTTACTCTAGTTCAGTGCTTCAAATGAGATTCATATTCTGCTTTCGTAACTAAAGACAGGTCAAGCATCTCAATCAAGCATTATTGTATAGACCTTGCCAAGAATGGACACCTCCACCCACCTTCAGGAAAGAGCTTTTTCTGGCTACTTTTTCTACCATTTCCAGATGACAACAAAATATCCTTAATGCTGTGACATATTTACTGCAACTCAACCATCCAGTCAAATTCATTGGGGGATAATTCCTAGAAAACTGAGAAAGTCATCAGTTTGTATTTACCTTCCCTTGACTGGTAACATTCCTGTCTCGGGTTCTTGATGCAGAGAAAACTTGGATCAAAGTGAAATAACCTCTTCCTACAGATAGGACCATTTCAGAAATGCAGTGCCAGGCATTTTAGGATTTCAATAATTTTAAAAGATAATGAATCTGTGGAAAATGGAAAATTGTTAGCTGTTAGGTATAAACTAAGAAATTATAATGTCACAAAGGATGAGAGTTTTCAGAAGTGGAATTTCCCAAAATGGTGAAATTTATTCCTTATCAGCCCTCTCTCTTTTTCCCTACCCTGTCCTATAGCACCAAGTCACCAGAACTTAGAATGTGGAAAAAGAAGACTGTGTTTGGGGCAGAGTCAGTCTTGTTCACCTTTCTCCTATTGGAACAGGAGTGATTCATGCCTTCCTCTGCTGTCACACTGTCAGCATCCACTAATCATAGCCCCATGATCACAGGACTTGTGCACATAAACAATTTCCAGGAGGTACAGAACAGCCCAGGGATCTCTCAGGCATAAACACTAGTTATTCTGTAATTCATTATACTCCCTTCTCTATCCTTTTGACATGTGCTTGAAATAATAGCTTTCTTTAAAACGTTTGAACATGTCAGTGGACGTAGGCCCTTTCGCTGTCTTTGGTACATACATGTTTGTTTCACTACGTCCCCTTTCTTTGAAATGATCATCTTTGGCTGTTCTAGTGAAGCCCTGTGGATTTGCGTCTTAAAGAATATCAGGAGGATTCAGTGATGGCGTTTCAGACACATGCTAGATCCTCTTGTCCTTTGCATTTATGTTTCGGAGGAACCGGGGCACTACAGTGAGGCCCTTTACTGCTATCATTAATCAGACTACATATATTTGTTTTTTTTGTTTTTTGTTTTTTACACTAGTAAGTTAGGTCATTTAACTCCCACTTCCTCTCAAACAGGTGTCTTCAGCAAACTAAGTTCCTCCAGTCAGCCTGCTTACTTGAGGCAGGAGTCAATAACTTCTAGTTACTCTGATATCATTAGTTTCTTTACTCAGCCAATATGTGTTTATTGCATGTTTACTGTGCCACATATTGCAATAGGCATTAGAGATTCAACAGTGAGTGCGACAGTTACTTGAATCTAGACTTCCATAGGAGTCTAGAATCAAGAGGAAACATTTATGATTTGAAACCACAGTCATCCAGTTTCTGTAGCTTCTCTTGTGTTGTTACAATAAGGACTATAGATTTTATAAAGTCTTTAAATAACATTGAACTTGAAACATAGAAGAAAAATTATCTATACTCACATGTCTGAGCTATGTGTCCTCAGCGATTAGAAAATGAGAAGATTGGCCGGGCGCGGTGGCTCAAGCCTGTAATCCCAGCACTTTGGGAGGCCGAGACGGGCGGATCATGAGGTCAGGAGATCGAGACCATCCTGGCTAATACGGTGAAACCCCGTCTCTACTAAAAAATATAAAAAACTAGGCGGGCGAAGTGGCGGGTGCCTGTAGTCCCAGCTACTCGGGAGGCTGAGGCAGGAGAATGGTGTGAACCCGAGAGGAGGAGCTTGCAGTGAGCTGAGATCCGGCCACTGCACTCCAGCCTGGGTGACAGAGCAAGACTCCGTCTCAAAAAAAAAAAAAAAAAAAAAAGAAAATGAGAAGATTGCCTCTCATCCCAGCACTTTGGGAGGCCAACGCGGGCAGATCACTTGAGGTCAGGAGTTCAAGATCAGCCTGGCCAACATGGTGAAATTCTGTCTCTACTAAAAATACAAAAATTAGCCGGGTGTGGTGGGTGCATGCGTGTGATCTCTGGGAGGCTGAGGCAGGAAAACCACTTGAACCCAGGAGGTGGAGGTTGCAGTGAGCCAAGATTGCGCCACTGCACTCCAGCCTGGTAGACAGAGATAGACCCTGTCTCCAAAAAAAAAAAAAAAAAAAAAAAAAAAAAAAGAATACTCTGTCAAGTGGAAATGCAGATTTAAAATGTACACAAATTGATTTTATGATTACAAATAGAAGAAAAGCAGATGCATGGGGGAAAGAAAGCTAGAGGAAACTTGGCCTAATACAGAGATTGAGGTCATGGGACTTGTTGGTTTTTTTATTCTTTGTCTATTTTCCAAAATTTAAGTCATGTTATTTATGTTACCTTTATTCAAATTATCAATAAAAATATATCGAATTGAGTTGTTCTCCACAGCTGCGTTGAGGCTCACGGTGGGTTTGGGAGTGAGTGGGAGGAAGGGTGGGGTCAGAGCTAGCAAGCAGAACGGGTTGCAGCAAGCACTCCCTGAAGCTGCCCACCAGGAGGGGCAGCTCCTGAGAGGCTGTGTTCTGCAAAGAGCTTGGTAGAAACATTTGTGAGCAGAAATCCTAATAAGGAATCCCTTTATTCATCTGCTTCTTCAGCTGAAACAGGAGGATAATTTGTCTGACTTCCTTGCGGTGTTGCTGTCAGTACAATTGAGTTCGTGCACAGGAAAGCGCTTTGTGCACCAAACACCCTATATGGTGTTGGTTACTATCATTTTATGAATAATAACAATTTATTTGAATTTGGTTTCCTTATTTGAAAAATAGCAATAAGTTTCTGTCCTGCTTACCTCACAGGATTATTGTTAGAATCAATGAAATAATGTATGTAAATGAGTTTTGTTCACTCTAAGTGAACAGAAATAAGAGCTACAGAAATAAAAGTTACAGAAATAAAAGCTGTTATTTCTGACTGCACACCTGGTTCCCAAGGTATCATGAATTTCGGAGTAATGCGGAGGCCTGGCTTTACAAAATGGTGCCCATTTCAAGCTTCTGGGGTCACACTTTGTCTGTGGCAGAGAAAGACAAATCCTAAAAAGGTTTTTCTTCCAGATAGTGTTGGGCCAAGGTAAGAAGATCCTGTTTATGTCAACGAAATAACTTGTTTAAGCGGAAGACTTCAGAGCCAAGAGAAGAATGTGCAGTCAAGACAATCTGCCACAGTGTGAACAACCCGTCTGAGGACGATCGGGCTGACTGTGCAAGCTGATGAAGGAACATGGTACCACTGTCCTCATCCTCTGGAAACAGGGAACAGTCACTTTCAATGTGCTCGAAAATGTGTGGAACATAAGGAAACTACCAGCATGCCAACTTTTGAAATTTCAAGATATTGCTCAATCAGAAATCAGGAATGAATGGGAAAAAACAATCAATTTAAAGGAATTAGTAGCCATTTAAATAGGTGACATTCTGCCAATTTTTTCCCCTGAAATATAGGTCCAAAATAGAAGGCTCTCAGAAGTTCCTGTGACTCTGTGAGTAGTAGGTTAGAAAGAAAACATGAGAATGAGAAAAAAAAATGACCTTCCTAAGGCTTTGGCACTGAATACCATTTGCTCTCAAGACACAGTATCAGTGCAGCAGTTACGCATGCAGGAAAAATATGGATTTTTGAGCCTGATATTTGGCAGGTCTCAATTTGCTTATAGACATAACTGGGAAGACAACAATTTGGAAGGCACCATTTTGATTAGTTGCTTCTGTAGAACGACAAGAGATCTGGTGATTGCATGTGTTTAGTAAGCGAGATAGAATGCAGGTGAAACTCTTCCTTTAGAAAAGAAAACAGCAGTTGTAACATTTTACATTAACTAAAGAGAGTAAAGTATGCAGATACATAAAAACTTGCACATGTATGTAAGAAAATCCCTTCTCAGGACTTCCTGAAGTGAGTCACTTCCCCTCCTCAAGAGCTCCCCACCCTCACATGAGACCTGCTTATTCCAGTGAGGAAGCTCTTGGACTCTTCAGTTTTACACGAACACAGTTTTCCTAAGAAGTCTGTGTAGAATCAAACCCAGCCACAAAAGGGAAAAGAACATTAAAATTGAAAGGAGTTGGGAGAGGGAATGGAGGAAGAAGGAACTTAAACCAAAAATCCATTTTAAAAGAATGAATATACTTGACCAGATCTCCTTTTGTGACAAAATAAGGAATCACAGGAACCAAACTGTATAAAGCACGAAGAGTTAGTAGTGAATGGTTATGTCAGCCTCAGGTGGGATTCAAACCTTGGCACCAGCTCACTCCCTGTGTGACCTTAAACAGCAGTCATCCAGTCGACCCCCAGTTTATCTGTAAATTATAGGTTACTGATGATTAAATTAGATGTCTAGAAAATGTTCAGGACATCAATATATCTGATAGATTGTAATGTATTGATCAATGTATACATCGAAGGCATCATATTCAAGCACTTTGAGGGATCCAGAGTGGTTACATTCGTAAGTTTTGGTGAATTGGATCAATTTTGTGAATTGGATCACATTTTGAGAGATTCCTGCATCAACTGGCTATGAAAAGGATTCTTCCTATATAAATTGACATATAACATTTGTATTTACCTCCTATTATGTAGGTTTGTAAATCAGGATTTTAAAAATCTTACTAGAATACATATTTAATTGTAGTATTAAAAACAGTTTTCTGCCAGGCACAGTGGCTCACACTTGTAATCCCAGTACTTTGGGAGGCTGAGGCAGATGGATCACCTGAGGTCAGGAGTTCGAGACCAGCCTGGCCAATATGGTGGAACCCCATCTCTACCAAAAATTGAAAAATTAGTTGGGCGTGGTGGTGCACATGCCTGTCATCCCAGCTAATTGGGAGGCTGAGGCAGGAGAATCGCTTGAACCTGGGAGGTGGAGATTGCAGTGAGCCAAGATTGTGCCACTGCACTCCAGCCTGGGCAATAGAGCGAGACTCTGTCTCAGAAAACAAACAAACAAACATTTTTCATTTTATATTTATTCTCAGCATGATAAAATACAATTATGTTATCCAACTAATTTATTTTGTAATTGTTGGCTAGTAAGGCCCAGAGAGGTTAAATGGCTAGTACTAGGTAGTGGCAGACCCCTAAATCAACTTTATTAAGAGATAATATTTTTCTATTAAAATATCTTAAAAACAATTTCCACTATATAAGATTTTCTCTAGGCTCTTTGTAAATGTTCATAACATGTAGCTAAGAGCAGACTTTTTGCTCTATGAGAACTTCACCATTGGATTTATATAATTTTCCAAGAAAACTCCCTTTCAAAAATGGTCTACAGCAAGTAATATAAAAGTGATTTTTTCTTCTTTAAAGAAAATTCCCTTTAGAAAAGAAGGAAGTGCACCAGGACAAAGGCAGCCAACTGAGATCAGTGACTCAGTCTGTTCCATAAATTATAGCTCTGAAGTCAGTTTGAATGAGTGCTCACATTTCCAAAAACACAGACTGTCGTGGCACCTAAGGGTGTCGAAATTGCTACAGAGGCAATTAGCTTTATAAAACAGAAAGAATCACTAAGTGCATGAACCCTAAGGTACATGCCGGCCCAGAAATACATATTTCAACAAGGAATTGCCAAAGGGCAATGGTGCATTGAGAAATCCTCCCCTACTCAGTGGTGAAAGTTAAGTCTGTGGTATGTACAGATGAGGGAAGCTTGTCTGCATGTGACCTAGGTTGAGGGGAGAAGGTAGAGAGTGTGTGGAATGGTCAGCGTGCCATGTTCTCCTGAGCCAGAAGAGTCTAATGGGCCCAAATTGTCTGTTTCTATCCAGGGTGTTCCTTGGGCGTTTTTTTCAAGACCACAGACCATAATCCCTGGGAAACTCTCACTTAAGTGAGTGCTCTTGACAATGAGGAAAACTAGGTGAGAGGCTGAGAGCTCATCTGGACAAGTCTGTGGTTGGTACAATGAGAGCATAGTTATGTTGGGAAGAGGTGTTCCCTTGAGACGTCTAATCACACATTAAAAAAAAAACAAGGCCGGGCGCGGTGGCTCAAGCCTGTAATCCCAGCACTTTGGGAGGCCGAGGCGGGTGGATGACGAGGTCAGGAGATCGAGACTATCTTGGCTAACATGGTGAAACCCCGTCTCTACTAAAAATACAAAAAACTAGCCGGGCGTGGTGGCGGGCGCCTGTAATCTCAGCTACTTGGGAGGCTGAGGCGGGAGAATGGCGTGAACCCGGGAGGCGGAGCTTGCAGTGAGCCGAGATCACGCCACTGCACTCCAGCCTGGGAGACACAGCGAGACTCCGTCTCAAAAAACAAAACAAAACAAAACAAAACAAAAACAAAAAAACAAAAAAACAAAAAAACAAAACACTCTGTTCCTTAAACTTTCCTCTTGGAAACTTGGCCACAACAAAACATGGATGTTAGAACCCTCTATGAGAAGTCCTTGGCCAATTCTGTGGATGTATTTTCACAGAAGGCTTGTCAGTCTCACTCTCTCTACTACCGTGCTGTTTCCTGTGTCTCCCAGCTCCTCTAGTGCTCCATCCACACCATGGCTGTCTGTCTGATCCTTGCCTACCGATGCAGTCTTCCTGGCGCTCAGAGTCTGTAGGCTCAGTCACTGCCTTAGGTGCAGAACTTGTCTATTTCAGTTACCTTTTCTGCAACTGAGAAAAACACAGTAATTTCTGCTTCATTCTCCAATCCACAGAAGCTATCATCTATGGAGCAGAGCTGTTTGCCTCATGTAGCAAAAGCAACTGAGAACCCTGTAGGAAAAGTACGTTTGAGTCTCCTCCTACTGCTAGTGTGATTTCAGGGTATGATTTTTTTTTTCTCTCATGTTTTCCATAGTAGTTTCATTTAGAAATGCCTATTAGAATGAAGTTCTGCCATGTCTCACTAATAAGCATGCAGGCCCCTTGGGAATTGAAGCCCACCTTTTACTTGTCATGTATCACATGGATCCTGCGTAATGAATGGAGCCTCTTCAGAGTATACTTTGTGGCTGATGAGTTAGAGAAATCTGAGACTATAATAAGCTATTCCCTCTTGAGTCTAATGTCCTCCCCTATTTCACCATTTCTATGGTAGTTATTTTAAATATCTGAGAAAAGGTAGTAGGTTTATTTCCTTTAAAACATAATCTGATAATGAACTCCTCCAGTTGGTTGGCCCTACCCCTTCTCCAGCTGCCCCTTCTCCTCCTCCAGCTGCCCCTTCCTCTCCTCCAGCTGCCCCCCTTCCCCTCCTCCACCCACCCCCCTTCCCATCCTCCAGCTCCCCCCTTCCCCTCCTCCAGCTGCCCTTTCCCTCCTCCAGCTGCCCCTTCCCCTCCTCCAGCTGCCCCCTTCCCCTCCTCCAGCTGTCCCCTCTTCCCCCCTCCTCCAGCTGCCCCTTCCCCTCCTCCAGCTGCCCCTTCCCCTCCTCCAGCTGCCCCTTCCCCTCCTCCAGCTGTCCCCTCTTCCCCTCCTCCAGCTGCCCCTTCTCCTCCTCCAGCTCCCCCCTTCCCCTCCTCCAGCTGCCCTTTCCCTCCTCCAGCTGCCCCTTCCCCTCCTCCAGCTGTCCCTTCTCCTCCTCCAGCTGCCCTTTCCCTCCTCCAGCTGCCCCTTCCCCTCCTCCAGCTGCCCCCTCCTCCTCCTCCAGCTGCCCTCCCTTCCCCTTCTCCACCTACCCCCCTTCCCATCCTCCAGCTCCCCCCTTCCCCTCCTCCAGCTGCCCTTTCCCTCCTCCAGCTGCCCCTTCCCCTCCTCCAGCTGCCCCTTCTCCTCCTCCAGCTGCCCCTTCTCCTCCTCCAGCTCCCCGCTTCCCCTCCTCCAGCTGCCCTTTCCCTCCTCCAGCTGCCCCTTCCCCTCCTCCAGCTGCCCCTTCTCCTCCTCCAGCTGCCCTTTCCCTCCTCCAGCTGCCCCTTCCCCTCCTCCAGCTGCCCCCTCCTCCTCCTCCAGCTGCCCTCCCTTCCCCTTCTCCACCTACCCCCCTTCCCATCCTCCAGCTCCCTCCTTCCCCTCCTCCAGCTGACCCCCTCCTCCTCCTCCAGCTGCCCTCCCTTCCCCTCCTCCACCCGTCCCCCTTCCCATCTTCCAGCTGCCCCCTTCCCCTCCTCCAGCTGCCCCTTCCCCTCCTCCAGCTGCCCCTTCCCCTCCTCCAGCTGCCCCTTCCCCTCCTCCAGCTGTCCCCTCTTCCCCTCCTCCAGCTGCCCCTTCCCCTCCTCCAGCTGCCCCTTCCCCTCCTCCAGCTGCCCCTTCCCCTCCTCCAGCTGTCCCCTCTTCCCCTCCTCCAGCTGCCCCTTCCCCCTCTCCAGCTGCCCCTTCTGAGAAACTCTCTGGGGAGGATGCGAGTGGTTTCCATCATCAACATCTAAACATTTCAGGATGCTGCTTTGGAAATGGCATTCTTGTTTTGCAAAGCACTTAGGTCTCTATTGAGATCCAATGCAACTTGTCATTATGGCTGCCATTTTACATTCTAGACCAACTGAAAGGCTAGGTGAGACTAACCTCTTTAGCTAGAATGTAGCTTTTCTACATTCTAGACTAACCTCCCTACCTGCCCCCCACCTCCAATAAATTTAAAAAGATTTAAAAACAGTTTACAATGAGTTATGTTTGTAACAGTAGATGTGGTAACCCTTTGAGAAGGAAATTTAGTTTAAAAACATTCGCAGTTAGGTGGAGTAGATTTCTTTCCCATGGCAAAAGAAATTGTTACTGGAGCAGCTGAATCATTTCTACCAATCTAAAAGAAACATGTAATTGGCTGAGATTTTCCGAGAGTGTTTCAACGTTTGTGCTTTTCTGGTTACTTGTTTCTGTCAGACTTTTACCTTCAGGTTAAATCCAAGTATAAGGAGCACCAAAGGCTCAGTGAGCGTGTTTCTTAGCCCCAAATCAAGGCATGTGTTCTCTGAACAAGAATTTTTGTCTCTTCTAGATGAAAGAGGAAATTTGGAGATGTTGCTTGTAAGTATTGGCGTTACCCAACCATTAGAATATTACATATAGACAGCATGGTGGAACATTTCAAATAGGGTTTGTCCCACAAAATCCAGTATAAATGTTTGCTTTTGTCCTTTTTAATGATATTGCATTTGAATTATACCGAGTACATTATGACATATGAAGCTCTCAGACCGTAGGATGGGAAGAGCCAAACTTGATGCAGTGCAGGAGTTGGCAAACGTTTTCTATAAAGGGTCAGAGAGAACTATTCTCGGTTTTGCAGGTCATATGGTTTCTGTCAGAATACTTGACCGTTGTAGCAAAAAACAGCTATAGACAAGGAGTGAGTGAGTAAGTGTGGCTCTCTTCCAAGAAAACTTTATTTAAGGCCACTGATTTTTATTTTAAATAATTTATATATAATTTTATAAAACATAATTTTATATAATTTATATAGTATAAAAATCTTTGTCTGATTTTTTTCAGTGACTTAAAAATGGGAAGCCATTCTTCGCTTGTAGGCTCTATGAAAGCAGACTGTGGTCTAGATTTGTCCTGTGGGCCATGGGTTGCTAACTCCCATTATAGTGAATTAGCGAGTTAAGGATCTGAACCCAGGAGAAGACAGAGGTAAGGTGTCATACACATTTCTTGGACTGACTGACTTTCTTCAGCTAGTAAATCTTCTGAATATCATACTTTGTTGTGGTTTGAGTGCTTGTTCCTGGTGGGAATAAATGAGTGTTTTGGGGACCAAATATAAGGGGATTTATAAACAAAAATTTATTCCTAATGATAGCACCTCACATTTGTGAAGAGCTAAGCTCCACTGGCCATAATGTGCATGTTTAAGAGTTTCATAAAAATTTGGCCTGCTGTGAAAATGCTTAAAATCTACTCAGCAACTTTCAAGTATATACTTTTATTAACTATAGTCACCGTATTATACAATGGATCTCTTGAACTTATTCCTCCTAACTGAAATTTTGTACCTTTTGACTGACATCTCCCCAACCCCCTCCCCTGTCTGCCAGCTCCTAGTAATCACAATTCTCCTCTTTGTGTCTGAATCCAACATTTTTAGATTCCACACATAAGTGAGATGATGTGGTATTTGTCTTCCTGTGCCTGGCTTATTTCACTTAAACTAATATCATCCAGGTTTATACGTGTTTTTGCAAATGACAAAATTTCCTTCTCTTTTGAGGCTGAATAGTATTCCATTTTGTAAATATACCATATTTTCGTTTTCGTCTGTTGATGGACTCATTGGTTGATTCCATACATAGTGCTACAATGAACATGGGAGTGCAACTGTCTCTTTGACTTACGGATTTCATTTCCTTTGGATGTATATCCAGATGATGCTGAATCATATAGTAGTTCTATTTTTTTTTCTTTTTTATTATACTTTAAATTCTGGGATACATGTGCAGAGCATGTGGGTTTGTTACATAGGTATACACGCGCCATAGTGGTTTGCTACACCCAAGAACCTGTCATCTATGTTAGGTATTTCTCCTAATGCTATCCCTCCCCTAGCCTCCCCACCCCCCGACAAGCCCCAGTGTGTGATGTTCCCCTCCCTGTGTCCCTGTCTTCTTATTGTTCGACTCCCACTTATGAGTGAGAATATGTGGTGTTTGGTTTTCTGTTCCTGTGTTAGTTTACTGAGAATAATGGTTTCCAGCTTCATCCATGTCCCTGCAAAGAACATGAACGCATCCTTTTTTTATGGCTGCTTAGTATTCCATGGTATATATGTGCCACATTTTCTTTATCCAGTCTATCATTGATGGGCATTTGGGTTGGTTCCAAGTCTTTGCTGTTGTGAATAGTGCTGCAATAAACATACGTGTGCATATAGTAGAATGATTTATAATCCTTTGGGTATATATCCAGTAATGGGATTGCTGGGTCAAATGGTATTTCTGGTTCTAGATCCTTGAGGAATTGCCACACTGTCTTCCACAATGGTTGAACTAATTTACACTCCCACCAACAGTGTAAAAGCATTCTTATTTCTCCACATCCTCTCCATCATCTGTTGTTTCCTGACTTTTTAATGATCACCATTCTAACTGGTGTGAGATGGTATCTTACTGTGGTTTTGATTTGCATTTCTCTAATGACCAGTGACGATGAGATTTTTTTCGTGTACTTTTTGGCCGCATAAATGTCTTCTTTTGAGAAGTGTCTGTTCATATCCTTTGCCCTCTTTTTGATGGGGTTGTTTTTTTCTTGTAAATTTTTTAAAGTTCCTTGTAGATTCTGGATATTAGCCCTTTGTCAGATGGATAGTTTGCAACAATTTTCTCCCATTCTGTAGGTTGCCTGTTCACTCTGATGATAGTTTGTTTTGCTGTGCAGAAGCTCTTTAGTTTAATTAGATCCCGTTTGTCAATTTTGGCTTTTGTTGCCATTGCTTTTGGTGTTTTAGTCATGAAGTCTTTGCCCATGCCGATGTCCTGAATGGTATTGCCTAGGTTTTCTTCTAGGGTTTTTATGGTTTTAGGTCTTATGTTTAAGTCTTTAACCCATCTTGAGTTAATTTTTGTATAAGGTGTAAGGAAGGGGTCCAGTTTCAGTTTTCTGCATATGGCTAGCCAGTTTTCCAAGCACCATTTATTAAAGATGGAATCCTTTCCCCATTGCTTGTTTTTGTAGGTTTGTCAAAGATCAGATGGTTGTAGATGTGTGGTGTTATTTCTGAGGACTCTGTTCTGTTCTATTCGTCTGTATATCTGTTTTGGTATCAGTACCATGCTGTTTTGGCTACTGTAGCCTTGAAGTATAGTTTGAAGTCAGGTAGTATGATGCCTCCAGTTTTGTTCTTTTTGCTTAGGATTGTCTTGGCTATATGGGCTCTTTTTTGGTTTCGTATGAAATTTAAAGTAGTTTTTTCTAAGTCTGTGAAGACAGTCAATGGTAGCTTGATGGAGATAGCATTGAATCTATAAATTACTTTGGGCTGTATGGCCATTTTCTCAATATTGATTCTTCCTATCCATGAGCATGGAATGTTTTCTCATTTGTTTGTGTCCTCTCTTATTTCCTTGAGCAGTGTTTTGTAGTTCTCCTTGAAGAGGTCCTTCACATCCCTTGTAAGTTCTATACCTAGGTATTTTATTCTCTTTGTAGCAATTGTGAATGGAAGTTTGCTCATGATTTGGCTCTCTGTTGTCTATTATTGGTGTGTGGGAAATTTCTGATTTTTGCACATTGATTTTGTATCCTGAGACTTTGCTGAAGTTGCTTATCAGCTTAAGGAGATTTTGGGCTGAGACAATTGGGTTTTCTAAATATACAATTATGTTACCTGCAAAGAGAGACAATTTGACTTCCTCTCTTCCTGTTTGAATACCCTTTATTTCTTTCTCTTGCCTGATTGCCCTGGCCAGAACTTCCAATACTATTTTGAATAGGAGTGGTGAGAGAGGGCATCCTTTTCTTGTGGTGGTTTTCAAAGGGTATTGGCTGTGGATTTGGTAGTTCTGTTTGTTAATGGAAATAAATAAGTATGTGAAGTTAAAAAAGGAAAAAGACTTGTGCTATTAGCTTCTTTGTATTACTTTGGCACTTGCACTTGTTATTTTATTTTTATTTTTTAAAGAAAAAGAATTTTATTCATTTAAAAAAGTTTTATTTTTAATTGTTCTTGGTAGTTCTATTTTTTAATGGAAATAAATAAGTATGTGAAGTGAAAAAAAGAAAAAGACCTGTACTACTAGCTTCTTTGTATTACTTTGGCACATGCATTTGTTATTTTTATTTTATTTTATTTTATTTTATTTTATTTATTTTTTTTTTTTTGAGACGGAGTCTCGCTCTGCCGCCCAGGCTGGAGTGCAGTGGCCGGATCTCAGCTCACTGCAAGCTCCGCCTCCCGGGTTCACGCCATTCTCCTGCCTCAGCCTCCTGAGTAGCTGGGACTACAGGCGCCCGCCACCTCGCCCGGCTAGTTTTTTGTATTTTTTAGTAGAGACGGGGTTTCACCGTGTTAGCCAGGATGGTCTCGATCTCCTGACCTCGTGATCCGCCCATCTCGACCTCCCAAAGTGCTGGGATTACAGGCTTGAGCCACCGCGCCCGGCCTGTTATTTTTATTTTTAAAGAAAAAGTATTTTACTTAAAAAAATGTTTATTTTTAATTGTTCTGGGTACATAGTAGGTATATATATTTATGGGATATATGAGATATTTTGAAACAGGCATGTGATGTGTAATAATCACATCATGGAGAATGAGGTATCCATCACCTCAAACATTTATCCTTTTGTACTTGCTGTTTTAAAAGTAGATGTTAACTTTTCCTTTTCAGTAGAATTCTTATTTTATCATTATAGGATTATAGTTTTTAGAGTTTAATTTCAGAAGCATATTTTCATAATTATATTCAAATATGCAATCATAAGGCTGATATTTTAAGTATCCATCATTTAGATTCTAATACAATATTTTTCTCCTTTTCACCAATGGTATTCTCCTTAATTTTAAAGGCTGGAATAAAATGTACCCTGAATGACATGTGCTGGAGTGTTTACGGCAGCACTATTTGTAAAAGCCAAAACTAGAAATGCCCACAATTTCTAGTTGTGGACACAAATGCCCACAAACAATAAATTGGAGCAATTTTAATGTGATATATGCACATAATAGAATGCAACACAACAATAAAGATGAATGACCTATAACCACACACGAAAATGTGAGTGCAGCTCACAAGCAAGACAGATAAAACAGTACACACAGTATAATCCAATTGTTTTTGAAGGACAAAATCAGATAATGCCAGTAGAGGTCAAAATAATGGGTGGCTTTGAATTATTTACTGGAAAGGGGCAAGAGGGATGCTGGTGACATTGTTTCTTAAACTGGGTGCTAGTTACCAGGGGGTGTTAATTTTCGACAATTCTTCCCATTGTACATTATGAAATGTGTACTTTTCTCTGTATATATTTTAGCTCAATTAAAGAAAAAAAAAGGAGAAAAACATCCAACTTGCTGAAGTTTTAACTTTTAAAAGTTCCCTAAGATGAGGAGATAGAGTGGATAAAGGAAAGTTTTTGTTCTTCTTCAAATGGTTAACTTTTAAAATATTTTGGCTGTGACTATTTCTATAAAAGCAAAGTCATGACTCAAAAAGAAAATACTGCTAGTAAGAAGCCATCGGGGCCAAGTCTTGTCTTAGAGAATGACTCTTCAGGAATCCCCGCTATGTTTGTATCTTCACTTCACCACTTGCTTGTGGTACAACTACCTCTCACTCTCCACTCAGTAATTTAAAGAAGCTGATAGCACTGGTCCTCATAGATTGCTTTGTTTTCTTTCTGTATCAAATGCTTTATTTGTTCTTCTTATTATTCTTGTGTTCTTAGTTTTGGAGGCATAGCTTGATTTCTCTTCCCCTTTTCTTCCTTTCTCAATCTAAGATGTCAAAAACTAAAGTACCCACCTCTGATTTCCTTCTCTAAATCTGACTGCCTTTTCTGGTCTGGATGTTGGGGAAGGAAAAAGGTGGGCAGATCTCCCTAGAACTGGAGGAGCTGGAGTATGGAATGGGAGAACTGTCTTCTGAAGTACATTGTCCCTTGGTGGGATCATCACAGCCATCCAATGCAGTAGTGATTTTCAGACAGGGAAACTCTTTGTTCTTTAAAAAAGATATTGGTATATATACACATATTGGTATATGCGTATCTGTGATGTCTGATTCATCAGTGGCGAAACTTTCTCAGGAGAACCTGGGGTAGCTGGCAATCAGATTCTGCTTGGGGTTACTTAAATCTATAACTTCTTAGATGTTATAGTTGCTATGCGTGTGCCAAGGATCTCAGGCAAATCAAGAAAACCATTATGTGTGTGTATATATATATATATTTAAATTACATCATACTTATGCCCAATTTCCTCATGTATACATATTTTGAATGTTTTAAATATATTACTAAGTAGCAACTGATAAAAGCTGTAAAAGAATTTTTTTCCTGTTCTGCAGTTTCTCAATGTGCCTGGAGACTGTGATTCTTATGTAGTCTGAAGCATTTCTGTTGGTCTCCATATTCTGCCAAAGGAGAGGTGTAATGGATGGGAGGTCAGAAGTCAGAGGTGATTAAAGACTTCCTGCCTCAGTGAGGGAAATACTTCCGATTTTTCAAATCCTTAGGGTAGTGATGTTGATGCTGTGAGGCAGAAAAGTTGTTTAGTATTAATAACCGACTTTAGGCTGGGTGCAATGGCTCACACCTGTAATGCCAGCACTTTGGGAGGCCAAGACGGGTGGATCACCTGAGGTCAGGAGTTCGAGGCCAGCCTGGTCAACATGGTGAAACCCCGTCTCTACTAAAAATATAAAAATTAGCTGGGTGTGATGGCGGGCACCTGTAGTCCCAGCTACTCAGGAGGCTGAGGCAGGAGAATCGCTTGAACCTGGGAGGCAGAAGAATTGCTTGCACCCGGGAGGCAGAGATTGCAGTGAGCTAAGATGACGCCACTGCACTCCAACCTGGGTGACAGAGCAAGACTCCATCTCAAAAAAAAAAAAATAAAGAAAAAACAATTCCTCTTAATTCTTAATGGCATGTTTCATAATGCAGGAAACATCTCTTTAGAGTCAGGTCTCTTTGTTAGTCCACGAATCCAAATAGATGACAAACTCTGGTTCACATGAAAATGCCCAGTGACCTCTGCACATGGTAATGAACAGACAAATCGGTGCCCAGATCCTGTATCTGAAACCAGAGACTGGTGCTGGCCCCTTGATACATGGACCATGTGGCACACAGGCTCTCCTAGACTCCCATCCTGGCTTCTCCACTCTTTACAAGGTGAGCATTTGCCTCTTCTACGTGGGTGGTGATGGTGTATGCTTATGTTCACCTTCTCCCTCCCCTGTGCTCTGGGGATTCCCTGGATTCAGGTGCTTCAAGACCCCAGCTGGGAGGCTGGAAGCCTTCATTTCCCATGGGACCAGAAACTTAGTTCACCGTTTTTTCAATATTTTTCTACAAGATAGATGTAAGCACAGTAAAAGCAAAGAAAGAGGTGGAACATAAGAGAGACTTTGAAATATAGGAAAGGAGAATACAAATGTAAAATTAGAAGCATTTCCATTAGAGAAAAGAATATTTCTTATTACTGTAACAAATCAACATTGAACTAGAAAGTCCAGCCAATGCAATAAGCCAAGAAATACAAATAAGAGGCATACAAATTGAAAAGAAAGAGTGGAATTATCCTTATTTGTGGATTATATGATGGTATACCTAAAAACTGAAAGATAATCATTTATCACAACTAATGAGAGTTCAGCAAGTGACCAGACCCAAGGAAAACATTTAGAAAAGGTGACCAAAAAGCCAAATTAATGATGTGACAGGCTCATTTGAAAATAATTGTGTAATAATTTGTTAAAACAGCTGCAGAAAATTTGTCTAGAAATAAAACACGTTTCTATTTTGACTGTCCTCTTTGGGTTCAAAAGTGGCTAAAAGTTAGACTGATGTAATCTTCTTTAAACAGTTAAAATTATCTCTTTGTGTCTTCTTTCTACGTGTTTTACTTTTTCAAAAATATCCTCTGCATAACAGCTTTTGCCAAGCTTCCCACACATATGCAGGCTTTGTTCCCACAGTCTGGGTCCGTTCCCTTTTTCTGCCTTCCTTCTTGGTTGGTCTTTCTTGTGTCCTCACTTTGGCTACTGATGGAGCTTGCCAGTTGGTCATACTTCTTCCTGGGCAATATTTCTTTATTTCATATTGGATTTATTGAAAAGATCACTGGTTTTGGACTCAGATACATATAGTAAGTTATTTAGCCTCTTGGTATCTCAATTTCCTCATCTGTGAAATCAGAACAATATAAACTACCTCACTGGATTTAAGTGATGACTAAATATGATAGATGTGTCTTAAGTGCCTAGTAGCCTAATGCAGAAGATATGTTACAGGTTCAGGCCTTTAAGGACAATCACACCCACTACCCACTATTCTGGCCAAAATAATCATGCAAAATTAAGTGAAAATGAAGCTAATGGCTTGGTACAACTGGTGACAGCCTCAGGTCAGGCAAACCCAGGTAAATATTTTGAAATCAAATAGTGTTTATGTTCGTGTTTATTTTATTTTTGGTGAAGTATAGCACATATACAGTGAAGTATACAAGTTCTAAGTGTACTGCTCAATTACTCTTTCTGTGTATATACCACTCCCTCAAATCACTTCTCAGGCAATAACTACCCCTAAATGCTCATATTCTAACTTTTATTTACATTGATGGGAAGAATAAGATATAAGCCTTGCCCTGACAGATTACCTTTGCCCTCAAGACCTCCCTGACTTGTGTTGTCTTGGCCAAGTCATTACACTTGTCTGTGTTAATTCTTTGGGTATAGAGTAGGTTTGACATGAGGTAATGTTCAACAGACCAGGTGGGAAGTTTTAGAAGCTGTTATTAAAAGGAACTCTGTGAATCTAAAGCAGTAACTCAGCTATTGTGCCAATTCCTACTTTCACTGAGCTGTATTTGACATTGCTTGACACTATTCTCCTATGGCATGGTTTCAGAGTCAAGACATTTGTATTTGTTGTCTTAGCCAGCACCAAGAAAGGAGCTTTCCCTTACTGTCCAAAAATTTGAGTCCCTAATGCGGCCTTTGGGAAGAAAACTTAGGTAATAGAGGCTTTTGCATGGCACTTACTATACAGAAACAAATGTAATCAAATATTTCTTTTTGTTTGATTGAATTTTAATGACTGATTTAATCCTTAGAAAAGATTGGAATCTTCAAAATTGAGTGATAAGGTTTAACAGGGCAGAATCTTTTCTTTTTTTCCCCTGAAAAAATTCTGACAGTTTTTCTAGCTTCAGCACATTGCTTGCCAAGGTTCCTGTTTACTGCCATATCTCATACAAAATGGCGACACTTCCTGAAGTTCCATCCTGGGAGTAGAGATCTCGAACACGTTTTCCTTCTGGAAACATTTTCTTCAGTTGCTTTTTGTAATGCCTGCTCTTTTGATTTCTCTCAACCTCTCCAGTCTTTCTTTTCACTCTTTTTTGAGAGGAAACTCTCCGTCATATATCTGACTGTGTGTATTTCCTGCAGAGTTTGCCTCACTCTTCTCACTCTATATGTTCTCCAGGGGTAATTTTATCTGAACCTATAGCTTCAATTATTATCTATATACCTATGATTATCAATTTTATATGTCCAGCTTAGATCTCTCTCTGCACTCCTGAATAACTCTGCTATTGCTTACCGAAACTTTCCATTTGTAAATATCAAACGAACCTCAAACATGCCCATTCAAAACAGACCTCACAGATTTCCCACACCTACCCTAATCTCACCCTACCTGCTCCTCTGCTCTCTATATCTGTGAGCAGTTATCGAGTTTCCCACACCAGACACTAAGCAATCATCCTTGACCACTTCTTTCTCGTACTCCATGTCACCAAACCTTCTATGTTGCTATTGCTTCAGTGTCTTCCAAAACCTATTTACTTCTCTCCATTTTCCCCTAACCTAACCTACCTTCATGTCTGGCCTGGAAAACTACAATGGTCACTTCATTCTATCTTCCTTCCAGTTTCCCACACAGCAGCCAGAGTGATCTCACTGTTGGAACAATGAACAAAATCTTGAATGTGGGCGCATCTTACTTCCCCTACCTCCTCTTATGCCATTCCATCCTCATTCTGAGCTTCAGCTTCACTGGTCTGCTTTCAGTTCTTTAAAATATTATTATCCTTCTGCTATACGGCTTTTGCACATACTTATTTCTCTAAGTGGACAATGCTTTCTCCCTTTTTAAAATCTTGTCTGCAGATAGATCGGCTGAAATGTCAGCTCCCCAGGGAAGCATCCCCAACTCTCCCATTTGGTCAAGTTTTTTTCTTGACACATCCATGTAGCAACTTGTTTCTTTGCTTCAAAGCACTCGATTTGGATTTTCCTAATATTTGTTTGCATGTGATTTTTTTTTAAGCTGAAAACGTATCTCCTTCGTTTGATTGTATACTCCATAGTACTGGTTCAGTGTTCGCTGAGATCGATGTACAGGATTCATGTTTATGTAGAGTTTTGTACTTAGTAGGTCCTTGATAAACCTTTAGAAATACAATTAGTTTGCAATGAGTTTTGCAGTGTAAAATGATCATAATTGAGGGAAGGAACAATGGTCACAGAGCAAGCTGGAATTTCTTTTTCCATTCAGTGCCCAAAGGTCACTCTTATATTTACGGCTCCATGGAAGGCAAAGAAGTGGTATCGCTTCCTGGAGCTCCAGCAAATAGAAACATGCCGTGAATGTTGGCAGGAATGGAGACTTTAGGGAAGAGTGATTGTGGTAGAAAAGGTCCTATCCTTCTGGCACCTGGTCCTTAGTTGTGATGCGAAATCCCTCCCATCAATACTTTTCAAGCTTTAGCAAGCATAAGAATCAACGGGAGGACTTGTTAAAACTCAGATACCTGTGGCCCCCCCTCCAGAGTTTCTGATTCAGGAGTTTGGGGGTAGGATCTGAGACTTTGCATTTCTTTTTTTTTTTTTTTAATTTTTTTTTTTTTATTATACTTTAAGTTCTAGGGTACATGTGCATAACGAGACTTTGCATTTCTAACAAGTTCCCAGGTGCTGCTGCTGCTGCTGCTGCTGCTGCTGCTGCTGCTGCTATGAGACACTTGGGAAACTGCTACCCTAACTAATTCGATTATGAAACTCAGTCCCAAATTAGTTCCCCATGATGGAAGACCTCCTGTACCAGCAACTGCTTATTGACTCTATAAAGTTTATATGGTCAAAGAGGTAGACATTGACTGATTTTCATTATGTTACCAGTACTAATGCCTGTGTTGGATATTCCAAATAAGTTAACATGTTATTGGTCGCTGCGTTTCTAAGTATTTTAAGAAATACAGCATAGTAATTATAGTGTGTGAAAAAAAGGAAGAAACCCAGATGATCTTCTGTTTGGTACAAACAGCAGATGAGTAATATGTACAGCACTTTTTGGCAGGGACAGGCTACCCACTATGGAAGCTGCAGCAACCCAGCTGGGAGAATGAGGGAAGGGGGAAGGCCGAGAGGTGAGCTCTGGTAGAAGCAGCCATTTGTGGGTGAAATAAAATTTAGCCTAGTAGTATCTTAGTTTGGATGTCAAAAGATCTGAAAGAACATGAGGTTTGAGGATGACAGTGTGATTATGTGTACAAAGCACTGGCTAAAGAATGCTTTGAAGGAGAGCCCTGGTTCTAGTCTGTTTTGGTAATGTACTGAACATCTCTGGGCTTCAATTCCTTCACCCATCAAAATGGGATTAGTCTACATCAAGGGTCAGTGAATTTTTTCCATACAGGGCCAGACAGAAAATATTTTAGGATTTGTGGCCCATACCCTCTCTGATGCAACAACTGAACTCGGCTATTGTAGTGTCAAAACAGCCAAAGATACTATGTAAATGCATGGGCGTAGCTATGTCCCAATAAAACTTCATTTACAGAAACAGGTGGTGGACAGAACTTGGCTCAGCATCTTAAATCAACAGTCCCCAACCTTTTTGGCACCAGGGACGGGTTTCCTGGAAGACAGTTTTTCCATGGGGGAGATTGAGGGGGGTGGTTTAGGGATGAAAATATTCCACCTCAGATCAGGCATTAGTTAGATTCTCATAAGGAGCGCACAGCGTAGATCCCTCACATGTGTAGTTCACAATAGGGTTCGTGCTCCTATGAGAATCTAATGCCGCTGCTGATCTGACAGGAGGCGGGGCTTAGGCAGGAATGCTCCCTTGCCCGCCGCCCACCTGTGTGGCCCAGTTTCTAAGAGGCCATGGACCAGTACTGGTCCGTGGCCTGGGGGTTGGGGACCGCTGTCTTAGATGATTAGTGTTTGAATTTAGTTTTTGATTACATACTCCTATAAGTAACAACAACAACAAAATTTAGCATGTATGCTTAATGGATGTATACTATTTTATAAATATGCATCTGTAAAGATCTAATATATTATGTACAATAAAAAACACACCCCTAAAATAGAAGTTTAAAAGACATATGTTAAAGTAAAGAAACAAGTGATCCAATATTTTCCCTAAATTCTACTGGATCTTCTTATATGGAGGTCACTCATCTTTATAGTTTTAAGGGCTCTTTGATGTTTTAATGTCCTATTGTTGTATGTGTGGCAAACCACCCACACTGTACAGCCAGGTGATTTTTGGCCGAATCAACTAGAGAGTTAACTCCGGGTAATCTGTACTAACAGAGGGAAGAAGAGAGGCAGGCAACTAAAAATACAAGAGCCAGCTTAATGTGATTTTGGAGCAAGTCCCAGTGCTCAGCAGCTGGGAGCCCCTCTGGGCTTGGGTACTTGCCACAGCCGTGGCTGCAGTGGGCTGGGTAATAGAGAGAGGGTAGTTTGAGTGGCTGTGGATAAGTGAGTGTTTAAATGAAGACATTGGTCATGAACTTTTAGTTGTGAAAGGAGCCTTCAAAATCTGTTAGTTCACCTACTTCATGTTTCAGATGAAATCTTTGTATCCAGAAAAACTTCTGCAATAGTTAGTGAGAGGCAAAGCTGGTCTTGCAACTCAGGACTTGAAACATTCTCACCTAACTCCTCAACAGGAAAAAATATTTTTCTTTGTATTTCTTTAGTGCTTTTCATTTTAGAACAAATCCCTTTTCAAAGCATTATGAAATTTTGCTACAATAGCAAAAGTTGTTCATCTCCATGTGTAAGTGAACGTTTAAATGATTGTGCAATACCATGCACTTGAGCGTTCCTGGAACTGGGGAAGGAGTACATGTTTTGTGAGTTCTTTTCCAGTCTCTCACTTTACTATAAACGTGGAGCATATGGGCACCTGGGGCCTGAAGAAAATACATCACTATACTGGCAGAGTGTTCTAACAGTACAAACAGTCGTCAACCTACTGTGAATGTGGTGGTGTTTGCAATGCAAAAGGAATGGATCCTGAATTCAATATTTTCCATGTAATTTTATGCAAATGCTATTATGAATTCCCCTCTTTGAAGGAAGAAGGAATAGGGAGATATTGCCAGTAGGGAAAGTTTTTTAGCAGTCTTCCAAAGCTACCCATCCAACTGGGGCTGGTTCATAATACATTAGAAAGAGGAATTTGGAGATTTATTTTATGGTGAAGGGATTTTAACTCAGAATAATCAGGGTCCCCAAGTGGATCTAGTGCCTGGTGCCTGTCCTCAGGGGATTCAAATAGGATTTTTTTTTTTCTCTTCACCATCACTTTATTTTTTTTTATTATTATTTTTATTGTACTTTAAGTTCTAGGGTACATGTGCACAATGTGCAGGTTTGTTACATATGTATACATGTGCCATGTTGGTGTGCTGCACCCACTAACTCATCGTCTACATTAGGTGTATCTCCTAATGCTATCCCTCCCCCTCTTAAAGAGGATTTTAAGTATGGGCACTAAGATGAACACTGAAGGATGCTGCAGGGAGTTTGTATGTTTTGAGTAGGAATAGACACAGCGATGTGTTGTTTCAGTAGATCGTGGGCTCTGCCAAGGACTGCACAAGTGGGTCCTGGACTGGGAGAGGCCAGGATGGCTGTGTTGCACAAGGTGAGAGAGTGAGCAGTCTGACTCCGTGGTGAGTAAGTTCGGCTTGTGCAGGAAAGTCTGGTGTCCTGATTCTGCTGGTGTTTCTGTACAAATTCATCTGCCAGTCTCTTCCTTTGGATGTGCTTCTGGGCATTACCCTTTCAGAAAGGTTTTAGGATGGAAGTCCCCAAGGGTCTGTTCCCTTCCTCTAAGTGAATATTTCCATGGTAAGAAGTACAAAAATTTTCTGTGTGGGTAGATACCAGAAGGGTTTGTCTTTTATCTCTCTGCCTTCCCCTCACTCCTTGAAAATGATGACAAACATTCTCTCTGCAAGGTCTTCCGGCACCAAAACACTTGCCCATGCCGTCTGATCCTGCTGTCTTTTTGGTTCTATGTTTGCAAATCTAGCCAGCTAAACCCACTGAGTTGCTGATCTAGAGAAGTTTTAAAAGTGCCCATCTTTCACTCCCTTTCTGTTACTTCTTACAGAGATTTATTTCACTCACTATTCTTTCGTGTACCTTGGTGGCTAGTTTTGCTTTGAGTGCAAATTAGAGAGTATTTTCCCCCTCTGGCTTCCATTTTTAATCACTCAGTGAGAGCATATGTCAGAAATATTCCGTTTTTAAACTTCACCAAAGAAGCAGTGATTTTGGATGCGTGTAAAAGAGGGGAAAAAAGAATAATCAGAAGATTCTTTACAATGTGAGAATTTGATTAGATATAGTTTTGTCCTCACTTTCCCTTTGAAAGGCTAAAACTTTGCTGCAATTCTAAGATTATTCACCCCTTTTCATTTTTTTCTTTAATGTCTAGGCTAAAATTTCCTCTTGCTCTCATATTTGAATATGGATTCCTACTTTAGGAAAATCACAGCTGACAAAATTGTCTCAAATGGCATGATAATCTGGTTCTCTGCAATTTTCCAAATGCAAAAGTTAGCGGGTAGAAATCATTGAAATGCACCCAGGAGAGCCCACTGCCCCTCTTGGAAGACTGTGGTTTTATGTGTTCAAGGCTGGTAAAAGGTTGGCCAGATTTGAACCTCGATGGTAAGTGTGAGAGGTAAACATCCTCCTGAAGCCAAACTGAAGAGCCCTGCTAGGGGAGTGGGGGAGGGTTTTCTAGGAAGTGCTCCACACAGAGCTGATAGCATTTTCCAGGACAGAAAGTAAATAGGGGTTTTGTGTTGGTCTTTGAATACAGAGCTGGTAAAAGCCACAAACAGAAAAACAAAAAATCTCCCAGATGAAGGTTCTAGTAAAAGACATGTTATCTACCTCCATCCAAAAAAGAAAGAAAAAAAACCCAATGAGAGTAAATAGCACCTTCAATGACTCTTCAAACGCTTCATTGCACACCTGAGTTGGTTGATTGAGTTTCCTCAGCACGTCTGAGGGACATTGTTCCCATTCTCAGGGGATGACCTAAGACCCTCAAGGTAATTGAGTGAATTGTCTGCTCCTGAATGGAAGCCTTCCTGTCCATGAAAGTTGCCCAAAAGCTAATCACAGGTGATGTATGGGGACCACATTCCTTCTAAATGCACCTTTCTTTTTAAGAGGGTGTTTGTACCTTTGGCTGGAAAAGAATGCCACCTCCTACCCCCACTTCCAGACTATTCTCTAAGGCTCAAAGAAACTTCATCTCTTCAAGTCCTCACCAGGGTGAAGGGGACTTGGCACCTTTCTGTGCACAAGTGAATTTTTGTCATATTTATCCAAGTATGTCAGGTGTAACTTGACGTCTTCCAAAACGGAGATGTAGCTTGGACATTTAATTCTTACATTTGATGTTGTGGAAGATTGAAGATATGGTTAAATGACCAGGGTCCTCGTTCATCTTTTCTGCCTCAGGATTATCACTGGTCTAATGGGATTCCTTTCTTTTTGGAAGGGATCCACTTCTATTGTGGTGTATGACTCCCTGAGAAAGAGAGGCATCATGTATCTTGTGTTTTTTCCAACGTCCTCACTGTTTCTGCCAGCAGAAGTCTCACACATCTTTCTAGGTCTGTTCAAATACTCCCTCCTCTACGGTAGGTTTGGAAGAACACTGTCATGACCCACAGTCTGTAATTCTTGCCTCAGTCCTCATATTTTTCTTAAGCATCTTCCATCTCCTCTATTAGATGTCAGGATCCTGGAACTCCAGGGCCAAGGCTTTTTATCATTTTCGTACTCATCTCTCCTACCTACACCCCAGATAAGATAAGATAATTAGTGCTTAGTTAAAGCTTGTATTTGTAAAACACTTCACCTGTTACACAGTGCTTTCACAGAGATTCTCGTACCTAATAATACGAGTTGAATTGAAATTAACTGAAGTAACTGAATCACTCAGTCCTATTAGGGGGTGGAAGCCTAGGCAGAGGAAGAGAAAAAGAAACAGGACTAGGGAAGGCAAGATAAATGCGATGAAAACACATACAATAGGGAGGGGCAGAGTGCCACCAATAGCTATTTCCAGGCTAGATTGGCCCCACTAGATGGCTCATTCCTGCTACTCCAGGTGGACTCATTCTCAGCTTCATACCGAGAACTCCAGCCTTAAAGGCAGAGTTGGCTTCTGCAAAACTGGAGAGATGGACTGTAGAAGAAGAGAAGTTCATTGTTGTTTTTTTGTTTTGTTTTGTTTTTCCCCTGATAGGAAAGATGCTACCAGGAAGAATGCACATTATGGCTACAATCTTGTGGTTTGTTGTGATTGTTGTTTTTCTCCTTCTGCCAAGGGACTAAGCAGGAATGGGGTTCAGCTAAGCCCCATGAAAGGCAAGAGATTTTCCTTTCCACCAGGGAGGCCCAGGAGAGGCCGCAGAGCCGGGGAGGACTGGCAGGTCCCAGGCATTCTTGAGGTCGAAAGGAATTGTGATGCTCTGGATGAGAGCGGAAAGAGATAGCAGTGACTGGAAAGAACTTTCTTAAATCAAAAAAAGAAAAACCAGACTTCAGTTCAGTAGTTATTGGTCAGAGAGAGCAAGATGGTTTACCTGTGATTTTTTATAGATCTCCACAAATTTACTCTGAATTATATCTCAAGCCCCTAAACTTTAGGAAGTATTTTTCTGTTACTTTAATAGCCGTGCTTTTAATATTAAACATGGACACATGTGTTTTATGTTTCTATAGGAGAAGGATAATTTCATAGGTCTTTTTCTATTCCTGCTTCTCCCCGTACCTACAGTTGAGGAGTTTGACTGTATGGCTGACTTATCATACGCAGATACCAGAATGTCAAATAGGGTTCTGAGGAGGAAGCCATCAATTTTGATCTGACTGTCCTTGCTCAGAATAAACTTGCTAACATAATACAAATGTCTTATCTCCTCATACCCAATGCCACTTTTTGCACATGGGCTATGTTATTCATTTTAGGTCTGTAGCATTTTTAAAAATTTGTATTTATATTTTTATTTTGGGGGTACATGTGCAGGATGTGCAGGTTTGTTACATAGGTAAACGTGCGCCATGGTGGTTTGCTGCACCCATCAACCCATCGCCTAGGTATTAAGCCCAGCATGCATTAGCTATTTTTCCTAAAGCTCTCCCGCCCCCAACCCCACACTCCAGGTGTGTGGTTCCCCTCCCTGTGTCCATGTGTTCTCATTGTTCAGCTCCCACCTATAAGTGAGAACATATGGTATTTGGTTTTCTGTTCCTGTGTTAATTTGCTAAGGATAATGGCTCCCAGCTCCATCTATGTCCCTACAAAGCACATGATCTAATTCCTTTTTATGGCTGCATAGTATTCCAGGGTGTATATGTTAATATTAAAGGGCATAAACCATGTCTGTTTAATTTCTCTACCATTCTGTTCCAGAACTTGGCAGGAGGAGGTATTACAGAGACTATTTGATGTGGTCATGAAACTGTAAAAGGGACAGTACTGTCAAAATCCTAGCAATTTCTCTAAGTCAGCAGGCTGTTTCTAAGCCAGCTGGGCATGTACGTTCTCTCTCTCTCCCTCTCAAATACACGCACGCACACACGCACACACGCACGAATACACAACCCTCCCCCAATTCTAAGGGCTGGATCACTCCTGAAATATTTAACAGCCAGGACAGGACAGCTCCAGACCTGCTGGAGACTGCTTTCCCCTTTAGTTGCTAAGTTTGTAGGGTAGGTCTTGGGGATGAAGTGAGAGGAGGTCTCGGGAGTGGGTGAGGCGGGGGTATTTCAGAGTCACCAAGCAGTAGTAGCTGAACAACTGGGACAGCCAGTGCCCTCTGACTGAATGTCAACCCCGAGAGCATCTGTAGTGATGGGGGTGAAGCTTAGGGCCCCACAATTAATGTCCACTGCGTGCCCACTGGGCTGGGCACAGGGGGTTTAAAGATGAGAGACCCCCATCTCCGCACTTTAATCAGTGGAGTTGATCATTTTTCTTTACATAGCAGACTGTACCTCATCTTTCAGTTCTACCACTGCAGCCTGTTCAGCTCCTGCACAACACCCACTGTAATGTGTGATTTAAATGTATGCATTTGTGTGTGGATGCGTATGAACGTCAGCGCTTATTTTCAGACTCCCCAGTAGAGAAGAGCTCCATATATCCTCAGCTCCTATTAAGGGGTCTGACACGTGGTAGGCATGGATTTTCATTGAACAAATGAGTCAGTGGTCACAGAGTGATTATCTGATTCAAGAAAACCACTAAAAAATTGTTAGCCAGCAATTCTGTGGAAGACATATCTGTGTACACCAGAAGTGTAACATAAAATGCTGGATTTTGACTGGGTATGGTGGCTCACACCTGTAATCCCCGCACTTTGGGAGGCCGAGGCAGGCGGATTGCTTGAGGCCAGAAGTTTGAGACCAGTCTGGCCAAATGGCAAAACCCCGTCTTTACTAAAAATACAAAATTAGCCAGGCATGTTGGCACGTGCTTGTAATCCTAGCTATTTTGGAGGATGAGACATGAGAATCACTTGAACTCAGGGGGCGGAGGTTGCAGTGAGCTGAGATCACACTGCTGCACTCCAGCCTGGGTGACAGAGTGAGACCCCATCTCAAAAACAAACAAGCAAACAAACAAAAACCAAAAACAAAAACAACAAAAAAGCTGGGTTTAAACCTGTCCTGGGTCACTGGAGGTATATTGGTTTCTGGGCCCACCATAGGTGACTTTCCTGATAGAGGAACTTGGCTAGCGGTTGAGACGAGCGAGAGTGTGTGAACTCCTGTCAATGGCCAGATAAATGACACTATCAAACTGCTGACTAGTTAAAAGATTAAGCTCCTCAAAGGTCCTGTGAACGGCCAGCTGAGTGAATGGCCCAAACTTTTGTGAACCCATCGAAGTCACTAGAGGAAATGGCCCCTTTAGGGCTCAGCAAAGATTCCCTTCTAAATCACCCTAAGTTATAGGCGGAGTTTTTGTTATTGTTGTTTTCCTCTGTTTATTTGATTCATTTCACTTGACATTCCTCCGCCTCTTAACTAACTATGTAGGTCCTGAAGGTCTCAAAGGAAGACAAAGAAAGGAGTGGGCTAAAAAAAACAAAACAGAAAGAAGTGCCATCTGGGCAGTTGCATAGGCTCCACTGGCAGGTTTCTTGAGTCTTGAAGAAAGTCAGAAGGATTTTGTTGAGCAGAGACTTGCGAGTGTCCTCACTCCCTCTTTCTGCTCCCCACCAACCCCCTGCCTGCTCCTACCCTACAGCCCCAGATCCTCCAACTCCACCCTTCCTTTCCGTTGCCCTGAAGGGGAGGACATGAGTCAGCATTCAGACTTGAAAGTGTGAGCTGCCTCTGAGTCCTCAGAATGTAATCATTTCAGAAAATCTAGGACACAGAACTGCAGAGAAAGTCACCCTCTCCACCTCCTTCTGCTCTGTGGCCAGACATTGACTCCCACTCTCTGAATGCAGCTTTAGCTAGGGCTGAACTTTAACCTTAAAAAAAAAAAAACCACATGGTACTGGGGTGGGAGCAGGAGAGCAGCAGCGACAACCACCACCCAAGTGCAATTAGATGAACAGATTTTGCAGAGAACTCCAACGGTTTACCACTCTGAACATCTGGTACTTGGCAGCGTTCAGCCTGGAATTAGAGAGCACTCCCAAAAAGTCATGTTCTGATAAGAGTCTCAGTCCTGATCTTCGGAGCCAGAATTAATTCTCTCCTTTACTCTTCCAAAAGAGGAAGCGCTTTGGAATTCCCACCAGGTATCTTGTTAAAACTTCCAAGCACACCTGTAAACTCATGCTTTTGGGAAGGAAACCAATTCCACTGATTTTTTATTTGGTCCACAGTCCATCAGCCTCCACATCCTGGTTTTTACTTTGCAATGGAAAAAATAAACTTTCGTAAATGTGTTTTGCCTGCCCAGAGTGACATCTTTGGTCTTGGCTTTTGTAGGAAAGGCAAACAGTCTCACATACAGGGGATAACTACAGACCTCATGGTGGATCAGATAGTTTCAAGGTGAAAATCTCCTTAGACTTGTGAAGATGTAACCTGTTTGGGGTTAAGAGAAAGCCAAGACCTCAACTGCTGTCATGTGCGGCAATGTGAAAGAAAGTAATTTGGGAAATTATGGTATTTCAGCTATACAAAGAATTGCTGAATTAGTTATACAATTCTTTACCTGCTGGGTTTCTATTGTGCAATCTGTTGCCCTAGTTTGAAGGGTCTCCTTTCCCTCCCAAAATTATCAAAGTAGTCTCAGTTTGAAAAGGAAGAGTGAGTGTTGAGCGCTGAAAGTCCAGTTATTGTGTTCTTATTTCCAAGTGTCTCGTTGCCAAAACAGACAGGAAGTGGTCCCACCACACTTTTATTTAATAAACCAACTTGCACTCTGAGCAAACAGAAAATCAGATATTGCTCTGGCTTTGACAGTGTCCTGGTACAAACTGGGAGACAATCAATGGAAGCTCCTCCTTCTGAGGAATTATGGGGACATGCACCTTTGTGCAGTATCATTGAAGGAAACTCAGAGTCCATCTACAGCAGGAGAAAAGTGAGGCCCAAAAGGCAAGGGTCACACAGCCGGGTAGTGGCCCAATAGAAGTGAAATTATCTGCTCCTTCTGCTGGTCTTAGCCTTTCCACCACACCATTTCCAGCTGTACTTTCATTCTTAATGGTGTGAAGTTAGCCAGGCTGTGATTAATCAGTGAAAGCAGAGTGATTTTGCAGTGCTTATGCACATTTTGTAAGACAGGGAGAGTGTGGGAGAGGAAGGAAGGTTGTGTGTGTGTGTGTCTGTAGGCAGGCGTGGGTGCATGCACAAGTTAGAAGGGTAAAAGTATCCAAAATGATAGGAACATGATCTAAATGGTTCACATTGTAGAAACAACACTTACCTGCTTTAACTTATAGACAACCCACCTTTCTCAGTGTATACAGAGTTGGCCTGGGGGTCAGTGCAATTTAGTACGTTTTCTTGGGCATTGTTCTGGGCCTGCAAGGCACTTGTGACTCTGGCTGACTCAAAAGATAAGTAAGACTGGGGCTCTCTCCTTCTGAATTCCACAACCTTTTAAGGGATACATATAGGCACACCAAGGCTCTGACACTAGGTGGACTACAAGGGTGTGATAGGGTGAAAGCAGCATGGCCTGGGAGGATTGAGGAGGAGCCCATTTGTTCAATCCTCCTGCACTTTGGAGCTCCAGGAGACACAGCAACAGTGATTTGACAGTCTTCTTAGAGGCTTGGCTTTAGAATTGCCTTCTACGAGGTATCTACACTGGGTGTGAAACCAAGTGAAGGACTAGGTAACAGGTGGTTCATCCCTTTTCCCTTTGTCTTTGCTCCTCAGTTTTTGGGGGTTCTTTTTGAGGAATCGTGCATGATTAATTCAAGAGATGACTGTGAAGATGACAGGCACTTCAGGGGCATTCCCAGCAACCATCCTCCAAACCAAGCAACATTCAACATGTTGGAAAGACGTTCAGTCTGGAATATCCTCTTGTAGATGTCAATGTTTTACTTCATGTGTATCTATACCTTATTTTCCATGTATATAAATATGTACCTGTGTGTGTTATTTATTTAGTTTTTTACATGATCATCCCCAAAGAATATATACTTGTGAGGGAATTAAAGTCAATCAAATATTTTCCTATAGAATCTGTCCCTTTCTTTTTTCTGTTGAAAACAGTCACGTTCATGAGATCACTTTGGCTAGTGAGAATCAATCATGCCTTCCTTCCTTCCCTCACTACTTCCCTTCTTTTTTCTTCCTTTCTCCCTTTCTTCCTTCCTCTCCTCCCTTCCTTCCTCCTATCTTTTGTTTGCTTTGTATGACATCTGAAAGGAAGGCTGAGGGACTCTAGTAGTCTGATCTTTATGACTTATAAACTAAAGACTCAGCAAAATTCTCACTCAATGGAAGTGCAAAATAAGTTTTAGATATTAGAAAACATAATTTTCGTAATTATAAATTCTTAAAATGGGGAGCTCTCAATGTTGATATTATTCATTTAGACTAATTTAGACTAGGAATGACTGTGCTGTTCCTGTACTGTAGTCTCTGCAGAAACTTAAAAAAAATGCCAAACCCATCAGATGGGCAAACACAAAACAAACAAAAAGCCTAAAACACCTGACAATACCAAGTACTGGAGATGATATGGAGCAATTATAACTCAAATACATTCTGGCGAGAGGCTAAATATGTACAACACCTTGGAACTGTTTGGCACCATCTCCCCAAGATGAGTCTGTGGCCCAGCAATTCCACTCCTACGTTTATACCCAAGAGAAACAAATGCATATGTGCATCAAAGACATACGAAAATGTTCCCAGCAGGACTCTTCACAATAGCCCCAGACTGGAAACAACTCAAATGGCCATCAACAGAGGAATGAATAAATAAAATTGCAGTATATTTATACAATGAGCAAACTATGACAAACTACAACAACGTGGATGAATCTGGATCTCACAAACAGAACGTTGAGTGAAATAAGCCAGACACTGAATAATATACAGATTAATGTGCCATTTCTATAAAACTTAAAAACAGGCAAAACTAATACTTGATTTTAGAAGCTGGGGTAATGATGTCCTTTGCAGGGCGGTAGTGAGTGGGAAGGGCCATGAGAGGTGGTTCTCAAAGGGCTGGTTTTATTTCCTGAGTTAGGTACCGGCTACATGGGGGTGTTCCTTTTGTGAAAACTCATTAAGTTCTAAACTTACAATTTGTATACTTTTCTGTGTATATGTTATGATGTAGTAAATAGTTTTTATTTTAACGACTGAAATAAAAATTATGGATACATTCTGTTTTCTTATCCGAGGACATCTGTTTTTACTATTCTCACGTTTTGGGAAAATTGTTTTTATTTTCCAAGCTAAACTTATGGAAGTTTATAATCTATATTCAAATCTAAATTTGGCTTAGTGTCAGGCAACATTATGGGTACCAGATTTGAAATAATATTACATACTTACACAGTACATACATATTCCAGATTCACATGTCACATTTTCCTTCACTTTGGAAAGGTGTAGGGTACTTACGTTTTTGGACAAAGTAAGGCAGGGTGACAGGAGGCAGGTTGGTCTTTAGGCAAATGACGGTTGTGTGAACCGTGAGGAATCTCATCAGAGCACTCTTGCTGTTTTTGGCACAGGCTTAGCAGTTTGTTCTTTAGGTTTCTCAGTCTTCTCTAGGACTCTGTTGAAACCATGGTACGATTGACCACTCAAGAATGATAGAATTAGCCATTTTTCGAAAAGCTCCTAATATGGCTAGGCTAAAGAATAAACATTAACACTGAACATGAAGTTCACTGCAAACACTACAGCGAAAGGCCAAGATGAAATGCCCAAATAAGAGCATTCTTGTGAAGGGCATGCAGCCCTGGGCAGTTGGTGCTACCCAGCCTTGATGTCATTAGAGGTCGACATAGCCCATTTGAGGCAAGTTCCAGTCTGATTTTATCTTGGAGCCAAAATACTGGGAAGTTCACTCCTTGTGACGTGGGAAGGGGTCTGTGAACTTTTATAATGTATATATGTTTGGGGTGTGTGTGTGTGTTTGTATGTGTGTAAAGAGGAAGGAGTATTATGCTCCACTTTAAGGACCATAAAAGTCCATGTGAGCATCTACTTGCCGTGTCAGATAAGATGTAGGAATTAAATATCACTTTTAACAAATAAAATATGATAAAATATTTTCTAAAAAATTCCCCACAGATATTAAGTGTATATTTTTGTCCTCTCTAGCCATGATTCTATTTCTAATTCACTAATAAATATTTTTTAATATATGGTTCATATTCTCTGTCACTGTTTCCTCTCTTCCTCATGCCTCTTTAACTCCTTGAAATCTGATTTTCACCCCCAACTGTTTACCCAAATTGACCCCTAGAAGTCACCAGTTGCCACTGTAACTCCCAAGGTCATTCTGACTTCTGCAGCTCTCACTGTATTTTCCACCCCCTTCTTCTTGGAAATTATTAATTCTTTCATCTTTCTGCCCTTACACTATTCTTGGTTTCCTGCTAACCTTCCAAGTCTTCTGAAGCTTTCCACATGTCTCTTGATCCCTTCTTCACGCCCCCTCTTACCCAAGGTTCAGTCCTTGGTCCTCCATGCTTCTTGCTGGACACCACCATGTTTAGAGGTCAACTCTGTTCTCATGGCTGCAAACACGAGGGCTGATGACTCACAGATTTACAGCTCATGTCCTGTCCTTTGCTCAGGGTTTATTCCCATTATCTCTGACTGCCCACTGGTCATTTTCACTTGAAAGTCTTCCCATCACCTCAGACTCAACCAACAGTCTCTAATTGAGCTCATCATCTCTGCCACAAAACCAGTTCCTTTTCCCACTTTCTCATTTTCGCCATGGTGCCCCTGTCTCACGGTCATTCCCACTCAAAGCTTTGAAGTCATCTCTAATGTTTCTTTTGTGTTTATCCTTGGTTGCTCCAAAGTCTTTTTCATTGTGCCTGATAATCATCAAGTTCTGATTTTTTCCCCCAAGCCTCTCTTACTTTCTTGAGCTTCTTTCCACTTTCTAATTTGGGCTCTCATTATCTCAGGGACAGGTTGTTTTCAGCCCCTTCCTGGCTAACCTGCCTGACTCCAGCCTCCCGCCCTCCAATCGGATCTCATACTCTCAGTTGGTGCATTTTTCTTAAACACTGCATTTTCCCATCATTCCCCTGCATCCAGGTGTTGAGGCCTCCATACTGTTCATTACTCTTTCTTAGTTTCAAATTTTAAAACAAACAGTTGCTCTTTGAGTGCCAATATGTGTCAGGTGCCATGTTGGAGTCTAGTTGGTGATGGCTACGGTCATTCCAACAATCAAAGGGAATCTTCGCACTCCCACCTACCACCATCCCCCAAGGTGGGAAGAGAGACCAACATTCAAATAAATAGAAAGCATAAGGGAATAGGGAGACGTTGGAAAATTGTAAGTGCTGCCTGTGTGCTGGGAATTAAATAGCAGGCCCTAGGAAACCAGATCCTTACATTTATATAGGGACATGTGCTGATTTTAAATCTCTGCCTATCTTAAGGTTCAATAGTGGTAAATTTTCCTAAGAACATGTAACTAATAACTGACCTGGTGAAGAAGACGAAGAAAATTTGCCATTGATCATGTTTCCTCTCCTAGGTCACAAGCTTTGTGAAGAACGGGTCAGCTGTTTTTCTTCTATAAATCTTATAGTGCTAAAATGATTGCCGAACTCCTAGGGGTTTTTAGCAAATTCCTACTGATTCATTTTTTGACTGACTATAGTGAATACTGCTGAATCTCTTTCTGATCTCCTCTGACTCACTCAGTTACTAAAGCTAAAGCTCAAGTTACTTGAAGGCAAATTGTTATAATGTAGCAATGCCAATGATCTAGCAGGCTCTGTGCCTGTTTCAGACTGTCCTAGGCCAGTCACATCTACATGCACCTTCTTCAGAAAAAGGAACCAAGAAAGAATCTTTCAATTCAGTTACACCCAGATGTTGGGGAAGAAGATGTTGGAAGAAGATAAAATAACAAAGCAAATTAACTCAAGAGAAAAAAGAGAAGATGAAAAAATGTCATTTAGTTTTAAAAAATCTATTTTTATTTAAAAAGGGAGTTATTGTGTGACTTTGTACTTTGTTCTTGAAATCACTTTTATTTTCCTAACCACATCAAGTTGATAAAATCCAGATGAATATTTGGCTGAGTTAACTTTGTCAAGTGATGCCTGTGCAGAAGAAGTTCGTCCATCTTAGTCCCCAACACAGACCATTGCAAACAGGAGGCAAAAACAGGAGATTAGAAAACTAGAGATTTTAATTCTGTTGGTCTTTGAAAACCACTACCCTTGGTCCACCTACTTACCTCATAGAAAGCCACTGTTTTCTTCTTCTTCTTCTTTTTCTTTTCTTTTTTTTTTTGTTAGCTCCATGTCATAAAGAAAGCCACTCTTTTCTTGATCTATGAGTATGTGGGTATCTCTACCAAGAGACAGAACCAAACAAGGCAGTTTGCAATTTTGCTTACAAACTTTTCAAAAGGACGTAGTGTGTGCTGTACATGAAAACAATACAAACTGAGGTGGTGGGGTAGTTCCTGTATGAATCTCATCACGAATGTTGATTTATCCCTGGGAGTAATGGTACAAGGCAAAAATGTGAAATGAACCAGAAGTATATACTTTCAGGATTGCAGTCACATCTCAAAAACTCATAGCATGGGGAAAAAGGGAAAGACAAGTCTGGCATTAATGCTAACTGTTGTTTTTAGTTCCAGTCAATTACTTCATCACATTTCTTAGGCATCTAACAATTTCACCCACTGGCTTAAACTTCATCTTAATTTACATGGATAAAACATTAGACTCTATGAGATGTTGTCTACCCAATATATTACAAGTCAGGACAGGCTTTCTGTGTTATCTTTGGTTGTGGTGACTGTGGATAGTGAGACAATACCAAAAAAAAGCACTGAGTAATAAGAAGGTGGTTATGGTTTTGTTTGCTTGAAAGACCAGCAAACTCCCAGGATGAGAATGGGCCTGCGCTGTCCCAAATCTTTTTGGTAGTGATAGACAGTTCTGAATAAATATTTGTTTGATTCAATTGCTGATAACATTTCCGTCCCTTGCTTTCTATTTTAAGTACGACAATGGCTTTATGTAGCTCAAAACAAAAACAAAAACAAAACCAGAAGAAAACAACTCTTTAGCACCTCTTCCTGTTTTAAAACGAATATGTGGGATATTGGTTAAGTCAAGAGAATACCTTTGATGTTGGGGATGTAGATAGGGCCAGTTTCCTTGGGGTTTTCCTTGAGGATATTTTAAAGGGTATGGAGTTTACTCCAAATAGTGGGATGTCAATGAAAGATTTTACTTAGGCGAATGCAACGATCTGAAATATTCAACAAGACCACACGTTCTGCTCTCTAAGAATGGGATGAGGTTCTATCCTACCTCCACTGGGTCTCCTGGCTCCCCAGCTCTCACAGCTCCCATGGCTGCTGTTCTCAGCAAGATCAGCCTGCTCATGAAACAAGGACAGCCCTCAAGAAGGAGGGGGTGGCCAACTAGGTCAGTACCACCAAAAAGCCTCCTAAGACAAGAACAGGAAAATATCCAAAGGACTTGGCAATGTGGAGGCCACCAGTAACCTTGTGAGAGTGGTTTCACTGTCAGTGGTGTGTTATAGGTAAAAGCCAGACAAGAGTGGGTTGAAGAGAGACTTGGGAAGTGAGGAAGTGGAAGCAGCACGTCTAGACATCTCTCTACAGAAGAGTGGCTATGAAGTGAAGTAGAGAGAAGAAGTGGTGATTATGGGGAATGTAGGAGCAAGGAGTGGGAGTCATCTAGGAGGCAGGGAGAGACTGATGATGCAGAAAAGAGAAGGTAACCCAAGGAATGGGGTTCCTAAAAGTGTGGAAGTAGGTAGGGGCTAGAGTCCACCAAGGAATTGAGAGAGGATGCTCCTTTCACTGTAACAAGAAGGCAAGAAGAATGTAGATGCTGATCTAGGTGAGTTTAGAAGTGTAATGTTGGAAAAATTAGGGAGAGACTAGCTAGAATCCTTTGGTTGCAAGCAACAGAAAGTAACTATGATTAATTTAAGCATAAAATAAATGCCTTAAATGAATCCTGGGTAGCTTAAAAATAAATCAAAGACTGATAGCCAGTGATGATACTCCTGATAATCCATAGGGAAAGCTGACTCTCTTTTTTAGATCTCTGTACAGAGAAGCAGGTAAGCACAGTGCTTTACTCAAAGATCTAGTACACCTAGCAGAGCAGGTCAGTAGAACATGATCAGAAACGTCCTGCTCCCTCTACTACACAAGGGTACGACAGTTTCCAAAAGTGGTTGTCACATATCTCCTCCTCTCTTCCATTCCCTCCCCTCAGTCTTCTTTCTCCTCCCACTGTTCCCCTTCTTGAACCTCCCAGGATCTAGGTTCCAGCTTCTTCTTCTGTAGGAAGTACAGCACCTGTCTTCAGGTACCTTGCCATTCCATTGTCTTCAGCATATGCCAGACACTAAAGGAGGCTTCATTTGGGTTTCACAGCCGGGAGAGGTCAGGGTGGGCTCTGAGTTGGTGGGGCGCCCCATTTCCTGTTTGGCCTTTCAAGCAGGGAACAGAACAGCATGGCTGAGTTTTCACAGGGACAATATTCCTACATAAAGAAAGCACTGGTTGTCTGCAGAAGCAGCACAATCTAATCCCATATGAGGGGAATACATTTTGACCCTCCTTCTGGCTCAATAACTATCCTGATATTCCTGTGTTAAGAAGCATTTGACTTGCCCCAGAGCTCTTTTCTTGCCAGAGTTGCTGCCACTGGCTGTGAGCAGAACTTTCTCAGCCATCCAGGATGGCCAATGTCAACTCTCATTGAATTCTTCCTGATCCTCCAGAAGAAACAACAGCGACTTCAGTTTGTCCTGCTTCCCTCTGTGAAGTTTGAAAGCTGAATAGATGTCCAAAGTGAGATGAGGTGACTATTTTATGTAGAATTTCACAGATGATCATGATGGTCCAAAATCCACTTTTTAGCTTTATAGGTAAAAACACTTCACTTTATCACTTCTCTGGAAGTTTTTAGGTTCTTGAGGACTCATACACAGTTGCCAAATTTCAAAGACTTTTTTTCATTGTTGTTAAAATACTCTTTTAACTTATTAATTTAGGAGGTAGTTCTTATAAGTCAGATTATGTGTGTCAGTGGGACTGCACACTTTCCCTACTGTAGAAAAGTCTGCATGGAAAACCATATATTTGCTTTCTGTTTTTTGGCCTGAGAGTAGTTGGGAAGAGCTATAAAGATAGCAGCTCCCAAACATAATGCCAGAGTTCAGTCTGGATCCTTTAGGTTCCGACCTCCACACAATACTTTCTCTTTCCCTTTCCCCCACATAATGAACTTCTTGAATTAGTTGTTCACAGCCAGTGACTTTTCTCACCTTCACTTAACTCCCTTGAGTAGGGACAATATTGCATTCATCTTTGTATTGGGACATGTTCTTCCCAGAGGCCAGGACAGGTTTCGCATATGGTAGGTGTTCAAGACTTGTTTGTTGCTGTGTTACTATGAGAATATTTCTTGGAAAAATACTTCTCACCTTGACCCTAAAGAGGCTGGATGATGCATGCAGCAAGCAGTGGATTTATAGTTAAAAATTTCAAGTATCATTCCCAATCTTACCACTTACTAGCTGTGTGACTTGGGGTTAAATCACTCACCACCTCTTAAGCCTCAGTTTCTTCATCTACCAGTGAACAATCCTTTTCCAACAAGATTGTCGTGAAGATCAAGTGAGATCAGGCTGTCTAAGTGTTTTAAAGCCCATATAAAACTAAGAGTTTAGTAATGATCAGAGTCAGAACAAAGGAACTGGCATGACCTTAGTGACTATGGTTAACATCCACCACCTTGATCTACTTGTCTTTTCATTTCTGTATCCTTAGCACCTAGCACAGTGCTTTTCAGAGTAGGTTCTCAATGGATTTTTTTTTTTTAAATGAATGCCCATGTTATTAAAGTCAATTTTTGTCTTGCTTAGGTACTAGCCGGGGGAGTAGAAGTTAAATGGTTCCAAAACATTTCATGTGAATGTGAATGAGGGTGGTGGGTACAGAGATGGAAAGTGTTCCCCTCTTGTGGGGGCCTCAGGAGGGGAGAGTGGTTCTAGAAGCCCCTGAAGCTCTGGGCCTCTGTGGGGTGTCTCTGCCAACCTCAGCCTGGCCTGTGCCCTGGAGCAGGTAGTCCTGATGAGATCTCTTAGTTATGACTCTGTTACTGGGACACTGATGAGAGGATCAGGAGTAATACTTGGAATGATGCTCTGGGAGGCACACTGAGAAGAGTCGGTTGCTTTTGGAAAAGAGACAAAGAAAGTGAACTAGGCCAGTATTGGCCATAGGCCAGAGTGGGGAGAGTGGAGTGGGGTAGGGTGGAGATGATGATTGGAACACACTGTGGTTATCCTCAGCCACTGCAGTGACGGTTGATGTGGATGTACAGAATCTTCTGGTGTGCTCTTTCAGTTGTATCAACCAAGTAACAAAACACCAACCGTATTATGTGTTCATAAAGAAATTTTTCACTGAAAGCATTCTTTTGAAAATTAGAACAGTAATTTAGCCAACTTGTTTTTGTTTTGACCACCTCATTAAGGAATTATCTAATGTCAAATGGATTTGTAATCTTCATAGAATAAATAAGGTTTTGATTTTATTACAATACTGCTTCCTACTCTTCCACATCCCTCTGAAAGAAACGGTTAATCAGGAACATATACTTTTCCTTTGTTCTACTGCAATTTATAGAAAGACTTATAAGGTGGTTTTTCCACGGAGATAGGTTTTTTCTTCCCTTCCTCCACCTACTGCAGAAAGTCATTGCAGGGAAACCTAAGGCCTAAGACTTTCTTTGTAGGCTTTGTGCAGACCTACTAGGGAAAGCTGTCAGGCCTAGATGTGGAAAGTCCTCTTCAGCCTTAGGATTGCTGGGAGCCTAGAGAGGCTGCTGGTGTCTGCTACACTTTGGTGGGATTGTCCTACCTCAGCCAGCCTCATCTTCAGCTGTCACCTTGGCTGTCACCCACCGTGAGGCCTTAGTCTTCCTGGGGTGGCGTTTCAGTTGCACCATGGATACGCACATGGAACTTCCTCCTTCTGTTGAGCCTTTCTCAAAACAAAGCAAGACCTCTGTGGGAGGATGTGGGACAGCCTGAGCTGGGTTGACAGTAGAACCTGGAACACTGGGAGAGAACACAAACAAGGACATTGCAGCGTGGAGAAAAAACTTGGCAGAAACGATGCAGAGCCAGTGCTTTGGCTTGGAACAGGAACAAGGAATCCAATTATAGTACACTCTGTATAGGGAGTTTAAAAAGTGCTTTTGTTTTGCTTTAATCCCATAGAAGTAAATGAGAGAATATGAACCAGATTGAGAGTGAGTCTTTCGTTCAAGATTTTCCTTTAGATGGTGTCAAGATGGAAAACATCTTTTCGAGCTTGAAGAATGCTCTAATTTGTGGAACAGCTAATTAAAGCTTCTTACAACCTGATTGACCTGTTGTGGTATTCTAAGAGCTAAGCAAAGAATTTACTCCCTACAGGACTGAAGCATCCTTATCCTATATATACTATGTGTGTTCTGTGTGCTATCCACCCTGGGGAGGGGGACACATTGTTCTAATGACCCTAAAATCCCTAGTTGTAGTTCCTCTCCTATAAGGGATGAGAGTGCAAAGGTATACAACAGAGTAACAGACAAAAAAACCTGTCACCCACAGCTTGAGGCTTATATTTTGTCATTTTAGACCTATAAAATCTATGCATAAGCAGATATATCAATATCACATGTAAATATATATTTATGTGCAAAAACATAAGCATCATATGTAACATGCAAGTTTTCATTCTGTAATGAGAACAAGTATCAAAGGAGCCCAATTCTTTCAAATAAAAGGGGTTTAAATCAGAACACTTAAAACGTTTGATATTACATACAGATTTTACATCAATCGTTAAGAATCTGATTTTCTCTCAAATTGTAATGACTGACTAGCATAACCCCTACCCTATGATCTTTCCTTGGGGCTTAACAATTAAATGAGTAATGATCTTGGAAGGTTAAGTAGATAATATGATTGTGAAAACCTATTAAATCCAATTATTTTTTTTTTCCGTGACCATGAAACACAATCTCTAAAAGCTGAGGTTGTGCAACTCCCTGGAAGGCTCGTGGCTCAGCTCAGTGTTGCATCTAATGAAAACAAAACCAAAAATAAAACACAAGTGATCCATGAGGCTGGCTCTTTGAGCCTCATTGCCTGTAATTGTAAACATCTGAACATCAGGATTTTCAGGAAAAGTTCTGCCCTGCAAGACATGCAGAAAGTCAAGAGTAACCCAGCCCAACCCTTGTTTTTGACTGATGACTCTTCAGGCTACTTGTCATGAGTATTCCAATTCAGATGACAGAGGTATTCCTTTCTCTGTGGAAAAATTCCCTTCTGGCCTGGGAGAGCAAATAGCTGTTGAATTCAGCTCTTCTGCAGATCTCCTTGGCCGACCAAGACCCTCGGGTAGAGATTTCACCCCAGCATTCCAGGTCTCTGTCCTGGGATTGCTCTTGATGAGGAGGTGAGATGCTGACCCAGGTTGGCGCAGTTGTCACCTGGGCATGGGTGTTGTTCTTGGTGCCAGCTGCACCCGATACTAAGGAAAGGGTGAGTTATGCCATCATCACCAGTGTTGCTTCAAAGTAGGAGGTGCTGTAGTTGTCTGGTTACCTGTGTTGTCACAAGTTTAATAATCCTTACAGGGTGGAGCTCCCACGGTGAGTTTCCTTCAGATTAACACTGAATTCTCTTTGTCCTCTCCATAATGGTAATAATAAAAATAATGTTTCCTTTGCTAAAGGCATTAACTTTTAGGCTTAAGTTTATAACACATGTTTAAGCGATTACTGTGCTTATAGATCCAGCTTCCTCCAGTCACAAGAACAATGGTTTGCAATAAAAAATATCCCTTTCATTTGTAGAACACGTTAAGTTTTATGAAGCACTTTTACACCAACTATCTCCTGTCTCCCTCAGGCAAACCTGTGAGCTAGACATGGAAGGCATTCTTCTTGCCTCCTTCCCCCTTTTAAGAGAGGAAGTCTTTTGAGGTCCTGAAGATTGAGAACCAAAGGTCATCTGAGTAATAAGTGGACTTAAAATCTGTCTTCTAGTTTCATGACTGGGTCTCTCTCTCTGTCTCTCTCTGTCTCTTTCTTTGCCGATACTGTGAACGTTTGGTTGCAGAATTATATGACGATTTTTTTAGGGCAAAAATGACTTGATAATACTTCAGGAAAACAAACACTACTAAAATAACCCTCCCACAGCATTGCGAACTCTCCAGGTCTTTTGACTGATCTCAGTTATAAGGAAGGAGATCATGGATAATGGTCTACCATTTGAGAGTTCTGAGAAGCAGGCTGATGTTGCTTACTGGTCATTCCAAATATTCAGGGACCTGAATGCTCTTCATGAGTAGATTACATGGCTTTTATTGTTGTTTTCTACTTCAGGGATATACAGAGATTAGATTCACTGAATCTCAAAGCTGTAAGGAAGCGTAGAGATTATTCCTACCCCCTGCTTAAGCACTACACTCATGAGAAAATTGAGGCCAAAAATACGAAGTCATTTACTCAAGGACACAAGTTTGTCCAACAGGAGATAAACATTATCTGTTAAAACTGTTTCTATCTAAATCATGAAAGCTACCTTTCCTCCAATGCAGAATGTTATTTTAAATTTCAAGCTATGCCTGTCATATTCTGCCTAATGGGAATTACGTGGTGTGTTGTGGATGGAGCTTTTTGTATATTTTACCTAGAAATGACAAATCCACTCCACAAGTTACTATTATTATTTGAACATATCATAGTATGTGCATTGTGCTTTGGATCAATGTCAGTCAATTCCCCTTGAGTGAAATGCTGGGCAAAGAGCAGGGTCGTAGGTCCAGGAGTCTCAGGCTTCACTGCACTGGCGAGAGGCTGGGTGTGGCCAAGGGCAATTACTGTAAATGGGGCACGGCCTGGTCCGAGGGGCTGGGGCTCTGTGCTGGCCTGTTTTCAATTTAGACTTCTGTTTGTCTAAGTTGTTGATCATAAACAACAAGGCAGAGACTGTTTCCTGACTAAGAAATCCCTTTGACATTCTGGCAATGACTCACGGAGTCACTTCATGCCTACAGAGTAGCAAGTGTCACCTTCTGGGGTTCTCAGCCTTTCTCACGTAGAGCACGTAAAACACAGGGAATCAAGTTGATCCTGTGTCAGCCTGCACTCCTGCACTTTCTTCTGTGCCCTAGGCAGGACCCAGGCAGCCTCATGCTGCCCCAGAGCCCCTCCCTGCAGAGCCTTCCCCTGGCTCCCTCCTCGCCTCTCTCCAGCTCTCATCTCCCCATCAAATGGTCTGTCTCACATTGTTTTCTTCTCTACTTGATCCATTTTTTGTTATCTTTTTGCTATATTATAATTTTCCTTAGGGTGGGATCCCTGATTGGCACCTCTCTTATATCCTAGCAGAATACAGAGCACCCATTAAGTGCTTCAAAACACTTAGGGTTGGTTAGTTGCTGGGGTAGTGAGAAAAGATGAATTTTCTAAGAGTCTTCCCTCCCTCCCTGCCCCTCTTTTTTCTTTCTTCTCTTCTATCCCTCCTTTCACAAATGTCGGTTGCAATAGGAGACAGGCCCCGTACTTGGTTGGGGAGAGAGTAGTGAAGAAAGAAGATGTATCATCACGGAATTATGATTTCACCAAAAATTCAGAGCAGGGGAAGATCTTGTTGGGGAAAGGGGGATGAAGGCATTTTGTCTTATAATTAGAGATGAGTACTAGTTGGAAAAAACCTGACTCCCTCTTTAATTGGGGAAGTGGAGGTGAGGAGGAAGGAGCACTGGAGTTGAGGACTGTTCAGGCTCTGACGTGAGCATTTGAGAAGCTATGGGCAAGTTACTTTCCACCCCAGAGCCTCAGGTGCTTCATCTATAAAACAAGGATGGTTGTGAGGATTACATTAGCTGTATGAAAATGCTTTTTTAGATTAAGCAAGCATTTTACTTCAGTTTATGTTAAGTAAATGCTTTTTTAAAAATTATGCCTGGTATTATGTTTGTGCTGTGTGAAAATGCTTTTTAGATGTCTATGATACAAATATGAAGAGTTTTATTCTATAGGGCAAGTCACATTTTATTTTTCTTCACTGCAAAACTTGACCCGAATAGTTGCTACCTTCCTTTTAAGCATGTGATAATAGGTAATAGGCCAGTTCCTTGTGGGCAGAATTAAGAACTCCTGTGCGTGTTAGACGCAGTGCACCCCTGAAGGTACGTTTGTTTCCTGCACTGAAGAAGCAGTTTGTTAAGTGACACAAGTCATGCCTGAATGAGCTAATAAAGTTTCCAGTTGAAGTCACACTTGGAAATTGTTCATAACGCAGACTATAGTCCCATGATAATTTTTAAAAATGCAAAAATATTCTGGGTTGACACAATTTAAGGTAAAAAAATCTACATTTCTGAAATAGTAGAGACCACCCCAGTTCCCTTCCCTTTTCCCAGCACCAAAAAAAAAAAAAAAAAAAAAAATCCCCCAAACCAAAAGACGAACTCCTTCCAGATCTGGCGTGTGTCTCCCTTGCTTGTTACGTTTTACCATTCGCCACAATTTAGGGAACCCCGGCTGTGCCCAGGGGGCTGGGTCACAGCATCCCAGGCAGGATGCTTCAAAGTTACTCACCTTAGAATGGAGCTAGAACTGGCAAATGCTCACCCCAGTTTCTCCACTGATTAAATGGGAGGACTGGTGCTGACCTGATTAATAATCTTTCTTTCTGGAATAATAATGAAAGATCTATAAAGCTCTCCTCATGAAACATGATGCCAACACAGCAGGACCTGACTGTGAAACCAGTTCCCATGGCAGACAGCCACTGCAGAGCGCAGGTCGCTTTCACTGGAAGCCACTCCTGGTAGCCTGTGTTGTAAGCCTGCTTCCCATTACATAAGAAGAGTGGCTCCTTCCCCAGCCGCAGCAACACTGCCAGGCAGATCTCATGAACTGGTCCCTGAACTTTAGACCTTGCTTTCTCCATGGCCGCAGACAGACTGGCTCTCTTTAGGGAAAGCCTGTTCCTGCCTCCTTCCAGACTGCTGGAGTTCCCATTTGCCATTCACAGGCTCACTGGTTTCAAAGGGGTTTCTTTCTTTCTTTTCTTTCTTTCTTTCTTTCTTTTCTTTCTTTCTTTCTTTCTTTCTTTCTTTCTTTCTTTCTTTCTTTCTTTCTTTCTTTCTTTCTTTCTTTCTTTCTCTTTCTTTCCTTCCTTCCTTCCTTCCTTCCTTCCTTCCTTCCTTCCTTCCTTCCTTCCTTCCTTCCTTCCTTCCTTCCTTCCTTCCTTCCTTCTTTTTGAGATGGAGTTTTGCTCTTGTTGCGCAGGCTGGAGTGCAATGGCACAATCTCAGCTCACCGCAACCTCCACCTCCTGGGTTCAAGCAATTCTCCTACCTCAGTCTCCCGAGTAGCTGGGATTACAGCCATGCACAACCACTCCAGGCTAACTTTTGTATTTTTAGTAGAGACAGGGTTTCTCCATGTTGGTCAGGCTGGTCTCGAACTCCCGACCTCAGGTGATCCGCCCACCTCTGCCTCCCAGCGTGCTGGGATTACAGGCGTGAGCCACCATGCCTGGCCCTCAAAGGTGGTTTCTGTAAGGTAATTCAATCAAATCCAACTGAGTCATTTTTTGGTTTTCAAAAGCCACGAATGGCAGAGCAAAGCTTCCCAGAGACCTCTTGAGTAACAAGGGCACGTTTGTCACACCCAACCAGTTTCCTGGTTGAAATGGAGACAATTATTGGGTATTCATATTATAGTCAGCAATATGGTAATATTGACCACTGATAATATCACTTGACCTTCCCATTTCTGAGAAGTGCCTGGTCTGCCATGTATAGCAAACTGCACTTACATGGAGGAGGCTGGGTGGTAGGAAAACATTTTCCCGATGCATTGGTCCTGGACAGTAAACAATGCAGGTGGTGTTGATATTGTTGAGTTTAGAAGACTCCCTAGGTATTGATCTTCCCATCTGAAAAATGGGGAGGCAAGGGAAGATGATCTCCAAGTCCCTCCTAGAGTAAAAAGGATTCTCTGAATTAGTGACGATCTTTTGGATTAACTGGAAATGAACTCTATGTCAATCTTTTGTTAACAACTTGCCAAATGACCTATCTGGGCAAATGACTTCCTCATCTGGGCATTAGGCTTGTGTGTCTACTTCCTGCCCTCTGGTGTACATTCTTCTCCCTTCACTGGAGACTCTAGACTGTCAGAAAGCCGGGGGAGGGACTGGAAGCATCTGTGGGGCAACGATAGGTGTCTGCTGTCGCTACAGTGCAAAAGGACATTTCAGGGCAGGGTTAGCTGGATTTGTCAGTAGAGCAGATGAGAGGGAGTTTCTAGGACCCAGTTCCAGCAATTTTTCCTCCTCTGCACAGGTGCCATGCATCACCTTTTCTTCCAATCTAGTCTGAACTAGATTCAAACTTCCCTTCACCCTCAAAGGGTTTCTCGCATCTGAGAAATTGCTGCTTCTGGGTGCAGGTTTCCTGTGCCTCCTACAGATAACATTCAACTGATGGATTGTATCCAAGGGTCTCCCACTGACATGACTGCAGGCATCAGGCAGTGTGTAGTCATTTCAGCGTGAGACTCTTGGATCCTTGGATCCTTTTGATTTACAGCAAAGAAATATGGGTCATCAACAGGCTGTTCCCATAAGGCATATATGTGAACTGTCCTTTAGCATTTCTCCCTTTTGCACCCATTAAATAAGAGGTGAAAATGTGGCTGCCTGTTGTCTGAATATGACCTGTGGATATGTTTTATTTTGTCTACTTCCAGTTTAAAACAAACTCATATTTAAAAACTAAGAACACAACTTTGATTTAGTTGGTAACACATATAAAGTCAAGATCTTAAATAAAAATTTAGATTTCCAGTTTTTCATGAAAATTTCTGGCCACACTGGGATCTCTGTTTCTATAAGGTCACACCTAGCTGAAGCTCAGAGGTCACTGTTCCCATGCAGTGGTTCAGGCACTCTCCAGGGTGACAGACGCTACCTGGCCCATTTTACCGTTTACTTTTTCTGCCTGGCCCTGGTGGTCATTTCAGTGTGAGCCCCTTGGATTCAATTGATCAACTGACTGTCACCTGTAGAAGACACAGCAAACCTGCCTCCAAAAGCAGCAATTTCACAGACATGAGAAACCCTTTGAGAGTGAAGGTAAGTCTGAAAGCATTGAGAGGGGCAAGGTTCTAGAGGGAGGTTCCATCTCAGGCCTTGGGCATCACACAGGTATTGGGCCAGGGCAATGGAGCAGGCAGGCACCTGAAGTTGAGCCCAACAGCACAAAGGGGTGGTGCCACAGGGAGGAGAACTTGCTTTCCTTATCTCTTGCCTTGGGTCAGCCCTGCGATTGCACCAAAGTCCAGGCCTCAGCATGACCTCCTAATACCAGCAGGGAAGTCTAGTTGGTACATTCATCAATAAGGTAATATTTAACCTTCTATTTTTAGCTCTATTCTTTTTTTTTTTTTTTTGAAATTGCCCTCGGCCTCCGTAGCTATTAGAACCCACGAGTGAAGGATCATGACCATGACTTCTTAGATTTTCATGCTCCTTATCTTTCACAACAGGGACCTTGGCTCTGCCAATATTTTCATGCCCTAATAACTGTAATCAAGGCTTGGCTTGGTCATATGGTAATAAATAGTTGCCCATCTGGGACAAGGCCCTGCAAAACACAGAACAGGAAATCCCACATCATTTGGAAAGTTGTACTTTTAGTTTCATAACTCAGCTTTTGCTTAACAAAGATAGCTGTTATTGAAACTGAGCCTTTACAGCATAAGAAATGTGCTTAAATATTTGTGAAAATCATATCTTCATACAAAGTATTTTCCTACATGTCATCTTTTTGAAATATCTCCCTGATCTGCTGAGGCAGGCAGAGATGTTATTATTATAAAGAATTTATGAAAAAGAAAATTGGGGTTCAGGAAAATTTAAGTGACTTTGCTCATGTCTCACAATTAGGTAAAAAGAATCATAACACGCTCCTGAGGTTTCTGATTCTCCATCCATGGATCTTTTCAGCCTCCCTCTGCTGCCTGTGTGTCATGGTTGTGTGTGTGTGTGTGTGTGTGTGTGTGTGTGTGTGTGTACAACACACACCAACACAGATGGATGCCAGTGCAGAGAGGCAGAGTTGTCGTTTTAATCTAGGAAAAACTTTCAAAGTCTTTTGGTTTAGAAAAATAGCATATGTTTGCTTATAAAATATGTATGGTTACTTAAAATTAAAAAGAAGCACTCCATGAAAACTTACAGAAAAGATTCCATTACATTGAGGGGATTATAGGACAAATGACTTTATAAGCTTATTTTTCTTTATGGATTCAGGGCCTCTAACAAAATAGTGTTTTGATTAGTTGTTTATAAGAAAAGGTCTATAATGTATGATGCTGTGCAGGAAATGTTTTCCTTAATTGTTAAATATGTAATGACTATTTCCTACGTATAAAATATGCTAAAGAAAACTCACAAGTTCGTAACTCTATTATTCAGCTACTGGTAGCAAATGTGCATCTATTTCCATAAGGGTTCATATTTCACCTAAACAACTCCATCCTCATTTATTGTTGTTGTTACTTTATCAAAACAAACACAAAACAAATAGAACATACTAGACAGATTAGCAGATTAGTTGCTTGGATAATGGCTGCCACTAGGAGTGATATGTTCATCCTACCTCCTCATTTCTCAAATTGAGATCATGGCTCTACCTATTTAACTTTCATATCTACTCCACGGAGTTTGTTAGCCTTTTCTGCTTTCTGTTTTTTGCTTTGTTTTTTGTTTTTGGCCAACTAGTAATGTATTGGAAACATGCTGAAAGAAATTACATTTTAATCAAACTTGAATGTTCTATAGAATTATTTATACGGTTTTAAATATTTGACCAGTTTTAAATATTTTGAATCTTCAGAATGAAGACTTTTGTAAAACTTTGTGTGGTAATGGAAACTGTGGTGTCTCTCTTAGGAAAATATTATTCTTATATAATTCTTATATGAATAATTTATATGAATAAAATATTATTCTTTATATAATTTATAAAGTAGAGGTGCTCGCTTAGTAGAAAAAATTACTTTGAAATGCCTAACGTGTTTTTTTCAAATAATTATTTTGTGAGATTTAAAAAAAATTTAGATGTCATTTTTATGACATCTAGTGACTTTGTTTTAATCAAGTTTTTACAAAATCAAAATGCAATTTAAAAAAAACTATAAACATCTCAACACCCAAACTTGTTATTTTCAGGAAAGTGTGTGAGGTATTTGCTAGCTAAACATTTAGCCTTTTAACACAAGACCAGAGTTGACTTGATCTGTGTAGGAAGTGACTTTCATTTATTACCCCTCCCTACTGAATTCTGGCTTAGTTTTTACCTTCAGTGCCAAGTGTCCACAGTAGGAAGTGAGCTACAGAATGTTAACACTTCTTTCCTCGTCATCAGGAACCATCAGGCTTTATATGACCATTTCTTCAAATTAAGTCTACAAAGAAAACTTGATCAAAATGTCCAGATTTCTTTTTCTGCTCATTTGCACCTCCTCATAGGAATATTACTAATGCCCATTTTAGCATTAATCTTTCTATGGATTTTTTTAGTACACTTTAAAAATTCCTAATTCTGTGCCTTTGATCGTGTTATTTCCCCATTGGAAGGGTCCATTCTAGTTTTATTTTCCTGGTGGAAGCCTTCCCCTGTCTTTAAGCTCCACCTCAAATCTCACTTTCTTCATCAAATTTCCTCAGGATAGGTGTTTCCTTTGGACTCCTATACAGTTTATGTCTAAAGAGTTATTTTGGCATTCAGCATTCATTCATTCATTTATCAGATTTTAGGACACAAAGGTAAAGTAGGCAAAGATCTTTCAAGAACTTGTAATTTAATAGGCTGATAGCCTATACTTTTATTAATTCATTAAAAAACAAGCTCATTGCATATTAACGTTGTAACATATTTGAAATGAAAAAATGTTTCAAAACCAAAATATGAGTGAGAAGAGTGGCATTCTTTTTTCACTTTTAGTAAATGAAAATAGCCTAATAATTATGGCTTCATAAGAGAAAGCTGGACTCCTGGTCTGCTTCTGCATTCAATGCAATAACACAGATCATGTCACCTCTAGAAAAGTTTACCATACACTCATGAGAAATGCAAATTAAAAGCAAACAACATAATTATATATCATTAAGTATTATTACAAAAATATTTTTTCCTTGTTAGACTCCCTCGGAGAGTCTCAGTGTCCCCCAGAGGTCTCTGAACCATACTTTGAGAACTGCCAGTTTATGCTATACTGGGCTATTCACCTCTTTTGATGGCGAATTTGCTCTCTCATTAAATTGCAAGCTCCACAAGGGCAGGGATTGTGGTAGGTGTTCTATAAAATGAATAGCTGCTGCTGCTGCTGATGATGGTGTTTGTGTGTTCACATTTAAAATCATATATATACACACACGCATATACATACCTGTGTATATCTATCTATCCATCTGTCAGTTTATCAATCATGAGTGTTTCAAGTACTCAAAATACTGTTAAGTGATAGAGCCAGCTGTTAATAGTTTGCACAAAGGTAGTAACAGAGGTAATGTTAGTAATAAAGCTAATTACTCTTTCTACGAAGAAATTACTCAGAAAGGAAATCCATGTCCATAGACAGGAAGGAAAACTAACAGTTTCACTTTTGCAAATTTTAAATTCCTAGGGCTTCATCATGATCCTTTCCTGCCTGGTGACAGATGGCAGGTGTGGTCAGATTTGCACATGAATAAAACATACCTGGAAACCCCAGCCTTGAAATCTGCTGTAGGAAGTTCATATTCTTTATCAATTTCTCGGGAGAATTACATCAGGAAGAGCTTAACAGGTTCTTTCAAAATCAGTGTTCATATACCTTCCTTAAGACTCAAAAAGAGAAATGAAATGTGCCCTGGCCACATATCCCTTCCTCAGAACATGCCATTCTTAGGCATTTCAAAGCAGGGCTGAGTCTCACATTACCTTTCTCCAATGTAAGCCTTGACCAGACTTGATTAGCTTCAACTTTTACATTCAAGGTGAAATGTACACCTACAAAGAGAACTTTAAAATCTTTTGGCACTTAAAACTAAGTATTTATACATCAGTCTTTCTGAAGATGATGTATTTCATTTCTATTTTGTAGATGGAAAGAACAGGTTAGTACAGATTGAAATGATCAGATGCATGGGATGAAACACCATCAACTTACACATTGTTAAACTGGAAGGAGTTTGGGGATTGTCTTGTGTGTCCCGCACTCTATCTTATAGAGAGGATGATACCAGAGAGGTTAAGCAACTTGCCTGGGGACTGTGAGCTTTCGCTCTGAGTCTCTGAGCTGAAGGTCTTTTGTGTCGTGTACTGTGCACCAGCCCAGTGAGTAGCTGAGTTGATGCTTTCTCACAATCCAGGCTTCATCTTCCTTAAGGGCTGCACTGTACCGAGAGCACATGTCTAATATGAGGCATTGGGGACACGGTCTCTGCCGCCAAATGAGTGACAAGAGGTGCTTTTGCGTTGCTCTTAACAGGGCCCCCATGCTTCTGAGTGAGGCTTTGAGCAAAGTGTCCAAGAGATCAGGGCACCAGGAAAGTGGCTCTCAGTGCTGGCTGCCCGTTCCAACCTGCTGGGTTTGATTTGCAAAATTCCAAGACTTTGGCCCCTATCAGTGAAGTTAGAACTGGGGGAGGAGATGCTGTGAGCATCACACTAGGTAGTTCTTATGCACACCAGAGCGTGCTCTGGCCATGCTGTGTTCTCAGACCCTTGCTCTCTTCTTCCTCCAACCAAATTAAGCTGCTCTCTTAGCCCTATAGGAGAGACAGCATCCATCACAGGCCTTGCTTCAGATTTTCAGGAAGACCTTGCTGAGTTAGTTGGGCAGAGAGTACACTGCCCCTCGAGGCAAGTGACCACGCACCTCCGGCTTCGTGAAGGACAAGTAATTTTATGACACATGGCTTCCTGCTTGTCTGCGTGCTGCCCACCACACCACACGCCTGGCCTTCCATGAGCAGAAGTTTCACTACTGAAATCAGTGGGTGACCTTTCTCATTTTTCATACCACCGGAAGAAGAGACAATTTGCTATCAAGTAGGTTTGCAAACAAGTTGGGTATTTCTGCAAGACAGGGGGAACCTAGTAATGGAGGCCTAAATGGGGAGCATTCCTGGGTACCACTTCATCATGTTCCTTTCCTGCCTGGTGACAGATGGCAGGTGTGGTCAGATTTGCACGTGAATGAAACATACCTGGAAACCCCAGCCTTGAAATCTGCCAGAGGCCTTTGCCGTTTCACTATTGACTGCAAGAAAAGGTGGTTATTTTGTGAATGTTTTCAATATCATTGTAACTCACTAAAGAAGTCTACCCACAAAACATCAAAACACTCTGTGTGCCCAGGCAACTGTTATTTGCTCTCTCCACTTTTATGCCAGAGGTGTTGGCATCATGGAACGTGAGTAGGAGATTTCAAACTGTAGGGCGCAGAGTGCTGGCCCATCACAGCGACATGCCACCTCTTCCTCTTTTGAGAACAGCCCAGCATTTCAACGAGTGGGAGCTGAATGAAATCCTCATCTGGGGAAACCTCATGGAATAAAAGGTAGAGAAGGCATCGAGCACGAGGTAAATCAAAACTTGGAGCAGAAGGGGCAACAGTGCAGGAGGAGTGGCACTGTCTGCAGGGAGCCAGCTCTGGGTTCCTCTCCCTACATCGGCTCCTCCAGGGTGTCTCCTCCCACCCCGGGTAGATCCTTCCCTTGCAACACAGAGGAAGCTTCATACCCGTGGCAGCCAGGGAAGGTTCTCTGCTCCAAACCGCCCAAGGCTGATCATGCATTTGAATGATCTAATGAGGAAGCAGAAGGCTTAGGTGCCTCTCCCCCAGCCACCATTCCCTTTAGGAAATGTAGTCATGGTTCTGATGGGAAAATCTTGAAATTACATATCGATATAACAAATTCCATTGCGGGAAGTAGTAATTTTACCAGTAGAAACTGTCATTTAATTATACATGCATACATGCAAAATAGTCAAAAAAGTAAGATGCCATCAAATATTTAAAGATATATTTGTAAATTCTGGTATTTTGATGTGAATTATTAATGTTTTTCAGATAAACAGTAGAAGATACCATCAAAGTTTAGAAAATTTAGTGAAACAAATAAAAGTGATAAAATTCTGCTTTTCTTTCCTCCCTCTGTAAGTTAGAAGATCACTGTTATCTTATTTTAGTAAAACACCATCTCAGTTCCACTTTTGAAGAGAAGTTTGAGAACTTCTGGTGTGATGGATACACTACTAGACCCTAAGAAGATCCCTACTCTGTCTCATGTTGAGATTCTGGTCAGTGTTCTGTTCTTAACAAACCTGGTTGCTTTTGATGAAGTCTCAGCTCTACTCCTGCCTGAAAACCCTTGCCCACACTGCTGGTCCCACCAACTACTAGCAGTGAGATTCAAGCCAAGTTGTCCGTTGCCTGGGAGGGACAGGAGAGGTTTAATTGGAAGGAGAATTGTCCAGCAAATATTGTTCAATGATGGCAGAACAGAAACCAGCAGGCAAAAAGGCAAGCTGTGGTGCTGATCATGAGCCAGAGCAACAGCTTCCAGGAGCTGATTTTGCACTGAAGTACCTGAGGAGAGAGCCTGAATTTCAAGCTCGAAGAGGAAGAAAAAGGCTTGGGGCAACCCCATCAGTGAAGAAAACAAGACACAGTGGGGAGAGAGGGGGAGAGCAAGAACAGAGAAGGAAGTGCCTAGTCTTGGGCCAGTTTTAATGACTTCCTCTAGACAAACTGAAGAACAAAAGAAGGAAGGCCCAAGCTAGCAGAGGAAAGGAGAACCTTGCTGGGTGTGAAGGGCGGCAGGGCATGGCAGAGTACCACTCAGGGCAAGACGTGTGAGCAGAATAGATGCCCCTGAGAGGTAAAGGAAACAGATCCCCATATTGAAATAGCATGACACATTAATTCACTAGAAGGCTCTCCCGGGATAATGCCTGATATTAGAACGAAATACAACATCAGGCCAAATATATGGATGCTGTGGTGGAAAGAGGTTGGGCAGTGTTGTCCACAACAGACATGGGTGTCAGCCCCAACTTCATCATTTTATATCTGGGAGAGGACAAATTGCTTAAAATCGCTCAGCTTCCTTATCTGCAAAATACCGATAATAATCCCCTCTCACAGGTTTCTTATGAAGGTCGAGATCACATGTGCAAAGAACCTATCAAGACTCCTGTCACATAGCGAGTATTGATTAAAGGGTGGTTGTTAGCATCTTGTTTTGAATGAAATGCTGGCTGTGGAAGCTCCTTTGTGTCTCAACGTCTCCGTAGGGAAGGAAACAGGAGAGTTGAAGGTAGATCTACATGGGCCTGTGAGGGAAGAGTCTGGGGAGAACATTAAGATAAACTGCTTACTTATTCCATGTAGGTGTTGAGGGGCTGGATGGCTACATGCAGAATGCAGCCAGCTTGGACTTCATGGGCCACTAGCAGGGACACTGCGTTAGCACACAGCCCACCCATTAACTTCTTGGACAATGGAAAGTAGGGTGTGGGATCAGACCCCCAAAGGCAGGCTGTGAAAACCCAGCAGTGAAGAAGCAGGTGCAGTGAACATAGGTCCAACCTACATCCCCATGGGCAGCCTGACAGCTCACAAGAGCTAGATGCAAAACATCCAATGCAGAGAGAAATGGAGAGGACAATGAGAGGAAGACTACAGGAGGAAGATTTGTAGCCAGGTCGGGGGTGGAACAGAAAAGCAAGCTAGAAATAAGCATCTGGCAAAGGGTGAGATCAGCAACTTTTGATCTTTCACCTGTTGAAAGGGGATTTATGGTCTAAGAGAGTGAAGGTTGAAGGCAGAATTCGACAGAAACACTCCCTGATGACTGTCTCCATACAGGTCCAGGAGGAATAAGAGGCCATGGAGGATGAGGGCACTGCCCTTCAGTGAGTGGTGGGCACAGGTGCAGTGAGCCCCAGGGCAGCCGATCTGGGTCTGAGTTTACCAACTGCCTCTTACTAGCTCTATGACCCACTCTTAAGTCATTTCCCTGATCCCGGTTGCAGCCTGCTGGCTACCCAATGAAAGAATGGAACTAGAATATCGTCTCTGAACATTAAAAAAAGACACCCCTTTTTGAGAAATACCAGAATATCTTGTGCTCTCCCTTCCCCAACTGGGCGCATGGTCCTTTTCAATAACCCCCACCCCTAACTGGATCATCACCCAGGCCCTTTCCAAAGCTGACAGTTGGTTGTTCCGTGAAGTGAGAAGCACATGTATTCCCAGGAGGGCAAAAATAAGAAAGGTGGAAAGAGAGGCAGAGGGGCTCAGTGCAGATTCTGATGTGGGTGCTGCTCTGGAAGAAATGGTCCAATAGCAAAAGCTGAAGGCAGGGGGGGAACTGGCAAGCTCCGGGATCAGCCAGCTCCTGAGCTCAAGAAGTGTGACTTAGGGAGCCTGGAGCAGGACAGGCCACCCTATGCAGATGGCTGATTTCCCAAAGGAGACTCCCTGGGGACACACCGTGTTGCTTTCCAGCTCGGAGAAAATAAGATCTTGGAAGCTGTGTCTCGAGGTTGTTTCCTGACTATCTGAATGGGCAGCTCTGGACAATCTGTGACCAGCCCCTGAGTCCTTAATTGGTGGTGCTTCTTGCCTCAGCCACTTCCTGTTTTAACTTCCTTGACTCTCCCTGCTAATTTCCCTCTTCGTGCTGCTATGCATATTCAACTTGATAATTTCTTGTGAAATAGGTGCTAAAATATAAAGAGGCAATGCTGGCTAGTGTTTAACAAACAAAACCAAAAACAGATTCTGGAGCCACACTGCCAAATACACACGCTGGAGCCAGATAAGCTTGCTAGCTGTGTGTCTTTTGTAGGTTACTTGACCTCTCGGTGCTTCATTTCCTCATGTAAAGTGTGGTTAATAATCCTCCCAGTCTCACAGGGTTGTGGGAAGTAAATGAGTTAATAAGTATGGAGTGCTAGAAGTGTGCTGGCGTGGAGCAAGCACTTCGTAATGCATTAGTTCTTATTATTTTCCAATTTGTCACATTTCCCCCCACTGTCCTTTCTCATTATTCTTGAGCGCACACAATAAAGCAACTGTAGAGTCAGCAGTAACAAACCTGAGGTGTTCCCACCTCCTTCTTTCTTCTACTTCTGCCCCAATTTGAAAAGGACTGTTGGTCATTGTATCTTTATCACTTTTGTAATTTCATCACCTGTAACTAACTGATTTATTTTTTCAGAAAAAGGAGTGTCAAGGATACAAAAAAAATTAGTTAGAAACAATGAGTAAGACCTACAATTTAGTAGCACACCAAGGTGATGATAGTCAATAATGATTTAATTGTACATTTCAAAATAACTAAAAGAGTATAATTGGATTGTTTGTAACACAAGGGATAAATGCTTGAGGGGATGGATACCCCATTCTCCTTGATTGGATTATTACACATTGCATGCCTGTATCAAAACATCTCATGTACCGCATAAATATAGGTACCTACTATGTACCCAAAAAATTAAAAATTAAAATTGAGTAAGGAGAAAAAGGAATGCCAGTGAACTGAATTTGGGAGAATACTGGGAATGGGAAGGTCTCTCCTCCTCTCCCAGGTCTGACTTCCTCTGGCCCTACCTTTTTTCTACTGGAGAGGTTCAGGTTTAAATTTGAAAGCTCATTTTCAGATTGAGTTTTTGAATTTATCTATTAAAATCCGAGAGAGAAGCAAAGTGGTGAGTTTTCATCCTTCTAAGCAGATGAAAACATAGCAAAGAAATCATAGCAGAGAAAACCGTTTTGCAGAGTTCAAGACCTCCATCTGTAAGTAGTTGGAAGGTCTCAATGGCTGACGCTTAAAAGGAGAATGAAATGAGCATTTCTGTATTCCTACGGCTTTGTTTCACAAAATGCATCCAGTATTCTGGATTGGAAACGAGGTGGCAAGTAAAGCAGCACATAGTATCTTCTATTGTAATTGTATGTTATACAATATCTGCGGATGAGAAAGGATGGGAAAGGGGGAGATCATCACGAGATTTAAAATTCAAGCTCATGAGCTAAAAATGTTTTCACCCAGGTTTTTGTTTTGTGTTTTTGTTTGTTTGTTTTGTTTTAATTTTGTAACATCAAGGGATTTTCCTTTTACCTATCAAATAGCAAATACTTCCTGGCTGGGGCCTTTCAACTTTGCAACTGCGCTTAACCTTTTGTAGTCAGACCCAAAAGTCCCCTAACCAAGGGAAAGTCAACCTAACCACACCCCAGAACAGGAAAAATAAAAGACATATTGTTGTGTGAGACACTTTCTTTGAGGCAACGTGTCTGTTGCGATCAATTATTTCATTTATTCATCATGAGCTGGAGACAGTCACGGATCTTGTTTACAGGAAGTTCTTTAGAAATGAGCTTTCCTAGCTTAACTGAACTTACAGCAAATCGTGTCACTCAGAACCCCACCTGTATTATTTTCTTTCATTTTTACCTGACCAGGTAAAGGGGAATAGGGTGGGGACCCTCTGAAAACCACATGCTTTTCTCAAGAATTTCTGCCGGTCCAAAAACAGACGGCAGAAATGGCATAAACATGCCTTTGGAATGCAGGCAATGTCTTGTGTCTTGTGCACACTCTGTGGCTACCTCTAGTGTAGCGTTGACCCTGTGTGATCTGTTCATCTGTCAGGCTTCTCACTAGATCTTGAGCCCCTTGAAACCTGGGTCCAGGTCTTATTCACCTTTTATACCCTCAGTGTCTAGCATGTTGTTAGAGCTTACTAAATTATAATAGTATTACTTTTTTATGCGCTATCCCATTGTGCCAGAGAACTTAAGAGACTCATACACAACCTTGTTGAATTAACAAATGTTCTTGAATCACATGTACTTTGATACCGAGAAGGCAAAAATCAGTCCAGGCACACCTTGATGAAACGGCAGAGATGACTCACCTCCCCACTGGGGGCGGGAGCGGGTGGGGAGAGAGCATTTGTAGAGTCATAGAATGATGGAGGCCTCTCTGGCAGGAGGCTTCACCGAGATTCCCTGTTATCTCTGTTAGTGTAATTCCCCCTCTGACTTTACATGAACCCAGACAGTTGTCTGGCATCGTCCGTGTCTGTTACACAACCAAAATGTGTTTTCTTGCAAGCTTTCCATTTCCCTTAGCAAACAGGTTTTGGCTTCCATACTTTAAAAAAATAAAAAATTAGAAGAAGCCTTATGGAAGTGCTATATGCATCTATATAGTAAAACTATCATTACTAAGGACCGGCATGGGGCACTCCACCATGAAGATGAGGAAATGGGAGCCCAGAAGTAGTCGTCCTGGCTTAGATCAGCCAGGGTCCCAGCCCCTGAGAGAGAATTGGATGTACCACGTCTGCTTTGTCGGCAATGGCCCACTATACCTCATTGTTCTTTGGAGAACTCTTTCCTATTGCACTGAAGATGTGGGATTCCTAGTCAGAAGGAACAGTTCACTGTGAATCAATTTATCCCATTACTTCGGCCCAGAGGGAGAATGCTGGGTGGGATGCCACAGTTCCATGATGGAGCCTCAGCGTCTTCTGCAACAAAGGATGAATTTCAGAGTGACCACAGGAAAACAATACTGCGTTTGTTGTGGAAAATGTCCTCTAATTTTTCTCCTGGTTGTGGTTGCTGCTAAGGCTGTTTGTTCATGCAAGTGTTTATAGCATGCCTTTGCCCTTTGTCAGGGGAAACTGGCCTTCCATCCTGCCATCTTGCAACATGACTTCTGACTGTATTTCACTGATCCTAATAATAGACACTGTGGCAACCACCTGTACTTAAGGTCATTGTCTCATGGGTTTCACTCTAATGCTCTGCTTCCTGGTGTCATAGTCACAGCTCTGAATGGGCACACCCCTTCCTAACTACATGAAAATTTGTCATTAAAAAAAACAAACAAAACAACTGGCTTCTCCATGAAAACCTCATGACTGACACTCTGTGAAGTATAATGTTGACAAACCTGTTGTTCGTCCTCCCTGAGCGTTGAGTTTGGTCGATGTCCACTACCTTAATCACCAGGCAATCTGAAGGAAAGTATTTTCTGTTATTGTTAAGCTTATGCATGAAACGTGGAGTGAGTTTATGCTTACATCACGACAACTGGATTCAGTCGGAAGGACTGTAATTCAGACAATCCAGTCCTACAGGTCATCGGGACACATTTCGTTCAGGCACAATACCTATTTACACATCTGATACCTGACTTGTAACACACACTATATTCTCGAATAATAGAAATGAAGATGAGGAAAGCCCCAAGCGGTACAGCACCGAGAATACTCTGGGATTCTTGGGTTTGGTTGCTACATTCCCTTCCCTTTTATTAGCTTCACCATCCAAGTTGCTTAATCTCTTTTGGTTTGGTTGGTTCATCTATAGACTGGGGGCTGATAATAGCATATTACCTACCTCAAGACAGCCTGCTTGACTGATGAAATTTTAAGACTCCTTAAGGTCTCGTTCTTCCCTGCAGGTTTTTTTTAATTGATTCAAATGAAGGACCCTTTCACTGCCACTGAGATTAATACAGTTGAATATAATCAGCCTCCACCTTGATTACCCCCACCTCCCTGCCAGTCCTGCTCCTGTGCAGGAGTAAGTCAGGTGGCACTGAATAGTAATATATCATCAATAAAGCATCATCAGGTGAGCTCTCTTGTCAAGATTATCGGGTTCGAGATTTTATCCAATGATCTAAGTTAGATGGGCATAACCAATTCAGAGTGATCTTATCATGGTCCAAATTATTTGTGCAGGTTTGTGGAAGTAGCAGGCATCCCTCTTTGTGCTGGGTTCCAACATATAGGAGCAGAAACCTTCAAACCATATTATCCTTCCTCCTCATGCCCGCTTAGGGTTAAATAATTGTCGGATTGTAAGTTGTTTTCAGCCCAGCTGGGCAAGTGGTTTTAAGAGATTTTAGAGATGAAACTTTGAAAACAATAACAACCAAAAGAAATGACTGTCGGGGATATATTTTAATGATCATCTGCAAATAGTTACCACATAGAACGTGTCGTTAATAAACTGAATTACCCAACAGTCTTCCTTGCTGGATGTGCTCTGTTTCCTGCATGTGCGTCTGTTTTTATCACAGCTTGCCATCATTTTTAAAACATCTGGGTCCTGATAAAGGGGATTTGAGTACAAAAGAATTCTACATAAGGTAAAACAACAACTTTCTCTCCTCTTAACGTTCCCCTCCCATATCTTGCTAGCTCCCCAGACTGTGGAAGGAGAGGCTTAAACCCAGATCCCCACATTCTGTGCTTCCTACCCTAGAAAGTGCCCCCCTGCCGCACACGGTTCTTTGGCTTAGCTGTGTCCTTTCTGTCTATTGAAGTTAGGTTTGTGTCTCACCTCTTTTAGCTTTGAGTTTTTCCAAACTTTGATCACAACCCAGTTTACACACACACACACAAACACACACACACACACAGTATAATATATTTACAAATACTTACAGTATGTCCGAGGCACTGTTTTAAGCGCCTTAAAAGTATTAACCCACTAAACCCTCATAACCTTATGTGGTAGAACTTATTATCCCCACTTTATAGATGAAGACACTGAGTAGCAGAGGTTTAAGCACATTCCCCAAGGTCAGTGCTAGTAAAAATAGCACCATTTTGAACCTAGATACGGATTGCACTCTGGTCTGGTCTATTCCATTCCATTACATTCCATTCTATGACTGTTCTATTTCTTTACACAAATGTTGGTCTAGGTACACTAAGTTCCTTCAGTGTCATGAAAAACAAACATGTCACTTTATCTTTGCCATCATTACAGTCTGATAGCACAGAAAAAAATGGTCTGTATCACTAGTTTAGCCTTTGTCAATGCTGTGATTATGTATCTTTGTGGATATTTGACACAGTGACCATGGTAAAGACTGTGTAACTTGGACTTTGGGTAATATATTGGTGTCAATTGTTGAGTGACTGTCTTTTGCAGGCTTAAGGGTCTGATCACACCCTTGTGGATAAGGGTAATGGTTATCATGAGTTGTGGGGGAGACCAGACCTTAATATTGGGGCAGAGGATAAAGCCTCAGAGAAAAAGGTTCTTATTTGGGACAGAGCTGTGAATTCTTCCTTTTTTGTGAGCTGGAGATGGATTTGATCTGGACTCTGCAGCTTAAAGAAGCCAGGGGTGGGTTCTGTGGTGGAAAGGAGCTTTCTCTGGCTTACGTGATGGTCATTTGGGCATGAAACAAGAAATCAGACAGTGAGAGACCAGGGGATGGATCTGGGTTTTGAATCGGCTAAATAGGGCTGGTCTTCCATGCTTGGGGAGAAGTCCTCTCTCTCGAGATCCTAGTAGGGATACATTTCTGCAATAGAGACCCCAGGATATTCTTTAACGTAGTACTTAATGCATGTGCTAGGTTGGCAGAGGGCTGTGCTCTACCCCAAAGGAAACCATTCTGGCACCTGGGCTCCTTCCTGGAAACCTATTCCATTGCCATGGTTCTCAAAACATGTGGTTCCTCAGAGCCAAAGCTATTTCTTAACAACACTAAGACATTATTTGCTTTTTTTCACTTCCATTATTCCATGAGTGTACAGTAGAGTTTTCTGGAGCCTAAGTTTTAGGTGATATTGCAACAGACTGAATGCATTAAGTGGATTATGAGAATCTTGCTGTTTTCTATTAAGCCAGACTTTAAAGAGATTTGCAAAAACCGTGAACCAATACCCCTGTCCTCACTAAGCTCATTTGCTAGAAATATAGTTATTAATATTAACATATAAAATATTAAATATTAATTAAAATGGTACTAATATTATGTAATGGTTTTAAAATTATTTTAATTAATAAATATATATTTAAAAATTCTGTTTTAATTTCTAATATAGTCTTCACTAGAAGTGATTCATATAAACAAAAAGTTGACATCATTAATAGCTTTTAAGAGTGGAGAGAAGTCTTGAGACCAAGAAGTTTTAAAACAGCTGCGTTAGGGCACTGTTGTCTGAATGGTCCAATCTGGGTCACTACCATGACTGGATGAAGATGGCAGGAAGAAAGAAGAGAAGGGTTCTTTTCTATTTGTGCCTTTCTGTGTGGCTTCTTGAGCTTCGTGACATCATGGTGTCTGGGTAGCAAAAAAAAAAAAAAAAAAGAATTCCCACAGTGAGGAATTCCAAGTGGACAAAGCCCAGTATGCGAGCACTTACCAAGCCTCTGCTACTCACATGACCGTTTCCAGAGTCAACGTGGGAGGGAAGTACACAAAGACATGCATCCCAGCATCCCAGGAGGAGTGATTCATTGGGTGCCACCAAAATAATAATCTACCTCAAGTGGATTTAGATAGAAAATTATACTTTTATTTTTGTAAAAAGAGGCTAGAGTATTCTGAGCTATATGGATCATAAATCATATATAATACCACATAGTCCATCTTTTACTCATGAAAAGTTGGACTCATGTTAAATAGAATAATTTTATCTGAAATACCAATTTACTCATATAACATGGTATTAAAATAATAGCAATTAAATTATTTAATCAATCAACTTTATCACAAAGAATAAAATGACCTGAAATTGATTTCTTCTGAGATAAGTTATGAATTCTGTCCCCCTGATTAGACAGTGGCAGGGACTCTATCTCATACTTTTTCCCAACATTTAGGGTTACAGTAAGATGGCATTCCAATTTGAAGATACATCTAAGATAAGTTCACCTTCTGAAATAAAAACTTGCAAAAATCAATACCTAAAGGATGCCATCAGCCCGGTGGACTGGAATTTGTGAATGTGTTGCTGATGATTATGGTGCATCATCTGAATCCTGTCCTGGAGACTAGAACATTTATGCAATACAATTCAGGCAACTAGCCTATTCTGGAAAATATAAGTGATTATAAAGATGCAGTTTGCAATCTACTTAATAGTATGATGACAAATATAATGGCAGCAAGGATGCTTTGAAGAACTGACTGTAAGAAATGAAGGTTTAAAAACTGTTACTGAAGTGACACCCTGTTGATATCAGTTATTTCTTCATTTTTATAGCTGAATAGTATTCGGTTGTACGGATGAAATATGATTTGTTTATCCACTTACAAGTTGAATGACCTTGGTTTGTTTCCAACTTGTTGGTGATTATGAGTCAAGCTTCTGTGAACATTTGCCTTTGTATAGACGTATTTTCGTAGGGGTAAATGCATATGAGTGGGGCTCTGGGATTGCATAGTGAGTATATGTTTAACTGTACAAGAAGCTGGAAAACTGTTTTCCAAAGTGGTTGCACTGTTTTGCATTCCCACCAGCAATGTATGGGAGTTCCAGTTGCTCTACATCTTTACTAGTGCTCAGTTTTGTCCATTAAAAATTTTTTTTAGCCATTCTAATAATGTGAATTATTGTGGTTTTAACCAACCGGCATTTCCCTAATGACAAATGATTTTGAGCATTTTTGTGTATGCTGAGTTCCTATCTCTATATTTTCTTTGGTGAATTGTCTGTTCAAATATTTTGCCCACTTTTAATGTTGGGATTTTTGTTTTTCTATTGTTGAGTTTAGAGAATTCTTTATAAATTCTGAATGCATGTTCTTTATCAGGTATGTGTTGCAAGTATTTTCTTCTAGTCTGTGACTTGTCTTTTCATTTTTTTCAACTGTGTTTCAAATTTTTTATAGAATCTAATTTATAATTTTTCTTTTATGAAGTTTGCTTTTTGTGTTCTAAGAAATTTTGTCTGCCAAGGTCAGAAAGATTTTCTATTTTTTTCTAGAGGTTTTATAGTTTCAGATGCCAGGTGTGGATTGGGTTTTTTGCTTTGTTTTGCATATAGATGTTTCATCACTATTTGTTGAAAAGATTAAGCTTTATGTATTCAATTGCCTTGGCACTTCGGTTGAAATTGGGACCTTTGTAGATTTATTTATGGACTCTCTCCTGTTCCATTAATCTACATGTCTGGCTTCTTGCCAGTATCACACTGTCTTGATTACAGTATAGTAAAAATTTATAGTAAATCTTGAAATCAGGTTTTATGAGTCCTCCAAAGTGTTTTTTTTCCCAAGATTGTTTTGACTATTCTAATTTTTTTTTTCAGTTGCATATTGGTTAAGTTATTCCCTCTGATCCTCAAGTTTCTCACCTTTAACAAGTGGATAATAATAATACCTACACCACAGAATTATTAGAAAGGCTTAAATTTTGCAATCCATTTAGTAAGATACCTGTCACAAATTAATATTTCAAGAACTGTTAGCTATTATTTATCATTCTGTAGTTTGCATGACAGCTTTTCTACTATCTGAAATCTTGCACAGTAATATCCCCTTATCCGAGCTTTCACTTTGCGTGCTTTCAGTTACCCAAGGTAGAGTACAATGAGAACTTGAGAGAGAGAGAGAGAGAGAGAGAGAGAGAGAGAGACAGACAGACAGTACATTCATATAACTTCTATTATAGTGCGTTGTTATAATTTCTGTTTTATTATTCATCATTATTATTCATCTTTTATTGTGCCTAATTTATAAATTAAACTTTATCATATGTATGTATATATGGGAAAGAACATAGTACATTATATAAAGGAATCAAGTACTATCCTCAGTTTCAGGCAACCCCTGGAGTTACTGGAACATATCCCTCACAGATAATAGGGGACTACTGTACCTTGCTTTATTCTACAACATGCACACACTTGCTGAAATAGTTTTTTGTGGGGGGGGGGGGGGTGTGTGTGTGTATGTGTGTAGGTTCAGCTACTATAAAAAGTATTTTGGAATAACTGTTTAGTCATGGAATTGAAATATAAATTTGAAAGGAGCATCATAACATGGAAATATTTCTTGCATATCTCACTTTACTAAGGGAATAATACTGTAAAACAAGGAAGATTAATAAAAGATGCTATTGACTTTATGAGTAGAGGAAGAAACAGCATACAGAACAGGAGGAGGATTGTTTAGAGTCAGATCCCAATAAACTTGTGTCTTGACTTGCAACTTCTTAGCCATAAAACCTTAAATGCACTCTGTTGTAGTCACTTTTTTTTCTGAGATGGGGTCTCACTGTATTGCCCAGGCTAGATGCAGTGGCACAATCATAGCTCACTGCAGCCTCAAACTTGTGGGTTCCAGCCATCCTCTGTCACAGCCTCCTGAGTGGCTAGGACTACAGATGCATACCACCATGCCTTGCTAAGTTTTTAAACTTTTATTTTCTTATTTTTAAATTTTATAGAGATGGGATCTTGCTTTGTTGGCCAGGCTGTGCAATTTTCTCATCTACATAGTGTCTCACAGTAGTTGCAGTGAAGATAAGTAAGGTATTAGCTGTGAAAGTGCTTTGTAAAGTATAACATGCTAAACTCATGGCTCCCAAATGTATACGGGGGTGTGCTAGAGTGCTAGAGTGAAGTCACAGGGATGTAGTGGGATATTTTCAATTTTCTTAGGAAGCACAATAACATCTGTTGGACCTTGCATGTTGTTTGGCCATAACTACTTTAATAAATGAAAATGTTAGCCAAAATTTGGTTTAGAGTCCTGTAAAAAAAATTACTGAGTTGTTAAGCATATTGTGAATGAGAAAGCTTGGGAAGCTCCATGATAAACACCCATTTCATAAAAGCCATATAGTGTCAGTGTCTGGCATATATGTGAGTTATTTTGTGTGTGTGGTTTAGTTACTTCATAATCTCTGATGTGCTTTTTTTTTTTTTTTTTTTTTTCTTTTTTTTGAGACAGAGTCTCGCTCTGTCACCCAGGCTGGAGTGCAGTGGCGCGATCTCAGCTGACTGCAAGCTCCGTCTCCCGGGTTCATGCCATTCTCCTGCCTCAGCCTCCCAAGTAGCTGGGACTACAGGTGCCCACCACCACATCTGGCTAATTTTTTGTATTTTTAGTAGAGACGGGGTTTCAACGTGTTAGCCAGGACGGTCTCGATCTCCTGACCTCGTGATCCACTCGCCTCAGCCTCCCAAAGTGCTGGGATTGCAGGCGTAAGCCACTGCACCTGGCCGATGTGCATTTTTTTAATGTAAAGGATCTTAGAACCCATCTCAGGAAATGACATTTCCAGAAGAAGTATTGGAACAAGTTTGTAGCACCGTCAAACATATGCATGACTTGATGGATGGCCGCCCCCATCCTCACTACTCTCCTCCACAAACACACAGAGAGATCCTATAGGCTAAGTGCTCTTCATGTATTAACTCACTTAGTATCTGCCACATCTCTAGAGAGGACATTTCAACAGTGTGTTATAGATGAAGAAACAGCTTGAAAAGGTTTTGGGACCCCAGTCCCTTGTATACCCACATACCCTCCATGTGGTCTGCTAAGGAACTCAAGAGCTGCAGCATAGAGAATCCTAAAGTATTGATGTAATCCTGTGTATTTCTTAATTTACCTATATATATATATATATTTTTTTTTTTTTTGAGGCGGAGTCTCGCTCTGTCGCCCAGGCTGGAGTGCAGTGGCGCGATCTCGGCTCACTGCAAGCTCCGCCTCCCGGGTTCCCGCCATTCTCCTGCCTCAGCCTCCCGAGTAGCTGGGACTTCAGGCGCCGCCACCACGCCCGGCTAATTTTTTTTTTTGTATTTTTAGTGGAGACGGGGTTTCATTGTGTTAGCCAGGATGGTCTCGATCTCCTGACCTCGTGATCCGCCCGTCTCGGCCTCCCAAAGTGCTGGGATTACAGGCTTGAGCCACCGCGCCCGGCCTTTACCAATATATTTTTAAAGCCTCATTGTGATCCTTTTTTAATTATTTGAGGAAAAATGGTTGGTGAGGTTGAATGGAGCTTGCCTGTAATCATTCTTGAATTCATAATAGCATGATCCTGTTTTCCTTCATCCAATACTTGGCTCTACCAAAATCTGTGTGCCGAAGAACCAAAAGTATTTATATATACAAAAAAAACCCCAGTTTTTGTAAGTGCAAAATGTTACACGGATTTTTTTAAATATATAAAACATAAAAAGAGGGATAAGATGCCCATATAAAACATTCAATCTCCTTTTTTCAAAGGAAAGTAATGAATTCATGATGTGGTAAGTTGCCTTCATTTCCAGAAGACATATGGTTTCATAAACACAATTGGTGAAGCAAAGATGCTTGTTCAAAGGTTTCAGCCATGCAGCTTTTCAGTGCCATAATGACTGGTTGATAACGAGAGACAGAATTTGCCAGGACTTGAATACTCCTGAGTTTTGTGATATCAGCAAAGGAAGTCAATGGGAGGATGGCCTGGGATGGCCCCTGCTGTGCCTAAGTGCCTGTCATTCTCCCTCTCTAGGTACTCTGTTCTCCAGCTGTACTTAACCACCTGCAGTTATTCATACCAACATTCGCTCTTAGGTCTCTCTGCTTTCGTTGTTCTTTTTGTTCAGAGTCAGTGCTGTCCAAGAGAACTTTCTATGATGTTAGAAATGTTCTATATTTGCGTGGTCCGATACAATAAACACTAGCCACATGTGGTTATTGAGTGCTTGGAATGTGGCTAGTGCAAATGAGAAACTAAAATTTGTATTTTATTTGATTTTAATTAATTTAAATATGCACAGTGGCTAGTAGCTATGGTACTGGACAGCAGAGCTCAGATGTTTTCCATTTCCTTGCCTTTCTCCCCAACCTCTAGATCCTTACTGCCAGCTCACCTCCTACTCATTCTTAGAGACTTAAGAGTCAGTCTTTTGGGAAGCTTTCCCTAGCCTTACTGCACCTTCTCCCTCTAAAGCCACATGCAGCATTTTATGGCTCCATCTTTGCAATTGTAATAATATTTTTCCTTGATTCCAGCAGCACTGTGATAAAGGTTTTATCCAGCAGACTGAAAGTCCCATGAGGTTTTTGGACTGTGTCTTTGGATCCCCAAGTATCCAATGCACTACACTGCAGCTGATCAGTACCTTCTTGTTGAATGAATGTGGTTGGAATTGGTGAGCCTTGCAGTTGTAAGATTCTATGACTAAGTAGGAGGGAGATTGTGATACGTTGTACTGATACCATCAATGAATAAAAAAAATAAATTGACTACCTGAAAGGGAACTGCTGACCCACCCAGAGAGTTGAATATCATTGGATGGCACCCTTTAAAGTGGTCATAATGGAGGTTACAGTTTTTCTTAATATTGTAGAGGAGCTTAACATAGCTCTCTGCCGGGCGCGGTGGCTCACGCCTGTAATCCCAGCACTTTGGGAGGCCAAGGCAGGCGGATCACGAGGTCAGGAGATCGAGACCATTCTGGCTAACATGGTGAAACCCCGTCTCTACTAAAAATACAAAAAATTAGCCGGGCGTGGTGGCAGGCGCCTGTGGTCCCAGTTACTGCGGAGGCTGAGGCAGGAGAATGGCGTGAACCCAGGAGGCGCAGGTTGCAGTGAGCCGAGATCACGCCACTGCACTCCAGCATGGGTGACAGAGCCAGACTCTGTCTCAAAAACAAACAAAAAAACATAGCTCTCTGCATTACTATGTCCAGTTCTTTGCTCATTGTTGTCAATAGTGATCTAATTTTAAAATAAGGTTTGTAAGCTTTACATATGAAAGCAAATGTTCCAGGAGGTGGCAAACCAATATTTCAGATTGGGAGAAACTGAAGAAACTACCTGAAGTCACTGCCTTCACAAGTTTCCTTGGGTATCGCAAGCTGCTTACTACCTTTTCTTCTCTCTGGAAGTGAGAATTGAACAGGCTGGTCATTTTTCTTAGGCAAGGCCAAAAACGTACAAAAGAGTAGTTTGCGTGCAATTTTACACCATTTCCCAAGGCCATCCAGGCCCGTTTTTCTTTTCTACTTGATCATGACAATGTAAGCCATTTTCTTTACTTGTTTTCTTTTTGTTTGTTTTCCTTAGAATATTTAGAGATACTAAGTCTTTGATCCTTTTATCCTAAAGATTTACATCTAGTCCTTTAGTACCAATATGGATTTCTAAATCCAGTGCAAAAATAGTGACAAAGCCCATTTTAAATAGTAAACAAAAATATTTTTCTAAAACAAAAGAATGATAGCCAATAATCATAAAAGTCGTTCCTTCTTTATCAGGTTGGGCACCTCACTCATTTTGCTTCACGTCGGGGAGTAGGGGAAAGGAAATTTTCATGCCTTAGAAGTTTAATATGTGGTTCTTTAGTATGTGAGGCACACATTCAAACAGCATGCCACAATACTTAGCATTTGGTAAGATGTTCTTATGCTAAACTAATAGGTTTGGACTCCTGACACTCAATTAAAATCATGTATATTTAGTTTATAATTAGCAAGTTTTAAGTTGCCTTTTTTTCCTAAAAAATATTATATCCAGACATTGTGAAAGTCTTTCAAATGGTTTTGTTTAGTAAAAAGGGTTTTTGGTTAAAAATGTTAACGTTCAAATTAGTCACACAGCAAGTGGATGACAAAAGATAAAACAGCAATCTTGTTCAAGGAACAAACAGTTTCAAGTTAACCAGGCTGAGCAAGACACACTTGAATGGACTTGACAATTGATTCTGAACTTCCAAGTGGAGTTCCAGGGACATAAAACCGACACTGTCATTGGCACTCTGAGTCATTCAGGCACACAGGAGAAAAACTGGCTCAGCAGCATGTCCCATGTGACTCAGCCTGGTGGTAGGTTTTAGTCAATGAGGAGGTCATTCTTCCATTGGAAATGTCAGCAATGGAAAAATCTGCTTCTAATGGTATCAGTTAAACAGTAATCTAATTTCACTGATTTTTCACTATATATTTTTCCAACTCGCACAAGTCAGATCTACTCCTTTAACTTTCAAAACCTTTTAGTGGCCTACCACCAACTATGTACTGAGTAGACCAATTCATTCATTCATTTATTCATTCAGCAAATAATAACTGGTCATTTCCTGTCAGCCTGGCACTATTTCAGGTACTGTGCTAAATCAATAATTAAAATTAAGTCCCTGCCTTCATGGAGCTTACATTTCAGTGGGGCAGATGGCAATAAACAAACAACAAACACTTACAGTATGTCTAGTGTTGACATCTGCTAAGAAGAAAAATAAAGTGAGTTAAAAGGATAGAGAGAAATTGGGGGTGATGTCTTAGTCCATTTAGTGTTGCTATAAGGGAATAGCCAAGGTTGGGTAAAATAAAAAGAAAAAAAGATTTATTTGGCTCATGGTTCTGCAGGCTGTATGAGAAGCACGGCACCAGCATCTTTTTCTGGTGGGGACTTCAGGCTGCTTCCACTCACGGTAGAAGGTGAAGGAGAGCCAGCATGTGCGGAGATCACATGGTGAGAGTGGAAGCAAGAGAGAGAGGAGGGAGGTGCCAGGCTATTCTTAATATCAGTTCTCCAGGGAACTTACAGAGTGAGAACTCACTCACTACAGTGAGGATGGCACCAAGTCATTCATGAGGGATCCACCCTCATGACTCAAATGCCTCACTATAGGCCCAACATTGGGGATCAAATTTTATGAGGCTTGGGGTACCAACATACGAAGTGTAGCAGCTGATTTTGTATTTAGGATGGTCAGGGAAAGTCTTCCTAATAAGGTGATGTTTGAGCAGAGGCCCAAGGGAGAAAGAGTACAAGTCAAATGGGATTATCTAAGGGAAGACTTTTCTAGGCAGGGGGAACAGCGAATGCAAAAAGCCTGTAATGAAGGGAGGGCTTAGAGTATTTGAGAAACAGATAGGAGATCAGGGAGATCAGAGGCAGATGTGGGGCTAGGGAAATAGACTGGAAGCAGAGAAATTGGGGTGCTGTTACAATGGCCAAGTGGAGACAACAAAATGGGCAAGGAGGGAACAACTGTGAGAAATTGATTTTGCAGAGGTGGCCAGAGCCAGATCATTTGCTCTGAGTGGAAAAGAAAGCCCACTGAATGTTTTTGAACAGAGGATTGATCTGACTTGCTTTAACACTTCTGTCTGGCTGCCGCAAGAGAATAGGTTGTTGGGGCAAAGATAGGAGCAGAGAACACCCTTGGGAAGCTAAAGTAAGGCCTAGAGACTTTGATGGTCTGGACGAGGGTGATAGAGGTAAGAGATGAGAAGTGACTGGATTCTGGGTTTAGCTTCAAGGTGAGACCTTCAGGATTTGCTGAAGGATTTGATATAAGACGTACTAGACATGGTAAAGTCAAGGACCATTTGAAGACTTTGGCCTGAGCAACTGGAAAGATAGTGGTAGAACTGCCATTGGCTGAGATGAATGAGACTGAAGGAAGTGAAAGCTTTCTCTTATTTTGGGTAAGAGTAGAGTAATGTGCTCTTACCCACATCAAATGTGCAGTTGTGAACATTTTAAGTCTGGAGCTTCTATTAGATGACTAGATGAAGACATCCGTTTGGAAAACAGACACATAAATCTGGATGGTAGCAGTGTGGCCAATATTGCAGATATAAATTGGAAGCCATAAGTTATAGACAGGTATATAAAGCCATGGGACTAGAAGATGTCACTGAGGGGGTGAATACAGATGGAAGAGAAGGGGCCTGGGGACTGAACTCTAGGAAGAATGACAAAGTGGTCTGAGAAGGACTGGCCAGGGAGGTGAGAGGAGAACAAAAGAGAAGGTGCCCTAACAAAGTGAGGAAGGCCAAGAAAGAAGGGATTGGGCTTGTCCAGTGCTGCTGAGAGATAAGTCAGAAGAAGGCAGAAGAGTGAACGTTAGCTTTGGCATATGGGAGGCCACTGCTGACTGTGATGAGAGGTTTGTAATGAATGGTGCTGATGAGAGCCTGGTGAAAATGGGCTGAAGAATATGGGAGGGGAGTAAATGGAGTCACTGTACATAGAAGATTGTTTTAAGAAATTTTCCTGTGAAGGAGAGCAAAGGAATATGGCAGTGAGCTGCAGAGGTACGTGGCAGTCAAGGAAAGTTGTCATACTGGCACAATCCAATGCTTATGCCAAATGGACACTGATCTTTTAGAGAAAGATCATATTTGCAGTTGAGAACCGTGTTCACAGTGCTCTTTGAAAGAGGAAGGTGGTTGGAGAAAAGTATCTTCATGAATGACATATTACTACTTTTTATTTGTTCCTACTATTTTTGTTTGAACAATTGAACCATCATTTCACTTTGCCTTTTATAATGTAACAGCAGCATACATTGAAAAATGCTTACTGTGCACAGGAAATGTGCTAGTTTATTTTACTTGATTTGTATTATAATGTTATGCAGTACTAATTTTTGCTTTCCTACTTCACTGAGGCCAGAAGAGATTATTTGTTGTATCCAGGATCCCACAACTGAGATTTGAACTCAGATGATTTTGACTGTAGGATTTGAACTCTTGACAACTATATGCTTATTTCCGCCTCTCTTTGTACCTGCATTAAGATGAAACTTGAACCTTTTGTGTATTACTTACACATTATTTGTCCATATTGTTACATGCCTTTAGCCGATTCTGTTCCTAAGGCCACCTCTTCTTGGTGGCTTGCTCATGTCATAGATCATGTGTTCCCTGGCTTATCTCAAGGGAAAGGTACAACAAGCTGAAGAATGTGACAGATGCTTCCAAAGCTCCCAGTAATCCCCAACGAACCTGGATTATTCAAAAGATTCATTACAGAAATAAAAGAATATAGTGAGGCGGAGGGGAGGGGGGGTGGTGAAGTACATTGTGTTTTCCAGAAGAAAATCCAAGAGACAAAATATACTAACTGGTTTTCTCTATGCACCAATGAAATAAGAGATTGAAAAAATATATAAACTGGGCATGGTGGCTCATGCCTGTAATCCCAGCACTTTGGGAGGCTGAGGCAGACGGATCACCTGAGGTCAGGAGTTCAAAACCAGCCTGGCCAACATGGCAAAACCCTGTCTCTACTATAAATACAAAAATTAGCCAGGCGTGCTGCCAAGTGCCTGTAATCCCAGCTACTTAGGAGCCTGAGGCATGAGAATTGCTTGAATCTGGGAGACAGAGGTTGCAGTGAGCCAAGGTTGCACCATTGCACTCCAACCCTCCAACCTGGGAGATAGAGCAAGACTCTATCTCAAAAAAAAAAAAAAAAATATATATATATATATATATGTATATATATACACACACACACACACACACACACATATATATATGTAGAGAGAGAGAGAGACAGAGAGAGAGAATATAAGGAAATTAGCAATAATATATCAAAACATGATATAGTGTTAAAAATGTCTTGCTTATAGGAAAAAGAAGATATCCTTCATTCTATTTAGTCAGTAAAATTTTTCCATCTTTGTAAGGAAATTAAAGACATAACAAAGTAAAGAAATTGGTTAAGTTAAATTCAGGTGTTCTTTTGGGTTCACCAAATACAGAAAAGAGGTAGAAACAGGGATAACCCCACTTCACTTCAACCACGACTGCATGTCTTGCAAAGTATCTGATCCTTAGAACTTTACCTTTGCTGTTAGTTAACTGGATCTCTCTTAAAGATGTGATTAATACTAAAGACTTGTCTGTGTACATTTCATTTATAAGGGAAGAAGGAATAAAAGAGTTGAAAATAGAGGATATCGGACTTGCCTTGATTTCTTTCACTCTTGCTTATGAGATTATGTAAGTCTAAGTTAAAGTTTTAGTTTAAAGTCACCTCCAAATTATAGAAGATAAACAATTTGAGTCTCTTGATTGAAAAGTATTAGAGCAGGGCACAATGATTTATAATCTGATAAAGAGAGAAAAATGTGTTACTACTGTCTGCTCAGATGTTTCAGGTTTGGATTGCTCGGTGGTATCACAGATATTTACAGGTTAATCATTTGGATTAAATACCCTATCCTCGTCCCAGTAACTCTTTAGGTCTTGTTTTGACTATGACATTTCTTTTTTTTTTTTTTTTTTTTAACTTGAGACTTGGCAGCTGATAATCTTCAGATTCTAAAACTTCTGTATCTCACTTCTTTGAAATTGCCAGTATTCTTGTGTGATCTCTTCCCCTCTTCACTAAGAGGAAGCAGATACAAGGTATCTTCAATTTCTTGTTCATAATAGCTAGCACCTTCCCTCCATCCCACCAAAAACCACATGTCCTTAACTACTGCTACTGCAACATCCTTTCCATCTACAATCAAGGATGACCTGCATCAACATTTTTTTTTATTTGATAGAAGCAGTAAAGGATTTATGGATTTCTCAAGCACCTATATAATGATATACTTAAAACCAAGCTCCTAAATCCTGTGAACTTCCATGACTAAGTGGCCTAGCTGCACAGGCCTAGGACAGTTGTATGCTGGAAATGGAATTATATAGGCTAGATTCATTTTTGTTTTCCATTTTGCTTTCTAAAAATAAACACAAAAATACAAATGTAAGGAAATGGCAAATGGGGACTTTGCCACAAGAGAGACACCTGTAAATTGGTGTGGTCAATAGTGAATGTATGGGTAGTAGGCAGTTGGGCCCTAGAGAGGATCATTCTGCTTTCAGCGGAAGAATATCTGAGTCCAGTCATCCACCTCACCGTTTGTTTGCAATTGTATTTCTGGAGTAAGTGATGTTTGGGATTGGTTTTGCATGAGTAGAAATGTTGTGTTCTGGTAAGAATTGGGAGCTTGTGTCTCGAATCAGTAAACTTTGCAAGTGAGGGAAACAGGGACACTGAAGCATTGCTACCTGTGCAGATCACCAGAAGATGTAGATGCAGAAGGTAATGTGCAAGTGGACTACAAATTAAACTTTTTGTTTTTGTCAAAGGTCGTAGAAAACCACAGTGAAGGGAATGCTGATTTGGGGGAGAGTTATTTTGTATTACTAGAACTCTTTTATATGATGGATTAAGTAGTTTTCTGCTACTCAAATATAATAGCTCAGCATCCCTAAATTTCCATGCCCTTTCTCAAAGGGTCTGCTCTAACAGGTCTGTCTGAGCAGCACATATGTCCTTTCCTTCTGAACCAATAAGATGCTTGGATCCTGGAATATGGAACTGAAACCCAGAGAATGCCCTCAGTCCCAGATGGGTAAATGTCAGGGCAATGGGGTGGCTGTATCAGAATTCAGTTGTGTGTATGTGGAGACACTGGGCAGGAAAAGTTAGCTGAAGTTGGAGAGAGAGAGAAACAGAGAGAATGAAAGCAAGAGGGAATAGAAATGAGGAATAGAGAAAACTGGGCCAGCCTGAGAAAGAACCAGACTACTCTATGAGCAGTAAAAAATAATGAGTAAAGTGAGGTGGCAGATAATGAAGTCTTTCACGTGTAGTCCCTCATAAAATTGGCAAATTCAGGATGGATTATGCTTGCATTAAAGTGAACAGCATTGACTTTGTGAATGCAGACCTATTTTTGAAGAGTACAATGTGCGGATGCATCACAATTTGTCTTTGAAGATTTATACCTTTTTTTTTTTTTTTTTTGAATGATTTAAAACTTGTCTGCAAATTCTTTGACCCTCTCCCTTGGAGAAGCAAGACTTCAGTTCCACCTGCTGAAATCAGAATGTGCTTGGGACTGCTTTAACCAACAAAGCATGGTGGAAGTGATTCTGTGTGACTCCTAAGGCTTGGATATAAAAGGTCTTGCATCTTCTGACTGGTTCTTCTAGGATGCTCACTTTGAGGAAGACAGTTGCCATGAAATAAGTCTGTCTATTCTGAGACTGCCACGCTGGAGAGGCCACATGTAGATTCTCTAATTGACAGCTCCAGCTGAACTTTCAGCCAACAGCCAACGTCAACTCCAGCCACATGAATGAGCTGTCTTGGATGTCCAGTCTTCAGATCACAGCAGCCCCAGCCAACATCTGTCCATAACCACATGAGAAATCCCAAGCAAGAACTCTCCAGCCACGCTTCTCAAATTCCTGACCCATAAAACCATGAACAAGAAAGAAGCAATGGCTGCTGACCATGCAACCAACAGTGTCTACCTCAGATTGCTTGACTAAAGAGAATGTCTCCTTCTTTCTATCACCAAAGATGGTCTAATAGGCAAATTTCTTCTTCTTTGTGCTGGAGACTTGGCTGGATGTAACATTAGCTAAGATGGTCAAGGGTATTTTTTTTTTTTTTTGTGGCTGTCTCTGTGTGGATTAGCTAACACCTCTCATTTCTGTGCCACCAATTGAACTCTGAATTCCCATTTGTCTTTCTACAAGTTTATGACATGAATCACAGTGTTTGTGTGGGGGCAGGGTGGGAGAACTGGTGAGAGTGCATATGGGCCAGTGCAAGTCATCACCGCAACTGGGAAGACTCAGACAAATGCTTCATGACAGTGCTGGGAACAGTCAGAGGAAAGGAGGCAGAGGAAAAGAGAAAAGGGAGTAATGGAGGCTTGGCTGATTGTGTGCCAACCACCTGGATCTTCAGGGGAAGTGGGAATTCCAAAGCCTTTCAGACTTAAACACACGACTTCGTCGAGACAATCGTTTTATTGGTGCCCGGGTGAATCAGATCGTAGCTCCAGGCATGCTATTTCATGAACTTTTTCTGATTCATGGAATCAATTATGTTGCCTTTCAATGTACCATTTGAGAGTTTAATGTTAAATTGACTGCCATCTAGATCCAGTCAAAATGAAACAATTTATATCAGAAAGATATCATCCAAAAAGTATGCTCTCTATTCATTCTTCTAGATTTAGGCTCCCACATGCACAAGTCTGCAGGGGCCAGGCCAATATGGCAATTGCAGGAAGCCTCCTGACAGAGACCATGATGCATAAATGACCCTTCTCAGGAGTCAGTGGCTGCTCAAGGCCAGCCAAAGGCTATGCAGAAAGTGATTTCAATTTGCCAAAAAAAAAAAAAAAAATATATATATATATATATATATATACACACACACACACACACACACACACACATATATATAGGCAGTCTTTTTTATTATTATAGTTTAAGTTCTGGGATACATGTGCAGAACATGCAGGTTTGTTACATAGGTATACACTGGCCATCATGATTTGCTGCACCCATCTACACTAGGTGTTTCTCTACACTAGGTATTTCTACACTAGGTATTTCATCTACACTAGGTATTTCTCCTAATGCTATCCCTCCCCTAGTCCCCCACCCCACAACAGGCACTGGTGTGTGATGTTCCCCTCCCTGTGTCCATGTGTTCTCATTGTTCAACTCCCACTTATGAGTGAGAACATGTGGTGTTTGTTTTTCTGTTCCTGTGTTGGTTTGCTGAGAATGATGTTTTCCAGCTTCACTCAGGCTTCAGAAGGTGGGTAATAACAAACTCCTCCAAGCTGAAGGAGCATGTTCTAACCCAATGCAAGGAAGCTAAGAACCTTGATAAAAGGTTACAGGAACTGCGAACTAGAATAACCAGTTTAGAGAAGAACATAAATGACCTGGTGGAGCTGAAAAACGCAGCCCAAGAACTTTGTGAAGCATACACAAGTATCAGTAGCCGAATCGATCAAATGGAAGAAAGGATATCAGAGATTGAAGATCAACTTGATGAAATAAAACGTGAAGACAAGATTAGAGAAAAAAGAATGAAAAGGAAAATGCAGTCTTTTAAATGAAACTTGAAAGCTGGATTCTTATGTAAAATCTGAATCTTAAATATTGACAATGGATTAAAATTTTTATGAAACACCTTGTCTGTCAAATCCAGGCTGCAGCAGTCTGTTTGCAGCCAGTTTGAATCCTTTTTGGATTCTTTAAATTTTATTCCTGCATCAAGAGAGCTTACTAGGAAAAACAATATACCAAGACTATATAGCTTGACTCCTTATAGAAATATTCATTGAACTTTGTTTTAATTTGATGTCCTTGACTTCTATCAAAGTCCATTTTGCTATGAAACATTCTTATATGAAGACATACATGGAAATGTTTACTGGAAGTGAGTAGGGAAAAGAACTCTGTCTTTCCAGACGAACTCGTGTTCTTCCTTTCATCAGATAATTAAAACTGTGTAACTCATTATGTTTACTCATTTGGCTTAACTTCTAAGAAGCTCAGAGTTAAATATAGTGCCCAAACAAATATATTCCATGTTTCTGGTTCTGTAAACTTTTACTTTTCTTTAATACCAAATGGTTTCTAGGTTTCCTGCAATATGTATGTAACTTACCTGTTTTTCACATTGGAAGGTCTAATCCTTTTTGGGACATGTGTGGGATATGTGTATGTCACATTAATGTACACAGACATATTTTATTTAAGAAACCACATTTTATATCACATACAACATATTTGTGAGTCCAATACCCTCTTTCCTATTTCATAGTACTCATCTATCTCACTTTTAAAAAAATGAATGCAATAAAATATTAAAGGGGAATTTTTTTGCCAGGTTCTATCTGGCTGTCTGGCTACTTAGTTACCTTAGAGATATTATTTTGGGCATATTGAACTCCTGGCCTCAAGCAATGCCCCTGCCTTGGCCTCCCAAAGTGCTGGGATTACAGGCATGAGCCACCATGCCCAGCCTAGAAATATTCTTTTAGACATCTAAGGTGTGCTTTAAGAAAAGGTTTTCCCATACCTCAAACATTATAAAATTGCAGATTTATAATTTCAGAAAAATTTATAATTTTATCACCCAGTGATTACTACCATGAACAAATTTTATTTCCTCCCATATCTTATCTCTCTCTATATTTACTATAAATTTAGATATATATGCTGTTTTTATTATATATGTGTACATTTATATATCACATAATATTTTAAATAAAATTTATAATTAGATGTTTCTTCTTACTGTTACATTGAAGATTTTCTCATTATAACATTAAGAAACAATTTTATATATTTTTATAATATTCAGTTATGTGAGTATACTTTAATTAATTTAGCCCTTCATGAGAGAATGTAAACCAGAAGAAAAAAAACCCCAAAAACAGAAAAACAAAAATTAACATAGCCCATATTATTAGACATTTGAGTTGTTTGCCATTTTTCAACATTTAATCAATGCGACTCTGAATGTAAATATTTGTGTACCTCTCACAATTTTTCCTGGAATAAATTCCTAGCAGTAGACTTATGGGAGTCAAAGCGCATATCTTTAAAAAATATATTGGCAAATTACTTTCCCTAATGGTTTTTTTACTGGAATCAGTACATGTGTGCCTGCCTCCTGACACCAGTCGAAGAAGACATATCACATAAAAATCTTTCGTTCATGCAGTACATTTAAAAAAAGGTCCTTATTATTTTATATTGCACCCCTTTGATTATAAATGAGGTCAGGGCCTTGTTTGTTTTGTTTGAGTCTTCACATTTGTATTTCTTCTTGTACAAACTATATTTGCACTCTTTTGCCCATTTTTTAAATTGCAGTGTTAAGTTTTTTTTTAATGCCTTAAAAAAAAAAAAGACATGTGGACTAGACATTATTCTGTGACTGTTATACTTCTTTGGAATATCTGAAAAATCTCAAACTTTGTACCAAATGTTTCCAGACTAAACTCTACCAGCCTCTTCCACCCAATTACATACAAATCTGTAGTTTATTGAAAGGGAAATTATGCTGCTTTGTAACTCTCACTGTTGCTTGCCAAAGTTCAGTTCCGTAAATTGGTAGACACTGACATGAGATCCACACTTTTTTTTCTCACCCCCCTCTGAGACAATAAGAACTTTGATTTCCCTACCAAGTAGAGCTGAATGCTGCTTCGTGTAAGAAATCTCATCCCCATCAACTCAGTTTTCCAAGTGGGACTTTCCTGATGGAGCTTTCTTGAGTCTTACTCATTCTTTTCTTTCCTGGCCACCCCACCCCCTTCCTCTAGTAAGTTAGAGTTCTCTTTCCAGAAATATCAATCAAGCGGGTATAATTTTTCGGTGCTTCCTACTCCAGTGACGTAAAACACCCACAGAAATTTTCTGCTAATCCTGAGTAAAACAAACAACAGTATGCCAGCAATGCTCTTGAGGCCAGATCATACAAGTCAAAACGCACACACGCCAGGAAGAAGACCGTGGTTGTGGGACGCATGTTCTTGGGGAGCAATGAGGCAGCTTTTGCTTTTCTTTGGATGGGCTCAAGCCTCATATATGTCATTATTTAAAGAAATCAAAGATACTTTGTTTGATTGGGGAGGGCCGGAATTTGTGTCTCAAAATAGCTACAGTTTTCTGAGAATTTATCATTCCAAAGAAGCAATTTGTGCAAGCTACAGTAGTAAAACAGGGTACAGTTTTCTTTCAACTTCATTATGTGCATGTTAGCTTTTGTTATTGTATTTACATAAGCCATTTCCTTTGAAACACTGTCTATTTGGCAAAAGTGGGAAAAGCAAAACATATTTAGGTCTCTTTGCTGTCTCTCTTTAGCTCTGAGAGGGACATGCAGGGGCACAGAGTTTGCCATAGCCTTTTCTGGTCTAGCCTTCACTGGTGCAGCATGGCTAAGGGTTCTGGACTGAAGACCCCAATAGGCAAATTCTCAGAGGGCTTCCTGGCCTCATGGAGGTCTTGTGAAGGACCTTACTTTATTGAGTTGTGTCCTGAAAGCTATCAGAAAGACTGCCAAAGAGTAAAATGAACATGAGTTTATTTCAAAGAATAAATGAATCCACCCACTCCCCCTGATTCCATGAATATTGAGGGGTGCAACCTACCTTAGCCACAACCTATACTTACTTTCCATCTCCCAGAGCTAAGGGGCTCCCAGAAACATATATCCTAGGTACTTGATCCAAGGCATGCCTCTCAAAAATTCAAGAAGGCAGGAAGAAACCATTCTGGTTATTCTGGTTAAGGAGGGGCCAGAGCTCCCTGAAATAACCTGATTGTAGGCTGCTCACAGCATGAGTGAGCCATCACTGAATGTGGACCTGGAAGAGGAAGGTGAGGGCAGGGAACCAGGGAGTACATTCAGGAGGTCTTCTCTGAGCCACCCATATTGAGGTTTGTTATTTCTACTGGGCATCTGTTGGTTTGGACTCTTGGTTGAAGGTGACCAAACCAAAAAAGACAAAGCAAAACACTCAATGAGCTTAAGCAATAAAAGTAATTACTTAGTTAATATAACTAAACAGTCCAAAAGTAGAACTAGCTTCTGACATGGCTAGAATCGAAAGCTTAAACATCATTCATTTTTGGCTCCATCCTTTTTAAAAGTCTTTCTCCCTTGGTGAGTATGAGGGCGAGAGGCTGCTTAAGCTTCCCAGTTTCACAACCTCAGGAGGAGGACAGCTTCTTCCTCCCAGAGAGAAAGATGAGGAGGACTGGGGAGAACTGAGGCTTGGCCCAACTCAGATCAGCTGTCTGTCTATCCTTTAACCAAATGGAGGAGACCTACATCCTACATAACAAGTCCATTCCTAAGTAGGGGAGTAGGGTCCCCCTAGGAATGAGAGGTTTCTATTGTCACAGATTCTATATCACATACCAGGGCTTGTCGGGTGGTGGGGGGTGAAGGGAGGGAGAGCATTAGGACAAACACCTAATGCATGCAGGGCTTAAAACCTAGATGACAGGTTGATAGGTGCAGCGAACCACCATGGCACATGTATACCTGTGTAACAAACCTGCACATTCTGAACATGTATCCCAGAACTTAAAGTAAAATAGAAAAAGAAAAAAAGAGAAGATTCTGTTGCTAGAAGAACCAAAGCTATTACAATCTGCTTATTGATGGTGTGGTGGCAGAAACACTAGGCTTATCGTCAGAAAACCTGTCTCCGCTCTGCCTCTGTTTTGCTGTTACCTCGGGCAAGACAGTTCTCTAAGCCCCAGACTCCTTAGCTTTCCGATGAAGACAAGAATAAGCACGTGATCATTTCACTGCGACCACTGTGTGAAGGATACAGAAACAATGCAAATGTAAGGGGTTATTATTAATATCATGATCTCTTTCCAGTCCCTGGACCTGGCTATTGGCAGATCATCTGTTTACTTGTTCCTAGGACACAATGTAATTTGCAAGGTTCTAAAAGGGAAGGTGATTGCTCAAGGTTCAAATTAAAGAGCTGCCTTCAACCTACCCAGGTGTGCAGGCAGGACATCTGCCTCCCACCTGCTTCACTCAAGTGACGCAAAGAAGAGTGTGTTGGTTTCGGCTTCCTAATCGTGATGATGGGGACTTTGAGAAGCGTCTCTGCCATGCAGCTTCACTCTGAAGTGTTGGGCTTCTATTCGTGGACTCTTTTGAAAGCTGTCTTTAACTCCTGAACACCAAAGCACTTGAAACATTCATTTTTATAATCTCTAAAAATGGAATAGGATGACTGGCACTTGTCCTAAAGCCCCAGCCACACCTGCTGTTTATCCTGCATTCATGCGGTGATGACTCTCCCCTAGAGTTCATGGCATTTCCTTTGACACATCAAAGTGAAACTCCTAGAAGACAGAAACAACATGTCTATTGTTAGAGGAGGAGTAAATACTCCATTTCAAGGTGAAAACCACACCACCATGTTGATTTTTTTTTGAAGTCCTAATACCTTAGTTGGCTAGATTTCAGGGTTAGGAACCAGTGAATGGGCATTGGTGAAAGTGCAAGCTGTTGTTCTGGTAAAGTCATCCCCTTAGAAAAGAACATTATAAAAATATTTCAAAGAGGACTTGAATTCACAAAATCTTTCCCAAAGGAATATCTTGTCTCCACATCCAACTGGTCACTAGGTTTCCTGAACCCTGGATTTTCCACCAAGTGTAATCTCTTCTTTTTCCTCCCTATAGCCTTAGTTCTAGGACATTCATTTTCCATCTGGACCTTACCTCCTAACTCATTTCTAGTGCCTTCTCTTTTCCAGTCTGTCTTCTCTCCAAACTTCCTTCCTCTCAACCTTATCCAAGTAAATGCACATCTGAGTTAGGATGATATATACTTGGGAACTTTTTTTTTTTTTTTTTTTTTTTTTTGAGACAGGGTCTTACTCTGTTGTCCAAGCTATATTGCTATGGTGTGATCTCAGCTCACTGTAGCCTCCGCCTCCTGGGCTCAAGCAATCCTCCCATCTCAGCCTCTGGAGTAGCTGGGACTATAGGCACGCACCTTCATACCTGGCTAATTTTTGTATTTTTTGCAGAGATGGTGTTTCGCCAGGTTGCCCAGGCATTAACCTCTCTCTGCCTTAGTTTTCTTAGTACTTAGTTCAAAGGATTATGTGAGAATTCAGTTAATATATGTAAAAGGCTTAGAATAGTGTTTGGTCTATAGGAAGACCTATAGATGCATAAGTGTTACCTATTATCACCTGATCCTGTTCCTGGCAGGCTGCTACTTAAAACTCCCACCACCTTCTGGTCAAGGCAGATGTAGCTTATGTACATGGCAGGCATCTCCTCAGGGCCTGGCGCTGCAGTCTCTTCTCTCACCCCCGCCCCCAGGCACTCTGGCCTCTAGTGTCCAACTACGTGTCCCACCCATGTGGTTTCTTCTACCTTCCCTCCATCCCCATTCGGAACTCCTTACAATTCTTCAGGGCTGTGCACTGGTGATTCCTCCTCTGAACTTCTCCAGGGAAGACAAGGATGTCTTTTTTGGTGCTTTCTTCATTGAGTATAACTATTGTTTATTGGATGTCTAGAATAAGCCTGGGACCTTATATGCAGCATATCATTTAATTCTCACAACAGAAACATCATTCCTATTGTACAGATGAGAAAACTGAGGCTTACAGAGCTGCCATTACTAGTCTGAGAAAGCAGTGGTACCAGGATTAAAACTCTGGTCTGATTCTGGACTCCATGGTCATTTGACTACACGCTATGCTGCTTTCCCTTTTGGCTGCTAGTTTTTGTGTCCTCTCTCCTCTGAATCTCTGAGCTGCCTCCATGCCACAAACAACATCCTTGAGAGCTCGCTCCCTGCTCATGGAGGAGTCTGTGTCCCAATGAAAGTGCCTGTGCACTATACTTCCTTGACTCGGTAAATCCTCCCTACACTCCTCCACCCCCATGGTGAGCAGGTGCGCTCATTTCTGTCCTTCCATTTCTGAATCACCAGCTGGATTTTTCTTCTGTGTTGAAGACTCTTCTACCTGCCTTCTAACTTTGATTCTCTGAAGGTCACGGTCTTTTGGTTCATGTATGGGAGTAGAGAGTTACCCTGGCTGAAGTGTCAAGTACATCCTACCTCAACTGGTTCTCTGGGTACCACCCTGCAGCTCTGGCTGGTGTCTCTCCCTCCCTAAAAGGGAGAAGGGAATTGATGGCAGACTGCTTGCAGGCAGGGATTGCGCCATGGATGCAGAGTGTGTAGCCCAATATCTGGCACACAGTAAACACTCAATAAATATGGCTGAGAAAATAGGTGATTGGAAGAAGCAATGGTAACCAGTAAATACTGTACATTAGATTAGATGGAAATCAAAGTTAAGGAATTGGCTCCTCAGAAAGGCAAAAAGATGACTGTCCCTCCATTTTGCTTCTAAGAAGAGACCCATCAGGGGCGGTGCATGGAGTGGGGGAGGTACAGAGGATCTGGATAATTGTTATTTGAAGAATGGGTTGAGACCCTCCCTAGCACCATTATTGACCTACAACTTAACCAAGACAGCAGCAGCTCCTCTATCCAGCCAGGTTGGAGCCAAAGTTTCTTCCCTCCTGATGAACTTTTCTCTCAATCACTCATTTACTCTGCAGTCCACTAAAGCAGCAGCCCCCAATCTTTTTGGCACCAGGAACCTAGTTTCATGGAAGACAATTTTTCCACAGACTGGGGGAGGGGGAGGATGGTTTTGGGATGATTGAAACGCATTATATTTATTGTGCACTTTATTTCTATTATTATTACATTGTAATATATAATGAAATAATTATACAACTTACCATAATGTAGAATCAGTGGGAGCCCTGAGCTCGTTTTCCTGCAACGAGACGGTCCCATCTGGGGGTGATAAGAGACAGTGACAGATCATCAGGCATTAGATTCTCATAAGGAGCATAAAACCTAGATCCCTCACATGCACAGTTCACAATAGGGTTTGCACTCCTATGAGAATCTAATGCCACTGCTGATAGGACAGGGGGCAGAGCTCAGGCAGGAATGCAAGTGACGGGAGTGGCTGTAAGTGCAGATGAAGCTCTGCTCCCTCGCCTGCTGCTCACCTCCTGCTGTGTGGCCCAGTTCCTAACAGGCCACAGACCGGTACTGGTCCATGACCTGGGAATTGGGGACCCCTGCTCTAAAGTTTACCAACTTTTCTGACTTGTATCGATCCCAAAATTAACAGAAAATATCCTTCTTTGAGAGAAAGTGAGATAATGAATATGAAACAATTTAACATAGAACTCGGCCAATATGTCCAATACATTGGCCAATACATTGCCTTTGTTTTTCCTTTACAATACATAGGATGTCCAATACGTTGCCTTTGTTTTTCCTTTACTAAAAAATGTTAATACCAATTATGTCTGATTTTGGAAAATCCTTTTTGGGAAAATAAATTCTTCTTGAAAGCTATCCAATTTTCTAAGTAATAAAGTAGAACAAATGAAGAAGGTGGCCAGGTACTGTTTAAAGAGCTACATATAGGCTGGCCACGATGGCTCAAGCCTGTAATCCTAATACTTTGGGAGGCCGAGGTGGGCAGATCACCTGAGGTCAGCAGTTGGAGACCAGCCTGGTCAACATGGTGAAACTATGTGTCTGCCAAAAATATAAAAATTTGCTGGGCATGGTGGTGCATGCCTGTAATCCCAACTACTCAGGTGGCTGAGGCAGGAGAATCGCTTGAACCTGGGAGGTGGAGGTTGCAGTGAGCTGAGATTGTGCCATTGCACTCCAGCCTGGGGGACAAGAGTGAAAATTCATCTCAAAAAAAAAAAAAAAAAAAAAGAAGCTGCATATAAACTGTAAATAAAATCAAACCTTTGTGAAAGGAAGTTAATGTATTTTTTTTTCGCTATAGTTGTGGATGGAAACCTTACATCCTTTAGCTTTACTGAGGAACATAGACTACTGGGGTTAATTTCTCTGAACTCTTTAGACCTTTACCCTCATCTAGAGGAGAGGGCCTTGGTGCGGATGAAAATTGGTATTAGTTGCCTTACGCCTACCAGAGCGATTTCCCCATCCCCTGTACTTGTGGCCTGCAGACTATTCTAAACCCCATCTGGTCCCACCTGGGGCTTTCTCTAAAGCTGACATCCTTAGGCCCTGATGGTTCCTTCACAAAAAGAAGTCCCCGGCCCCCGTCTTGCACTATTTCTCTTTCAGTCTATGAGAGAATTAGTATTTGTTGCTTTCCCTGGCTTTCTTGGATTAGCATTTGCAGGCCTTTCCAGACTTAAGGAAACTTGGCAGGAATGTTTGGCAGCTTCCTAAGCTTACTAGAAATACCAGAAGCCCACAGTTTGCATAATGCTAATTAAGTTTTCAGCTCAGTCTCCAAGTTCTTATAGTGTTTAGAGGATCGAGTAACTTAGGAAGTGTCCCATATAGAGATTGACCAGAGAAGACAAGAATCCCCATCCACCAATAAAACAATAAAACTCCAGCAGGTATGCCCTACACCTGCAAAGGAGAAGTGGTCTTTTTTTATTTATTTACTCATTTTAACTTGCAGTGAATATCCTGCCAGCATCACATCATTTTCTGGTATCACCTCCTGTGGTGCCTGTATTGATTTTTCTGCCTTGCCTTTGGAAGTGTTTGGTTTGCGCTTAGCCATCACACTCAATGGGTGTGGTTCTCTGGTATTCTGCCATACCTCAGGGGTGTGGTGAGGCAGGGTGCCCGTGCCAAGTGGCTTCACCCGCCCAAGGTGTGGTGATATCACCTATTCTTACCACATCTCGGAGTATTTTATTGGTATCTTACTATAAGTCATCCAAAGTGAAAACGTTTCATCTTGTGCTTCATACCTGCCTTTGACAAGCTTCCAAATATTGGTTATTGCTGTGGGGCTCATATTATACATCAAGAATCAGGCTTTTCATTTTCAAATTTTTATACTAATTACTACAATATCTTCTAAGAGAAGAAAATGCCAAGAGAGGAGGCCAAAGTACCGCAGAAGCACTGACCTCACTTACCTTTACTTGAGAAATTCATCTATTAAGAGAGGGTACAAGTTAGGAAATGGTCAATGTGCACTAACACTTTGTACTTAAGAATATGTGTTAGTAATTAATTATTCTATAATCTGTCAGTTTTGAAGCAGGTACTGATTCCTGGTGCCCAGTCATGGCTAGAGTGTTGGGCACCAGTTCCCTTCTTTGAGCTCTAGAATTTCAGTGCCCACGTGGATGGCAGTCACTGCTGCTTCAGTGTGGTTAGGCCTTGGCAAAAGGCTCGGGTCGGAGAAGTAGGTGGATGGGCCCAGCCTAACCCCTAAAGGAGTTCCAGGGAGCAGCCTGGCCTGTGCATCGGGAAACAACCTTGGAGTGTGCCTACTGTAACGTAAGAGTTAACTAGTTTTCGAAGGAGAGAAAACACAACAATAAAAGGATGTCACCAGTTCCTTTCTTGGAGTGGTTTTGGTTTTGTAGCTGAAAAGTCAAAACGAATGTGAGAATTCATCAAGGGTTAAGCGGTCAGTTACGTGTCATGGATTATGAATTCAACAGGAAAACAGAAGCCAATGTCAGCATGAGCTGGAATAGCTGGAGGAGGCTTCCTGGAGGATGGCAGGCTGGCATTAGGCCCAAATGATGGCTACCGTTTGAGAAGACCCGCATGAGGGTGTCTAAATATTTGATTTGTTCCCACGTTTATTGCAGCACTGTTCACAATAGCCAAGATTTATTTATTTATATTTTATTTATTTATTTATTTATTTATTTATTTATTTATTTATTTATGTTTGAGATGGAGTCTCGCTCTATTGCCCAGGCTGGAGTGCAGTGGCATGATCTTAGCTCACTGCAACCTCCACCTCCCGGATTCAAATGATTCTCCTGTCTCAGCCTCCTGAGTAGCTGGGACTACAGGTGTGCACCACCACGCCCAGCTAATTTTGGTATTTTTAGTAGAAATGGAGTAGAAATGGTGTTTCACCATGTTGGCCAGGATGGTCTCGATCTCTTGACCTCGTGATCTGCCCACCTCGGCCTCCCAAAGTGCTGGGATTACAGGCCTGAGTCACTGCACCCAGCCAATAGCCAGGATTTAGAAATAACTCAAATGTCCATCAACAGACAAATGGATAAAGAAGATGTGGTGCAGACATACAATGGAGTACTACTCAGCCATAAAAAGGAATGAGATCCTGTCATTTGCAACAACATGGATGCAACTGGAAATCATTATGTTAAGTAAAATAATCCAAGCACAGAAAGACAAACTTTGCATGTACTTATTTGTAGGAGCTAAAAATTGAAACGATTGAAATCATGGAGACAAAGAATAGAAGGATGGTTACTAGAGGATAATGGGGAGCGGTGGCAGGGAAGGGGGGGTGGTTAATGGATACAAAAAATAGTTTAAAAGAATGAATAAGATCTAGTAATTGATAGCACAACAGGGTGACTATAGTCAGTAATAATTTAATTATACATTTAAAAATAACTAAAAGAGTATAATTGGATTGTTTGTGACACAAAGGATAAATGTTTAAGGTGATGGATACCTCATTTACCCCAATGTGATTATTACACATTGTATGCCAGTATCAAAATATCCCATATACCCCATAAATACATATGTCTACTATGTACTTGCAAAAATTAAAAAAGGATTCAATTTGTATACACAAGTGGCATATACAATGCTTTCTACAACAAACATTGCTTTGGATGTTAGGAGTTACTGTAGAATAAAGAAATAAGGTGTCTTGCCTTCATACATTCAAGCTCTTTCTTGGCTTCTTGTGAGAAGTAATTTACAGAACACAAACTCAATTTAGGAGTAAAGTACGTATACCATATGAATAAGAGAACATTTATAAATTATTGCAGGGGGGTGGGGTTGCTGGAAACTAAGATAAAGAAATTATATCATTTAAATAGGGGAAATCAGATGAGGATCAATTTTTTTCTCAGTTAAAGAATCCTTTCTTACAGGAATTGGCAAACTGCAGTTCTAGGACCCGATCAGGCCCTTTGATCATTTTTATACAGCATACAAGCTAAGAATGGTTTTGATAGTTTTACATGGTTTAGAAAAACCAAAAGAATAATATTTCATGACAAGTGAAATGATATAAAATTCAAGTGTCAATGTTCATAAGTAAAGTTTTATTGGAACACAGCCACACCCATTTGTTTATGGATTGTCCACAATGGCCAGGCTAAGTAATTGCAACAGAAGGCATAGGTGACACTGTCATCATTTTGCATCTGAAAACCGCAGTGACATGGTTAAACATCAACAGTGTTTTGGTGTCCCCCCAAAAGACGTATAAGTCCTAACCCATGGTCCCCATGAACATGACCTTATTGGAAATATTGTCTTTACAGAGGTGAGCCAATAAAAATGAGGTTATTAGGGAGAGTTGTAATCCAGTATGACCTGTGTCCTTGTAAGAAGGGGAAATTTGGAGACAGATGCATAGGGAATATGACGTGAAGACACAGGGAAAAGGCCACCTAAAGCCAAGGAACACCGGAAGCCTCCGGAAACCAGAAGGGAAGCATGGGCTGAATCTTTCCTCACAGCCTGCAGAAAAAATCAACCCTACTGATTCCAGCCAACGTCCAGAACCATGAAGTGATAAATGTTGGTTGTTTAAGACCCCCAGTTTGCAGCGCTTTGCTATAGCAGCTCCAGGGACTCATTCCCTTGCAGCCTCCCTGTCACTGGCAGTCACCGTGTGACAGTAAAACAAAGAGCTCAGCTTCGAAGACCAGAGTAGGCTTCTTCCCTGGGCTGGGTAGTCCTGACTCAGTGGGCAAGAATGACCAGTTGACGTGTGCAGAAGCAGTTTTGCACAGTGCCTCCGTGGGACGCTGAGTGGCAACATTAGTTGTGGCCTGGCCGGCTCCAGTTCTCTGCATGATTTGGGACTGCATATGCCCCTGGACTTCCTGATAATTTTCCTGGAATATTGCTCAAGAGGGAGTTAGAGTTACCTGGCTGGTTAAAGAGCAGGTTAAATTTAAAAATAAATAACAAAAAAGAAATATCACTCTCTTTGTATTTCTAGCTTGGGATATAGCTCATCTGGTTAAACTTACAAGTGAGGAATTAGCCACATGCAGGTTTTGAGCTTGTGCAAACAGTATAGCCAACAGAAACAGTGACAAACAGAAAACCTAGATGTCAGGACTCCAACCCAGCCCAGACTCATCCTACCACACTGTGGGTTAGTTACGGGCTTTGAGCCAACTTATGTACAGTCACAGAGATGATCCTCATCAAAAGACAATTTTATTGAAGTTTTCTAAGAATTGCAATATTCTTTGCAGAAATGTATTCATTTAGGAAAGTCTTAGGCATTTCAAAGCCTATTCCCAATTCAAATCATTTATTCACAAAGTTAGCTCATTTTACTAGAACTCAATAAATTTCTCTGGAGCACTGTTGGTGTTGACAGGCAATAAATATGGCTCTAGTATTTCTCATTATTTTATTCTCAAAGTTGAGTTTCTCAGCATTGCATAGAGAGATGTTTTTGGCGGGTCTGCTTCAAATATGAGGGAGCGCATCGTCCTCAATTTCTATACCCTGTCTGCTCAGACAAGGAGGGTGTCCACCTCCACATTTGGAATGAGTTTTAAAATCCCAAAATGCCATTTCAATGAGCCATGATACCGCCACCAAATATTTATGAATATATTTTAATTTGAGCCATTCCTTGAATGTCAGTCTGGTTGACAACTCAGCCATGGATGGGTTTTCAGATTTCTTCTGCATATTTGGGCATATTCATTCTGGGAAGCCTACCTGTTTGAAGCACTGAAAACAGCAAGATATCATAGCAGTATTTTTGAAAGCGCCAAGCTGAAGCTGGAGTCAGCATGGCCGGGAATGTGTTGCTGGTTACACAGGACCTTCTGTATTTAGGAGAGCAAGCAACCCTGGCAAAAACACCAGCTCTAGCTTCATCGTACCTGTTGCCATCACAAAACACGGGTAGTGAGAGTTTATCTTCTTCTAGGCCGAGGCAGAGCAGTGACCTGCTCTGTTGTTAGGTAATAGCTTAGCCAAGCATGTCATGGATAAGTATCTCCTTCTCTGATGTTCCTCCTGCTCTGCCCCCACCAGCATGACTTACTGAAGTGAAACCTAGGGGAAAGGGAGCAGAGACAGTGGGCCCTCACTCAAGCTCACATCGCAGAATCAGACGCTAGTCTCATGGCATCGCTCATGCATGAGGCAGAGGTGAAGATGCATACCCTGTGTGGGTTGTGAGGCAAACAAATTAATGAGGTAAGAAATACCCAACTCACAGGAAGGAGGCAGGATTGTAGTGGGAAACCAGCCTCCAGAAACTCTGGTTTCAACATTGCTCAAGATGCTCTTGAGTAAATCTCTTTAGAGTTTGGGCTTATACTTCTTGTCTGTAAACTGAAGGGCCTAGGTTCTGTGTTCTCCTAAGGTTCGTGTGTGTGTGTGTGTGTGTGTGTGTGTGTGTGTGTGTGTGAGAGAGAGAGAGAGAGAGAGACAGAGAGAGAATGTGTTGTAAGGGAAAGGGATGAGGGTGGTAGTGAATAGAACAGTGAGTTCAAGCTCATTTGCCAAAAAATAATAGTGAAAAATGTGTGAACTACAGACCATTTACCTGGCACTAGGCACTTAACACGGATTATTTAGTTTAGTCTAACTGTAATTTCATTAGTGTTGTCACAATTTTACAGGTGAGGAAAATGAGGCTTAGAGAATGTATTAGTTAGGGTTCTTCAGAGAAACATAACCAATAGGTTCTCTCTCTCTCTCTCTCTCTCTCTCTCACCCTCTCACTCTCCCCCACCCCCTGTCTCCTCTTGTGAGAAAGATTTTAAAGAACTGGCTTATGCAGTTATGGGGGTTGGCAGGTCTGAAATCTGCATCTGCAGAAAAGGCCAGCTGGAGACCCAGGGAAGCGTGTATGTTGCAGCCTGAGTCTAGAGGCAGTATGGAAGCAGAATTCCTTCTTCCTCAGGGGACCGAAGTCTTTTTTCTCTTAAGGTCTTCAGCTGATTAGATGAGGCCTACCCACATTATACAGGATAATTTGCTTTCTTCAAAATCTACTGATTTAAGTGTTAATCACATCTAAAAAATACCTTCAAAGAAATACCTTGATGAAATATCTGGGTGCCATGACATAGTCACGTTAACACATAAAATTAACCATCACAGAGAAGTAAAGCCCAGGCCGATCAGCTGTAAAGTAGAACCAGGATTTGAACTCAGACAGCCCTACATCAGAGCCTACTCTTCCCTCCTGTGCCAGTTGTCAGGGTGGCTTTGTGCAAATCACCCAAGCGTTTACTCCCCAAGCCTCAGCGGTAAAATTACCCCACAATTTCTGCTTTGTAACCCATAGGCTAAATGTATGTGAAAGTCTTAGCATGGTGCAGGTAAATGTCATTAACATTAAAATGTAGAATCATTTTTTTACCCCTGCCCAATTTAAAGTAATTTCCTTAGGAAAGTAAATTAGCGTATCTAGTTTTAGAGGGCAATTTGAAATTTTTAAAAAATATAAAAATGTGAATCCTCTATGATGCTACAGTCCAGCTTCTAGGAATTTTATTTTGCAAATAGATAAAGATATAATTATAAAGATGCCCTTCCAACATTGGTTAAAAGGCAAAAAAAAAAAAGGAAACGATCTCAATATCAATAAGGGAACACAGTATGAACTGTGAATCCATACTACGAACTAATAGACAGTTACTAAAAAATGATACAGACTACCTTGGAAAGGTGTTCAAGACATGCTGTTAAATGATAAGAACAATATGTGAAATATATTTTGGAAGAGTTCTATTTTGATAAGAGAAAAAACTATATATGTTAATATATTGATAAACTTAGAAAAATACTGATGTATACATATTAAATTAGTGTCGCTGGAGAGTGAGATTAGAAGAAAAGGAGGAGAACCGTTTCCTCTTTGTGCATGCTCTCTATATTTCCACAATTTCCAAATGTGTTACAATGGGATTTTCCATTTAATTAAAGATGCGTTTGGTTTGTTACTAAGTTACCTTTTAAAAAATTTTTTATTTGTTTAAGTTTACAAATAAAAACTATTATATACTACATGTTGTTATGAAATAGGTATACATTATAGAATGGCTAATTTGAGCTAATTAGCAATATGCATTATCTCATATCTCATTTTTTTGTGGTGGGCACACTTAAAATCTACTCTCTTAGCAATTTTCAGAAATTGTTATTAACTATATAATCACCTTGTTGTACAATAGAGCTCTTGAACTTGCATCTTTTATCTAACAGAAATTGTGTATCCTTTGAAAACATCTCCTGATCCCCCACCTGTTGTTACAAAATTATTGATTTCATTTTGAAACGAGTCAGCTAAACAGAATAGTTTGTTTTTGACCTTAGTCTATTTTATTTCATATCAGGTTGACTGCTTCTCCTCCTAACCCCCAATCATGGCTCTATACTAATTTGCGTAACTTTGATAAAACTTTTATTCAAGAAAAGAAGAACAAGTCTCATGTGGCTTGTAAGAAGATGAAACCACTATGACTTATAGGGACATTTTGGGAAGACAACGCCTAAACTTGGTCAACAGACAGGATGGCACTCATGGGGAAGTCTGTCCTGGCAGTTCTTGCCCTCTGTCTGGCAAAACCAGACCTGCAGAAAGGGGGTGGTGGCCTTTAGGTTAAGGCAATTTCTTGCTGATACCTGGAGGGAAAATTGTGTGCCAGTGACAGCTTACTGGGATACAAAATCCTCACAGGCGCTCTGTGGCTTTCTGTATTTTGAGGGAGTGCTTTAAGCAGACATGGGGGGAAGTGATTTAGCTAGGAATGTTGAGCTCTCCAAGGGAAAAATAAAAGTCCTTCAATCATTGTTTTAAAAAGTTATTTTTTCCCTTTGTAACACAGAGCTACTAGGATACCATGATGGTGCATGGTGGCATTTGCTGGTTACTCTCCACATAGCAAGGCACTTTGCATTCAAACTCAAAATAAGAATTTTTGCCAATAGAGTTTAAAGGGAAATAAATTTTCACATTTCTCTGTTTTCCTGAGGACAGGGGCTGCTGTCTCTTCTCTTTATTTTAGTACCCACCCCAACAACTGGTGTGGTGGGCACTCACTGGTAAACTAAACTAGCTAATCTGCAGATCAGTCTCTCCAGAAAATATTTATGACTTTTATTTGATCTTGATACTCCCTTGCTGAAACTCTTCAATGTCTTTTTCTTGCTGTGAATATCAAGTCCAGAACTCAAAATGTGTCCTACAAGGCCTCTCATGCTGGGCTGCTGGTCATCTCCTTGTACTGGTTCCACTATGCAGGTTATTGATAGCCAACCTCCCTTCAGAATGGCCAAGTCTGTGTCTTTCTAAATTGCTAAATGTTTAGAACATCACCCCGGCCCATGAGACCTGGCCCCTACCCACCTCTCAGACTCATCTCTGGCTCACCGTCCATGTAGTCACACACTCTCTCTCTTTGGTTTCTTTGAATGTGCTGGGCTTCAGGACACCTTGGTTCCCACCCAATCTGTGTCTTCTGCTGGGGAATCTTTCCAGTTTTGTTCATCTAGTAGTTAGCTATTTCTCGTTTTTCTGATCTCAGTTGTAATCTCAAGGCCGTAGGTGGCTTTTCTGAATCCACACCCTGTGATTAAGTTAAGGTTTCCTTTAGTACGCTGTTAAAGCACACTAGAGTTTCCCTTAAGTATCTATCATAACTTTGGTAAGATGATTATTTGGGTAATTGTTTATGGTAGTCTCCTTGAGGCTAGGAAACTCAGCTTGTTCTGATAAAACAAATGTTTACCACACAGAAGATTCTTAAATATTTGATGCAGTGAAAGAATAAATAAAAGGTAGGCTAAAGCAATGTGAATGATCAGTTTTTTTCCCCTAAAACTATTCAGATTCTACAAAAACCCTTGTTGAAGAAGACCTGTGATTCAAATGTTTCATGCATACTAATTTCACCTGCGTTTGAAATGCGCCTCCTAGGTGTCTTAGCTCTTTTGCAGCTGAACAGATCTACTTGAAAACAATTTTAAGGGATCTGCCTTGCTTTTTTTTCTTTTGACATTCCTTTTGCCACTGTCTCCTGATTATATTTCTAACCCCTGGGGTCATAATCAGGTGATGGCTGAGTTTCACCTACATACACACATTCTATGAAAACCCACAAAGAAACCTACATGAAAGGTAAAGCTTATCAAATTTCTTTTAGGCTCTGTAGCCTAACTTGTTTTATAACCTAGGATTTAAGCATGTGCTAATTTGTCTGTTTTGTTTGATCAAATTATACTTTATAGTACATCAATTATACTTTTCTGGTTTTATTTGAAGTAAAAATATTTTCCCACATGAAAGAGTCATTTTGAGTAATACTGTAACAAACCAAAGTTTGCCACGTACATCCTGAATGCTATTGCCAGTATTTCTTCTTGTTTTGATTTTAAATTTGTTTTTAATTAGCTTTGTGACCCATCAAATAGCCACTTCCATGAATGAACCCTATACTGCACTTCCCTACCAACTACCAGCTGGTTCATTCAACGTTAATAGTCATGAAAAACCCCTGCACAAAAACTTACAACAAGCTCCAAACACCCAGATAAAACTCCCCAAACCAAATAAGCAACACATAAATAATTTATTTTTTCAGAATAGAAACACATTTTTCTTTGGGGTAATATCAAGGTTCACTTTTAAAAGATGTATTCATTTTTTACAGTTCTTGTCAAATAGAAATGACTGTCCAATGCTGTAACTCTGAATCACAAGATAAAATCAAATCTCCTAAGCAGAGTTTCATGTCGCCATATGGGGAATAAAGAATGATGGTGAGCAAGAGAGAAAAAAACATTCCTCTTAGAATGGGACAAAAGAAGAGGACATAAAAAATAACTAAAAGAACAGAAAGTACCCTGAATGCTATAATTTAGGCTGTGGTGAAAGTAAATTCGAACTCCCCTGAGCCCTGTCAGTGGTAGACAAAACATGTCAGGTTAGCAGGAGGAAGGAGATGCTCTCTGGTTGACCCTAAGGCAGGACCCCACCCCCACTCCCTAGAGATCACAGGATGCCCCCCTCTCTTGGGGGAGATTCCCACAGTGAGTTACTCAATAGACTCCAACTGTTTCTCAGATCTGTGAATGTGAGGACAGGAAACACAGAAAGTTCTGCAGAAGTCTGGTCAGTGTGGCTTCATTTGGGAAGGAAAGAATCTTCTCATGGCCTCAACCCAAGGCTTTCTTCCACCATGCCCCTTCCCAAATGGGCTGAGAGCCATTATGGGACCTCTACCCTACCTGAAAAGGAAATTCTACAAAACCAGTCAGAACTTGGGACTTATCTTACTTCTGTTGTAAGAGTGTGCTTGAAATTGACACTCAGTTTAATTCCCTTAAAACCTTAAAAATAATGACAGGGGGCTTGCTGGAGTTCTCCTGTTGCCATATTACTGATGTAAAGATCCACAACTAGGCTTTCTTTTGCCCTTGGGAACAAGAAATCTTGTTTTCAGGCCATTCAAGTCACAGTAGAAGTTTGCCTTTTGTTGTTTCTGCTTCGACATGTTCAAGAGTTGATACACATGGTGAATGAGAGAGGAGAAATACCACCACGTTAAGGCTGGTGGTCCCAACATTGCTATTGTTGTGAGGGCTGAAGAAAATAATAGCTTTTGTCTGTGACTTTTAAGGTCTCTAAATGAACCCGTATATATTTTTCCGTTAGTCCAGGATAGAAGGGTTAAAGAAGGAAAAGTCCACTGGGTGGCCAGGGGTAAGACAGGCCATCTCCTGTGGAGGAGCAGGTCTGGGAGTCTGGGGGAAGACTGAACTTGATGCCTAGATTCATCTAAAACACAGAGGCCCAGTTCAGAGATGGTGCGTGGTGGCATTTGCTGGTTACTCACCACATAGTAAGGCACTTTGCATTCAAACACTAAATAAGAATTTTTGCCAATAGAGTTTAAAGGGAAATAAATTTTCACATTGCTCTGTTTTCAAAGTTTTAATGCAACCACTCATATCAGGGTGCTTTTGTTTGTAAAGAAAGAAAACTCAACTTCAAGTAGCTTAAGCGATAAGGAGCATTTTTAGCTCACATAACAAAACACCTGAAAGTTGAGCGACTCCAGACTTGCTGAGTTTAGTGTTTAAATGATGCCATCAAGGTCCCAGCTTCACTCCACCTGTCCTCTCTGTAAACTGGCTTGTCTTTTAGCTGAATTCCTTCATGGCCCCAAGATGGCTGCTATTTTTCCAGCCTCGATGCAGACAGCAACATCCAGAGGCAGCAAAGAGTTTGTTTCCTCTTGTGTGTCTTTTATTGTCGGTAACGAACACTTCTGTTGAGCTCCCTGCGTACTTACGTCTCACTGTCAGAGGGCAGAAGGCGCAGGGAGGGATAGCCATTTAGTAGGCAACAAAAATCATTTGTCACAAAATCAGAGTCAGCACCCTGAGTGTAGGTAGGCTTTCCCAGGAGGGAGAGGTCTTCTGATGTTCTTGATTATTATACACAGTATTTCGGCTTCAACATCTTTCTGTTTTCACAAAAACGGTGAAGTGGTTTCTTTTTTGAAAATGAAAACTGGAAAGAGATGGGTTATTGAAAGCACGAATTTTAGGCTTCACCTTAGGTGATTCTCAAAGAGCGGCGGTGTCAGAGTTTCCTTCTGAAGGGTGTTACTCTTCATGCCTTTGACATCGTGTAAGGAGAGCTCAGTGTTTAGAGATGTGGAGAAAATACCTATTATATCTTTTCCCTCTTAAACTTGTTGAATAATACAAGTAGAAGTCAGAGTTCTATTCTCTGACCTCTCTCCAAAAGAAAATGTAAAAAAACACTCAAGATGTTTATCAAAGACTACAGGTAAATTGAGAAGATTTCCTGTAGTGGCATCAGGGATCTAAATCTCACTGTCATAATAGCATGACCTTGATCTGCTGGAGTCATCCCAGTTTGGTTTGTTCCTGTTGTTATTTTCACCTCCTTAGGGTTCTCATGTCTTATCTCAAGTCCACACATCTATCTGTGGCACTTCGGAGGGATCAACGCAGTTGACAGGGAGGAACGCAGACCCTATGGAATCTGTAGATGAGGCAGCTGTAGTCTCTTTATGTGACTTATTTCAGGGTCCAGCCGCTCCCAGCATCTCCTTACACTGCAGATCTGCCAGGTTCCCCTTGTTTTGCCCTCAAAGGTGGATATTCATTGATTTCCGTCTGCTATGTAATGATCCCAATTCTTAAAAAAATGACTGAAAAGAAATGTTACTGTGAGAAAATCTCAAGGGGGAGGAAACAAGAAGAGAGAACAGAAACCTCAAATCTGCTGGATATTTCAGAATCAGAAGAGGTTAGTAAGAAAACAAAAACTGGGAACAAATTTAAAAGTTCTGTTTCTCTCTCTATTTTAAAATAAGAGAAAATGTTATTTGTGATTTGGGGGTAGAAGCTGAATGGCTAAAAAGAGAAAATAGAGTATAGGATACTTTATTTTCCAAGTTTTGATTAGAAAGAAAACGTTCAGATACTCACTACTTAAGTGGTGATTAAAGACATTTAATTTTGTGTAGTTTTTTTCATCCCTGGATTCTCCAATTCCCCATTCAGTTTTATTTTTAAAGCCTTTGTACAAGACAAAATGACCAGAGAAGAGCTGTTTTTTAAAAAGGGTTTGAAGTTTGTTTGCTTAACAAAGTGTTTGCAGTCATAATTAGGTTGCATATTAAAGTTCAAAACCAACTCAAGTTGGAAGTGACTGAAAATTGTTACCATCTGATGGCTTTGTGGGCAGAGCTTTCACAAACGACACTGCACGCACCAAGGAATAAAGGCCCCATTCTGAGCATTGCCCCGGGAGACTTGACGGGTCTGGGCAACACTCAAACTGCAGATTTCCTATAGTGGCATCGTGGATCTAAATCTAACTGGCATCATAGCATGGCCTTGATCTGCTGGAGTCATCCCAGTTTGGTTTGCTCTGGTTGTTATTTTCACCTCCTTAGGGTTCTCATGTCTTATCTCAAGTCCACACATCTATCTGTGGAACTGCAGAAGCCATGATGAGTTGTAGCTCCCGGGCTCAGTTCTGCAACTCTCACCATGGAAAATCCATCTCAAAGCCAGGTTTTCTGAGAGAGAGAGAAAGAGACGCTGATTAGGGTGTTTGGGATGAGTCAGCTCCTCATCTGTTGTGTTGAAGGGCAAAACTGTCTTTAATTTTAACCGTGCTCCATTTCCATCTTCACTGGCATATGAAGCCTATTTGGGAACAGAAAGAAAAGTTTTATATGGTGCATTTCAAACATCTTGCCTCAGGCAAGAACCTCACTGTTTCTTAGAGAGAACTCTCTTTATTAGCTTCCACACCTGAGTCTTTTATTGCTACTTAGGAGGAGACGGAATGATGGAAGCTTGTCTCTTCTAATGATAAGCACGAGGTAAGAATTAAGACCTAATACACTCCACGATGGGGCATAATTATGCACGGGTTAGTACCAGTGACCTTGATGCTTGGAGCCATCACAGGCATTGTACTTGCTGAATGTGTCTGATGTGTAGGTTCAGTGTCAATCTGAAAACCCAGGTTTATATCAAATAAGAATGAGAGTGGATTTGTTTCTTTAAGTAATAAATAAAATATATAATATGATTGCATATTAAATCATCATTGAACCTGGAGCGATTTGAAGATAAATTTTGGTTATGAAGTCACTTGTCTTCCTGAATATTGATGCATATTCCCTTTTATTTCTTTTAGGGTATTATTCCAAATGCTTGCTAGTATAGCCATTCTTAACAAAATAAAAAAGTGGGGTCAGAATTTGGAAGAAAGCCAACATAATGACAAAAGAAGCAACTGAGTCTTCGGTTTTGTGATTCAAAACAGACAACAATTTTAAAACAAAATGGAAGGAACCCTGAAATACAGGGTTGACTTTACAAAGAGCAGAAATGTTTTCTTGGTGAGGGTAAGGCTGCATTCAGAGGGAGGACAAAGATAAATAGATTTATTTTTAGAACTTTTCTAACAGCTAATTGTGGAATATTTCTTGAAAAATCTTTATCAAATGCAGGTGCTTTCAGTTGTCCTTAATACATTAATGTTGTCCCTCTTCCCTCTTACCCTAAAATACCGATATTGGAAAACAGGTAGACAGTGCTCATCGTGACTCTCTTCATGGACCCCCACAATAAAGACAGTGGATGCATCATTTCAGTCAGAGAATAGAATCAATTTGACCAATGTTATTAGAGTGTATAGTTTTGCGAAGTGACTCATTAACCATGAGCATCTAAAAACCACTGGGATCTAGTAGTACAGCAATAACACAGCCACAGGGAGAATCCCCAACCCCATTTACACTGATATAATATCCCCTAATTCAGTGACAATGGGATTGGCCATGTTCTAAAGCAAATTTAATTACTTTGCTTAATAAATTTGAAGCTTTTGAGAGCTTATGCCTTTTTAATATACTACTGCATGACCCTCACTTGCAAAAATAAGTACATTACATACAATCATAAAAGGAAGTTGCAAACATTTCAAAAACAATGATCTTTAGAGATATTTTACAAAGAGATGAATATATTAAAATGCCAGGCTCACCGGGTGTGGTGGCTCACCCCTGTAATCCCAGAACTTTGAGAGGCTGAGGCGGGCAGATCATGAGGTCAGCAGATTGAGACCATCCTGGCTAACACGGTGAAACCCCGTCTCTACTAAAAATACAAAAAATTAGCCGGGCGTGGTGGCACGTGCCTGTAGTCCCAGCTACTCAGGAGGCTGAGGCAGGGGAATGACGAGAACCCGGGAGGCAGAGCTTTCAGTGAGCCAAGTTCGCGCCACTGCACTCCAGCCTGGGCAACAGAGCGAGACGCCGTCTCAAATAATAATAATAATTAATAAATAAATAGTAAAATGCCAGGCTCAACAGACTGGATATAAGGTAAAGTTGTTACCTTTGGGAGTGAAGCTCATGGGAGTTGTTACTTTGGGATTGCCTATGTGAATCTCAGATGATGTCTACACACCCTGTTCTTTTTTTTTTTCTCTTTTTTTTGAGGTGGAGTCTCACTCTGTCACCCAGGCTAGAGTGCAATGGCACGATCTCAGCTCACTGCAAACTCTGCCTCCTGGGTTCAAGCAATTCTTCTGCCTCAGCCTCCCAAGTACCTGGGATTACAGGCACACACCACCACGCCCAGCTAATTTTGTATTTTAGTAGAGATGGGGTTTCACCATGTTGGTCAGGCTGGTCTCGAACTCTTGACCTCAGGTGAGCCACCCACCTCAGCCTCCCAAAGTGTTGGGATTACAGGCGTGAGCCACCGCGCCCGGCCTACCCTGTTCTTATAACCATCCACCATTCCCCTTTAAGTTACAGCTCTTGCATCTAAAAGAGAATATTAGGGGCCAGGTGCGGTGGCTCATGCCTATAAACCTAGCATTTTGGGAGGCCGAGGTGGTGGATTGCCTGAGCTCAGGAGTTTGAGGCCACCCTGGGCAACATGGTGAAACCCTGTCTCTACTAATAAAATGCCAAAAATTAGCCAGGTGTGGTGGCATGTGCCTGTGGTGCCAGCTACTGGGGAGGCTGAGGCAGAAGAATTGCTTGAACCCAGGAGGCGGAGGTTGCAGTGAGCTGAGATCACACCACTGCACTCCAGCCTGGGTGACAGAGTGAGACTCTGTCTCAAAAAAAAAAAAAGAATATTAGGATAGAAACATCCAGCAATCTCTCCCTGTTGAATCTGTTGTTCACTTGGAAGGATGGAAAGGGGAATGAATAACATGACAGATAAGTCCAGGGAAAGTGCATAGACCCAACTCTTTAAATTCAGAATCAAGAAGGAAAAGTCCAGTAGCCCTTTGTTAAACTCCAGTCATGAATATACTACAGAGCAGTAAGTGAACAATGGAATTAACCAAAGTGAAAAATCTATTGTAACCAGTTGATCAAATGAGCTGAACATGGTATGGTGCAAGCAAAAAACAGCATTACATTTTTCTCACATTGAACTTTCACTTCTCTCCTGGTAGATTTTTTTTTTTTTCCTTCCTCTAAACAATATCTTTGGAAGATCCCTCACCAGTTCCAGGTACTTTCAGGCTGGACCAGTGTCAGCTCCAGTTATACCAGTTACTTATGGCCATTGTACATTCTAATTGGCCAGTACCTGTGCTATCCTAGCTGGAGAACATACCAAATATCGCCCTTGCCTTCTGATATTAATGACCAGTTATGTTTTCAGCAAATACAAAGTCCAACTTTGCCTAATGTATCAAAACCCTGATTTCTTATCAATTCAAAGCTTTCACCCTTTCATACCACTCAGGCCTGGCACAGTCTCAGAAACCTGCAGCACAACAAATGGACATGGCCTCTGTACTATTTTTGTACCCGCTTTGTGATACTTCCCCAGCTATGCTCTACTCTAAGTCCTCCAGAGTAGAGACAAGGGTGGGGAGGGGAATGAGGTGAGAAAAGGGGAAAATATTTCTTACTTGGCCAATGCTGATGTTATCTGGCAATGAGGCCCTCAGTGTAGCAGGAGCCCAATTATGGGTCCTTTCTCTCGTGGGGTGCTGCGTTGGGAAATCCAAATCACCCACTAAGCCTGTTCCTACCTTACTTTTACTAGAAGAGATTGAACAGATGAAAACTACACTTCCTAGACTCCTTTGCAGACAGGTTTCTATTAAATAGATGTGAATTTGTGTCCCTTAGATTCACTTACCGGGAGATTTGGAAGGCAGGAATGAGGTCGAGGTCATCTTCCTGAGGCTTCAGGCTATGATTTCTTTTGTTTTTCTTTAAATTTTTATTTTTAGTTCTGGGGTACATTTGCAGGATGTGCAGGTTTGTTACATAGGTAAACATGAGCCATGGTGGTTTGCTATACCTATCAACCCATCACCTAGGTATTAAGCCTAGCATGCATTAGCTATTTTTCCTAATGTTCCCCCTCCCCCAGCTCTACCCACCAACAGGCCCCAGTGTGTGTTGTTCCCCTCCCTGTGTCCGTGTGTTCTCATTGTTCAGTTCCCACCTATAAATGAGAATATGTGGTGTTTGGTTTTCTGTTCCAGTGTTAGTTTGCTGAGCATAATGGCTTCCAGCTCTATCCATGTCCCTGCAAAGGACATGATCTCATTCCTTTTTATGGCCGCATAGTATTCCATGGTATATATGTACCACATTTTCTTTATTCAGTCTATCATTGATGGGCATTTGGGTTGATTCCATGTCTTTGCTATTGTAAATAGTGCTGCAATAAACATATGTATGCATACATGTATCTTTGTAACAGAATGGTTTATATTCCTTTGAGTATATACCCAGTAATTAGATTGCTGGGTCAAATGGTATTTCTGGTTCTAGATCTTTGAGGAATCACTACACTGTCTTCCACAGTAGTTGAACTAATTTACATTCCCAGCCACAGTGTAGAAGTATTCTTATTTCTCCACAAGCTCATCAGCATCTGTTGTTTCTTGACTTTTTAATAATTGATATTCTGACTGGCATGAGATGGTATCTCGTTGTGGTTTTGATGTGCATTTCTCTAATGATCAGTGATGTTGAGATTTTATTCATATGTTTTTTGGCTGCATGAATGTCTTCTTTTGTGAAGTGTCTGTTCATGTTCTTCTCCCACTTTTTAATGGGGTTGTTTTTTTCTTGCAAATTTGTTTAAGTTCCTTGTAGATTCTGGATATTAGACCTTTGTCAGATGAATAGATTGCAAAAATTTTCTCCCGCTCTGTAGGTTGCCTGTTTGCTTTGATGATAGTTTATTTTTGCTCTGCAGAAGCTCTTTAGAGTAATTAGATAGCATTTGTCAATTTTTCCTTTTCTTGCAATTGCTTTTGGTGATTTTGTCATGAAATCTTTCCCTATGCCTCTGTCCTGAATGGTATTGTCAGACGATGATTTCTAACAAGTGAGATGATGGAACCATGAAGTTTTGGGTGGTAATTATGTATTGATATAGGTCATTAGTTGTAACAAATGTACCATTCTATTGTTCCTGTGTCCACCTGCCATGCTGTCATATGGAGAGAAGTAGTGGTGGATATGGCTTCAGCTTCTAACTCAAGTGGTAGCCTCAGAGGTACTAGGTCTCCCAGTGGGTCAGTTCTGTATCACTCTGTGAGTGATTCTGGGAGGCTTGCTCCTTTAGCTCTCCCTAAGATTTTGTAAGCCCCTGTATTAACTAATGTAGGTGCTTTTGGAGGTTCTTGATGAGACCACTTCCTTCCTCCCAAGACAACCTCCAACATTGCTATTCCCTAGGGCCGGTTATATTCCTCTCTGTGATTGCTTGCCATGCAGCCCAGCTCTTGCAACTGATGGGACACCCACAGAGATTATTCTATTCTTGAGACTCAGACTCTTCCAGTAAGAATTAAACACTAGTCTCCACATTCCAGAAAACGCAAGCCAAATTTTCCCAATAATTTTGTAACCAACCAGGCTCTCCTCTGGACCTCTGTTTAGAGAGGGTTGGGGGAGGAGATGGGAGGTGGGTGAGTGTGGTATGATGTCAGAATTCTCTCCTGGCAAGACCCACACCCTCTACAAATGTTTTTGTAAAGGCCCCCTTCATTTGTTTTGAATTAGGGGGAACACCTCCCTCTCCTCTAACAGTGCTCTTCAAAGTAATCCTCACTCTCTTCCTTGTCTGGTCAGGCTGAGGTAAGGGCCACCTCCTTGGTAAGCTTTGAAGATATGGTTTGAATGTGGGAATAGGTTTCACCTATGATTCTCAGCTTTGGGACCTCAGCTGAAAGGAAAGTAACAGAAGAGGTCTCATTTAGCATCCAGTTATACTACTGTGTCTGATTTTCCAGATGGGAAGCCAGTACCCTGCTTTAAGGATTGTTTGGGGCAGAGTAGCCTGGGTCATCAGCAAGATGAGAATTGTCTTCAGCAGTATTGAGTTAAAACCACCAATTCAGAACAACTTTCTAACCCAGGTGACTGTTAAAACCCTGTTTCTTCTCCATGCCCCTTCTCATTCCAAACTTTGCATTTTAAAAATTATTTGCTGGATTTTTTCATGCTTATATGGTTTGTATCAAAAAGTTAATGGCAAAATCTGAGACGGAACCCGATGGGCAAAAGATCTTTAAAATTTACTAGTCATTCAAGAACTAATGTGACTACATTTAAAAAACATCTGAAAGCAAACACACACACACACACACACACACACACACCAAAAAACCAAAATCCATGAAGGCTAGATTTTATAAAGGATGGAATAACAACTAGTCCATGTGTACGTGCCTCAGTTTCCTAAAGCAGAATGAGTGGATTAGGCCATCACATTTCTTTTCAGTCCTAATGCTGCATGGCTCTACATAAACCAAAAGAAAGGCCAAACCTTAGTTAACTCTAAGGAAGCATTGTTCTCTTCCCTCAAGAGCTCAGATAAGCTAAAAACAAAACAAAACCCAAATGACTTGAAAACTTACATTCATTCAAAAACCTGCACGTGGATGTTTATAGCAGCTTATTTATAATTGTCAAAACTTGAAAGCAATCAAGATGTCCCTCAGTAGGTGAATGCATAAACAAACTGTTGTATGCCTAAGAAATGAAACATTATTCACTAAAAAGAAATGAGCTATCAAGCCATGAAAAGACATGGAGGAAACAAATGCCTATGAATAAGTAAAAGCCAATCTGAAAAGGCTATGTACTGTATGACTTCAACTATATGAGATTTTGGAAAAAGCAAAACTGTGGAGACAGTAAAAAGATCAGTGGTTGCCAGCAGTTACTGCAGAGGGAGGGATCTGTGGGGAATACAGATGATTTTTAGGGCACGTATGGTACTGAAATGGTGGATACACATTTGTCAAAACCCTGAGGTTCACCAAGAGTGAACCCGAATGTAAATGATGAACTTTAAGTGATAATGTCAAATACTCTGTTGTAGCCCCTGTTTAAGTCAAGGCACTTGATGTATCACAAAAGGCAACATGGCCTGGCCATCTTTTGCCAAATATTTTCAGGAAAGAAGTCAAGGAAGCACCCAAACTGGCAGGTTAGAGATGAAGCATGAGCTGAAATCCAGAGATCTTACAGCAAGAAGTAGCAATCACCCTGTTCCAGTTTCTGAGAACTACAGTTTGAACTTTGAACATGGCTGTCTCCAGAGTGGCAATTAGTTGAATGTTGGTCCTTGGCTCATAATGCTTATGATGAAAAAAATGATTAAATAGATAATAAATTTCTAATATATTTACTTTGCTTCCAGAATCATGTTGAAGCATCCCATTTACTGTTAGCTATATCCACTCTTTAATTAGATGAATTCTCTTGGTGCGTCATCCAATGGACCTGGTAACTTGGAATTTTAGTCTCTGTCCCATTTCTGCTGAATACTCCTAATGCACATTAAATTGAAGACAAATGATATTTACACCTCCATTTTTATTTAAATGAGAATTGTGAACGTGAAGAACAGTGTTTTAAGAATAATTAATTCGAGTAATCAATATCCAAAGTGTTATTTAAGTATATAGCCTCATGATGCCCTCTAGTGGTTAACCCACAAGAAAAGTGCCTCCAAAGTGTCACAGAAAACAGAAATTTTCCCCTTCTAGAGGTGAGTCTACCCGTTCAAGTATGCTGTTATCTTTTATTTCTCTAATGAAAGCAATGGGGTTTTATGTTCAGTTGATGTTGCATTATTTTCTTAGTACCGCAAAGATAAAGACACATCAAGTTAATAACAGTAATTGTGTCAAAAGCATTATAACCATTAAGTAAGGGCAATGGGTAGATATGGCCCCACTACAATTGGATTTATTGCCTCAGAATATAGGAATACATCCCTTAGGGATGAGAAAATTCTGGGATTGATTAATCAGTTATTGTTAATCCTTTTCCACCACTGAAATGGCTGTCTTGGAAGTGAGCTGTGATTCTTAGGCAGGTAGTGGCACTATTCGAGAAAGAAAAGAATAACTACTAGTCCCAATTAAAAATAAAACAAAAAGTGGACCTATTACTTGATAAATGCCTTATAAGAATTGTTTTCTGCATTCTTGAATTCTCAACAATTGCCATTAGAGTGACGTCCACCTATCCATCTATCTATCTATCTTCACATACAAAGTATGTTTTATAAGATTTTGAATAAATGTTCAATAAAGTTAGTGAAGGTCTTAAAATTGGGTTTTCTTCTAATTATCAGTTTGAAGACATAAAAAATTTTAAAATGCTTATAAATTGTTGATTTGTACATTTTTCTTCATTCTATGGAAACTAATCTCATTTGAATACATTTAAAGATATCTCTGTAATGATTTCTTCTGGATAACAAGTTGCAAGCTTCACATTCATATTCTTTACTGATAAGTCTATGGTTTTATATAAAGTTGCATGACAATAAATCCCTTCAAAAGAAAACATGCTTCATAGCAGAGCTGTTTATGTGACCTGACAGACGCTGGTCTATAACAGTGCTTTTTGGAAAGTAGTTGAAGCATTTTCTCGATAATAAACTCAACAAATATTTTTATTAGTCTCCTTCCACGCGCCTGCTAGTCTGTATACTAAAGTTAACTAATTGTAGGCAGTTGGTACTGGAGAGAAAGACTGAAAAAGTGATTGCAACATAGAACTTAACAGACATTATGTCCTGCCATTAAGTAATAAGAATTTTTCAACTTTCTTTTTCTTTTTCCCCAACAAATATTCTAACCATCCCCACAAGGAAATTAATAATAATAAATCTCCAAACAATTCACCAAGACAAGAGTACACATACCAGGATCTGGAGCCGGAATTAGAAAGAAACAAAATGGGGAGAGCTGTCTGAAGGTGAAACCTTCCTTTCCCATCAACTGTGTTTGTTTGCCTAATGTATAATTTATTCCTGTTGTTAGTTTCCTTCTCTCCCCAGGTCCTTGAGATTGTGAACATTGTTTCCAGGACTATATTTGTTTCCATAAAATTACCCTCTCATGAAATGATTTGTCAGATTCACAGGTTTGTTATACTTGAATTTTACCTGATGCTATTACGCCTGTTCCTTTTTCTCTTTCATCCCTGCTAATTCTAAAGCGAGTATATTCTGTGATTTTTAACTCATTTTCTGAAGGCAATCTGAATCCACCCAACCCTCTGTGCATTGAATCTAGGAGTAAGTGAGTCTCACATATACTAAATTCGAGTGATGTTAGGGTCACAGGATTCTCAGAGAAGCCTAGTTTTCTTCAAGTGAGCCAAGGGACCAGGTCGTTCTGAGCCTACTAAAGAGGACACATGCTTTATTAGGTTAGGCCTGGTTCTGACCCTTACCTTCCCAGTGTCCTGCAATTGACCAGGAGCCAAGCTGGAGCTCCTGGAGTCCTTCAACAGAGGAATGAATTAATCTGGCATCCAAACTGGAGATGGAAAATTTCCTCAAATTTTGTAACCGGGGCCCCAAGGGGTGGGAGGGAGACTGCTGGGTGGAGTAGTGAGAGGCATTGTTTTCTTCTTTCTGAAAAGAGAATTTAAAATATATGCGTAATATTTTGAGTTGTCTTTTCCAAATGAAAAAAATATTTTAAGGAAAATGCACCCACATCATAGTATAATTTGATCTGCCCCAAAGTGGGGCACACTGGGGACACTAACTGTGAAAATACAACTTATACACAGAAACCAACTTTCTAATTATATTGACTTTTAAGTGTCTATAGTTTTAGTTACAATACAGTTACAGTAAATCACATTTTAAGGTATTTAAAGTGACTATTGGTTTTGCTTGTTAAGGACAGCCAACTGAAGATCAGAGGCAAGCATCAGTATTAGCGTAAATAATGAAGCAATCATCTGACCTTAATATCCCCTATAGTGTCAAACTGATACTTATTTTCAGAAAAGACTGAAAAACAAATGGTAGTGGGAAAAAAACAGTCTGCATATATTTATCGAGGATCTGTTTTCTGTGCAGAGGTTTTTTGAACATATGCCATTAACATTTCCTTATTTATTGTTTGCTCTTTTGAACGTGTCAGTGTACTTTTACTTGCCTTACTTTTTAAATGATCAAGTTGGAATTTTTTTCTGTATTTACGAAGCATTTGTATTACTTTCTTGTCAACATCTGGAATATACTCTTTTTTAAAAAGTTAATATAATAGTCATTTTCTTACTGATTTATAAAATGTCTATAAATTAATATAATTAACCTCTATGATTTCCCCCTAGTTTATTATTTTCAAATTTTGTGTATGGTGTTTCTTTTAAGTACAGTTAAAAATGATTTTATAATCATATTTATCAGCCTTTTAATTTATATTTTTGTCTTTGGTGTTACACATTGAAAAGCTTTTCTCTCCTTAGACTATGTAGTCCCTTGTGGTGCAATCACAGCTCACTGAAGCCTCAAATTCCTGGGCTGAAGCAATTCCCCTGTCTCAGTTTCCCAAGTAGCGGTAACTACAAAGCACGTACCACCATGCCCCATGCCTGGCTTTTTTTTTTTTTTTTTTTTTTTTTTTTTAATTTTGTAGACACAGGGGCTCGCTATGTCGCCCAGACTGGTCTCAAACTTCTGATCTCCAGTGATCCTCCCACCTCACCCTCCCAAAGTGCTGGGATTACAGGCATGAGCCACTGCGTGCATCCCTCATTATGATTTTGTATTTTGTGTTTCAAATTTTTAATCCATCTGGGATTCATTTTGGTACCTTATATGTTATGTTAATTTGATTTTCTATTTTCCCACAGATTTAGATGGTAGTTTTAACCAGTCATTGAGTAATTCATTTTTCCTTTGATGATTTGAGATGCTAGCTTATCCTGTACTAATATTTTATATCTTTTTAAAGCTGTTTATATAAAGTTATTAATGTCTTGGTATGAAATAAAACATTGAGCATTCTTTGATTTCCTCTTTTTTCCTGCTCAGTTGACTTACTGCACTTATTTTTATTATGCTCTAACAATTCTTTACATTATTTACACTCTCTTGACATTTGTATTAGGTCTTATAACTAGGTTTTGAGTTTGTTCTTTTTATTAATTTCTAAGTTAGCTGGTGTATGTTTTCAATTCAAAATATCAGAAAAGATAAATGATTTCTGGTCTTTGTTTATCTTTGTATGTCCAAGAATAGGTCTTTCTGTTGTTTGTATATGTTAGAAATAATAGGAATGAGTAGAGAATTTGAGGACTTTCTGTTGTAGGGGATGAAGGGAATGATACCTGGAAAATATCCCTTTTCTGGGAAACAGATTCTGTTTGTTTCCCTACATGTGGCTTGTAGGATTTTTCTTTCCCATTAAAATTCAAAGGTTGGCCAAGTTAAGTCATTTCATTAATTTTGCCTCATACTTGATACACTTTTGAAATCGAAAGATCTGAATCTCCCTTTGGTTCAGGTCAAAGTTCTTCTGTAGGTTTTTATGTTAGCTTTTTGTACGTTTGCTTTATTTTCTTCTGGAATTTCTAATATACGTATCATTTCCTGGAACTGTTTTTCATGTGCCTTTTCTTTCATCTTATTAATCTCTGCATAATTGAGTTACAGGATAACCTGTCTAAGCATATCTTCTAATTTTTTCATTTTTCTCCTGCTGTTTGCAGTTTGTTGTTACTTCTGGGTTCCAAGCAACTTAAAGCCAGACTGTGTTTCAGATCTTTGTATTTCCAGTTCTTAGTGCACTGCTTGGCACAGAGAACATGATGAATAAAAGTTTATTGAATTATATTGCAATAAAGTTGCTCAAATATAAATGGTAAAAATTTATTATGGAATAATTTTCGGTGACAACAATATGTATATCTTGGTGTAAAATGACTGATATAAACTATATTAGCTGTGAAGTCTTTTCAGAAATTATGGTATGTAAGAATTTTAGCTTAGAACCTCTAATATTATTCTATAACTTTAAAATCAAGCCCAGCCCAGCCCCAGGCCCCAGGCACACTGTTGCAGTAGGGTAAAAAGACATGTAATAAAGTATGAAAATAATGACTAACATTTGCTGGGGCTTACTAAAGGGAAGGACCTAGCCAAGGGCTCTGCATACATAATCTCATTTAATCTTCTCTACAAATTTGTTAGGCCTTATGTTTACTGATGAAGAAACTGAAGTTTAGAGGGTAATTTGCAAAAGGTCATACAGCTAGTAAGTAGCTGAGCTGGGATTTGAGCCCAAGCCTGATTAATTCCAAAGTCTGTGATTTAACTAATTAAACTGGACTGGATGGCTTTTCCTTTCCCCAGTCCTCCCAATGCTGAGGTTCAGTGACACTGTAATGTTTCTTGACTCCATATGCATACTGACCCTTCCTTCCTTCTCTCTTTTCTTTTCTTTCCTTTTTCTTTTTCCCCAGAACTCTGATTTGGCTTCATAGCATCTGAATCTTTAAGATTGCAGACCATGAACATGGAAGGCTTATCCTTGATCTAAAACTGGTGAGGTTTCAGTCATCGCCCTTTTCCTCATCCTATTTGCTTTTAAGCCACATAATTAAATGCCTATTGTTTACGGTGGCCTCAGAGAAAGAGAAGTAAGTTATGGTCTTTACCTGCGAAGGGTTTCAGTCTGATTGCAAAGGACGGCATATCCACACAGAAAGAGCCCATTTCCCCACATAGCTGCTTTTAAAATAGCCATCTGTGTTACACGTTGGTTTGATATTTCAAGATTCTCTTAAAGATTCTTAAGGGATTATGAAGGTTCTGGTACTGAAATGGGTGTTCTCAATCATCCTTTACTCCAAGACCCTCAAAACCAAACTTTGCTCCTTGCAAGGGAATTTAGACACCTGGATTGCCCACTCCAGGTGCTCCAAATCTGGGACCTGCGTGGGAACGATGGGGACCATGAGTGCTCAGCCTTGTGTTGGAGCACAGTGCCATGGAAAGAAAAAGATAGTGATGACTCTTTTTTGACCTCTGTCTTATTTGTTGGTGACTGGGGCAAAAGCTACATTAAGGAGTGACAGTCATAGCAGAGATTATGAAACTGATAAACAGAAAGCAGCATGGTATGTTAATTAAGGAATTGGGCTTCAGATTAAGAAAGCCCTAGCTCTGAATCTGTTCTCCACCAATTATTAGCTTTATGATCTTAGACAAGTTCCTTAAAACCCACTGAGCTTTATTATTCTCATGTTTTACATCAAGTACTCAATAAATAATAGCTAGTACTTTTAATAGTAATTCACCGGGTGTAATGGACTTCTTTGTTTTTCTACCTAGTGTCCATTTTTCCTTTTTTATTTTTTTAAATAACACAATGATTTTCTCACCTCTCCCTCAATGTAATTGCCAACGTTCTGAATCCTCCTCTCAACAAGGGGTGAACATATGGCTGGAGCTAAGCCAACCAGTCTCTCTTTGGGGACTTGGAATCTTGAATTAATCGATACTCTGAAGAGATTGTCCATTGATTCCTGCCACCTGGACCTTTAGAGCTGCCTCAATTGACGTCTTCCTTTAAACTTGATAATTTGACCACCTCCTGTTCTTCTTCTGCATCTAACATCTTCAGCAAAAAACTGAGCAGAGTAGGTTTTGTTTACAACTAAAAGAACCTGCCTACTATATCTGGTCAACCTTCTCATGCCCACATGGTTGATTTCTTTATCTTTGATTTACTCCAAGAAACCCATTCGATCGGTTACTCTGGTCCTAAACATTCCTCTTGCAAGTAATATAGTAGTCATCCTAGGCATCTCCTATATTGTCTAACATTTTATCATGAAGTGTATCCATTTTCTCCAAAGCATTTCTGCGCATATCTAAAGCCCATGTTATCTGTGGTAACCTCACGTATACCTGAGAATGATGCATCTGCCTTCCCCATGGTGTGGTGCACCTACGCGGCTGCTGTGTCTATTTTCTAGACCCAGCATGCCCAGATTTTTCATCTGCTCTCACACGGTTTCATCTCCAAATCTTTTATTATATTGGATTCCCTCCTCTGAACTCTTTCCAGTTAGCTAGAAAGTACACCCTATCCCATAATATCATGTTATCCCAGACAGCACGGAGGTCACGTCCTGTCCAGAAGGTAACTGTGTAGTCCCCAGGGCATGACATTTGTTCTTCATACCTGAGGTAGCTATGAATATTCTGGGTCTCCTGCCCAGGCATACTCTGAGCATGCCACAAGTGGGAAGGGGTTAGCAGACAGGTATTCACGTGTTCCAGGGAAGAGTCATTGCCTATTCTGAGCAGTGCTAACCAGTTCAATTTCTCTTCGTGTCTACTTTGAACTGCAGCCTTCTTTCTAACACAAGAACACCAAAGTGAGTAATAATTAACAATTATTCAGAGCTCATGGTGTGCCAGGCACTGTGCCAAATGCTTAACATTTATGAACTCGTTTAATTCTTACAATATCCCTTTATACTAGGTTATTATCTTCATTTTACAAATGAAGAAACAGTTATACTGGGTCTAGGTTACATGGCTAGGAAATGAAGTAGCAGAAATTTTGACCTTGGATTTGACTGTAAAGCCCATGTCTTTAAATATAACATTGAATTGTTTAAACATTCAAGAGGAATGGACTAGAAAATGTTAGACAAAAATTAGAAAGGGCATGTGCTTTTGTAAAAAGGTAGGGTCTTATAATTCATGCAATATAGCATAATGATTTCCTGGCGAAAATGAGTGAGAAATAACTCGTGCATATTTCCTTCCCTAGAGATTAAAAATGAGTATTGTATATGGAAGGCTCTGAGAATCCTGATATGAAGAAAGCTATTTAAGGCCACATTCTTTATCTCTCTCTCTCTCTCTCTCTTTTTTTTTTTTTTATACAATTAGGACAGCTTTAATTTCTTTGATTTGCCTTATTGCTTAGCTCAAATGTCCAGTACATTTTCCAGCACCTCTGATTCTAGGGGAAAGACATTTAGTTTTTCATTATTAAATATCACATTGAGTAAAAGTTTTTGTAAGTATTCATTTATCAGGTGAGGAAAGTTTTGGTTTTTTTTTTTTTTTAGTTTGCTGAGAGTTTGTTTGTTTGTTTGTTTTTATACTTTAAGTTCTGGGATACATGTGCGGAATGTGCAGGTTTGTTACATAGGTATACAGGTGTTATGGTGGTTTGCTGCACCCATCAACTCCTCATCTACATTAGGTATTTCTCCTAATGCCATCCCTCCCCTAGCTCCCTACCCCCTGACAGGCCCAGGTGTGTGATGTTCCCCTCCCTGTGTCCATGTGTTCTCATTGTTCACTTCCCACCTATGAGTGAGAACATGCACTGTTTGGTTTTCTGTTCCTGTATTAGTTTGCCGAGAATGATGATTTCCAGCTTCACCCATGTCCCTGCAAAGGACATGAACTCATTCTTTTTTATGGCTGCCTAGTATTCCATGATGTATATGTGTAAGGCAACATTCTCTAAATTTATTTTAACAGAGGAGACCTCTTTCTCACTGAGAGTACAAAAATATACAGTAGACTTAACTACTTGTTAGAATACTACACTGAATTATACATATGATGCCTCACATCTTCATAATGACCTTGTAATAAGTACATTATTATTTCAGTTTTTCAGATGAGGGAACTGACAGTCAGAAAGATTTACCTCTCCAAAGGCTATGTGTGGGTAAGTTGCTAATTAGGAGTTTTATTCCAGTTATATAAGACTGTAATGTCTTTGCTTTGCTTGCATGGTTAAAATATTTATTTCCCCTATCTAAGACCTCAAATGAAGAAAATTCAGTTTTAAGAGTTATTATTGCCGCTACTTTTTTGATGTCTTGGAGATGTGAAAGCAGCATGCTGAGGAGAAAAGAGCACCTGCTTGGTGTCAGGAAATCTTAGGCTGGATGGAAACCTCTGCTACTGACAGCTAAGGCTGCCTGTGAAAGTTGCTTAATCTCTCTGAGCCTATTTTCTTTCCTATGAAATGGATATTCATAATATGAGCAGCTTATTAACTGTTTTCCCCAGCATATGTATTCAACTCCATATTTCATTCTAACAAGGTAGACAAAACAAATGGTTTTATTTGTAGCTCAAAATACAGCACCTTAGATCAGATCATGGTTTTCCTGATTTTGTAACATTTTAGAGATAGCTAAAAAATACTAACATACTTTTCCATAGTTTTATTTTATTTATTTATTTATTCATTTATTTATTTGAGATGGAGTCTCACTCTGTCGCCCAGGCTGGAGTGCAGTGACACGATCTCTGCTCACTGCAACCTCTGCCTGCCAGGTTCAAGTGATTCTCCTGCCTCAGCCTCCTGACTAGCTGGAAATACAGGCACGCTCCACCATGCCCAGCTAATTTTTGTATTTGTAGTAGAGACAGGATTTCATGATGTTTACTAGGCTGGTCTTGAACTCCTGACCTCAGATGATCTGCCCACCTTGGTTTTATCAAAATATCTTATTTAAGAGGCCAGGTGCAGTGGCTTACACCTGTAGTCTCAGCACTTTGGGAGGCTGAGGCAAGAGGGTCACTTGAGTCCAGGAGTTTGAGAGCAGCCTGGGCAACACAACACAGTGAGACACTGTCTTTACATAAGATGATTTTTTAAAAATTAGCTGGGTGTGGTGGCTCACACCTGTTGTCCCTGTGGGAGGCTGAAGCAGGAGGATCTCTTGAGCCCGAGAAGTCGGGGCTGCAGTGAGCCCCATCGTGCCATTGTACTCCAGCCTGGGTGACAGAGCAAGACCCTCTGTCAATATCTCAATAAATAAATAAACAAACAAACAAATGAATAAATATCTTATTTAGGATCTTCTTTTTATTTTATGTACTTTAGATACAGAAAATTGATCTATTTTAAGTGTATATTTCATTAAACGTTGACAAATGTATACAATCACATAACTACCATTGCAATCAGGTTACAGAACATTCCTATCACCCCAGAATGTTCTCTCCTGAACTTCTGCACTCACAACCCTCCCCTGAGCCCGGGCTTCCAGAAATCACTGATCTGCTTTTGTCACTTTGATATATTTTGTCACTGTTTTGCCTTTCTTAGGATGTTATCTAAAAGGGATCAGACAGTATGTAGTCTTCTATGTCTGACTTCTTTGATTTAGCATAATGCTTTTGAGATTCACCTGTGTTGTTTTGTGTTTCAGTAGTTTATTTCATTTTGCTGCTGCTATGATTTATCCATTAGCCAATTAATGGAAATTTAGATTGCTTTTAGTTTTTTGCCTTCCATGATATTTAGTATGTGTCTTTTTGTGAACATACATTTTTATTTATTTTGGGTAGATACCTAGAGTAGAATTTCTGGGGTCATAAAGTGAGTATGTGCTTCACATTCTAAGAAACTGCTAACCCGTTTTCCAAACCAGTTTCTTCTATTTTGCATAAGTACAAATTATGAGAGTTCTTGTTCCACATTCTCACTTATTTGTCATTATCAATCTTTTAAATTTTTGATATTCTAATATATGTGTAGGTATCTCATTGTAGTTTTAATCTAAATTGCCATAGTAACTATGTTTAGTATCTTTTCGTGTGCTTATTTGTTATACCTTATTTGATGAAGTATATATTCAATGTTTGTCCATTTAAAAATCAGTTTGATTGTCCTATTAGTGTGTTGCAAGAGTTCCTTATATATACTGGATAGTAAGACTATTTCACATATGTGTTTGCAAATACATTCTCCTAGCCTGTGACTTGCCTTTCCTTAAAAATGTATTTTGAAGAGAACACAGATTTAATTGTAAAGACATTCAATTTATCCACATTGTTTTCTTTTATGGCTTAAGCTTTTGGTGTCATATTTAAGAAATCTCTGACTGACCCAAGGTAACAATAATTTTATTTCGTATTTTCTTCTACAGGTTGTATAATTTTAGTGCTTATTTATTGTTCTAGGATACATTTATGTTTATGTGATAATTATGTTTATAATTAATTTTTGTAGGTGATATAAAGTAAGGATTGAGTTCATAGTTTTGAATATGGATGTCTATTTTTTCCATTTGTTGGAAAGACTCCTCTTTCTTGATGAATTATCTTGGCCCCTTGTTGAAAATCAGTTGACAACGTATGTGTGGATGTGTATGGGCTTTCTATTCAGTTCCAGCAACCTATATGTCTATCCATACGTTGTTAGCTACATATTTTTTTAGATGTCCCACATCAGGTTGAGGAAGTTCTCTTTCATTCCTAAATTGCTGCAAGTTTCTATCAAATATTAAAAAACAAAATGTTTGTAATTCTTTTTTATTTGGCATCTATTGAGATAACTATATAGCGTATCCTTTATTATGGTATGTTAATATGCTGAATTTACCCTGAGTCTCAAATACTAAACTAACCTTGAGTTCTTGGGATGACCAATACTTGGTCATGGCATATTATCTTAATATTCTGTGAGTTTTTTTCTTATAAAAATATTTATGTCTGGTGTTAGTATCAGGGTAATACTGGTTTTATAGATGAGTTAGAAAGGATGCCATCCTCTTCTATTTTCTGGACAAATTTGTGTTCTCTTTCTTAGATGTTTAATTGAATTAACTGTTGAAGCTGGGCATAAAATTCTCTTCATGGGAAAATTTTTAAGCTAAAAATTCTATGTTCTTCATAGATACAGTACTATTTAGATGATGTACTTCTTTTATGAGTGAGCTATAATAGTTTGTGTATTTCAACAGATTTTTCATTTATTCTGAAATGTTGAATTCGTTGGCATAAAATGTTCATAGTATTTCCAATAATATGTTTGATGTCTGTAGTATCTGTAGTGACACCCTTTTTTTCATTTATGATATTGATACTTTATGTCTCTTCTCTTTATTCTAATTTACTTGGCTAGATCGGAGGTTGACAAACTTTTTTCTGTAAGGTATTAGATAGTAACTATTTTAGGCTTTGTGGGCCATGGACTTATTTCTTCTTCCTCTCTTCCTTCTTTGTCTCCTTCTTCCTCTTTAACAGCTTTTAAAAATGTAAAAACAATTTATAACTGCAGAGCACTAAAAACAGGTGACACACTTTATTTGGTCCATAGGCCATAGTTTATCAACACCTGGTCTAGAGTTTTATCAGCTTTATTGGTAATTTTTAAAAATCAGCTTTTTCTCTATTTATTTTCTCTATTGTTTTACTGTTTCCTATATCATTGATATCTGATTTTTTTTTTCCTTTTGTATAGTTGAGGCTTTATTTACCCTTCTTTTTCTGGTTTTTAAATATAAATTCTTAGATTATCTACTTGAAATATTTGTTCTTTTCTAATATAAGCAGCTAATGCTTTAAAATTACCTTTGTGCTATGTTGCATCCCATAACTTCTGAAATGTTATTTTTGTTTCTATTAATCTCAAAATATTTTCCAATAATCATTGTGAATTCTTCATTAACCCATGAACTCTGAAATATGTTGACTGTTTTGCAAATATTTTTAGATTTTCCATATAGTTATGTTATCCCTTTCTAATATAATATCACTGTGGTAAGAGAACATACTTTTTGTTATTTCAACCTTTTACAATTTATGAGACTGATTTTTCTATCCCAGAATATGACCTATCTTGGTAAATTTTCTATGTGCACTGAAAAAGAATATGTATTCTTCTGTTGTTGGGTAGCACGTTTTATAAATGTCAATTAGGTCAAAATTTTGGTAATGTTCATGTCTTCTATATTTTTATTGATTTTCTGTATACTTGTTATCTCAGCTAATGAAAGAGAGCTGTTAAACTCTCCAACTATAATTGTTGAATTTATTGATTTCTCTCCTCCGTTGTATCAGTTTTGTTTCATATATACAGTCATGTGCCACCTAACAATGTTTCAGTCAACAATGGACCACATATACAGTGATCATATGTACCATAGATCATAATGGAGCTAAAAGATTCCTGTTGCTTAGTGATGTTATACCTATTGTAATGTTGTAGCACAATTCTATATTTTATAAATTTAGTGTAGCCTAAGCATACGGTATGTATACAGCTTATAGTAGTGTACAGTAATGTCCCAGGCATTTACATTCACTCACTACTCATTCACTGACTCACCCAGAGCAATTTCCAGTCCTGCAAGCTCCATTCGTGGTAAGTGCCCTATAGAGGTGTACCTTTTTTATCTTTTGTACTATATTTTTACTGCATCTTTTCTTGGTTTATATATACAAACACTTACCATTGTGTTACAGTTGCCTACAGTGTTAAGGATAGTAACAGGCTGTACATGTTTGTAGCCTAGGAGCAATAGGCTATACCATATAACTTAGGCATTAGTAGGCTTTGCTATCTAGTTTTGTGCAAGTACACTATGATGTTCTAATAACAGGATTACCTAAGGATGCATTTTTCAGAATTTATCCTCATCATTAAGCAACATGTGACTGCATTATATTGATTGTTTGTGTACTTTGAAGCTCTGATATTAGGTGCATATATATTTAGTATTCTTATAGTCTCTTAATGAATTGACCCCTTTTTCATTATGAAATTACCTTCTTCATCCCTGATATAATTCCTCATTCTAAAATCTACTTCATACAGCCACTCCAGCTTCCTTTTGATTAGTGTTTTCATAATGTATCTTTCTATTCAATAACTTTTAGCTTATCTGTGTCTTCATATTTATGTCTTATAGATAGCATATAGGTGGGTTTTGCTTTTTAATCTAATCTGATAATACCCTTTAAGTTGGGTGTTTAAACTATTATATTTAATCTAATTATCAATATGTTTGAGTTTAAATTTAACTTTTTTTTCTTTTATTTGTCATTTCTGACCTTTGTTCTGCTTTTTCCTTTTTTCTCCAATTTTTTGGGAGGTTAGTTTTTATTTAATTTCCATTTTTTCTCTGCTATTGTGTTATTAGCTATATTTATAATAAAGTAACCCTTTTATTTCACTATTTTAGTGGTTACTTCAGGGTTTACAATATACATTTTTATGCTTATTACTGTCTACCTTCAATTCATGGATATAATGCTTCTATTTCCCCAACTTTGTGTTATTGTGGTCATACATTTTACTTTTACCTATATTATAAACTTAACAATTCATTATTTTTGCTTTAGATAGTTAATTATTTTTAAAGAAGTTTTAAACTGATAAAAATGTTTTCTATTTATTCATATTTTTACCATCTCCAGAGTTCTTCATTCATTTGTATTGGCTCAAATTAACACCTGATAATAATCTCTTTTAATGTAAAGAACTTTCTTTAACATTCATGTAGAGCAGTGAATCTAGTAACATTCTCTCAGGTCTTTTTGCTAAATACAGAATTCTAGGTTGATATATTTGAGTCTTTTTTTTTTTTTTCTGTGTAGTAAAATGTCTTTCCGTTGTCTCTGGCTTCCATAGATTTTGAAGCAGTCCACTGCATTTCTCATTTTTGTTTCTCTGTTTGTAGCATGTCTTCCAGACCCCTCCTCCATCCCCAGCATCTTTTAGGATTTTCCCTTTATCACTGGTTATCTTAACTTTTTTTATTATTATATGTCTTGGTGTGTTTTTCTTTATATTTTTTCTGCTTGGGTTTGCTGAGTTCTGGAACTTGTTTATAGTTTTCATCAAATGTGAACATTTTTCAATCATTTCAAAAGAATTAAACTTTTGTATTCTCTCCTGGAACTCCATTAACACATACATTATACTTCTTAATATTGTCCCTCAGATGATTGATGCTCTATTTATTTTTTCCACTGTGTTTTTCTCTTTGTCCTTCATTTTGGATAGTCTGTATTGCTTGTCTTCAAGTTCTCTGATATTTTTTTCTTTTCTGCAGCATTTAATTTGTCTTTGATTTCATCTGATGGATTTTTCATTTAACATATTGCATTTTTCATCTTTACAATTTCATCTGAATCTATTTTTTTTTTTTTTTAAGACTGAGTTTCACTCTTGTTGCCCGGGTTGGAGTGCAGTGGTGTGATCTCAGCTCCTGGCTCACTGCAAACTCCGCCTCCCGATTCAAGTGATTCTTCTGCCTCAGCCTCCCAAGTAGCTGAGATTACAGGTGCCTGCCACCACGCCTGGCTAATTTTTATATTTTTAGTAGAAACAGAGTTTCACCATGTTGGCCAGGCTGGTCTTGACCTGCTCACCTCAGGTGATCCACCCTTCTGGGCTTCCCAAAGTGCTGGGATTACAGGCGTGAACCACCACACCCAGGCTCACCTGAACCTTTTAAAATATCTTATGTTTCTCCTCACTATGATTGTACTTTTCTCTACCTTCTGGAACATTTGGAGCACACTATAATAGCTATCTAGCATTTTTATTGGGTAGTTCTGTCATTTCTGGATCTATTTCAATTTGATTAGTTTTTCTTCTGATTATGGATCTTGGTTTTTGTTTTGTATGCCTGGTAATATTTTATTAGATGCCATACATTTTGAATTTTATGTTTTTTGCTTCCGGATTTTGTTTTATTACTTTAATAGTGTTGGATTTTGTTTTTTGCTAACAAGACAGATTAACATGTATTTCCATTAAAATACCCTTTTTTGTTTCATTAAGAAGACAATGACTTATTCAAACCTGTATATATAATGTCATTAAAATACGCACATATATTTAAAAGTTGTACATTTATAGGGCAACCTTTAAAGACATGCGTGTTTAAATTATATATCTTATTCAATGTATTTGATTACTTTTTGTATCTCTAAGTTTTCATGTATCTATCCTTTCATGTGCAAGAGAGAGAAAAATTTTTTTTAAGCAGTAATTGATTCCAGCCATGGCTGACTCCTAATGAAATGACATAATTTGCATTTGAAATGGGTTTTTTTAAGTGAATCCAATTTATTGGCCCCTTTGAATGTAGAAGTTAAAGTTTTAACTACAAGTTCAGTAAGGAGAAAGTGAGGTAAAAATATTATTTCATTCATCCATTTATTCACTGAACAAATATATAGGGAATGCTTGTGTTTACCAGATTCTGTGTCTACATTTGTAGGCCCTGAGATGTACAAGTGAAGAAGACAAGACATTCTCTACCCTCATGACACTTCGATTCTAATAAAGGGAGACAGACAACAAACAAATCATTTTTTAGATAAATAACAAGATTTCTGACGGTGGTAAGAGCTCTGGAGGAAATGAAGGGAAGGGAGAGCAACTATAGACAGTTAATTCAGGGATAGCCCTTTTGAGAAGATGACATTTGAGCAGACCCTGAATGATGACAGAGAGAAGAAACGTAAAGACTAAACACAGGGGAATAGCAAGGATAAAGGCCCTGAAGTAGAATGAGCTTACTGTATTTAAATAATAACAAGCAAACTAGGGCAAGTAGAGCAGAGTGGAAGGTGATGAGGTCAGAGAGGCAAATGGGAGCCAGAGCATGTAAGACCTTGCAGGCAGTGGCAAGGAGTTTGCATTTTATTTTAAATATGATGCTAGTGGAGGATTTGGAGCAGGAGAGTGACATAGTTAGACTTATGTTTTAAGATTACTTTGTAGCTTGCTATTGTATGACCAATAGACTCTAGGGTGGGGAGGATGAAAGGGAAGATGGGCGATCAGTTAGATGCTTTACAATAGATCAATCCAGAAAATTACAATTATTTACATGAAAAGTTAATAGGCATTTGAAAGGAGGAGGGTGGAGAGGATGAGTCAAGGAAGGGAGGACTGACCCATTAGTCAGGAGACTGGAACTCATGAGAAAAGTATCTAGTGAGAAATAGCAACTGGTGAGATTCCCAGTGTCAGAGTGTCTGAGGGACATTTTAGAACAAGGCTGTCTACTAGTCCGTTTCAGGTTGTTTGTGGGTCTATGTTGTAAGCTTACTCTACTATCCCAAGCCTTAGTAAAAGTTTGCGACACATACTGTCCTGCATTGCTAGTACTTTGAGGGTAGAAAGAAATCAATCTGGTGTCCTGTGCAATACCACATAGCATAGGAGAAGGAGAGTGTGCAGAACATGGCAATATGCTTCACTGGGCAAACTAACCTAGTGGATTTGAGAGTATACAACCATCAGTGATGAGCAAAAAGTCAACATTTCTCAAAGATTCTCAGGAGAGTTTGGGATGGATATTGGGTTTCCCAGCCCATACGTGATAGTGGTTTGAGCCAACTCATTTGCATCTTGAAAGGCAAGGTGACCTAGCAGATTACCAGTCACATAAGTAACTGAAGAACAGTAGTTTGATGGTGTCTGGCTATGTCAGTAGCATAAATCATTATGATGGTTTTCCCCAGCCAGATATTTTTCCCAGAAGTTACTTATTAATAACTAATTTATGTGCTCGCTGACAAATATATATTGAACACCTATTATATGCCAGACATTGGATTAAGAACTGAAGCTACTGCACTAAACAACATAGCAAACATAGCATAATTTATCCCAGTTGGAGTAACTTGATTCCACTCAGTACTTCAAAATGGCCAGGCATTTGGCTCAATTCCGAGTTGGGCATTTTTATCTGGTAAGACACACAGATACCTAGGTTGGGCATTTGGGGAAATAAGCTTCCTTCCTCTTTTGTAGGAACTCCTGCTCTCCTTCATGGGGAGATCCAGTAGCTGCACACAAAAATGTAGCTATTATCATTATTACTGTATATTGTTTTTCTTAACTTACTGATTTCCCTTAGTGTTTTAGGTGAACTAAATTTCTAAAATAGTTTCCTTAAGCAGTCAGAATTTTTACAACTTATTTTAATACATAGTTTATAATAATAAAATGTTCATGTATGATCAAATTATTTCTTGGAAAAAGTCAAAAATCGTTCTAGAATAGAAGATTTTCTAAACATTTAACCAGAAAAAATAAAGATAACATAACAACAACTTTGGAAAACGGTTTGGCATTATCTGCTAAAGTTGAATAGACACATAACATACAACTCAGGAAATTCTACTCTTAGTTTATAACCAACAGATTATCTCTCTTTGTCTATCTTACAAGAATGTTCATAGTAACACTACCCATGATGGCTAAAAACTAGGAATAACTTAAATGTCCATCAACAGTAAAATAAATAAATGAATTGTGATATATTCAAACAATTGAAATATATATAGCAATAAAAAATGAATGGAGTACCTGCAATAATATGGCTGAGGCTCACAAACATAATAGTGAGCTTAAAAAGCTAGGTAAAAAGAGTACAACTTGTATGCCTTCTTTTACATAAAAGTTCAAAAACAGTTAAAACTTCATGGTGGTGGAAGTCAGGAAAGGGACTCCTCTAGGAAGTGTAGTGACAGGAAGAGAGCTAGAGGAAGTTTCTAGGGGCCTGATCAAATTCTGTTTCTTGATCTGAGTGCTAGCTACAAAGATGTGTTCACTTTATGAAACTTCATTGAGGTGTATACTTACGATTTGTGTACTTATTTGTATGGATATTATACTTGAATAAAAAGTTTGCTTAAAAAAGTAGAACAAGAGCAAAACTCCGTCTCAAAAAAAAGTAGAGATAAATGCGTTGTATTATATTCCCTAGAGTTCATAATTCATTTTTTTTGAAATGCTGTGGATTCTCAGTGAATATTTGGTGACTATAAATACTATCATTTTGATTTAAATTTTTATTTTATTGTATTCTTTGGGGAATAATTTTTCAGCAAATACATATTGGAAAGTAAAACAAGTATTTATATTAACTAATCAGCATCATCTAAATAGGAGTCCTAGCCAAGCAAAATGGTTCTAAGCCAGCATTAGATTTAACCATTAGCTTTTACCAAAAAAAGATATGTATCACTAAATTCTCAAGCAGACAGAATTTACAAATTTCATTGAGCTAGAGATTTCTTTTATTTTTCAAAATTAAAATTTCCAACTTAAATTCTTCAATATCACTTTTTGCAGAGTTATTTATAAATACAAAATACAGTTTAGTTTTTTCTCATAAATATTTCTTGAATCTGTTCTATTATCTAAGCTATCCTTGCTTTGGCAAAGATTCAATTCTTTCTTTACTACAATAGCCTGATAATCTGTCGTATCCTGACTCATCTTGTTCTCTTGAAACAACCTCTACCAAACCTCCACAGTGGCCACTGAAACAACAAATCTGATCATTATATTCCCTACCCTGAAACTATTCCATTCTGGGAAGCTCCATTCTTAGAGTTCTCTTGCCAAACACCTTCTCAGTCTTAATTTTTTTCCTGTCAGAATAATCCAATTCTGTTTTCAAACATAATCAGAATCTGACTAATGCCACCAACATTGTTACCACCTCAGTTAGAGTCACCGTCATTTCTTGCCTAGACTATTGCACAGGCTGCCTAACTGATCTCCTTGCTGCCATTCTTATTTCCCTACAGTCTACACTCAATGTAATACTAGAGGGATTTCTCACAAAACATAACTCAGATCATGGTACTTCTATGCCTCAAACCCCTCAATGGCTCCCAATGTACTTAGGGAAAGATCTAGATCTAAAGCCCTTATGCAGCTCTATGACTTCTAACCCCTATTACTTCTCTCACTTTCTCTCTTACTCAAAAATACTCCACTCTAGGCACACTGGTTTTCCCAGGAAGACACAGTTGCTGTCTTCAGGGAATTAGAATCTCTTGAGCATCACAGACATATAAGAGAAGATTACAATGCAGTATAATAGATGCTATGATGGACTTGAAAAATATTGTTCTAAATGTAGAGGAAAGGTAGGACACATAGATTTGAGATTGAATTGCATATACATGAGAATTTATAAGAATGTAGAGAATGGGAAGAGAACTGAGAATTGCATATTAGGGAGTAGTTAGAAATGTAATAAAAAAAAATTCAAGCTAGTATCTTACCCTGAAAGCCATTATATATAGAATTTCAAGAAAAAAGATGGTCTGAAAGTAGGGTATTAAAGTTGGCAATTAAGTCACTAATGACCTCAAGAGAGTATGGAAGAAATAAACCAGTTAATGATTGTCTTAGTTCATTTAGGTGACTATAACAAAATACCTTAAACTGAGCATGTTATACCCAGTCTACAAATAACAAAAATTTATTTCTCACAGTCCTGGAGACTGGGAAGTCCAAGATCAAGGTGCCTGCAGATTTGGTATCTGTTAAGCGCCCACTCTCCGGGTCACAAATGGCATATTCTCCCTGTGCCCTCACGTTGTGGAAGTGCAAAGGGTATCTCTAGGGCCTCTTTTATAAGGGCACCAATCCCATTCATGAAGGCTCTACCTTCATGACTTAATCACTTCTTAAAGCCTCCACCTTCTGATACCATCACTTTGAGGGTTAAGATTTCAATAAATGAATTTTGAAGGGATGTCTACATTCAGACCATAGCAGCAATGAATTGAGGCCTCAGTGAGGGTTGTAGAAATGTAATCAGTGAGTGTCAACTATATAAATTATTCTCTCAAGAAGTTTGTCAAGAAGGGAAGAAGGAAGTTGGGATGAATAAGAGGAAATTTAATTTTGCACAAGGCAGTGGTACAAACAGAGCAAAGAAATAAAGTTCAAGAAACCTAAACCATGTGATGAGGGGGAGGTTACCATTCTTCAAGGAAGTACCCTAGAGTAGGGTTACAGGGTTCTAAGATAACTGGAGAAAAACTGGCAAATGAGAATGCAGAAGGGTTTGGCTCAGCCTAGCTGAATAGGAAAGTATTTCGAATTGGGTTATTATACTCAACCACTAGCTTGAATTATGCAAAGGAAAAAAGATAATAAGGAATAGCTATACAGTTGACCCTTGAACAATACAGGGGTGAGAGGCATTGACTCCCATGCATTTGAGAATCTGCATAGAACTTTTGGCTGACTCCACAAAAACTTAACTACTAATAGTTTACTGTTGGTCAGAAGCCTTACTGATAACATGAACAGTTGATTCACACAATTTTGTTTGTTATGTCTATTACATGTTGCATTCTTCCAATAAAATAAGCTAGAGAAAAGAAAATGTTATCAAGAAAACCATAAGGAAGAGAAAATATATTTACTGTTCATTAAGTGGAAATGGATGATTTTCGTCCTCATCATCTTCATGTTGAGTAGCTGAGGAAGAGGAGGGGTTAGTCTTTCTGTCTCAAGGATGGCAGAGGCAGAAGAGGTGGAGGAGGTGGAGGGGGATGCAGGAAAGGCAGGCACACTTGGTATAACTTGTATTGAAAAAAATCTGTATAAGTGGACCCACACAGTTCAAATACCTTTGACCCCTTTATCTCCAAGGGTCAACTGTATTTGGGGAACCAACAGATATTTTCATAGTATGTCTGATGATCAACATTATTTGTAACTGTGAATAACATTCCTTTGGACATGACCAATATTTATTGGGGCGGGGGAAAGGGCCCTAAGTTCCATTTTCTAGAATGGTCACAGTTACTGTTCATGGTTTTAGAGACTAATTGTATTGCCTCTGTGACTTCATCTGCCAAATTTGACATTTCTAATCCTTTTAATGTATTCTAATTTGGAAACCACTATAGTTCTGTAATAATGAAACTTCACTTCTTTGGGTCTCCTCTTCTTCTGTTTCTTTTGTATTGAGGTATGTTGACAATAGCTACTTTAATACAAGGCAATGTTTATATTTTTTCTTCTATCTGAATATGCTGTTTAAAGATGCTCAACATTTTTGTTGAGCCTTTTTGGCCACACCAGCACTGATGCCTACGAGAACAGTTGACAAGGTTTCTCGACCTCCCTCCCAGGTAGAAATTTATACATCAAGGCTGTCACTGCAGTGATGAAGTGATTCTTAAATCAATTGATTTCAGATTCTTTCTTCACCCCACTCACTTCCTGCCCTTTAAGACTTGTATTAACTTGGCTTGAACTGGGGCAAAATTTGGTTTAATTTGCAGAGCTCACCAAATACGTGTTCAAAGTGTGTCTAATAATATTTTTGGGAGAGAGGGGAAGCAAATTACACTCAAACTTCCTTTTGTGTTTTCTAGACATGACCTTAGAAATCCTGGAGAAAACCATAACACTGAATATTACTTGTTATTAAATATTATTACATGTTATTATAGGGCAGTTATTATTTTATATGATGTGTCATGATTAGTGAGACTTCCCCCTATAAAATTAGAAAACAGACTTGCGTGTTTGGTAATTCTATCCTTATGTTTGATACTCTTTTCATACCCTGGACTTGGTAATACTTTGAAAATTCACAATCAGATTAGGAATTAGAAAATTTAGAATCAGGTCAGGAATCAGAAAATTTGGAATCAGATTAGAAATTAGAAGAAAGTTTGTCAAACTTTTTCTTTTAACCTCCAACTATTGGAGCTGGACACAGAACCATGGAAAGAAAACCTTCACAGACAAAGATAGACGTAATAAAAAAAAAGTCTACCTTGCACATTACGTATGCCAGGAATGGATTTTAGCATTGTGCCACTGCTGCCGATGGTATTCTCTAGTTCCACCACAATAGTGATAGAAGGATTTTCCATTTATATTGCCACCCTGATGTCCCATGATCAAAGCCCTGCTGACCTGGTGTGGTAGGGAAGTCTGTTGTGGATTGATACAATTGGGTTCTCTACATAGATAAGGTATGTGCCTACATAGATGAGGTGGTGCCAAGTGTTAGGGCACAGATGGATATGATTCCCTCTGGCTGTGCAATAGTCCCACTGGACAAAGGGAACCTGGCCCAGATGATGATGAAGATACTGTGGTCCCAAGAGTTGGGGGAGAGGAGGTGAATTGTCTATGGAGGCTGCCTCAGCTCCCATGTGGCTCCAGGGCACTAGTGATGAAGGGCTGCTCCGAGAAGCACAGTGTTTTTATGGTGCACATCCACAGGGTCCCTTCGAGAAAATTCCCATATCCCACCTTTTTTAGGTTGAATTGGGTGTCTCCTTCCCCCTCCAAAATTTATATGTTGAAGTCCTAATCCCCCAGTATCTCAGAATATGACTATATGTGGAGATGACATCTTTACAGAGATAATCAAGTTAAAATGAAATCATTAGGATAGGCCCCAATCCAATATGACTGATGTCCTTACAAAAAGGGGAAATTTGGGCACTTGTCAGTGCCCAATCTGTAGAGGAAATATGATATGAAGACACCCAGAGAGAAGACAACCAAGGAGAATGGCCTGGAATAGATCCTTCCCTCACAGCTCTCAGAAGAAACTCATCCTGCCAACACTTTAACTTCAAATTTCTAGCTTCCAGAAGTGTGAAACAATAAACTTCTGTTGCTAAACTCCTCAGTTTGTGATACTTTCTTATGGCAGCTCTAGCAAATGAGTACATAGCATTCTCAATATTTCTGTTTCGTCAGCTACCCTCAATCAACTCCCCTTTCCCAGAGTTGGCCACTACCCTACTTCCTTTTCACAGGTCATTTTTTGTTCCATGCCTTGTGGAAGACTTGTTCTTCCTCGAAAGGCTTCGTCCCAGATTATTCTGTGCTAGGATTCCATGCTTCTTCAGTATTTCTGCACTCAGAATTGAGGAAGTGAATTCCTCTTTCCTGTGCTGTGCTCATATCTCTTCTTGGAGCAGTGGATGTGGGCCACCCTCAGTGACAAAGTGAAAGGACACAGAACAAAGGATATAAAAGAAAGTACCAGGATAAAAATATCCCTTAATTAATATTTCAATGACTTCATCATGTTACCTACCCCTAGATTTGGTTTATCAAGACAGTTGCCTGAAGCTGACCTCTGTGTTCTTTTTCCCTGTACATGCCAGTGTTTCTACAACCTCAGAGAAGTAAATAAAACCCAGAATTAGAAGGACTGAAAGTTCAGCAATTGTCCAGGGTAGAAAGACTAGCTTTCAGTCTTTCTACCAGCTTTTCAGTATCAGCTTTTCCCAGGAGAAGCAGCGTCGTCAGGGTATGACGGCACCACTGCTACTGGAAAGGGAAAGGATCATTGGTCACTCACTTGACACTCACTGGTGGTTTCCAATGCACAGCCAAGGGATTTCAGGTTTGTGGATCTAGGAGTGAATGTTTACAAGATAAGGTAGGAAAGGTCAAGAGGAGCCCCTCTTACCCTTCTGGGAGAATGGACACAAATGAAAACAGAATCAAGAGAGCCAGGAATCATGCTCAGTTGTAAAGCACTTAATTAAATGGCTCACAGTAAATTCTCAATAAATGTCAGTTATTATTATTATTAATGTCAGTTATTATTCCATTAACTCTGAGATGCACTTCTAATTTTTTTCTGAAGCATTTTAAAGCAATACCAAATGACATGTCATTTCACCTGGAAATACTTCAGTTTGTATTTCTCTGTGTGTGTGTGTGTGTGTGTGTGTGTGTGTGTGTTTAAACATAACCACTCATGAAGATTTTCTGATTGCTTTAATTTTCCATTTTTCTCATTCATAAAAGAAGTTCCACAGACATCCTTCACCGTATCTACCCACATCTCCATCGTGTGCATCATATGCTCAGCCTCCTGACTATTACTCTCATGAAATTTACTATGTTCCTTCTTGAATCTAATCCTCCCACTTTGCTCTAGCTCCCATTTCTTCTTACCCACCTAAGGGTATCACTCCAGAGACTCTTCTTTTTCTCTAACATCAGTTGGTATTTCCCTTCCACTGACTTATTTCATCAGTATGCATGCATGCTGTTCTTTCTTGAATTTTGAACTTTCTCTTAACCATACTTTTTTTTTTTATCAACTAGGTAGTTAATTAGTCTATTCTTATGCTGCTGATAAAGACATCCCCAAGACTGGGCAATTTATAAAATAAAAAGGTTTAGGGCAGGCGTGGTGGCTCACATCTGTAATCCCAGCACTTTGGGAGGCTGAGGTGGGTGAATCACCTGAGGTCAGGCATTCGGTTCAAGACCAGCCTGGCCAACATGACAAAACCCTGTCTCTACTAAAAATATAAAAAAAATTAGCTGGGCATGGTAATGCATGCCTGTAATTCCAGCTACTTGGGAAGCTGAGGCAGGAGAATCACTTGAACCCAGGAAGCAGAGGTTGCAGTGAGCAGAGATTGTGCCACTGCACTCCAGCCTGGGCGACAGAGTTAGACTCCATGTCAAAAAAAAAAAAAGAGGTTTAATGGATTTACAGTTCCATGTGGCTGGGGAGGCCTCACAATCATGGCAGAAGGTGAAAGGCACATCTTACGTGGCAGAAGACAAGAGAAGAGAGCTTGTGCAGGGAAACTCTCCCTTATAGAACCATAAGATCTCGTGAGACTTATTCTCTCTCACAAGAACAACATGGGAAAGACCTGCCCCCATGATTCAATTACCTCCCACTGGGTCCCTCCCACCACACATGGGAATTCAAGATGAGATTTGGGTGGGGACACAGTCAAATCATATCAGTAGGGCTCATTTTTCTGCCTCCTTTTGCAGCAAAACTCCTTGGAAGAATTGTAAGGTGCATGTTTTTGCCTCCCATTTTTAAGAGCTTTGAAATCATAGTCCCCATAAAATGAAGGCTCATAGTCACATGGGTATAGCAATGATTGGTGAAGGGCAGAGCAAACTTGTAGCTGATTTTTCTGCTGGCCTTGTCATGAGTTTTGCTGGCCTCAGCACACTCCAGTTGAACCATACTTGTTCAGAGAATAGGCTCTGGAGTCGGATGAACTCAATTCCAAAATAGGGAAATAATACAATTATGTAAATAATACATTTGTTATGAGAATTAAATCGGATAATACATGTTATGTGCTTTGCAAAGTGCCTGGTACATGGTGCTCAATAGAGAGCAGCTATCATCATCATCCTCATTGTCATCATCGTCATCATCATACATCATAAATGATAGTATATGCACACATAAATGCATGTACAATGACTAAGGATGGGTCACATCAGAATGAATATATAAAGGATTTTATTCACATTATATAAGGAGCAGTGCATCATTTTGTTCTTTGCCCCAGCCCCCTTTGGTGAAAATATCAGCCATTCAGTTGTGATAATCACAGTGTTATCAACCTAGTAGAAACACCAGCACACCAGAATACTATAAAAGGCCAAGAGTTTTTTTAATGGACTTCAGCAATCTATTGAAAATGAAAATGTAATTAGTGTGGCAAAACAATAGTTCACATCTTCTAATTACTGTTCTATTTTTTGACAGAATGTTTTAATTATTGTTTTCTTTCCTCTTCTCTTCTGTTTCTATTGATTTGTTGCCAGTTTAATTGAGTCAGTAGGACCTCCCAGTTCTCCATAAGTTACCCTCAGGGGCTTCTGTCTGCTTCATTGTTTTAAAGTAAACCAGATCTCCAAATACCTACAAAACAAACTCAGAAGTTGAAGGGATATTTTTAAATGAGAAAAAAACTAGAAGGAATAAAGAAAATACATACAATTCAAGGTATAAAGGGAAGATTAGACAGAAAACAAGTTTCTAATTTTAGAACTAAAGGAATAATTATTATTAATAAATATGCTACAGACTTACCTATTTAAAGTGCTAAAGCAGAGGAACAATAACATAGAGTAACAGATTTTAAAACATTTTTGTTTTTCTTCTCAAACAAAATTTGTTTACAATTGTATGCAGAAACCTGTGTTTGAATAAGCACAGTATATGGAGAGATGATCACTACATGGGGTGTATGTGGTGTACATTAGCCACGCCCACTCATCAATGACTTGTGGTTCTCTGTTGAAATAAAAAATTTCCAAATGATTTTCCGGTCAGATGTAGTGGGAAGGATTTTAACATATAAGTAAAAGATGGGCTGGGCACGGTGGCTCACACCTGTAATCCCAGCACTTTGGGAGGCCAAGATGGGCAGATCATCTGAGGTCAGGAGTTCAAGACCAGCCTGGCCAACATGGCAAAACCTGTCTCTACTAAAAGTACAAAAATTAACTGGGCATGGTGGCACATGCCTTAATCCCATCTACTGAGGAGGCTGAGGCAGGAGAATTGCTTGAACCTGGGAGGTGGAGGTTGCAGTGAGCCAAGATGGCGCCACTGCACTCCAGCCTGGGCGACAAGAGTGAGACTCTGTCTCCCAAAAAAAAAAAAAAAAAAAGACATTGATTAATGTTTTATGATCAATTGGTCTAGTAAGCAAAGTGTTCAAAGAGTGAACAGGCTTTTCTACATGAACAACACCATAAATGACAATAGTATTGTGTCAAACAGATTTGGATTTGAGTGTTGGCTCTACTGCTGTGTGGACCTTGAGCAAATTACTTGATCTTCTGAATCTCGGTTTTGCCATCTGAAAATGGGAATAATGTTAGAACCTACCTTAGAAGGTTGATATGAATAATTAAATGAGATAATGCATATAAAGCATACAGTAAGTATGCATTTATTACTATTATATATAATACATAATAAACATATATTTTATTATTGTATTACTATTATTACGTACTATTAAAATAGTATTATGAAGCCAAAATTCAATACAGAACCTTTTAATGGGTATATTAGTCTGTTCTCATGCTGCTGATAAAGACATACCTGAGACTGAGTAAATTACAAAGAAAAAGAGGTTTAATGGACTTATAGTTCCACGTGGGCTGGGGATACCTCACAATCATGGTGGAAGGTAAAAGGCACATGTTACCTGACAACAGGCAAGAGAGAATGAGCAGGGAAACTCCCATTTTTAAAGCCGTCAGATCTTGTGAGACTCTTTCACTATCAAGAGAACTGCGCAGGAAAGACCCACCCCCGTAATTTAATCACCTCTCACCAGGTTCCTCCCACGACACATGGGAATTGTGGGAGTTACAATTCAAGATGAGATTTGGGTGGGGACACAGCCAAACCATATCAATGGGCATACATATAAACACCCCATCCCTCACCCCCAAAAGAAGCAAATACAAGTGTACAGAGTATTATGCAGGGATCTGGCTGGGAGCAGCAGCTGGGATCAGTGTCTCCTTGTTTGAGTATGTTCTCTTGTTCCATTTCATGAAATAAATGGCATCCTGGAGCCACTTCCACACCTAAGAGTTGGGTATGACCTTGGGGTAGGCCCAAGTGTCACACCAACAGTAGCTTGGTTGGTTTGGTTTTAGGAATTTATGTTGACGAGAGTGTTGAGGCAATGGTATATAGTACTTTTCAGATGCTTTCTACCATGACCCATAGTTAGAAATACATTTGGCATCATGATTTCACACATATACACATACACACACACATACACATACACACTAGAACAAAAGTTTTACAAGATAATATTTACTCTTAAGAGATACTCTCAGATATTTTCTCATCTCTTCTTTCCTGTGCTATTTCATTTTTAAAACATGTATTTGGTTGCATCAAATTGATTTCACTTTTCTAAAGGGTCTCCAACCTACAGTTTGAACAAACATGCTGTCAATAACACCATTTTTTACCTTTTTGCTTTCTTCATTCATTTCTCAGCATTTTTGTAATTTTATCTCTAAGAGAGGTAGGTGCTGTTACATCGTAGGTCAACTTTACTGACAGCAATAAGTTTCTAAGCTGAGCAAGAATTTTGTTGTGTAGAGGTTTTTTAGGGGCATGTCAAGATACCACCTCAGAGGTATAGAATTCGAAAGCAGTGAGAGTTCTTTTAGGATGGAGGGTCAGGCCACAACATCTTGCTGTTTCTTCAAAGGGTTTTGAAACACCTCAGACACCTACTTGTACTTCTACACTCCCTGGGCATTGTCATTGACATGAAACACCTTTAGATGACTGATCCGGGGCCCTTCATTTGCTCCTTCTGCCCCTTTGGTCTGGATAGCCTCTGTGATTGCTCCTTGCAGTGCCCTATAAAGTTTACTTGATGATGAGGAGGAGGTGGAGGGTCTGGAATCTGCTCATTATCAGCAACACCTCATGGTCAGAAACATGCAAGGCAAGCAAGTCTAGGTGTTCCAGAGCTAAGAGGTATAATACCAACAGGGCCAGTTGGGAAGCTGACATCAAGGCATGCAACTTAGTGCACCTTATATGCGAAGATGTCTGGGACACAGAGAAACACCTGCCTCTTCTTACTAATCATCCATAGCGGAGAAAATTGTGTCATCATGCAATGTAACATCTTTGTACATATCTCTTCAGTTAGATCATAAGCCCTTGGAAGTAGGAATAATGTGTTTAATTTTTTTTGTATTCCTCTGGAGTAGCATGTGCATTGTTCACACCCAACATGGATATGGATTGAATAAACAACATGCTGTGGCTGCATTTTCCAGATTTGCTATTTAATTTTAGTTTGTTCTTCAATATAAAATGCTAGTTTTTTCCCCCTTGCTGTCTGGGTGATTAAACTAGATTTGAAAAGTTTTAGAGAGAAATGTAGAAAAGCTGACAGCTTGCAAATGTGCACAATTAGTTGGTTATCCATAGTGATGGGGATGTCTGAAGTCTTTCTGACGACGTGTATAGAATGTATGAAAATGTAAGAATTCAAACAATTCAAAAACTTCTAAACATCTTGGCAATTTAATTTTCAAAATTACTGAAGTGATGAGAGGAACTTATGATGAGTTGGGAACATTTTTTGCCAGATTTTTGCCCCTCTTTTCTTAATGGTCCTGATGTGACTGCAATAGACGAATGGATAAGAATGCAAGCGGCCAGTAGGGTTTCCCTTAATATTTGAATGGTTTTAGAAAGGAGTCAGTTTGCAAATGTAGTCTAGGGGGAAAGTAGACTTGCCCCTGAGCTGAAACTTATTTGGCAAGTTGCAATAAAGATCATGTTTTATGACAGAGTTAACATAAATACATGAGCCGCAGGGGCTTTCACGAAGAGGTGACTGCCAGAGTAGGTCTTCATGTTTTATTTTCCTCATTTGGTTGAGCTCACTTAATCTCTAATCATTCTTTAAATAAAAAGGAAGTGCTCCTTTCATTTAGTTTCCTCTGAACTAAAGAGAAAAACTGTGAAGCTTTGAAAAAGACCCCTAGTCTATAGGCTTCATTAAAAGCAAAGCAAAAGCAGATGCTATGATTACAAGGTTTAGCTGTAATTTCATATAGACAACAGTAGCCATAACCACCCAATGACCTCATTAGTCATTTAGATACAGCATCCGTGAGGAAAGGTAGATCAGCTACAGCCTGCTGCAGGTAAATGATGGGATCTTATTTACACCAGAAATAACTCTCAAGTGCCTTTGTGGTTTGAAGAGCAATTCACAAGAACTTGGATGAAAAACAAAGTGGCCATTTGAATACTAGCCAGCCAGAAGCCTAAATTCCTTGGAAACAGGGGCCTGCCAGGTGGTTGACTTTGGAATTTTAGGGGATATTTGAGAGTGAGTGTGTGTGTGCGCGTGATGTGTAGCTGACAAGGAGTTCTGAGAACTGATTCATCTAGCCGACATAATCTGAGGAACTACAATGAGTACTATTATGTTGATTTCATTCATAAAGACATACAGAAGCCCAGGCCCTTACTGGGTTCTTAAGCTCCTTCAGTTTGGAGCACTCTTCTTCCCCAAGTCCTATGTCCTCTAGCTTCTTCCCTCAACTATTCATGCCACCCCCAACTGCAACTCACCATTCATGGAAAACCCTCTGCCCACCCCTCCTCCTAAATTTGGCTGAATTCCTGCCATTCATTTCCTTTCCAGCACTTAACTCAACCGGAAATAAATATCTGTGTAATTATTTGTTTAAAGTTTACCTTCCTTTTTGGGCTGAAAACTCCATGTAGGCAAGGCCAGGTCTGTCCTACTCACTGTGTCCTAGGGATCTAAACAGTGTCAACCAGAGGGCAATATTAAGACATTTAGAGGCCCTGCCACCCTCCAGATTGTGTAAGTAATGCTAAAATGGAATACATGCATGTGAGAATTAAAAGAACTACTTTTGGATTTAAAGATTTTCTGACTATAAAATCCTAGATACCCAGCTGTTGCCCTACTGGAGGTCAAAACAAGAGCTAGTCTGTCTATCAAGTAATCTAGCACAGACTTGTCACTTGATAATTTGTCCAAATTCGTATAAGTAGCCAGTGGGAGAGCTGAAATTCCAACTGAGGGCTGATTGATTTCCAAGTCTTCCATCTTCCATCTGACCAGGCAGGAGGAGCTGGAAAGGTAAGGAAAGGGAAAGGAGAGGAGAGAGAGATGAGATATGGTTTCTACCTTTCTGGGACTGGTTTGTGTGTCTGTTGTTGTAAATGTATACTACAGTATTTGGCTTCTTTGTAATCATTCTTTGATTTGCTCCTTCATATAGTTGATATTTTTTGTCTACTACGTGATAGGCTTTGGGGATACAAAGGTTAATAAACTCTGGCCCTTGTCTTTGAACACCTGGGTTCTGTGGGAATGACATGGAAGACCCCAGACACACAATGATACCACATGGCCACTGATGTGAGAGAAGTAAGAACAAAGCCCTGAAAGAATCCACTTCTAGTAGTCTGGATCTCCACTGGTAAAAATCATTATTTTAGAACAATTAAGATTCTCTTTAGAAAACAAAAATAACTTGTAACATTATTGAGATATCCCTTGATACAAATCCAAACCAAGACATATGTTCATAGGGCAGGTGCACACATAGCATGTCTACATTGAGATTCTTGTATTAGGAATAAATATTCATCATGAAATCTCAGTCCTTTAGCACCAAGAGAAGCGTTGACACAGATTCTACATAAAGATAAAGCTTTTTTCTCTATTTTTGTACCCAACATTACAATCACATGTGAAAAATTTTGCCACTGCTTTGATTTAAAACATAATGATGTACACAAAAATACATTTTCTCCTGTCTCTTACTTGCCAAGGAATGATTGAAAACAAATTCCCTGGTCTACTCTCCGAATTCTCTATTGCAATTCTCAGCTCAATAATGGTATTTCTGTGCTTCCAGTTGTGTGGGGATCTTTAACTCCTCTTTTACTCGAGCTTCCTTTTCTCATATGACAGGAAATCCCATTCATTAAGTGAAAAGCATATCCGGCATCTGATTATCTGTCACTGTCTTGGTAGGTGCCACCATCATCCTTGCTTTGGGTGTAGGAGGAACCTTCTAATTGATCTGCCTGCCTCTCCCCCTGCCTGACTCATTCCATTCAGTGGATTCTCCTTTCAAAACTCTTCAGTGACTTCTCATGTCATTCAGAGTAAAAGGCATGGGATCTATAATGGCCCATAAAGCACTGCAAGGTCAGTGGAGTCAGTGACCTCTCCGATCTCAGCTCCAACTCCCCAACTTCCTTTACTCCACTCTGGCCACACCTTGACTTCCTTTTTGTTTCTTTACCCTACTAAGTGAGCTCCTACCTCCAGCCAAACCAGCAGTTTCTCAGCCGTGATTTACTTTTCCTCCAGGAAACTTTTGACAATGTCTGGAGACGTTTTTGGGTACCACGAGTAGGGTGGGTGGGGTGTGCTGCTGGCATCTAGTGAGTAGAGGCCGGGGATGTTAAACATCCTATAATGCCCTGGACAGTCCCCACTGCAAAGAATCATCTGGTCCATAATGTCAGTAGTACCGCTGTTGAGAAACCCTGGATTATCCATATGCCTGACTCCCCTACCTCCTTCAAGTCTGTACTCAAATGTCACCTTTTCAGTGAGGCTTTTCCTGATCATCCTATTTAAATGTACTCCCAACACTCAACCTCCTGACCTCCCTTATCCTGCTCTATTTTTTCCTTTAGTCATAACACTTATCACCCTGTAACATACTATATGATTTACTTACATGTTATGTTTATTGTTTATTTTCTGCTGTGAGCAGGTGTGTTTGTCTGCTTTGTTTATTATAGCCCAGCAGAATGCCTGGCAATAGTAGGCCTTCAGTACATTTTGTGGCATGAGTGAATTCAATGCTCCTATGTGAAAGACTTGTAGTGGGGCTTTGGTAAGGTATACATTTTTCCATCCTCACCTGCAACTCAATATCCTTCTAGGGATTCATTAAAAGGAAATAATCATCTTATCAGACCATCAGTTTGCATCACTTATTGAGAAGTAGTTTGAAGGTCTGGGCTTGGGGGTGGGTATATTTTTCTTCTGTATTTTTTGACCTGATCCTCAAGCACTATCAACAAACTTCCGAAGTAATTAAAATAACATCACCAAGAAGCTCTGTGTTATTTTTCTCTAGGTATAAATAAAAAATATTGTGCATTCAGGCAATTTCCTTTTTTTGTGATTGGTGTGACTGTCAGGAAATGTTCATTTAATAATTTTATAATTTGTCACCTTTCTTGGACTAAATGATGTTCAAAAATGGCCAATATAGAATATTTATTAATTTTAAACTACAAAATAAAGAGAAAGATCCTTTATCTCACCCATGCCCTTTTTAAAGTATTGATACATATTTTAGTGTTTTGTCCTCCTCAGTTTGAAATGTCTCCAGGGATAATAAATTAAATTTCAAAAGCTGTGATGCTCAATCAGTCTTTATCATTGTTTACAGGCTAATTTTCCTAATTTTCGCTCAACAGTGCATCTGCTTTTATCGGAAGATGATTTTTACCAAATAGATATCAGCTGAATGTAATTTTTGACACTTACGTGGGAGACTCTCTAGACTTCCCTTTTTTTAAGAGCAAAATTTCTCTAATGGGGGAAAAAGAACTAATTTGAAAATGTTCGAAAGATAGCGCTTATTCTCATAATTTTGCAAGTATTTGCCTTCAGATCTCATCATTCCCCTGCCCCACAACCTGTTTTCATTCACACTTAACTTGCTCATTACACAAGGAGACTGGAAGTCCAGTTCAAGGAAACAGCACGTTCTCGAGTAAATTACAGGTTTTAAGACGACAGAAATTTGTTGTCTGGGCACACACTCTGGTTCCTTTCTTTTCTTCCAAACGTGTAACATTGACTTGCTGTTTCGTTGTTTAAAGGGTGTTCTTTCTGTATGTGTCTCTCTAAAACCTAATGAAACAAAAATATGGGAATCATTGTTTTCTTTGTTTTGATGGCACAGTAAGGTTGGTTGCGACACAAGGGAGGGAAACTGGGAAGCGGCTTTTTACTTTTAAGCACAGCTTTAAAAATAAATCTTCAGACAAATGCTCTGGAGACATCTCAACAAATGCCTTGTGATCTTCAGCTGAACTGTCGAGTTATTTTTCCCTCCTCCCCGCTTTTTAAACATCAGTAGCTTTTCTGCTTTTCTGTAAAACAAACACAGCCAATTTTGGGGGGAATCAGTAATTACAGATGATTTTCATTATGATTTCTCTTTTCTGTGTTAAACAAAAAAACAGACACCAAGGCAAAACCTCTTCTTACTTTCATGAGATTTGAATGTGTCTAAATGAATTATTAATAACTCCATAGGGCCCCTCAATAGTTCCAGAAGATGAGTGTGGACAATTTTACTCTTAACCTTTTGCCTCAAGTTCTTGATTTTTACCCTCATTCGTTTGTGAAATGGCTTTCCTTGACTTAGATTGGTAAGAAAACAGGTGCTTTCAAATACTGAAATGATTAAAAAATTATGTTATAGCAAAATCATAGGTCTTGGAAAGAAGTCCCAGGGCTGACTTCCCAGGGCTGACTTCCTTTGCAGAATAAAAATGACTAGAGTGTTATACAGAGTGTGAAGAAGTGGATTATTTGCATGTATATACATTATAATGACTTGTATCTATAACTTCCTTGATCTAACGTTTAACCAGTATTTTGTTAGGTTGTCTCTGGGAGCACAAACTATGCATTTGGTACAGGGACTAACATATTTGTACATCTTTTATATACTAGAGTGACATGCATATATTATTAATATATTTATGACTCAGTGCCCCACACATGTGCAATTAGAATGGTTCTTGAGAGTTCTGCATGTTTCCTTTTTCTGAAATAAACTAGAAATTGTATCATGAAAATTATCATTGAACAACAGCAGAAAGACACAAAACGTATCAAATCATCTTTCTAAGACTTTAGCATACCCATATAAACTACAAGTCAGAGAATAGCACACAGTGGGAATTGTGTAATTAAGAGTAGGCATTAGGCTAAGGTACTCAGAAGAAAGATTTTGTGAAGCCCAAAATGGCAAGAATCAGGTGAAAGGTACTCAGCTTTTTGTCATAACCAGTGGCCTTAAGGAAAAAAACATGACTCGATGTATCTTCCCAAATGGTACACTATCTTGGTGATTCAGAAAGAGGAAGTATAAGTTTTTTAAATGGATTATGCTTAGGAACAAAAATCAGGTCTCTTTTTCTGTTCTTATAGTGACATATGCCAGAAAATAAGAGTTGATTCCCAGCCTGATCTGTCTGCAGATGCATGGTTTTTTTCTTTAACCAGCTGTGGCTAATTGCATGAGGGCCGCCTCTTGTGCTGAACATGAAAAGGAAACCTGTAATTTATTGCAACAGACCATACCATTTCTGCTGTACAACTGTCTCTTCTGTCATGTCAATGAGTGGATTTCTCATGGTACATTGGCAGCTCAAAGACTGGAAAACAGCATTGGCTGGAGACAGAGAGAGAGAGGAAAAAAAAGAGTTTCAGAATCTCTTCATGTACTTTACACAGAGCTCAATTAAAGAATAAACTGGAAACAGAATTTCCCTTTGCCATCTGCCAGGGGCATTTTTTTTTTCTATTGTTTATATGTAGTTCTTTGATTCAACTATACAGACTTACTAAGATACAACCACATGTTCCGTGTGACATTCAGTATAAGATTAGTTTCTGTTGAGCAGTCATCTTTGCATGCCCCAGGAAGAGGCTGAAGGAGATCCCCTACTGAAAGTAGGGCCAGACCACTCTATCCTCTGCACCCCACCCTCTCCGTGAGCCTTTCGTGATCTTGAGCATCTCAAGAGTTCATCCAAGCATACAATAGGCATGAAATAACTCAGTCTGAATTTTGTAAACTGGATCTGCCTATTGAGGTGTTTACTAGAAATTTAGTTCCTAATGAACAGGTCTCCTCCCTGCCTTAAGGCCCACTTGCAAATGCTTGTCAATGTGATGCCCTTCTTTTGTTGAGTGGAAATCCAAATTAAAAGCCATTCTATTTTGCAGCAATGGAAAGAAACAAGTTGAGAAAGTTCCATGTATGTTTTCCAGTTGACTCATGGCCCCTGTCAATAGTTCTTTTGTGTGAGGGTGGTAAGTTTTCCCTGGATGCTCTGACAAGCTTGAAGAAGGGAGCCCCGGGACACTAATTCCCAGACAGTGGGATGGAAACTCCACGAGGGTCTCCAAACTGGGCCTTTCTAATTAGGTCAAGTGCATGTAGTAGCTGGAGCCACACATGCTGATTGACTTTTTATCCTCACATTTGTGCCCACACACCGAGCCCAAACTACCCCACCTAATTAAGCATATAGTTCCTAATGAAGGCCACCCATTTGCCTATGACTAGTCTAATCTGGTGCTGGGGATGCTCCCTGAGGTCATTTCCAATTGATCACTTCTTCCCAGTACAATTTGAATCAATTAGAAATACCCTAGTTTTGCTTGTATAACTTCAAGAAGCAGATCTGACTACATTTTTTTGTTCCTGTACATTATTAAACAACGATACCACCAAGAAAATCAGTAAATGATGTCCATCTAAGTAATGAAAAATAACTGAACAAAACATTAAAGTATGATAAAGGGGAAAATGCCAATTGAAACATACATATGTATATGAACCAAATATATGTTTGTATGTGTGTGTGTATACACATATACACATATATTTCAGGAGTCAGTGATGTCTAATCAGATGAATATTTGTTAACTGGAAAAATATGGTAAGATTGTGTACATCCCAATTCACATGATTTTTTATACTTTGTGGAAATAAGGAGTAAAGAAGGGACTTTTTGAAAATCTCAAAAAGTGAATAGTGACCAATTTTCCAACCACAACCCTCACAAATAAACTTCTGTTTTTGATGACCTATACCACTTTTCTATAGGGAAGTAGTTTCCCTCCTCCGACTCCTCCCCACACACATGGCATGTTGCTCTTAAACCAGAAAAAAAAGGATCCGTAATGCAAAATTACACAACTATCTCTGCCTATGACAATATGTATGAATATAGAAAGTCTAGAATTGTTATACTTTTACTAAATTCTCTTTATGTTCAAGCTATTTGGGCAAAAAACTCAATGTTTTCACATTAGAAAAGTTAAAATATAGAGAAAATACCCTTTGTACCTTTATACCACACTGTTATTAAAATTTACCCTGTAAGTAGTCTTGGAATAAATCAGACATACATAGGTCCCCTAAGAGCTTTAATTCCCAGAAAAGGTACATTTTTACTGTTTCTCATATAAAAACATGTAAAATATTCATTTAATTTTTATAAACCTCTGGAAAATTAACATTATGCACTTTACTTTCAAATATATTCTCTGAAAAGCTTTTCAAGAATTGCATTTAACTTAAGCCTTCAAAAAATTATATTTAATTAAATTGTGTTTAACTCAAGAATGTATTTAACTTTTCGAGGTTACAAATAGAATTTGTTAGTTTTCAGGGTTTCTAGGAATACTCTACATTATTGTTTTTGTTGGTATTGGGGTTCTTTAAATGATTGTTAGTCCAGGACTAAATGTGTTTCTTCTTAGGCGGATTTACCCATCAATATCTATTTATAATCAAGGCTGAAATAAGAAATTATTCCTTGACATTAAGAAATTTCAGTTTTATTTGAAAGAAAACACTAATCACTCAAAATACCAGAGAGGACAGTGAAGTGCTATGCTGTGAGGTCCCAGATTTAGGTGTCGTGGGTCACCAACGGAACAGGGGGCTGGCTAATGGGGGCTGCTGTAATTAAGGAAAGATTCATGGAAGAAATGAATGTGATTCCTCATGATTGACTGGAGTATTAGAGTGCCTGTAGACACCTGGAGGTCCAGGAGAACTTTGGGTCATGTTAGTTTTCCTAAGGCAATGATTTATGTATATCCCAACAACTGGAGCCTTGCGAAAACTTGTAAAAGGATTGATAGCACTATATATTAGGTTGGTGCAAAAGTAATTGTGGTTTTTGCCATTGAAAGTAATGGCAAAGAGAGAAAAGAGAAGTAGAAGAAAGAAAGAGATATTTGTTGAGTCCTTCTATGTCAGACACCGGCCTGGGGAGCTTTGCTTATAGGTATTACATTCAGTATTCACAGTGAGACTGTAAGACAGTTTATTATCCACATTCTACAGATGAAGATGCCCAGGCTCAGGGGGATCGATTACCTTGCTCACGGTCTCATGGCTATTCACCATTGGAGCCAAGATTTGAACTAAATAAATCCCATTCCCAATCCCACTCTTTTCTCTATAGTGTACTACTTTTAGCAAGGTCTTTTTTGAAAAATTTTATCCTTTGCAGTACAGAAGAATTGTTAAATATATCGCTGTATATAATTTATATATAAATTATAGCTTGGTCCAACTTTATCCATAAATTAATTCATAAAATCCTTAGAACAAAATTCATCTTTAGAGTCTGTTTTGATTTTGGTTTCTAAAAATGTGATATCTTTCCTATTTAAAAAACTATCTAATTTACGCTAAGCAAGAGATAAGGAGAGTATATTTATGAAAAGAAGCTATTTAATAATAGAAACGTGGAGGGAGATCATTCTGCAGAGAGCGATGACTCAGCATCTAGGCTCAGCACAGCCACTACATATCTGAGTGACCCAAGACATGAACCCTAACTGGGGCTCAGTCTTGTTATCCGTTTTAGTTCTAACCATCTCTCCTCACTCCTTTTCTCTATTCAGATTGCTTATGAAAGAGAAGTCTTTAGAGAGACTCAATGTGCATAAATGTCTGTGAGGAACTATTATAGAATAGGAATAAATTAGTTAACAAGATGTTGATTTTGACCAAAACTGTGATTCTAATAAGCTTACTTTCAATGATAGATTTTGGGTTGGATTGTAATGTCAACCCACTGAGTTTTTCTGACTTCTAGTTTATGTGACGGAACTAAATATTCCCTGAACTTTCTTTTGACCTAGGGCAGGAAGAATGCCTCAAAAATGCCATAGTAGCTTCAGCTGATGATGCTAGGCAGCTGTACTAGGGCATTATATTGATGCCATATGAATGTGGAAACCAGTCAGCCAGTGGTCCTATGGGGCTGACACCTGAAGGCAAGGAGTTCTATTCTGCGTGGCAATAAAACATCAGGCAGATTTATAGCTTGAGTTGAATATATTAGAGTAGGTGAAGTAAAAGCATTCAAACTTCTCCCTGAATTATTTATTTTGGGTGGTTTTGGGGTGGATTTCAAGCACAGCATACACATTTTCAGCTGGACCTACATACCTTGTACCTACAAGTGAATCAACATGGACAGATAAGAATCAGTAGCCACTGACGGCCACAGGTGGTGAAATGTACCATGAAGTTGGTACTCACAGGCACTAACCAACCCTGCCCACATCAAAGCCATGAGGGCACTTTGGTTTCATAGCCCTTTTCACTGCCCTTTTATGTTACTGTGACAGAGGTTTCTGTGGTTAAAACTAGATGGTGTATCTGCCACTCACCCATTCGGGATAAGCTGCCCAGAACTTTAAAGGACTATGTAGAACATTAGAGTACCAGTGATCTGATTCTGTTGTTCAATGGCACACACCAGTGACTTTCACCAACACACGGTGTCAAAACTTTTCAAAGCAAACAAAGATTTTAGGTTTGAGATAAGTCACAGTCATCTTTCAAGAAAAAAACTGAGTTTTTTCCTCAAATGTAACCACTGTGTCTCTCTTTGTTTCTTCCCTCCCACACCCTTTGCAATGCCTTGTTGTCCTTTGTGCTGCTGTGATGTACACCTGTGGCATGTTGGCAGTGTGTTTTCATGTGGTGCAGGAAACTCCCAGATTCCCAGCTGGCCCTTCCTTGCAATTTAGTACTCTTTATGAAACATGTTGTTCTTGCCAGAGTTAAAACAAAGCAACACATAGAGCAGAAGAATATAAGGCACTGAGTCAGAGTAAACGAATGAACCAGTCACTGATCCAGCCTCTATTTTTGTCACACACACACACATACACATATGTATTAGTCCGTTCTCATGCTGCTATGAAGAAATACCTGAGACTGGTAGTTTATAAAGGAAAGAGGTTTAATTGACTCACAGTTCCTCATGGCTGGGGAGGCCTCAGGAAACTTACAATCATGGCAGAAAGCATCTCTTTACAGGGTGACAGGAGAGAGAATGAGTGCTGAGCAAAGGGGGAAAAGCCCCTTATAAAACCATCAGATCTTGTGAGAACTCATTCACTATCATGAGAACAGCATGGAAGTAACCACCCCCATGATTCAAGTACCTCCTATTGGGTCCCTCCCATGACATGTGGGGATTATGGGAACTATAATTCAAGATGAGATTTGGGTGGAGACACAGCCAAACCATATCATTCCACCCCTGGCTCCTCCCAAATCTCATATTCTCACATTTCAAAACACAATCATGCCTTTCCAACAATCGCCCAAAGTCTTAGCTCATTCCAGCATTCACCCAAAAGTCCAAATCTAAAGTCTCATCTGAGCAAGGCAAATCCCTTCTTCCCATGAGCCTATAAAATCAAAAGCAAGTTAGTTACTTCTTTTGGTGATACGGGCATTGAGTAAATACACCCATTCCAAATGGGAGAAATTGGCTAAAACAACAGGGCTACAGGCCCTATGCAAGTCTGAAATCCAATGATCTTCTTTGACTCCACGTCTAACATCCAGGCCACACTGATGCAAGAGATGGGCTCCTATGGCCTTGACAACTCTGCCCCTGTGGCTTTTCAGGGTACAGCTCCCCTCCTGGCTGCTTTCACAGGATGGCATTGAGTGTCTGCAGCTTTTCCAGGCACATGGTGCAAACTGTCAGTGGATCTACCATTCTGGGGTCTGGAGGATGGTGGTACTCTTCTCGCAGCTCCTCTAGGCAATGCCCCAGTGGGGACTCAGTGTGGGGACTCTAACCCCACATTTCCTTTCCTTGCTCTCCTAGCTGAGTTTCTCCATGAGAGCTCCACCCCTGCAGGAAACTTCTCCCTGGACGTCCAGGCATTTCCATACATTCTCTGAAATCTAGGTGGAGGTTCCCAAACCTTAATTCTTGGCTTCTGTGCACTCACAGGCTCAACATCACATGGAAGCTGCCGAGACTTGGAGTTCTTGGCACTCTCTGAAGCCACGGCCTGAGCTGTACCTTGGTCCCTTTTAGCCATGCCTGGAGCAGCTGGGACTTGGGGCACCATGACCCTACACTGCACAAAGCATCCAGGCCCTGGGCCAGGCTCATGAAACCATTTTTCTCTCCTAGGCCTCTGGGCTTGTGATGGGAGGAGCTGCTGTGAAGACCTCTGACATGCCCTGGAGACATTTTCCCCATTGTCTTGGCAATTATCATTTGACTCCTCATTACTTAGGCAAATTTCTGCAGCTGGCTTGAATTTCTCCTCAGAAAATGGAATTTTCTTTTCTATCACATTGTCAGGCTGCAAATATTCTGAATTTTTATGCTCTGCTTCCCTTTGAAACATATGTTTCCGTTTCAAACAATCTCTTTGTGAATGCATAAAACTGAATGCTTTTAAGAGTACTCAAGTCACCTCTTGAATGCTTTGCTGCTTAGAAATTTCTTCTGCCAGATATCCTAAATCATTTCTTTCAAGTTCAAAGGTCCACAGATCTCAAGGGCAGGGCCAAAATGCTGCCAGTCTCTTTGCTAATGAATAGCAAGAGTCACTTTTATTCCAATTCCTAACAAGTCTCTCATCTCTACCTGAGACCACCTCAGTCTGGACTTCATTGTCCATATCACTATCAGCATTTTGGTCAAAGCCATTCAATAAGTGTCTAGGAAGTTCCAAACTTTCCCACATCTTCCTATCTTCTTCTGAGCCCTCCAAACTGTTCCAACCTCTGCCTGTTACCCAGTTCCAAAGTTGCTTCCACACTTTTGAGTATCTTTACAGCAATACTCCACTCTGAGTACCAATTTACTGTATTAGTCTGTTCTCGTGCTGCTATGAAGAAATACTTGAAACTGGGTAATTTATAAACAAAAGAGATTTAGGCCGGGCATGGTGGCTCACGCCTGTAATCCCAGCACTTTGGGAGCCCAAGGCAGGCGAATCATGAGGTGGGAGTTCTAGACCAGCCTGATCAATGTGGTGAAACCCTGCCTCTACTAAAAATACAAAAAATTAGCTGGGTGTGGTGGTGGGCACCTGTAATCCCAGCTACTTGGGAGGCTGAGGCAGGAGAATCACTTGAACCCGGGAGGCGGAGGTTGCACTGAGCCAAGATCATGTCACTGCACTCCAGCCTGGGAGACAGTGTAAGACTTTGTCTCAGAAAAAAAAAAAAAAAAAAAGGAAGGTTTAATAGACTCACAGTTCTGCATGGCTGGGGAGGCCTCAGTAAGGTTACAATCATGGCAGAAGGCACCGCTTCACAGTGGAGCAGGAAAGAGAATGAGTGTTGAGCAAAGGGGCAAAGCCCCTTATAAAACCACCAGATCTTGTGAGAACTCACTCACTATCATGAGAACAGCATGGGGTAACTGCCCCCATGATTCACTTACCTTCCAAGAGGTCCCTCCCATGACACATGGGGATTATGGGAACTACGGTTCAAGATGGGATTTGGGTGGGGACACAGCCAAACCATAGTAACATACATTCTCCTGGCCATCCCTGACTGTGTCTTTTGGCACTGGACTTTCACAAAATAGGGTATATGGTATCCTGGACTGATCAAGGTACAAGGCAAGACTGTAATTTTTCAAAAGGTTTGACAGAAACAAAGGAAAAGGTATACCATATCAAGTAAAGAAACAATTACAGACAATTATGATTTTTGATTATCAGTAATTTTTTTCCAAGTAATTATAAAAGTCAAACTCCCATACTATTTGTTACCTTTTTATCACGTCTTACCTCAGATTGCTTCCTCTCCCAAATAATGGCTCTATTAGCTGGTGCATACAGCATAATCCCAGTCTCCTTGCAATGAATCAAGCCTCATGCTACCATAAGATATGAGGTAAACAGTTATCAAATTTATAGTACTTTGCTGAGCTGGTGAATTAAGATTACCTAGAGAGATTTTCTACCATAGAGATGTTTAGATCTCTCTTTATCTGATGAAAGACTTGTACTGATTGTGTTTAATAAGGTACAGTGCTGTACCCTTCTGTGCAAAGTTCTCATCTTTATATGTACTGCCTTATTTTTACCATTACCCATCAAAAGAAAGAAACTTATTTGGATAACCAATTCAGAGGGGCTTCTTTGAGGAGACTTCCAAGGAATGTTAACAATATTTAACACCTTTCTGAGAAGTGTGCATGTTTTATTTTATTTTTGTTATAAGCTTCCTCATAACAACAATAGGCCTCAGAGACTAAGTTGTTGGACACTTGCTGACTTTGAAACTGACTCTTGGCTTCCTCCATTTTTTTCTGCTGCTGCTGATCTAGAAACTCCTCTTTGGCAACTGCCATTAAAAATGCTTGAATTTTTGCTTTTCAAGGGCTGTTACTCTTTGGTGCTTCCATATGAAAAAGTCTAGAAAGTTTGGTTAAATGGTGACTTCATCCAAAGGCAACTAAAATTAACCCTAAATTTTAAAGATTCTAACAAAGTAATATTTCCTTGTATTGGGAAATACTCTTCCTTGATTTGGTCCTCCCCATCAATATCTCTAGCTGCCTGGCCTGTGTTATTTTGTCATATGTCATTTCTCACCTGACATATTAGAGTTTTGTTTTGTTTATCCCTCCCACTCACCCCACTAGAATGTAACCTCCATGAGAGCAAGGACTGTGTTTTCTTTTGTGCTCTATTGCTCTGTATGGTGTCTGGCAAATATTGAGTGCTTGATAAGTACTTGTTGAAGATTTGAGCAAATACAACAAATGTAGCAATTTATTTGCCTTCCCTGAGAGAAATGTGAAGAATATCAGCTCTGGTGGCAAGTCTGTTGCTAGAGTATTAATTTTGTTTTTTCAATAATTTTTGTGGGTTTTTGTTTTGTAGTGTGTGGCCTATATAGAACTAAGTCTGATTTTCTAGCAAACTAACCAAATTTACACACCCAAAAGACTATTCTCCTTCAAGTTGGTACTCTTGAGAGAACATATATCTATTCAAATAAAGCTTAGAATATTTTGGGGAATGTCTCTTGAAATCACCTTAATATCTATTTGTCAACTGTGTAAAGTAATTGACCTCATTTCTTTACAAAAAAACCTCTTATATTAATTTTTGAATAGGCAATACAGTTGCATAAATGTATAGACTCCAAATATTTGAGAATATTTCAGATATCTTTCTGTTATTGATTTCTAATCCAACCCCATAATAGTCAGAAAACATTATTTGTATGACTGATTGGAATCCTCTTAAATTTAGTAAAACTTGCCTTATTCCCCAAAATATGATCTATCTTAATAAATATTCTGCACTTAAGGAAATAAATATGTATCTGCTGTTGTTAGGAGTAGTGTTGTATAAATGTCAGATCATTTTGTTGATGGTATTGTTCAAATCTTCTATATTCTTACTGATTTTTTTTGCCACTTTGTTCTACTAGTTATTGAGAGAAGGTCAGGAGAAATCTATGACTATCACTATGGATTTGTCTATCTCTTTTGGAAGTCCAATCAGTTTTTGCTTCATGTATTTTAAATCTCTGTTTTTAGGTGCAGAAACGTTTAGAATATGTTATCTTATAAATCCTTTAATATATTGTTATTATTTTGCTTTAAACAATTATCGTTCAAAGAGATTTAAGCAATGAACAAGTCTTTTATAATTTAGCCACATGGATACCATTTCCAATACTCATCATTCTTTTTGGTAGAACCAGATTTCCATCTTTTATCCTTTTTTGTTCTGCCTAAATGACTTTCTTTTAATATTTTGTATAGTACATGTCTGCTGGTGATTAACTCTTTTTGCTTTGTAGATGGGAAAAAGTAGGGTTTGAAAAATTTTCACTGAGTTCAGAATTCTAGGTTGATTGTCTTTTCTTTCAATACTTTAAAGAGGTTTCTCTACTATCTTCTGGCTTGCTTTTTTTTTTTTTTTTTTTTTTTTTTTTTTTTTAACGGGAAGACTACTTGCCTTTTTTTCTCTGAGTACATTTAAAATTTACTTTTTGTCACTGGTTTTAAGTAATTTCATTATGATGTCCTTTATAGCTTTACTCATGTTTCCTGTGTGTGGGGATTCTTAGATCTGTGAGTTTGAAAATTTCATCAAAGTTTGAACATTTCAACAACCTCTCAAAATTCTTTTCCTACCTTCATCCTTATCTCCTTCTGGGACTCCAATTGTATCTATATTTGGCTGATGCCTTTTTTTCCCCCAGAGTTTTGCTCCTTGTGTTTCATTTTGGATAACTTCTATTGTCAAGTCCACCAATCTTTTCTTTCTGCCATGTCTAATCTTATGTTAATCCCATCTAATATATTTTTCATCTCAGAAATATATTTTAATTTCTAGAATTTTGATTTAGCCACTTCCATATTTCTACTTAACATTCTCACGCTTTTCTCTAGCTTCTTTGACAAAAAAAAAGTTTGTAATTAACTGCTTTAATGTTCTTGTTTACTAACTTAATTACCTGTATAATTTCTGGGTCCATTTCAATTGATTTATTTTTCTCCTCATTATAAGTAATATTTTCCTGCTTCTTCATATGCTTGACAATTATTGATCACATGTTAGACATTATGAATTTTACTTTTCTACGTGCTGGATATCTGTATTTCTGTAAATATCCTTGAACTTTCTTCTGGGACACAATTAAGATACCTGGAACAGTTTGAATATTTTAGGATCTTGCATTCAAGCTTTGTTACATGGGATCAGGGCAGCATTTATTTTAGGGCTCTTATCCAATACTTCTGAGTATTTTAGCTGATGCTCCTAGAATTATGAGGTTTTTCATTCTGGATAATGAGAACAGAAATTATTCCTGGTCTTGTGTAATCTTCAATGAATGTTCTCTCCAGTCATTTTGGGTGGTTCTTTCTCTAACCTTGAATAGTTTCCTTATGAGCATGTGCTAATCATTACCCAGGTGAAGATTTAAGAGGACAACTCTGCAGATTTCCATAATATTCTCTCTATGTATAACACAGCAACGCCTATAAACAAGACTGACTGATTAGACTGTGACTACTTCTCTGTGCTCCTGTCTTGGTTTCCCAGAAATATTGACCTTAACCTTCAACTCCACAAGTCAATGTTTCCTGTTCTTGCTTTCAACTCAATGTCACTGGATTCTTTCAAATCAGTAACATCTCCAGTTTGTTTGTTTGTTTGAGACAGCATCTCACTCTGTCACCCAGGCTTGAGGGCAGTGGCATGATCTCGGCCCACTGAAGCCTCAACTTCTGGGGCTCAAGTGATCCTCCTCTACCTCCTGAGTTATCTGGGGCAACAGATGTGTGCCAGCATGGCTGGCTAATTTTTGAATTTTTTGTAGAGACAGGATTTCACCATGTTGCCCAGGTTGGTCTCAAACTCCTGAGCTCAAGCAGTCTGCCTATCTCAGCCTCCCAATGTGCTGAGCCACCATGCCCAGGCGTGAGCCACCATGCCCAGGCAACATCTTCATTTTCATTGAAAGTTTTTTATTCTTGCAAGGAAATTAGACATTTCTTATTTTCCCTGGATTTCTTGACAATTTTTCTTTGGATTTTGGACTTAGAAAAACATACAGATTTTCTAAGAAATGCCAAAATGGAATTCCCACACAATTTCACAGTTTCTCTTGCAACTATCCTTGGCCATATAAGTAAGTAAATGACTAGAAAGAAATTGTCCAACTTTATTTTTAAAATAAAGCGACTTTCTCTGACCTTTCTTTATGTTCCCCTTATTGCAAGTATGGGGCTGCTGAGTCATGGTACATAATGCTGGTGAGAATGAGAACAACACATTACAAATATCCAGGCCACAAGGTAGACAGAACGGAAGACCCTGAATGTTGCTTACTTTCTTTGCTTTATGTATGTACCTAAAGTTTTTTAGGAAGGCTTATATTTTTGTGTTTACTGATGACCTTTATAACAATCCCCCCTATTTTTTTAAATCTTACAATAGTTTTTGCAGTTGTATCATTCCTATTTTATCAAATCATGTACATTCTATTTTGTCCCTGTCAAATATATTAAATGTTTGTTTCCTGTCCAACCATCATAGTTTTCCCTGTTATCCTTTTGTTGACTGTAGTTCGTTATCTAATAGTCTCCTCAAAAACAGGCTCATGGGGAAAATATTCTTTCAATTCTAGAAATCTGTTTGCATCCTTTATTCTTGCTGACTGTGAGGTCTCTTAGGACTTCATTTTCTTTTTTGAATATTGGTAAGAGTTATTAATCTGTTATCTTTTGCATAGAACATTGAACTCAGCCCATTTTTGCTCCCTTATAAGTGAGTTCTTTCTGCCTGACTGTGCAAAGATTCTTTCTTTATTTGAAGGCAAATAACTATATCATGATATGTTATAGTGTCATTACTCTGGATCTGTTATTCCTGATACATGTTTTAATTGCAGAAAAAGTTTCTTCAGTTAAATCTTTAGATTTTTGTTACGTCCCATTATTTTGTTTTTCTTCTTTTGGAATGCTAATTTTGAGTATGTTTGATATCCTTCTATATCTATTATTTTTCTATTGTTCTTTAAAAATTTGTTTTATTTTATGTTTCTGATTTTTTGAGTGTCTATGCTCTATGTACCTTACTGTGTTTTCCACAAGGTTGATTCTTCTACGTCTTGATTGGAATAAAAGGAAAATATGTGCATTATTAGAAGCAGCGTACAAAGAGAGAGCAAAGGAAAGTAGCTCAGACCCAAGGAAGATAAAATTAAGTTAAGGATGATGGAGTATGGGAATGCAGCAGGAATCATGAGAATCCTAATTCGTAATGCTAATCTCTTCCTACCTTCTTGTCATAACCTTTGGAGTAACTCTGCCAACCTTCCCGGGGACCCACAAACAATGCTGAAATCTCAGGATTGTCTTTCTTTAAAGAGAATATGCCCAAGGAAAGGAACCATATAAGCTGAGATGTTAGGCCAAAATTACCATTATAATTTAGACTCACTTTCTTAGAGGTTGTAATAGAACGTGATAATTTTCAAAGTGAAAATGAAAAGGAGTAGGAGATCATATTTTGTTTTTGGATATACCTACCATTCTTTTTATCTTTAGGAATTATATAAGGATAGAACATTCCTTCAGGGAGAATGAGAAAGACAGTAATAAGAATGGAGTCTATACATGTAATTCATGTATACATATCTTCTTTAGAGATGAAAGAAGAAAATATTTATAGCATCATTAAGCTAAACCAAGGATATAATTTAAAACCCTCACACACTTATCGCTCAAGTGAGTCTGTTTATTGTTAGAGTGATGACCCAGGAGGCGGGGCCATGTGGACAGAGATTAAACCATGCACCACATTTCTTTACATAGCAGGGAACTAGGAGAACTCATATATCACTTCAAGTTATCTGAAAGTCGTTTGAGGTAAACCAGTGAAAATGGTTTTACATTTGAAATAATCAATATTGACATACTTATAATTGCCCATGATTCAGGGTATTTATAAATAATGGTTCTTATTATGCAATAAGATTGAGATGGCCGAAAGCAAAACCATTTCATCATAAGTGACATAAATTTCAACTAGTCTTTCCAAAAAAATCTTATATTTTTAACATGGATTTCAAAGTTCATCATTCCCAGTCTAAATATTTTCTGTTCTCTGAGAGCATTTCTGTATACAGTCCTTTATTGCTCCTTTGCTTCTTTATTTGTTTGACAAATATTCATTGAGGGCCTACTGTATGTAATGTTGTGGGGCCAAATTAAATAAAGGCCTTGTTCACATGAAATTTATATTCCATTGTGAGAGATAGAACAAGGAGCCAGCCAGCCAACCATCTGATGTCAGCTTTGTACTAAGAATAACAAGCCTGGATAGAAACAGAGCTATGGGAGAGGGGTTTTGTCTCAGATAACATGGTCAGAGAACATTTCTCTGAGGGAATGAGCAAAGTCTTAAATGAGAATAGCTGGGAAAGTGTGTTCCTGGCAGAGGGAACCCTAAGTTCAAATCCCTACATGTGGGAACATACTAGATACTCTGGGTATAGCCAGTAGGCTGCACAGGCTAAGAAAGCAAGTGCCATCAGAGAGTTGAAGAGGTTGAAGAAGGTCATATAAGAAGGTCATGGGTCATATAAGATCTTGCAGGCCATGACAAGTGCTGTGAATTTTATTCTATGGAGATAATGGATTTATATCTATAAAAAGACACTGAGAGGTTCTGAGCAGAAGAGTGACATGACATAATTCACATTCCAAGGACGGTAGAGATAAGAGGTGGTGACCATTGTTCAGATACAGGTCATGTTTTGAAGATTACAGACAATAGGATATACTGTTAGATTAAATGTATGAGAGAAAGAGAATAGTCAAGGACAATTCCAGTTTTCAGCCTAAGTGCATGGTTGAATTTGGGAACCATTCACTGAGAAGCAGAAGATGGAAGAAGGGGTTGGATGACAGAGCTTGAACGAGTTCAGTTATGACACGTTAAAGTGAGATACCTATTAGATACCAAGCAGGAGAGGTTGAGTAGACAGTTTGATGTCAAGGAATTCAGTGGAGGGTTCAAGGCTGGAGATAATAATCTGGGAATTTATTCATTTACAGGCTATCTAAAGCCATGGGATTAGACAAGGTCATGTGAGATGTGAGCTTAGATAAAAGAAGATAACGTACAAGGATTGAATCCTGAGATATGACAACACTTAGAGTTAGGGAGAAGAGGTGAGTCCCACATCAAAGACAGGAGAGGAAGAAAACCAGGAGGATGGCACCAGAGAAACTAAAGGAGAAAAAAGTTTTAAGAAGATCAGAGCAGCTTTTAAAAGTCTGAAGAGTTGAAAAGTGCGTAATTGCACTACGGTTATAAAAGATGGTATTATTAGACGAAGCTATGTGAACGTACATAGGAGCCCTCTGAACTATATTTGCAACTTCTGTGAGTCTAAAAGTATTTCAAAGCAGACATTAAAAGAATAGTTAAAAGCAGTTTTAAGAAAAGGAGCAAACAAATGCTGCTGAGAAGTCAGTGAAGAAGAGGACTTGGAGTTCAGTGTTTAATTTGGCAACATGGAGCTCATTCATTAATGACCTTGCTAAGGGCAATCTCATGGAGTAGTGAGAACAAATGTTTGATATGTGTTTTCAAGAGAATGGGAAATGAGCATGTCAAGATAGTGAATATAGACCATTTTTTGGAGGATTTTTACTATAAGAGAGAACAGATAAATATGCAGTACATAGAGGAGCAAATAGGGCCAGGGAGCATTTTAAAACATAGTTAAAAGTTTAAATTCCGGTTGCTTAAGTCTGTATATTTCACTAACCACTTTTTTTTTATTGTAATCTATTAAATCATTTAATTCTATATCAGCTGATAATGGAACTTTCTTTTGCCATTCATGAGTTTTCTTCTATTCCCTCTAAATTATCATTTAATTAGTTTCTATAAATTTAATTCCCTGGGTTTTATCCTGTTATCTATCACTTTTGAGGTAGTTTGCATCATTCAAAGTATTCATCTGGTGCTATCTTCCATGAGCTATTTTCTGTCCAAGGAAATATATAACTAACTCTTCTCAGCAATTTTAGAACTCCAAGAACATTCTCACCTTTGCATAGACATGAGATTCAGATTTGTGTGCTTGTGTGTGTGTTTAGCAGTTAATCAACAAAGTTCATTTAGGAGCCGTTGTGGAAGGAATATGCTCTGGGTGTTGTGAGGATACAGAAGGATGGAGCATTTGAAGGGCCATGTGAATTTCATGACTAAAGAAGCCTGAGCATTCTGGCTAGCTGTGGTTACGGTTCAGCTTAATGGGCTGACTCATTTCTGTGGCTGCTTTATAATTTTGTATCTCAAAAGGGCCACCGTTCCTAAATACCTCCTGTCTTCTTCAGCATTTCCTGCCAACACTTGTAACTAAAATCAAATAGTCATGGCACAGCCGTGCTTTTTAACTGACAGTGTGCACACCAATTACCTAAGTGTAGAGCGGGAAGATGCACAGAGACTTCCCCGTCTCTCAATTGCTTGTCAGAAAGATCCAGCAACAACAAAAGGCAAAACATCCTGTTTCACAAAGCACATTAAACAGAGCAAACAGCCTTCTAACTCAATGGTTTAATTACAATATAGGGCATTGTGGCAAACCATGCTTAGCCTTTCAAACCACTCGTGTGTTTCTCAATAAAAAGGAAAGCTCACCCAAAACCCTCACAAAGCTTCTCACACCCTGAGAAACCAATGGCGTCAGAGAACACTGTTCCGTTGGTTTTCTTCTTCAGTTCCCAAACTATCTCAGCTTAGGGGAGTTAACTCAAACGTGAGCAATTCACATACATTTTTTTTCCTCTGTCTTCTAGCCAGCCTGACTGTCTGTCCTAACTTCATGCATCCTACTCCCTTCGCTTTATTTAGAGTCTTTTGTGCAGGGAGCTTTAGGTAGAAGTTTTGAACTAATCATCTCATCAGTTCAAGCCTCATTAGCATCATCGGTCCAATCAAGGCCTCTATAAGTCATGATTTATTTTTCTTTTTCCCCTCCACAAGCAGTCACTCTAGAGTACTTAATATGTCTCCTAATATGTATACAAATTTTAAGAATATTTTGTGTATGTATGTGTTTTAAAAAAATTATTACAATAGCTTTTGGAGAACAGATGGTGTTTGTTTAACATGGATAAGTTCTTTAGTGGTGATTTGTAAGATTTTGGTTTCCCCATCACCCAAGCAGTGTATACTATACCAAATTTGTAGTCTTTTATCCCTCAGCCCCCTCCTACACTTCCCCACTGAGTCTCTAGAGTCCATTGTATCATACATATGCCTTTGCATCATCATAGCTTAGCTCCCATTTATGAGTGAGAACATATGATGTTTGGTTTTCTATTCCTGAGTTACTTCATTTGGAATAATGGTCTCCCAACTCCATCCAGGTTGCTGTAAATGCCATTATTTCATTCTTTTTTATGTCTGTGTAATATTCCATGGTATATATATGTGTGTGTGTGAATATATATATATGTATGTGTGTATGTGTGAATATATATTCTCTCACATTTTATATATATATATATTCTCTATATATATGTCACATTTTCTTTATCAACTTGTTGATTGTTGGGCATTTAGGCTGATTTCATATTTTTGCAATTGCAAATCATGTTGCTATAAACATACATGTGCAAGTGTCTTTTTCATATGACTTCTTTTCCTCTGGGTAGATACACAGTAGTGAGATTGCTGATCAAATAGTAGTTCTACCTTTAGTTCTTTAAGGAATTTCCATACTGTTTTCCATAGTGGTTGTACTAGTTTACATTTCCACCAGCAGTGTAAAAGTGTACCTTTTCACCACATTCACTCCAACACCTATTTTTTTTTTTATTTTTTAATTATGGCCATTCTTGTGGGAGTAAGGTGGTATCACATTGTGGTTTTGATTTGCATTTCCCTGATCATTAGTGATGGTGACCATTTTTTCATACATTTGTTGGTCACTTGTGTATCTTCTTTGGGAATTTTCTATTCATATCCTGAGCCCACTTTTTGACAGGATTATTTGGTTTTTCTCCCTGATTTGTTTGAGTTCCTTGTAGATTCTGGAAATTAGTCCTTTGTCAGATGCATAGTTTGTGAATATTTTCTCCCACTCTGTGGGTTGTCTGTTTACTAGGCTGATTATTTCTTTTGCTGTGCAGAGGCTTTTTAGTTTAATTAAGTCCCATCTATTTATCTTTGTTTTTGTTAAATTTGCTTTTGGGTTCTTGGTCATTAACTCTTTGCCCAAGCCAATGTCTACAAGAGTTTTTCCAATGTTATCTTCTAGAATTTTTAGGATTTCAGGTCTTAGATTTAAGTCTTTGATCCATCTTGGGTTGATTTTTATATAAAGTGAGAGACCAGATCCAATTTCATTCTCCTACATGTGGTTTGTCAGTTACCCCAGCACCATTTGTTGAATAGGGTATCCTTTCTCCACTTTATGTTTTTGTTTGCTTTGTCGAAAATCAATTGGCTATAAGTATTTGACTTTATTTCTGGGTTCTCTATTCTGTTCCATTGCTCTACATGCCTATTTTTATACCACTACCATGCTGTTTTGTTAACTACAGCCTTGTAGTATAGTTTGAAGTCAGATAATACGATGCCTCCAGATTTGTTCTTTTTGCATAGTCTTGCTTTGTCTATGCAGGCTCTTTTTTTGTTCCATATGAATTGTAGGATTGTTTTTTCTAGTTTTGTAAGAATGATAATGGTATTTTGATGAGAATTGCATTGAATTTATAGATTGGTTTTGGGAGTATGTTCATTTTCACAATATTGATTCTACCTATCCATGAGCATGGGATGTTTCCATTTGTGTTGCCTGTGATTTCTTTCAGCAGTGTTTTGTAGTTTTCCTTGTAGAGATTTTTCACCTCCTTGGTTAGGTGTATTCCTAAGTATTGTATTGTATTGTATTGTATTGTATTGTATTGTATTGTATTGTATTGTATTGTATTGTATTGCAGCTGTTGTAAAGGGGGTTGAGTTCTTGACTTGATTCTCAGCTTGGTCACTGTTGGTGTATAGCAGTGCTTCTGGTTTGTGTACATTGATTTTGTATGCTGAAACTTTACTGAATTCATTTATCATATCTAGGAGCTTTTTGGATGAGTCTTTAGGGTTTTTAGGTATAAGTTATATCATCAATGAACAGTGACAATCTGACTTCCTCTTTTTGTATCAGGGTAGTACTGGCTTCATAGAATGATTTGGGGGGATTCCCTTTTACTCTATCTTTTGGAATAGTTTTGGTAGAATTGGTACCAATTCTTCTTTGAGTGTCTGATAGAATTCAGCTGTGAATTCATCTGGTGCTGGACTCTTTTTTTGGCTGGCAATTTTTTCATTACTCTTTCAGTCTCTTGTTATTGGTGTGTTCAGAATTTCTGTCTCTTCTTGGTTTAATCTAGGAAGGTTGTATATTTCCAGGAATTTATCTATTTCCTCTAGGTTTTCTAGTTTGCGTGCATGAAGATGTTCATAGTAGCCTTGAATGATGCTTTATATTTCTGTGGTATCAGTTATAATATCTCCCATTTCATTTCTAATTGAGCTTATTTGGATCTTCTCTCTTCTTTTCTTGGTTAATCTTGCTAATGGTCTATCAATTTTGCTTATCTTTTCAAACAACCAGCTTTTTGCTTCATTTATCTTTTGCATTTTTTTGTTTCAATTTCATTTAGTTTTGCTCTTATCTTTGTTTTTTCTTTTCTTCCTCTGTGTTTGGGTTTGGTTTGTCCTTGTTTCTCTAGTTCCTTGTGAGCTTAGATTGTCTATTTGTGCTCTTCGAGATTCTTTGATGTAGGCACTAAATGCTATGAACTTTCCTCTGAACAGCACTTTTGCTGTATCCCAGAGGTTTCACTATTATCATTCATTTCCAAGAATTTTTTGATTTCCATCTTGATTTCATTGTTGAACCAAAGATCATTCTGGAGCAGATTATTTAATTTCCATGTATTTCTATAGTTTTGAGGGTTCCTTTTGGAGTTAATTTCCAATTTTATTTCCCTGTAGTCTAAGAGACTACTTGATTAATTTCAATTTTCTTAAATTTATTGAGACTTGTTTTGCAGCCTATCATATGGTCCATCTTGGAGAATGTTCCATGTGCTGATGAAAAGAATGTATATTCTGCAGTTGTTGAGTAGAATGTTCTGTAAATAATTGTTAAGCTAATCTGTTCTAGGGTATAGTTTAAATCAATTGTTTCTTTGTTGACTTTCTGTTTTGATGACCTGTCTAGTGCTGTCAGTGGAGTATTGAAGTCCCCCACTATTATTGTGTTGCCATCTATCTTATTTCTTAGGTGTAGTGGTAATTGCTTTATAAATTTGAGAGCTCTGGTGTTAGGTGCATATGTATTTAGGATTGTGATATCTTCCTGTTGGACTAATCCTTTTATCATTATTTAATGTCCCTCTTTGTCTTTTTTAACTGTTGCTGCTTTAAAATCTGTTTTGTCTGATGTAAGAATAGCTACCCCTGCTTGCTTTTGATTTCCATTTGCATAGAATGTATCTTTTCACCCCTTTACCTTAAGTTTATGTGAGTCCTTATTTGTTAGAAGAATCTCTTGAAGACAACAGATACTTGGTTGGTGGACTTTTATGCATTCTGCCATTCTGTATCTTTTAAGTGGGGCATTTAGGCAATTGACATTCAATGTAAATGGAGATGTGAGGTACTATTCTATTCATCATGCTCGTTGTTGGCTGAATACTGGTTTCCCCCATCCCCCACTTTTGTTATTGTTTTATAGGCCCTGTGACATTTATACTTTAAGGAGGTTCTATTTTGGTGTATGTTGAGGTTTTGTTTCAAGATTATAACTCCTTTTTGCATTTCTTGTAGTGCTGGCTTGATAAGGGCAAATTCTCTCAGCATTTGTTTGTCTGAAGAAGACTGTATCTCCCTTTCATTTATGAAGTTTAGTTTTACTGGATACAAAATTATTGGCTGATAATTATTTTGTTTAAGGAGGCTAAAGATAAGACCCTAATCCTTTCTGGTTTATAGGGTTTCTGCTGAGAAAACTGCTGTTAATCTGATAGATTTTCTTTTATAGTTTACCTGATGCTTTTGCCTCACAGCTCTTCAGATTCTTTCCTTTGTCTTGACTTTAGATAACCTGATGACTATGTGCCTAGGTGATGATCTTTTTGTGATGAATTTCCCAGATGTTCTTTAAGCTTCTTATATTTGGATGTCTGGATGTGTAGCAAGACGAGGGAAGTTTTGCTTGATTATTGCTGCAAATAAGTTTTCTGAACTTTTAAATTTCTCTTCTTCCTCAGGAACACCAATCATTCTTAGGTTTGGTTGTGTAACATAATCCCAAATTTCTTGGAGGCTTTGTTTATTTATTTATTTTTTATTCTTTACTCTTTGTCTTTGTCAGATGGGGTTAATTTGAAAGCCTTGTCTTTGAGCTCTGAAGTTCTTTCTTTTACTTGTGTGATTCTATTATTGAAACTTTCCAGTATATTTTGTATTTCTTTAAGTTTATTATTTCCAGCAGGTATGATTGTCTTTTCTTTATGATACCTATTTCTCAGGATATGGATTCACCATATCCTGTAACATTTTCTAAATTTCTTTAAGTTAGTTTTTACCTTTCTCTGGCACCTCCTTGAGTAGCTTAATAATCAACCTTCTGAATTCTTTGTCTGGCAATTCAGAGATTTCTTCTTGGTTTATATCCATTGCCAGGGAGCTAGTATGATCTTTTGGGGGTATTATAGAACCATGTTTTGTCATGTTACCATAAATACTTTTCTGGTTCCTTCTCATTTGGGTAGACTGTTTTAGTAGAAAGATTTGGAACTCAAGGGCTATTCAGATTCTTTCATCCCACGAGGTGATCACTTTTGTGCTACTCTCCCACTTCCCCTGGGGATGGGGCCTCCTGAGAGCCAGACTGCAGTGATTGCTATTTCCCTTCTGGGTCTAGCCATCCAGCTGGGCTACCAGGTCCTGGGCTGGTGCAGGGGAATGTCTGCAAAGAATCCAGTGATGTGATCTGTCTTCAGATCTTCCAGCCATGGATACCAGCACCTGCTCCAGTGGAGGTGGCAGGAAAGTAAAGTAGACTCTGTAGGAGTCCTTGATTATAGTTTTGTTTATTGCACTGGTTTTCTTGAATGCTGGTTATGCTAGCAATGAAGTTGTCATGTGGACAGACTCAAGACCTCTGGTTAGCCAGGGTGTTGCAGGCAGTGGAAGTAGCTGTTGTTTTCTCCTTCTTTGGAGCAGGGTTGTTCTGTTATGAATTGCTGTAATGGCTTGAGTTCGTTGGCCTCCAGCCAGGAGGTGGCACTTTCAAGAGAGCACTAGCTGGAGTAGTTGAAGGCTGATATAAGCTTGCCCTACCTTGGCCAGAAGAAGCACTCAAGTTTTGCAGGCAATGGATGGGGCCATAGAGCTTCCAAGACTTTATGTCTTTTGTCTTCAGCTACCAGGGTGGGTAGAGAAAAACCATCAGACTGGGGCAGGGTTAGTTGGGTCTGAATTCAGAATCTCCTTGGGCAGGGCTTGCCACAGTCACTGTTTGTGGCCAAGGATGGGAGGTGTTTCTCTAGCCAATAGAGTTATGTTCATAGTGGGATTGTGGTTGCCTCTGCTGCATCTTACAGGTCACCAGGGAAGTTGGGGGAAACCAGCAGTGACAGGCCTCACCTAGCTCCCACACAGCCAGCAAAGGCCAGTCTCACTCCTGCCATACCCCACCAACATCCCAAAGTTTATATCCAGGCAGTGGGTCATCGGGGGTGAGATCTTGCCCCAGGCTACAAACCTCCCCGCTGAGAAAGCAAACAGTCTCAGGCCTTGCCCCTTCCTGCATGCCTGCCTACACCATGCACTGTGGCTTCTGCACTTGTATCTGCACTTTCCATTTGCAGTACCCCTGCCCTCGATCTGCTTAGGTAAATTCAAGCTCAGTCAAAATTATTACAAAGTTCAGCTAGAATCTTCCTTCATCCTGTGGCCCCTCCCCAATTCCACTGGCTGCTGTTGCTGTCCCCAAGGACTACTGTGAGATAAAGCCAGGAATGGTTTCCCTGGGCTTGAGCTGGGGACCGGCAGTGCCTACAGGACTTATCCTGCTGCTGCTTCTACTTTTATATTTTGCCCAACTCAAAATCCATTTCAATTATAGGTAAGGTTAAATCCTGCTGTGATCTGGATTTGCAGGTTCCCCAGTGGGGATGTGTGTTCAGAGGCAGACGTTTCCCTTCTCACACTCGGGGAACTCACAATTTTTTGGCCGTCTCACAGAGTTTATAGCAGCAAACCACTTCTTTCCGTATACGTATATGTTAATATTGAGTGTCAACCTGATTGGATTCAAGGATCCAAAGTATTGATCCTGGGTGTGTCTGCGAGGGTGTTGCTAAAGGAGATTAACATTTGAGTCAGTGGGCTGGGAAAGGCAGACCCACCCTTAATCTGGATGAGCACCATCTAATCAGCTGCCAACATGGCTAGAATATAAAGTAGGCAGAAAAACGTGAAAAGACGAGACTGGCCTAGCCTCCCAGCCTACATCTTTCTCCCGTACTGGATGCTTCCTGCCCTCGAACATCGGACTCCATGTGGTTCAGTTTTGGGACTCAGACTGTCTTCCTTGATCCTCAGCTTGCAGATGGCCTATTGTGAGACCTTTTCATCATGTGAGTTAATACTTAATAAACTCCCTTTGATATCATATCTGTCTATCCTATTAGTTCTGTCCCTCTAGAGAACCCTACAATGTATGTGTGTTTATTTATTTTATTTTTTAACCTTCCAAAGTTTAATCAATCAACTCCTTAGAAGCAAAATCTAACAATTACTCCAAATACTCTAAAATTCAACAGAGTAAAATCTCAAATTACTTTCTCATCTTCCTAATTCTAACTTTAAAAGGAGTCCCTCCATGAAGTGTCTGTACTTTCACGAGGATGTCAGGGAGGACTCGTTGATTTTCACACTGGATAATGTTAAACTGCTCCAGTTTCAGAGACTCATGAAAAAGAGGATTCAGTATGTTAAAACGTTCACATCCCCAAGTTAAAAATGGATACTGAATAAGACAGCATCCATATTTCTGGAGAAAAATCAGTACACATGTCACTTCTGTTACAGAAATCCATTTACAGCATCTGTCCCGCTCCGTGGAAGCGACCGGTCTCAGGCATCTCCAGCCTCACCACCTCATTGCACACATGAGAGGCTTGGAAGGCTTTGAGCAGAAGCCAAGGTCCCATCAAGGGTCCAGACTTTCAGTGCCCCCTTTGTTTTCATTGCGTCTGGGCTGCTTTAGCTCTGAGGGACTGCCCTGAGCGTCTCTTACTAAATTCTTCTGCAGAAGGGGTGGAAATTACATTGATTGGTACAGACTTTGGTGGAGTGTCTGTCTCTAAGGGTATTAAGTTTGTTCTCTAGGGTGTTGTCTTGCTCCAGGCTTGCAATGTGTACAGAGTGACCCTCTGGGATGGGTGAGCTTTGGTGTTTTAACTACTGGGTGGCAGGATCTTCTCCTCTGAAGGCCTCAGCAAGGAGCTTTTGACAGCAGAATGATAGAGAGAGGGTCCCTGATGGCTGCTGGGGCTGGGGCCTGTCTGGCCTGAGGTGGGGTCGAGCAGGAGTTGCTGGGGTCTTGGGTTCTGCTGGCAGTTGTTCCCTCTACTGGTCTGGATCCTGGCAAAGACCCTCGGTGTTTCTGACTCTTGGTTTTCTTTGCTGTGTCAGGAGTTCTCATGCTCAAAACAGACTTCTCTTTTAAAAGAATTCCAAGTTCGCCTTTCTCAAATGTCACAAATGAGCAGTAACTGTCTGTGGAAGAAATGGCCAGGAAGGCACCATCGCTAGACCATGAAATGTCACTGGAGGTGTGGTAATGTATATTAGACACGTAGCCAAAAGGGAAGGACTCCTGGGTGTCCAGAAGCACAAAGTCCTCCTAAGCCACAGCAAATACCAGGCAGTAGGGCAGACCCATCTGCTCCACACCTGTTTCCACCACCGGCCTCAGTTCAAAGTAGACCAGACAGCTGCCAACAGCAAGAGTGACTTTTCTAGGACCCAGAAAAGATGAGCGATGGGCCTTTTAAGATTCTTCCTGGAGAAAACGTAAGTAATGTTCATTACATTTTCACCAGATTCCACACATCCAACTGGTGTGAGGAGCAAAGACCCATCGGGAGTGAAACTCAGTCTACGGAAGAACAACTTCACGCTGTCATCGTGAAACGCCCAGTAGCTTCTTGCCTCTCCTTCAGCCCCTATTCCAGATAGCATCTTTGAAACATTAAAAGCCATACGCATCTTCTGTATACTGTATACCCGCAACACCCTGTCACAGCTCAGAGTAGCAACATATTGACTTAAATGGTCCCAGTTTACTCCTTGGACATAACTTTTATGTTATGTTAATCGATATTTTTTGTCCTTTATTGATGATCCTATAAACATCAATTGTCCCATATGATGGCTGTGCTATCCACAGAGGCAGAGGCCATTAAATTCCCATCAGTTGCCCAGCAAATATCATACACATCTTCTAAGGGGCCCCGCAGAGTCTTCACAATCGTCCAGTTCTTCTTGTTCAGCTGGGCCTGGTCCTCATCCTGAAAAGTGATCTGTTCCAGGTCCTTGTTATCATTCACCTTCTACAACAGGATGACAGCATCATCTCCTGCCAATGCTAAAATTTCCCCAGTTGGAGAAAAGTGCAGGACATTGATGGATTTGGTATGATGAGCAAGATTGGACAAAAATTCCACGATGGCATTTCCATCTGGTCCCTTTTCTACCTTCCAGATCCTGACAGCGGAATGCACACCTGCAGACACCAGTCTGTGCGTCCTCCCAGCAGTCCCATGCTGGAAGTCGAGGCTGTACACAGGCTCTTTGTCGTGCCAGGCTATTTCACAAGTGATTACTCTCATCCTCCTGAGTCTTAAAGGGGCAAAACTTTTCTCTGACACCATTCTGCAGGGACCTGGATGGTCAGTGGTGCCGTCACCTCCTGTGCAGGGCTGTGCTGCTTCCTGCGCGTGCCGCAGGCCCTGACCCCACATGGACAGGACCCATGTTTTTATTTTTATTTCTGTTTTTTGAGACAGAGTGTTCTGTCCCCCAGGTTGGAGTGCAGTGGCACAATCTCAGCTCACTGCAACCTCTAGCTACTGGGCTCAAGCAGTCCTCCCACCACAGCCTCCAGAGTAGCTGGAACTACAGACAGGTACCACAATGCCCAGCTAATTTTTGTAGAGGCAGGGCCTTGCTATGTTGCCCAGGCGGTTCTCGAACTCCTGGACTCAAGCAATCCTCCAACCTCAGTCTGCCAAAGTGCTAGGATTACAGGTGTGAGCTATTGCAACCAGTCATGTATGTGTTTTTAATAGGCAATAAATGGGGTGCTATCAATTTCATTCTGTAACTTTATTTTTAAAACTCATCATTCAATTTTTAAGATCTTCCCTCATATGCATATTCATCCAGTAATTCATTGCTTCTAACTGCTTCATGGTACTCCACAATGTGTAGCCATCATATTTGATTTCTCTATTCCTTTAGTAGTGAGCACTTAGGTTGCCTCCAACTCTTGCTACAGTGACATATTCTCATATATATCTCTTTACAGCATATGGGTAGGTCTCATTTTATTGAATGTCACTTTATTGTACTTTGCAGATACTGTGTTTTTCTCAAATTGAAGGTTTGTGGCAACCCCGTGTCAAGTAAGTCTATCAGTGCCATTTTTTTCAACAGCATGTACTCACTTTGCATCTCTGTGTCACAGTTTCATAATTCTTGCAATATATCAGATGTTTTCATTATTATTATACCTGTTGTAGTGATCTGTGATCAGTAATCTTTGATATTGCCATTGTAATTGTTTTGGTGCCATGAACTGTGCCCATAGAAGGCAGCAAACTTAATCTATAAATACGCTTACTTCACCAACTGGATGTCCCCTCAACTCTCAGGGCTCCCCTCAGGGCTCCCTATTACCTGAGACACAATAATATTGAAATTAAGTCAATTTATAACCCTACAATAGTATCTCACTCTTCAAGTGAAAGGAAGAGTCACACACCTCTCACTTTAAATCAAAAGCTAGAAATGAATAAGCTTAATGAGGAAGGTATGTTGAAAGCTGAAATAAGCCAAAACTAGGCCTCTTGCACCAAACAGATAGCTCAGCAGTTAGCCAAACAGTTAGTTGTGAATTCAAAGGAAAAAATTCTTCAAGGAAATGAAAAGTGCTGCTTCAGTGAACACATGAAGAATAAGAAAGAGAAACAGTTTTATTGCTGATATGGAGAAAGTTTGAGTGGTCTGCATAGAAAATCAAACCAGCCACAACACTCCCCTAGAGTGGAGAAGTTAAATGTCTGTCTTCAAAGATTCAAACAACAGGCTGACTCACTTTTTAGGGGCGAATGAAGCTAGTGACTTTAAGTTGAACCCAATACCCACATACCATTCAAAAAATCCTAGGGCTCTTAAGCATTATGCTAAATCTACTCTGCTTCTGTTCCATAAATGGAAGAACAAAGCCTGGCTGACAGCATATCTGTTAGCACCATGGTTTAGTGAATATTTTAAGTCCACTGTTAAGACCTACTCTTCAGAAAAAAATATTACTTTCCATAGATTACTACTTATTGACAGTGTACCTGGTTGTCTGAGAGCTCTGATGGAGATGTACAAGGAGATTAATGTTTTTTTCATCACAGCATTCATTCTCCAGCCCATGCATCCAGGAGTAATTTCAACTTCCAAGTCTTATTCTTTAAGGAATACATTTCCTAAAGCTATAGCTGCCATAGATAGTGATTCATCTGCTGCATCTGGGAAAAGTAAATTGAAACCATTCTGGAAGGAATTCACCATTCTAGATGTTATTGAGAACATTCATGATTCATGAGAGAAGGTCAAAATATCAATATTAACAAGAATTTGGAAGAAGTTGATTCCAACCCTCATGGATAACTTTGAGGAATTCAAGATGTCAGTGGAGGAAGTAACTGCAAATATGGAAACAGCAAGAGAGCTCAAATTAGAAGTGGAGGTCAGGCACGGTGGCTCACTCCTGTAATTTCAGAACTTTGGGAGGCCGAGGCAGATGGATCACCTGAGGTCAGGAGTTTGAGACCAACCTGACCAACATAGTGAAACCCCATCTCTACTAAAAATGCAAAAATTAGCTGGGTGTGATGGGGGGCACCTGTAATCTCAGCTACCCAGGAGGCTGAGGCAGGAGAATCACTCGAACCTGGGAGGCAGAGGTTTGCAGTGAGCTGAGATCACGCCATTGCACTCCAGCTTGGGCAACAAGAGTAAAGCTTCGTCTCAAAAAAAAAAAAAAAAAAAAAAAAAAAAGAAGTGGAGCTGGAAAATGTAACTGAATTACTACAATCTCATGATAAAACTTTAATGAACAAAGAGTAGTTTCTTGAGGTGGAATCTATTCCTGATGAAGATGCTGTAAACATTGTTGAAATGACAACAAAGGATCTAGAATATCTCATAAACTTAGTTCATAAAGCAGTGACAAGATATGAGAAGACTGACTTCAATTTTAAAAGTATTGTAGGTAAAATGCTAACAAACAGTATTTCATGTTACAGAGAAATCATTCAGGAAATTGAGAGTCAATCCATGCAGCAAACTTCATTGTTGTCTTATTTTAAGGAATGGCTGCAGCCACCCTACAATTCTGCAGTCACCACCCTGAAGAGTCTGTATCCATCAACATCGAGGCAAGACCTACCATGAAAAAGATTATAACTTGTTAAAGTCGAGATTATTATTAGCATTTTTAGCAATAAAATATTTTTGTACAAAGTCTGTACCTTGTTTTCTAGACATAATGACATTACACACTTCATAGACTACAGTAGAGTATAAACAAAACTTTTATATGCACTGGGAAATAAAAAAAGTTGAGTGACTTGTTTTATTGCAATATTCACTTTATTGTGGGAGCCTGGAAGCAAACCCACAATATCTCCAAGGTATGCCTGTAAATCCAGAAATGGAAAGATTAGGTCATATGGTAAATGCACACATTTTTCATATTAATGTTTTTATTGAAGCGTGACATAACAAATACAAAAGAGTGTATATAGAGTAAGCATACAACAGCATAGAGTGTGATGAGTTTTCACAAAGTGAACACACTTAGGTGACAACTACCCAAGATGACAAGCTCCCATTCACACCCCGTGCAGTTTTAGCCACCTCTTCTCCCCCAGACAACCTCTACCCTACTCCTAATACACAGTTTTAATTTCTCTCAGAAAGTTGAAATGTTTTTAAAGCAAAGTAGAGTATTATATTTTTTAAACTTGGAGGAAAAAAAAGAAATTTTACACCAAGACCGTGAATATTTTTTTTCCTGTTTTCTTTTAGAAGTTTTATTGTTTGACCTTTTGCATTTTGGTCATGATTCATCTCAATTCAATTTTCAATGTGGTAATGAGGTCAGGTCACCATCCATCCTTGGCCTGACTGTTAGCCTGGTGTATTCACCTGGGCCCCTTCTTTGGCAGGTCTTGAATTCCTGTTTTCATCTTCTAAAACTGCTGAAAACTCTGACGATTATCAGAGGCTTTCTACTTCTGTTTTTTTAGCTTCATACACTCCCAATTCAGCAAATGTCCTGAAAGGAATTCCTGCTGTGTGTTTCAGGCTCTTCATGTCTCTTTTGGAAATTCTCTAGTTTCGCCATCTCCAGATTCTCAGCTTCTCCCACGACCCAGAATAGGTGAATGACCTTCCGGTAGAGGCTGCTAGCTGCAGCTCACCTCTCTCCAATTCTACACTCTTCAGTCTCAGTCCCTACAGTTCTCTTTGCCTCAACAGCACATCACTGCCTTCAAACAGGTTATTTCTGCCTTGAACTTGGCCTTTCTTCTTTTGCTGGACAAGAGTGCCATTCTGCACAGTTACTCCATATGGCCTGGCACAATACACTTTTCATGGTTTTTGATTTAACCCCCAAATGACTGGGAGAGGTGGGTGCAGTGTTCTTCTCTTTACAGAAGAGGGTTTTGAACACAGGCTTGTTTACATCCAAATCATACACTATTTTCACAAGACTATTTACGATTGCTATCAGGATGGCTCAACTGGAACCTGGCCTCTCCCTAAGTCATCAACTCCTCTTATGAGCTATAGCCTCACAATGTTGCTTGGTTTTAGCATCCCATCTCATGACCCTCAGTCACAAGGAAAGCCATTGCAGGTGACAGCTCTCCTGTGCTGGGTCTGCCTCTGAGAGCAACTTCTAATTTTCCCCTTTATTTCTTTCTTCATCTTGCTTCACTGAAGACAATTTGTTCACAGTTTTCTTAACATATTGGTATTACTTTTCTTTTTTTTTTTTTTTTTTTTTTTTTTTTTTTGAGATGGAGTCTTGCTCTGTCGCCCAGGTTGGAGTGCAGTGGCCGGATCTCAGCTCACTGCAAGCTCCGCCTCCCGGGTTCAGGCCATTCTCCTGCCTCAGCCTCCCGAGTAGCTGGGACTACAGGCGCCTGCCACCTCGCCCGGCTAATTTTTTTGTATTTTTTAGTAGAGACGGGGTTTCACCTTGTTAGCCAGGATGGTCTCGATCTCCTGACCTCGTGATCCGCCCGTCTCGGCCTCCCAAAGTGCTGGGATTACAGGCTTGAGCCACCGCGCCCGGCCTATTGGTATTACTTTTCTCACTTTATACTGACTTTGTGTGCAGCTGCCCCCAGGAAGGGAGATGATTACCATTGTTGCCTAGGAGAATCACAGTTATGTAGTTTACCAGTTTATTATAAAGAATATTACAAAGGATATAGGTTAAGAGATGCATAGGGTGAGGATAGTCTCTTTATCCCAATGGCCACTTAATATTATCTGACCTTGTGATTTTTGCAAATCTGATGGATGCAAAGTATTTCCTATTTTGCATTTTTATAACTGCTGTTTCTGTTGAACAGCTTATCAAATACTAACTAGTCACTCAGTTTTCCTCTCCATTCTTTCCTATTGGGTTTCCTGTATTTTATTTTTAAATTTGTATTAAAAAAAAATTTTTTTTGAGACAGAGAATTGCTTTCTTGCCCAAGGTGGGATATGGTGGTACGAACATGGCTTATTACAACCTCAACCTCCTAGGCTCAAGCAATCCTCCCACCTCAGCCTCCTGAGTAGCTGGAACCACAAGTGTATGTGCACCACCACATTCAGCTAATTTTTAATTTTTTTTACAGAGACAGGTTCTCACCCTGTCACCTAGGCTGGTCTCAAACTCCTGGGCTCAAGCAATCCTCCTGCCTTGGCCTCCTGAAGTGCTAGCATTACAGGCATGAGCCACCATGCCCAGACATCTTATTGATTTGTAGGGTTATGTGGATTTTCTAGTCATTAATACCTTATTGGGTTTAGATAAGGTGACTATATGCCAAATTTATGCCTATCGTCCTACCCTAAGTATTAAAAGGACCTTCTTTTACTCTCAAGCATGTTTTTAAGTTTAAATGTTATAAATATCTTTTCCTGGTCTCTGATTCTTCTCTTAATGTTTTCACTGGTGTTTTAATGCTATCAAATCCACTAAGTTTTTGCCTTATGGTTTGCACTTCTTAAGAAGTCTGTTTTCAATTCAGACTTGTGCTATTAGACATTTAGGTTTTTCTGGCCATTTGCATTTTCAGACAATGCTGTATTGAATATCCTTTTATATCTCTTTGTTCATATGTGTGAGATTTTCTCTAAGTTTTGTATCTGTGTGACTGAGACTACTATGTACTAAATAGTTCCCATCTCCTTTTCCTCTGTCCACACAATGGCTGGAATACATTCCACAGCCTCTCTTACAATTGTTAACTGGGTGCCATGTGACTGGCATCTGGTCAATAGAATGTGGGCAGAAGTGATACATGATGTGTCCAGTCCTGGCTCATGAAAACTTCCCATAGGGATCCCCCAGTGTTCTTTCTCCTGCCTTCTGGGTGGATACAGAAGATACAATGGAGGACTCAGAAACCCAGAAGGATGGTGGTGCCACCAGATGGAAACACCTTGGGACCTGGGATTACTAGATGGATCCCAGAATACTAAATTGGGAGTTATGTAAGTGCAGAATAAAATTCTGTTAAGTTGTTAATATTTTGATGTTGTTTGTTACAATAATATATTAGTTGATGATATGGCTTGGCTCTGTGTCCCCACTCAAATCTCATCTCAAATTGTAACCCCCAGGTATTAAGGTAGAGACCTGGTGGGAGGTGATTGGATCATGGAGGCAGTTTCCCCCATGCTGTTCTCATGATAGTGAGTAAGTTCTCATGAGATCCGATAGTCTGAAAATGTGTCACTTCCTCCATAGCTCTCTTTCTCTCCTGCTGCCATGTAAGATGTGCCTTGCTTTTCCTTCACCTTCTGCCATAATTGTAAGTTTCCTGAGGCCTCCCCAGTCATACAGAACTGTGAGTCCATTAAACATTTTTAAAATAAATTACCCTAATCTCAGGTCATTCTTTACAGCAGTGTGAAAATTGACTAATACAGTTGAAAAAAGCATGCAGAACTCGAAAACTATAAAATATTGTTGAGGAAACACTAAATACAAGAGAGAAACATTGCATTTCTGAAGTGCAAAATGATTTTAAGATTTCATTTATTCTCAAATTCATCTATAGCTTCAATGTAATCTTAGTCAAAATCCTATCAAACTTCGTTCTAAAAACTGACAAGTTGATTCTAAAATTTATATAGAAATATAAAGTGCTTAGAATTGCCAAAACAACTTTGAAAGAGAAGAACAACGTTGGAAGACTTATACTGGATGATTTTAAGGCTTTAGATACAATATTCAAAATACTATGATATTGGTATAAAAGAGACATATTTATCAATGGGACAGAATAGAGATTCTAGAAATAAATCCACACATATATAATCAATTAATTTTTAACAAAGATAGCAAGGCAATTCAGTGTAAAAGAAAAATCTTTTCAACAAATTGTGCTGAACAATAAGTCAAATGAAAAACATAAACTCTATCATTAACTCACACTACATACACAAATGAACTCTAAATGAATTATAATTGTAAAACTCAAAATTATAAAACTTCTGTAAGACAACATAGGAGAAAATATAGTGCAGTTTTGGATTGGCAAAGATTTATCAAATTCTATAGCAAAACAAGAACTATAAAATCTTAATATATAAATGGAATTTAACACACCATTTTTTAAAGGTTTGTTCTTCCATCAATATTCTTACAAAAATAAAAAAGCAAGACACAGATTGAGTGAAAACATTGGCGATATCTGACAAATAGCCTATATCTAGAATATGTCATAAATTCTTCCAATTTAATGACAACCTACTTTTTAAAACAGGCAAAAGATTTGAATGAATAGTTCATCAAAGAAGATATATAGATAGGAATAAGCACATAAAAAGATGCTCAACTTGATGAATCACTAGGGGAAATGCCAAGTAAAACCACAGTAATATTACTGTGGACATTCATTAGAGTGAATAAAATTCAAGATTTCATATCAAAATTTTGGTGAGGATACAGAGCAACTGGAACTCTCATATACTGCTGGTGGAAATGTAAAATGGTATTTAAAAAAGCAATTTCACAGTTTCTTTAAAATTTAAACATGCATATACACCACAGCACTATGTCCTAGTCCATTTTCCACTGCTATAATAGAATACCACAGACTGGGTAATTTACAAAGTAAAAAGGTTTATTTGGCTCATGGTTCTGGTGACTGGGAAGTCCAAGAACATGATGTCAGCATCTGGCAAGGGACTTTGCACTACATCATAACAGGGAGAAGTAATTTCATGATGAGAGAATGTGAGAGTGTATGAGACACAGAGAGAAATGAGTGCCAAACTTTATCCCTTTATCAGGAACCCACTCCTGAGATAATAATCCATTCATGAAGGCAAAGCCTCATAACCTCACTACCTGTTAACGACCCCACTTCCCAATATTCTTAGATTGACAATTAAATTTTAACAGTCCATTGTAATACAAAGAAACACCCTAAGGGATGTCCTGTATTACAGACATACTCCTTTTTACCTCCTTTGTGGAGTAGTAGTCAAATTTGCCCTTGGTAGTCAGAATCAACTACCCAAGCCAGCAAGTAACTCCCTTCTATAACTATGGATTCAGAGGCATGAAGAACCCAAAGTGGCCAGATTTCCAATTCAATGATATTATTGTTGTGTCTCCTCTTTGCTCCCTTTGAAAGTAGGATATCTAGCCCAGCAAGTCATAAGGTCATAGGAACAAGAAGCAAAAATTTACTAGTGCATCATGAGGGGTAATAGTGAACTAGGGGTAATAGTGAGTGGTGCCACTCCCATGTTCATCTCTTGATTCCTAGAACAATGAGCCCCGGCTATGGGGGAAACAGCACCACGTATTTGATGCCCATTCAAAGCATACAGAGTCTTCTAGAGAACATTGCCCCAGCTCTTTAAGGTATTGCCACCTAGCTGGTATTCTATTTGAGTCTTCCAAAGGCCATCCCACTGTTTTATCAAGCTACTAGCTGCTTCCAGATGGTAAGGGACATGGTAAGCCCAGTGAATTCCATGAGCATGAACCCATTGCTGCACTTCTTTTGCCATGAAATGAGTTCCTTGATCCAAAGCAGTGTGTGTGGAACACTATGCTAATGAATAAGGCATTCTGTAAGTCCATGTATGGTAGTTTTGACAGAAGCCTGTGTACAAGGAAGGCAAATCCATATTCAGGGTAAGTGTTTATTCCAGTAAAGAAAAAATGCTGCCCTTTCCATGATGGATGTGGTCCAATGTAATCAATCTGCCTCTAGGTAGTTGGCTAATCACTCCAGGAAATAGTGCCATATTGGGAAAACAGTGGTGGTCTCTGCTGCAGGCAGATTGTGCACTCATCAGTGGCCATAACCAGATTAGCTTTGTAAGTGAAGTCCATGTTGCTGAGCCCAGGCATAACCTCCATTCCTGTGACCATGGCTACTTTGTTCATGAGTTCCCTGGGCAATGAAAGGGTAGCTGGGGAAAGAAGCTGACTGGTACCCACAGTGAGAGGTGAAGCCAGCTGGACTTCCTGGGTGGAGTGGGAACTTTGAGAACCTTTCTGTCTAGCTAAAGGTTTGTAAACACACCAATCAGCACTCTGTAAAAATGCACCAATCAGTGCTCTGTGTTTAGCTAAAGGTTTGTAAATGCACCAATTAGCACTCTGTAAAAACGGACCAATCTGTGCTCTGTAAAATGGGCCAATCAGCAGGATGTGGGAGGAGCCAAATAAGGGAATAAAAGCTGGCCACGGAGCCAGTAGCTGCAACTGGCTTGGGTCCCCTTCCACAATGTGGAAGCTTTATTCTTTTGCTCTTTGCAATAAGTCTTGCTGCTGCTTACTCTTTGGGTCCGCACTACCTTTATGAGCTGTAACACTCACTACGAAGGTCTGCAGTTTCACTCCTGAAGCCAGTGAGACCACGAAGCCACTGGAAGGAACAAATGACTCCAGATGCGTCACCTTTAAGAGCTGTAACACTCACTGCGAAGGTCTGTGGCTTCACTCCCGAAGTCAGTGAGACCGCGAACCTACTGGAAGGAAGAAACACTGGACACATCTGAACATCTGAAGGAACAAACTCTGGACACACCATCTTTAACAACTGTAACACTCACCCCAAGGGTCTGTGGCTTCATTCTTGAAGTCAGCGATCCGATTGATTATTAAAATCCTCCTCTACTGAAGCCAGCCTTTGGTGAACATCCACATGCGACACAAATATCTCCACATCCTTTTGCCCATTTGAAGAAGTCTATCTGCTTGTGTCTTACCTAGATTTCCTTGTCACCAATTTTCCAATCATGTTCCTTCCAGGGCCCTGAACATCCAGCTAAACTATTGGCCACAGTCCATGAAATGGTATATAATCACATGACTGGCCATTTCTCTCTTCAAACAAAGTGAACAATCAGATGCATTTCCAGGATGAATTCCCTTCACCACTGCCTTTTAGTGTATGTAGTGCTGCAGCTGTTGACTTTCAGGTGGTGCCTGCATACAATGCAGAACCATCAGTAAACTAGGCCTCAGTCTTTTCTTTCTCTCTCAGCTGATTGTCAGAAACTTCCTCTTAGGCCACAGTTACAGGCTGGGAGAATGAAGGCAGTGGAGCAGGAGTAAAAACCATAGACCTTTTGGTCATTTCTTCATGTTACTTACTTGTGCCTTTAGGGCCTTCTCCGGACTGGTCTCACGTACACCACTTCCATGTGAGGATGGAGTGCTGCTGTGTATATTCAACTTTATGGCATTGTAGATCAGGTAACACCCAGTTCACAGTGGGCAGTTCAGGTTGCATGGTAACTGGATGGCCCATGGTTAAGCCTTCAGTCTCTACTAAGGCCCAGTACCAGGACAAGAGCTGATTCTCAAAGGAGAGTTAGTTATCCACAGAAGATGTCAGGACTTTGCTCCAAAATCCTAATGGTCTGTACCATGAGTCAACTATAGGGGCCTGCCAACTTCTCCAAAAAGTGTCCTTACTGCTGCTTCAAGCACCATGGATCTGCTGGATCAAGTGGCCCAAGTGTCAGAGTACGTGCAGCTTGGATTTATTGCAGAGACTTCTCTTGTTCTGAGTTTCATTTGAAACTAGTCCTGAACTCAGACTTCCTACCTCTAGAACTGTCAAAAAATTAATTTCTGTTGTTAAAGCCACAATCTATGGTATTTTGTTACAACAGGCTAGCCAACTAAGACTATAACCAACTGAAATTTATCTTAGGAATGTACCATTCGTTTAACATAAAAAAATTAATTAATGGTCTGTATTAATTAATGTATTAAACTACATCAACAGATTAAAGAACAAAAACCACAGTTATTGCAATAGATGAGGAAGAAAGAACTTGACAAAATTCAATATACCTATGTAATAAAAACATTCAACAACTGGGAATAGAAGAGAACATCCTCAACTTGATAAATCTGTAGAATACCCACAGCCAACTTTATGATTTAATGGTGAAAAATAATATGTTTTCCCTCTAATATCAGGAACAAAAGAAAAGTGTTCACTCTGTCACTTGTATTCAATATTGTACTGAAGGTTCTTGCCAGGGCAATTAAGCAAGAAAATAAAATTAAAAGCATACAAATTGGAAAGTAGTAAAACTATTTTTATTTGTAGATGATATGTTCATGTGTATAGGAGCATGTTTATAGGAAGTCTTATGAATACACTAAAGAACTGTTAGAACAAATAAATGAGTTTAGCAAAGTTACAGGATACAAGATTAATATACGAAAATCTGTATTTCTATACAGTAGCAATGAGTAAACTAAAAATGTAATTAAGGAAAAAATTCTATTTATAGTGATAAAAAAAGATGAAATAGTAAATTTAACAAGGAAATGCAAAACTTATACTCTGAAAACTATAAAATCTCATTGAAGAAAATTTTAAAATATGTAAATAAATGGAAAGACATCCCATGTTCATGGATTTGAAGAATTAATATTGTTAAGATTCAGTGCTCCCCCAAATAATCTATAGATTTAAGGCAGTCCTTATCAAAATTCCAGCTGCTTTTCTGACATGGATCAGTTGACAAGCTGATCCCAAAATTCATATGAAAATGTAGGAACCACGAATAACCAAAACAATCTTACAAAGAAAAAGTTGAAGGGCTTCTTCATTTTAAGTGTATGACAAAGCTACAGTAATCAAGACAGTATACTTCTAGCTTAAGGACAGATATATAGATAAATAGAATAGAGTGAAGGGTCTAAAAATACATTGGCCTTCAGCAGGCTGCCAAGACAATTCAAAGAGGAAAAATATTCTTTTCTACAAATCATGCTTTAGAGAATGGATATTCATATGTAAAAGAATGAAATTGGATACCTATTTCATACCATACACAATAATTAACTAAAACTCAATCAAAGACCTAAATGTAAGCACTAGAACTGTAAAACTCTTAAAGAAAACATAGGTGTATATCTTTGTGACCTTTGTATATCTTTGTGACCTTTGACTGACAATGGTTTCTTACCTATAACATGAAAGGCACAAGCAACCAAAAGACATATATAGATAAATTGGACTTCAAAACTAAAGTTTTGTGTTTCAAAGGACACTGCCAAGAAAATTTAAAAAAACAGCCCACAGAGATGGAGAAAATATTTGTAAATCATGTATCTTATAAGTATTTCTTATCCAGAAAGAACTAAATTAAAAAGTCCTAAATTCATCAATAAAAAGACAACCCAATTTTAAAATGAGCAAAGCATTCGAACAGATATTTTCTTCAGAGAAGATATATGAATGCCCAATAAGTACATGAAAAGTTATTCAGCATCATTAGTCATTAGGAAAATGCAAATCAAAACCACAACGAGACACCAATTCACACCCACGAAAATAGCTATAATCAAAGAAATGGAAAATAAGTGTTGAGGAGGTTGCGGAGAAATTGGAGCCCTTCATACACTGCTGACAGAAATCTAAAATGGTGCAGCCATTTTGAAAAACAGCTTGGCATTTCTTTAAAAAGTTGAACGTAGAGTTACCATATGACCTACTTCTAGGTATATATTCGAGAACTGAAGACATGTTCACACAAAAACTTGTGCACCGATATTCATAGCAGCACTATTCATACTAGCCAAAAAGTGGAAACATCCCAAATCAATTCAATGTCTAAAAACTGATGAATGTATAAACAAAATTTGATAATTTCATACAATGGGATATTATTCAGCCATTAAAAATGAATTATTGATACTTGCCACAATATGGATGAACCTTGAAAAAATTACACTAAGTAAAAGAAGCCAGACACATAAGGCCACATATTGTATGATTGTATTTATTTGAAATGTCCATAAGAGGCATATCCATAGTGACAGAAAGATAAGTGGTTTCCAGGGGCTTAGTGGAGGGGGAAATCAGGAGTGACTGCTAATGGATACGAGTTTTCTGTGAGGTGGTAAAAATGTTGTGGAATTAGATAATGATGATAATTGCATAAATTGAAAATATACTAAGAAACAGTCCCCACTCAATCAGACACTTTTAAAGAGTGAATTTTATGGTATGTGAACTATATCTCAAATTTTTTTTTTTTTTTTTTTTTTTTTTTGAGATGGAGTCTTGCCGTGTCACCTAGGCTGGAGTGTGGTGGCATGATCTCGGCTTGCTGCAACCTTCACCTCCCAGGTTCAAGCGATTCTCCTGCCTCAGCCTCTTGAGTCGCTTAGATTACAGGCATGCACCACCATGCCCAGCTAAGTTTTGCATTTTTAGTAGAGATGGGGTTTCACCATGTTGGTCAGGCTGGTCTCAAACTCGTGACCTCATGATCTGCCCACCTCAGCCTCCCAAAGTGTTGGGATTACAGGCATGAGCCACCGCACCTGGCCTCAATTTTTAAAATTGGAACTCTCTGCACTGGTATAACTACATAACAAGACTTAATAGGCTCATCCTGGAAGATGTGGGCAGAAGCTTGCTTTTTGACACTTTCTTGGTGCTTCTGTTATTCATCAGTTGGGTTTAGCTGCTCCTAGCATGTTCAAAGCCTCTATTCCACCTAGGTCGTTATTATCTCCTCCTTTCCCCTGTCTCTGAGAGGGGCTGTAAGACTCACGGCTGTGCCCCTGTGGCTTGGCATGTGATCAGCCACTTCTATGTCAACTCTCTTGCTTTCTGGAGCCAGTGTCTTATGAGTGTGCCCACAGTGATGATCAAAAGAAGAGAGAATATTCTTGATGTGGTGAGCTGATTTCCTGAGGAGTAGGATGGGACCCCTTCTAAGCCTGGTCAGTTGGCTATCCTGGAGGGAATTGAGTGAGTGCTACCCTTTTCTCATTTTTACCTGCACAGATACCATTTGGCCAAAGTGCTGCCACTCATCTCAGCCCCGGGTCCTCTGTGAATCTGGTCCACAGGAAACCTCTGGTACTGATGGGAATGTTCACACCCTCAGGTGTTGGTGTATGGAGAAGGACAGGGATCACTACAGGTCCCAGCCCACTGTGCAGATGCTTATCTTACATTTTGGCTTCTAGAAAAAGCAAAGGAATCTCTGAAATGAATAATTCTGCACATCCAGGTATTTTAAGCCTCTAAGAGAAGAGAAAATATCTTTATGCTTGGAAAATCAGAATTGGAGTAATATCCCGAATTCTTCCAAAAGTTTTCCCTTCAAAAACTACCCCAAAATGCAAATGAGAACAAAGATTCAGGATGCCATCAGAGCTTATAGATTTTATTTCCCACTGAAATTGATGTATTTATGAATTATAATTTTTCTCATTTTCTTATCCTGTCTTTTTCTTAACTAGACCTTCATCTTTTCTGTATTCTTTCTACTCAAATTTGTTTCTTCCTTTTTATCTCTAAACAAAGAAGAACTAAGTAATTTTAATTGCCTTGATACTGTTGTTGGCCTCTGGTCTCTTCAATTATTCAGCATTCTATTTTTGAAAGATGAATCAATGAAGTTAACTGAAGTCTCAGTGACTAACAATGCTTATCTTCCTTTCAAAGATGACATGAGAATCTACACCTAAATGAATAATGTTCACAGAAAAGCAAGTTACTTAGATGTTAAATGATCATTTAGGGAATACATGGTTACTTAAAACACCCTCATATATATTGAAATATTTAGGTGTTATCATGCCAATTCGGAAACCTTTATCATGAGGTTCTGCAAACATTTATAAGGCAAGCGTTTTTCAGAATATCTGTCTTGGCTGAACCAACAGACCAAAGGTCACTTTCTTAGTAAACAGTAAACATTTTATTCAATTTTTGTGAAAGATAATTAGGATACGTTTGAGATGGTAACATGCTATTCTTGCTGATTCAAGCATCGCTATTCTACTAAACTGGTGTAACAGTAGAGGTGAGAAAAATGCACTGTAAAAGTTATGTTTTTCAGATGTCATCAAATGAGAATAATGAGTTCAGTCACAGTGTCCTGTCGCCTCCAATTTTGCTTCTTCAAGCTAAAGGCCCTGTCTCTTTTTTAGCCAAAGCATTGTCATTTATTCACTTATTTTGCACATTTAAACAGCAGAGTAGAATTTCATGTTTGGCTTTTACAAACTCCTTAAATCATTGTTTTCAGCTTTAAAAATGAGTATATTAATACTGATGCAAAGGTTGAGGTGACAGTGTTTATAATATTTCTTGAGATCAGCAGATGAAAGGTAGACGTTGATGTTATAATAGTGTAGTATGGATTGTTATTGAAAGCTTCTGTGTTCTCAGAGTCAGGTTTAAAGAGATCTCAATCTCTTTCTTGTGGGCTTAGAATACTTTTAAAAATTGTCAAAAGAAAACCATTTCCTTCATTATTCAAAAAAATTGAAAGAGAAGAACTTCTGAATATTTATTCAGAAGTAGTTCAAAAAAAGACCTGGTTCTATTTTATTTTGCAGAGGATTAGAAATGTAGTTTAAACTACAAAAAAGGAGTTTTTCAATATTTCAGAAAGAATCATTGGTATATTGAAAGAGTAGATTTGAGGCTGGGTGCAATGGCTCACACCTGTAATCTCAGCACTTTGAGAGGCCAAGGCAAGTGGATCACCTGAGGTCAGGCATTTGAGACCAGCCTAGCCAACATGGTGAAACCCTGCTCTACTAAAAGTACAAAAACTTAGCCAGGTGTAGTGGCACACACCTGTAGTCCCCACTACATGGGAGGCTGAGGCACAAGAATCACTTGAACCCGGGAGAAGGAGGTTGCAGTGAACCGAGATTGCAACACTGCACTCCAGCCTGGGCGACAGAGTGAGACTCTGTCTCAAAAAAAAAAAAAAAAAAAAAAAAAAAAAAAGAAACAAAAAAAAAAAAACCACGTGGACTTGAGAAATGACAGCAAACTCAGAATTATTAATGGGAAAATAAAAATAGAAATATAATATGATGTTGAGTTTATATTTATGTAGAGCTTTAAAGATTACAAAGTGTTTTTATCTTAATTTAGTCTATCCTCACAGCATCTCTCTCGGAGCAAAACCTGTGTTTTATGTCTGAGGGAACTGATATTTGGGGAGGCTAAATCACTTGCCCCAGGTTGTATGGCTGGTATCTTGCTGATGTTGAACTTGAACCTGCATCTTCTGGGGCAATGATTGTTCTGTCCTTCAGAAAGGAAGATAGAACTTCTGGTTTGCCATTGGCTGATTTCAGGGAAATCAGAAGATAAGAAAGAAAGACAATATTTCTAGCAGTTTGCTTTAAAGTGGTCGATGAAAATACATTGGTCCACACTACTCTGGTCACCTGCCTCTTTTGCATAAATTTTGGCCAGGTAAAGACCTAACCCGAGAGGGAAGAAGAACCTGCTTTTAGACCTTCATCAGATGTTTTAAGTCACTTATAGGGAGTCATTCTGTTATTTCTTACCTCATGCTTTCTCTTTCTGTGGAGGTAAGTTTGTAGTGACATCTCATTCACAGAACATGGTAGTATACGGGAACAGAAAAGAAAGGAAGGGTGGGCAGTGGATGGTAAGTGTGAGCAGGTGTTGGAGAGACACCAAGCTCAGGCCACAGCTCAACTTCACAGGAAGTTGAAGAGCTACTTAGCCTTTCCTAAAACCCAACCTTTCTAAAACATTGACAATGAGGACAAGTAATTGGTGGGTTGAAAATGGAGAAATGGTCATGAGAGGGAAGAGGTAAAATAGGTTTGAACATTTTCTTATTTCTTTACTTGTCTCCAAAATTAACACTTCCACAAGCTAGGTGAATGGGGACCTTGTGCATGGTTACATTTACCATCTTACAGCTTTCCTCTGGGTTAGTGAATTTAACAATATGAATGAAAATAGATGACACAATTCTGAAGTTGATAATTTTTTTTTTTTTTTTTTTTAGTTAGCTTAAGTCACCAAAGGATGGGCTCTAAATAGGAAATGGAAGGGGTAAAGAAGCAGGTCATATTGAAAACAAAAAATAATTTAAAATTTCCCCAGAGGAAATACCCCTTTCTAGAGCATACTAAACTCTCAGTTGCCATATGTTGCTTGAAAAAAAAAAGTTACATACCATTTTCATAATACAAACTATAGAAAATGAGGTTATAGGAAATCTTTTTAGCTGAAGGAGATCTTCAGAAAGTGAGAAATCATCTGGGTGGGTGGAGGGGCTTTAGTTAGAGAAGTCTGAGAAACCCCAAATAAAAGGAATCAGCAGTTCCTAGAAGGAAACAGTTTGATAGGAAGAAGGGATTATCCCAACTAAAAGGCTAATGAAAACTGAGAGCTCGGGTGACTTCTGCTTGACAAGGAGATTGTCACTGTTGACAGGGTTGACTGGCAGGGTGGAAAAATGAGGGGGATAAAGCTTCACAGAAAGACTTCAGAGGAAACTTGACACCTTCAAAACCACAGGTGTGAAGGTAAGTGAAACCGGCAAGTAAAAGTTGGTGTTGTTTTTCAGGATCTGATGTTCTACATACTTTAGGTTCAACATTTAGGGGTTTAAGTGGACCACTGAGATAAGTTGGGACATGGGAGGTTAGGAACCGAGGAGTCAGAGGACTCTTTTCTGCCCCTGAAGAGACTCCATAGACTTTATTTTTAAATGTATTCCACAATACTCTCTAGAGCTCTAAGAAGACAGGCTAGCTTTTTTCTCTGCCAGCCCAACCTGTTTCAAATCACAGGCTTCAATGGGCTTTCTAACCTAGCTCTCAAAGGTGATTTATTGAGTGTCTGTTATGTCCAAGATGTTGAGCGTGATGTGTGTGTTAATATATAAACATGTTTGAACACTTGTTCCTTGCCTTCAAGGGTTTCATCTCAATGAAAAAATGGGATAGAATGAATTCTGCCTCAAGATGAATTATTCTCAAATAGAACTAACAGTAAAAAGTAAAACACAAAAAACACACATGCCGAATAAATAGTATTAACATTAAATGCCATAAAAATTCAGAGGTGGAGATGACAGGAATTGAAAAAGCCGTTTTTGGGAGAGGTGGAAGTTGAGTTACATCTTTAAGGCTGAATAGAATTCGACAGCCTGGGTGAGGGCTGGGGGAGGAGGGAATGTGAAGAAACGGGAAGAATGGGAGGATACTCCCCAAGGGGGTAAAGAAACCACTGGAGTAAGGGGAACAGGGGATTAAATTTAATAACCCTAAGATGCACCCCCTGGGAAAACAAACAGTGGAATTTGTAACAATTATTTTTGTTTGGCTCTTGAAGCTGAGCATTTGGGTCTGTTGAGGATATAAACAGTTCAGTGTTTTAAATGGGAAGAGAACGACTTGAAGTGAATAGCAGAATGGGCTCTGGGGACACTGGACCTAGGGCTGCACCCTGGCTCTACCATTTGTGAGTGGTGTGATCTCCACTGAGTTCACGTTTTCATGCCTCAGGCTCCAAATTTTTAATTTGGGATAATATTAGTATCATAATAGTATCTAATTCATAGGGTAGCTGTGAAAGTATTTACTATGCTTATAGTGCTGGGCACATAGAAGGAGCTCAATACATCTTTATTATTTTTATATTAATATAAATAACATTAATAACAATAATAATGGTAATAAAATCTCAAAGCCAAGTAAGCATCATGAAATTTTTCATGTGCCCATGAGCACAGGGGAGATCTTCAGAACCTACTATTTTCTGATCTCCAAGAAAGATGGAGAAAAGAAAATTATAGCATTTTTCTTTCGTTTTTTCTTCCTTCTTCTTTTTTTTTTCTCGAATAAAGAGATGAAGAAAATGCAAGACAGTCCATGTCACTCTTGGCTGTTCTCTGCTACTCACCCCAGGTCCAGGGGTCTGTGAGTGGTCGTGAGGACCCCACCCACAGGCTTCTGCTTGGGTCCTTATCATCGTGGCCTCTCCTGCTACCCAGTGAGAGTTCACTGTTCTTGCAAGGGATATGGCTCCCGAGTCAAGTAGAAAGGGAGCGCGACACTTTCCTTCTCCATTATTCTATGGGCAGGTTTAACATCCAGTGCCTCCTATTTATAATTAACATGAAGCTGTTTATTTCTTGCTTCTCATTTTAGCAGGGTAAGCATGTCGAGGCAAGCCACTTTCTAGTAGATTGTGAGAAGATAGACCTCAGCATGAGCCTGACTGTGGGTCTGATGTGGAGAGAAGAGAGTCAAAAGGAAATATTCTGTGGCTTTCTATATGACTGAAAGGCAGCGAGGCTGTTGTTTGCTGTAGCAGCTGATTGAAAAAGAGTGACATTCTGTCCAGTGAACGTTAATAGGCCCAAGTGGAAGTGTGGTGATCGAAGCTGAGTCATAACTTGAGAGGAAACCAGTCTTACCCATGTTTTTTGTTCTTTAGTGGAGACCCTTAGTAAGCTCTTCGAAGACAGTGGCTTTCTACAAAAGGAGAGCTATAGTAACCGTTGGCCGCAGCAAGAGGCTCTTCTCACTCTTGTGTTGGAACACGAACCAATTATGAGAAGCCTGGGTTTGACTTGCTTTTGGTGTGGTTAATGTTGGTGGGAAGGTTACTTATAGGTCTCTTTATTTATTAATACATTTGGTCGTAGATGGGCCTACAGGATTTTCAATTGCTGTGACTCTGTTGGTCTGGCTAGCTTTTTCCAGGCTAACAATGTAAACACCCCCAGCACTCCTGAGGGACAGTCTCACAAAGCCCCTCTCTGTCTGACCTGTGGCTATATGTAAGCATTCTCTTGATGGTTCTTGGAATGTGAGACTTGGTGACATGACCTAAGACTTGGTTGTTTTTGTGATTTATCCAGGACACTTGACTAGGCAACAGGAATGCAGACCATCTCTGTCTCAGTCTAGTACCTGCAGCTTTAGCCCAGGTTTAGTCTTTGGGGTATGACTGGTAATCTGAAAATTTGGGAGAGAGTCCACTGTCTGTGCAAGAGCAAATCTTCAATTTGGACTGATTCCACTACGAAGGAAATTGAATTTTTATGGGAGCTAAAATAAACAATCCTTAGCACCCCCTCCATTCTAAAATACATTAAATAGCCCTCATATTTTCATCTTAGAACAAGTCTGGCCTCATTGTTTCTGTCACTCAAACACTTGTTAATGTTATTTATCTAATTTTCAGATATTCTCAGATCAAAATTGTCCATGCCCAGTTATCTTTCTCATGCAAAGAAATTGTGATCAGTGTTCGGTTTCAATCAGTTTACTGAAGGAAGGGTCATTTACAACACCTGTAGCCACTTTTCTCTTAGGGACTTAGTTAAAAAATCAGATGCAGGGTGTGAAATGAGACCTAAGTAATTCTTTCCAAGTTCCTTTGAGGAGCTCTCTGCTAGTAATCTCTCAGCCCAGAAATCAACACCTGCCTTTCACAAACGAACCTCCATCCAGTGTGGAATTCCAGCAAGTACACAGGTAGTTACTTCTAGGAATATTGCCCTTGCACATCTCTCCTCTTGCCAGGCACTAAACTAAATTCTCAAAGAGAAACACTGGGAAACAATATGTTCTGTGCTGCCTTCACATTTTACCACCATGAGAGGCAGTTACATAAGCCGGCTTCCAGAGATTTGCCGAGTGCTCTTTTTAAACAAAGTGGCTGCTGATGGATCATTCTTTACATAAAACAGACACTTGTTTCAGCAATCAAAGTCCATGTCAACAGCAAAATCCAACTAGTGTTCTACTTTTATATTTGTCTATAGAGTATAGATCTCTATACACTTCAGGAGAAAAACCTGTGTCAATAATGGATTGGGTTCCACAGTTTACTTTAGTTTCTCATTATCTACATCAACTCAGAACTGGCAAGAAGACCCATGGTGAAGCCTAAAGGCTTTGAAAGGGGCTACTATGAGCATTATGGTTTCTGTCCCATACTCAGGAAGTACCCCCAACCAGGAATCTCTCAAGACCAAGGCGTGATGAGTGCAGTTTTACTGCTGCCTCTGCTCATGAATAAGACCTGTGTGGTAAATCATTTCCCAGGTAGAGTTTGTTCTTCCTCCTTAAGTAAAAATAGTCTTTTAAAAAAAAATCCTTTCTCAGAGTAGTAAACAACTCCCTGAAGTATGCGTCATCTAGATAACCTCTACAAAAGACATTCTCTGCTTGATTCCATATGGGTTCTGACATAAAAGTGCATCAAAGTTAGAAAAATCTGCTCAAGTTTTACCAGCAAATATTCTTAGCCAGAGGAGCTGACGTGGGGGTGAATGGAAAGGAAGCAGAAAGTCAAGTGCAAGATCAGTTACAAGAATACCACTTAGAATTTTTGGTTTTCTCTCACGCCTGGTCAATATATTTTTTACGTGTCAGTGGGTCGGGCCCATCATTAAGCTGTTGTCTCATAGCATCAAGCCCATCCTCCTCCACTCTGCTCTGTGATGCTGGGCATCTGCAAAACACAATTATTTCTGTGTTGCTGATAATTCCCTGTTAGGCTCTGCCAACAGGGGATGCTAGAGAAAGACTGCAAGTCTGGGAAAAGAGAAAGTTTATTTTCCTCCCTACTACCTCTGACTCCAGTTTTGCTACCTATTTCTTTCACTATCACCCATGAACACTTCTTCACCCAAGCAGTGGCATTTTACTTCAGTAACAGCTGTTTATACTAGTTTGCATTTTTTTTTTCTTGACACAGGATCTCATTCTGTCGCCCAGGCTGGAGTGCAGTGGTGTGATCATGGCTTACTGCAGCCTTGACCTCCTGGGCTCAGGTGATCCTCCCACTTCAGCCCCCCAAGTAGCTAGGACCACAGGTGTACACCACCATACCCAACTAATTTTTGTATTTTTTTGTAGAGATGGGTTTTTGCTGTGTTGCCCAGGCTAGTGTCGAACTCCCGGGTTCAAGTGATCTGCTTGCCTTCGCCTGCCAAAGTGCTGGGATTACAGGCATAAGCCGTCATGCCCAGCCCAGTTTACAATTTTTCCAATACATGCAAAACCAGTCTCATGGTACACCCCTTAGATGCACTGTCTTAGCTGGCAGTATCCCCTTTTTGGAAGTTTGGGCCAACCCTGTGGCCCCATACTGGGCTTAGGTACATCAGCACAAGCCACCAGCTGCCACATCCCCTGGGGGATCTGAGTCTATCCCCCTACCCAAGTCTGAAGCACCAGCAACTTCACAGCAGTGCGCTCTCCTCAGACATCTGAATGCAGCATTCATTGGGATCTATTTTGATGGTTCCTATCTCATCCCTTTGTTCCCCAGCCCTGCAAATGGTAAATGTGTCCTATTTCCATAATAACTTATTGTTCTCTTTTTGCATGTTCAGTCATTCAGTACCTAGTAAGTACTTCTTTATATTCTTTATATTAAATTATCTCCATTGGTATAATTTGTCTCTTGTGTGGACCTGGATTGATAAAATAGGAGTCTTTTCCTTGACCTCACAGCTTTCACTTGGACATTGACTAGTTCTTTCAAGGTATAGCTGAAGTCAACATGATGCTCTTTGGATGGGAATTTCTTGTTCCTATTTATTCCCTGGGCCTAAAAGACCAGGGTCGATTATGAATTCTTACTCTGGGTTCTAGAAAGATGTTGGCAGCTTACTTAATACCTGAGTTAGCTGTTGCATAAGATGAAACAGGAAAAGGTCTTCCCTTTTTAATTGATAAGAAAGACTTAAAGAGGCTCCGTTTTCTCATTCTAAGTCTCTCTGGAAAACTAAGATGTCAGAGGGCACTTTTCACTCCAGGCATCAGATGTTATGAAAATAATAGATCTGAAAGATTTGTAGCATGAGGCAAGGGAAAAAGGTTGATGGGTTTAAGTGACATAATTGAAGTTCTCAACATTAGAAACCCCTTTTGTAAGCTGGGACACTTAAGGCTTGGCAAATATGCATGCCTGTTAGCCGTCTGCATCACAACTGACTGTGTATCTATATTGAAGGATTGAATGAATCATAGACATATGATCGCTGAATGGAAAAAAAAATGTGTTGTGCCCAGCACTCTTTTCCATAAAGAAAGCGTCATTGGGAAATGCAAACATGTGGAAACAGACCACAAAAATGCAGCAAATTAGTCCTTATTATCCACTCATCCATGCAGGAAAGTTTTAAAAGGTAGTAAAGTCTTAGGTTCTTAAAATTGGCACTTTGGCCTTACTGTTTTTAAAGTAAAATATATGGTGCTGGAAAACCACCGTGCATCTAAGCATTTCGTTTAGCTTTTAACTACTTTTCAATTCAATAGGCATTTCGAGTCATGCTGTCACCTGTTCCCAAGCTTTCCGCTGCAGGTTACCATCCCAAACTACCTCATTAAAATAAATGAAAACAAATAGGATTATCCAAGTGAAATGTTACTAATGCTATTATGAAGTAAGAATGTTTTGGCGCCATTCAATAAAGCTGCAACTCTAAGCTGTAAATGTAACGCATGGAAATTCAGATGACATCTCAACTCATTAGATCTTCTGTTCCATATTTGTGCTTGTGCTTGGAATAGTTGATAATGTAATTCTGTACAGTCACAGTATCATAAGGGTACTTGTTTTTTTCTAACGAACAATGATGCAATTCTATGATTCCACTATCCTTGTTTGTCAGGTGTCCCGTGTATTGTAATTTCTGAGCACAGTGGATAACCCTGTAATTTAAATATGGATATGCCCACACCGAAAAGTCAAACCTACATACCTTTCAAAACAATTTTTCTCAAATTGCTTTCTAATTTTTCAGTGTTTGTTAGAGGAGGAGTTGTGCTAAAAATCTTAATGAACCATGTGTATCCTTTTCTAGAATTTTTTTAACCATAAGTATGTTGGAAGTTTATTATTTTTTATGAGTTCAAGTCTGAGAGAGAGACAGAGGGAGAGAGAGAAAAGGCATGGACTGAAAGGCAAGATGATGTACTATCAGGAAAAAAAAGGACAGGAACTTATTTGCCTGACTCAGGGGCACCCAAATACAACACAGGTGATACCAAGTGTGAAGTGATTCTTACTGAATGAGCTGATACCAAATGTGAAGTGATTCTTAAACTATAATCTAAAAGTTCAGTATATAACCCAGCATGCTACTGTGTGCTGTGACACGATGCACAACTGTACGCCTACAACTCCCCAGCTGGCCATTCTTCATCCAGATGAACAGGAAACTGAGAATCAAAGAGACCAATGTGGTCACATGTACACAGCACATCTGATGCTGGGGAAGCATCAGCTTTTTAAGCATAGGTCTCATCCCCAAGAGTGACAGAGACCCTAAAGAGTGAACAGAAAAATCATGGTTTCTGAGAACTCAGAACATATGCTATAGCCATGGTAGGGAAAAGTATATTGTCAGTGTAGAAAACTCCCATTTAGGTCCAATTGACATCTGGGAAATAAAGCTAAATTTTATGAATCTTTCTTTAAGCCATTTGTTTCTTTTACATGACATGCAATGGTGTTTCTGCCTTTCCAGTGCTGAGAGAGCTCACCTTCCTCTCCATTGGATCTGCCTCCGTTGGATGTGTCTTAAAGTTTTCATCACTATCACTTGTAACACGAGTAGTGCAAACCAAGAGGCTTAGATGAAAATGGAAAAGCATAGGGTAACAAGCATTCCCTTAACTAGCACTTACTAGCTGTGTGACATTAGGTAAATTACTTATCTTTGAGGCTTGATTTTTCCATCTTAAAAATGTGTATATAATACCAATCTTATAGAGTTGCTGGGATGATGCTGAAATGAAATTATATTTATGATACATGAGGCCTAGTGCTTGGTATATTCCTAGGTGCTCAGAAAATGTTAATTTCCCACCCACTCCCTTTACTTTTTCGTTATACTTCCAGGTGTCTTACCAGCTTTGAAACATCTTGACCTCAAAATGATAGAACCAAGTAACATGCATAGGAAATGTAGTTTATAGCTATCTTGTCACGATGTTAGCTCAAGTCATGGTAGAATGGGTTGTTCTGGAAAGTGTTGGCGTTGTGAAGGCTACGAGGAGATCAAGAATACATCTTTTTACCTGAGAAAGGCACTCCAGTTTCTTTCCATAGGTCAGAACCCCAAACTGAAAGAACTTAAAGATGTTGGAGCATGGTGGGAAGGAAAAGAATGATGTGATTCTGGAACAAATACGTCATACTGTCTGGGCCAAGACAGAATGTACCAATTCACGCTAAGCCAGGTCTGGATCTCTGAGGGCAACTTTGAAAATTACAGTGCTCCTAAGGTCTTTAGAATTAATATGAAGTCTTTGGTATTATACGTCTGTGGGTAGAGTGGCTATATATCCTGATTTTCCCAGTATGGTGCTGATTTATGTGTGTTATCTAAGCACAATTATTAATGATGCCTCTTTTGTTCTCCAAAGTATCACAGTTTGAATGACACGTTATATGGTTTTCAATGCCACTGGGTAGTAGTTGGAAGCTCTAAGCCTCCAAGCGGAAGTCACTAATCAAAAGAATCTACATTGGCTCCAGTCAGTAACTCTGCTACTATTAGTTGTGCTCCTAGTATCATTTTTAAAAAACACACATTTTCAACAAGCTCATCCCCATCCCTGAATGACACCTGAATGTGAAGTGAAGAATGAATGGGGCCAGCTAAATCAATGAATGATTTTAGATTTTTGATAATCTACTTCTTTGGGGGCCATATTTTACATATCTGACTCATTCATTTTCTCACTTTCTGTCAAACTTTACATTTTCTCCATATACTTCTGAACTCTCCATTCAATTGATTTATCTTTTTGTGCTTAAACACTTACATGTATTCAATTACTATGGCCTTATAATGTCATGCTATCTGGTAGGATGTGTTTTCACCTCACTGATAAGATGTGTTTTCTCCTCACCCAATGTTATTCTGATTGTTTTAAAACTGCTTAACTATACTTGCAAATTTATATATAATTTTTTTCTTTACTGGAATATTGAGGAAACAGGCCCTTACTTAAACTTTGCGAAATAGGAATATCAAAGCCCTACAAAATTTCCTTCTACCAGTTCAATCTGTTCCATCTTAGGATCTCAGGTTTAACTGCACTCCTGTCTTTGATTTTTCATATGTTTATACATGTTATGGATGAGAGATGAGATGTGCTTGTCTTTGGTGACAAGTGTTATGAAATAAAATTTCCTCCTAATTCAGAGCAGACTATTAACGTGAAAGTACAATCAAGACATTCATGGAAACCCAATGACAAAAGCATTCCAAGAACTGCAGAGGAGCACTCCCCTCGTCTTTTCATTCTACACCCATTAGAACAAAATCTACTTTGGCACACGCTAGGGAGAATCAAGGTAGAATGATTAGTTTGAATGTACCAGGCTATAAAGGATTTCTACCCCCCTTTAAGTCAGTACAAACTGAGCTACTAAATACATATGAAAATTAATGGTATTTATAGCCGTTGTTATGGCCATGGTGTTTGTACAAAAGCTTTCTCATTAATGGAGAAGGGAGGGTTTATGTTTAACAAGTCCATGCTAGTTGTTTTCCAACATCTTTGATATCCTTCATAAATTGCTAAAGTATCAGCGATAAGCTGACAATGGGACTGTTGGGGTGCTGAGTCATGGCCAGAGTCAGAACATCTCCTAAGTCCCTAGGAGTTTTCGTGCTCAGCTTTCCAAGTTGAATTGCTTGGGTAGGATGGTACTCTTTAAGAAGAGATCTACCTATCTGTGGATTTCCCTGTGAAATATGCTAATCTCAATATAAATAAATGGGCTTGGATGGAATACACATGTGGTCTAAAAGTCTGCAGATGCAGGTTGAATGTACATATGATGGTAATCAAAGCATGTATGTAAATATGCCTTTCCTTTATCACCATGAGTACAATACTAGCTAGGACATAGACAGTTTTTAGGAAAGAGAGAAGTATTCCTATTGGGGCTATTGGCACAAAATAAAAAATACTCATTATCCACCTTGGTCTGCTCTGAATCCCCGTATTTCCATCAAAACAGGAATCTTACCACTCCACTTACCATGAACCTCAACCTCCTAAAATCAATCAATCATCAATCAGTCAAACGATAAAATGGAGGAAGTTGAAGACCTTTTCCTTTAATCCTTGACCTCATCTCCAGAAGGAAGAGTAAGAATCTGTTATAGTGGCCTAAAGTCTCTACCCAGCAAGTCAACTAATACCCAAAACCCTCATCTTTACATTACTTCCCTCCACCTTATTCCCATGTTTCTTATCTCCAGAGTAGACCTGCCTGCCTCTGTGTGGAGCCCTCAGTGATTCTTCCTCCAATCTCTTTTTCGCTAAGTGAGGTCTGGAAGGCCCAGGATGACTTTCATGATCTCTCTTTTCTGTGTCCCATTTATGGTGCACATTTTAAACATCGACCAAAATATGTTGAGCACCTACTGTATGTCAGGCTCTGCTCTGGATACTTAAGGCACATCATCAAACAACACAAAATTCCTTACCATTGTGGGGCTAACCTTCTAGCTGCTTCTCAGTAGTCTCTGCCCTCCATAGGGAACGGGTTGAGGAATTCTAAGCTTCAAGTTAGTGTTCTTCTAACAAATGCAGGTTTTATCTCTCAGTCTAAGATCGTAATTGAGGAATAGTTGGAATTCAGGCATATGAACTAAATTACTTTCTCTTCTACTTTAAGAAAACTATGTCCAAGATAACATGAGTTGGTTTTCAGTTTTATCATTTTATTATAGTATTTATCCGTGCTCTTCCCCATAGTTGTTTTGGACATTAGCCATCATCGTGGGAACCATGTCTTTTCTACTTTGCATGGATTATTGGTGATAGCTGCTATGAAACTTGGATTCTAATCTCTCTGCAAGAATTACAGAAAAACAGGAGTTGCAAGATTATATGATAGATTCATTACATATAAAAAAACTAAATTTAATCTTCTTGTACTCAATTTTCACCCTAATGCCATGCATTTGGGAAGAGTGAAAGTTATTTGAGTAAAAATATCTTTATTTTATCTTTCCTCTCAAAGGACAGTTTAATTCAGTTGACAGTTATTTTCCTTGGCACTTTACTCTCTCAATCAACATTTCATATTAATTTCTTAATATAGATCCAATTCCCACTTGATATTCAGATTTCTCCAATTATTCAACAATGTCTTTATAATTGCCTTACCTGCAAAGTGGCAGTTAGATATTGAGGCTTGAGGGTTTCTTTTAGGCAGGAAGAGAGCAGGAGCACTTTATGGCTAGATGCTGTGTGTGTCCTTTTGCCTTGTATCCAGAAACATGTACTGTCTGGTTGGCATACTTTTAAAGATACTAATACTGGCCAGGCCAATGGGTTTAGGTAACTATCAGCCCAACTCCTGTAAGATTAGAGGGGAATATTTTTAAAGTATTTTTTTTCTGAATATGTAAGTAATGTGTGTTTATTTCAAGAATAAAAATATGTACTATGAAGAAACTGAAAATTATCCACACTCCCACCCTCTAAATTTTCACACGCAATGTGCAGTTTCATAGTCAACTTTTTTCAGTTAGCTTGAACTAATGACCTGTTTAAATGCACTTGTGCTATGGAACAAACAGGAAACAAAGAACCTCCTTGGCAATGGTTTTATGATCATGAGGTAGCAGTGGCCCAAAGAAGCTAAGCAATATGGATATCAAATATGGAACCAAAAAAAATGTAGCTCAATATTAGGCTGAAACCAAAATCAGTGTCACTGACAGATAATCTGTATACTTAAATTGCAGGAAACCAAATAACCCCATACCGCAAGCCAATATGTTCAGATACCCAGAGGGTCATTCTTTGGCCATGGAATTGAAATCCATAGACATACTGCAGAAGATTTCTGTGGGCAAAGCTGATGTCCTAGTAACGTCTGTTTTGAAAATATTCCAGGCCTGAATCAGCTGTGTCCTGCTGGGGTCATAGAACTGTAGGCTTCTCTGCGCCCATGAGCGGAAGTCTCTCCAGAGCCTCTAGAGTATTTTTCTTAACTCATGTAAATTCATTTGGGAAATTGATAATTCCATAGACTAATAAAGAAGATAGGTTTAGATCAGGTGCAGTGGCTCACATGTGTAATCCCAGCACTTTGGGAGGCCGAGGCAGGCAGATCACATGGTCAGGAGATTGAGACCATCCTGGCTAACACGGTGAAACCATGTCTCTACTGAAAAATATAAAAAATTAGTTGGGTGTGGTGGCATGCACCTATAGTCCCAGCTACTTGGGAGGCTGAGGCAGGAGAATCGCTTGAACTGGGAGATGGAGGTTGCAGTGAGCCAAGATCATGCCACTGCATTCCAACCTGGGCAACAGAGCAAGACTCCGTCTCAAAAAAAGAAAAGATAGATTTAAATGCATGTTATATTTTTTTACTATAAAATGTAAAGTGATTTCTCCTGACAACGAAAGACGTTATTGGCTTTTGCAGGTGTATTTGGGAAGCCATGTGCCAAGCACCAGTGCTGCAAAAATGAACTGTTCTATTTTCTTTGTGTTTGCCCTGGCTACTGAGATTTATTTTGAGAAGATGGAAAAAGTGTGGGGCCCACTTTTTGTGGTGCTTGTGGGCCTATGGTGTGGTGTGATGCCTCTTCGTGGATACAAGTCTCCAGTGAAGATTTGGTACATGTGCTTGAGCCCATTGTGAGGCAATCCCTGACTAATGGTTCAGGGGAAGCTTTTTGATCCCCTCCGAGCGAGGAAGGGTTGGATTCAATGCACAAAAGGACATCGGTCATGCTTCTCTGGCTTTCTGATAGAACATCAACCACTCCACCCACTCTGCAGATCTCCAAAACAACATTCAATGCATACCCTCTAGGCCCTCCTTGCTATTGCTGGAGTTTACTGGAGAGGTTTTAGATTGCTTAGCGTGAGAAACACTCTGTGTATTCTGCTACTCCATAAGTCTTAAGATCTATCCTTGTATCAAGTTTTGGTTTTCCCCTGGAAGACTCTTTGTGAAGTACTCTAGCAGTGGGGAGGCCCATAAAGGGCTGCCCACTGCTGCTCTGAAAAGTTGTGCCTTTGATTTTAACACCTGAGGAAGGGAAAAGTAGAGGATAGCAAACTGCTGTGGATTTGTTGTAATGTTGTCAAGGATATTGTCTACAGGACACAGAGTGTAAGGTTCTACTTCAACATCTTTTTCGGTTGAGAGCCAGGATAAATAAAAGGGCTTTTCTTAAGAAGGTGGCAGACTTTCTCCTTTCTGATAAGTAGAGTGTGTTAGTAATATAAGCTGCTATAACGAAGGTATCCCACAATTCAGTGGCTTAAACACGATGGAAGTGTATTTTCATTTTGTGTAATACTGTATAGAGAGGTGATCCAGAGCTGGCATGAGTTCTGTCATTCTGAATACTCAGCTTCTGTGCATTCAAAGTGATTGGTCCAAAGCAAGGACCAAAGGAAACTGGAAGGGACTTCCATTATTTCCACTTACTTCCCACTAGCCAGATATTAGCCTCATGGCCATCCTGTCTACGTAGGAGGATGAGAAATGCTTGATTTAAAGGAGAAAAGGAGAATAGATATTGGAGGACAGCTAGAGTCTGTGCTGGAATCTTCCCCTCTGGCCATCTAAGTATCCACGTGCACCCTTCTTCCCACATGTAAGACGTTCTCCATCAGGCTTAAAGTTCAAAATCCACAGAATGTACAATCGTCTTCGTCAGGTCTACATCTAACTCCTATGATCTGGTGACCTAGAAAATAAGAGACAAGTTATCTTCAACCCCACTTTCCACCCAAAATACCACAATAAACAAAGCTTTATGATCATTTTATTGTGGATAACCACAATAAAAACTATTCAAAAAAGTGAAAAATGATGAACATACAGCAGCCACTGGTACAGAGCAGTTGTCAAGCCCCACTGGGCAGGAATTGCAGACTCTCTGCTCTGGCAGTGCAGGCTCCTTGGTTAGATCCCGACTCTGGGAGCAACTCCCTTGGGCATCTATTGTTCTCCCTGGCCCTTTAGAAAGAGTTTCCTTGTCTTTTATTCTTCATGGCCACACATGAAGTGGGCAGAACCTATTGCCTGCTGGTGAAGGTTTAGGAGGCTGGGAATTACTTTAGGCTTCAGATAGCCACAAAGTTTTGCAGGCCAGGCTTATGGTTTCTTTGGCAATACAATTCCCTTAAAACCTAAGAGACTTAAAATCCCGTTGCTTTCCGTCAGTTCCAGATGCCAGTAACCACTGCTGGAGTTCTCATCTATCAATAAATCATCAGCCACGAGATTCTGTTCTTTCATTTCCTGGTCTCCATGCTCAACATACCTCTTTCTCTCACATTGCCAGAGACTCCCTAGAAGTCATCAGAAACAATAGGTTTGAGTGAGAAGGCAACACCCTTAATCTTTACCTTAGGAGTGGCCTATTGTGTAGTAGAGAGCACATAGTATTAGGTTTAGAGATGACTTGAGGTTACAATTTCATCTTTCAGTGTATTTAGTGGTATAAAAGCAGTAATTTTTTTTCAAACCTATGAATTACCAGATTTTCATTCAACTTCCATGCAGACTTCAGACAAGAGAGAGCCTTTCTGAGAAGAGATCTGCTTGCAAACTTCTATCACCTGAGTTAACCACTCTCCTAAGGCTTTGCTAAACTTGGCAATTACCAGTCATCTGTCACTGGTAGTAGTTTTGCCAAATGTTTACCATGACATGACAACTATCAGTATCTTTACAGATTTCAGTATCTTTGTCCTCAGTGCCTGTTGCCTGATATTAAGGCACTGTCATCTATTTTAGGGTTTCTGTTTTTCCTAGAGGATTCCACTTCTAGATACCAGCTTTTATATTGGTAGAGTACGGTCTAAGCTGAAAAAACAAAATATCCCAAACTACAGTAGCTTCAGCTAAGGAATAGCCCAAAGGTCAGCAGCCCAGGGCCAGTAGAGAGATTCTGCTATCCTTACCACACAGCCTCTCTGGGTTCCAAATACCTGCCCCAGCTCGTACCATCACACCTGCATCTCAGCACATCCATTACACTAAAAGGTATGGCCTGTGAGTTGCACCTATCAATTCCACTCATATCCTGTTGGCCAGAAGTTAACTGCATGACTAGGCTTAGCTGTAAGGAAAATTTGAAACATCATTTCTAGAAAGGAGTAGGCCTTGGTGAACAGCTGCATTTTCCACTATAGAATCAAATAATCTTGTTTTTCTTTTGTCCTGGGAAATCAGGAAGCTCAAAGTCAAATTTGTTACATTCATGTACATATATGTACACATTAGTGCTTGGGAATAATGCTATCAAGAAATGGGAATGCAGATACCTCTTCAGATCTCAATTTCAGTTCTTTTGGATACATTCTTAGAAGTGGGTTTCCTGCATCATGTGGTAGTTCTATTTGCAGTTTTTTGAGAAACCTCCAAACTGTTTTCCATAGTGGATGCACCAATTTACACTCTTATCAACAGTGTACAAGGGTTCCAATTTCTCACATCCTCAAAGACACATGATGTTTCATTTTTTTATAAGAGCCATCCTAGTAGATGTGAGGTGATATTTCACTGTGGTTTTGATTTGCATTTCCCTGATGATTAGTGATTTCAGCAACTTTTCATATACTTTTTGGCCATTTCATGTCTTCCTTGAATAAATGTCTATTCAGGTCCTTAGCCCATTTCTAAATTATGTTATTTGGGTTTTTTTTTTTTCTATCGAGTTACAAGTATTCCTTATATATTTGGGATATTAACCCCTTATGACACACATGGTTTGCAAATATTTTCTCCATTCTGTAGGCTGCCGTCTCCGTCTGTTGATTGTTTTGTTTTGTTTTGTTTGCTTCAGAAGCTTTTTATTTGATAGTTTAATATTGTCCCACCTGTCTATTTTTGCTTTTGTTGCTTGTGCTTTTAGTATCATGTGCAAGAAATCATTGCCAAGACAAATGTCATGAACCCTTCTCCTATGATTTATTCTAGAAGTTTTACACTTTCAGGTTTTATGTTTAAATCTGTAACCCATTTTGTTTTGATTTTTGTGAATGGTACAAGATAAGTGTCCCTTTTATTCCCTTCCTTCCTTCCTTCCTTTCTTCCTTTCTTTCTTTCTTTCTTTCTTTGTTTCTTTGTTTCTTTCTTTCTTTCTTTCTTTCTTTCTTTCTTTCTTTCTTTCTTTCTCTTTCTTTCTTTCTTTCTTTCTTTCTTTCTTTCTTTCTTTCTTTCTTTCTTTCTTTCTTTCTTTCTTTCTTTCTTTCTTTCTTTCTTTCTTTCTTTCTTTCTTTCTTTCTTTCTTTCTTTCTTTCTTTCTTTCTTTCTTTCTTTCTTTCTTTCTTTCTTCCGACAGAGTCTCACTCTGTCACTTGGCTGGAGTGCAGTGGCATAATCTCGGTTCACTGCAACCTCTGCCTTCTGGGTTCAAGCAATTCTCCTGCCTCAGCCTCCCAAGTAGCTGGGACTACAGGCATGCACCACCACACCCAGCTAATTTTTGTATTTTTAGTAGAGACAGGGTTTCACCATGTTGGCCAGGATGGTCTCGATCTCTTGACCTCATGATCTGCCTGCCTAAGCCTCCCAAAGTGCTGGGATTACTTCCATTCCCTATTGTGTGTTTTTAGCCCCTTTGCTGAAGATCAGTTGACCATAAATGCATGGGTTTATTTCTGGAATTTCTATTCTGTTCCATTGGTTCACATGTCTGTTTTTATGCCAGTACCATACTGTTTTAATTAATGTAATTGTGTAATAGAGTTTGAAATCAGGGAGTGTGATACCTCCAGTCTTGTTCTTCTTTTTCAAGACTGCTGTGGCTATTTGGGGTCTTTTGTAGTTCCATATGAATATTAGGATTGTTTTTTATGTTTCTACATTTAAAATATTTTCCATATATTTTCCCTTTCCATAGTCTTAATTTTCTATTTTGATTTTATTAAACTCTTTATATACTTGTATTTTATTGTAAGCTGACACAAGGCCTTTTCAGGAAGAGCTGTGATATAAACAAATGGTTAATGTGACTATGAATAATGAGAATTCTAACATAGAACACTCCCAAGGAACATTAAGCTTTGATTTCCCATCTATGCTGGAAAATGTTAGTCATCTCAAATATACCAAGCTTGAATTCCATTTAATTTGCAGTGTGCCTAACATATTGCTTGATATTTTACCATTAGCGGGTTTCTCTCTTGGCTAAAGGTTTGTGCCATTCTAAACTGTAAATATTCTTGGGAGGAGTAATCACTTATATTATCATCAGTCATCTCTGCTGTAGTGAGAATTAGCTAAATGGTTGAGTTTCATGGTAATAACTGCTAAGAAGGGTGGGTCTGAGGAAATGTGACACAAGACCAATAAGTATTCATTCTGGGCAGGGCAAAAGTGCAGAAAAGGTGTCGCGTGGATCACTACAGAAGGCAGCGTGGCATCTGGATGGCTTCTGAGGTGTGGTGGAGATGGGGGGAGGGCTTGATGATCTTTCAATTTTATTTTGCACTTATTTGTGCCAAGCCTTGTTCAAGGACTTTATACAAATATATTACCTTACTTAAACCAGCCCTGTCAGTAAGACAGGAGAAGACAGACCATGTGCCACAAAATGGAATGCAATTGCTAACACTGTCTTGCACTAGTTTACCAAGGGGTTTCGTAGACCTTGTCTCACCTGATCCTTTAGTAACCCTATTGGATAGGTTGAGTAAACAAGAGGAAATGAGACCCAGGGAGGCCAGGAAATGTATAGGTGATAGAGCTGGGACTCTAGCCAAGTCCTCCCCCAAGACTCATTTAACTGCACCATGACCATGCCCCCTAATTCCACATCATTTCACATAGAGTTGGCATCACATCTTAAAACAAAGTTAAAGATGTTTTTAAGTGGGGAAATGGGAAGACTTTTAGATGAATAATGGAATAAAATGTTTGGCATGAAAACACCATAATTCGTTACTCCAAAAGCTGAAGAAGAAATTTCTCATGGGTGGCTGAGGTATCAGGTTCCTGGGTAGACCAGCCCCTCCACTGTGCTCATTCTCTCCATCCTGGAGACATTGTATTTACTCTTTCTTCAGCCTCTAAACATTTCTAGATCTTACCCATTCTACATGAAGGAAAAACCCTCCAAGTTTTGACCCCTCATCACTCTCCATTCTATTGTCTTCAAATTTCTCAACAAAAGGCACAGTTCTCCTCACCTCTTTCTCATTCCTCTGAAAACATATCTTTGCTTCTAACACCTGCTGTCAGTAAAGTTGTTGATTACCCCCAATACAAAATTCAATGGACTCCTCTTAGTCCCTTCCCTTCTTGACCTTCCTAGGTCACATTTGACCTGACTGGTCACTCCCTCCCCCCTCCTTTATCTTCTCTGGCAGTACCTTCTCTTGGTTCATCTTCTACCTCTCTGAACATTCTCTCCCAGAATCCTCACTGAATCAGTTTCTCTGTCCACCTCTCAAATGTTGGGATGCCTGAGTGTTTTCCTGCTGCATTCCTATTCTTTTCTCACTTTCTGCTCTAACTAGACGCCGATGTCCACCTCCATGTCCATCTTCCTCTCCATCTCCATCTCATATCTCAGTTCTCCAAGCTCCTGAAGAAGCATCTTATATCTTATTACAAACTTAAATTCATTACTTCTGAAGTTGAACTTCTTACATTTCCTCCTATTCAGTTTTGCAATTTCTTCCACATTGCCTGTGCTGGCTGGTAACCCATTCACCTAGTGTCCCAAAGGAGAAGCAGGACTCCTTCTTCCCTCACCCCACATTCAATCATCCTTCAAGCCTCGCTGGTTGTGCCCTTTAGCCATCTCTTGGATCCACTCTCTCCTCTCCATCCTCCGCACTATTCCTTAAGTTCAGGCTATCCTTGGCTTCTGCCTGGAGAGTGGCACTAGATTTCCAACTGGTCTCATTGCCTCCAGATTCATTTCTCTTCCATCCAAACAGTCCATCAAATGGGTCTCACTAAAATACAGGTCCAGTTCTTAAAACCCTCAACAACTCCCCACAGGCTACCAAATGAAGTCCAAATTTTTCCCATAGTAAAATCTTCAAGAGTTACATTTTAGTGTTCTACCTCCCCGGCCTGATTTCCTGCTATTTCTTCATCCACTGGTCCTTCCTTCCAATGCCCTCTCCCAATTCCTTTGGTATGCTTTTCTCCTCTCCAAACTCTGTAATTCTGTATAATCCTTGCTATCTATTCACCAGATTTTCCTGATTGCTCATAAGGGAGGTCTATTTCATGTACATTAAGACTATAGAGAAAGGAACAGCTATATCTTCCTAGAGAAATCTGTACAGAAGAGGGGAATGCTTGTGCTGAGGCTTGAAAGAGGAGGAAACGCTGGCTCCATGAAGCCTTCATCGACCCTCGAGGATTGGTAAAGCCTACCTCTTTCCTATGTGCTGCCTTTGTACATTTACTTGTTTGTTTCTCTTGGTGGACTATGAGCTCTTTGAGTGTAGGGATTAGGTTGTAGCCCTTGTAGTAGCCCCAGTGCCAAGTACAGTGCCAGTGCTTTGTAGACCTCAATAAACTTCTTAGATTGGACTGAATCAGAGTAGCCCAAGGCCTCTGAGCTCATTAATGGCAAATGGTTGGTTTAAAAGAAGTGGCACTCCATGCTCAGGTCTGGAATCTTGACCTCATTAGCACTCTGTTCCAACCTAACCTGCCAACTGGCTCTGACCTTTCAAATGTTAACACTATACACCAGCACGTGTGAGATAGTATGTGCACACCAAGTATCAACATCTCATATGGATATGTAGTATATGGAAACTCAACTCGTCTCACTCACCAAATTTATGGCCCTTTTAAACCTCCCGGGTTAGTTTTGAATCAAACCCAGATTTTCTAGTGTTTGAGTTCATTTTCTTTTGGCAAACACATCTTCCTGTTGTTAAGAAGAAAGCCTTTACAAATATTATTTAAAATTTTAACTAGTTTCTTGAACATCAGCTAGTTCTTATAATACAGGATTTTAATGGTATGAGTGTAAATGAATAAAAAACACATGGATTAATATCTCCTCAGAATCTTCAGGCTGTTTAAAAATTTGCAAGAGACAATTGAGGAAAATATAGTTTAGGTTCTGTCAGATTCCAAATGCAGAATATTTTAAGATATGCCGTGATTTCAAAGTATGACTTTGCAAGCCTGTTGGAGTATCACAATATTGGAGTATCATTAACATTAGTATAAGTGAACTATTTAGTAACTGGAGTTATCATGAGTGACCACAAGGCTCTACTTAAGCAAAACAACTGCCACCACATAGTGCAGTAGACCTCTGGTTTCAGAGTTTCTAAGTCTGATCCAAACTGGTAACAAAGAGAAGCTTTCTCTCAAGTTCAGCACAGCATCCCTTCGGAGGTTGGTGCTCTTCATGTTTTTTCTTTATCAAGGAGAGTGGGAGTATTAGATACAGGGAGGCGTGGGACGCTTGAGTGAAAGGAAAGCAATGCAGGGGTCCTACCTGCCTCTGTAATGGAAACTCTTCATCATTATGAAACTACTGCCTCGTTTAGCACACGACGAATATGGGCTGGGAAGATCAGGGTGATTGCAGGTCAAGATGACCTAGTAGGATTAGCTAGTTTGTATAAACACGTTCCAAGTCCAGCTATGTTTCAGTTAAGCTGCGCACAGACAAATACCAAAGTGGCCTAGCCCTGGTTCAGTGTCACAAACTGTTTGTTTATACAAGAGATCCCTAGAAGTCCACTAATTTAGGAGACAGCCATCTTAGGGAATTCATGAGACCCTCTCTGTAGTGGTTATTTTAAAACCAGATTAAACCAGGCCCTTGAGAAAGCAGTGTAGAGAGTGATCCCATATTGCATCTTGGTGTAAGCAGAACAGTGAGTCTTTTGAAAGAACTTCCCTATCACAAATGTCTATTGATTTCATTTGTTCTACAGGGATGTGAACCATTTGGTGTGCTGGGTTGTGGCTCACACATTGAGATAAGAATGAAGCCTATGTAGGTCACTCTTCTGTGTCTAACATGCTTCTCTTCTTGCCTGTTGAGAAAGAGCTGTAGCCTTCCTGGGGTTCAAGCAGACACTCAAAAAGCTCCTTTTGCATTTCAATATATCTAATAGAGCCTACACATGGAAGCTACCTTGTATATTGTTCAATAAACATTTATGGAGTACTTCCTGTGGGCCAGAGACTGGGTTAGGGATTGGTTACATAGATAGTGGATGCAGATAGGAAAAAAAAAAGTTAGATCTTCAGTAAAGTTATAACCTGAGTCTGGAGACAAAGAGGATGGAAGAAACAGATATGTAAAGAAACCATAAACATATAATAAGCCCTGAGACAAAATCAAGGACAAAGTCCTAGGAAAGTAAAAACTTTACAGGAAAGGAAGCAACTCACTTTTTCTGGGGACATCAAGAAAGCCCTCCCAGGGAAGATGATTTTGAGATAGGTTTTAAAGGATGGGTTGGAATTTGATAGTTGATGAAAGTCAATGATACCAGTGGAAGAACAGATCCACAGGGAGGTCAAGAGGAAAAGGAAAAGGAGCTTATCCAAAATGCCTCAATGGGGTTGACTTTTGATTGGTACTCTTTGTACTTCCTATTTAAAGAATGGTTTGGTTTCTGTCTTTTTGTTTCTGCAATGCCCTGTTTCCCATTTGTCACTTTGATTTTTCTCTTGTATTTCGTCTCCTTTTGCAGTCTTGATTCAGTCCAGTTCAGCATTTATTGACATCTTATATTTTTGGTGCTGCATCAACCCTATGGGAAATACAAGAGAAGGAAAACCCTGTCTCAGCCTTCTGAGAGCATACAGTTCTTAAAACTTCTTAAATACAGGTCCGGTTCTTAAAACCCTCAACAACTCCCCACAGGCTACCAAATGAAGTCCAAATTTTTCCCATAGTAAAATCTTCAAGAGTTACATTTTAGTGTTCTACCTCCCCGGCCTGATTTCCTGCTATTTCTTCATCCACTGGTCCTTCCTTCCAATGCCCTCTCCCAATTCCAAGGCTTGCGATGGCATGGTCTACATGCGCTCGCTCATTGAAGTGCTTTGGAAACAGGTTGATGATTATCCCCCAGCCTCTAAAAGCCATCCAAATTGCCAGTTGCTCAGCCTCATCTCAATTAGGAGATTAGTGAAAATTTCGCAAAATATACTAGGCATGGAAATTAAAGTTTCTGATGGTGTAATACAAATCCTTTCTTATGACAAACACAATCCCCAGGAATGGTACCACAGCTGATTCATTTTTCATGTTTTAGGAAAAGCACAATTTTTCCAAAATCTTAAATTGGCTATTATAGGAATACATGCCTAAGGGAGATATTAATGTAGATTTTCCTGGCACTAATATTTCCTGTGCTCTAGGGATAAGAAATCCACAAGATATAACTTTAAAAACTTGCTATGTTGCCTGAGGTTTCTCCATACCTTCTATTGCTTAATTGCTTTTATTTTGTTGACTGGCTAAGGAAGAGAAATGCTAACCTAGTTAATAGTTTGACTCAGCAGTCTCTCATGTCTGAAAAAAAAAAAGTGATGTGAGTGGGAAGAGCCTTGAAACAAATTTGTAGTGAGACTCGCTGTTCCTCTCTATCTTGAGGAACAGAAATCGGATTTCATAGAGTACTTGCATTTTTACACCTAAAAAAGTCTTCTGAAATGGAAAGAAAAAGGTCGTGCCATGGCAATCAAGGTCAAGAGAGTTTACACTGGGTCTGCAGGTACCAAGATGGGAGTGATGATAAGACTGAGGACTTCTTGTCACTGGCTCAAAGCACCAAACTCAATCCTTCTTGCTTTAGACACACAAGAAACCAAGAAGTCTTTCACAGTAATACTTGCCATTCAGGTTGTTCAAAATGACTTCCAAAATGCCCAGCATTATTAGGAGAAAGGTACCACCTAATGAACTTCATGCTAAGCACTCTATTGAATCCCATTTTGTTTCTTCCTGCCACAGTTCCAGGAACCAAACTGAGTCAAAAAGAGAATACTAAACTATTTACCAAGTCATATGACTAAACTAAACTTTAATGCTAACTGTAAAAACAAGAGGCCTAATCTCTTGGATGTGTATGTTTGGTTTTTGTCTTGCTTTTTTATTTGTTTGTTTTTGGTTGTTTTGGTTTGGGTTTTTTTTTTTTGTTTTTTTGTTTTTTTCCATAGTGGTAATTTTGGCATTTGCCAAGTGATTAATACTCTTCAGTAACATCAGTTTATGTGAACCTAGGATCTCTCTTTTCAGGGCAAGTATGTTCATGATTATTCAGGTATTTCTGCAGGATGACCTGGCCCAATCGCTTAAAGCTCTGTATGATCTACAAAATACTTTCTCATTTGTTATTTCATTTGATTCTTGAAAGTGACCTGTTAGATAGACTGAAATGTTTGATTATTCACAGTTCACAGATAGGGGCAGCAGGCCCAGAGAGCCTAATTTAGATTCCATTATACTAATTTAAACCCTAGTAAGTAGCAAAGCTGAGATTTAAAACTAAGTTTCCCCTCTCCAAGTTCAGAATTGTTCCCATGATACAAGAGGTTGTATGTGGTGAAAGAAATCAGGGCTGGGTATGAGGCCTCTCTGCCAATGGTCACCTGCCTGGCTTGTTTGTTTTGCCAGAGATAAGACCTGACAGAGATATCAGTGCCCCAGGCAGGATGATGACCAGTTTCCCTTTCAAATGGGTAGGTTTTAAATACTTAACTTTATTTAGTGAGAAATTGGAGAGACTGATTTTCTAATAACAAAGATTCCACATTCCTTTGTTTTGAAAAATATGTCTACCTTTTTGCCCTATGACTCCAGTTTCTCCAAGTCAAAAGCATTAATGACCCTTGCAGACTCATATAGTTGGTGAAGACTTTAACAAAATCTACTGCTTCCTGAAGTAAGGAGGATGATCACACTGCAAATACCCTGCTTCTCATTAGTTGCTTTGATTTTCCTCTTGTATTTCCTCTTCTTTGGCAATCTTGATTCAATCCAATTCAGCATTTATTGATGTTGTATATTTTTCGGTGCTGCATTGGCCCCATGGGAGACATAAGAGAAAAAAACCCCGAAGCAGCCCTCTCACACAGCATGCAACTTTAGAAGCCCCTTTGGATAGACCCCTTGCCCAAGTCTCTCTCTCCCCCTCTCTCTCTCTCTTTTTCCTCTCTCTCTTCCCTTTGCTTTTTCAGGCCTCAACCTTCCCAACTCTGACACCACATTCTCAGGTCTTACCCTTCCTGAAATCTCTCTCCCTTTCTTGGCAGAGCAACTTAACTTCACCTCAGCCTCTCTCTCTAAACTTGGAATTTTCTTTGCAGAATGACATAAACCTTCAGCTATGTCAAATACCATTTTTCTGAGAATATCAATTTTGTTGAACTCAACAAATCAAAGAACCAAGGCTCAGTACCAGACTCTATCTTCCTTAAAAGGCAGTGAGGAAATTGTTAAAATATATGTGTAAACTTTTTTCTATTGTATGATTAAATTCACATAGAGTAATACATGTGCTAAGCAGAAAGGGGCCAATTTACACTTCACCAGTTATGTAAGAAACCATGCAATAAAATTATTTTATGTTAACAAACACCACATTCCTGATTAATTGCAAAATGTCTTAAGTCTCTTTTAAATGATTCTCTGACAGCTACTCAATGGGATTGCCCCTTCATTGGGCTCTTCCTCCAACCCTCAGTTTCCTCACCCGGAAAACAGAGATATCACTTTCATGCACTGATTTGGTAAGAATTAAATGAAATACTGTCACATAACACATCTAATCACAGTGTCTGTTCATAGTAGGCAGTTGGCAAATCTGAGCCACCTCCCCACCTCACCCCTTCCAACATTTGCCCATAATGCTTCTCCTTCACTCAGGCCCGACTTCCATCAAATATTGTAAACTTTCCTGGGAACAGAACCTTGTCTTTTATTCCCTGTGCTTAGAATAATGTGGCAAAGGCTGGGTATAGACAAGTCATTTAATAGTTGACCTTCCATATTAAATATCCATTTATATATATATATCTGTCTATCTCTTTCTCTATCAATATTTTCCCGAGTCTCTATCTTCATACATATATACATAGGCATGCATATAAGTATATGCATGTATGTATTTTAGCCTGAAATTTTTTGCTTTTGTTTGCAACACAAATTTATGTAACAATAAAAGTACTGTCTTTGGAGAAGAGATAAGAGATAAGATGTCTTGGTTACTCAACATGTTGAGCCATGATTCTTTGGCAAGTAGGACCTTAGTTCTTAGGGTTTCATCTGGAAGACAAAACCTTCTCCTTTTTTCAGTATCTTATCTGTCTATGAAAAATAAAGGGGTCATCTGAAGTCGCAGAGACCTGAAATGTTAGTTCCAAGAAATTTTGTTGCTAGTTTTTATTAATTCTTCTTCTCTGGATGGAATGTAGCCCCACAATTAAGTTTGCTATCTGACTCAGGTTTTATTTCACTTCATTTTCAACCCATCTAGAGTAGTTTGTAGATTAGTTTTTGTGTTTTGGAAAAACAAAGAATGTTGGAAGATTCAAATAAGGCTTTAAGGAAATTCATCATTGATTTGGTAAATAACATCTTCCTAGAAAGAATGTTTAGCTTTGGCCCTTTGAATATCATCAGTTTTAGGAAGTGTATTATCTAGTTTGGTAGCTCAGTTGTAACTAATGTCTCCTGTAATTTCCTCTTACTTACATGCCACAGAGATATTTCCCTGGAGCCTCAATGATTTCACCCCTGGATATAGTTGGTAAAGAAGCCCCTGGATATAGTTGGTAAAGAAGAGAGTGGTAGAAAATGAAGCTGAAGAAACAGGCTGTGATCAGATTATGACAGGTCTTGAGTTTTGGGCTGTATTTTGCTGACAGAAGGCAGTATGAGGTAGAGAATAGTGTGAGGGAAAGCTAAAAAGCATAAAGAGATGTTGTTAAGATTTGGATTTCAAGGTCATGGGAAACCTCTGAAGCATTTTAAGCTAGCAATGGACTTGAATATATTTGTATTTTTAAACAACAAAGATGTTTGCAGTGTGAAGGAGGTTGAGGTGGGAATGTGGAGAGAGAGGAGCTAATTAAGAATATGGTCCGTGACGGCCCACGTAAGAATTGGTAGATAGTAACCCGGCTTAAGCAAAGGGGAGCGTGAGGAAAAAGCTCACATTCAAGAGACAGAAATATTTCCTATGTAGGAAATAGGATTCCATGTGATTCTGAGTATGAGGAGAAAGAGGAAGAAAATGAAGATAATACCCAATTAAAGAAAATAAGTTATTTAGAAACTGGGTACAACTGATTTAAAATCAATATGATTCTGAAAACGGTGGTCTCAGTTGGTTTCTCTTATAACACCCACCACGAAGCTGTACACACAAGATGCCATCTACAAATGATGTGGGCTGGTGGCACACTCTCCAAAGGAAGGTGCCAAGGGTGCTTCCAAAAATACAGACCCACCTCATCCGCAAATGTTTTCATGGCAATGGATGACTTACCCTATGTACAAAACTTAATCTACCTGATCAGCATTATTCCACAAAGAGTTGATCTGGCGGGCAGTGAATCCAGGTCCCTCAGATTTTCTTTCTCTATATGAATCCTCTACCAGATATTTGGTAAGACAGTGACATCCAAGAAAAATCATTGAGAACTTTGGAATACAGTGAGAGGTCTGGTTGAAGATGAGTTTATAACAGCTGTGGAGATAAAACCGTAAACATTTACTTTTTCAGCTCCTTCGTGTCCTTTGTTTTCATTGATAAGAAAAAGCTGTCTGTAACTGATTTCCCAGGTAAATCTTAGGTTTAAATCTCCCCTTTATTTTTCCTTTTACTCATCCCAGAAATAAAAAACCATCATAATTCAGTTCAATTCCTGTAAGTGTAAAATTCAAATTTTTGTTCTTGTCGATGACATTCCATGTCTAATGATTAAGAAAAAATAATGGGCATATATTTCTTTGACAACCTAGGAAACAAATCAGTTGAAAAACCATGAAACCATGCCCTGTATATCTCAACTGTTGTTAACATTGGGTCAAAGTACAGGAAGAAAATGAACCCTTCTTCAAATTCCTGCCCAGCTTGGCAAAATCTCAGTTTGGAGACAGCATATTCAGGATAAGCCCTCTGACTTGGTTTATATCCCTATTGACACATCATGAGATATTGGCCAACTTGCTTAACTTTTCATGAGCCCCCTTATCTGCACAAGGGGCATTTGATGGTGATCATCCCTTGGGCAAGCATTTATTAAGCGTCTATTTTCATGTATCACTGTACTAGGTACTATACCAAGATGCCTACCCAAGAGAGATATGGTAAAAAAAAAAAAAAAAAAATCTATGAGATAATGAAAGTAAAATGTTTTAATGTCCTTGGAGGAATGAAACTATGCCAAGCCAAGAGATTATAAATTTAAAATTTCATAAGAGTGAAGAAGGACTTTCACAGTTTTCATAACTTTAAAATGTATGTAGTTGATATGGAGATCAGGATTAATCTCAACAGAGAAGAGTTAGCATTGCACACAGAGAAACTCTGTTCAGGACCGAGAATATATGTGCAGATCACAGAGTCACAAAGGAGGTCAAGATAAAGAGAAAGCACCAGGATAATGGGCTGCAAATTTATCATAAGCCCTGGCAAAATAATAACATAATTTTGAACAAGGTTATTGCATATAAAGAGCACTATGCTAAACAGATTAATATTTGGCCTTTCTCCATGCTGCTCTGTCCTGGGAAGCTGAACCCTATGGACTTTGTTACCCAGGCTCCCGTGACACTGACTTCCAGTGAAATTTGTCCAATGAGCAGCACCAGCAGGAGATCGGGGTGGAAGGAGATAGCAATCAGAGTATTTCTTCCAGGGCCCTTACGTTCCCTGGGTGGGCCTCTGACAGTGGTTGTAGCCTCTACTAGCTTACACTGGATTCAAGCAGCACTATTTCCTCCTCTTGTTCTTTAAGCCTAAGTACAAGAACAGCTTCCCACTGTCGCTAGTCTCTGGGTGCCTCAACATCCCTTGTTTGTTTCTTTAACCTGCTTGTACCTCTGTAAGGAGACATTTATCAAACTGTCTTTATGGAAACTTCTGGGGTGGATTTTGTTCTTGCCAGGATCCTGACTAATATATGCATATTACAAAATATTTATATAAAGTCCAGAAAGATCCTCATGTAGACTCTAAGATATTTTTCCATGAAAAACAAAAACACCCAAGTTTTTTAATCAGTCTCCACACAAGATGTCCCAGAGATGTTTGGATTTTATTTCTTTGAAGCTCTAGAAAATCTCACACAGGGGCATCAAAATCCTCTGATGAAACAATTTTTAAGCAGAAAACTCATTATGAAAATATCTTAGAAAGGATGAGAAACCCCAGAGAATACTTCATGCATTGTTCTTTTCCTTTACGTGGTTGATGACGTGCATTTTAAGTCAGAAGAAAGGAAAACATTCAGTAATTCTGGCTTTTCTTAGGCAATAATGGGTTTTGCAGGTCTGGGGACAGGATTTTATCTGAGGGGTTAGAGTGTACATGGATCAGAGCTTTGTGTCACACACACAGAACACAATGAGGTGTCAGCAGTCTGCAGTCTGGGAGGATGCCCACACGATCCAGAATTGACATTTTGTGACTCACTTTACCTCCCCTCTGCTCTAGTAACAAACATACAGGGGAGCTATAAATGAGTCCATTTCCTGCAAATAAGATTTTAATGAGATTCTTTAGCTGGTCACACACCAACGTGAGATAATAAAAAGTTGATTGTTGATCTCCTCCCTCCCAGGGCTAGTGATGGTCCATGTTCTTAAAACATACCACATTTAATTTAGCTTACAAAATTGTAATGGGACAAAAAATTGGGTCAAAATAAGTCTGTCTCCAGTGGTGGTGACAGGGACTTTTACGTACAGCCAAGTGATCTCCAGCAGAACCTCACTGCTGCTTGACCTAACGTCACGGAAAACATAACATTTTGTAACCGTCATGCTTCATTTGGCATGCCTTGGCTAACTCACTCATCCTCAGGCTTAAAAATAGGGCATTGAGGTACGTTAGAGAAAAGGGAAGTAATATTCCAACTCTCTCTCCGTGGGACTTAGAGGTCTACATGGGAAACCATTTGTTTTCTCCCCATAATTTGTCTCTGTCCCTTATTTTTAGACATTGATGGTAAGAGGGGCATATGGGGCACAGGTATGATCAGGAGCCAGTGGGGAGGAGCAAATGCAGGAGGAGGAAATGAGAAGACAAACTTTTTCCCCATTGCATTATCTACCCTTCTCAAGGCAAATAATCTGAGTTTTAGTAGCCATTAACTCATAGGGACAACTTCCAAATGATCTTGCTCCTTTTGGAACTTAGCAACTTAGCCTGCTGCTTGCAACATCTCTTATTGGTCTCAAGGTTGAAGAAAATGGACAGAGATGAGAAAAAGAATACGAGAAGGATACGGCTGGACAATTATATAAGCTTTGCTGTTTTTTGGTTTAAATTAATTATTCATTGATTTTATTCATTCAACAAATATGTACTAGGTATTTATTGTGTGCCAGATAGTAACACAGTATGGATCCCAGAGTGGAACAATACTAAATACCTACCCTCCATGAGTTTATTTTGGAGTAGGCGAAACAGACAATAAACTAAAAGACATAATCAATACATAATATGATGTCTGGTGTCATAAGAGGTAATATGTGTGAGACTCTGTGCCAATAATTTACTTACACAGCTCTCATCTACTCCTCACAACAACTCAAAGGTAGGCACGAGGTTTATTATCTGTTTTCTTGTGAGAAGACAAACTCAAGAGTTGAAGAGAACTTGTGCCAGGTCACCTTTGGTGGAGGTGAGCTCAGATCAGCCTGACCTCACAACCCGACAAGAACCAGGTGGGTTTGTTTTGCCGCCTGCCAGCCTACCAACATTCTGCCTGTCCTGAAAGATGCCTTCCTGGGCCTGCCCTCTTTGAGGTCTGGGCACTTCCTGCTTGTAGAATTCACTTGGCAATTAACCATGGACAGCCTTGTGAAAGCTGTTGTCTCTTTTTATTTTGAGTTGCTATTGAAATATTTTATTTTTATTTAGATTGATTAAAAGCTTGATCATGATTCAAATTTTTGTTCCTAACTTTGCTGTAAACTCCTGAGGGTTAGAAACATTTCAAAGATTTTTGTTCTTTATGGCTCTCAAGGCACTCATATTATGCCTTGCACACAACAGACATTTAATATGGAGTTGACTTGATTGAGTCCCTATAAGAGACAGCCCTGGGAATTTATTGAAGGATCCTCATTATTATCTCAAGTCATAGATGAGATCCTTGTTCTTGATTTCTTACCTTGGGGCATCTTGGACTAAAACTTAGAACATTCCTTCTTTTAAGCATGCAGTCTGCATTATAACACTTCTTGGGAATCCAAAAGAAACTGGTACAAAGTATTTCAGTATCCCTGGAACAGTAGAAGAACTCTGTACTCTTAAACATCCATGGAAAAGAATTTATAATTGTTAAACTTACTATTGAAGCTGGGATTAAAAAACAAACAAACAAACAAACCTACAAAACAAAATGGGACCTGAAAACAAAATGACTTTGCATTACAAAACCATGTTACAGGAGGAAATTCTCCTTCAAACACTGGATTCAAACATTGTCCACTGCAAACTTAGCTAACCAAGATCCAGAGACTGGGTCATCCTGAGTCTACTTGTATCCAGACAAGGCCGCCCTTTTACAAGAGGACTCACCCCACACCCTCGCTCACATAAAATATCATTCCATTTCAACATAATGTTTCTTAAGCAAGAATGGCAGAGTCAGGCAGAGGGTAAGTATATATAAAAACAAATAGAGCCTTTATGGATGTGTTAAATACTCCAGGGCTCTTCTTCAATCAGAATTCGCTGGGGCCCCGGAGACTTGAGCATAGAGTGATGCTGAAAGGAAATGTTTTTGAGGTATAATCATGTTTTATTCTCACAAATGTGATCTTTCTGAGTGGTTATATGTACGTATCCCATAATTTGAGAAAAAAGAAAACTCTGGATGTAAGAGGGCTTTCTTGGAGTAAAGACTTCAGAATGTCAGGCAGCTCCCAACTTTCTGCAGAGCTGACTTTCAACCCTTTTTTGATATTTACTTGGTCAGTAGCCAGGTTACCTCCTCTCTCATTTTAATCAACTACTTGAGAACTAGCAGCCACAAGAGGCTCTTCTTAGGAGCAGTTTCAGCTGCCTCGAGGTTGAGTTGCTAGCCTGGCTTCTAGTAAAGGGGCATGTGGGCCGTGATTTTGCTGGTTGTACTCATTGGAATCTGTTGGCTCGGTATGTTGCCATGATGTGAAACCACAGAGCCCAAGTTCTGTGTGGATGACCCATGTCTGGAGAGTGGTTCCAGATACCACTGATGTCTTCTGTGACACCTCAGAAATCTAGGAATAAACTCGACGGCATTAAGGACTTAGGTGTGAGATACAGACAAGTATTCAAACTGTTAGTTTTAGGATGGTAAAGAATGGATACAATTAGGGAGGAAAAAAAGGGAGCAAGTGATTAGATGCTGATCATCAGAGTCAAGAAGACGTTTCTTCCATTTATTCTTTCAACGAACATTTCTTGACATGTGCCAGGCATTCTGCTAAGTTTTATAAATAGAGAAATGCCTTTAAGAGTATTCACAATACATCCCAGCACTTTAGGAAAGCTAGATGGGCAGATCACTTGAGGCCAAGAGTTAGAGACCAGCCTGGCCAACAAAGTGAAACCCTGTCTCTACTAAAAATACAAAAAAAATTGGCAGAGTATGGTGGTGTACATCTGTAGTCCCATCAATTTGGGAGGCTGAGGCACAAGAATTGTTTGAACCTTGGAGGCAGAAGTTGCAGTGAGTCGAGATCATACCACTGCACTCCAGCTGGGGGGACAGAGTGAGACTCTATCTCATTAAAAAAAAAAAAAGAGAGAGAGAGAGAGAATTCACAATACAGAAGTAGAGATAGATAAGGCAACAATTCATAGGATTGTATATGAGTTTGCCAGGGCTGCCATAACAAAACACCACAGATTGGGCAGCTTAAACAAGCAGATATGTATTTTCTCACAAGTTCTGGAGGCTGTAAGCCCCATCCAGGTATCAAGAGGTTTGAGCTTTGGTTTCTCCTGAAGTCTCTCTCCTTGGCTTGCAGATAGTTTGCTTCTCTCTGTGTCCTCACACGGTCTTTCCTCATGAGGGAGGAGCTCTGGTGTCTCTCCCTTTTCTTGTAAGGACACCAACCATATTGAGTTAGAGTCCATGTTAACAGCCTTATTTTAACTTAGTCACCTCTTGAAAGACCTCATCTTCAAATACAGTGACACTGAGGGATTGGGGGTTCTTCAACATAGTAATTTGGAAGAGACACAATTTAGCACATAACACTCTATCAAAAGCTATGGTGGAAGTTGCCCAGGATATGTGGTAAGCCCAGAGGAAGGGAGAGTTGGAAAGGCTCCACAGGGCATATGAGGCATCACCAGGTCTTACAGGATATGTAGCAATTAGCCTGGTGCAAACAGTGGGCTGTCCCCACAGATGGAATGAGGCATGAATCAAGAGCTCATGAGTACATAGTGACATTATGTACTTTTAGAACCACATCTTATTTTCAGTCTAAAAATTCTGCCATGCTATTTGTCCTTCCAAGACAAAGATGCAAAACAGGGATGGGTGCAGGTAGGAAAGAGATCTAGAAACATGAAAGGGTGTTTGCATAGGATGGAAGCTGAGCTTGAAGTTTGATTGGAGTGAAGCAACCATAGAAATGTAGGGTTGTAAGTCAGACAGGGTAGAGACAAAGACCAGGAGAGGCCTGCCTATCACCCATTTGTGGATTCTGCACTCTTGGACACTTGTTAATGCAATTCTATTACACTGTCTCTCCATCTAGGTCCCTACCACCAGGGACCTCTATCTGAGGCATAATCCAGTAGGGAGGGCCCACACTCCATTTTCTCTTGTATGGTCTTTATTATTCAGCAGATAGATTTTTCTGCTTGAAAGGGGCTTTTAAAAGCCAAATGTTTTTGCATTTCCAAAATCTGTGGAACCATGTTGACTCTCTATTGATTAGCAAAGATGTAGATTGCAGTAGAGAATTAAAGAAATGGGACATTGCCCGGTGCGGTGGCTCACACCTGTAATCCCAACACTTTGGGAGGCCAAGGCGGGTGGATCACCTGAGGTCGGGAGTTTGAGACCAGCCTGACCAATATGGAGAAACCCCGTCTCTACTAAAAATACAAAATTAACCAGGCGTGGTGGCACATGCCTGTAATCCCAGCTACTCGGGAGGCAGAGGCAGGAGAATCGCTTGAACCTGGGAGGCAGAGGTTGTGGTGAGCCGAGATCGCACCATTGCACTCCAGCCTGGGCAATAACAGCGAAACTCCGTCTCAAAAAAAAAAAAAAAGGAAAGAAATGGGACATTTTCTGGCTTTGTGTAATATTTTCGTGATGCTTCACTAAAAAAGTCCTCCATTTTCCCACCTCAGAATCAGTTAACAATGGTTTAGATTTAAAACTAAAATTGTTTATTTTAATTTTAAACCCAAATCATTTAGGATTTAATAATTTAGGATAATTTGGAGGTTGTAGAATATGAGGACATTATGAATTAAATTAAAGAGTTGTATTCCTCAGAGGAAGCTGCAGGTGGGTAAAACAATTCATTTGAGTTTGCTTTTGAGGATTAAAAGGGGGGAAATTCTGCTTTCCGGGGCACTGAAAAATGTAACCAGTATGTGATTCAAAGATGTCCACCATATGGGTTTGAATGGATCAGCTTTCAGAGAACAGTGACATCAGAGAACGATTCTCCACTTCTGAAGCCCTGTAAGCCCAGGAAGCAGAGGAGGCTTAAAATGCTCTGAAATTAATTTTCCTGCTTTTATGATTTTAACCAGTGTTTTCATTTTAGTATTGATACCCAGAAGCAGTTTTTCAAAAGAACCATTTAAAAAAACAATCACGTCAAATAATCAAATGACACTATTCATTTACTTGAATGACTAGAATACAAATTTCAAAATTTGCTGAATTGTATCAGGTTCAAATGGCCAGGATCAAGTTTGTACACATTCAAGTCAACTGGGGGATTTACTCAAAATTATTATAACTGAAATATGCATTTAAATAAGTTGTAGGAGGAAACTGGTAAAATCTTGGGTTAAAAGTATGAAAATGTTTACTTTTTAAAATCATTTTTGTCCCTGGAATGCTTTAAGATTTTGATAATTCTCTAAGTCAGACTTAGTTTATCCATTTTAGTTATTATTATTATACCCTTAAGCTTTTCTGCATTTGACATAATACCACAACAATGCAAAGGTCAACTAATTTTTATTTATATGGGACTTTCCATCACAGTGCAAACAGGAAATGTATACATTCTATAATCCATTCATCTAAGTTGACAAGAAGAAACCTCAGGCATGAACACAGAACAAGCATTTCCCAAGAATACAAAGTGATAAAGCATCAAAATGAGCTTCATATGCATCTCTTGAGTCCTTCATTCCAGCACCTTCTCCCATCCCCACTCTGGAACACTTTCCTGGATCCTCCTCCCAGCTGGGTCTTGATCAACTGGACAGAGTTTGAATTAAGGACAGACAGAAAAGATTCGAGGGCACTATCGAGTTGTGGGATTCACCACAGAGCAAAGCCAGATTCATATGTGTTTTGTTTGAGTTATAACTCGTTTTTCAATTATTCACATTCCTCCTTCCCTCCACGAGAATGAAAGTGAACAGAAAAGCCCAATTATCATTCTAGAATTTCATACTGGACTGTGGAACAAGAACTGTCCTCACTGCTTCTCTATCACAGATATTACAGATATCATGAGCCTTTGCTTGGCCAAAAAGTTCTATATGAAAAAGGCTTTTCATTTGTGGTAGAGGCGGGTGGGCAAGCTTCTTTATCTAAAAGAATCATTATTCATCTGCAATTATATGCATAAATATTACTGGGTATTATGGGAATGTAAAGACAAATGGTATGGTCTCATGTCCTCATAAAGCTTACAGAAGTAGAAATGTTAAGATAAAAAATGTAGCTTTTTAATTAGAAAAAAAACCTCTTAGCCATGCTTGCATGTTCTTTTTGTATTTACTGGAAAGCAAAATCCTAATAACTTAGTGGGAAAGAGCATGGTTGGGATTTTCCACTGGCATCCTACAAGGAAGCATGCACAATCTCAGACAATACAATCACGTTCTTCCAGCAAGAGAGAACTAGTTTGGTGCCTAAAATTGGTTCAAGGCAAAAGTTCCTGAGAGAAAGTAATTTGGGCGAGCCTTAGATCAAATCCTCAGAGACTAGCCTCCCTAGTTGTTTCATAACGCTGGGAGGAAAAAAAACCATTTTTCCCTCCCACTCTTCTCCTGACGGAGGTTGCTAGGATGCCTGTAACTGGCAGCTAGAAGTGTCATTGCTGCCACTGCCATACCCTGGCTGCTATTATTTTGGAAGGTCAGGTGACTCCTGCCTCTGGGATCCCTCTAGTTATCATGAAATGATTTACTGAAATGTTTATTTTCATAATGGTAAATGAAATTTGTATTCATGAACATGAAATTTTTACTTCTGAATATGTTGTGCACCATTTTGCATAAACACCTGCCTACATCTGCTGCTGGTGTTTCTCCCACCGTTTCCTGTGGGAGGCTGCATGCTTTTGCCTCTCTCAGCCAAATCATGCCAAACAGAGCCCAGAAGTTAGCATCCAACAGTTTCACCTTAGCAGAATAGGAACCAGCTTTTTTTTTTTTTTCTTTTTGAGATGGAGTCTCACTCCATTTCCCAGGCTGGAGTGCAATGGCACAGTCTTCGCTCACTGCAGCCTCTGCCTCCCAAGTTAAGTGATTCTCTTCCCTCAGCCTCCCAAGTAGCTAGGATTACAGGCATCCGCCACCACACCCAGTTAATTTTTGTATGTTTAGTAGAGACAGGGTTTCACCATGTTGGCCAGGCTGGTCTCGAACTCCTGACCTCAGGTGATCCACCTGCCTCAGCCTCCCAAAGTGCTGGGATTACAGTCATGAGCCACCATGGCTGGCCGAAACCAGCTTTTAAGGGAGCTCAGCATATTATAAAGGAATAAGAGCAATTAAAGCGTGGACTCTAAAGGTAGGTGAGACTTGCTGTTCCACTTAGAAACATAGAAACATACTCATGAAAATAAGGACACGATGGGTACATCAACAGTAGGATGGCTTTCTAGAGGGCTAAAGTGTGTAAATATACACATTAAGCTTTGCAGCAATGCTGTGCCAAATCGAAGCTGTTGCAGACCTGGAATTTTAGTTTGATAAAGGATAACTGTAGTTATTTTTTAAACAAAATGATTCATTGGAATTCTTTGGTTCTCTCCTCATGATAATTTAGCATGTTTGTCTCTTTCAGAAAGAAAAGTTTAAGTGGGGTTAATGGGTACAAAAGAATAGAAAGAATGAGTAAAACCTACTATTTGATAGCACAATAGGATGACTATAGTCAATAATAACTTAATTGTACATTTTAACGTAACTTAAGAGTGTGATTGGATAAATGCTCAAGGGGATGGATACCTCATTCCCCATGATAGGCTTATTTCACATTGCATGCCTGCATCAAAACAGCTCACGTATCCCATAAATGTATACACCTACTATGTACCTACAAAACATAAAAAATAAAACATTCCAATTTGCAAATTAGAAAAAATAATTTTTTTGAGACAGAGTCTCACTCTGTCACCCAGGCTAGAGTGCAGTGGCATGATCTCAGCTCACTGAAACCTCCATCTCCCGGGATCAAGCAGTCCTCCTGCCTCAGTCTTCTGAGTAGCTGGGGCTACACACATGTGCCACCACAGCCCGCTAATTTTGTTTGTTTTTTGTTTGTTTGTTTGTTTGTTTGTTTTTGTTTTTTTGGTAGAGATAGGACTTCCTACGTTGCCCAGGCTGGCTTTGAACTCCTGAGTTCAAGTGATCCACCCACCTTGGCCTTTCAAAGTGCTAGGATTACAGGTGTGAGCCACCGTACCTGGCCAAAATAATAAAATTTTAATCAGTAAAAAAAAAAGTGTAGATGTATTCATCTAACAAAGCCTTTCTTTCACACATATGAAATATAACTAGATCCATTTAAATACAATATCCAGTTGAACCAGCCCTGAAGGGCTTTCTGAATTGGACATGTTCTGTCGCTACCAGTGGGGCTTCCTGGAAGCTGGCCCAGAGCTGGTCTTGTCCACACAGAGGATCTGAGAGCACCGTGTGTCCTCACCATCACCCTGCCCCGGGACAGCAACAGAAAGTACTGTCCCTATCAAAACAATTCTGTTGAAATCCCGTCTGGAGGACCCATCCTGAGAGTGGCCGCCGGTGGGGTCAGAGGCAGACTCTCGCGTGTGTCTTCCTTTCCTTTCCAGGGCTGATCCCTCATGTTTAAAGTAGGAGACTCTCAAAGTCAGGAAACTGGTCAGACGTCCAAACGATGTGGTGACGCTGAGGCCCCTGTGAACCGGAAACAGACATTTACTGTATCCCTTTCCAACTCAATCGCTTCCAAAGATCTACCTCTGGTGCTAAGGGGAGTTGGCTGCTGGCCCGAAGTCTAACAGACTATGCAGAGGCAATGCACAGTTCACGAAGGTCACTTTTATTTTTCATTTTTACTGTCTAAAGAGAGAGTTGGGTGTATCATGCTGGCAGTTTTACAAGAGGCTGGTAAAGGGAGAGGAAGGAGGAAAAAGTAAGACTGTTTTTAATTCATCAAACTGTGGCTGATTTAGGAATAATAAACACAAGTCTGTTTCCTTGATTATTTTATAAATAGCAAATATTTGGGTAAGGAATTTGATAAGTGCGCAGACTATAGGAATTGTTTACCAAAATGATGCGTCAGAAAAGAAAACAAACAATCCCCAAAAAACCCTGGAGTATGTCTGTGAGATTCTTCAGTCTGGTTCCCAAGGCCCTTAGTCATCATTCCCCTCATCTTTTGAACTTGATCAAAGCAACACGGGGGCCTCTGAGGGGAAAGATTGGTTCCATTATGCACAAGGCAATAAGGTAGTGCCCTTCCCAGCAGTTAATAGGCAGGAATGTTGTAAAATTCCGTGTGGTTTTCAAATACCAAGGCGGAAGTTTTCTGGTTTATAATCTTCCTAGTCATCTTGACCCGCCTCGTGGCTTTCTCAGGCATTGCTGACTGTTTCCATGCTAAACCAAGCTAACTAGCCCAGAGATCTGCTGCCCGAGGCAGGCCGGACCACTGCCTGAGGCTTAATGAGAGTGGCCCTCGGTACCCCCAACCCCACACGTCTCCTCCAGACCCTGGCCGAAGTTCTGGGATTTCCACAGTGCCAAGTTACTGTAAGAGCCTCCGGACTGAGGCCACTGACCCAAACATACGGCGGATTGCATTTAAATGAGCAACACAGGCCCTGAGGAGAATAGGAGGGAAAATATAAACTGTGGTCACTGCATTCTTCTGATCTTTAAAAATTAAAATGGAAATATTTTATCCATTTGAATTTCTGGGAACTTTAGAATGGGAAAGTTCTTCTGAAGTTCTTGTAAGTGGGGTATCCATTTTTTAATAGAATACCAACAGAAGAATAAGGAAGCGATGTTTCATTTGTTGGTTTATTCAACAAATATTTGTTGAGCATCTATTATGGCTAAGGCTGTGACAGGTTCTGAGGAGAGAGTTTGGCACAGGGAGCTAAAGAACATAGGAAATACCTGCCATGAGAATCATGTTTCTCTCAAAGCGAGGAACCACCTTACCATGGAAAAAGGGAAATGCAAGTACATCATCTGCCTCCCAAGCAGCACTACGAGTAGCCCATTCCTTGTGATTAGTTTGTTAGCCTAGAACCTCAGCAAGAGGTCGTCAAAGCCCACCCCAACCTTGCTCTGTCCAGTGGTTCCAGAGCCTGTGAGTGCCCAGAGACCAGCTCAGCACTGCTTGTTTCCAAGCCTGAATTAGAGGTGAAAGTGTAGTCTCTCTGCATCTATAAAGCACAATGTGCTTTGTGAGGGAAGAATGACTCCAGCCATGCGCAGGGAAACCATAGCCCTTCAGGACAGGATGAGACTGTTTTGGTATGGTCAGCTCTCTTGGAATGCCTCCTTAATAAAGCTTGTGACGTTGGTCCCCAATCCTAAATCAAGAAAATATCTGCTTTTAACCACATTTGTCTCAGGGTCTTTGAGTTTCTTGATACAACCTTAATCCAAATCACAGGTTGTTCTGACAGATTCAAGAACTCAGAACAGCTTAAATGTGGCCCGGGAAGGCAAAAGACTGGCAGTTTTATAACCAGTCAAGGAGAAGTAGGGAGTCTCTGGCAGCCCAGAAGGGGACAGGCACCATGCTGATGACAGATGTTATATAAATAGAAAGGAAGAGGCTCTCAGCCAACATTCTTATCTTCACAATAAAGTCTTTTAACATGATAGGTATATGTTACACATAAACTTCATTCATTTTCTCAAGAAAATAGATTGGATTTATAAAACACCTTTCCTAGTTACTCATTTTGAGTAGCTAAAAGAAAACACACGACTGCACCTGAGACTAGTTCTCTTGGAGACCCTCTCTGTGGAAGTCTGACATCATGCTAACTTTAAGTGGAGGTCAGAGCAGCTTTTAAACTTTGTAAAACCATGTTATACTTTACAATATCTTTCATTTGAACATTTCTTCTCCCAGTACTTTTGCATGGGTGTAGATAATTTATGGCTTATTTTATGGGTAGAGAAACTGAAATGGCTAACCATTAACAGGTTGTGTTTTCTCAAAGTTACCCAGTAGGTAATTAGTAGATTTAAGAAAACAATCCAGGACTGCAAATTCCCAGTTTCTTGATCTTTCCCCTTAGACCTTTATACTTTAGATGATCCTAAATGCAATGCCATAAGAATGTAAGAAACCTGTATTAGGTACCCTAAGGCACTATTACCTTATTCTAAATTATCAGATAATACCTTAATAGGGCATTTAATGGTGAGCTTGGTAGTTACTTTGTATGAATTTCTTTCCAATTTAATACTCCTCATAGATTGAGGCAAGAGGGACCCTGGGCCCTTGGCTTTAGAGGACTTCCCATATCACAAGCACACACACTTACTAATCAACAAATGGATACTCAGTCCTGGCACCACACAGCCCAACATCTGACTGTGTGATTAATACTCTTCAGGCCCCAGGGAAACACTGTGGCACTTCTTTTGCCCGATGTCGTCAGGACAAAAGGACTGTGACCAAATGTGCCATGAAGACTTGCAGGCTGTGCCACTGCTGACAGCTGAGATGGGCGATGCTTTGGGATATGGGGAGTATTCGGTCGCAGGGGCACTTTGGTAAAGTAAAAGACAAATTGATTAACTTGTCAAGTCCTTTCAAATCGCAGAACCGAGTATCACTTCCCAGTAGCGCTGAGCTGCAATTTTGTGGCTCCTCTTTAACTTCGAATTGGTGGTTCCAGAAATATTTAAGAGTTAGTGTGGTATTTACCTTAGTTTCACATGGCGGCTGAGGAACAGTTTACAATATTAAGCACTTTGTATTCCTTAATTTGTACATATGTATGGTTAAATGTGCCATTAGGGAACCATGGTATTAATTCTTTACCTGAACATAAATATTAAAGCATATATTGTACAGACCTCAATTCATAAAGTGGGACTGACAAATACTATATGTGGATCTGTTCAGAGGTTATTACCTTACTGTGGGGTCTTGGACAGGTCATAACTTCTCTGGGCTTCTGGTTGCCCATTTGTAAAAGAAAAGCACAGGACTAGATGCTCTCTAATGTGTTTTTAAGCTATAGAAATTATTTTTAATTATTCTACTTATTTATAAATAAGCATATGCTTCTTATAAGGCTTATATAAATTTATGTAAAACCGGCCGGGTGCGGTGGCTCAAGCCTGTAATCCCAGCACTTTGGGAGGCCGAGGCGGGTGGATCATGAGGTCAGGAGATCGAGACTATCCTGGCTAACATGGTGAAACCCCGTCTCTACTAAAAATACAAAAAAAAAAAACTAGCCAGGCGTGGTGGCGGGCGCCTGTAGTCTCAGCTACTTGGGAGGCTGAGGCGGGAGAATGGCGTGAACCCGGGAGGCGGAGCTTGCAGTGAGCCGAGATCACACCACTGCACTCCAGCCTGGGAGACACAGCGAGACTCCGTCTCAAAAATAAATAAATAAATAAATAAATAAATTTATGTAAAACCTACCATAAATCTTATATAAAACCTAATATAAATCCCATAAACCTAGTATGAAAATATAAACTCTTCTTTTACCTCATGTTGCCTATCCAGCCTCATTTATTCATTCATCAGACATTTATGTGGTACCAACTATATGTCAGACATGGTGCTGTATTTGGGTAAGAACACAACAATGAGTAAGTTACAGTTTATGTGTTCAAGCATGTCACAGACCAGAGGATGCATAATTAGATGACTGTCTTAGTTCATTTAGATTGCTATAACAAAGTGTCTTAGGTCAGATAATTCATAAACAACAGAAATTTATCTCCACAGTTCTGGAGGCTGGGAAGTCCAAAATCAGGTCGCCACCAGATTCAGTGTCTGATGAGGGCTAGCTCTCCAACTCACAGATGGCCGAAGGGGTGAACAAGCCCTCTTGGGCCTCTTTTATAAAGACACTAATCCCATTAATGAGGTTGGAGGCTTCATGACCTAATCACCTCTCAAAGGCCTTACCTCTTAATATCATCAGTTTGGAGGTAAGATTTCAACATGGGAACTTTGCAGAGGACAAACACACTCCAAACATTGCAGTTACTATGCTGCAATATTCAAGTGCAGTGAGAGCAAAGCCTGCAGGACTAGGAGGCCCACAAGGGGCTGGGCAGCTTACCTACCCTGATGGATAGTGTGCCAGGGAAGGATGTTTGGAGAAGGCAGTGTAGGAGTTGAATTTTAATGGATAATCAATAGTTAGCCCAGCCAAGAGAAAGGGGAAAACCTCTCAGGTAGAGAGGGCAACAGAAACAAAGGCACAGAGGTGACAGAGATCATTTAGCATGAGGAATGCAAGCCTATTAGCATAGGATGCCCACAGAAGCATGGGACTGAGCCTGGAGCAACAGGCAGATGTGACACTGAGAGTCTTAGTTGGACTTCATTCTGTAAGGTGAGAAGAAACTCCAAAAGGTTATAAACAGGAGAATGACATAATAGGTATGGGCAATATGTGGATCACAATTTGACAATGGTCCAAAAAGATAAATTAATGGAAGCCAATGAGAGGAACAATTTAGTGGGGCACAGACATCATCCAGGTGAGAAATCCTGGAGGCCTAGGGTGGGTCAGTGACAGCACAAATGGAGAAGGGGGCAGGACTGGAGACGCATTTTGAAGAGTGACATGGACCCATTTGGATGACAACCAAATTCAGTGTCCATTTCTACATTGGGTCGTCTGATTTTCCCCATGTGAACACCAAAAAGAAAACTTTACCTGCTCTGTGTTCACAGATTTATGTCTTTAACATGATACTTATTTTATACATTTGTACAAATACAAACTATTATTTTATTATGATGTGAAGGTTGAAAGAAGAACATGGATACCCTGCATTCCAGGAGGATTTTCACTGGTCCTCATCAACTTTGGAAGCTGTTAACAAATTATGTCCAGTCCTCACTTTGTCATTCCTCATTCATACTAATAGTGCTTTTGTGCAGGGGACATTTGCACCATTCAACAGGACTCGTTCCATCCACCACACAGGTTTTCAGTTTTCAACAGAGAGAGCCTGTTCACAGCCAAGAATAGCAACAAGTCACTTCAATTTAGGCATCTGCAACTCTGTGTGTAAATAAGTCAGCAGCAGAAAATTGGGTTTTCTTATGAAATGCAGATGCCTTTAAAATTCAAGGGGCAAGTTCTTGACACAGCAAATGGGGTGACATTGCCCCAAATTATCTGAAAAGAACTGACGGCTGTTGGCAAAGGTTGGTCAGCCTGGGAAGGCAAGGGTTCCACCAGGGAACTGGCAAGCTGCCTTCAGGAAGCTCCAGAGGCAAGTCAGGTTGCAGTTCCAGCTAGAGCTCTGCTGTCCAAATGGTATTTAAAGGGATCTGTGATTTACAGAGATTTATATAAGATTGAAGGCACTTTATGAAATTTGTTCCTACAATTACGTTTCCTAGGAATTACTAGGGATTAGAATGTCACTATTCTCAGACACTCTGCCACATAGTTTTCTGTAAACAGTTTATACAGAAATAAAGAGAGGGAATGATCAGTTGCCAATTTGTGTGAGCCATTCTGTACAGAGGCTTGCTATGGCCAATTCCTTGTGATTTATGTGCCAACTGCCTGTAGCCAGCTGGACAACAGTCATCCTGACTCTTTAGTGCTTTCAGAACATTTTAAAAGTAAGCCCTAATAAAAGGCTTCCTTTCTATTATCCCTGTCCTTTGGGATAAGAAAAATTCCCCACAGAAATTGTACACATTTTGCAAAAACCATAAATCCTGAGGGTGACATTTTAATGTCCCAAAGGCAATGCATGATAAATGTCTCTAATAAGTTAGAGCCTTTCTGGGATCAGTTGACCTTTGAAGTCTCTCTAATAGACAGGTTTTCTCTCTTACTCAAGGCTACCATATATTGATTTTAATTTCTATTAACCCCAAAATTGTGATCAAAAGTCTTCTGAAATGTTATTTGGGTTTTTTAATGCCCTGAAATGATGCACAAATTCAGTGACATGAATCACTTTCTTTTTCCAGCACTAGAGAATTAAATACCAACTATCACATTAGAAACTGTTTGGTGAGGAAGAGTATTATAGAATGGATGTCTTAAATAAATTGTAATTTGATACATTAGAACTCAAATACACACATTATTTAATATTGTTACTGATCTAGTTCAGCCTACACATGCATGCATGCACACAACTAGTTTTGTAATTCACTAAAAGAATCCACTAAGAATTTAAGATTCTTTATTAATAATTTTATTAATTACTAAGAATACTTGTTCTGCTATCAAAGTTGAATTTTCTGATCCAAAGAAGATTAGATGTATTTTACTGATTGCAGGTTGAGGGAGAATTTCAGCAGCACCAAGGGCTGCTGACCTCTTTGGCCTCCTTATTCCCTCCCCAGCCAGGTACGTGCACTCCCCTATAGACTTTGGGGCACCAAATTGTTACCATGCTCAGGAATGGGACTCACCATAGCGTGACACCTCTAAGTGGAAGTTCACATGGAGATTCTGACATCGAATCCATCAAAGAAAGTTTTTCATGTATCCGTCGAGCATCCGAGGTCTGGGGATAACTATTCTGCCGGAAGTTTTCTGACTGGAGCAGAAGACCCTCAAGACTTCCATATGGAGTGTTTGCAACATGTCAGGCAAAATTCACACAGCGATGAGCAAGACAGACATGAGCTCCGCCCTCCTGGAAGGGACTGTCTTACCTTCAAGTTAAATGCCCTTTGGCCTTAATTGAAAGAACATTTTAATACCAAATTTCAAAAACTGAGCTACAGAACTATATAGTGCAATTCCATGTATGTAAAAAAAACATACACAGAAGTAAACAAGTACATATGCATACCCTTGTGTATGTTTTTGCAGGATTCCAAAGACCACAGTGTTACTGTGGGGTGGAGGACAGAAGGAAAGCACTTTTATTTTTAATAAATAGTTCTCTGTATTCTTTGCTTTTATTCTGTGTAAACTTATATTTTTTTAAAGTCTAGTTTAAAAAACAAACCATGATATCTTTATAAACAAACATGGAAAGGTAGTTGAGTAGAATAAAATAGCAATTTATTAGTATATCAAGGAGATTCTATTCTCGTAAAAAATAGCTAGCTAGCTAGCTAGATAGGGCGAGCATCTGTGGGGGGAAAATTGAGGATATAAAGCAAATTCCTAATGAAATTTATTCCTAGGGGGTGTGATGAAAGGGATACCCTCTTGTTTTCTGTTACACATTTCTGTAACATTTGACTATTTTTTCAATGAGTATGAATTGATATCAGAAAAAAACAGATTTTTAAAAGTAAAAAATATTATGATATGTGTTATGCCAAACAAGCTCAGCTAATTTGTCTTCCTTTAGGTGATAAAAATATCTTATGAAACATTAAAGGGAAAAATATATATATGTACATATATGTACATATGTATTTGTTGGCAAAAGGCTGCAAGCATAAACATGGACCCAGTCCTAGTTCTTCCAAATCCTCATAATTCTCTTATGCCCTTTAAAGCTCTAAACGAGAAGGATTTCACATAATTCTTCAGGGTCAGTTTGGAGCCGGTCCCTCTGTGAGGTGTTCACAAGGGAAGGGCCTGGGTGAGGTGTGGCCCAGCAGTGGGCATGTGGACCCCAGAGAGGGGATCACTCGACCTTCCTCTGTGCCACCTTTCCAGCGACAACTCTAGGAAAGGATATTTATTTAGGCGGAGGAAAGAAGGTCCCTTTCTGTTTTTAACTTTTCAGCTTGACCTTGCACCCCAAAACCGTTGCTATCTTTTGAACCTCATCGACATGTAGCAAGCAGATTCAGTTTTCATTTTACTCTCGGAGCACTCATTTGAAGGTTTTCATTTTGAATTGGCCCGAATCTGGGTCTCAGACCCACACACAGCAGCAAGCTCTTGCATGATGGAGTTCGCCTTGGCAGGCTTGTCTGTACTTTCACTTCCCACCCAGATTCCTGAGCACAGACCAATGGGAGAGTGCGTCAGCTTTGCCAAGGCAGACCGATGAAACAATCCTGAAATCCCCTTGGTGACACAGCAGACGTGAAAGACTGTTTGTACCATATCGCATTGCTAAATTTAGAGATAGTCTGAGAAGAGGCAAAGAGAATGCAAGGACTAATCAATCCAAGAATACAGAAAACTTGCCTAGGCCAGTTAGTCTCCACTTATTTTGTAAAGCAGACAGAGGAGGTGTTCATTTCAAGCTCAGCCAGTTGCAACGAAGTCCTTGTTTCCATAAAGTTACTCTGGAGAAAGAAGTGCCTTCTAGGTGCTAGAAGCTGAAGTCTGCCAAAAGCCCACACAAGATGTAAGCAGGGAAAACAAGCCGGTTATCCAACTCTCAGTTACTGACAATATCATGTGAGTGCTTATGTGAGGGCAAATAATAAGCATGCACAGAAAATCAAGAATCCCTAAAGGGACAAGTATCAATAGCCAAAGTATTGTTTTAATTGTACTAAGGACATCATTTATGTTATTAATATTTAGAGCACAGGCATCAGAGGTACCTTTAAATTCATGTTCAGAAGTTAGTCCGTTAGGATACATTATCTTATAAGTTACTGAAGCTTTAAATGGTTTTGATAGTGAAACCAACTAGAGCAACATTATCCACTTAAGACTACTTGATATTTTAGAGGGTGTCGTAGATTCTCTTTTCCAAGTAAAGATGCAAAAAACTTGTCTGGGCATGTTAACTAGCATGCTTTTAGAAGAGTCAATCTTCTCCAGAGTATTTCCAGATATTTTTATTTATAGAATAGTTTTCCCACTCCCTTCTGAACTCTGGGACTCAAGAGCTACAATTTAAGAGGGTGTTCTTAAAGCTTTTCACAGTTTGTCGCCTCACATTGCTTCACCTGATGAGGAGTCGATAGATAACACCTCAAAAACGTGGAAAGAAGCACAGATAAGGATTAGAATACACACGACAAAGGAGAACACATAATGGAATTCCAAAAAGCTTTGGATGATCTGGAAATCCAAGTTGTCCTGAGAGAAGACTGATGAAAAGAAATGCATACAAGCATAAGAACACCCACAAAAAGTAGCCCAGTGCTTTGAAAAGGATGTTAGTGACTGGGTCGCTCTTTCCCTTCTACCAGTCAAGGAGGTGCTGTCCCCGGTTGAATGCGTACGTACTGAAACAGAGGATTTCACATTCCAGAACCCATAACTCATCTCTGACTTAATCTCGAGCAAAGCATTGACGTGAATTACACAAACAGGAAAAAAGGTGGAGCCCAAATAGAAGAGAAAGAAATAGTTCTATCAGTACAAAGGAATCATACAAAGAATTGTCACAATCAATTTGATATAATTTTATAGCATGTGTCTATGTATTTAATTTTTATAACCAAAGAGATAGAGCATAGCAATTTTATCAGTAGCCCTTAATTTTTTTTTTTTTTTGGAACAGGATTCTTTAAAAAATCAATCTACCCTAAAGTATGGATTTTCAGAAATATCCTTTTGGCATTGTTCTGATTTGCCTTCTCTACCCCAAAGTCCCTAACAATCAAAGACTAGGGTTTCATTTGTTGTTCTGTTGCTTTAGACACATATTTAAAATTAGAAGCAACTACTGAATGAAATGAATTTGCCAATTTTTTAAAAATGCCATAATTCAAACTATGAGATGAGTCAAAGGGAGGCATTGCCCAGAAAGAACACACACACACATATGCAACACACATACACACACACACACACACACACACACATACACGCACACAGTGAAAAGAAAACTATATCATTAGGCAAGTTTGTTCACTTTCCAACAGCAAATGAGTCATTCATCAGTCTCTACGCCACATGTATTACAGGACTTGAGTGTAAAATAGTGTTTATCTTTCAACAACAACAACGAAAAGCCCCTAAGGTCTCACATTACCTCAGTTTTCCTCTACGTTTCTAAATGTACTAAGTCAGCTCTCACCCTTCCTAATAGCTGATCTGGGGAACTTGAATAGACAAGAAAAAACAGCCAATTATATTTCTACTTTGCACAAATAACAGCTACAGTTGCTCCCCTTGCCTGAGGCCCTTTCCCCTTTCCCTTTCACTGGGAGCTAGTAAATCAACAAATACATTTTAAGAAAGAATGACTCAAAGCCTCTTAGAGAGCCAGGTGTGGGCCAAGGTACTGCCTAAAACTTTAGAAGAAAGCTTCTAGAAAAACACAGCAAATAATGCCCCAACAGTTGCCTCAGGGAAAGCCCAGCAGCATTATTTTGGGGGTCTGCTGGTTCTGTGTTACTTGGGGAAGGAACTTGGTAAGGTAAACTTTTCCTGTCAGACCTTTAAGCTTTCTGTTCCCATGTGGTCTGTGTGACCTCACAATCTCTGGCTTCTGACTCAAAAGATCTGAATTTTATGTTATTAAAATACACAAAAGATGAATAAATGAAGAGATATATTAGCTTCATATTTATTAACATATATAATGCAAAAAATAGAACATGTCCATACAGGTCAATCGTGTGTGGATGTACATTCATATTATCTACTACACCTTTCTATATTTTTTAACTTTTAAAACAAAGACAAATCAATCAAGGGAGCTTCGAATTTCTGTAGAAAAAAAAATGCTATTTCGCCTCATGGATCCACGAAATAAAAATCATTGTATTGTTTTTCCATAGTAAAAAGTTTGCCACAAGTATTCCATTCCCAGAACCAAGACAGAGGTTATTCATGTGGAGTGACTTTCAAATATTTGCTGTTTGAAATCAGAAAATAACCAAGTCTATTTAAAAGTACCTAAAGAAAAATTGTACAATAGGATTTTAAAAAGCAAATAAAAACTACTAAAATGAAAAAAAAAAAAAAGGAAATCTGGATTTTAGTCTAAGTTCTGCTGCCAACTTATTATTTTATCTTAGGCAAATGTCTTCCATGCTTCCTCTGGGTCTCAGTTACCTTATTTTAAAAGTGGAGATGATAATGCCTTTTAACTAGTGCACTCAGTTTTTGTGAGGGAAAAATGGGATATGTAAAACTATCTTCAAAGAACAAAGCACTGTTTGAATGCTAGGTGAATTCATGAAAAAAACACGGCATTTCAGATTTCCTTGTCTCACAAATGCTATCAACAAAAATGTGGGTAAGATTGGAAGTAAGAGTACATTCCCAAGAAGACGTAAAAATGGTCAATAGGTGTTTGCAAAGGTGCTCAACATCACTAACCATCAGAGAAATGCAAATCAAAACCTCAAGGAGCTGTCACCTCATACCTGTTGGGATGGTTACTATGAAAAAGACAAGCGATAACAAGTGTTGGGGAGGATAGGGAGAAAGAAGAACCCTTGTATCCTGTTGGTGGAAATGTAGACTGGTACAGCCATGGTGGAAACCAGTGTGGAGGCTCCTCAAAAAATAAAAAAGGAAACTACCATAAAGCCTGGGCAGAGTGGCTCACACTTTTATTCCCAACACTTTGGGAGGCCAAGGTGGCAGGATCACTTGAGGTCAGGAGTGCATGATCAGCCTGTATAACATAGCAAGACACAGTCTCTACAAAAACAAAACAAAACAAAAAAACTAACTGGGTGTGGTGGCATGTACCTGTAGTCCCAACTACTTAGGAGGCTGAGGCAGGAGGATTACTTGAGCACAGGAGGCTGCAGTAAGCTGCGGTCATGCCACTGTACTGTAGCCTAGGCAACAAAGCAAAACCCTGTCTCAAAAACAAACAAACAAACGAAACTACAATATGACCCAGGAATCCCTCCTCTGAGTACATTCCCAAAGCAAATGAAACTTGTAGAGATATCTGCACTCCTATGTTCTTTGCAGTGTTATTTACAATAGGCACAATACGGAAACAACCTGAGTGTCCCTTGACAAATGAATGGATAAAGAAAATGTGGCATATAGATAGAGATGGATATAGATATAGATAGATAGGTATATAGATATATAAACGTAATGGAATATTATTTTTGAAAGGAATTCCTTTAAAAAGGAGATCCTGCCATTTGCAGTATGTGTGAAACTGGAGGACATTATACTAAATGAAAGAAACCAGACGTAGAAAAATATGGCATAATATTTCTTATATGTAGAATCTTAAAAAAGAAAAAAGTCAAATACACAGAAGACAGAATAGAACAGTGATTACTAGAGGTGGCCAGGGGTAGGCGAAAGGGAGTGGAATGGGGAGATGTAGGTCGGGGGGTACAAAGTTGCAGTTACATGAGTAAGTTTGGAGATCAAATGTACAGCATGAGGACTATGGCTAATAATATTGCATTGTATACTGAAAATCTGCTAAAAGAGTAGATTTTAGGTGCTTTTACCACACACACCCACAAAAGTAATATGTGAGGTGATAGACGTGTTAATTGGCTCAACTTGTACTTATCATTCCAGTTGATATGTACATCAAAATATATAGAAAGGTTGTATATCTTAAATATACACGATAAAAAATATTTTTAAAGTGTATTCCTGATCTACGCACTGCCAATTATAGTGCAATGGGCATCTGGGAACTTAACGAGTCTTATATGACGCTCATAATCCACTTTCCTACACACAAAAAATTCATTCTCACAAGTCCTTATCCTAGAGGGACTTCCCGTTTCCAGGTTGGAATTTTATTGCACGTACCATCCAGATGGCAAAAGGCAGAATGTCCTGGAAGCGTTTGATAGATTCACTTTAAATGTGATTTAAGTGTGTGGTGTTCAATGTCCCCTACGCACATTCTCTCTAATTCATCGTCTGTTGAATTGGAAGTTGCCCTAACCACATTCCACTGGGTACCCGTCACATACAACAAACTCATACCAAATCCAGCTTGGTTAAACTGTTATTCAACGGGCATTTCAATCACAGACGTAGTAAAGTATCCTAGTTCTCAGCTGAGAACAACAGTCAGTTATAACATCCTGGGAAAATAGTCAATTTCGTCTGTGATTCATGTTGGAATAATGCAATGCTTTCTAGTAAGAGATTCCTTGGAGTTGTGTCTACAGTTTAACAGCAGACAAGTTTTACAAGAACAATTTGCTAAACAAAAAGTCCCCTCATAACTTTTGGAAGTTGAGTTTGCACAAGTATTTTTGAATAGCATAGGCATTACTGAAAAGTGGCCAAATGTAATGCAGTCATCTCATATCAATTTCCAGTTCTTGAATAACAATATTCAAAGTTGAGGTTACCGAGTTGATCTATCTTCCTCCCTGCAGTTTATCACATTTCACATCCTGAGAATGGAACCACTGATCTCCTCTGACATTTTTAATGATATTGGTAGTTTTTGAGATGCTTTATGTCTTATGACTAAGCAACAGACATAAATATACAGACATTGTGGACTAGATTTCCAGGTCTTCTCCTCAGATGCTATGAAAATTCAGGCAAACGATATGCTACACCCATGCATCAATGTTCCCATCTGTGAAATAGAGGAACAATACTCATCTACAACACAGGGCCTTTCTCTATCTTTAGGAAGAAAATGTTTACCAGTAGAAAGTGGTACTATATTATTAAATCAATATTTTTTATTGGGGGCGAAATATTTGTGGAGTCAGTTCTAGCATTTTGGAACTTTCATTTAGGAGAAAAGTCTTTATTTTAATGTAAAAAATGTATCGTTTAAAAATTCATGGAAAAGAAAAGCAAGCTTTTTGTGGTATTGAAGTAACAACCGTCAGGATTAGGAATCTATCTATAGAAAATGGCTAACTTTGGAGACATTTCCAAGAGTATTTGTACCGCACATCATTAACACTGTCTCATATGACACTAGTAATTCTGGTACCTGCAAAACTAAGTAATAAGGAAGTTTGGGCTTTGCCTTAATAGATGCTACACAGCTTAGGAAATAAAACGAGGAGCAAGTTCTGCTTTCCTGTGTCCCATAATTGTATGCAAATCCCCACACTTGATATTTCATATCAAGTCTTCAAAATACACCTTTTGTGGGCCCTGGAAAGAAAGTCAATCTTTCCTGAGACACACTTAATATTCCCCAGCTGTCACCTTACCACATCACCACCCAAGGTGGTTGAATTTCTGTGGTGTGATATACAACATGGAATCATCGTACACTGTCTTACAGAAAATTTTGGTCTGCAAATATTAATACATTGATAAGTGTGCAATAGGCAGGCAAAGCTGTTGTCCAAAAGACACAGATCTAACAGGAGATGTGAGTCATGAATTCCTCCCTGGTTCTTCTCCATCGTAAGACTGGGTTAGGTGCCTTTTTTTCTGTACGCCAGAGCTCCTGCACATTCCTTCATCATTTGCCTCTACTGCATTGCTTGGTCATTTTGTGCGTAAGTATCTGTCACCCCTTACTAAACAGAGAGAATGTTCCCATAGAGCTAGCTCACCATGGATATGCAAAAACCATAGTCTCTTTTGGCTGCTCCTGTCATTAATTTATTCATTCTTTTATCCAACAAGTGTTTTTGGTACACTCGACTATGTGCTAGCCACCTAAATATATTATCTCATTTCATCTTTAAAACTCTACCATCATTCTCATTTTAAAGAGAAAGAAATAAGAAGTTAGGTCACTTGCCAAAGTTCAGTGAGCCAAAAATAAAAATAAAAAATAAAGAAGGAAACCAGGACTTAAAAATTTTTAATTAGATCTCTCTACAACAAAATCAATGATTTTTCCCCTCCATTTTGCTATTTCACAGGCTTAAGTTGTTACAGAAAAGGCAATAGAAATGAAAATGAATGTTAAAGGAAGAATATGTGTGGGTTTTTAATCTAGGAGGAGCTGGATGGCAATGTAGATACTGTGGGAGGTTCAGGCACATATGGTGACTAACAGCAGGACCTACTGAATGTATTTTGCAAACCTTAAAAAAAAAAACCGCACGGCAGGTAGTTCTGTTAACTGGAGGTCACTTCAGAGAAATTGGAAACTAAGCAAGTTTCCAAACTAAGAATCCAGTGTAAGGGCCTCAGTGAAAGAACCCCAAAAATCCAGAGCCTAGAGAAAAGGCTTGGATCAGGGCTGGGAACCAGGATGCAGTTTTGGGGAAAAGGTTTAGAAGTAAAGGAAAAAAGCCCTTAAGGCTGATCTCTGCAGCTGGAAAAGGAGAATTCAAGACTTACAGGAACAGGTACCAATTAACATTTGGCAGGAAGGCAAGAAAAGCCTCAGGAAAATGCCAAGGATTTCATCAGGATAAACTTGTATAAGAACGTTAAGTTCAAGAGCACCAGATGGCATTTTCTGAGGTACGTGGTATTATAAACAGAGATTTCTGATACAGGCATTTCCTCAGAGACAGAGGAAAAGTCACCCGCAGATTTTTATTTGAGGGCTGATAAGTGGCACCAAAGAAAGCTACACACGAATGACCATGTCCTTGTAGAGATGTGGTGAAATGAACCAGAAAAAGAAGCCGATTCCCTTCTTCTGCCTAGATTTGTTTTCTTTGGCCTACTTGAGGCTTACCGAGGTAATAGACAAGCTCAAAGAAATAAACTATTGGTATCTCTTTTAGGAAACCCATTTTTCATGTCTTTTTCCAGAAATCATTCCTTTATGAGACTGGAAACTCTTTTCTGCTATCTTTTGCCTATCAAAGAAGAGAAGATTAAGATTTTCTCCTGGGTAACGTACAGCATTACAGAAAGTTTCTGAAGCTCTTTGTGTTTTTTGGAAAATAGCATTAGGAGAAGTTTATTTTCATTCATGTTTTCATTCATCTTTTCAAGATGCTAAAAGTAGGGCATTTGTTTCTCTACTTTGTACACAAAGGTCTCCTGTCTTTGTGTCTTTCCTCACTCATTTCCTTTGCTCTGTCTCCCCACCCCTTCCCACCCCCTCAACCGGCCCCAGCCGGCAACATCTTCTTATATCTTCTTTGTTCCCTTCCTAACTTCCACCTCAGTGTATTCTTCCATATGGCTTCATAGGCTTCAAATAAAAGCCCATTGTCCATCTGACAAGTCACTTTTCTCCTGTCTTTTATATTTCTCCTCATGAGTCACATCCCTTGGAAGCCCATCTTCCTTTCAGAGTGTCTTTCTTTCTGAGCCACTTCAGATCCTGAAATGATGAAGATAATCACAACAATGCCACATTTTCCTGACTTCTTTGTCACGTAAATGGTCTCAGAAAACTTCCTCTCCAAAATTTTCCATTCTTTTCCTTTTATGATGTCTTTTGAGGGACTGTTGTGATGAACAAAAGCACATTTATTTATAAAATACATGGAAGAGTCAGAAGGAGCCTGTAATATATCAGAACACAGATGCAGTGAGAAAGACCCAGACTAAGCTTGCCCGCTGCCAAGGGGAGAGGGACCCACTGCAGATTTCCACCTAACTGAAGAGAGAGTAGACAGCAAAGCCACCAAGAGCACCATCTCTGGAACACACAGATCTGGGTTTGAGTCCCAGTTTCAACATTTTCTAGCATGTTAATCCTGCAAAGCTTCAGATTCCACTTCTATAAAACAGGAATCATAATATGACTCATGGCCTTGTTGGGAGGGTTAGTTCAGACAATATATGTGAAGTGCTCAGCAAGGTGCCTGCTATACACACTGAATGTTCAATAAATGGGAATGATGATTCTTAGATGCAGAAAGGGCACCCAGAGGATAGGCAGAGGTTTAGGGAGGCAGACAGTGGCACACAACCCAACACAAAGTACCAGGCATGAGAAACAGATGGGGGCGATTCTCCATTCACTGGGAGGACAACCAAGTGGCCAGGAGGAATCCTGGGAACAGGCAGGTTACTGGGAGTGACTCAGGCATCCCTAGGTAGGGGCCAGGTCTTACAAGGCAGAAACCCATAAATCAAGAAGTTGAGATCTTGGCCCGATGAATTTTAGGGATACCTTAATACTGAGTTCCCCTCAGTCGCCTTGGGTCCTCTCTGCCTCAGGCCAGATTTGGTTTCAAGACTAGGAAGGGCTGGTAGGTCTCAGTAGTCAGCTGAGTAGCCCCTTTTCTTAGAAGTCTGACAGAACTATTTCTTTATTACACATGGTAAACATGCAAAAAGGAAATTATCCTAAAAGGAATCACTGAGAGACGGCAGTTCAAATTTTCTCCAAGGTAGTTGTGTTTGAAAAAGACTCTTTCCTCAGACCTAATGTTCTTAGGTATCAATGTCCTGTTCTACCTAACAACATCCAGGACTTTCTTTCCTTTATATCTTGTTTGCCTGAGCAACACTCTGCAAACCTTCCTTCTGGATCCACCTGCTGGTTTTACCCCCAGTCCAAGAGTTTAAGGCTGTTTCCTTACATTAGATTTAATTCATTTACTGTTTCTTTTTTAATTCAGAAACATCAATATAAAAAACTGATATAATGTGTGTCTCTTCAAGTGTAACTATTTCTATTAATGTGACGGAGAAGCAACATCTTTTTAAAATACACATATTTAGTATACCAAGTTTTCAAGAGCTTAGTTTTGGTGACAAATAAATGAATACCAACTCTTAATGTATACTTTTTAATGTTGAAATGTGTGTAGCTACATCAAAACAATATTTGATTAAACTATACTCTGGAATATAAACTGATTTGTGGTGAGTTAATATATTAATGAAGTATTTTAAAGACTTCTTATGCCATATAGATGTTGTATTAGTTGATTCCTGAGTGTCTTGAATTTTGCAACCGGCATCTGATCTGTTGGTGGTGGTTGTTGTTTACAGCCTCCATAAAAACTTCTTCTACCAGGCCGTTCCTGGACGCATTGGTCACTCCATAAATACTGTGGATAGATTAGCAAAACTTGAACTGTATATCCACAATGATTCACTTTTTTATTTTGCATGAATTTACTGGCAAAATTTGAGGGATTATCAACTTGGCTTTTACAAATAACAGGGAAAAGCGAAGTTGATAGGGGAAGTGCTGAAAAATCCATGAAACAGACTGGGGCTAGGTAAGGGCGGAGAAGGAATGAGGGATTTTGCTGGCCCAAAAGGCTCAGGTGTTTCTCTGCAACTGCATGTGGGGCAGACAAGTTGTCCAGGCACTCAATAGCTGTCATCTACAGATTTAGAGTAGAAAGTTTGTTTTCAGGAAGTGGCTAGTGGAATTTCCCAACTGCAGACAGATAATCTAGAAGGTGGGGCAACTGAAGAGTTGCTAATAGCCTCTGACTACCACAGGGAGTGTCTATAAATCAGGCCATTCTTCAGAAGGGGGTATCGGGGGCAGGTCCTAAGTAGCATCTCAGGATTGCTGAGAGATTCACAAGGCTGGAGGGAGACTAGAGATACCTACAAAAGAAACTTTAATTCTTACAACCCACCAACCTTTCTCCCTTTCGTGCTGGAATAAAGGGAGAAAGAAAGGATCCAAAGACAAAAAGAACGCAATTCAAGAGCAGGTTGATGGCACCTGCAAAATGGAAAGAAGAGATACCTTCTTCCAGCAGCTCTTTACTGTCATCTTTTTTTATGCCTCCACTTTTCATTTTTATTTATTTATTTTACTTATTTATTTATTTTGAGATGGAGTCTCACTCTGTTGTCCAGGCTGGAGTGCAGTGGTATGATCTCAGCTCACTGCAACCTCCGCCTTCTGGGTTCAAGCGATTCTCCTGCCTCGGCCTCCCAAGTAGCTGCGATTACAGGCATGCGCCACCACGCCTGGCTAATTTTTGTGTTTTTAGTAGAGACAAGGTTTCACCATGTTGGCCAGGCTGGCCTTGAGCTCCCGACCTCGGGTGATCTGCCTGCTTCAGCCTCCCAAAGTGCCGGGGTTACAGGCATGAGCTACCATGCCTGGCCCATGCCTCTTCTTCTTATGCTTGGAAGTGAAGGTGAGCACGTTTTAAACCCTTGGTACACATTTGTTGAACTTACTGCTGATGCTCCAGGGTTCCTGACATCCCCAACTTTCCCAGCACCAGCTGCTGAACTCTCCAGGGCTTCTGCGCACAAAGGCTGTTCCCAGGAAGCGGGAGAGCCCTCTCTTTGGAAGAAAAGCCTCCCAGTACTGGCCAGAGGAGAACTTCGAATACTGAAGTAGACAAAACCAAATGAATGCTATGCTTTCTCAAAGAATGAAGAAAAAGTGTCTTTTCCTTTTCTGCTTTAATTGAAACTGTAATTAAACTACTTCTGGGACATTGAGGTTTTATTCCACTGCTCTTTCCCCCATTCAGTACTCGTGCAAGTCAAGGCAGTATGAAATTTACCCATAGAACAAGCTTCACAAAGTGAAAAGATGTGTCAGGATTCCACTACCTGATAAATTCCCCCTACAGGCTCTGAAATCTGCATACTTGCAGCCTAAATGACATTGGAATGGGAGATCTTTGAATATTGACTTCTAGCTCCTAAGGGTATCAGACCTTCCAAAAAATATCTCCCAGGTGAATAATCTTAGTTTACTTTTGCCCTTGACACTGAATTTTCTCCTGCTCCTTTCCCTCCCATGGATATAACCCTATCAAAGAGGGAATTGTTTTATTCCAGAGAATGAGACTTTCTTGGGAAACTCATTTGTGTGGATAGAAGGCCTCCTAGGAGGCTGACCCTTGCTTTCTTTGGCTCTCTGCCTCCTCTTGGCATTTTCAGGGCAGGTTCCTTGACTGTCCCTTTGACCCCAGTAAGGTCAGGCCAGCATATGTTTAAGAGACACTTGTCACTTCTCCTACTGAGTAGCCCAACATAATTCCTATTTCATGCTTTTCTCTGAGTTTACCTGATCTCATCTTTCCTTCTGGTTTTTCTAATCCTATAACCTTTATTCTTGATATCCCAGCTTTTCCATCTCTCTCTTCTAATCACCCCAATCCATATTTCATACATCAGTAAATCCCTCCATATATTGGATTGGTGCAAAAGTAATTGCTGGTTTTGTCATTAAAACTAAATGGTGTATGTAATCCCAACTTCTCCGGAGCTTGAGGCAGGAGAATCGCTTGAACCTGGGAGGCGGAGGTTGTGGTGAGCCGAGATCGTGCCAATGCACTCCACCTTGGGCAACAAGAGCAAAACTCCATCTCAAAAAATAAAAAATAAAAATAAAAAAGTAATGGCGTAAAAGGTGTAATTCAGTAGCCAGTGATAACAAACCACTTAAACCTTCTTCCCTCATTTTCCCCAGGAGACAACTGAATCAAAGAACCATCATGGGCTTTGCTTTACAGGAACCAGAAATCCCAAACCTACCTACTTCAAACATGTTAAAACAAGATTGAACCATAAAATGGTTCAAAAGGATCACTCTCTCTAGCTGAGACAATGATTTATTTTCTCCTCACTAATGAGATTATGTCTACTTTAAAAAAAAACTTCCAGCCATCTCACCAGATGACTCACTAGTATATTACAAGATACATGAGAACCCCTATATCCTCAACATTCATCAAGGTTTGTACCATTTAGAAAATCCTCAGTCTCTCAAGTTAAACCAAAGACAGCGAAGTTTATTTTATCTGCATCTGTTCCTCTAATCTGTTCAACCAGGTTCATCCGTGAGCTATCATGTATACTGAGGACCTTTATTGTGACTTCCGTCTGTTTAGCAATGCATTCTACCTCCCATGAACAACACATTTTTGCTTCCATTGTAACCCTTGATTTGAAACTTTCTATCCCCTGGATAGAATGGAGAAATAATTGAGCAAATCTTGGCCAGTCTTATAAAAATTCACAGATGCTGCTTTGAATAAAATTGTTCATAATGGTTCAAAAGAGGCTTTCTGCTCTAACTTTCATCTCAACATATGAGGTGGGTGGTGGGGAGAGAGGAAATGGATCAGTGGCCAAAATCAAGGTTTGATCCTGGCTCTAACACAAGCCCCACCCACAAACACCTTCTAAAGCAAGACCATTTGTCAGCACTTCATTCACAAGCATCATTATCAAAGGTTTGAATTCCACAATTCGCTGGTGGTATCAAAGGTTTGTTTTAATGGAAATGATTTATATAGCATCTTCTCTGTGAAGAGTCAGCAAGGTTCATTTGGAATCTCGACTTTGAACACGGTGGTCTGAGCGCAGTTACATGCTGTGGAGTCAAAAGCCTGCTGCAGCCTGCGCTGAAATGGATGCTGCAGATGTCACCCAGAACCCAGTGAAATGAAGAACTTCAACGAGCTAGGAAAGAAAGTGAAGAGGAATGTTTTCCTTCTGACATTTCTCTAACAACTGTGTCTAACCTGAAAATGTGGCTCCAATCCTTTTCAGAACTATTATTTTCTTTACAGCAAAGTTCTAAAAACTTGGTTTCTTTTGATTTCTCTCCCTGGCAGGAAAATGACACATTTGGGGCCAAGGCATGAAAGCGTGGCCTCTTGGGAGAAGGGGGAGGGCTATTGCTTTCGAGCCCACAAACAGTTGCAGGTGCAAAAAATGTGCACACAAAAGGGGAGGTCTGGTAGGGGCCCCTTTTCAAATGCAGCCTTTTAAGTTCAATACATCTCTTTGCTCTTCCTTTTGTGAGCCGCGTGCTTCCCTCCCACGCTCTAATGCACATCCCGGTCTTCAATGTGGCCTCCAGAAGGAATCTTCATGTTTGTTGTGAAGTTTTCCGTAATTACATAATCGTTGAAATCTGTGAGTTCGTGTTGAGGTGGCTGAAAAATGCGAGCTGGAGGATTACAGGAACATAATTAGATCGCTTCCTGTAAGAACCCAGCGACTTTTCCCTGGGTCAGACTTCGATCGGCTGCCCTCCGAGGCCTTCCTCCTCCCGAGTGACTCACAGCCCGCTCGGTGGGCATTTCTGCCGGCCAACCGTTCCAAGGTGTTTCAAGGCATCCGTTTGTGTTGTGGGTGAATTCTACAAACACGCTCTGCGTTGATTTGATTATGAAGGAAGGGGCGACGAAGCCAGAGGGCTGTGGTTTCTTGAATGCCTTTGTGTCTATGTGGTGACAGAGCCAGTGCTTAGCTTGTCTGGGCCGCGGTACCTTGACTCATCCGGTGGTGTCTAGAAGCCTTGATTCCTTGCCTTGGGGTATAAGGGGAAAGAAGGAAGGAACACAGCTGAGTTTTCGGTTTATAATAGAATTTGATATCGGACATGCATCACTTATAAATATTTTCTAAGTCGGCTGGATATTGAAGATTATGTATTATAAACAAACAAAACCAAAAATAGCTTTTTATGACCCACAGTATCATCCCCTTAGAATACACTTTCTCAGCACCTAGCAATCCTTAGAAATAATTATCCATGTGATCTCTAAACCGTTTCTCGCTCTCCTTTGTTCAGTTCTCTGGGTGTGTTTGCTGCTTTAGTTTAATCCTGGTTCACGCACGGAGCCTAGATTTTTTTTTTTTTTTTTTTTTAATTTTTTTTTTAGCACAGGTGAAGATGTGACAACGGCTGATTATCTTCTAAATAAAAACGACTTCGTCACATAGGAAAGCTTTGCACAGCTATCTTGTTATTTAGCTGGTTTCCATGAAACTGCTGTGGTCCATCGATAGTCCAGGCCAAGGGGGTAGCTATGAAATAAGAATATCTTCAGGGTCATAGAAGGGAAATCTCCCCACTTTATTTGGCTTTGTAATAAAGAGCAGGAATCTGAGATTCTATCATTGATGCCAGAATATAACATTTGATTTTTTTTTAAGTGAAGAGACAGGTGGGTCTCAAGTGAAAAGAGTATACATCTAAGCTGGGCACAGTGGCTCACGCCTGTAATCTCAGCACTTTGAGAAGCTGAGGCGGGCAGATAGCTTGATCCCAGGAGTTGGAGACCAGCCTGGGCAACATAGCAAAACCCAGTCTACAAAAAATACAAAAATTAGCCAGACTTGGTGGCACACTTCTGTAGTCCCAGCTACTTGGGAGGCTGAGGTAGGAGAATCACTTGAACCTGGGAAGTCAAGGTTGCAGTGAGCTGAGATCGTGCCACTGTACTCCAGCCTGGATGACAGAGCGAGCAGAGCAAGGCCCTGCCTCTCTCTCTGTCTCTCTCTCTCACAGCCACACACACACACACACACACACACGCACACACACACACACACACACACACACACACACATACACTATACATCTAATTTGGGAGAGTGTCAGGACTGGTTCAATTACCAGTTAGTACATTTAGCAAGCACACAACCCTTCTTTGGAGCAGAGAGTTGATCAGAGTTTGTGGATCCTCAGGTAAAAATGTCCTGGAAGTCCCTCTTCATTCTCCTGCTCTGAGAGACTCCTTTGCCCTGCTCTCTGGAATCCTTCATTGCTGGACATCAAACTGCCCATTTATTCTGTTGGGTTTGCTCCCACAGTTATTCCAGCTTCATAAATACTATGTACATCAGGAAGTGATTTCTCTTTTTCTCTGCTTCCAAAGAGTTTAAACAACATAACTCTTTTTTTTTTTTTTTTAGACAGAGTCTTGCTCTGTCGCCCAGGCTGGAATGCAGTGGCGTGATCTCGGCTCACTGCAGCCTCTGCCTCCTGGGTTAAAGCGATTCTCCTGCCTCAGCCTCCCAAGTAGCTGGGATTATAGGTGCGTGCCACCATGCCCTGCTAATTTTTTGTATTTTTAGTAGAGGTGGAGTTTCATCATGTTAGCCAGGATGGTCTCCATCTCCTGACCTCGTGATCCACCTGCCTTGGCCTCCCAAAGTGCTGGGATTACAGGTGAGAGCCACCGCCTGTAGGTTTTCTAAATGGCCATAAAGTAATATAAAGATTTGCTTCCTTGCTTTATAAATTGAAAGCTAATATCAAAAATTAGATTTGTTTGGCATTCTCAAATTTTAATGATCTCAAAATGATTTCAGTAGTTCTCCAATTAATTAAATGTATGATAAAAGAAACAAAATCTTGACAAATTGAAGAGGTTCAGTTCTTTTAAGTAAAATGTATTACTATAAATATGCTTCAGATTAAAAGGAGACATACTCATGCTAATGCATAACGACTGGTGTGACAATTGTCAATATAATAACAAGGGATAAAAAAAGATAGATTTAAATGTCATTGTCAACTGGTGGCATTTATAATATACTTTATGGATTAAATTAATGATTTGTCAATGTTCTCAATGTCCACAATATATCCTTACTCCCAGAATAATCAGTGACTAAGTCTCTATCGAATTGAATATGTATAAAACCTCCATAGTATAGTAACCTATTTTCTAATATTGTTCTTTATATTTTCTTTTATAATACAACAAAAATTGTTATAAAAATTAATCAAAACAATGTAATATTTTACCTACTCTATAGTTATCTATGGCTGTGTAACAAATTACCCTAAAATGTACTAAAACAGCGAACATTTATTATCTCGTAGTTTCTGCTGTTTAGGAATTTGGGCATGACTTAGCTGGGCGCCTCTGGCTCAGGGTCTCTCACAAGGCTGCAATAGAGGTGTGGATCGCCTTCTGGGCTTAGCAGGAGTCAGCTCTTTGTGGGCTGTTGGATTGAAGGTCATAGGTACTTGCTAGCTGTTGGCTGGAGATGCCATTTCCTTGCCGAGTGAACTTCTCTATCAAGCAACTTAAAACATGGCAAGTGACTTCCATCAGAGTAGTCCAGCAAGAGACAGAGAGAGGACATGCAAAAGGAAAGCCACGGGCTTCTTGTTTCCTAATCTTGGAAGTGAAATCCATCTCTTTCTGATATTTAACTAGTTAGAAGCAAGTCAGCAGATATACTCACATTCAAAGGGAGAGAACTGCACAAAGACATGAACACTTCGAAGTGGCTAATCATTTGGAGCCGTCTTAGATGCCAACTACCCACTCAATGTCCACAGGCGTTCCTGCTTCTTCCTATAATTACCCTGGCTCCAGCTATCATCAGAAATGGACTCTTCTAAAAGAAGAAGTACAAGGCCTCAGCTTTCTGCTGGTTCAAGATTCTAGGTGATTAGCAGACACTCCTGACCAATGGTTGTGGTGCTTCCCAAACCATTACCTTAATAATAAGCAGATATGGGACCAATTCTATAGACTCTGGCAACGATACGCCATTCACGTCCACATTAAATGAAAAGGCTACTTGACCCTAGCTATCGAATGCATTAGGGATCTGTCCTAGTATTAGCTACCTGCTATATTAGTTATGTATTGCTGTATAACACGTTACACAAACTTGGTGGCTTAAAGCAAACGAACATTTATTTTCTTAGATGGAGTACTGTAGGTTAGAAATTTGGGAGTGGCTTAGCTAGACTGTTCTGGTTGGTATCTCTCAGGAGGTTGCAGTCAAGATGTTGTCTCTCAGATGATGCTGCAGCGGAAGCTGCCATCATCTAAAGGCTGGACTGAGGCCTCAGGATCTGCTTTCGCAGTGGCCACTTGCAGGACGGGCAAGTTAATGCTGGTTGTTGGCAGGAGGCTCCTCGCCACATGAGCCTCTTCATGGGGCCATTTGAATGTCCTCATCACATGGTAGCTGGCTTTCTCCAGTGAAGAGAAAGAAATTTCAATTGATTATGGGGCCCATGGAAAATGTTTCAAACTTCCATAATGATCCTGGTCTTACTCTTTTGGCCATGTTGCCAAAAATGTATGACTTCCAGAGTATGACATTCTGCTACTAGGTTCTGTCATGCCAAATGATTCAACAAATGTTCATCCCCAGCAAAAGGACAAGAACCCCTGTGCTTGTGGAGGTCCACACACAGAGAGTAAATAGACCGACTAGTGGCTAAGAGAACAAGTACGAATATGAGTAAGTAACCAAAAAGTCCTGGGAGATTTCATCCATGAGACAAACACAATAAAATTAGTGCTGAAGGGCTCGACAAAATATTTGGAGCACATATTGGTATGAGACTTGTCTTCTAAGTGGCCTCAAGGAAGTGGAGACTCAAAGGCTCTCAGCTGTGGATATCAGCAAAAGTCCTGGTCCACAGCAGCAAGGGTTTCAGATGAACCTTGATGAGACCTCATATATTAAAACCCTCTGTCCAGAAACCATCAGGAACACACCTGTAGTGTGGAGGGGAAAAAAGTGAGACTGATTTAACCTGCTGCAGCAAGGGAAAATACAAAACAAAAGAACCAGGGAATTTGTTGGAGAAAAAAAAAAAAAAAAAAAAGTGGGAGGGGAGCTTAGAGTAGGGTACTTGTAGGGCCTGGGGGCTAGAATTAGTCAATAAGATGATCTTAGCATGGATTGTTCAGAACTTGCTGGAATAGTCAGTGGTCTCTTCTTTAGCCCTTTAGGGTCTTTGTAGAGTTACTGTTTGGTCAACCTGACCATGATCCTATCTTGAAACACAGGGATTCAAACAAATAGGTATTATACAATTGTGACCTTAAATCATTTGTCTGCTTCAGTCATAATGTAGATGGTTTTGCAAGCTTTGGTTTCTGTTTCAAGTCTCATCCTCAAGGGATCGCTCTGTATTCCTTCATGTCTTATAAAGAGGTCTCTAACCAAGGCGTAACTGATGAAAACACCCCTTCTCTCCACAAATGCTGTCTGATTTTACTAACAAGACTCAATCCCAAGCTTAATGGGAAAGGAATGACTCAAAACTGGATCACTTCTGTCATTGCCTTTGCACGTGGTGTTTTCTCTCATCATAGTTCCCCTGCCAAATTCCACTTTCTTTAAAACCCAGCTCAAAACTACAACCTTTAAAATGCATTTTCCAATGTCTTACCCTCTTCTCTTCCATATCATCACCCTCCTCATCATCACCCTTTCTGCCTGTAGGGTAAAACTGTGCTTCCTCTTCATGTTTCTAGACTCTCTAGAGTGCTTGGTATATAGCACATACTTAGTAAATATTTTTGAATTGCAGTGGTAGTATCTAATTCGTTTGGCAGTAGGTATTGTTAAAATACTTTAATATTCCTGTGATTTCAGCTCTTAATAATTCTCCTCTCTGAATTTCTGTTGCAAAGTTTGGCATTGTTTTCTGACAGTTTCATAGATGTTCATTTTTTTTCTTTTATCCCAACTATTAGTAGATTGTGAGCTCCTAGAAATAGACACAATTTCTTTTATTTTTTCGCACCCTCTACCCCATTCCCATGGCCCCTCAGATTTAAGACAATTCTCATACTTCCTAAATGTTTGCGAGATTTGATTATCTTTTGAGATATTGACTTAATATTGTCTCTGGTATTATCCTCATCCCTCATTTTCTTCATTTCAAGAAGGCAGCTGGCTCCAAACTTGATGGGCTCAGGGAAGGGTTGGGGCCAGGTGTAAGGCAGCAGTAGAGCACCAGTCATTGTGGTTTTACTCTCTAAAGGCCTAAACACTTAGGTGAATGGAGTAAGCTTGGTAGGTACATGAATGGGATTCCTAAATATGGACAGAGAAACTGGAGAGGTGGGGAGAGCAAGTGATGGCCAGGCCTCCATTTCACTGCCTCCAGCTAAGAGAGTTGGGGTGAGAAATGCAGGGAGAAAGCAAAAAGAGGTCTGCAGGTCCAGGAGTAGTGTGGACCCAGGCCCTGCATGCAAGGCAGCAGTTCCGAGGATGTGGCAAACCCTCCAAGAAAAATGGCTACAAGATTCATCTAGCCACACTGACCAGCAGTGGTCTTACAAAAAGCCCCTGTCCTCATGGCATTGTCTTAGATTTCCAAGCAATGTCCACTGCATTCTTGAGTATTGAGAGGATTGGGGTGAAGATACTAGAAGGATTGAGAATAATAGAGTTTGAAATCTGAAATTAGAATCTTGTAATCCGAGAACCTACTGTTCATGCTCATCTGAATATGTGGGGTTTTATTTCTCCCATATTTCTTTAATTGATTAATCTGTCAGTTATGTAAACTTGAAAAAATAATTGCCTAACACATCTCAGAAGGGGGAAAAAAGCTCATGTCTCATTACATTAAAAGGGAATACATTGCATAATACCAGATCCCAGCTCTGTTACTAATCAGTTGTATAACTTTGAGAATATTATTTCACTGTTTTTTGTCCCAGATGTATCAAATATTTTAAAAATAAATAAAATAATGTTAATATTATCTACCTTGTTGGGTTGATGTGAAGATAAATTGAGCTAATATCTATAAAGTACTTTGCAATGGTAGCTGTCATATATTAATAGCATAAACCTTTTTTGAGACTGAAGAACCTTAACATTCATGTTGACTAATTAGTATTGATCATATATTATAGTTTTGACAATAAAAAATATTTTTCTTTTAAAAATTAATACTTCTAAGGAAAATTCAGCACTATTTAAGAATAGTCAAAAACACTTCCCCAGTTTTAAAAATTCTCAACTAAAAAAATATAGGAAGAAATTCATGCATTCATAGACCTTTGAACATTAAAAAAGTGTAGAAAAGATAAAAACACAAATAAGTTATGAGATACTGCCTATTACAACCAAGGTTGAATTAAATTGTATATATTTATATATACACAAGCTAGAAAAGGAGTCTTTTCTCCCAAGATGAATTTATAACCTATATGTCAATGAAATTCAATTTTTTCATGATAGATGGAATGCCATATATAATGATGAGGAATACACTAAAAGCAAGAGCAGTAAATGGCAATCTTCTGACTTACTGTATGTGTCACCAGAAAGAGTGATTATTTCTCACAAGTAGAGGTGAAGTCAGGGACTATTATCATCCATATTTAAGTGGTTTTGCTCTTTTCTCCCACATCCACCAATATAATAATGATTTGGCTCACAGGAGATTTGACCTTGGTGACTTCAGGTTCATTCTCAGTCAAGTTTGTAAGTGTTTCTGGTGTTCAGCTTTAGGAAAGCACAGAGATAAGGAAAGGCAACATGAAGTCAGAACCAGACAGGGCCACCCAGGGGGGAAACAGCAATCTCAAGGATTGCTAGGTGAATCCTAGCCACCCCTTAAGGAAGTTTGCTTTGAAACCCTCTCAGTCTGACTGAGGAAAATCCAGGGCTTGATAGAAGATCCCAGTAGTTTCACAAGATAATCAAGCGAGACAATTCTCAGGTGATAGTTGATCAGGTCTTCAATGAGAGCCAGGTAGAAAGTATTAGAGTCACGTTCTTGTTCCATCATTTCAATGGAGAAACATGTGGAGGGGGTGGTTAGTGATCCAACATCTGTGATTTCAATTAGTATTTTAATTGGAACTTCATTTAGAGCGTGAAATGATTTGGATTTGTGTTCCCACCCAACTCTCATGTCCAATTGGAGGAGGGGTCTGATAGGAGGTGATTGGATAATGGGAGTGGATTTCCCCCATGCTGTTCTAGTGCTAGTGAGTGAGCTCTCACTAGATCTGATGGTTTAAAAGTATATGGCACTTCCCTCTTCACTCTTTCTCTCCTGCCGCCATGTGAGGAAGGTCTTTGCTTCCCCTTCGCCTTCCACCATGATTGTAAGTTTCCTGAGGCCTCCCAGTCATGCCTCATCCTGTGAAGCCTGAGGAACTGTGAGTCAAAGCTCTTTTCTCCATAAATTACCCAGTCTCCGATAGTTCTTTATAGCAGTGTGAGAATGGACTAATACATAGTGTGTGGGAAGTAGAGAGGTATCTTTCACCAGGAGGAACAGAAAGTCTTAGTATGAACTAACATTCAAGAACTTCAGAAAAGGTGATTGTCTGAATGTCTTTTTTTCTTTTATTAATTTGTTCTATAAGTCGTAGTTACCAAACTTCTACTGCATTCAAATTTAGGCTTAGAGTTCACAATGTTTAATGTAACCTAAGTCCTTCTAAATTAAACCTATCAGGAGAAAACAGGTGGAAAGAATATTGTGGGAAATCAACATTTTTTTCTTTTCTCTTTTTCTTTCTTCCTTTCCTTTATTTCTTTGTCTTCTGAGAACCTGCTGTGTGTCAAATACTAAGGCAGTGCCTATAGTCCTTGTTTTAACATATTATCTCATTTAACCAATAAAACAGTACAAATGTGATGAGCATGAGTCCTGTTTCCAGATGAATAAACTGAAACTAAGAGAAATTAATAACTTGCCCAAGGTCCCACACAACCTAGTAAGCTGAAGCAATTTTCAGCTAGGTCTAATTTCCATAATCATGCTCATTTCTCCACAATTGCTCCCACCCATAAAACAGTGGAAAATAAGCCTTTATGTCAAAGAAGAATGTTATCATTTGACAAAATAATTTCATATTTTTTCATCTTTCTCACTTCACCTATTTTTATTTCTATCCTGATTCATACATTAGAATGAAAAAATATTTCCCTTATTAAAACATTGGGGTTTGACAAGATAATAAGTTAGTGATATGGTTTGGCTGTGTCTGCACCCAAATCTCATCTTGAATTCCCACATGTTGTGGGAGGGACCCGATGGGAGGTAATTGAATCATGGGGGCAAGTCTTTCCCATGCTGTTCTCCTGATAGTGAATAAGTCTCACGAGATCTGATGTTTCATAAAGAGAAGTTATCCTGCAAAAGCTCTCTCTCTTTGCCTGCTGCCATCCATGTGAGACGTGACTTGGTCCTCCTTGCTTTTTGCCATGATTGTGAGGTCTCCTAGCTGTGTGGAACTCCATTAAACCTCTTTCTTTAGTAAATTGCCCAGTCTTGGGTACGTCTTTATCAGCAGTGTGAAAACGGACTAATACAGTTAATCTCAGCTTATAACCCACTCTTTATGACCAGCTACTTATTTTTAGAAAGTGAAATCTGAGATTAAGCTTAGCATTTAATTCTTAGAAATTGCTTGCTCACAGAGATTTACAGTCTTTCACAGCTTTTTCCTATTCCTTTCAAGTTGGTAGACCACACCCTAAAATATGCTTAAGAAAGAACTCTTGCTATTATAGCTTTCCTTTAGTCTTAGGTATACTGATACACTGGTAAGAGGGGTGGGGAATAGATTTACAAAGCTGAATATACAAAATACATAAAAAGAAATGTTCTTTATTTAAAAACATTTCTAAATGTTTGACTCATCTGTGTGTGATGATAAATCTTTCGTTTTTATATGTCTAAAGTTTCTTGACATATCTTGCTAAGTTTTATCAAGGTTTATATATGTGTTTTCTGTTATGACAAAAGCCTGTTTTCATTATTTTAAAGTGCGCTATTGCTGATGTGTGTGTGTGTGTGTATCTATATATATATTTTTAAAATTATAGGGAGGGAGATAACTGACTATAAAAGGGCAGCATGAGGGATCCTGTGATGAACTGCTCTGCATTTTGGCTGTGGTGATAGTCATATAAATCTACATGTGACAAAATTGCATAGAACTAACCACACACATATATACATACACACATGCAAATGGGCATATGTAAAACTGGCAAAATCTTAAGTTGGTGGATATTATCAATGTTAATTTCTTGGTTGTGATATTGTATATGGTTATTCTAGATGTTGCCATTGGAAGAAACTGGGTGAAGTGTACACAGGATCTCTCTATACTATGTCTTCCAACTGCATGTGACTCAATTTTAAAATAAGTTTTTAAAAATTATCTTGACATTATGTAGAATACAGTCTAGTCATAGAAACAGATTATAAATAAACACAAAAAAATTGTATAAGAACTACTGTAATGTAGTTAAAGTATCAGGTGCCATAAGCACATATAACAAGAGAACCTCATCTGTACTCAAGGGTCAAGAAAGGCTTCCCCAGGAATGTAACATTTAAAGTGAAGCCTAACTAAGAGTAGGAATTTGCCAAACAGAAAGAGCGGCGAAAGATAGAGCATACCTTTGAAGGGGTGGTGCCTCGGCATGGACAGAAAAGATTAATCATCAGGAAGGTTGACAGAAGGTAATGCTGGAGAAATAGTTTGGTGACAGGTCATACCGAACCTTGTGGATTATAGTAATTATGAGGATAATGGGAAACCAGTAAAATGCTTTAAGCAAGACAGTAAAACTATCAAATTTATATTTATAAACCATTAACTTTGACTTTTAGGCAGAGAACAGCTTGGTTGAGAAGGATACCCTAAAGCTTCAGGAAAAAAAAAAAAAAAAAAACTTGCAGGGATCCAGGTTACCAATGGGGGTCCTTGAGCTAGATGGGAGAGGTATGTTATTGGATTCAGGAGATACTGGACAAATCACTTTGGTAGTGATTTGAATGTGAAATGTTGGTATCAAGGATTACATCCAAATCTTGGCATGGACAATGGAATGGATGAAAAAGCCCTATTCTTAGGAGGGGAGGACTGGAGAAACAGGAGATCTGAAGTGGGGAGGAGATGGTTTGGTTCAGCTTCAAATCTAAGATAAGACATCAGTGAGACTTCCAAGTGGAACTTCAAGTAGGCAAGGAGATCTCTCCAACTGGAACCTGGGAAAGGAGGCATGGGCCAAGGATAAAGGTGTTAGGTCCTTGGCATATTGTTGATATTGAAAGTCAAGGGGATACTATGGTCATTAAAGGAGAGTAAGAAGAGAATGAAAAGAAGCGGCCCAAAGGAAATGCCTGATGGACTTGAACATTTAAAGTGCAAGGAGAGGAGAAGGAGATGGCAAGGAGATTCAGAAGGAACAGTCGGAAAGGGAGAGGAAATCCAGAAGGGACATGGGGAAGCAAAGGGAAGAGAGTGTTTCAAAAAGGAAATATGTAATAGTAATCCCTGTTAAATGTTCTTGTGAGGTATCAAGTCAGACAAGGTATGGAAATGACCACTGGATTCCACAATATGGATATGATTTATTTATAACCGGGGTAAAGAAGGAGAGAAGGAATACAAATGGAGATAGGCTTATAAGTGTGGGTAGAAGAAAATGAAGGAATTGTAGTCAGGTGACATCTATTTACTCCACAACAATGTAAACACTGGGGAAGGAGGTCAAGGAAGGTATAAGATAGCAGCTGCAAGAAAGGACAGTGACCAGGCTAGAAAAACATTTCAACTACCTGCTCTCCCCACCTCTCCAATTGCTCTGTCTACATCTAGGAATCCCATTTCATGTACCTGCCAAACTTACTCCATTCACCTAAGTGTTTAGGCCTTTAGAGAATAAAACCACAATGACTGGTGCTCTATGGCTGCCTTATACCTGACCTCAACCCTTCCCTGGCAAGAAGGAAGCCAGATACCTTCTTGAATAGAAGAAAATGAGGGGTGAGGACAATACCAGAGACAACATAAGTCAATATCTCAAAAGATAATCAAATCTCACAAACATTTAGGCAGCATGAGAATTGTCTTAAGTCTGAGGGGTCATGGGAGTAGGGTGGAGGGTGCCAAATAAATAAAAGAAATTGTGTCTATTTCCAGGAGCTCACAATCTATTAATAGTTAGTATAAAAGAAAAAAAGTATGAACATCTATGAAACTGTCAGAAAACAATGCCAAACTTTGCAACAGAAATTCAGAGAATTATAAAGAGCTGAAATGGGGGAATATTAAAGTATTTTAACAATACCTACTGCCAAATTAATTAGATGCTACCAGTGCAATTCACAAATATTTACTAAGTATGTGCTCTATACAAGCACTCTAGTGAACACTAGGAACATGAAGGAGGAGCATAGTTTTACCCTACGAACAGAGGGGTAAATTTCTTATCCAAATTTTAGGAAGACGATATTACAAAAATGTTAATCTTCTTCATATTTGTCATTATATTTAATGTAGTAATTATAATTTTAAAATTACAATTATATTTTACATTTAAAGAGATCTTACCATATGTCAGGCACTGAGTTAAATGCTCATAAAATCCAAAGCAAAATCGCAAGTTCAGGCAAACTTGCAAAATGACTGTAAAGTTTATCTGAAAAATAAACATTTGAGAATAGCAAAGAAAATTCTGGGAAAGAAAAACACAAGTGTGGATAAACCAACTGTAATTGTGGTTTGCAACAATAGATAGCTCAATGGAAAGAACTCAAAAATAACCACAAGATTATGGATAACTTCAGTAAAATTGGGGTTTCTAATCAGGTTTACAATAAAAAGTTTTTGGGACACCTGGATAGCCATTTGTGAAACAGTAGAGCTAGATTTCTACCTAATTCTTTATCCCCAAAATGGAGGTAGAAAAGACATAAATGTAAAAAGTTAAACTATTAAGAGAACTAAACAAAACTGCACATATTTTGTATAATATTATACTGGAAAGACTTTAAAAATATAGGATCATATTTATGATTGATTGGCAAGAACACACATACTCACACAAACAGTACCCAAAGACACATGTTAAAAAGGGAACATGGCCGGGCGCGGTGGCTCACACCCGTAATCTCAGCACTTTGGGAGGCTGAGGTAGGCAGATCACGAGGTCAGGAGATCGAGACCATCCTGACTAACATGATGAAACCGCGTCTCTACTAAAAAAAATACAAAAAATTAGCCGGGCATGGTGGTGGGTGCCTGTAGTCCCAGCTACTTGGGAGGCTGAGGCAGGAGAATGGCGTGAACCAGGGAGGTGGAGCTTGCAGTGAGCCCAGATCCTGCCACTGCACTCCAGCCTGGGCGACAGAGCGAGACTCTTGTCTCAAAAAAAAAAAAAAAAAAAAAAAAAAAAAAGTCAGTTTTTAGGACAAAAGATTGAGCTTTCATAAAATAATTAAAAATATGCAGAGCCCATTTTTAACAAGAAGGACAATCAATATAGAAAGAGATGGCTCAGAGTAAAAGGATATACATGGCTAATAAACATGTGAAAAGGTGCTCAAGTTTTGTGACACATTTTAAAGAACAAAGATTAAAACAATGTGATATTTTTCACTTAATCCGATTGTTATATTTTTGAGCCTCCATTATGTGCCAGGTGTTTTTTAATGTTGTCTTATGAGCATATTTTAATATTTCTTGCAATAATATTGCCCATGATCTATCAATTTTTAACAATATGATCAGAAATTTTAATGGGAGCAGATGCCTCTAAAGAGCTTGGTAATGCTTGAAAGGTGTTTTTTCCAGGTTCTAGCGATTCTCCTGTCTCAGTCTCCCAAGTAGCTGGGACTACAGGTGCCCACCACCACACCTGGCTAATTTTTGTACTTTTAGTAGTGATGGGGTTTCACCGTGTTGGTCAGGCTGGTCTCAAACTCCTGACCTCAAGTGATCCACCCGCTTCAGCTTCCCAAAGTTCTGGGATTACAGGCTTAAACCGCCGTGCCCAGCCCAAGGTGACTATTTTTAATGCTCACAAAATTAATTTCCTCTCATGTAATTATACTTTATTGAATTGACAATATTACTAACAGTAAAAAAATAACATTGGAATGTTGAAGACAAACCTAATTAGAATCGTAGCCCCCTGATTCTTTTCTTGTATCAGCTGGAAGCAAGAAGAGCAGTTCTTCATCTCTTCATTCTTTCATTCAATAAGTATTCATTGAGTGTTTTCCTCTGTGTCAGCACAGAACTAGGTACTGGGGAACACCAAAATGAACAAGAGAGAGCATTAATTCCCTGCTCTCAGATTTTACCACCTAACTGGGTCTACAGGAAAGTAAACTGGCAAGAACACTTTGTTATAAGAACTTGCATTGTATCAAGTAACTGAAAGCTTTCCCATCACCATCCTTTGAATCTGGGAACAAAGTAGTGCTGCCCAAGGTGACAGATTATTGCTGTGACTATAGTAGATATTCATTTGAAGATTATTGGGGTACCTTATTTCAAGTATCTTTCTAAAGTGACACCTAAATGCAGTTAGGTCATAGACTCCCTCAAAATAAGACTAAACTTTTGGGCAATGGGGGAGAGATTTTCTAGGTCTAAATGAATCATTAGGAATGAGTAAGCCCCAGACATAACAAATGTTCTATAATTAACAAGATAAAGATGTATGTTAAGAAGCATAATAAATCTTAGAATAACCCCAAAAGGTGCCCATTTGTCTTTGTCCACAAATACTGGAAAAAAACAAAAGAAATAGTCAAATATGGAATTCCGAATGGTCTACACCTTTTAAAACCCAGTAAGCTAATATACATTTTCTTAGGGAAAAAAATACCCTCAATGCATATACTGAAGAATTAAAAGTTTCACATGTTACTTTACAGAGTTCCTAAATTAGACTAAATCATATGAAATTACTGAAATATGATTTTTTTACCTATAAAATTGGCACTTTCATGTGGTTCATCCTAATAGCATGGAATCATTTCAATTCCTAAGAGAAAATGTTTGAGTAATGAGTAATTTATAGAGCTCTCATTATTAGCCAAACACTATGCTAAACCCTGTATGACTTCAATCCACGATATTTGCCTGGGGTCCAAAAATCTGGGGCTAGAATTAAGGGTTTTTGAACTTAAGTGAAAAAAATTTACGTATTATTTTCACTAGCCTTTAACTAGAATTTGACATTTTTTTCATTATAAACTGTGAACTTTGGTAATGTTAGTGATATTTATGTCTTTGTCACCAACAGAAATTACAAGTATTTTGATATTGTATTACAGTTGTTACAGATATCTAAAAACATCATTTTTACTCATCATAAACATGAAATTTCCTGTTGGTAACAAAACCACTTTTAGATCTTGTTATTTAATGCATTTATTACTAATTGCAATTTTGCTTATAAAAAACCCTGGTAGCAATATGATTGGGTGGGTTTATACTATTAATCTTTTGTTTTATGTATTTCAAATTTATTCTGATAAGAAGTTCCAAGAGCTCCCCCAGACTGGCAAATGGATCCATGGTACAAAAAGTTAAGACCCCCTGCTGTCCTTCGATCCTGGTAGCTACTCTCTATGGCAGGTAATATTATCATCCCCAATGTACAGAGAGGAAAGATTGGGTCACTTGCTAAAGGTACGCAGCTAATAAATAATATAACCATGTTTTACAATGGTTCTGGCTTCAAAGCCCATGCTTTTAACCAGGACCTACACCTCCAGTTCCTCTAGGAAATTTCCAGGTGACCAGTGTAGATCATGATAGTCAAGATACAGATGATCATTAAATAATATTTGTGTGAACTTGAAAATGTTTCCCTTGAGCTGCAGAAAGGATTATACAACAACCCATTTAAAAAGTATTGTCCATGGTGATCATAAGTTTAAAGTATGAACAAGAAGGCATTAACTGAGGAATAAGAAGAGTAAGCCCTAGGTAATGGCCAGTGCAAAAAAGAGGGTGAAGACCTCAGATTCAGAGAAGGGCCCATGGGGAGGTGAAAGGAGACTAAAACGGATGATCTAACACATGGTAGTATGACAAGGTTGTAACTAGCGAAACTTATTTCTTACTCAATTGGTGACCGCTGCCTTCTTTTTCTACATCTTGTGCTTTGGTTTGAATGTCCCTCCAAAACTCATGTTGAAATTTAATTGCCATAATAACAGTATTAAGAGGTGGAACCTTTAAGAAGTGACTAGGTCATGGAGGTTCTGCCTTCCTGAGTGGATTAATGCCATTATCACAAGAGTGGATTTGTTATCACAGGCAGGATAAAAGGACAAGTTCAGCCCCCATTTTTCTCTGTCTTGAGCACTTGCTTCCACCTTCCCCCTTCTGCGATAGGATGACCCTCACCAGATGCCGGTGTTGTGCTCTTAGACTTCCCAGACTCCAGAACTATGTGCCAAATAAACTTCTGTTCCCTACAAATTACCCAGTCTGTGGTATCCTGTTATAGCAACAGAAAACAAAGCAACACTGTTTTTATTCCTCTCTCTTTCCGTTGTTTCCATTCAGTATCTAGTTTAGATTTTTATCCTACTTCTTCACATTCTAGTCAGTCTTCAGCTTGAAATAGAGGGAAATATGTCAGCTTGTATCAGATGTAATTCAGGCTTATATGTTTATCCATCCATTTGGGCTTTCATAGGTTTTCACATGTGATAGAAAGAGATGAAGGATACAAGGTAAGGCTGAGATTTCCCACCTAAGCAGGAAAGCACTAGGATCCGGCACATATCATTTCTTTCATTTAGTATTTAAGTCATGTGCCAGATCCTGAGCTAGGTCCAGGGGTTACCCAAGTACCCTTCAGTCTTTCCAGGATAAACAGATATTAACAAATATAAATACTATCCTCCCCAAATCTACTCTTTTTGTTTGTGTAAGGGATGTAGATATGATATGATACAGTTGATGTAGATGTGATAGCTGTCTTCATTTTTTTAAAGAACAATGAGGATCACCACGACACCTCATCATTTCTGGAATACCACAGCTGGGAAACAGCCCAGTAGGGGAATGCATTGGTGAGCTTCTACTACAGCTATTCCTTGGCTTGATTCATTGCCATCAATCTCCCAGTGGTGTGACTGGTGATCATGACTCTTCGTTCAGTGACTTGGGTTTAAATTCCCACCTCTACATTCTTAGAGATAGCCTTGGGCAAGTTAGCCTCTTTGTGCCTTAGTTTCTTCATCTGCATAATGAAGTTGATCATATAATTCTCTTCCTAAGGTTGCTGTCAGGATTCGAAGATGTGTAAAATACATGGCATATGTGGTTTCATAATGTAGCCATTGTTATCACAATGGATACTAATACCATTACCTTCTCTGCTTATCTGCTTTGCCTCTTAAATCCCCAAACTACAAATCAATTTCACTTCAGCGAGGAAAGGAAGGCTCAGGGATTGATGAAGACAACATTTCTCCTGTCAATTATAGATGTTTTTGTGGCAGAGAAGATTACGAAACAAACTTCTCCAGCTCTTTGGAGAGACAGAAAAGAAGGGCTAAGAAGAGCTGACTCTCTTAGTGATAGAAATGCATGCTTTCAGAGCGATGCCCTCTAAGAGGTATGAAACTTACGTTTCCAAGGCATTGTAAGTTTTCACAATCATGCAAACATAAATGATTAACCCATTTTAAAGTTTTGGATATTAGAACTTTATTCTCATATCATTCTTAAGGCTTATACTCAAGGATCAGTGTAGAGCCGAAACCACATAACAATGATGACCTTCTGATCATTGAAGCCGGTTTGATGGACACTCGATGGAGAGATTAGAAAAGTAGCTTGTATTGAACTACTATCACTGTCAAGCACTATGTATAGGAATTTTTATATATTCTTGAATCATCACAATAGATCTATGAAATAGGAATTGTAGCTCCATTTTGATGAGAAAACTGAATTTAACAAAACTGAATAATTTGTCAAAAAGAAAACCCAGCCAGAAAGGGGCAGTGTCAGGATTTGAACACTGAGCCATGTGACTGCAGAGCCCACATCTGGTCACACATACCACCCTAGGCTCATGGTGTATTAAATGTGCCACTAAAGTAGCTGTGAGATATTAGCTTTGCATGTGAAAAACTGCCTCTCAATCCCACCTCCATCCCCTCCATCACAAATTAGTTTATATTCATTATCCCTGAATTTCACAAGGCCACATGAGATTAAAATCCTTATTGGTATCATAATCTTTGCTAAACCTACAAAGAATCCATAGCCCCATAACAAAGTGCTATGTCAAAGGTTAAGCCAAACTTAGAAAGTGAGTGATTTAACTAAAAAGAACATGCTGACTAGTAGATTTCTCTGGATAAGAGTAAACTGGTTCCAGTAGACTCAGAACTTGTCATTTGTCAAAGTTCACAGAAGGGAAGATGTTATCTTTTTCTGTCTAACTCCAGGTTCACGAGACAAGGCATATTGCCAAAAAAAAGTCAAGAGGTTATCTACCTTCAACATTAGGAGGGTCTGAATAGTCAGGCAACAGTGTTTGGGATGAAATTCTCAACGCCCTTATCACTGGGCCAATGGTTTTAAAAGTGAACTTTTTCCTTCTATTTGACATTCATGAATCATGTCATAAATAACTGGCCAGGATTATACTTAGCCTGAGTATTAACCATTTCATAGCTCCATGTCTGTGTTTACCCATGAATCTCTTCTCTGAAACAAATGTTCCATATTGTATACTTCCTGCTGACTTTTCAAATAAAATTCAGCTGAGCTGTGAAAGTGCCTTGTACTCATTCAAAAAGCTAATCCCATGAAGTCAACCATAGATAAAAATGTACAGCCTACAGTATTTATCTTCATTGTACCTATGTGATGTTTTCTTATCTAAATTTTCTACCTGAAGATACTTTGCTCCCAAGAAAGCAGGTTCTACAATGATATTTGTGAATTTTTTTAAAATCTGTAACCTATTGTTTTCTGGCAATGCCCATGCTAGAGAGGGTTGGCCCTTTGGGGTGGGAAGGATATACTACCTGTAGGGGCGCCCACAAGCCAGCTCTGATAAGGACCACTGTGCAGACAAACAGCCCTCAAAATTTGACCAGCAAATGAAGTTGCCCCAGAACTGTTCAACTGTGAAGTTGAAAACTCTGGGGACTTTTCTCCTGGGCAGTGAGTATGGGCAAATATATTAATTCACCATTTCAATTAAACAAAAAGGATATCCAAAATAAAAATCTTCCCAACATGGGTAACTAAAGAGAGGCCAACTCGCTCATCTCTCTGGGGTCAGTTTGCCCTTCTGTAAAACGTAGAACTGAAATAGACCACTTCTAAGAGACTCGATGATGCTGGTGTTGGTTCTAACTTTAGAAGAATCAAATTGCAGAGCAATTTGGAGACTTTCAAGTTGACAAAATGGGAAAAGGAATTTGCTGAAGATTCAAGATAAGTTAGAATGTTCATTCCATTTCTCTGGAGTTTCCCTTGGGGCCTGTTCATTCTTTGCCTTCCAATTGGCATTTAGAATAACACAAGAATCATTTTATAAAGAGCTGGGGAGAAAGGTCACATTAACAAGTTAGTACCACTCATCTAACACTTACAAAAGTTAGTATCATACTTTACTTCATTCAGTGACTATTTACCAATACCTTTTATCTACTAGACTTTATGCATAGAAATAAAGTTGATCAAATCATGTTTATTTTTAAAAAGAAAACACACCCAATTTTATCTAATGAAAGGCAAAAATGACCAAATTTCCTTGATATGTGTAATCATTCTATCTTGTTTCTACTTTGGACATTATTTTTTGGCATGGTGCAGGTAAGGGAACACACCAAAAAAATCACATCATTCCTCTAGAGAACTTTGAAGCAAGAAGAGATCACAGTCTCTAATTCCATCATGTGATGATTAACATTGACCTGCTCCTCAACCATTATTTCAAAGTCTTCACCCAGTTTTGAAATCCCGCAGGGCTGCATCTGTCCTTGGTCCAAACATGCCATTCTCGTTAGTATGAGTGGGATATATTCTTATAGACAAAGGGCAATTTGTAGCCCCAATTCTGCTAGAAAAACCATGATTCACATAGACATTATCTTGGTCCTGGCTTCTCATAAGCTAGCTTATCTTATCTACCTTGCACCTTGACGTGTTTTCTGTTTCTACGAGTCTAACTACACAGTGCTTTGTCTGAAACTCTGGAATGATAAGGGCTTTTTGTTCTCAAAATCTTCTTTAAAAACAGTATTCAATAATCCAGTAAATACAGATAGAACATTTATTTTTAAAACTGCTTGAGCAGAGACTGAGAATATTTGTGGACTAATGGTGTTGAACAAAGACAAACAGGACAATAACTATCTGCCCTGAAATGTGTCAGAAAGCAGGATCTACTTCTCCCCCTCCTGGCCCAGGGGGGTTCACATGCACCAGTGCTTCCCTAAATTCTCCATTCAAGGGTATCCCACTCATTAACTGAAATGGATGCTATGGGGGAAAGGAATAGCAGATGGTGTGGGGGAAAGGGGTGCTTTGCAAAGATTGTACTTAATCATAACAAAGAGAAAGTGAGAGCGATAGAGCCCAGCAAATATGGTATCTCACCTGCTGTCAGGATGTCCAAGTTAGGAAGTACAGTTTTCAATGGGAATTAGTCTGTTTCCAGAAGACAGATGGAAGGAAGGCATAGCAGGGAGGAGAAGGGATAGAATTCTCATGCAAGAGCTGCTCTGATGGCGGCTCCCAGGGAGGAAGGGTCAAAGAGAAAACAAGACTGTCAGAGCCCGTCAGCCTTCCTAGCATGCTAGCAGGGCACATTGGCCTCCACATTTGCAGAGAGTGAGGATAGCAATGTCCGGTAATTGTCAAACTCTAGAGTTCCTTCATAACATTGTTCAAATGCCCGATGCAAGGTAAAGTATGAATTAGGAGCTATTTTTTTCCATCTTACTGATGAAAACCCTGAGACAACAGAAGAATTAGTAACTTGTTCATAGTCACATGGCTAGAAAGTGACAGAGCTATGACTCAAACCCATGTCTTTTGACTCCATAATCTATATTCTTTTCATAGGACCACAGTTGCTGCAACAACTTATTTTGTGATGTGGTCTAGGGCATAGCATTGATAGGTAACACATTCAAGTGTAATTGTGAATCTAGCATCTAAGACAAGTAAAGGGGAAGAAGTAAGATGGCATTTTCAGTCTTCTAAACTGCATTCATGTGATGACCCTATTCAAAACGGTGGAGGATAAGATATTGAGCTGGCAGGAATCAAAATATGGATGCAGGGTGTGTGTGTGTGTGTCTGTGTCTGATAGAGAAGAAGTGATAGGGAAAGTGGTACAACCTCTGTTTTCTGCTTCATGGTTTCTACAATGCGTTCAAAGAGCAGAGAGAGAGAAACAGCCAGGAACGGATCATCCTTATATTCAAATTCTACATCATAACTGAGAAAAGCATTCTGTGTGCAGATGTCAGAGTTTACCAAAATATCGTCTCTTTTTCCTCCGCAGCTTTTCTTGTAATCCAAGCAGGGGCTAAATGAGATTGGTGAATCCTTACTGACCACATGCTGATTTCCTTCTTATTTCAGTGTAATCATCTTTTTTCTGTGGGGCAGAAATGCCCAGATAGATTAGCTGAGGTTGTGCGTGACAGCACGCTGTCCGGGAAAGGGTAATGATTGTGGCACTGTGGCACGCATCAGCTGACTTGTAAAATTTCCTGACAGCACACTTATTGCATGTCGTAAAACCCTTGGACATGTACTTGGGGAAAGATCTCGTTGCCACAATTACACTCTATGTGCCCAAAAGTTCTTGTCAGCCAAGTTAGTGGCATCGGTGGTAAAGTAAATTTGCTTCTCAGGGAAACTTGAAGTACATGCCAGTAAAAACAGATTTTTTAAATAGATAATACCAGTAACATTGCTCACCATTATCAAAAGTTCTTCCGCTAAGGACTCACAAGTGATTTTTTTTCTAGTAAAATAGGGACATTTGGGTTATTCTTTATCATGTTACTTCCTCAGTCTGCACGTGGTGCTTCCATTTACTTTTCATTTATATTTTACCCCAGCACACCCCTATTTTTCACCTTCTCCTCCTTTCCACTCCAGTGAGATGGCTGGCTTCTCAAAGATCACCAGGAATCCTCTTGCTAAGTACAGCATCCTATTCTTAGGTCATGGTACAGGCTTTCTTCCTCACTTGATATTATAGACTCTACATTTCACAGTTCTTCTCCAATCTTCTTGATGTGTTTGGCTGACTCCTTCATTTTCCAGCCTCTGAATTTGGTGATGCTTTACCTTCTGGGCTGTGTACCTTTGAGAAACGGATGGAGTTATGGAAACTTTTCCCAGAGGACTTTGGATATCTCTACACACAGAAAAATTTGACCCCAGTGAAATACCACACACATCTATTGGCTAAAAATAATAAAGCTAGTAATACTAACAATATCAAGTGCTGGCAGGAATGCAGAGTAACTAGAATTCTCATTCATTACAAATAGGAATGCAAAATGGTATAGTCACTTTGGAAAACTGTTTGGAAGTTTCTTGTAAAGTTCAATATATACCTACCATGTGACCCAACAATCCCTTCCTAAGTATTTACCATAGAGAGAGGAAAACTTATGTTCACACAAAAATCTATATATACATGCTTATAGTGGTTTTATTCGAAATCAACAATAACTGGAAACAACCCAAATGTACATCAACTGGTTAATGGATAAACAAACTGAGGTCTATCCACACAATGAAATACAGCTCAGCAGTAAAAAGAAATGAACTATTGATACTCATAAGAACATGGTGGGTGAATGTCAAGTACACTATGCTCAGCAAAGGAAGCCAGACTCAAAAGGCTACATACCTATTCAAAAAGCACTATACTGTATGGTTCCATCTACAGGACATTCTGGAAATGAAAACATATAGGATCAGAAACTTGACTAGAGGTTGCCAGGGGCTTGGGTGTAGGGAGAGATCAGCTACAGGGGCATGCAGGAATATTTGGAGAGGAGGGAAAATACCCTAGATCTTGATTGTGGTGATAGTGACACAACTGTGTGTATTTGTCAAAACTCATAGAACTCTACGTTCTAAAAAGGATGACTATCACTGTGTCAACTTATACCTTAATAAACCTGGCCAAAAAACAATTTATTTTGTTCACGATTTTGCAGCTGTTGTGATCCAGGGATGCCAGCTTAAGATTTCTACCACAGGTCAGGTGCAGTGGCTCACACCTGTAATCCAAGCACTTTGGGAGGCCAAGGTGGGCGGATCATGAGCTCAGGAGTTCGAGACCAGCCTGGCCAACGTGGTGAAACCCTGTCTCTACTAAAAATACAAAAAATTAGCTGGATGTGGCAGCAGGTACCTGTAATTCCACTTATTGGGAGGCTGAGGCAGGAGAATCGCTTGAACCCAGGAGGCAGAGGTTGCAATGAGCCGACATTGCGCCATTGCACTCCAGCCCAGGCAACAGTGCTAGACTTGTCTCAAAAAAAAAAAAAAAAAAAAGATTTCTACCACAGAGCCTCTTTGGTTTCTTCCTTTCCTCTGTGTTTTCTTCCTGGGCTCTCATCTTCTCTTATGGCTTTAAGTATAGTTTCCATACTGGTGACTCTAAATTTTCTATCTCCTGAATTCCAATTTAAAGTTTCTGCTGGCAATTCAAAATCACCTTGTCGAAAACCCTATACTCTTCTGGCCAGTTTCTTTTCAGAACTGTACCTCCTATGATTCCCATATACCCCACTTACACCTTCCTGCTCTCAGGCCACTTTTATTGGAGTTGTCTTTAATTCCTCTCTCTACACTCGTGCCTCATTAGTCACTAAATCTTGTTATTCTACTTTCTAATTATCTCTCAAACAACACTGTCTCTTCCTTTATATTTCCCAAGCTACTTCCCAAACTCATACTCTCACAGCTCTTCCTTAGACCATAGCAGTAGCCCCTTCTGCAACTAAGCCTTTGTCTCTTCAATCCACACCTGATTAACATGACACAAATATCAGGTTCCCTGTTTCTTTTGCTCAAAAATCTGCATAGCGTCTCACGTCTTAAGGGATAAAGTATGATCTTCTTAGCCTGATTTTTAAGGCTCTGAATGATTGAGTTCAAATACTTTTTAAAACCTGTCTCCTGCCACGTCTTTGCACACACACCAGCCTCCAGAATCATCATCAATACACTTGCAGGGCCTTGCAGAGAACAAGTGCTTACATTCTCCTGGCTTCTGATAGGCTTCTTCCTAGAACATCCTTCCTCTAAAACTGTTTGACTAATGACAAAATTTCCATTCTTTGGATGTGACCCAAATATCACAATCTATAATGAATCTTTTCCCAACCCTTCCTCTCAGAATGAATTACTCTCTTCCCTGACTCATCTTTGGTGCGTGTGTGTGTATGTGTGTGTGTGTCAGTCAATCGATTTAATGACAAAACTGAAGTTACTTATATAAATTATTGACCCTATTAGACAGTGTGCCCCTTCAGGACAGGACCTGTGTCTTATTCACTTTTATGAACTCTACAGCAGACTAGTAAAGGGTCTCTCTTAAATAAGATATTTGCTGAACTAGGCCGGGTGCAGTGGCTCATACCTGTAATCTTAGCACTTTGGGAGGCCGAAGCAGGTGGATCATTTGAGGTCAGGAGTTTGAGACCAGCCTGGCAAACATGGCAAAACCCCATCTTTACTAAAAATGGAAAAACTAGTCAGGCGTGGTGGTGGGTGCCTACAAGCCCAGCTACTCTGGAGGCTGAGGCAGGAGAATTGCTTGAACCCAAGAGGCGGAGGTTGCAGTGAACCATAATTGTGCCACTACACTCCGGCCTAGGCAATAGAGTGAGACTCCATTTCAAAAAAAAAAAAAAAGGCAGAACTAAATTTAGACCATCCTCTAAAGTTTAAAAGAATTCTGCACAATTAAAATAAAGCTTAAATTAAGGTCTATATATCCTTTAAATAAGACTTTATACTGAATCTGCTATATAGACTGTCCCATTTCTTTTTTAATGATAGGAAGGATTTCATTTATTTATTTAATTTATGTTTGTTTGTTTTTTTTTTGAGATGGAGTGTCTCTCCGTCACCCATGTTGGAGTGCAGCAGCGTGATCTCAGCTCACTGCAAGCTCCGCCTCCCGGGTTCATGCCATTCTCCTGCCTCAGCTTCCTGAGTAGCTGGGACTACAGGCGCCCACCACCAAGCCCGGCTAATTTTTTGTATTTTTAGTCGAGATGGGGTTTCACCGTGTTAGCCAGGATGGTCTCGATCTCCTGACCTTGTGATCCGCCCACCTCAGCCTCCCAAAGTGCTGGGATTACAGGCGTGAGCCACCGCGCCCGGCCAGGATTTCACTTTTGTACCAATTTCTGTAGCAGTAAGGGAATGCTAACTTCTGTAGCAATTACAGCTTCTAAATTTCAGTGGCATTACACAATAGAAATTTTTATATATTGTCCTTCTAAGAGTTCAAAGCAGATTTTCCTGGCCAGTGGGCCCAATAGTGATTCAGGGACCCAGTTTCTTCCATATGATGGTTCTACTGTTCCCTGGAGTCTTAATATTCTTTGCACCTAACTTTTTTTTTTTTTTTTTTTTTTTTTTTTTTATACTTTATGTTCTAGGGTACACATGCACAACCTGCAGGTTTGTTACATATACATGTGCCATGCTGGTGTGCTGCACCCATTAACTCGTCATTTACATTAGGTATATCTCCTAATGCTATCCGTCCTCCCTCCCCCCACCCCACAACAGGCCCCAGTGTGTGATGTTCCCCTTTCTGTGTCCAAGTGATCTCATTGTTCAATTCCCACCTATGAGTGAGAACATGCGGTGTTTGGTTTTCTGTTCTTGCGATAGTTTGCTGAGAATGATGGTTTCTAGCGGCATCCATGTCCCTACAAAGAACACGAACTCATCCTTTTTAATGGCTGCATAGTATTCCATGGTGTATATGTGCCACATTTTCTTAATCCAGTATGTCACTGATGGACATTTGGGTTGGTTCCAAGTCTTTGCTATTGTGAATAGTGCCACAATAAACATACATGTGCACGTGTCCTTATAGCAGCATGATTTATAATCCTTTGGGTACATACCCGGTAATGGGATGGCTGGGTCAAATGGTATTTCTAGTTCTAGATCCTTGAGGAATCGCCACACTGTCTTCTACAGTGGTTGAGCTAGTTTACATAGACTGCCCCATTTCAAATTGCTGTTCAAAGGATGTAGAATGGCCCTTGCCCTAAAATGTCCTAATCACTCTTCAGCCTTAAATCCCATCATGTGTAATCAGGGCAACATCTGATACAGCAGAAGGGCCTCTGTTGCACAAGCCACCTAGGACTGGCCCCCTTCAATAGCAGTTTTTCCGTTTAAATTACTTTTAGGCCTCCAATAACAATTTCTTTGTTAAAGTAAACTCTATTTGCCTGAGATTCAACACTAAGGGTTTCTCTATCCATTTCAGGTAGGAATGGGAGATTAGTTTCCTAGTATAAATTCTCTAGATGTTGAATAGAAGAAAATGAAATTCAGATTTAAAAATATCTCATCAGTATTTCAAGTCTGTGGCCAATCAACAGGAATCCACTGAGCGTTTTCTATGAAACTAGTATTGTTTATGACAGTCCATGGTGTTTAAAGGGCAATGAGGTATGCTCTTCATTCCCAAGGAGTTTTGCGTGCATAGCCAAGAAAAAGGACAGAACTAGTATGTGAAATGATTTAAGAATACCAACTTCAGGGTAAGGGATTGTGAAGAGCAGCCTCATCTAGAGAAGGAAGAGATTTCCATGGGTTGGTGTCATTGATAAAGCCTTACGGAGCACAGTCTATATGTCTTGTTTGAGTAAAGAATGAGGAAGAACCAGTGTATTAGCTTCCCAGCGTTGCTGTAACAAATTACCACAAACTGGATGTCTTAACAGAAATTTTTTCTGTTACAGTTCTAGAGGCAAGAAGTCTGAAATTAAGATTTCTACAGGGCCATGTTCCCTCCAGAGACTCTAGAGGAGATTCTGTTCCTTGTGTTTTCCAGCCTCTGGTAGCCCCAGGCATTCCTTGGCTTGTGGCCACATCATTCCAATTTCTGCCTTCATGGTCACATTGCCTCCTCCTTTTCTCTGTGTCTTCTCTTCTGTGGGTCTGTCTCATAAGGATACATATGATTGCATTTAGGGCCTACCTAGGAAATCAAATATAGACCCATCATCTTAAGATCCTTAATTTAATCATATATTTTGCCATATTCACTTTTTTGTCCTATAAGGTATTATAATATTCACATGTTCTGGGGATTAGGACATGGGCGTAACACCTAGGGGACTGCCATTCAACCCACTATTGGCACCTATATAAGTTGCAGGGCCTAGTGCAAAATGAAAATACTGGGCTCCATATTCGTTCAAAAACCAGGAAAATTGTGTCATTAAAAGTACTGAGAAGCTTGCTTTCTTTGATGTTTCCCTCTCTTATCATGATTTTTTTCTTTGCTATTTAATGTCATTCTTTAAAAAAAGGAAATTAAAATTTTAAGCCCTTTGCATGAATTTGGCCATTTATATTTATATTGTGCCGTGCCAGTTTTAAATACAAATCTAACAGTATTTAACTCATATACAGAACTACCAAAATTACACAATTTGTATTTCATAAAAAATACATGCCTACATGTTTTATTCTGACCAGAACCATGGAAATGCTGCACAAAACTAACTCAACCCTTTTTATTATATCTGTGGATACACATACCTTCTTTTTCTTTCTTTTTCTTCTTTTTGTGATAAGGCCTTGCTCTGTTGCCTGGGTTGGAGTGCAGTGGTGTGATCACGGCTCACTGCAGCCTCGACCTCCCAGGCTCAGGCAATCCTCCTACCTCAGCCTCCTGAGTAACTGGGACTACAGGTGTGTGCCACCACACCTGCCTTTTTTTTTTCTCCCTGTGGAGATGCAATCTCACTATGTTGCCCAGGCTGATCTTGAACTCCTAGCCTCAAATGATCCTCCTTCCTTGGCCTCCCAAAGAGCTGGAATTACAGGCATAAACCACAGCACTCGACCACAATATATATACACACTTTCTACCAGCACTCTATCTTTGGCTTAGTGATGATTAAGGAAGGACTGAAAGGAAAAGGAAATCTAGGCTGACCTATCTTCCCCTTTCCTTCCATGTCATCATTTTCCACATAAGTGGCTGGCTAATACAGGGAAGTATTATGAGTCAGAAAGGGTATGAGAAGGCCACTTGGTAATACATGTTGCCTAGAATGCCATTGCCTTCTTTCGCATTGGAAACAAGTTCTGATCCTGACGAAAAGCATGGCCTTTCAACAGTATCAGGACCCACCCTCACTCACATAGATATTACATACTTACCTTGTACTCACTGCGTCTCCCTGCACTCCCACACACTGCAGGTCCTCCAGAATTCTGTGCTAGTGGGGCATCATGAATGCAGTTATGTGAATGGGTGGCAAGCAGGCATGCATGTTAGGTTTATCTCTGCTCATGTACATGTTCCATTATACTATTGGACTTTACTTCCACAAGTTGAAAGATAAAATTGTTAAGAATTTCTAGGCAGGCGGATCACCTGAGGTCAGGAGATTGAGAGCAGCCAGACCAACACGGCTAAACCTCATCTCTACTAAAAATGCAAAATTAGCTGGGCCTGGTGGCACACACCTGTAATCCCAGCTATTCTGGAGGCTTAGGCAGGAGAATCACTTGAACCTGGAAGACGAAGGTTGCAGTGAGCCGAGATCGCACCATTGCACTCCAGCCTGGACAACAAGAGCGAAACTCCATCTAAAAAAAGAATTTCAAGATGACAAACTCAGAGCATTAAAGCAAGCATGAGGTCCTTCTAAGCACTGAGCCCTGTGTGACTATGCAGGTTGCAAGCAATGAAGGACCCTGCAAAGAAGGGCCATGTGGTGTCATTTTTCAAAATGTGGCTTCTAGCTCATTTGTAAATTGTGATCCATTGGTGGTTGTTAAACCTATTTAAATGTGGTCTGTGGCCAACTTCAACACACATGCATACATACACACATATTTAGAAATAGAAGTGTTTTACAAATAAGGATAAGCCTCATATTGTGAAACTTGTAATTCAAATATGAGTATCTATGTGTCTGTCTCTCGCTGTGAGTCATTGAAACCACTGTTCTAAGGACTGGCCCATGGACTGTGGAGTCAGACATAGGCACTTTATTCCCATTTCTATTACTGTCAATGCCCTTAAAATACATCACTTGCTTGAGCCCAAGTTTCTTCATATGTATGAGGTTCAAATTGGATAAGTGATGTGCTAGGTAAAAAATTAAGTTAAGCCTAAGCTGATGATTCACTCCAGTAATCTTATACAAATGGCCGAATAGAAGTGATAATTGAATGAAGATTGTCAATCCTGTCATCAAATATGGAATGAATTTTTTTATTTTAATTAGAGCACTATTTCCTGGTTTGTTTAAGTACTTTGAAAGATATAAAGTCTCTCTTGCATCAGAATAAGTGGTTTACATACAAGCCTTTCAAATACAGGTTATAGCTGAATATATATGATAATAACAAGCACCACTAACAAATATCTGCATATCACACTATTCATGGTATCATATTGAGAGAATGGTGCTGTGTAGCAGTATACAGACCAGCTTCTCAGTCTAAGAACATATATGCCTCTGAACAAATGCCATTTGAGGGTTCCCTCAAATGATCAGAAAAGTAATTTGTAATTTAAAGAGTCATAAAGGCTCATTAAATATCCAGGTTTACATGTTAATCAGTGTGAAGTTGATGGACCATGCTTGCATTAAACTTCTGTAGCATAGTCTAGATACTCTGAAAAAATGGAACGCACCATTTTAGAAGGAAAGAAAGAAATACCCATGAGTAACCTCCTACAGTCTGGTATTGAAATCCAAAAGTAAGTATCTCGATAAGGATCTATGAACTATCCTTTGGAAAACTTAATTATGGCTGTGGTCTTCCCTGTGATCCTAAGACACCGAAGATGATGCATTTAGGCCATATCATTTTAGATATCGCCTCCATTTGGAAGAGGAAGGCCTCTGATTGTGGTTTTATCTTATTCACATTATGTAACATATTTGGTTTTCGTTCAGAAAAGGAAGAAGCTTTTCTGAGAGACACATTTAGGCTCTTCACACCTTTCTTAAAATGGTTGATTTTTTTTTTAAAAAAGATGTTTTTAATATAACAAAGCAACTGGATTTGATGTCAACAATAGTGTAATAAATCCAAAGTACTTTTCAAACGAGTACTTTTGCCCTCAAAAACTATGGGTTTTTCCTTTTTATACTTACTTCATTTAGTATTCTATTTACAAAAGAAGAGCAATCTCATAGCTACCTCATTCACCAGGCAAAGACAACAAAGACGTGATTTCACTGATCACCAGAGGATCTGTGGTTTTAACTACAGACCATCTGACAAAAAGAAACCCCAGTCTCTGGGTGGGATGAAAACTGAAATGTAGATGGATCTAAACCAGACAGCTCCATTTCCCTCCCCCCAAAATGTATGCACTCAGGAAACATATTTTCAACATCCCTGCACCAGGTTGCAGAAGAGAAAGTGGGATTCCTAAAAACACAAAGGAATTCAGACACATCTTTGGCTGCCAGAGCATACTTCAGACAAAAAGGTTAAAGCTATCAAGAAAGCAGGCAACAGAGTTGCAAGATGACCAGATGCTGTGGTGAAAATGCATCTAGTGTGGATTTTACTCCAGACATCAATGTACACACTGAACTTTTAGTAAGGTGAGAGGAAAACATAGGAATTAATAATTTCCTGATTCAATGCTTCAAGGGGCAACCAAGCCCACTATTGATTAGTCAGTCTTTATTTTCTATTCCTGGTCTGTGTCTATGCTAAATTGTGTTTGTAAGATTTGTTTAAATTGTCTGCTGTCCTTTCCCATTATTTTTTCGGCTCCTCTGTGGTGGTAAACTGAGCATTCCCTCTGAATTTGGGCTGAATTTAGAAGAGTGTTGGGTTGACTTTACAGTTAACACTATAGAAAACAAACGCTCTAATGACTCCTACTAAACATGCAGAGTAAAAATTTGCCCACAAGAACTCTCAAGCAAGTAATTCATAATAAAAAAGAACAATACAATTTTAACAGTTTTAGGAATTCAATATGCCATATGGCTCTCACAGATCAATCTGGCCATAAAAATTGGTTTTCAGCTATTGATATTTTTATTATTTTAGTTAACAGCACTCTCACCAGAAAACATTTTAAAGTACCATAGTCAAAAGTAAGCCACAGACCACAAATCTGTGTATTTGTGTTTTAAAAAGGGAGAGGTCTATATATAGTCTTGTCATTGTCCAAAATGTTAAGAAAGAAAACCAAAATCCACAAATAAACAAAAATATTCACAGATATGTTCTATCTAGCTAGCACCATGTTCTTAAATGAATTTGAATGTCTTTAGGCAGAGCATATATTCCCCAGGTGCCAAAGGCTGATCATTTCCTATTATTATTTCACGTTTTACGTTGCCCTCCTGTCCAGTAAAGGCATTTGAGTTTACTACCCCTACCCAGATCATCAGGAGACTTAATGCTATGGCTTGAATGTTTGTCCCCTCCAAAACTCATGTTGAAACTTGATCCTCAATATGGTAGTATTGAGAAGTGGGGCCTTCAAGAGGTGATTAGGTCATGAGAGCTCTGCCCACTTAAATAAATTAATCCATTAATTGATTAGTAAATTATAGATTACTAGATTAATGAGTTATCACAGGAGTGAGGCTGGTGACTTCATAAGAAGAGGAAGAAAGACCCGAGCTAGCATGTGCTGGAACATGTGATGCCTCGGGACTCAGCAGAGTCCCCACCAGCAAGAAGACTGTCACCAGATGTAGCCCCGCAACCTTGGACCTCTCAGACTTCATAAATGTAAGACACAAACCTCTTTTCTTTTTAAATTACCCAGTTTTAGGTGTTCTGTTATAAGCAACAGAAAATGGTCTAAGACGCTTAATAAAAACATGATTTTTATTATCACCACAAACTAGTACAGAGACTGATCAGTTGATTAAAGGCTGCTGTATGGCCAGGCACAGTGGCTCACACCTGTAATCCCAGCACTTTGGAAGGACGAGGCAGGAGGATCATTTGAGGCCCAGGGTTCAAGACCAGTCTGGGTATTATGGCTAGACGCCATCTCAATAAAAAGAAATTTTTAAGTTAGCCAGGAGTGGTGGTGAGTGCTTGTAGTCCTAGCAACTCAGAGGGCTGAGGCAAGAGGATCCCTTGAGCCCAGGAGTTTAGAGTTACAATGAGCTACGATTGCACCACTGCACCCCACTCTGAGCAACAGAGTGAAGCCCCGTACCATAAAATATAAAGGTTGCCGTAGTAGCATAAGCAGAACATTCATGCAAATGAGACATGAGTGGAAGATTTTTATAATAGAATGAGCATAAGATACTACACGAGGCAAACAAATGACTTTTATGAAAATGAAGTTAGATATATTCTAGAAATCTAGGAGCTGAGCCTGAAGTAAGATATGAATAAAGCTTATATACTAGAGATATACAGGAATATCTTTAAAACATCTTTCCAGTTGGGCATGCACCTAATAGGATACCACTCAATACCTGCTTGTTAAATAAACATTTCTAAATATATTTTTTAAATTGTAGGTCAGTCAGATATTTTATGTTTCAAATTTGAAGAAACTTCAAATGAATAGTTTAGGATACAAGGTGATTGAAATTGTTCAGTTCATGTACTTTTGACTGTTACTGGTGATTCAAACAAAATTCCTCTACACTAGGCTCAAAATAAAGGGATGGAGGAATATTTACCAAGCAAATGGAAAGCAGAAAAAAAGCAGAGTTGCAGTCCTAGTCTCTGACAAAACAGATTTTAAACCAACAAAGATAAAAAAAAAAAAAAGGACATTACATAATGATAAAGGGAACAATTCAGCGAGAAGAGCTAACTATCCTAAATATGTATGCACCTAATACAAGAGCACCCAGATTCATAAAATAAGTTCTTAGAGACCTATGGAGACTTAGACTCCCACACAATAATAGTGGGAGACTTTAACACCCCACTGTCAATATTAGATCAACCGGACAGAAAATTAACAAGGATATTAACTCAGCTATGGATATTGAACTCAGCTATGTATCAAGTGGACCTAACTGATGGACCTAACAGATATCTACAAAACTCTCCACCTCAAATAAATAAAATATACATTCTTCTAAGTGCCACATAGCACTTATTCTAAAATTGACCACATAACTGGAAGTAGAACACTCCTCAGCAAATGCAAAAGAATGGAAATCATAACAGTCTCTCAGGCCACAGTGCAATCAAAATAGAACTCAGAATTAAGAAACTCACTCAAAACCATGCAATTACATGGAAATTGAACAACCTGCTCCTGAATGACTCTGGGGTAAATAATGAAATTAAGGCAGAAATCAAGAAGTTCTTTGAAACCAACAAGAATGAAGACCAGTGTTAAGAGGGAAATTTATAGCACTAAATGTCCACATCAGAAAGCTAGACAGGTCACAAATGAACACCCTAACATCACAAACTTGCTGTACTCTGAGAAGTAAATGTCTGAATTTTTTTGTATTTGCAATGTCAAATCATTTCCATTTTAATTGAAGAGTATAATCAAAGCTAGAAGGGAGGAAATGAGGTAACAAAGAAATGAGTAAATAACACTTTATTGAAACCTCTAAAGAAGTTATATTTTAATGTTGGGACAGCAAGAGCATTTAAACTGGTTCCTACTGTGAATGACAGAGTGGGACTTAGCAGTATAAGGGATTTTTCAGAAAGCCCTAAAACCATTTTTATTTTCCTTCAAGTTTTGTTGTTTGAAACTTCAAATTTTCTAAAACATTTTCCCCTTAACTTCAGCCTTTGTTTTCCAAAGGAAATTTAATTTAAAAAAGTTGTTTTAACTAAATTCAAACTTGTATTATACAAATAAGACAAGTTTTTGTTTGAAATTAATTCTTGTTTGCTTCTAGAACTACTAGGAAAATCAAATTCAAAAGGCTGAGTGAATACATTTTCAGATCTGAGGGCAACAGAAGCTAAAACATTTTAAGTTTTGTTCTCAGTTCAGACTGGAAATCATTTAATTTAAATTATTTTTTTGATTTTGGGGATAAAGTAAAAATACATACCAATAAATAACCTGGAATATTGATATATCTAGAATCTAGATATAATGAAAACTTAGTTCAAGGTCGCTTTAGGAAGGTGCAAACTGGCAAATCTGTGTCTCTACTCATGTCCAGGGTTTCTCATTGAAGAAGGAGCAGAAGTAGATGAACGCCGCAACATTAGAAACCTCTGCTATGAAAATAGGGCCCGGCAAGACCTGCACTTTTTAGAGTATTACTACCTCTGTTTGTTTTGTTATACTGTGTACATGATTATGCTTTAAAAACTAAAGCATAATCATGGATCACAGTAGAAGTGCTCTGAGGAAAAGTTCTTCTCAAATTGAGAGCCTTTTAAAACTACTTTTATAACTTCCCCTTGTTCCTGCTTCATCCTCAAAGTCGAATGCCGGGTGCTGGACTAGGCACTGAACATATTGCAATAATTAAGAAATCCTCTGAACTCCAGAAAGATACAACTTTGTAAGGGAGGTGGGCCTATAAAGAGATAAGTTGTCATTAGGGAGAAGTACAACTAGTGTATGAATATTTGGAAATTATGGCATCATCAGAATATAAGTGCTAACCTATCACCTGCGTAAGCTTATCTCGCAAGGTGTCCCATGAGCTTGCAATGTGCAGCTATCAGGGCAGCTCAGCCTCTGCTGTTCTGCAGACCCCATCAGCAGAAACCCTCACTCCTGAGCATGTCCATGTCCCTGCTCACATAAAAGAACCACAGACACAGCTTTTTCCTTCCATGGGTAGAGAAAGACAAACTGAGTCACCTCTAAGACAAAATGCAGGACAGAAGTTTGTCATTGACTTTTCCAGCCTGCCATTTCCAGGAAGTTTGGACACAGAGACAGACACACATAGAGGAAGAAGGCCATGTGAACAAGAAGGCAGAGATTGGAGTGATGCATCAGCCAGCCAAGGAATGCCAAAGATTGCCAACCAACCACTGGAGAAGTCTGAAACAGTCTCCCTCACAGCCCTCAGAAAAAAACAACCTACTGACTCCTTCATATTGCACATCTAACCTCCAGAAGTGAAATCAAACATTTCTGCTGTTAAAGTCGCCGGTTTATGGAACTTTGTTATGGCAGCCCTAGCAAACTAATACATGCACTTTTACCAAACCTGGTTTTCCAGACTTTCTGACAGTTTTTTTGAGCTATCCAATGTCCTTCTAATACATTCCTTTTCCTTTTTTTTTTTTTTTTTTTTTTGTCTTTCAGTGCGTGCTTTATTTCACTTAACATAGTGGTCTCCTGTTCCATTCATGTTGGATGGATGACAGTATCTCATTCTTTTTTGTGACTGAATAGTACTCCATTTTTTTTTTAAATTTATTATTATTATACTTTAAGTTGTAGGGTACATGTGCATAATGTGCAGGTTTGTTACATATGTATACTTGTGCCATGTTGGTGTGCTGCACCCATCAACTCGTCATTTACATCAGGTATAACTCCCAATGCAATCCCTCCCCCCTCCCCCCTCCCCATGATAGGCCCCTGTGTGTGATGTTCCCCTTCCTGAGTCCAAGTGATCTCATCGTTCAGTTCCCACCTATGAGTGAGAACATGCGGTGTTTGGTTTTCTGTTCTTGTGATAGTTTGCTAAGAATGATGGTTTCCAGCTGCATCCATGTCCCTACAAAGGACACAAACTCATCCTTTTTTATGGCTGCATAGTATTCCATGGTGTATATGTGCCACATTTTCTTAATCCAATCTGTCACTGATGGACATTTGGGTTGATTCCAAGTCTTTGCTATTGTGAATAGTGCTGCAATGAACATACGTGTGCATGTGTCTTTATAGCAGCATGATTTATAATCCTTTGGGTATATACCCAGTAATGGGATGGCTGGGTCATATGGTACATCTAGTTCTAGATCCTTGAGGAATCGCCATACTGTTTTCCATAATGGTTGAACTAGTTTACAATCCCACCAACAGTGTAAAAGTGTTCCTATTTCTCCACATCCTCTCCAGCACCTGTTGTTTCCTGACTTTTTAATGATCGCCATTCTAACTGGTGTGAGATGGTATCTCATTGTGGTTTTGATTTGCATTTCTCTGATGGCCAGTGATGATGAGCATTTTTTCATGTGTCTGTTGGCTGTATGAATGTCTTCTTTTGAGAAATGTCTGTTCATATCCTTTGCCCACTTTTTGATGGGGTTGTTTGTTTTTTTCTTGTAAATTTGTTTGAGTTCTTTGTAGGTTCTGGATATTAGCCCTTTGTCAGATGAGTAGATTGCAAAAATTTTCTCCCATTCTGTAGGTTGCCTGTTCACTCTGATGGTAGTTTCTTTTGCTGTGCAGAAGCTCTTTAGTTTAATGAGATCCCATTTGTCAATTTTGGCTTTTGCTGCCGTTGCTTTTGGTGTTTTAGACATGAAGTCTTTTCCCATGCCTATGTCCTGAATGGTACTACCTAGGTTTTGCTCTAGGGTTTTTATGGTATTAGGTCTAACATTTAAGTCTCTAATCCATCTTGAATTAATTTTCGTATAGGGAGTAAGGAAAGGATCCAGTTTCAGCTTTCTACTTATGGCTAGCCAATTTTCCCAGCACCATTTATTAAATAGGGAATCCTTTCCCCATTTCTTGTTTCTCTCAGGTTTGTCAAAGATCAGATGGCTGTAGATGTGTGGTATTATTTCTGAGGACTCTGTTCTGTTCCATTGGTCTATATCTCTGTTTTGGTACCAGTACCATGCTGTTTTGGTTACTGTAGCCTTGTAGTATAGTTTGAAGTCAGGTAGCGTGATGCCTCCAACTTTGTTCTTTTGACTTAGGATTGTCTTGGAGATGCGGGCTCTTTTTTGGTTCCATATGAACTTTAAAGCAGTTTTTTCCAATTCTGTGAAGAAACTCATTGGTAGCTTGATGGGGATGGCATTGAATCTATAAATTACCTTGGGCAGTATGGCCATTTTCACGATATTGATTCTTCCTATCCATGAGCATGGTATGTTCTTCCATTTGTTTGTGTCCTCTTTTATTTCACTGAGCAGTGGTTTGTAGTTCTCCTTGAAGAGGTCCTTTACATCCCTTGTAAGTTGGATTCCTAGGTATTTTATTCTCTTTGAAGCAATTGTGAATGGAAGTTCATTCCTGATGTGGCTCTCTGTTTGTCTGTTACTGGTGTATAAGAATGCTTGTGATTTTTGCACATTAATTTTGTATCCTGAGACTTTGCTGAAGTTGCTTATCAGCTTAAGGAGTCTGGGCTGAGACAATGGGGTTTTCTAAATATACAATCATGTCATCTGCAAAGAGGGACAATTTGACTTCTTCTTTTCCTAACTGAATACCCTTGATTTCTTTCTCTTGCCTAATTGCCCTAGCCAGAACTTCCAGCACTATGTTGAATAGGAGTGGTGAGAGAGGGCATCCCTGTCTTGTGCCAGTTTTCAAAGGGAATTTTTCCAGTTTTTGCCCATTCAATATGATATTGGCTGTGGGTTTGTCATAAATAGCTCTTATTATTTTGAGGTACGTTCCATCAATACCGAATTTATTGAGCGTTTTTAGCATGAAGGGCTGTGGAATTTTGTCAAAAGCCTTTTCTGCATCTATTGAGATAATCATGTGGTTCTTGTCTTTGGTTCTGTTTATATGCTGGATTATGTTTATTGATTTGCGAATGTTATACCAGCCTTGCATCCCAGGGATGAAGCCCACTTGATCATGGTGGATAAGCTTTTTGATGTGTTGCTGAATCCGGTTTGCCAGTATTTTATTGAGGATTTTTGCATCGATGTTCATCAGGGATATTGGTCTCAAATTCTCTTTTTTTGTTGTGTCTCTGCCAGGCTTTGGTATCAGGATGATGTTGGCCTCATAAAATGAGTTAGGGAGGATTCCCTCTTTTTCTATTGATTGGAATAGTTTCAGAAGGAATGGTACCAACTCCTCCTTGTACCTCTGGTAGAATTCAGCTGTGAATCCATCTGGTCCTGGACTTTTTTTGGTTGGTAGGCTATTAATTATTGCCTCAATTTCAGAGCCTGCTATTGGTCTATTCAGGGATTCAACTTCTTCCTGGTTTAGTCTTGGAAGAGTGTAAGTGTCCAGGAAATTATCCATTTCTTCTAGATTTTCCAGTTTATTTGCGTAGAGGTGTTTATAGTATTCTCTGATGGTAGTTTGTATTTCTGTGGGGTCGGTGGTGATATCCCCTTTATCATTTTTAATTGCGTCGATTTGATTCTTCTCTCTTTTCTTCTTTATTAGTCTTGCTAGTGGTCTGTCAATTTTGTTGATCTTTTCAAAAAACCAACTCCTGGATTCATTGATTTTTTGGAGAGTTTTTTGTGTCTCTATCTCCTTCAGTTCTGCTCTGATCTTAGTTATTTCTTGCCTTCTGCTAGCTTTCGAATGTGTTTGCTCTTGCTTCTCTAGTTCTTTTAATTGCGATGTTAGAGTGTCAATTTTAGATCTTTCCTGCTTTCTCTTGTGGGCATTTAGTGCTATAAATTTCCCTCTACACACTGCTTTAAATGTGTCCCAGAGATTCTGGTATGTTGTATCTTTGTTCTCATTGGTTTCAAAGAACATCTTTATTTCTGCCTTCATTTCGTTATGTACCCAGTAGTCATTCAGGAGCAGGTTGTTCAGTTTCCATGTAGTTGAGCGGTTTTGATTGAGTTTCTTAGTCCTGAGTTCTAGTTTGATTGCACTGTGGTCTGAGAGACAGTTTGTTATCATTTCTGTTCTTGTACATTTGCTGAGGAGCGCTTTACTTCCAATTACGTGGTCGATTTTGGAGTAAGTACGATGTGGTGCTGAGAAGAATGTATATTCTGTTGATTTGGGGTGGAGAGTTCTATAGATGTCTATTAGGTCTGCTTGCTGCAGAGATGAGTTCAATTCCTGGATATCCTTGTTAACTTTCTGTCTCGTTGATCTGTCTACTGTTGACAGTGGAGTGTTGAAGTCTCCCATTATTATTGTATGGGAGTCTAAGTCTCTTTGTAAGTCTCTAAGGACTTGCTTTATGAATCTGGGTGCTCCTGTATTGGGTGCATATATATTTAGGATAGTTAGCTCTTCCTGTTGAATTGATCCCTTTACCATTATGTAATGGCCTTCTTTGTCTCTTTTGATCTTTGATGGTTTAAAGTCTGTTTTATCAGAGACTAGTATTGCAACCCCCGCTTTTTTTTTGTTCTCCATTTGCTTGGTAAATCTTCCTCCATCCCTTTATTTTGAGCCTATGTGTGTCTCTGCGTGTGAGATGGGTCTCCTGAATACAGCAGACTGATGGGTCTTGACTCTATCCAGTTTGCCAGTCTGTGTCTTTTAATTGGAGCATTTAGTCCATTTACATTTAAGGTTAAGATTGTTATGTGTGAACTTGATCCTGCCATTATGATATTAACTGGTTATTTTGCTCGTTAGTTGATGCAGTTTCTTCCTAGCCTCGATGGTCTTTACATTTTGGCATGTTTTTGCAATGGCTGGTACCGGTTGTTCCTTTCCATGTTTAGTGCTTCCTTCAGGGTCTCTTGTAAGGCAGGCCTAGTGGTGACAAAATCTCTAAGCATTTGCTTATCTGTAAAGGATTTTATTTCTCCTTCACTTATGAAACTTAGTTTGGCTGGATATGAAATTCTGGGTTTAAAATTCTTTTCTTTAAGAATGTTGAATATTGGCCCCCACTCTCTTCTGGCTTGTAGAGTTTCTGCCGAGAGATCTGCTGTTAGTCTGATGGGCTTCCCTTTGTGGGTAACCCGACCTTTCTCTCTGGCTGCCCTTAAGATTTTTTCCTTCATTTCAACTTTGGTGAATCTGGCAATTATGTGTCTTGGAGTTGCTCTTCTCGAGGAGTATCTTTGTGGCGTTCTCTGTATTTCCTGGATTTGAATGTTGGCCTCCCCTACTAGGTTGGGGAAGTTCTCCTGGATGATATCCTGAAGAGTGTTTTCCAACTTGGTTCCATTTTCCCCCTCACTTTCAGGCACCCCAATCAGACGTAGATTTGGTCTTTTTACATAATCCCATACTTCTTGCAGGCTTTGTTCATTTCTTTTTCTTCTTTTTTCTTTTGGTTTCTCTTCTCGCTTCATTTCATTCACTTGATCCTCAATAGCTGATACTCTTTCTTCCAGTTGATCGAGTCGGTTACTGAAGCTTGTGCATTTGTCACGTATTTCTCGTGTCATGGTTTTCATCTCTTTCATTTCGTTTATGACCTTCTCTGCATTAATTACTCTAGCCATCAATTCTTCCACTTTTTTTTCAAGATTTTTAGTTTCTTTGCGCTGGGTACGTAATTCCTCCTTTAGCTCTGAGAAATTTGATGGACTGAAGCCTTCTTCTCTCATCTCGTCAAAGTCATTCTCTGTCCAGCTTTGATCCGTTGCTGGCGATGAGCTACGCTCCTTTGCCGGGGGAGATGCGCTCTTATTTTTTGAATTTCCAGCTTTTCTGCCCTGCTTTTTCCCCATCTTTGTGGTTTTATCTGCCTCTGGTCTTGATGATGGTGATGTACTGATGGGGTTTTGGTGTAGGTGTCCTTCCTGTTTGATAGTTTTCCTTCTAACAGTCAGGACCCTCAGCTGTAGGTCTGTTGGAGATTGCTTGAGGTCCACTCCAGACCCTGTTTGCCTGGGTATCAGCAGCAGAGGCTGCAGAAGATAGAATATTTCTGAACAGCGAGTGTACCTGTCTGATTCTTGCTTTGGAAGCTTCCTCTCAGGCGTGTACTCCACCCTGTGAGGTGTGGGGTGTCAGACTGCCCCTAGTGGGGGATGTCTCCCAGTTAGGCTACTCAGGGGTCAGGGACCCACTTGAGCAGGGAGTCTGTCCCTTCTCAGATCTCAACCTCCGTGTTGGGAGATCCACTGCTCTCTTCAAAGCTGTCAGACAGAGTCGTTTGCGTCTGCAGAGGTTTCGGCTGTGTTTGTTATTGCCCTGTTCCCAGAGGTGGAGTCTACAGAGACAGGCAGGTTTCCTTGAGCTGCTGTGAGCTCCACCCAGTTCGAGCTTCCCAGCAGCTTTGTTTACCTACTTAAGCCTCAGGAATGGCGGGTGCCCCTCCCCGAGCCTCGCTGCTGCCTTGCCGGTAGATCACAGACTGCTGTGCTAGCAATGAGGGAGGCTCCGTGGGTGTGGGACCCTCCCGGCCAGGTGTGGGATATGATCTCCTGGTGTGCCTGTTCGCTTAAAGCGCAGTATTGGGGTGGGAGTTACCCGATTTTCCAGGTGTTGTGTGTCTCAGTTCCCCTGGCTAGGAAAAGGGATTCCCTTCCCCCTTGCGCTTCCCAGGTGAGGCGATGCCTCGCCCTGCTTCAGCTCTCGCTGGTCGGGCTGCAGCAGCTGACCAGCACCGATTGTCCGGCACTCCCCAGTGAGATGAACCCAGTACCTCAGTTGAAAATGCAGAAATCACCGGTCTTCTGTGTCGCTCGCGCTGGGAGTTGGAGACTGGAGCTGTTCCTATTCGGCCATCTTGCTCCACCCCCACATTCCTTTTCTTAACTTCTTGTTTACCCTTTAGAACCTTGATTGGTTGTTTTTTTTTTTTTTTTTTTTTTTTTTTAATCCATTTTTCTCTTTCTCTTTCTTAACAGTTTTAATGTCCACTTTAGGATTCACGTGGTTCTAGGGAAAATGATTTCACCCCAGGATCTTGGGTAGAGCATATGACTTCTGTTTAGCCAATCAACATAGTGATTCTTTTTCCAAGTAGGCAAGTTTCTGAAGATGACCCAATCACAGTGAAGTGCCAGACATTTTCTAGGAATGCTGAGGCAAAGATATTCCATCTTTCCTGCTGTACGTAAAGATGCCTGTAGCCTAGCAATTCTGACAAGCCTGCCTCAAAGAGAAGTCAACCACACAAGACTAGAAACAAGGAAGAGAAGAAATCTGGTGCTTAGTGGTATCTTTGAACTGCTGGTTCAGGCCACACCTGAAGTCAGCTCTCCCAGTGGACTTGTCATCACTCAAGCTAATCAATTGCCCTTATTTTTTAAGCGACGGGAAACAGATATTTTGCTCTCTCCAGCTAAAACCATCTGAACTTGAACTCCCGATTTATACTTTAAACATCATTTACAGGATGACATTTTAAGTCCAGAGGGGTCATCATCTGATTCCTGAGATGATGGTACTGACCCCGAAGGAAATGATGCTATTGAGGATGAGGATGATGATGGCGGTGGTGGTAGTGATGGATTTCACTTCCTAACTGCCTACTGTGTGTAAGGAACATGTTGAAAACTGCTGTGAAACAAACGTTGGAACTGGGTCTTGAATGGTACGTAGGAGTGTGCTAGGCATTTCAGGCTTTCAGGGATGATAAGCATCTGAAACCAAGCTCAGATTTCCTGTCTTCCTTTGCTGTGTCTTACCTGCCTGTGCCTGAGTCATGCAACACAGGTACAAATGGTCCTGTAATCATGGCTCTGCACGTTAACGGGAACAAAAGAAACAATAAATTCTCAGCTTTGTCTGCCCTGAGGGAGTGGGGCTGGCCATAATTTCCTCTTTCCAGTGGGGTTTATGGTGTGCCCTGGCTACTGTGTGCACTGAGTCATAACTTCTTCCCTCATCTCCTAGTACTTGTTCCTTATTTTCCATGGTTGGACTTTTATTCTGGTTTCTTATTTGCACTCCAGTCTTTTGTTGTGGATAAAAATCTCAATCGGCAGCCACTTGCCATTCAGGAGGCTCTTTGTAGCACAGAAAGACCTCCTTGAATCTGATTAAATCACCTCCACAGCCCCCACCCAGATATTCCTGCAGCCTTGCCTTTTGTAATCACTAAACTTGACTGAGCTGTTGATTCTGACCTACCTCAGGTCTGAGCTTAGCGCTTGGCCTCTGGGATGGGGATCCCTGGCTACTCTTCCCAGTAGAAAGCCCTGTTATTGTCAGGCTCTTTCTACTTGCTCCTTTAGCCGTGATTTCAGTCCTTTCTCTAGTCCAGCAAATGTCACAGACAAAGCCAGATGGATTATGACACTCCTTCCATATTCAGCCTCATAATTTTAGCTTTTCTTATCACAGATCCTGGGAATTCAGTGTTCTTTCTCTTGAAACCTCTTCATTTCCCTTGGACTGTCCCTGTAATATCAGCATTAACGTGGGTCTCCTTTTGCAGAATGGTAATTCAACAGTTGCCTTTACCCCTCTATCCTGTAAGGGCCACAATTTATTTTGCTTTGAGTTCCCCCAAACACAATTATTTACCAGTGAATTAAGGAATAAAAGTATTTGAGTGTTAGGCATCGGAGAATAGATCAAATAAAAATGAGGATGTGAATGAAACATGTGAACGACACACCCACAGGAGTGACAACTAAAGGATTCAAAATAAGAGGAAACCTAGGTGTTGGGGAGGAAAATACTAGACATATGTGAACACCACTGTGTGCAAAAAATGACAATTACAGTTAAACAGTGCACAGAAGCAGGAAAGATCATCCACAGAAATGCTGTCATAGACACTAGGAACAATGACATAAAAACAGGAAAAAAAATTATGCCATTTTCATGCCAATCACCTTCATTTGTATGAATTGCTTTATATTAAGAATATCATTAAATGTTCCTATATGAAATTCAAGTTTATTTATAGCAGTTTAGGATTATTTATAGCAGTTATAGTATGATCAAATGCTCATAAATTTAATTAAAGAGACAATTATTTCAGTTATGTATTATATTCCATTGAGAAGAAATCATCCTGGGTATTACAGAGGTAAATAAGGATGTTTACGCGTAACTCCAAAGTGTGAGTACACATGCCACAATCACATAATGCAGAATACAGGTATGTATCTGAGGATATGAAGTGCTGGAGGTGATATCCAGTTGAGTCAGAGAAGAGCCAGCTTCTGAGATTAGACAGAATTTAGGCAGCAGACTTAGAAAAGGGAAATGGCATCACTTAGGCTGTGCAGTAAGCATGCTGGTTTCTGTGCTATCTTAGTTTACCTTCACTTTTTCCCCTGTCTGCTACTATCAATACCTTTGGGAATAAAACAAAGATCTTAGCATTCTCAGTACAAGGTTTGGGACTCTGTAGAGACTGATACTTACCATATTTAGCCAACTTTTAACGTGTTCCTTTCCCATGCTAAACACGCAGAATAAAATAAATATTTATCATTGACAGAGCCCCTTTTTCACTAGATTCATTTCTATAAACAGTTATCTAACTTGTTTTCTCCCTGGATTTGGAAAACTGGAAAGTTCTTGCTTTTCTTCATTGACTGCATCTTTGGGAAGTCATTCCAGCTTTATTACAAAACGGAGTGACATTTCCCAGAAAGATGGAAAATATTTTGACCATTTCAAGCCCTGTCACCTTAGCAAGATACCTCACTCTGTTTTTGCAATATCCACGTCTGTGTCAGGGTTTAAACTCTAAGACCCCACACCATAAAAAAAGTGTAGGACTCACAGATTCTGGCTTTCTTTGTGCTGAATCAGGAAACAAAAATGTCAGTTTTTTGTAACTCTGGGTTTATCCTATTCTCTCCTAACCAGATGCACATACTTTGAAAAGACTCTTTTTTTAACAACCATGAATGTGAAGACAATGCTTGTTTAAATGTTATTAAATGGAGAATATTGAGTCTATTATGAGCATCCCTTGATGTGGTATGACTTCCTGACAAATGGTCACTAATGAAGAAACTGAAGAAGGAAAACTTATTTTATAATACTGAGAAAGTTTACTGTTGAATAAGCTATTTGAGTTAATGGGTACTTCTGGACCTAATGTTCATGTTGTTATAGGCAGTCATTCTTGGAAAGTTTTTCTTCGCTTCGCTGACTTAGAAATCTACCTTGTTGTAGTGCCTTGTTTCTCATAGAAATACTCGCCAAGTTTAATCAGTACTAAACTCTTTCCAGATTCATTTAGTGGATTGGCTATGGCTGACCAAAAGGTAACTCTGAATTGCAAAATGTTCAATAAGTTGTGCTTAAGAGTCAAGCTTAGAATGACATACATGGAATAGAAAAAATAACCTCTTTTTGTCTCTTTATGATAAAGAGTTGGCCCAGCACAGTTTTTATAACCAGGTGTGACATTTTCTCTCATCTTTTGCAAATTAATTTCATCTTTTACGTGTGTAAAAAGTAGGGTTTTTATAAGGTAACACATAAGGCAAAAACAAAATATTTGAACATTAAATATTAAATAATTAATATTAATTATTTAAATAATTAATAAATTAATTAAATAAATATGTATGAAGAGACTGTTATACGTAAGGCATGGTTGGTACTGGAGATATGGTGTTGAAAAGATAGGCCCTGTGCCAGGCGCAGTGGCTCACACCTGTAATCCCAGCACTTTGGGAGGCCAAGGTGGGAGGATCACGAGGTCAGGAGTTCGAGACCAGCCTGACCACCATGGCGAAACCCCATAGCTACTAAAAATACAAAAATTAGCTGGGTGTCGTGGTGTGTGCCTGTAATCCTAACTACTCGGGAGGCTGAGGCAGGAGAATCGCTTGAACCTGGGAGGCGGAGGTTGCAGTGAGCCGAGATTGCACCACTGCACTCCAGCCTGGTGAAACAGAGACTCCATCTCAAAAAAAAAAAAAAAAAAAAAAAAAAAAGACCCTGTGAGTTCCACAGGGAAAAGGAGAGACAGGAGACTCAATGAGCAGAAACAATCAGGTGTGGTGAGTTTGGATCATTATTCACAAAGTAAATTGAGGAGCAACATTCATTACCAAACAAAAGAATTGTAACTATTCTCTCAGAAGATAATTTGCACATGAACTTCTTATTTATGTGAAATTTTAAAATTGTCTTTTCCTTCATTTGATAACAAGCAGCTCAGTTTTTATACTTTGTTCAGAATAGTCAAGAAAAATGTCTAAATGATTCATGATTACTGGTTGTGGATGATCACTGAGGGAGATGATTTAAATAAGTCTTTTAGGAATTGGACATGGAAGTAAACTAAAAGTTAGTTTCTATCAGAAAAAAATGTAAATAATTTAATGAAACTAAGGGTAGAAGAGGAAATAAAGCATGCTTTAATTATATAGCAATTTTGAACTAACGTCTAAAAGCAACTTGAAAATTAAATATTAGCTTTAGTTTATGTATTGAGTTATGCTTTATTCAGCAATGGAGAAAGGTAAGATTCAGGCTTCTCCTTCAGAAGCTCATTGTTTAGGTGGCATAGAAGACAAGTAGGCAATCCTGATACACCATGCTGGGAAGAGAAGACACTTTATAGCCATCAGAGAACATTTATGAAGCACAGCACAGTTGTTTGAAAGAACATGACTGGTTCTTGAGACCCTGATTTATACGGGTTGGCAGAGCAGAGGGTGTGTGCTGGAAGAAGACTTACAAGTCAGGATAAGAGTTTAGATTTTAACATGAAGTTACTGGAGAAGCTCAGAAGGCTTTTAAGCCTGAGGAGTGAAGGGGTTGGATGACGTCAGGTAATTTATTTTTAGAAAAATCTTTCTGGTTGCGTGGTGGAAAATTGATCACAGAAAGAGAAGTCTGGAATCATGGATAAAATAGGAAGCCTTTGCAGCAATTCCAGTGAGAAATGAGCACGTCCTGCCCCATGACAATGGAAACAGAGTGGAGGAGATGAGCTGGGTCATTTGGTCAGAGGTGAGGGATAAGAGAATGATTCCAGACTGCGCTGAATAATGAAGTGGACAACGGGAGCATTTACTGAGACGGGAAATGCGGGGAGAGAAGGAGGTTTCAGTCTAAGATAAAAAGCTGAATTTTGAACAAAAATTTAAGATGCATGTAAAATGCCTGTGAGTGGAGAATTCTGCCAGGCAGCTGCAAACACTGGCCTGGAGCTTCAGAGAAGAGACTGAGACTTAAGATAAAAAAAAAAAAAAAAAAAAAAAAAAAAAAGTATGTGAGGGAAATCACCCACCATGAACCTGTGAAGAAAAAAGAGGGTTTGGGACATTTAATCTGGTAAACACAGACATTTAAGGGCTAAGCAGACAAAAGGAATTCTTCTAGATGACCAAGAAGAAGGGAAAATGTAAAACAGGAAAAGACTGGTGTGATTTTACGGTGGAGAGGATTTCAGGAGGGAAAACGTAGTGGATAGTGTTCATTGCTGTAGAGAGTGAGTGGGGTGTCTCCACTGGGTAACTGTGGCAGGAACAGTTTCACTGGCAGGATGGGACCAGAAGTCAGCTTGCAGGAGAGTGAGGAGTTAATTAGAGGTGAGGGGCCAGGCACGGTGGCTCACACCTGAGCACTTTGCGGGGGGCCAAGGCAGGTAGATAACAAGGTCAGATCTTGTGACCAGCCTTGGCCAATATGGTGAAACCCCATCTCTACAAAAATTATAAAAATTAGCTGGGCCTGGTGGCACACGCCTATAATCCCAGCTACTCAGGAAGCTAAGGCAGAAGAATCACTTGAACCCAGGAGGCGGAGACTGCAGTGAACAGAGATCGCACCACGCACTCCAGCCTGGGTGACAGAGTGAGACTCTGTCTCAAAAAAATTAAAATAAAATAAAACAATTAGAGGTGAGGGGGTAGAATAAGAAGTGTAGACTTTTTTGAGGATCTGTCTTCCAAAAAGAGAGAGTGGTTAGTAAACGTGTAGTTCTGTGTGTTTGTCTTGGAGTAAAAATAATATTCCCTGACACACACACACCTCCGAAGACAAACCTGTCATTTATTCCTCTAGCTTAAGAGTAATAGAATGATGTGAGCACATAAAATTGTAACAATAGACACCCTACATTTTTTTTTAATAGTTCCTTCCTGCCTTTTTTCTCCTTCCTTCCCTTTATTTCTTTTCTGCCTTCCTTCCTTTCCTTCTTTAGCAATACAAGAAGAGATAACAAATTATCTTCAGTGAGCAGAAAAAAAAAATATGGTAATGCAAAGGAATTAAGAATAGGTGCAAAATTTAAGAAATAAATAAGCAAAGCTTCAGATAACAGCAGTAATTCAAATTTGTAACCTCAGATCCAAGTACTTCTGTTTATTTTGAGTTATCTTCTAAACGAAGGTCTGCGTTCTTAAAAACAAATCTTCTATAGTTATCTTCTGAAGGAAATATATGAAAGTTAAAGTGCATCAGAAGAATGAGAGAACATTCATTGTTATATGAACAAAAGTCTAAAATGTTCTTTAAAAATCATACTTTCGTATTGATTTACCTCAGCAATAAGAGGAACCTTAGAATTTATTAGCCCATTTTACAAATGGGAAAACAGGCCCAGAGAGGTCTGGTGACTTGTCTAATTATATGACCAGGACAAAAATATTATCTCTCAACTTCCAACCACTACCACCCCGAGAGATTTTCTCTTCCTCAAACAAGTTATTGTTGGTTTTGAAAGGAATGTAATAATGCTGTCCATTTAACTCCCAGAGGTTTCTTGTCCATAACTAGAAGGGCATCCAAAGTGCCTTGAGCTGTAGGAGGATGAACTGTATGCACTGAAGGCATTTGCCTTCTCCGCATTCTATACCTTTGTGTTTATATTTACATCTACCTGTTGTCTTGGTCGCTCCATGTGTTATTGTTTTACACCTATCGCCTACTTTCCAGTCATCTCGGTCCCTAATTTCACAGCCACACACTTGGACCTTTGTCATGTAAAGGTATTCCCCTTTTCCTATAGCTGCCTGCAGCTCTGCCAGTTGACTGTGTTTACCGTGTCTGTGTTGTGTCTGCGTACCAGCACGCAGATGGTCTGAGCTTCACTCAGAGACAGTCCCTGTCCCCGAGCTGTGTTCCCACAATTCATACAAAGGCCAGCCTCAAAAGGACCACCACTTAAGGGTCCTCTGTAAGATCAGAAACAGGAGGTTTTACCCCATATTTTCTGTACTGGTGGCCTTTCCGAGAGCCCCTTGCACATGACATTAGAATTGGAGGTACTTAAGAAAAAAAAGAATACTCTTAAAGCTAATCCTGCTGTTGACAGAAAGCAGAATTCGACTTTGGAAAGTATCCATTCCTTAATATCGCATATTGCTCTCATTTGCAGTGTAAAATGATGCAATTCACATTGTACTTTGTCCAGTAGGACACTTAATCCTCATGAAAGAAAGAAATGAATCACTGCAGCAAGACGCGCATCCCTGATGACTCTGTCTTAAATTAGAAATGAGTAATTATTATAGGGATAAATAACTGTGAGTTTCTCAGAATAGATAAGTTTCCTCAAGTCATGAGACAGCGCTCACAGGATTCCCTCATCCCAAATCCTGGAAACGCTAAGCTTTGGACACCCCCATTCTTGCGTTCAGGAACTGAGACATTTAAATGGGCATGAGTGGAAAAATCCACATTTGCTCACAGGATATGAATACGGTTTCCTTACTTCAAGTGGCATCTTAATGGGAATTGTGTTTCACACTCCAATTACAGAGGCCAAGTCCCGGAGAAAGGCGCTAACTTTCAATAGCTGTGTATAAATAGCATAGGAGAGTAAACAATTGGGGAACCACTTTCCCAGGCCAGCCTTCACGGACATTGAACCCCAGAACCAATCGCATGAGAAATATCACTCGTGCATTGCCACGGTGGCTTCCATATTAAAAGCTGGTGTTTACCATTCAGTCAGGAGAGAACTGTACTCAAAAAATCAATAAAATAGCATTGCTATTTTATCTTGATAAAGTTAGTCCAAAGCAAACGTCAATGTTTTTGAGAAAACAAATACTGTAAAGCTATTCAGATGTCTTCTAGAGAAAAGTAATTTATCACGTCTCTTCTGAGCTTCAGGTATCTCCAGGAACTAGGAAATGTTTTGAAAATGAGGCAAAAATTGGAAAGCAGACTAATATCAAATAAATGGTTTCCCAAGCTATGATCATAATCCAAAAGCCTGGATAAAGAATGTATCTGTCATGTACTGTTCTCCTTTGTCTTAGCTTGATGAGTAAGAAGCTGAGCTATGGTTTCTTCACTGAGACCAGCTGTCTCCAGGAACTTGAGTAACTGTCTCCAACCCAGTGTGTGGACGAGAATTGCAGAAGGACCTTAGGTAATCCAGAATTCAGCAAAACACAAGATTGGCCGCCTGATAATCCATTCCTTGTATATAGCAACAAAATTACAGTGAAAAGTGTACCAAAAAATCTCCTCCAAGTAAGAGCATTAAGTTTTACAATAACAAAATCAATACCATGCTGGACCCAGGATGTTTTGTGGACGATGCTTCCCCATTCTCCTGGTTACCTCAAAAGATTCTAGATGAACCACAAGCATTCCCACTTGTCTCTGAAGTTCACCATGGATCTGTCATTCATGAATTTAGCTAACTATTTGACAAGTGATTTGTATCTCTATCCAACAATAAGTAACATATACTATTTTCTGTGTGAAATGACTTATTCTTGTTTGAACTAAATTTCTGTCTCTTGAATTTAACAGGTGATTTTTCTCATTCAATTAAATCATATTTGTAAACAAATGTGTTTTCTTCCCCCACACTTTGGATAATTTTGTAGATCTCAACCTCTGCTTTTCCCAGACTAAAGAGTTTTTTTGTTGTCTTCTCGTATTTTTGGCCATTTTAGTAGAACTATCAAGAAAACCTATAAATGTCAGAATCTCAGAAGTAGAGCAAAGATCCTTTTTGCTTACTTTTTTTTTTTTTTTTTTTTTTTTGAGACAGAGTCTCACTCTGTCACCCCAGCTAGAGTGCAGTGGTATGATCTCAGCTCACTGCAACCTCCGCCTCCTGGGTTCAAGTGATTCTCCTGCCACAGTCTCCCGAAGAGTTTGGATTACAGGTGCCCACCACCACACCCAGCTAATTTTTTTGTATTTTTAGTAGAGACGAGTTTCGCCATGTTGGCCAGGCTGGTCTCGAACTCCTGACCTCAAGTGATCCGCCCTCCTTGGCCTCCCAAAGTGCTGGGATTACAGGCGTGTTTGCTCACTTCTTAATAGGGAATCTGTAGTGAACATGGAGATATATAATGGTCTAGAAGGAAATAAAATACACTGCATTGTTTGGAGGCACATTTCCCAGAGAGAAAGGCTTATTTGATTTGACTGCACAGGCCAATTTAGCAATTTTATTAAAAGTTTCTCAAATTGTCAATCTCCCTATCTTACCCCTATTATCGTTCAGGGGAAGAAAATAGTTACTTAGTAATTAGGCTAAATCAGAACATTTAGTCTTTGCATACATGATCTCATTTCATCCTTACCACACCTCTGAAAAATAGGCAAGACCATCCCTATTTTACAAATAAGGAACTGAGGCTTAGAGAGAAGTTAAAACCCAATACTGGGTTTGAATCCAGTCCTGACTCTAAGTACCCAGATGAGTAGCTGAAATTGCTTTCTAGCCCATCTCATTGGATGGGTTCTTATTCCTTTAGGTTGATCCTTATCTTTTAGGGTGTGGATATATCCTTAACATTCACAGTTCCTTTATACCAGCTATGCATTTACAGTATCTTAGGTAAAAACCATAATGACAGGAATGTATCTACTGCATCTGTCTCTGTAGCCATTTTTCTCTTTTGGAAGTTCAGTTTGGAATGAGATTATAGCACATTCACTAGCATTAATCCCATACGAGTTAAAGTGAATTGCAGTAATGTTATTAAAAACATGAGATGCTACCAGTTTTTAATTTGGATGGTTGAAATTGTATGTATGGCTATTTTCCACTTGTGAATTCAATCTTTTATATAAGATTGAATCTTTTATATAAGATAAAAGATTGAATTCAATCTTTTATATTTATGAGAAATAAAAATACTGTTGTTAAACATTTGTGAGATTATTTTGTAAGCCAGTGAAAACAGAATCTTTCATTTGTTTCACCAATAGTGGGAAGGTTTTCTTTTTAACTTTTCTGTGTATGTTCCCTTGGGGATGAGTCCACAAAACACAAAATAATATTCTTTTTTGTCCCCCCAAAAAAACACTATTAGTTCCACATGGTAACATCCATCTCCCTTTTCAGAAATGTCCTGAGAACTCCCCGGACAGACTCAATACGACACAAAAACATAAGGAATGACTTATTTTAACTTTTGTACTAAAGTCTAAGGCAAGACAACTTTTAAAATAATACACATGGTTGAAATTGAGGACTATTTTCTCTATATCATAATAGTTTTAAAATTAAAACAAATTTCTCCACTTTCTTGGGCCTTTGTGAAAATGGGAACCCATCGGGGTACCTAGACCAAAAGGCAGTGCCTCCTCCCTCCCCACAGCCAGGGAGATTATGGGTGCAACGTGGCAGTCAACTGCTGAGGGCACAGCCAGGGGCTAAAGCAGAATTTTTAACTATTAAACATCTACTAAAGTACCTGTGCTTCTCAAAAAGTATGATATATAGAACAGTTTTCCCCTAAAGTAATCATCTTATCTGACTTGTAGACAATCCTGGACAAATAAGTTTAGGGAATTAGGGCACATTTTCCTCCTTCTATCCTATTCATATCACATTACTGCCATATTAAGGGCCTGTGGTAGAGAAAACAGTTGAACTTTCTTTAATAAAATATTTCCTATCTTCTTTGACAAGGGAACTGTTTATCATATAGTGTCACATGAATCTAATATTCCATAGAGCACTTTGGAAACTTAGTCATCAGGAGAAAGGGCTCAAGATCTAAGAAGTTCAATCTAAATTTCTGTCTCTTAAATTTTACAAGTGTCACTTGAACAAGCCATAGGACTTCATCTAGAAAATGTGGAGAGGGGAGAATCCATTTTGTCCCTGTCTCAAAGGGAGATGAGAAGAAGGAAATGAAATAATGGGGTCAAAAGCATTTCTTAAACAGTAGAGTTGTGTGTACAGTTGTTAATATTTTATCATCTTTTGTTTTTTAAAGAAGAAAGTAAGAAAAAAGATGACTTTCTTGTAAGTGGCACAACAGACTCTCAAGTCAGGACATAACCTGCGCCAGGGCCAGGGGCGCCGCTGACATCCCATCTTTCTACCCTGAGCTTTTTCTCCCTAAAGATCTCAATGTGACCTTTGGACATGGTCTCCTTCTTTCTCATAATGTGCCTAAAACAGAATGCCAAAGTGTTCATTTTATACTTTAGCACATTTGTGGGCCAACGTTCAGAACCACCAGAAACCCAGGAAGTAGCGATACCTCTATCCATTAGCTAAAATAAGAAAGAAAAAAAAGAGATCACCAGCTAAAGCAAAACAGGCAAGATTCCTAAAATGATAGACAGAGTAACTAGTTACTGAATAGAAACTTTGATGTCTGGAGAGTTACTGATATACATATTATTTTGGTTACGTGGCGTGCCAACTAAAGTCTGTCTTTTGAATTTTTTTGAAAAGCACTATTAAATGTGGCTTTCCTTTAATTTGTAAATGATAAGTTCTCCATGTTTCCAGAAAAAGAACAAATAGTAAATAAACCCATAATGACAACTTGGTATAATTCCCTTCCCTGGACCTCTGCCATTGCCAATTTTCATCTATTCTTTGAGTTTGAAAAAATATTTTCTGTGTTTATATTCCATAATACTTTATACTTCGGATTTTATACTTATATGGTACCTTACTGACTTGGTCTTATAACAGTCCTTATAATCAGATGTGTGTAGTTATTAGCTGTACTTTTCACACTGAGATCCAGAAGAGAAGATTTAAGATATGTGCCTGAGTTCTTTTTTTTGAATATAGGCACCAGTTTATTATAAAGGATATTCCGAAGGATACAGATGACAAGATGCCTAGAGAAAGGTATGGAGGAAGGATTGCAGCACTTCCATGCCCTCCCTGGGCATAACAGGAACCCCCTTGTGTTCAGCTATCCAGAAGCTCCCCAAACCCAGTCCTCTTGGGTTTTTATGGAAGATTCATAAAGTCAGCATTTCTTCTCCCAGGGTATAAAGCCGGACCCTTTCTGGGGAGGATCTTATGACCCACAGTCAGAAAGGTAGGAGAATATTAGACTCCTGCCTTGCAGGTGAAAGGAGGGCAGGAGAAAGTGAGAGAGATTCTGTTTCCTAAGGCCTGCCCCTGAGGCCTAACACACTCAACATTAGAGCAAGACCGTGACAAGGGCTATGGGAGTTACGAGCCAGGAAACCAAACATACAACAAAAACCAATATATATGTCACGATACCACAGGTCACACCCTGGTTGTGGACCACATATCCCTTATGGCAAAATGAATGTGCATAATTTTTAATAAGTAGTCCAATCCATCATATTGCCTGAATGTCTCCCAGGGTGAGGCCACTCACGTTTGTAGGCTTTCCTTCAATCTTGTCAGGTTCCAAAAGCAGGAGTGGTCTCGGTAAACACACAGCTTCACCCTCTCGGGCATCTGGAATCACTGAGCTAAGAGACAAGGCCATCTCTTGCTCTGAGGCTCTTTAGAGTTGATAATGTAATATCGGATGCTCCTCCATTTATAACTTATTTATTCATTTCTTTACCCTCAGCTATTATTCTTCCTTTTCTCCACTTTTTACTCAACTTTTTCAGCCTTTAGGAGAGACATTAGGTTCAGCCACGATGCTGGTCCAGGTTGCTGGTAGCAGGACTAGTCTAGTTTGTGCTGCCCCTTGGTCCATTGCCACTCATTTACAGTAGGGTTACATATGTTCCCAACTAGTGAGCCTGGTTTTGTTTTGTTTTTTTATGTAGACAGAGTCTTGCTCTATCACCGTTACCCAGGCTGGAGTACAGTGGCAGGATCACAGCTCACTGCAACCTCTGCCCCTGGGTTTGAATGATCATCCCACCTCAGCCGCCTGAGTAGCTGGGATTACAGGCACCTGCCACCATACCTGGCTAAATTTGTTGCGTGTTTTTGCACAGACAGGGTTTCGCCATGTTGCCCAGGCTGGTCTCAAACTCCTGAGCTCAAGCATTCCACGTGCCTCAGTCTCCCAAAGTGCTGGGATTATAGGCGTGAGCCACCGCACCCAGCCTAGTGAGCCATTTTTATCACCAGGCAATACAGCTGTGTTGATTCTTATCCTGGTGCCTGAGTTCTTAATGGTAATTAACAGGACAAGTGAGCTGAAGTAAAATAATAATAAATGATATTTGTTGATAATATACTATGTGTCAAGTACTATAAATGCATTTTTTACCTTGAAAAATAAGTAATATTTTTCCCATTTTGCAAATGAATTAGGAATTTTTTTAAAAGAATTTTATACCTCTCATAAGGTCAAGCAGCTAAAGGATGGAGCTGGGATTTGAACCCAGAAATTTGCCTCTAAGACTGGTCTTTCTTCATTGAGTAGTATTGCTTCTCCAAACCACCAGTATTGTAATTCTCAGTCATGTGATAGCATTTTATCTTTTCAAAACTACGTTTAACAACCTTTGGTTGTGTGAAAATAAAATAGCAGATTTTCTAGTATTTAGATTTGAACCTACCCCAGTATAGATAGAGAATATTTAAACAAGAATCACGGCCATGCGTGGTGGCTCACACCTGTAATCTCGGCACTTCGGGAGGCTGAGGTGGGAGGACCATTTGAGCTCAGGAGTTCAAGACCAGACCGGGCAACATAGTGAGACCCTATCGCTACAAAATATTTAAAATTTAGCTGGATATGGTAGCCTGCACCTGTGGTCTCAGCTACCCGGGAAGCTGAGGTGGGAAGATAGCTTCAGCCACAGAGATGGAGGCTGCAGTGAGCCATGATGGCTGGTACCACTGAACCCCGGCCTGGGCAACAGAGCAAGACCCTGTCTTAAAGAAGTATCACCTAATTGGGCACTTCTTTTCATAGTAAAATCCTTCTCACTTCATGGATTAAAACCACCATTCAAAGAACACCTTCCTTTTGGGGACTCATGGCAAATCTGTTCTTTCTAAGAACATGCATACACAGTACAACATATTTTTGGTATAAAAACATACCTTACAAAGTAAGTGGATATGTCTTGTCTTTCCTTGCTGATTTACTAACCTTTTTAAAAATAGCATCACATTATTTTTTTTTATTCTAACTTTTCAGTATTCAACATAATTTTTGAAATTTTTAATCTTAAAAAATAGCCTTAATACAAGTGATAATGCCCATTTTTATGGTTTTTCAGAATGTATACAACCATACTGTTTTTTTTTCAATTTTACTCTAAGTTCTGGGATACATGTACTGAACGTGCAGGTTTGTTACACAGATATACATGTGCCATGGTGGTTTGCTGCAACTATCAACCTGTCATCTAGGCTTTAAGCCCCACATGCATTAGGTATTTGTCCTAATGCTCTCCCTCCCCTTGCTCCCCACCCCCAGACAGGCCCCCATATGTGATGTTCCCCTCCCTATGTCCATATGTTCTCATTGTTCAACTTCCACTTATGAGTGAGAACATGTGGTGTTTGGTTTTCTGTATCTGTGTTAGTATGCTGAGAATGATGGTTTCTAGCTTCATCCATGTCCCTGCAAAGGACATGAACTCATTCTTTTTTATGGCTGCCTAGTATTCCATGGAATATATGTGCCACATTTTCTTTATCCAGTCTATCGCTGGATATGGGCATTTGGGTTGGTTCCAAGTCTTTGCTACTATAAATAGTGCTGCAGTAAACATACGTGTGCATGTGTTTTTATAGTAGAATGATTTATGATCCTTTAGGTATATACCTAGTAATGGGATTGCTGGGTCAAATGGCATTTCTGGTTCTAGATCCTTAAGGAATTGCCACACTGTCTTCCAAAATGGTACAACCATATATTTTGAGGATCTTCCAAGTGTCAGGCTTGCTTCGGGGAATGGAGAGAAAGTGATTGATAGTGGAGACCCCTGTCCTGTGGAAACTTACAGAGGGGAAGTAGCCAAGAAAATCATAACCACAGTAGAGGCAGATTAAGAATGTTATGTTAAGTAGAAAGTTAACTAAATTGGGGTATTAGGAAAGAATTACCCAAGGGATTGGTATCTAAGCCAAATCTTGAGGGATGGGTATATTTTGATTAGGCAGGTAGACAGGTAAGAATGACTCAAGCCCAGGTAGCTATTAATTTGATACAGGTATGACACATGGGGTGAATGGAAAAGGCTCTGCATTGCTTGAAATATATCTCCATCAAGTGTAAGTAATTTTCTCAGTCGCAGGTTTGGGGCAAAACTTCAATATTCCAATGAGCTCAACACTCTTCACAGCCTTTTCTAGTTAAAAATGAGAAAATGATGGATTTAATCAGGATAGAGTGGGATACAGAGATAGTTAAATAGTTAATGTAGTAGGATATTTCCTAGAGTCAAATTCCTATGGTCAGATGCATCAAAGCAGCATGCATACAACATCATCAAGCAGCAGTCTCATTTCTGAATTCTGACAGCTTTTGGGAATTGGCAGATTATTATTTTTATTTTTTTTTTATTTTTTTTTTTTTTGTGAGATGGAGTCTCACTCTATCACCCAGGCTGGAGTGCAGTGGCATGATCTCAGTTTACTGCAACCTCCGCCTCCCAGGTTCAAGCGACTCTCTCACCTCAGCCTCTGAGTAGCTGGGACTACAGGTGCACACAACCCCCTTGCCTGGCTAATTTTTGTATTTTTAGTAGAGACGGGGTTTCACCATGTTGGTCAGGCTGGTCTTGAACTCCTGATCTCAGGTGATCTGCCAGCTTTGGCCTCCCAAAGTGCTAGGATTACAGGTGTGAGTCACCGAGCCTGGCTAGATTGGCGGATTTTGAACTTCCATTCTGTTCTTCTCTCTTATGTATTTGCATGGTATTTAATTTGCCCACCCATTTTTTTATTGAGAACATGTCCTTGCATCACTTGGTTTTTTGTTTTTGTTTTTGTTTTTTTTTGTTTTTAATTTATTTATTATTATTATACTTTAAGTTCTAGGGTACATGTGCATAACGTGCAGGTTTGTTACATATGTATACTTGTGCCATGTTGGTGTGCTGCACCCATCAACTCGTCAGCACCCATCAACTCGTCATTTACATCAGGTATAACTCCCAATGCAATCCCTCCCCTCTCCCCCCTCCCCATGATAGGCCCCGGTGTGTGATGTTCCCCTTCCCGAGTCTAAGTGATCTCATTGTTCAGTTCCCACCTATGAGTGAGAACATGCGGTGTTTGGTTTTCTGTTCTTGTGATAGTTTGCTAAGAATGATGGTTTCCAGCTGCATCCATGTCCCTACAAAGGACACAAACTCATCCTTTTTTATGGCTGCATAGTATTCCATGGTGTATATGTGCCACATTTTCTTAATCCAATCTGTCACTGATGGACATTTGGGTTGATTCCAAGTCTTTGCTATTGTGAATAGTGCCGCAATAAACATACGTGTGCATGTGTCTTTATAGCAGCATGATTTATAATCCTTTGGGTATATACCCAGTAATGGGATGGCTGGGTCATATGGTACATCTAGTTCTAGATCCTTGAGGAATCGCCATACTGTTTTCCATAATGGTTGAACTAGTTTACAATCCCACCAACAGTGTAAAAGTGTTCCTATTTCTCCACATCCTCTCCAGCACCTGTTGTTTCCTGACTTTTTAATGATCGCCATTCTAACTGGTGTGAGATGGTATCTCATTGTGGTTTTGATTTGCATTTCTCTGATGGCCAGTGATGATGAGCATTTTTTCATGTGTCTGTTGGCTGTATCAATGTCTTCTTTTGAGAAATGTCTGTTCATATCCTTTGCCCACTTTTTGATGGGGTTGTTTGTTTTTTTCTTGTAAATTTGTTTGAGTTCTTTGTAGGTTCTGGATATTAGCCCTTTGTCAGATGAGTAGATTGCAAAAATTTTCTCCCATTTTGTAGGTTGCCTGTTCACTCTGATGGTAGTTTCTTTTGCTGTGCAGAAGCTCTTTAGTTTAATGAGATCCCATTTGTCAATTTTGGCTTTTGCTGCCGTTGCTTTTGGTGTTTTAGACATGAAGTCTTTGCCCATGCCTATGTCCTGAATGGTACTACCTAGGTTTTCCTCTAGGATTTTTATGGTATTAGGTCTAACATTTAAGTCTCTAATCCATCTTGAATTAATTTTCGTATAAGGAGTAAGGAAAGGATCCAGTTTCAGCTTTCTACTTATGGCTAGCCAATTTTCCCAGCACCATTTATTAAATAGGGAATCCTTTCCCCATTTCTTGTTTCTCTCAGGTTTGTCAAAGATCAGATGGCTGTAGATGTGTGGTATTATTTCTGAGGACTCTGTTCTGTTCCATTGGTCTATATCTCTGTTTTGGTACCAGTACCATGCTGTTTTGGTTACTGTAGCCTTGTAGTATAGTTTGAAGTCAGGTAGCGTGATGCCTCCAGCTTTGTTCTTTTGACTTAGGATTGTCTTGGAGATGCGGGCTCTTTTTTGGTTCCATATGAACTTTAAAGCAGTTTTTTCCAATTCTGTGAAGAAACTCATTGGTAGCTTGATGGGGATGGCATTGAATCTATAAATTACCTTGGGCAGTATGGCCATTTTCACGATATTGATTCTTCCTATCCATGAGCATGGTATGTTCTTCCATTTGTTGGTGTCCTCTTTGATTTCACTGAGCAGTGGTTTGTAGTTGTCCTTGAAGAGGTCCTTTACATCCCTTGTAAGTTGGATTCCTAGGTATTTTATTCTCTTTGAAGCAATTGTGAATGGAAGTTCATTCCTGATTTGGCTCTCTGTTTGTCTGTTACTGGTGTATAAGAATGCTTGTGATTTTTGCACATTAATTTTGTATCCTGAGACTTTGCTGAAGTTGCTTATCAGCTTAAGGAGTCTGGGCTGAGACAATGGGGTTTTCTAAATATACAATCATGTCATCTGCAAAGAGGGACAATTTGACTTCTTCTTTTCCTAACTGAATACCCTTGATTTCTTTTCTTGCCTAATTGCCCTAGCCAGAACTTCCAGCACTATGTTGAATAGGAGTGGTGAGAGAGGGCATCCCTGTCTTGTGCCAGTTTTCAAAGGGAATTTTTCCAGTTTTTGCCCATTCAGTATGATATTGGCTGTGGGTTTGTCATAAATAGCTCTTATTATTTTGAGGTACGTTCCATCAATACCGAATTTATTGAGCGTTTTTGGCATGAAGGGCTGTGGAATTTTGTCAAAAGCCTTTTCTGCATCTATTGAGATAATCATGTGGTTCTTGTCTTTGGTTCTGTTTATATGCTGGATTATGTTTATGATTTGCGAATGTTGAACCAGCCTTGCATCCCAGGGATGAAGCCCACTTGATCATGGTGGATAAGCTTTTTGATGTGTTGCTGAATCCGGTTTGCCAGTATTTTATTGAGGATTTTTGCATCGATGTTCATCAGGGATATTGGTCTAAAATTCTCTTTTTTTGTTGTGTCTCTGCCAGGCTTTGGTATCAGGATGATGTTGGCCTCATAAAATGAGTTAGGGAGGATTCCCTCTTTTTCTATTGATTGGAATAGTTTCAGAAGGAATGGTACCAACTCCTCCTTGTACCTCTGGTAGAATTCAGCTGTGAATCCATCTGGTCCTGGACTTTTTTTGGTTGGTAGGCTATTAATTATTGCCTCAATTTCAGAGCCTGCTATTGGTCTATTCAGGGATTCAACTTCTTCCTGGTTTAGTCTTGGAAGAGTGTAAGTGTCCAGGAAATTATCCATTTCTTCTAGATTTTCCAGTTTATTTGCGTAGAGGTGTTTATAGTATTCTCTGATGGTAGTTTGTATTTCTGTGGGGTCGGTGGTGATATCCCCTTTATCATTTTTAATTGCGTCGATTTGATTCTTCTCTCTTTTCTTCTTTATTAGTCTTGCTAGTGGTCTGTCAATTTTGTTGGTCTTTTCAAAAAACCAACTCCTGGATTCATTGATTTTTTGGAGAGTTTTTTGTGTCTCTATCTCCTTCAGTTCTGCTCTGATCTTAGTTATTTCTTGCCTTCTGCTAGCTTTCGAATGTGTTTGCTCTTGCTTCTCTAGTTCTTTTAATTGCGATGTTAGAGTGTCAATTTTAGATCTTTCCTGCTTTCTCTTGTGGGCATTTAGTGCTATAAATTTCCCTCTACACACTGCTTTAAATGTGTCCCAGAGATTCTGGTATGTTGTATCTTTGTTCTCATTGGTTTCAAAGAACATCTTTATTTCTGCCTTCATTTCGTTATGTACCCAGGAGTCATTCAGGAGCAGGTTGTTCAGTTTCCATGTAGTTGAGCGGTTTTGATTGAGTTTCTTAGTCCTGAGTTCTAGTTTGATTGCACTGTGGTCTGAGAGACAGTTTGTTATCATTTCTGTTCTTGTACATTTGCTGAGGAGCGCTTTACTTCCAATTACGTGGTCGATTTTGGAGTAAGTACGATGTGGTGCTGAGAAGAATGTATATTCTGTTGATTTGGGGTGGAGAGTTCTATAGATGTCTATTAGGTCTGCTTGCTGCAGAGATGAGTTCAATTCCTGGATATCCTTGTTAACTTTCTGTCTCGTTGATCTGTCTACTGTTGACAGTGGAGTGTTGAAGTCTCCCATTATTATTGTATGGGAGTCTAAGTCTCTTGGTAAGTCTCTAAGGACTTGCTTTATGAATCTGGGTGCTCCTGTATTGGGTGCATATATATTTAGGATAGTTAGCTCTTCCTGTTGAATTGATCCCTTTACCATTATGTAATGGCCTTCTTTGTCTCTTTTGATCTTTGATGGTTTAAAGTCTGTTTTATCAGAGACTAGTATTGCAACCCCTGCTTTTTTTTGTTCTCCATTTGCTTGGTAAATCTTCCTCCATCCCTTTATTTTGAGCCTATGTGTGTCTCTGCGTGTGAGATGGGTCTCCTGAATACAGCAGACTGATGGGTCTTGACTCTTTATCCAGTTTGCCAGTCTATGTCTTTTAATTGGAGCATTTAGTCCATTTACATTTAAGGTTAATATTGTTATGTGTGAACTTGATCCTGCCATTATGATATTAACTGGTTATTTTGCTTGTTAGTTGATGCAGTTTCTTCCTAGCCTCGATGGTCTTTACATTTTGGCATGTTTTTGCAATGGCTGGTACCGGTTGTTCCTTTCTATGTTTAGTGCTTCCTTCAGGGTCTCTTGTAAGGCAGGCCTAGTGGTGACAAAATCTCTAAGCATTTGCTTATCTGTAAAGGATTTTATTTCTCCTTCACTTATGAAACTTAGTTTGGCTGGATATGAAATTCTGGGTTTAAAATTCTTTTCTTTAAGAATGTTGAATATTGGCCCCCACTCTCTTCTGGCTTGATCGCAGACTGCTGTGCTAGCAATGAGGGAGGCTCCGTGGGTGTGGGACCCTCCCGGCCAGGTGTGGGATATAATCTCCTGGTGTGCCTGTTTGCTTAAAGTGTAGTATTGGGGTGGGAGTTACCTGATTTTCCAGGTGTTGTGTGTCTCAGTTCCCCTGGCTAGGAAAAGGGATTCCCTTCCCCCTTGCGCTTCCCAGGTGAGGCGATGCCTCGCCCTGCTTCAGCTCTCGCTGGTCGGGCTGCAGCAGCTGACCAGCACCGATCGTCCGGCACTCCCCAGTGAGATGAACCCAGTACCTCAGTTGGAAATGCAGAAATCACCAGTCTTCTGTGTCGCTCGTGCTGGGAGTTGGAGACTGGAGCTGTTCCTATTCGGCCATCTTGCTCCGCCCGGAATATCGCATCACTTGGTTTTTAAGAAAATTTTTTTTTCTGCAATGCACTGACATTTTAACAAAGGAGTTACAGAAATAGAGTTCTCAAATGTGACAATTTATTAATTCAAAATTTTCAACTTCGCATAATGGTGTAATATGCTCTTTCATCATCACTCCCTGCAGTGTGTTCAAACAGTTCAGACTAATATCAACTCATCAATGAGCTATAATACGATGTTACTTCTGCCGCATTTAACATTGCCAAATGTGGAGATACTGTCTTTTCACAATTAAGAGAAAATATAACATAATGAAATAAAGTGGTGAGAGTTTTTTTTTAATTCCAAAAGTATGTTGCCACTATTTTCTAAAGTAGATTATTGAAAAGGGTGTGGGTAAAGGCTTTTAGAGAAACAATTCAGGTAATCCGCTTAAAGTCTAAGTCTTACTCAGTTGTCTGGAAGCCAAGTATTTCTTACTTGGAAACTCCAATGACAGAGTGTGCAAGTTGGGACTTGGATTACTTCTTTTCACTTTAACTCTAGGCTTTCCCAGGAAGAACTGATCTGTGATCCATCTGCAGCTCCACTCCCTCGCCTTTACGCAGTGTCAGTTCAGTTCAGTTCAGTCATTGCAGTTCTTCAGAAAAACCCTTTTGGATTGAATATTTTTGGGAGTTGGAAAGATGTTATCCCCTACTTTACTGTAGTCCAAAACAATATCTTGGTAATCACCTATGTTGCTCTGGAGAGAACATATTGTTATGGATACTGATTGAACTACTATCTGTGGCACCTTCGGATAGCACCCTTCTTTGCTGGATTTTTATCCTTAAAAATCCTCTCCAAATCCTTCTCACTCCATATTTCAGCCAATGCATCTAAATTGAAAACTGTGTCCAAGAAACTAAGATCTGTAAGTAAATCAGTCAGTTCATAATTGTGATTCTGTCACTAACTCGCTGAGAAATTCTGTAGCACTATTAAAATAGTATTTAGAAAAGTCTTAGAGATTCAGAAATTTAAAAATGTAAAAAGAGTTATATGCTTAAATAATTTTGCATTATCAACCCCAGTATAAATGATTAATAAACTTGTTATTCAGGATATTTTGAACCCAATGATCAATAAGGAAGATTATAAAAAATCCGAAGCATTGTTAATAACTACAGTCCTAGTAGATATATTATGGGGGATAATAATTTCTTAGCTTTCAGAAAGATCCGTGCCATGATTACAGCAATTAAGTATGAACACAGTGAGTAAGTGAGTTCCTGTCAGGGGCTGCCAAAAGATAAAATTCATTCACACTTGTGAAATTTAAGCACATTATTGATGATGGTAATGAATTTAACATTTCAGTTGAACCTAATAAATGATGACAATGAACTAAGAAGCATTATCCTATTAAATGAATTTTGTATTTTCTCTTTTTTTTGTTTTAAGAGACAGAGTGCCTGTCACCCAGGCTGGGTCTGTGGTGGCAGGATCATAGCTCACTGTGACCTGGAATTCTTGGGCTCAAGCAATCCTCCTGCCCCAGCCTCCCAAGTAGGTAGGACTACAAGATGCACATCACCAAGCATGACTAATTTTTTTAAATTTTTTATAGAGATGGGGTCTTGCTATGTTGCCCAGGCTGGTCTTGAACTCCCAGCCTCAAGCAATCCTCCTACCTTAGCCTCCCAAAGCACTGGGATTATAAGTGTGAGCCACTGTGCCCAGGCTTATTTTCTCTACTGTAAAAGGCATTTGCGGGAAGTTGGTCTTCAGGTATGAAAATATAATAATGGTGATAAAAATGATGTATAATAAGAATAATAGCCGGGCACGGTGGCTCAAGCCTGTAATCCCAGCACTTTGGGAGGCCGAGACGGGCGGATCACGAGGTCGGGAGATTGAGACCATCCTGGTTAACACGGTGAAACCCCGTCTCTACTAAAAAATACAAAAAACTAGCCGGGCGAGGTGGCGGGCGCCTGTAGTCCCAGCTACTCGGGAGGCTAAGGCAGGAGAATGGCGTGAACCCGGGAGGCGGAGCTTGCAGTGAGCTGAGATCCGGCCACTGCACTCCAGCCTGGGTGACAGAGCGAGACTCCGTCTCAAAAAAAAAAAAAAAAAAAAAAAATAAGAATAATAACTGTAATAGTTGCTATTATGGCTATGTCTAGTATTTTATATATTTTAATTCTCAAAGTAATTTCATGTGGCCATATGATAAAGATAGATAGCCATAACTATATTTTATCCATATGTATTTATTAAAAACAATTTTATAATCACAGAATGGCTAAAAGTAAGTCCAAGAACATATTGAATTGACTTTTTAGTTGAGTTGCATTTTGAGTTCTGTTTTCTCCTCCTAACTTAATACAGGAACATTCACTAAGCTGTATCAAATTAATTCCAAACCAAGTAGCGAAGTTGTTTATTTTTTTTAGTGTCAAGCGGGTGGTGGTAAAAAGTGAACAAAACTAGTTCAAACTCCATATAAACAGTTAAAATTAATTTTATTTGTAGTACAAAAGTGAAATGCATAGCACACATTGTTCTCCAGATAATAATATTGGCAAAGTTCCTTCAGCAATTCCGAGGAAATGCACTGGCTCCAAGAAAAACTAATCATCTTAATCATCTGAATGGATAATATTTCCCATGATAATATTTTCCATCTAAACTGTATTGTCACTACTAAGTAAGGGACAAAGGAAACTGCCACAGGGTTCAATCAAGACTTAGCAAATACTGGCCGGGAATGGTGGCTCACGCCTGTGATCCCAGCACTTTGGGAGGCCAAGGTGGGTGGATCACTTGAGGTTAGGAATTCGAGACCAGTCTGGCCAACATGGTGAAACCCCCATCTCTACTAAAAATACAAAAACTATCTGAACATGGTGGCACTCACCTGTAATCCCAGTTACTCAGGAGGCTGAGGCAGAAGAAGCACTTGAGCCCAGGAGGCGGAGGTTGCAGTGAGCCAAGATCATGCCACTGCACTCTAGCCTGTGCAACAAAGAGCGAAACTCTATCTCAAAAAAAAAAAAAAAAAAAAAAAAAAAAAAAAAAGACTTAGCAAATATAAAATTTAAATGCTTTGTATTTGGGAATATTTTATTTCATCTAATATATTTCTGCAATATGATAATTCAGGTAACATATTTGGGTGAACATTACGGAAATCAAAGTGGTAGACATAATACCCATAGAAAACCATGGATGGCCATCATGTCAAAAAAAAAAAGAAAAAAAAAGTAGTCGGCCAGGCACGGTGGCTCCCACCTGTAATCCCGGCACTTTGGGAGGCCGAGGCAGGCAGATCACGAGGTCAGGAGTTCAAGACCAACCTGGCCAACATGGTGAAACCCCATCTCTGCTAAAAATACTAAAATTAGACAGGCTTAGCGGTGCATGCCTGCAGTCCCAGCTACTCGGGAGGCTGAGGCAGAAAAATAACTTGAACCCACAGGGTGGAGATTGCAGTGAGCCAAGATCACACCACCACTCCAGCATGGGCGACAGAGCAAGACTCCGTCTCAAAAAGAAAAAAGGAAAAAAGAAAAGCTCGTATAGTATTTGCATACAAATCCTGTGGCAGCCAGGCACAATGAAATACAGTGACATGTGAAATGATACATTTCCTGAAATTCCACATCTTTTATGAATTCTTTTATATTCGTTAATTAGAAAAGGTGACAAGCAAACTAAGCACTGTAATTTCCTCTAAATTTGCTTTCTCCCCTTCGTATATATGTCATGACACACTTTCTTCATATATAGTTCCACAATGTTGGGCCTGTTAGTTACACAGAGACAAATAGATAATCTGAGTCATTTTTAGCCTCTAAGGCTATAAATATGTAAGAAAAAAAGCATCTCGTGTTTTTATGTGCATTCACATTGATGATGATGGTGAGGAAGATGGTTAAAATGTATGAGTAAAAGGAGGATGAGAATAAGGCACATATTCCAAGTGCTTTTTGCTGAAAACCATAAGCTACGGGCAAAACCAGCAAGTGTTTTTAAATGAAGCTGTGCCAGGTTTTCCTTGACTGGCCCGGCTCCCTGCCCCTCCCTGCTCCGAGGATTTCACCTCCGAGAGGCCATCTGATGGGATAAGATGGTCACTTCTTCTTTTTTTTTTTTTTTTTTATTTGAGACGGAGTCTTGCTCTGTCACCCAGCCTGGAGTGCAGTGGCGCAATCTTGGCTCACTGCAAGCTCCACCTCCCGGGTTCATGCCATTCTCCTGCCTCAGCCTCCCGTGTAGCTGGGACTACAGGTGCCCGCCACCACAGCCGTCTAATTTTTTGTATTTTTAGAGTCCGTGCACTTAGTTGCATGACTTTGGACAAGTCATTTAACCTTTATGAGACTCAAGGTCCTTGTGATAAATAAGAACCACATTACAGGATTGATATGAGGCCAAGAACCGTCATTAGGCAGATACATAAAATAATGTTTATAACATTCTTCGCACTGAATCTGGCACATGATTAGCCGCCAATAAATGAAACCTGTTTTGGAGAATTAAGAAATTTATACTTAATACCACAGAAGACGACATATGATTCAGAGTTAGATTCTGATGACATCTACATTCAGTTGTGTTTGCCTTATGCCAAATCATGTTTTTAATAAGCATTATCTCATTCTTTACACTGACACCCTGCTGTGTATTAAGTGGATCACACAGATAATGAAGAGTAAAACCAAAGTGCAAATGCTGGGCCCTGTGTCACCATCCTCTGCTAACTCGCCCCAAAGAGCTTTCACATCTGACCGAAATCTAAAGTCTTTATATTTCTTTTCCTCATGAATGATTTAACATTATTCTATAACATTGTCTTGTTCTTCAAGATCCTACCACTAATTCATAATAGGTAAACACAAACTTCCACTTTGAAATCCAACAGTTGCATTTTTCTAACCTCATCATTAAAGAAGTATTTATAGATTTTTTCAAAAGCACGGGCTTTTTTGAAGTAAGCTATTCAATTCTACAGAATATTATTAGTACTTAGAATTGTGTCTGGCACATAATGAGCATTCAATACAGATACAATTCAATACAACACAGATATTTCTGGGAATTCTGAGCTGTATGCTATCTTCTGTTCATTTCCACATAATCTCCCTAATTCGTCCACCCACATGACTGCCATACTAATTTAATAAGCTCTTTGAACCTCAGTCTCCTCTCCCATAAAATGGGAAAAATTATGTTCTTCATAAAATTTTCTTGTCATGATTAAATGAGATGATAAAACATTTGGAATACCCAGACAAAATGAATGCCCAACAGGTAGTTGTCAACTAAAACTGTTGTTATTGTCAAGCACCAATTATGTATTGCTGAATTCTAAGTCTCTATCACCAGCCCACACTAACCTTTCTGTCTGCAAACATATGTGTTGAACTCCTATGAGATACCTCCATTTGGATTTTCAACAGTCATCTGAAACCAGCTTATGCAGAATGGATTTCAACATTCCCACAGGACACCTCTCTCTCCCATCACCATAGTTTTTACTTCCACTAAATTCTACAGTTGTCTAAGTCAGGAATCTGGGAATCATTCTTGACATCCTTCTGTTTCCCTTACTCTGGTGTCCAAAGAATCATAAAGTCCTCATGATTCTACCTCCTACTCACTTTTCAATCAATCTATCCTTCTATCACTGCGTGTACATCTCCATGCAATGCTTTCTCTCATGACTATCATGAAGAAGCTACCTTTGTGGTAACTGAACCTCTAGTTTCAGTCCCCTCCAGTTCATCCTCTAGATTGCTTCCAAAGTGAGTCTGTTGAGATGCGAATATGAGTGTGTCACTTCCCTACTTCAGCCTGAAGTCCTAGTTCCCCACCCTGGACCTTAAGGTGCTGGATTCACCCGTCAGCCTTATCTGTACCCTCTGAGCTCCAGCCAAATTGGGCCTCATGCACCTCCCCAAAGCTATGTTCTCCCAAGCTTCCAAATCTTTGCACATGCTCCTTTTCTTTAACCACTTCCATGCATGTATTTTTCAAAATCCAACTGTATGTTTCTTCTGTAGTAAGTATTTCTTCCCAATCCAGCCGCAAGCCACCAAAACTGCTATCTCCCCTAACTCCAAGCTGAGGACTGCCTTTTTGTTCTGTCACCTCTCTAAGTAATGACTACCTTAAGGGCAGAAACTATTTGCTCCTCTGTATCAGAACCAGGATATTGTCAGAGACATAATCTGTGCTTTGCAAATGAATATTATAATTTATTACATAAATGAATAGATGCCGCTTTAAGTTTTCTGTTCTTAATTCTTTTTTAACCTAGTGGAAAGAATATAGAATTTGGAATTTGAAGACCTGCACTCAAGTCCCAACTCTGCTACCTACTAATTGGAGGACATTGAACAATCAGTTAACCACCTTAAACTTGTTTCATCATTGTGAGGATCAGGTATAATCATGGATGTAAATCTTGCAAAGAGTAAAGGACTTTTGAAACTATAACAAAGATACAGAGATGAAATATAATGTAGCTCAAAACAAACACTATTATTGATATCAACTTTAGTAACTGAAGCTGTACATTTTGTGGGTGTCTTTCTTGGGAAACATGGAACACAAACACCTGCATACACACCCAAATTCTATACATTCTTATTGTTTGTATGTGTTGCATATGTTGCTTTAAAGCATTGGGCCTTAATTTTCTCATCTGTAAAATGGGAATGGTAATAGAATTTCCTCATAGGATTATTGTGAAGATTAGATACACGAAGACCTATAAAACACAGCACCTAGAACATTGTAAGTCATCAAAAAATGTTTATGCTTTTACATTTAAATCCCTTATTTCTTCATTGGACTCGAGAATAACTATTCTGTTTAAAATTTTTAAATTGTAAGAAACAAATCGTCAAATGTTGCTATGGCTGGAGTCAGTGAATGTAGAAGCAGACTGAAGTTTCAATAGATGCAACATCCAAGACTCAGAAAATACAAAGATCCTAGTAACTGTTAGGAGGATGAATAGGGAAGTGTACTTATACTAGCTCATAGATACTAATTAATAGCTTTACTTTTATTAATTTTCCCCATTTTTTTTAAGGAATTTGATAATTCACTGCTACAATTTGACTAGTAGTCAGATTCATGCCTAAATTCATTTTAAATTCTGCCGCATTATAAATCTTTCTAAAAACACTATTATTACCTCTAATTTGCTTTAAAAATGTTTGGTTGTTTCCCACGATGCACAAGACAAAGGCCAAACTTATATGACTTGACATCGGAGAGCCTCCATCCCTGGATCATCCCCTCCTTCTATATTTTATCGCTCCCAATCTGCATCTACTGCCCCTGACATAACCCCATCAACATACTCTGTGGATTCTTGCATCCTAACCTTTGTTCTTTCCATCCCTCCCCAACGAAATCCCTTCCAAATTCTTTCCTATCACTTCCTGCTTTTCCAAATTTTGCCCATCCTTCTCTGACCTTAGAAGTTATTGGTAAGTTATTCCTCTTCTAAATCCACCTATTAATAGTTATGACGATGACAAAAGTGATGATGATGATGATAGTGATTAACATTGATTGAGTGTTTGCCATGTGCCAGGAACCAAGTCAAAGGATTTATTTAAATCTTATAATTACTCTATAGGGTAAGCACTATTATTTTCATCTACATGAAGCAGAGAGAATCAGTTACGTACCCAGGTTGCACATAGAGGAGTGAGGTGACAGAGCCTGGATTTAAAGGAGTACCTGCTGACCTTCAAAGTCCATGCTCTTACCCACTAGACTGTGCTTTCACCTATTGTCCACACAGATTGTCACGAAGGGTTTGCAGGGCCATTTTCTGTTTTGTGTCATTAATTGACTCTTCTGTGTATGTCTGCTCTCCCATTAAGGTGGTTATTCTTCGTTTACCTCCCCAAATCTATTCTCTGCTTTGCTTTGGGCCTCAAGAGGCCAGCCTTTGGGTTATGTCATCTCCTCCCTTGCCCTCTGGCTTCCAGATGAATTGGGCCAATGGAAGGTATCTGTAATTGGTCACTCCATCACTGCTTCTTCCCTGCCTCATTAAGTTTCTCTACAACCAGCTTCTATTGCGGAGGGGCTTCTTTCGGGGCACCAGGGCCCTCCCTTTCTGATCACACTGGCCCCGTCTTCATTCAGGACCAGTGCCGGGAATAGCTTCCTCCTGTTCCTAGTTCCTTGACGTTTCACCATTCCTTATTGATTTCCCTAATCTTGATCATGCCACTATAAATAATTCCTTCTTTAAACTAGTTTCAGCTAATATTGTAATATGGTATCTGAATCTTTACTGGAACCGTGATGGATCCATCACCACCTCAAATTTGGAAAGAAAGTTTTAAACATACAAGCTGTCCTCATATCGGGGAAGGAGTATGCATATGTATGTGTATGTAATATAATAAACTCAAACATATGAATCTGTGGAGATGGCTATCTTTCTTCTTCTGAATTTGTTTTATGAATCATTATCAATCATGCCCAGAAATCTTAATCTCTTCTAAGCACCAAGTCATCATAAAGGAGGAATGTGTAAATTATACTTCAGAAGTTTTCATTCAGTGTTGTACAAGAATTTCCTGAAAATTGCCTTTTTTCCCTTCTAGGTTACTTAATGATATGGGTTCCTATTTGTATAAATGAAATAGAAATACACTTTTAGATGTAGACTAGTCTTTCATGGAATAAGGCAGCATTTGCCCACCGATCTCCCAGGCATCAGTAGGGGGTGTGTGGTTCTGAAGCTGGCTGTCTATTGTCAACGGTGTTTCCCCCGAACTATGAACCACCCTTGCCTGGAAGTCCGTTCTCATGAGTATTTTTTCCTGAGCTGTTATTCCTGTCAGACACAACTTCATGCTTCATTATGATCTAAAGAGTCTTTCCCCTTCCAACCTCAATTCCAGGGACATTTATGTGCAGTTGCTCAAACTAAATCCATTTTTTTCCATCAGAAAGATAACCTGATTTTGGAAAAGTCAACAATGGCCATAAATGAGTGCAACATTCATCTTTGGAATTAGGAAGGATTTCCAGTCGGCTGATTTTCTTTGATAAAAAGCATTCTGATTGCCTTGTTGTATCTAGACAGGACTGTTAGCACACAAATAAAGCAGATCTATGAAAATGAAAAAATTCCTGATATTTGTGACAGTAAAGGCTTTTTGTAACCCCTAGGTAAACTATTTAAATTAATACACTAGATAGTAAAATGTTTAAGTAGTGAAAAAAGTATGTGCTTCAAACTAGTTTCAGTCATTTAGAGAATACTTGCTACTCAAAGGTACAAGAAACATTGGCTATTTCAGATTGTCATTGACATGGATCAGTATAGTTTTTCCTGCTTCTACCCCTCTATTAAAGTTTCCAAGGTAGTAGAAGCCATGTTTTGTTTCGTTTTGTTTTGTTTTGTTTTGTTTTGTTAACTTTAATTTTAAGTTCAGGGGTACATGTGCAGGTTCGTTACATAGGCAAACTTGTGTCATGGGGGTTTGTTTTACAGATTATTTCATCACCCAGGTATTAAGCCTGGTATTCATTAGTTATTTTTCCTGATCCTCTCCCTCCCACAAGCCTCCACCCTCCAATAGGCCCCAGCATGTGTTGCTCCCCTGTGTGTATCCATGTGTTCTCATCCTTTAGCTCCCACTTATAAGTGAGAACATGCAGTGTTTGATTTTCTGTTCTTGTGTTAGTTTGCTAAGGATTATAGCCTCCAGCTCCATCCATGTTCCTTCAAAGGACATAATGTCATTCCCTTTTGTGGGTGTATAGTATTCCATGGTATATATGTACCACATTTTCTTTATCCAGTTTATCATTGATGGGCATTTAGGTTGATTCCATGTCTTTGCTATTGTGAACAGTGCTGCAATGAACATATATGTGCATGTGTCTTTGTAATAGAATGATTTATATTCCTTGGGAAATATCCAGTAATGGGATTGCTTAGTCAAATGGTAGTTCTATTTTTAGGTCTTTGAGGAATTGTCACACTGTCTTCCACAATGGTTGAACTAATTTACACTCCCACCAACAGTGTGTAAGCGTTCCTTTTTCTCTGCAACCTCACCAGCATCTGTTATCTTTTGACTTTTTCATGATAGCCATTCTGACTCATGTGAGATGGCATCTCATTGTGGTTTTGATTTGCATTTCTCTAATGATCAGTAATGTTGAGCTTTTTTTCATATGATTGTTGGCTGCATATATGTCTTCTTTTGAGAAATATCTATTCATGTCTTTTGCCTACTTTTTAATGGGGTTGTTTTTTTCTTATAAATTTGTTTTAAGTTCCTTATAGATGCTGGATATTAGACCTTTATCAGATGCATAGCTTGCAAAAATTTTCTCCCATTCTGTAGGTTGTCTCTTCAATTGATAGTTTCCTTCACTATACAGAAGCACTTTCATTTAATTAGATCCCACTGCTCAGTTTTTGCTTTTGTTGCAATTGCATTTGGCATCTTCATCATGAAATCTTTGCTTATTCCTATGTCCAGAATGGTATTGCTTAGGTTGTCTTCCAAGGTTTTTGTAGTTTTGAGTTTTACATTTAAGTCTTTAATCCATATTGAGTTAATTTTTGTATATGGTGTAAGGAAGTGTTCCACTTTCAATCACCTGCATGTGGCTAGCCAGTTATTCCAGCACTGTTTATTGAACAGGGAATACTTTCTCCATTGCTTGTTTTTGTCAGGTTTGTCAAAGATCAGATGGTTGTAGGTATGTGGCCTTATTTCTGCATCCTCTATTCTGTTCCATTGGTCTATATGTCTGTTTCTGTACCAGTATCATGCTGTTTTGATTACTGTAGCCCTGTATTATAGTCTGAAGTCGGGTACTGCTGTCTCCAGCTTTGTTCTTTTTGCTTAGGATTGTCTTGGCTATTCGGAGAGCCATGTTTTAATTGGAGCAAGTCGCCCAAAAAGAAGAGTGTGACAACGGAAGTTCTGCCTCCCCAGCCACATCCTTGTCTAGCCCTGGGGGCCCTAACTATCTTCCTGCCTCCCCAGCTTTGGATTTGGGGGTGAGAAGGTTTATATAAAGAATTACTTTTAGATAACTGAAGACAGGTGAAGTGCTGATTTGCTGGTATTTCTTTTTCCTATAAGAATGAAAATAAAATCTAAACATTGGGGTTGATCATCAGGAATGTCATAATACATTCCTGATGTATTATGGAACACTTACACACTGTTGGTGGGAGTGTAAATTAGTTCAACCATTGTGGAAGGCAATGTGGCAAAGATGGGCAAAGATTTCATGGTGAAGATACAACTTTACAAAGATTATTAGGTGTTTAATGTTTTGTATGAAGTGTGTTCAGCCACTTCATTTGTCCTAATTTGTAGAGGAGCTAGTAGTTTAAGTAAAAACAACACCAGCATTGCTGGGGAGGGATAGTTCCAGATAGCATGGCTGAGGAGAGATAGTTAAGCTTGGTACAATCAGTCATCCCTCAAACATAAAAATTAGACAAGAATCAATCTGGGTTTCTATCCCCATCCGCTGGGTAGCCTGGGGTTATATAATATGAGCAAAATGCAGATAAAAACAAGACCTGGCAGACTGATTAGAAGAGCCCCATAGTTTCCTACATGTCAGTGAGGATACTCTGGGTTTGAGATCTGATCTCTCAATTCTATAGGCTTGGAGCTTTACTTAATGAATGTAACCAGGAGCTATTGCATCTGACAATAACAATTTTCAACCCAGGTTGTGCAATGCATCAATCATCAGCAGAGGTTTAAAAGTGTATACTCGGCGTGATGTCACCTCCTGAAATTCTGAATCAATGCATCTGGGGTGGAGCCTTGTTGAATTTCTTTTTCTTTTTTTTTTTTTTTTTTTTTGATATGGGGTCTCACTCTGTTGCCCAGGCTGGAGTGCAGTGATGCAGTCACAGTTCACTGCAGCCTCAAACCTCTACAGGCCTGCACCACCATACCTGGATGCTTGGCTAATTTTTTTTAATTTTTTGTAGAGACGGGGTCTCACTGTCTTGCTCAGGCTGATCTCAAACTCCTGTACTCAAGCAATTCTCCCAAAGTATTGGAATTACAGATGTGAGCTACCGCACCCAGCCAAGTCTCTATTTTTAAGTGTTTCAAGTAATTCAGACACAACTTAAGTTAAAAAGTACAATTCTAGAGCATAAGTTTAGACAGCTCAAGGTCTTCAGAACGAATATGTATGGAAAAACCAATTTAACTAACCTTTCATTCCTTTTCTTCCTCACCTTTTTCCCATACTTTCTTTCCTCCCTCAAATATTTATTAAACACTTATTATGTGCCAGATACATAGGAGGCATCTCCTTGACAACAGTTACCTATCTAAGTCCGATAGTCAACATCTTCTCTTTCCAAAAGGGAAATTTACTTGGAAAAGCAAATTAAGGTTAGAAGATTGCTTAATAAACAATAAGTCATTGATTCCTTTAACAAGCATTTGTTAAGTCTTTACTATGCACTTATCAGCAGAAATGTCACTGAGAGATTTTTATTTCACTAGAGTTGCTAGGTGTGTCTGTCTTTACTAATCTGAGATCTTCTCTTCCTGCCAACTCCATCAATGCATTGTGTTGGCAAGTGGATACAGCCCTATCTAGAATAGCACTAGAGAAATATGAGTATTCTTCTGGACCTCTTTTACCAGACTGTAAGACTACTATTGTTCTCTTTTTATTGTTAGTACACTCATCCTTACTTTATTTCAAAATAATTTCATAACCTGGTGTCTTTCATAAGGTTGTAAGTCTTCCTGTAATTACTTAGAGAGGAAAGTACCTCAATCATTAAACTATTTGCAAATCATCTCAGTCAGGCACACCTATGATAGTTTCTTGCATCCAGATAATCTTAATTGCGGGATGAAAGTGCTTACGGGCCTCAATCCAGGAGGGTGGACGTTTCCTATGCCAGATGGATCATTTTCTGTCACCTCAGTTTGAAGAAACTGGTACCTATTTTATTTTGGTATCTGTGGCATTCTGTACAGCTGGGCTACTCCTAAAAAACATTCTACAATAGCAGTGAGTCCCTCCCCGCAGAAGTCAACCATGTCAATCAATCACCTCAGCCACAAACCAGGAGTTTCACCCATATTTTCTCTACTTTTTAAATGCATTCCCTTGATTTAAACTATCCCTTATTTGATGAAGCCTCTCAATACAAATCCCTATCCCAGAGCTCTTTCCTGAACTCTAGCCACAAATCCAGCTACTTCCTGTCATCTCTACCCAAGTCACCTACATGTTTTTATAGTTATTACACTCATACCTACTTTATTTCAAAATAATTTCATAACCTGGTGTCTTTCATAAGATTGTAAGTCTTCCTGTAATTACTTAGAGAGGAAAGTACATGACCATTTATGTCAAAAAAGGAAATTAACATTCCCCCAGTATGTGTTCTTCATCTGCTATTTCTGACTTTGGTTGGTGGCAACACCAAGCACCCAACGTCTTGGGACAGAGCACCTGTAATCCCACGCCAGGTCTTGTATGATCTTTTACTGAAACTGGCTACAATTTCATCTTGTTCCTTTTTTTCCCCGCTCAGGCCGGAATGCAGTGGTGTGATCTTGGCTCACTGCAACGTCCACCCCCCGGATTCAAGCAATTCTCCTGCCTCAGCCTCCCGAGTAGCTGGGATTACAGACGCCTGTCACCACGCCCAGTTAATTTTTTGTATTTTTAGTAGATACAGGGTCTCACCATGTTAGCCAGGCTGGTCTTGAACTCCTGACCTCAAGTGATCTGCCTGCCTCAGCCTCCCAAAGTGCTGGGATTACAGGCATTAGTCATTGTGCCGGGCTCCATCTCGTTAGTTCTAGTTAAATCTAGTTAGTTCTATTCCTTGTACATTTATAATATTGAATGGAAGATAAAACTAAAGATATAGTGGGAAATTGTTTTATTGCAAGTTTCACTGTTTCAGTGTTCATGAGACCTCCAAGTGGAGCTTGAGAATATAAGTTTTATGCAGCACTCCTTTATCCCAGGAGTGGGATACAGGACTACTCCTGTAGTCCCAGCTACTCAGGAGGCTGAGACAGGAGAATCACTTGAACTCAGGAGCAGAGGTTGCAGTGAGCTGAGATCGCACCATTGCACTCCAGCCTGGGCAACAAGAGTGAAACTTTGTCTCAAAAAAAAAAAAAATACAAAGGTAGAGATGTCACATATGGAGATGTGGCAGAAAAATGTACTCTGTAATTTTATCTGAAATTAATATCGTTTTACTTATAACCCTAGCCACTTTGTGGATAAAAATTAACTACATTTGCATTCTCACTTAATATTGATATTATTTGCAAATTTTTAAAAATTCAGGTAATAGTACCTCATTTTGATAAAAGTGCTTGAGCTCTCAGAGCCCCTTGCCCCTTAGGAGGGAGTCCAAATGTCTGGAGGGAGATGTGTGGCTTATGTGTCCTTGTAACATTAGGGAGAAAGGACAACCTATTCTCATGCTGGGCCTTTGGTGAATGCTGCTTTTGGTGAGTGCTCATAGTATCTGCTGTTTTGCAGAGCTGCCTGTTATCATCTGGAAGCTGTTCATCCTGATGGCCCACTCCTTAGCCTGCTGCTGGAGCAACTTGAGATCTGAGATTCTCAGCTTCCATACAGCCTGCTAGAATGCCCTGGGCTATTGTCCCTCACTTGTCCCTTACCCACTCTAATAAACCTGGTGGCTCAGCAGTTCACCCCTGGCTCTCTGGACTACAGCTCCATATTCCATCTCAGTATTGCTCTATCCAGTTCTATTCAACCTGCTAATGAAGTCATCAGCCAAAATTTATTTTCAAGTATTACCTTTTTAATTTCTAGAAGTTCTACCTCAAAAAACAATTCTGCTTTTTCTCTGTTCATATTTTCAATTTCCAACTTATTTTTTTTTTAACATTAAGGATAACTTCTATTTAGCATTGATAAATCAAGCTGGCTGAGTCTTTCAGAGTCTGTGACTGTTGTCTCCTCTTTGAAATTCTCCTTTATGTTGCTTGGTGTGTGTGATTTGTGACTACAAGTGGCTCATTTGTCTTCAACCTTTTCTGCAAAAATTATTTGAGGCCTGAATTGAACTCCCATTCCTCTATGGTGGATTCGTGTCTACTTCTGCTAGTTACCTGGAAGTGCTACCAAATAAAAATTATTTAATTAAATTCTCAGCTTGAAGGCATGAATTCTAATAGGTCATCTTTTATGGGACTATGACTGTGCATTTTCAGTGAAGATTTTTTTCCTTCTTTTCAAAACCAAAAGTTACACAGCAAGTTATTTTGTAGCTTTCCTGCACAATGGAGTTTATTTCTCATTCAGCAACTTTTCATAGAGGATGCAACCACTTGAGATTCTCCTAACTTTATGCAAGGATTCCTCACCTTGGCAGAGCTCTGACGTTTATCTTTCATTCCCTGAACCTCAAGCAACAACCAAGGTTTCCAGGTTTAATCAGAATTCCCCAGTTTAAGAGCCTCCAGCATCTGGTTACCTCCCAGGGTTCCTAGTTTCCCTTCTTTTATGTGCTTAGTGAATTCCTTATTTTTGTGCCAGCTCAATGCAGCACTTTTATTCTGTCTAAGATTTTGTTTTAGTCAGGAGAGCCACCTAGGGTACTACTCCAGCATACTACGGGAAACATAACCAGTCCTTTTTCTACCGTAAATAAGAAATAAACATTTACATGGTTGAGATTTTGAATCCTCGGGCTTTGACACCAGTCAATTTCAGGTTAGAATTTCAGTTATTGGACCTACTAGTGTATGGCCATAGGCAAGTCAGGTGTTTGTTCATCCATTTGTTTGTTTGTTTTTAATTACGTCCACAGTGAGGGCGCTGCTCTGCTAAGTAGAAAGCCTCAGCCCAGAAGCTGGTTGTCTCTGAATAAAGGGTTTAGGATGACCTCCCAGGCTGGAGGGATCCATGGAGACGCACAGTATGACCCAGAAGGGAACATGCTCCACTGCCCTGTTGGGCTGCAGTAAGTTTCTTAAACTTGTTTTAAACTCTCCTTTCTTCATTTGTTAAATTGAGATAATAATACCTTACCTCTCAGGTTGCTACAAGGATTAAAGAGATCATATTTGTAAAGTACTTAGCAGACTCCCTGGCACATATCTGGTGATTATTAGCTATTGTGATTATTAGTGTTATTTTATACATTTTCTCCATGCTCTTAAATTTTTCATAAGCATCAATTTTACTCAATTAAACAAATACTCATCTAATGACTACCATGTTTAAGCTTCTAGAGTTAAAATAGTGAGCAAGACAAAGCCCCTACACTTTGATATTTATGTTCTAATAAAAAAGACAGGTAATAAGACAGTAAGTAAATAAATATAATATATAATGTCTTGACCCAGCAATCCCATTACTGGGTATATACCCAAAGGAATATAAATTATTCTATTACAAAGATACATGCATGAATATGTTCATTGCTACACTACTCACAATAGCAAAGACATGGAATCAACCCAAATGCCCATCAATGATAGGCTGCTTAAAGAAAATGTGGCACATATACACTGTGGAATACTATGCAGCCATAAAAAGGAATGAGATCATGGCCTTTACAGGAACATGGATGGAGCTGGAAGCCATTATCCTCAGTACACTGACCCAGGAACAGAAAACAAAACACCACATGTTCTCACTTATAAGTGGGAGCTGAACAATGAGAACACATGGACATATGGAGGGGAACAACATATACTGGGGCCTGTCAGAGGGTGCGGTGTGGGGAGGGAAAGCATTAGGAAAAATAGCTAATGCATGCTGAGCTTAATACCTAGGTGGTGGGTTGATAGAGGTGGCAAACCGCCATACACGTGTTCACTGTGTAACAAACCTGCACATTCTACACATGTACCCCAGAACTTCAAATAAAAATAAAAATTAAAAAAATATATATGTATATAATTTCAAGTACTATAAATGTCACCCCCAAAAGCATAAATCAAAGTAGAATATGGAAAATGATTGGATATGGTATAGATGCAATATTATTTTAAATAATATGATCAGATAAGGCCTCTCTGATGAGGAAATAGTTAAGAAAAGTTTCTGAGTAAAGTGAGGGAATAAGACATACAGATATCAGAGAAGAAAAACCTCCCAGACAGAGACAACTACAAGTACAAAGACCTTGAACTCGAGATGCACTTGCCCTAGTGGGAATGTCAGGAAGGCAAAGATGACTGGAGCAAAGAGGGAGGAAATGAGTTGGAGAGGTTGGGAGGGGCCAGACCATGTAGGGACTTGGGATCCACGGCATGGATTATGGCTTTTATTCCAAGTGTAAAGAAATTGTCTTTGGGACATTTTATACAGGGGAGTGACATGATCTGATTCACATTTTAATAAGACCATTCTGGATAACGTATGAGGAGCAAAAGATAAAATGAGAGCAAGTGAGTCTAATGGGAAAAGCCAGTGGGGAGGCATCTTGCTGACTCAGTAACAGACAAGAGACATGGGGTTTGGGATAAGGTGGTAGTTGTAGAGATGCTAAAAGGGTACACGATTTGAAAGTAATGCTCACAGAGTTTGGTGCTGGATTTGGATGTGGAATGATGAAAAGGAGTCCAGGATAATGAATATCTAACATTTTGAGCTGAATGAGACAGGGATAAATGAGATAGGGAAGAATGGGAGAGCACTGAACTTGGTAAGTGAGGAAACCAAGTCTGGCTTTGTACAGATTGAATTTGATATGTCTATTAGTGGAAATGTTGAATAGGACATTGGTTACCCGTGAGTCTAGAACTCTGAAGAGCTGTAGATAACATCTGGGTCAGTAGCATATGGATGGTTTTAATTTTTTATTTTTTAGTTATTTTTTTACCTGCTAATAAACATTTTTTTTTTGAATGCTTTAAAATTTTTTGTGGGTATGTAAGTACATATATGTATGGGGTACATGAGATGTTTTGATACAGGCATGCAATTGTGTAATAAGCACATCATGGAGAATGAGGTATTCATCCCCTCAAGCATTTATCCTTAGAGTTACATACAATCCAATTACACTCTTTAAGTTATTTTTAAATGTATTATTGTTGTTATTGACTATAGTTACCCTATTGTGCTATTAAATTGTAGGTCTTATTCATTCTTTTTTTTTTTTTTTTTTTTTTTGCTACCCATTTCCCCACCTCCCTGACAGCCCCCAGAATACCCTTCCCAGTCTCTGGTAACCATTCTACTCTCTATGTCCATGAGTTCAGTTGTTTTGACTTTTAGATCCCACAAATAAGTGAGAACATGTGATGTTTGTCTTTCTGTGCCTGGCTTATTTCCCTTAACATAATGATCTCCAGTTCCACCCCATGTTGTTGCAAATGACTGGATCTCAATCTTTTTTATGACTGAATAGTACTCCATTGTGTATGTGTACTGTCTTTATCCATTCATCTGTTGATGGACACTTAGGTTGCTTTCAAAGCTTAGCTGTAGTAAACAGTGCTGCAACAAACATGGGCATGCAGATATCTCTTTGATATACTGATTTCCTTTTTTTTTTTTTTTTTTTTTGTCTATATACCCAGCAGTGGGATTGCTGGATCATATGGTAGCTAAATTTGAAGTTTTTTCGAGGAACCTCCAAACTGTTCTCCATAGTGGTTGTACTAATTTACATTCCCATCAACAGTGTACGAGGCTTCCCTTTTCTCCACCTCATTGCCAGCATTTGTTATTGCCTGTCTTTTGGATATATGCTATTTTAACTGGGGTGAGGGAATAGCTCACTGCAGTATTGATTTGAGTTTCTCTGATGATCAATAATGCTGAGCACCTTTTCATATATACGGATGGTTTTTAAACAATAAAACAGGATGAGATTACCTAATGAACGTAGGTACAGAGGCAGAGTTCAAAGAATTGAACCCTGGCTGCTCTGCCTTTCAGATACTTAGAAACCAAGCATGAGAATCCAGTGAATATACAGGAAGATATGAAAACAGATATCCAAGAAGCCAATTGAAGAAAATATGTTTTACTGAATATTTTGTGGTCAACTGCTTCAAATGTTGCTAAGAAGTCTGTAAGATGAGGGTTAAAAATTGACCACTGCATTTGACAAAATGAACATTATTGATAGGAATTAAGACAAGATGGAAGTAGGCTGATGTGAAAGATTTAATATTGACAGCTTTTTGGAGGAGTTTTATTATAAAGGAGAGGAAAGTAATGGAGTGGGTAACTGTCTCCTGTCTTCCGGTGTTGCCAGCTGTCTTTGGCATTCCTTGGCTTGTGGCGGCATAAAACTCCATTCTCTCGCTCCATCTTCACATGATCCTCTTCTTTGTGTCTATGTTTCCTTCTATCTTTCTTCTATTCTTATAAGTGTACCAGTTATTGGATTTAGGGTCCACCCTAATTTAGACTTCATCTTCATTCATTATATCTGCAAAGACCCTATTTCCAAATTAGGTCATATTCTGAGGCTCTGAGTAGACATGGATTTTGGGGAGATACTGTTCAATTCACTATTAGAATTGAGGGCATATGCAAAGAAGTGATTACCTCAATGAACCATAGAGTCTAATAAGAAAAGAGATATAGGACATGTAATGGGATGGATAATGGTCACTGAAAAATGGTAAGGCACATAGATTGGTGAACCCTAAACAGAGTAAGGGTACTACAGTAAGTGAGCTGGAAAAGCAGATGGCGGACAAAGAGTGGGACGCCAGAAATTTTGGAGGCAGTGCATTAGTCAATGATGAAATTCTAGGGTATAATCTCTGAAGAGGTTGGAAACGGGGCTGTAAAGGAAATGAGCATCAGAACTGAGTTTAGGCTGGATGTGGTGCTTCATGCATAATCCCACACATTGAGAGGCCGAGGAGGGTAGATTGCTTGAGCTCAAGAGTTCAAGACCAGCCTGGACAACATGGCGAAAACCTGTCTCTACAAAAACTAGAAAAATTAGCCAGGCATGCTGGTGTGTGCCTGTAGTCCTGGCTACTAGCGAGGCTGAGGCAGGAGGATTGCCTAAGCCCAAGAGGTCAAGGCTTCAGTGAGCCATGGAGCCTGATCAACAGAGAGAGAGACCCTGTCTCAAAAAAAAAAAAAAAAAAAAAAAAAAAAAGAACTGATAATAGCAGGGAACTTTGAAGACAGGACATTAGCTGATTTACCTATGGGGATGTTAAAGTCCTCAAGAATGATGTCAGGAGGGGTGGTAGATGAAAAGGTAGGGAGTCATGTGCCAAAACCCTTAGTGAGTGAGGAAGAATAATGAGGCTGACAGTTAATTACAGCAATAAGTATGAATAGCAGCCAGATTATTATGGATGTAAGCATCAAAAGAACTGCAGATTTCAAGAGAGGAGCAAGGTAGGTACCAACGCACCTGCAGGCACTGTGAGAGCCAGAGGTGAGAAAGCAGCGTGTTCTCCTAAGAGGGTCCAGTGGGCTGCATAATTCTCAGATGCTATTCAGGTTTCAGTTAGAACAAGGATGTTCCAAGCGTGTATTCAACACATAGAGGATTCTACTGGCAACGGCCTAGTAGAGGGGTGTGGGAAATGATCAGAACAATGGGAGACAGAATCAGATTACAGAGTGTACCCTGCCATGCTGCGTGAGAGGCTGGGGAGGAGGTTTGGCCAAGGAGACTTCTGGTGGTGATAGAAGTAAACAGGACAGCAAAGCCCTCCATTGTAGGGACAGACTGTAATTTAGTCAATTTTTCTCCTAATTTGAGACATGTGATAGTCCCTATATTCCCAATATTATTTATAATGGGATGGATAATAGTCCCTGAAAAATGGTAGGGTGCACAGATTATTCGTAACACTGAACACTGAGAATATTTGGTACCCCTGCCCAAGTGTGTTACGGCAACCATGCCCTCAGATCGTAAGTGTCACACTGGGCTTATTAATACCACTAGAATGGGAGCCTGAGGTCATGGAGAGATGGGCTTGTGGACTATGTAACTTCTTTATTCACAGCACCTTGCACATAGTAGGAGTTTCAAAATGGTGGCATGAGTTATGGTCATTTGAAAATCTAAAACTGAAACAGTCCTTGGTTCTCTTCCTCCATGCTTTCCTTTGTCCTTTTTAGAGGTGGAGTGGGGGAGCACAGTGTTAGCCAAAAGATTTTTCTACTGTTATAATAGTCTTCCAGCCTGTTTACTTGTTCAGGGCACATTGTCACCACGTGACAGGACGTGTGGGCTCTAAAAGGACAAAGTGTGTGGATCCTAGCCAGCAGGGCCAAGAAAATACTTCATAAACAAGGCTGTAAATAACATCTGGACTGTCCAAATACAGGAGGACCTGGTAGCTTTCCTTTGGTTGTTGTTTTGTTTGGTCATGGCCATCTCCCTGTAGATCCAAACAAGTCAGGGAGCCACAGTAACAGCCCCAAATTACTTCAGGCTAATTCTTGTTGCCGAGACTACGGCAGGCTGTCAATGGGAAAACCAGACTCTCTGCAGAGTGAAATGACAGGAAACCAATGAATCATAGCATTGAAGAAGAAAGCCAAAAGATCAGATTAATTAAGATAAAGACTTTGAACCATGAAGGGGAAATAAAGTTTATAAACATGTTTTATCTCAGGGTACAGAAAATATCTAATGAGAAGAAGAAGAAGAATTGAATTTTTTTCATGTAAATACCTCAAGCCAAAAATGTTCATGTCGATACTAGTCAACTTATGCATCCAATACTCAATTTTCTTTCTTCTGCAATGGATTTGCAGGTTATTATAAAAACATCCTTTACTAGTAGAAATTACTTGAAATAAAAGATAAATATGATTTTTAATATCTTGAAAGAAAACTACATTGTAAATATGCACTGCAGAAAACTCTGCCTTGGCTACAGGTGCGAAGTTCCCAGTTACCTCAATGACTCACATGATGCTTGCATCTTTGATGGATGGCATAACCTGTTCGGAAATCAGTGTGAGTTCTGCTCAGGCCACGCTTACAAATGAAGGCAAGTTTGAAGGGAAAAACAGTGGAAAGGACCCTCTATAGTGGCTTCTCCCTTTCTCTGTCCCAAAGGGGAGGCCCAGGAAAAGATCTTTTGCCCACATCATCCTGAACCTCTACTCAGCCATTGTTAGAATGACAGAATTGAGAAAGAAAAATAGATGTTTTGATAGCTAGACTGGGAAGGGTTCCAGCTCCCCACCACTGGCTGCAGATGTCATCTAGCTGTGTCTATGGAAAGATCACCCAGTTGCCAATGTCTAGGAGCCCTGTTCTGAGAAAAGGTGCCACAAGGGCAGCTTTCTTCACCACTGCTCTGGAAGCACTATTTTGTCTCTGATTCAATTCCTTTCAATAGATACTAATTGAGTAACTACTATGCACATTGTGAGCTGACAAGGAAATAGCACTGGACTTGGACTCAGGAGATCTGAGTAGATAGCAAGGTTCTATCACTGACCACCTATGACGGTAGGTCAACAAGTTGGTCTTTTTCTCAGTGTGTCTCTACATCTGTGAGATGGGTTTAATGCAAGCACTAGATGCCATAAAGTTTGTGCTGCTATGTGGCCAACTGTTACTTTTCTTCCTATCTTCTTGTGCCTTTGCTGTTGCAGAAAACATAAAATCAGTTTAAGTCAGTGTTGTGGCTCTCTGTGGAGAGATACTAGCCTAACTCCTGGGAGAATTTTGCACATGTACCTGGACATGACATGAGGGGCCCACCCTAGGACTGTGAATCCGGATCTCTGTGATCCAGGCAAGAATCTTTCTGTTCCCCAAACTTCCCGGGTGATTCTGCAACATTCTACTGCAAAGCTGGCCTCAGTCTTCCTGAACCCCACAAATGCTGGCATTGTCACAGAGATTCCTGAGACATAAGGCCTTCTAGGCATTCCAAAAGTTATGTTACACCCAACACTTTAGAGTTGGGGGACTGGATAGAGGCAGAGAAATAAAGGGAAGCTTTCCCCATAACCTTGTCTTCCACTGTGTAATATATGAGCTCTGACCACAAAGCTCACATAGCAATTTTTGTGTTCCTCTTTCATGTTACAAACCCCATTCTACTTTGCATTGGAAATTATATGTAATTTATTCTCTCCATGGTTCACCTTGTATTCCTCAACTGCTTGGCACATGGCAATGAGAAATCAATGTTGAGGTGAATTGATAGGTAAATGAATTCAACAGTGAATTCAGTCTTCTCAACTTCTATACCTGCTGAGACCCAAAAGGAAGGGGGTGATTGGACTAGGAAGAGAAAGGCAGTGTCAGTATCTCTGAAGCTTCCTTGACCAGGAACAAAGCATTTTTGACTCATGAGGGACCATTTGCCCAGGGGTGAGAACAAGTGCACCTTTTCCTGTCTCTCCAGGCAAGAAACCAATGTTGAGATCTTGAAATGCCTTGCTGTGCTCTGCCAAACTCACAAATACGCCATATGAGATGCTGATGAAATACTTTTAAAGAAAAGAAAAACTGGCCAGGTGTGGTGGCTCATGCCTGTAATCCCAGTACTTTGGGAGGCCGAGACAAGTGGATCACCTGAGGTCAGGAGTTCAAGACTAGCCTGACCAACGTGGCAAAATCCTGTCTCTACTAAAATACAAAATTAGGTGGGTGTGGTGGCAGACACCTGTAATCCCAGCTCCTTGGGAGGCTGAGGCAGGAGAATTGTTTGAATCCGGGAGGCCGGAGGGTGCAGTGAGCCAAGATCACCATTGCACTTCAGCCGGGGCAACAGAGTGAGACTCTGTCTCAAAAAAAGAAAGAAAGAAAGAAAAACTGTAATTGAAGTGAGTTGTTCTCCAGTGACACTTAGTGCCCCCAAAAAATCTAAGCAACCATGGTCTCAGGCTTTCAGCAGGCAGCTTGCTCTTGTCTCATGCATGCAATTCTGTCTCATGGAGAGCTATAATAGACTGATAAGCAGAGTTTATAGTGAGGAGGTTTCTAAAACCAAGAAACTGTATAAACATAGAAAACTAAAAGAGGAAGAATCAGCGGAACCAAGAGCTTATTTGTAACGTCTCATGTACCATGTGGGAGGCTTCCAGGTTTGAATTGCTTATTTGAAATCTATCTTGCTGAGGGCACATATGAAGGTATATATTCTCCAAATCCATTTTGGGGGCATCATTTCCAACAGCCAGGCAATTTCAAGTCCAGGTTGGCCAAGATATCTTAGGATTTCGCAGTGGAACATGTCCCTTGAAAAACAAGAATGAAAAGCAGGGTCTCAGGTGGTGAGTATGGAGGGTCAATCAATTACTGTTAAAATCCTTGACAGGGTCTACCCAGATCTGCTGTTATTGAGGAAATAACTTCAGTTGGAACAGGTAGCAGTCACTTAACCCATCAATTGAGCTGTTTAGATGAGTGGCTCACAAGATTCACTGCCAACCTGAATTAAATGTAAGTGTACACCCAGACTGGTTTCAGCATCACTTGCACAAATATATATTCATTTCCACCTCTACCTCTGAAAAAGCCAATTTCAGTAGGACTATGATAAAAGAATAAATACTTTTAAAGGTCCTCATATGATTCCAGGGCCCAGTTAGATTTGGGGACCACTACGATCCATAATTAATAGAGTCCAGGTGTAGCCCAGCTACGGAACAACTCCAAGGCAGCTTTGGAGTAGCTACCAAATTGTAAGGGCATTTCCATTCTTCAGTGCATTTTTAACATTGAGAAACACTTTAGGTAGTGAGTTAAATCGTATAGAAATATTCATGTGCTCTACACACACACACACACACACACACACACACACTAGTGTTAGGAAAAAAATCTAGATTTGATTCATCCAGTTGCTGGCCAAATTCTTTCCATCCACTGAACTTCCTCAGAGTTCTTTGAAGTCAACAATTACTTTGTTCTCAGAGGAATCGTTCTGCGGCAAGGAAAAATGTTGAAAGCTTAGCAATGGTATTAGGACTTTCCCAATCTGAATCATTTCAAAATATTTATCTGCATTTTGTTTATTCTTTTTCAATATTTAGACTTCATTCTTTCTATTAACGAAATCTATTGATATTAGTCACTTGGAAGGCATAGCAAAGACATCAAATTTGCCAGTGTTGATAACAAAAGGCAGCTACCAACAACTGATTTCCTTATTAATCTACCCTGTCCTCTTTCAGAAGCACAGGTTTGGTGATTGAATAGAACCCTCAGCATAGAGCCTGAAACAGAATCATTTCATAGTAAATATGAGCTATAATTTGCATTCTTCTTTTTTCATTAGCTCATTAGCCTGCCCCTCTCCTCCTGACAGGTTACCAGCAATGTACTGAGGGAATATTTTGCACACATCCTATTCCTATATTTTAGCATTACTGTTCTCTGACCTCCTGTTCTGCTCATCATATGTTTGTCCCTGGCACTTACAGAGTGAGAAATCTGGGTAACATCTCTTTATAGTTGAAACAAGTGGCTTTTTTAACATTTTTCTCTTAGATTCCCCATTTACAGGAAACCATAGACACTAATGTCAATTTCCTATACTGCTGTAGTATCTCAGGACACAGGGATTGCCCTTTTCATGATCCCTGTTCTTTCTGCATAAGCCCGTCCTCGCGAAGATGCTCACTGTAGTGTCTGAACACACACTGACTCCTAACTGTGGGTGCGGCTGCTCCCACCCATTTCTACTCCGCAGCTCCACTCTGTGGCTCTCTCTCAGCCGGGCCCTCCAACTCCAAAGGGTACTGAATTGTTGTATTACACCCAGTCCAGATCCCAGTGTGTAGCCTCTGTCTTTTTCACTATGTAATGGATGAAGTGTTGATATTTATAGTAGCGTAGTTATTGATAACCCAAATGATAAGATCACTTCAGTGTCTCCCAAATCATTTCTGTTCCTTCAGTGAATGCTTCCACTGGATTCTCTCATCACAGCACATCATCAATCAGCCTCTGCAATCACAGGGAAATTCACAAAGCCAGAGAGGGTGTGTGTCTGAGCCTTTGCAAGAGATACGCAAATTACCCCAAAAAGGAACATTTCAAATCAGTTTTTCTTTTAATGGCCTTCCACCTCCCCACCCTCCCCCCCCCCCCCTCCCCCCCCCCCCCCCCACACACAGAGCTTCTGTTTTTCCAAGAGCTTTTGAAATTTTGCTTGGCTTATACCCCTGAGGCCAGTGGACAGGAAATGAGAATTGGATAGGAAAGGAGTTGAAAACATCTTTTGAAAATTTTTTTGTTCTGTGGGGTATGATAATTTTCCGTCTAAAATGTTTTAAAAATAGGTTTACCAGGAAATATTGTTTTATATAGGACTGCCATTCTTTAACATTTATATATGGTTATTATTATCACTACCAGTTAAAATGACCATATTAATAACCTCTTGAACAACTTTCATTTGACCACCTGAAAACTTAGAAAATACTGAGACAAATTTCCCCGCAGTCTAATTTTAGGGATGGTGTTCTAAGAACAGTCTTATCCTATTGAAGAAACATGTCCCATAGAATTACAGTAATTGAAGGGGCAGATTTTTTTAAACCCTTAAATCATTTTCTCTTTTAACTTCACTTACTATAAAGGAATAGTTTGAAATGATTTTTATCTAAACACAGCAAATGACCCTTCTGATTTTATTTAAGATTTTTAGATTTTCTAATTCCCTTCATCTTTGTTATCAATTATGCATTTTCTTCCCAATCTGTATGGAAAAAAACAAGACAAAGACAATGTACAGAGTTTCTCCATACAGATTTGTTCTTTAGTTTGAGCTTATTTTCTACTTACTATTTTTATGTTCAAATGTCTTTCTTTTTTGAAGTTATGAATATGATAAAAAATTTTGATTATTGTTCTCATTTGACAAAATTAAAAGTTGATGCTTCCACATCGGTCCCCAAATTTAATTTTGACATTTCATTTCTGAATGAAATATAAAACTCCTGAAATAAGCACTCTGCCTTTAGAATTCCACAGAGACAGAGCACCACTAAATGCCACCATAGTGACTGCAATAAGCCAGAGCACGTAGGGATGCCTGCTGGAGACTTTGCCGCTATAACTTAAGAAATAGATTAGGTGACTGTTGCTGGTGTCCCAGAGGTCATAATTCTTCTTCAGATATTTCAAAAGGATAAGGTAATTAAGTTAATAATCCCTGTTGTTATAAATACTAGATGTGGCATTATTCATTTATTGCCTTCTAACATCCATGATATCGATTTACACAAGAATAACTTAGGGGAAGCTCTGGTATTGAAGGCTGTAGAAAAGAACTAGGATCAAAGACTCCTAGATTAAAGGGTTGATTTAGGATAAATGTTTAAAGGCATAATGCGAACAACACTCTTATTTCAAACAAGAAATCCCGGTCTTACCTACGGTTCTCTCTGGTGACAGGGATTTCACTTCCTCTAAAAACAAAACAAAAATGGATGCATAATTGAGTGAAGTAAATTGTTACTTGTGCAGCTAACATAAAAGTGCTTGTATTTAGATACCTTTAATTTACATTCAAAATGCAGTTTAATAGTTAATGTAAGTAGGGCCACACAAGAAGAAAAAGTGGAGCTCTCGATATATACATGTTTAAATAACATGTACAGTTAATGTGCATATGTTTTGCAACCCTAACAAGTGTACTTATCTATCTGTTGTATTTTGAGATCATAACATTTAGTGTCTATATCTGGCCTCTTTTGAGAAATTCCCAAAGTACAATTTAAATAGCTAGATGGCCCCACTTCATAAACCACAGACATCCAAATTAGCATAGTCTCATAGGCTCAAATACAAGACAAATTGGTATGTGGTCAAAGAAGAATTTTAGTAAAACAGGAAAATACAACCTATGCCAACTGTGCAGTATTTTTGCAAGCTACTGGTTGTCAGTGTCATGTTATATGTGACAACCGCTATGGAAAATGGCTGCTGAGAAACTTCTGGAAAAAAACAAAAACTTATGCAGAATAGTAGAATTTCAAATCTATCAGCCAGGTTGACGTAGCAGGATCATTTCACAACAAATTTCTTTAAGTCTCCATTTTCCCTCTTATGTCCTATTCCCTGGGCAATTTGCCAAGCCTACTACCACTTTCCAAAGGCCCTGGGTGGATATTTGTGTTTAGCATCTGGCACTGAGAAGAATCTGTCTTCATACCTCTGTGATCGTCCATCATGCCCTGCAATTAAGTATGTTCTGTTCTCTTCCACATTCAATTTTTATTTTTGATTAATTAACATATAGAATTTTTCCATAAGAAGGGCCACAGACTATAGTCTACAGGCCAAGTATACCCTACCACTTGTTTTTATAAATAAAGTTTTATTGGTCCACATGCATGCCCACTTGTTTATGTGCTGTCTGTGGATGCCACAGTAGTTGAATAGTTGCTATAGAGATTGTAGGATACAAAGCTTAAAATATTTACCATCTGGCCCTTTACAGAAAATGTCTGCTGACCTTTGGTCCACAAAGAAGAAAATAAATATTATAGGAGGCAATTATCCATCAGATGGGTTTGGGTGCTAATTCCTTATGATCGAACATTGCAAAAGAATGTTCGATTTAAAGTCATTGCCTTTCAACTCACTGAGAAAAATATGCAAAGACAGCTGCCTATCCATGTTTATTTTTATTTTATTTTATTTTTTTAGCAGCTGGAGTGCAGTGGTGTGATCTTGGCTCACTGCAAACTCTGCCTCCAGGGCTCACGTGATTCTCCTTCCTCAGCCTCCCAAGTAGCTGGGATTACAGGCGCCTCCCACCATACCAGGCTAATTTTTTGTATGTTTAGTAGAGACAGGGTTTCACCATGTTGGCCAGGCTGATCTTAGACTCCTGACTTCAGTATCTACCCACCTCCTCGGCCTCTTAAAGTGCTGGGATTACAGGCACGAACCACTGCGCCCAGCCCCACCTTCCTTTTTAATACTTGATCTTTGTGTAGATTCACAATATGTGCTGAAGGAAGAGGAAATATTCTGAGCAAGAGTGATCAGTACTGAAGCAGACATGTCTTCGGCAAAATGTGAAGAAGGTGAACCCATCTTCAGTGTCTTTTCACCGTCCCTTTTCTTCTGCCATCCTCTCTACCCCTCCTTTGTCCTTGGCATACTCTGGGTCATATCCAAGTTCCTCTTGTATCTGGCTTAGCTCTCAACTAATCCCCACAAGACTCTTATCTGATAGTGACTTTGGTGTTACTCTTCCCATAGTGTTTGTATTTTAAAGATGAACTTCTGAAGCTGACGAACTATAGCCAAAAAACAGAGCTTGTCAATCGGGGCTGACTGTATTGGTTACTGTCATGCCAAGGTTTTGATTGCCACTGGGCAGCCCATGGGCCAGTTGCTTCCCATTGGCCACCCTGCCTCCAGAGGCAAGGAGCTTCCATCAGGATGACACTCCAACATTACTTGCTATCATGTCATGAAATAAAAAAGCTTGGGAAGCATTCACCTCCAGGAACAAATCATTGTGTGTTTCATTTACCCCAAAGGTAACCGATCTTGGGAAATCCGAGTTAATGATGACCATTTTATAGTTCCCGGAAAGTATGAAGACTCTGTTTATAAGTAAATCAATAGTCTATAGATAAAATTAGATGAAGTGTAAGTTTGGGTCACTTAATTCTCAATCAAGAATAAAGTCAGGTTTTACTGATTAACTGATCAGGACTGTATACTGAGTATAAGAATGTAAGCTATACCTCTGTTCTTTTCTCCTGTATCCTCACCACCTCACCCAATGTCTGGTCCATAGAAGGAGATTAATATTCTAGGATCACACTACCTCTAATATGACCCATGGACGTGCAGCATTGTCATTACCTGAGAACATGCTAGAAATGCAGAATCTCAGGTGCACCCTAACCTCCTGAGTCACAAGTTGCTCTTTAGCAAAATTCTTTAAGGGATTCGTATGCACTAAGGTTTAAGAAGCACTGGGTGGGAGACTAAGTGAGACTAGACCCTCCAATGAAACCTGGCTGTGCCATCTGAAATTTAGAAGATATGAAATTAAAAATAAATGTTTTAGGAAACAAAAAAATAAAATAAAATAAAGTGAACATAAAAGGGAAAAGTGTTGATGTTGTTGTATTGTTTGGTAAACATCTGTGAGGGCAGAGTGCCATTTTGTAAACTCAGTCATCACCGAGACAGGCTTTGTGTACCACATAGCAGACGGTCAGGCCTCCAAAGAGTTAAGCAGAAATCCTGACTTGGTCTCTAACTTGTATCATTTCCTTTAAAATACGTGGAGGGGTGAAACCCTGATGTGTCGAGCTTAGTTTAGGCTCTATTTTTCCTGGCAGGGAATTTCATCAGCTTTATGCTTATGTGGGGGGTTCTGGGCTTATAGCCGGAAGGCTCAGCAGGACACAGAGATAGTTTAATGGACCATGCAAATCTCCGAAGTGGAGCCCACTCCTAGAATAGAAAAACGCACCTGATTCTTAGAGTGCATTATCATATGGCCAAAAGGAAGGATGATCTTCTCTACGGTTTTGTGAATTTTTAGGTGCTGTCAGGCCACTCTGACTCCTAAAGGAAATAATTTTTAAAACCACTGCCAAGCCAAAATGGAAGGTGGAATTGTCGAATATTTTAGAGAAAAGAATCACACAACTCTATAGAATATGAGGTATAACTTACAGGCTTAGCTTTGATCCTTTGCCATCTTTAGAAATAAATGTTTCTGGAGCCAGAGGACAGATATAAACACCACGTTGGGGAGAACCATATTCTGCCCTGTCCCTTATACACAGTAAAATGCTTTGAACTTTTCTGGACATCATTAGGGATGTTTAAAGCCAATTATTCTGACTCTGTAAGAGCGTCATGGGATATCCTTCTTTTAGATTTACTCCCATGAAAACAAATGCAGAATCCAACTACAGGGAAAGAGTCAAGGTGGCCTGAGGTCACAGGCATCCTTCTGGAGAGCTGGTAGGACCTGCAGCCCTACATTTGGACTTGGCTAGAGCTAGCCCCTGCACATGAATGAGTCAAGGCATTAAGAGCTGAGCAGAGACAGTGCAAGTGATATGCTAAGGAGGAGAGAAGAAGAAAAGTGGAGAGAAAAAGCAGCTAGAATTCACAGTCTACAAGTACAAGGCAGCACAAAGTTTCCAAAGCCTCTCTAGATATCTTGGCAGGGTGCTGAAGGCACTTTGTAGCCTGTCCTTAACCCTCCTGGCCAGCCTCAACCTATGCCATGTTCTTTGGCAGTGCAAGTCATTGCCCTGCAATTTCCTTTCCAGTCCTTTCTCTCTCGCCCAGCACAGTAAACTGAAAGTCCTTTTTCAAGACTCAGGTCCTGTAGTATTTCCTTACCAATGTATTCCCACCCCTGCTATGGCCAGGAAGGCCAGCTGTATCCCATATGTACCTCATTTTTTGGATTCCCATTATAGTACTTGTCATATAATTCCTTTTTAGAACCTGCTACCTTGTCCTTTGATTTCTTATTTATCACAGACACACCAACATGGTGCCCTAAAGGGCCGCCATGTCTTTCTTGTTCATTTGACAGACCCAATTCTGAGCAACAGAGCACGACATGTAGTAGACATTCAACATTTGCCAAATTCGAACAAAAATATTATTTCATTTCTGAATATTCTTTAATCTCTCAACTCCTTTAATTTTTTTAAAAGTGAGTGTGATGTAGCTGTCCTGTAGAAATCATTTGGAAAACTCATTTGGAAAAACATGAGAGGTATTAATGGCCCAAAGTCCATTGCAAGTCCTCATCTTCTATGAGCCTTTTTTTTTTTTTGCTGACAACTCTGTTCCCTAGGGCTGTCTCCTTTATCCACAGGGCAGTGAGTATGAGACCGTGTTTGAGGTGTGCTGTCTCTTATTGCTCCTTAATTGTTTCGTATCTATCAATCTTATCTCCTCAGATAGGATGTAGTTCAAGTCAATTCAGACATTCAAATCAGCAAATGGTTATTGAGTGATGGGTATCTATGAAGATCTGTGCTGCTTGGGTGTTGGCACCAGTTCTTGTTTTAACTTAATTCCTTTAGTAAATATTTATTTGGGCATTTACTTATACACATGATCTCTGTGATAAGAGAGATTACCAAGGAAATTGCCAGTATTAAACAAAGTCAAGGGAAAATTGACCAGGCTACTGACCTAGCGACTGACCAGGACCAGTGAATGATCCTAAATGAAGTAGCTTGATGGCCCCAAACTCAATATAAACTCACGTGCAACAAGATTGTATGAGATTCAGGTAACCCTTGGCATCAGAGGGCCCTTCCAGGGGTTGAAACATTGTGGAAATAGACTTTGAAAAGCAGTCCATGTCAGAAGTCATGTCATCCATAGGTTATAAGATCTCTGCCAGGTGGCAGGGGCTTGAAAAACAAAGCCCTGCCCTGGGGTGAAGGAATACTGTGGCCCCAATTCTAGAGAACACCTAAAAAAACAGTAAGAAAAGTAGCAGGCAGAAGCTTGGGACTATTAGTGGAACCCTCATAAACTCTATGAATCTCTGATGAGAATGCTGGCATGGTAGCTTATACCTAGAAGCCCAGAGCCTATATGTCCCAGGCTGCAGAGGAGGCTAGAGGGTACATGCAGGAGCTTGGGAGTTCCAACTGAGACACTGAGTTCCAGATCTGGAGAGCAGAACTCAATTCTAAGTTCTCCCAGATGGTGACCTCAGGCTGCTGACCTTTCATCCTGCCATCTCTCCCACTTCGAGGGGAGGATGAACCCGCCCTTGCATTGAGTAGAAGATTCAATGTCAGTTTAGTAAGAGAGAGAAGAAGGGGACCAGACAGGACCAGGATCAGGGAAGACCAGAGGGGCTCAGGACCAGAAATTTACCCGCCAGGTACTATTATATAAATAGCTCCTTGTGTTACTGCTCTTATGGCACTACGTGGGAATTACTGTTCAACTTGTTCATTACTTTTACCAGGCACTAAGCTGAGTATGACCATAAGGGCAGAGTCTGGGTCTTATCTTGTTCACAATTTTATTCTTAGCACAAAACACAGTGCCTGCCACAGAGTGGGCACTCAAGCTATGTTGCCCGATAAATAAATTAATGTCAGGGATAGGATCAAGCAAAGTCAGTCAATTAAATAAAAGGCAAAGTGCTGAAGATGGAGAGGTACTATACTCCAGAGAAGCAAGGCATCAATCAAGTCTAGAAGACAAAGTGAGGCGATACTGAGTAGTGGTTACTGTCTAGGCTCTAGAATCAGTCCTGGGTTTCAATTCTGGTTCTGCTTCTGTTCATTTCTATTTTGTGAGCTTTGGCAAGTTGTTAAATTGCTCTACATCTCAGTTTCTGCTCTGCAAAATAGCAGTTTACAATATTAACCTCATGTGAGGATTAAATAAGATAGTAAATGTAAAAGGTCAGCTCGATGCTAGATCCTATATTCAACAAGTGGTTGGTATTAAAATGGGCAGGAAGAAGCAAATCCTGTAATTCCAATAGCTAATAAGAATCATCCAGAGTTAGGGAGATTGGAGCTCAGAGATAAAGAATAGAGTTTCCAAGACTAAGAAGTAAATGATGAGGGACTCAAATGGAGACTAAAAACACAGACCAAGGATTGAGGTGTCAAGGAGTAAGGTCCAGGCAAGGGATCTTGTATGCCAGGCATGAAGGGAAAGTGGAAAGAGTGCAGCTTGAACCCGTTCCAACAGCTTTTGGAGGCCAGGGATCCTTCTGTGCCTTACAGCAGGGCTGTTCACAGTGAGTAGGCAGGTCTGAGCTCATCAGAGAAGCTAATAAGTACACTTGGCAAAGAGCAGGGATGAGAAGGGGTGTGAAGTCAGACAGTTCATGACAGCTAGGTGCATGGAAGGTGGTCAACAAATAGCTGTTGATAATTTACTTTCATCATTAGCACAATTGTTCCAAGGTGGGGGAGTGAATAAGCCTTCACTTGGATTGTGAAACTCTTTTTTTCCAAATGAGGCAAAGTTGAGCATCTTACTTGCTCAATTTTATTTGTCAAATATTCTAGAGAAAATGGTGATGCCTAAACTATCCCTATTGTTTCATTTGTAGGATCACTGGTGCATCTTATGGAATGTTTGATCATGTGTCATTAATCTGCATTAAGTGGTACAAAAAGCAGTACCTGGAAACAAGATTCCATGGCTGAAATGAGGGTGAGCTAAATTGAGAGTTGTTAGAATGGATCTGGCACGTTTACCACTCTGAAGGCCTTCTCTCTCCAGCCCCTCTTACTGCAGTTCTGTGGTGATTTTGCTCACCGAGACAATAGTGGGTCTGAAATTCTCCAGCTCCTTCAAGCCCTTGCTCCAGCGTGTGGCCTTTGGGGCTCAATTTGGGCTGGTTTTTTCCTGAGTACCCAATCTGTTTCTCAGCATAAGAGCCACAGGCATCACACAGAATGCAAAGTTTTCTTGTAAAAATGTCAGTTGCAATAAAGGGAATCTGGAGCCAGCCTGGCAGCCTGGGGGCTGTTACAAGATGAAGTCAGAGCCTCAGCTTGTGTCTACAAGACACCAAACATCCACTTAAAAAGTGAAAAACTCAAGCAGTCATCCAGATGTTTTGTCTGCTTGATGCCAAGCATCCTGATATTTTCAACTATCCAGATGTTTGGCATCAGGCAGAGCAATATCCAAAATCTGGAAACATCTAGGTGTTTGGTATCTTGTATTATGCCTTAGTCCACTGGAAAGTGAAGGCCAGAAGCTTGGACACCATTTTTCCTGACTGCGGGGAGGAATTGTGAGTCTCTCAAGACCTTCATGGGAATCAGACTATCTAGTCTAAAAAGTAAAAAGAACTCGGAATCAAACACATAGGTTAATAGGGCTTTGCCAGAAGGACTGAAACAAGGAAAGGGAAAACACAACAAAGCCCACTGCAGTTCAAATGGCTTTGCAGTATCTTGCTCAGTCAAGAAACCTCTTTATGTGTCCATTCCTCAAATCTTTGGGAAGGGGCAGTAGAGAGCTCAACTCTGAAGCAAGCCAAAGCTTGGGTCTAATTTTGTATTGCCATCAGGCATTACCTATTAAACTGGGGCCTCTGCTTCCTGAAAGTGAACCTGAACTTCTAGACTGACTTCAGAACATTTTCCATGTTCTCATGGCTGACCTGGTCATGCTGGAGTTACTTAAACCTTCAAGTTGACCTATTTCTGCGTATGTCCCCTAAGTGTGAATGTAAACAAGGATTGAAGTGGCTTCTAAAGAGATTGAGAGAATGAACTGTGCTTTGCTAGGACCTATTCTCTTATTCAGACACTCTTTACCCTGCTCCCTTAGATTCTGGCTCACAATCTACACCTAACTCTTCTCTCTCTCTTCTCCCAAAAATCCTGAGAAATGACAAGTGCAGTTGAAAGAAACGAGAGAGAGAGAAGAAAGAAAATGTTCTGCAGATAGCATGTGCAGGGGAGTTTAAAAACAACACCACAACAACATAAAAGAAACAATAAGAGCAACCCAATAAATGGATGAAACACAGTCATGCAACAGAGGGAATCTGAACATCTGCACTTTTTCTTCTTTATAACCATGTCAGGAAAACAGGAAAAACAGTGTGCAAAACCTTAAGCAGAATTTTCTTTCTGTTCCAATTTTGCTAGTGAATTCCACTAGGAAGAAAGTGACCGGTTTGATTGTCTTCTATAGGCTTGTAATATACAATTCATCATTGTCTCATGCATCCTATGATTGTGAGTCATTAATACTCACTGTTATGTGGGGAAATTCCTCTCCTACTCACATCTGGACTTTACAGCAAAGGATAGAAGCAGAGCCCGTCTGGCCCTTTATCATTTCTGGATTTGATGCATCCTTTTCTCTTCTAGGATGGCTCCTTTGCCATTGTTTTGTTATTGTTGTTGTTTATTATTACTTGGTTGAGTCAAATGTTTTAACAATTTTATTGTGACAATGGTAATGGCAATGATTGCATTCAATCCAAATTAGCTCCTCAATACCATCATTGTTAAATCAATTGAGAGATTAGCAATAGCTAATATATCCATAATTTGATCTCCTTAAAGGAGACAGACATCTGTTTTCCTTGGCAGCAGTCTGTTTCCAGGCCCTTACTTGATACCATGTGCATGCCTAACTCCTGTTCACAATAGCTTTTATCCTTGAGGTTTGGTAGTATAGTTAATTAATGCCTTTATCTTTTCATGAGAGATGCCAGCTCACATCAACCCCTACCCACCCCCCCCCCCCAAAAAAAAAAGGGGGAAGAAAAAAACCACACAACTACAAAGGCTTCGCTTCATATCTGGTGTAAATAGAGAACCTCATTTAATAGCTGGATTCAGTATTAGAGAAAAATAAAGATTGCTTTCATCCACGTAGCTGAAAATTTGCCTGTATCCTCCAATTGTTCCTGCCATCATTGACAATGCAATGAGTATTTGGGTCTGAATATTAAAAATCTGAGTTTTGCTTTTGAGACATACAAATGTCAATCAAAATAGAATAGAAGAGAAGCAAGATGTGTGTTTCCTGGACGAGAACAGCCCTTGATGCCAGACAGCATGGTAGGAACCATTTCGTGTTGTGCTGGGAAGGGAGGGAGAGGCCAGCTGCCTTGTCTAGAAAGAACTGAAGTGTGCATTTTTATAAGTGCTTAAATAAACCATCAGGTTTTTTGCTTTATTTATGGTAATACTGTACAAACCTGCATAATGAGAAAAGCATAACTCATTTCCTACTTACAGAAAATCAAATTCTTTAGTAGGTCAGTAATTCTGTTGTCCTCAGAGAAGTGTCTAGTTTTCTTACATAAGAGAAATCAACGTACTAAGATAATTATTTAGTTATTCATACCCTCAAAGAGTATTTATTGAGTACAAAAGCAGAATGCTGTTGACGAGAAAAACTCTAGACTGAAAACTGGGTGATTCAGGGTTCTGGTTCAGTTTAGTTGGGAAGATAAGTACAGGAAACATTTAAATGAAAGTAAAAACAATACACAATTAAGTACCTAAATGGGCATTTGGTAAGATAAAATCTGCCTAAAGAAAAAATAAAGCTTTACACTTCCAGGATGTAGGATAAGAAACACTTGTCAGGCCAGGGGCGGTGGCTCACGCCTGTAATCCCAGCACTTTGGGAGGCTGAGGCAGGCATATCACAAGGTCAAGAGATTGAGGCCATCCTGGCCAACACAGGGAAACTCTGTCTCTACTAAAATTACGAAAATTCGCCCAGTGTGGTGGCAGGTGCCTGTAATCCCAGCTACTCAGGAGGTTGAGGCAGGAGAATCGCTTGAACCCAGGAGGCGGAGCTTGCAGTGAGCCGAGATCGCGCCACTGCACTCCAGCCTGGTGACAGAGTGAGACTCCATCTCAAAAAAAAAAAAGAAAAGAAACACTTGTCAAAACGTGTCATTAATTGTTTTCATGATTACTTCTTATCATTATTGATACTTAGTCTCAAAACCTAAATCCAGATATTTTTCCAATGTGAACACAAAAATAGGCATCAAGACTTAGTGTTTGGATAGCCACTATACTAGTAGCTTCAAATGTTTTTTCTCTCAAATCCAACTAGTCACAGGTATTTTTTAATAGTTACATTTTTTCTTTTTAATTATTACAAGTATTAAAAAAACAGACTAATAATAAGCACTAATGTGTACACCCAGCTTTGTTAAATCTTAATCTTTTGCCCTATTTCTTTCAAATCTTTTTTTAAGGAAAAAAAGACATTCATATTTAGTTGAAACTCCCTATATATCCCACTCCTAATTCCACTTTCCTTCCTCCATCCCTTTTAGAGTTAACCACTATTCTGAATTTGGTGCTTTTCTTGCATGTTCTTACATTTTTATATTATATGTTTATATCCATAACTATATATTATATGATTTTAACTTTATTTTTTATCATACTATATTACGATTATGCAATTTGCTTTTTCCCTAAACATTATGCTTTTGAGACTTATCCATATGAAAATTTGTAGATGTAGCTCATTTATTTTAATGGTTGTATTTGAATACACAATCTATCCCTTCTCTGGCTCATAGACACTTGAGTTGCTTCAGATTTTTTACCACAAAACTTCCATGAATATTCTTGAAAAAGCCTCTGTGCACATGTGCTAGAGTTTCTCTAGGGGCAGAATTGCAGGATCATACAACATGTGCATCTTTTCCTTTTCTCACAATCATTGAATTGCGCTTCCAAGAGGCTGTGCTGATGTATATACCCATAAGAAGTATATGAGAATTTCTGTTTCTCCACACCTTTCACAACACTTGCTATTGCAGGTGCACATTTGAAAAAAGTATTATCACTGTCTCTACTCTCGAAATGCCTGAAATACTACTAAATATATACTACTCAATAAATTAAAAATGCATAATTGCTTCCTTATTGAAAATATTGTACATTATCACTGATGCCATAAAAGAATCTCAAATGCCTACAAGCCTTCTCACTAGGGAAAAGTTACCCAACAGGCAAAGACTCTTTCTCTTCCTGAGAGCTTTCAAGGTGTTCATCCAAGCCATGATCAAGTTTTAGAGCTAGAAAACATTTTAGAAATCATTCTATCCAGCAGTATCATTTAAACTAAAAAATCGGAAGAGTTATGCCCAAAGGTACTCAACTGTGACAGTGATCATAATGTTATCATTAATTTAGAACCTATTACATGCCAAGTACCTTTCTAGATGCTTCATAATTGTTTTTTTACAGGTTAGTCTCGAACTCCTGGGCTCATGCAATCCTCCTGCTTCAGCCTCTGGAGTAGCTGAGTGGATGACACACTAGAGGAGTATGTCATCATGGTCAACTGCTTCACATATATCTTTAATCCTCATGACAATAGCCAGGCAGCTCCACGACTAGTTTATTCTCCAAAACACATTTCCATGGCTAGTCAGAGCAAGCCACGATGCTATTAATCTGGTGGAACCAAATTGCACCAGAGACAGTTCCTACTTTCAGAGGCATAAAATCTGGAAAGGAAAGGAACACCAAAGTATAAATGAGCATGTGAGGAAAGCTGGGTGATGGCTCAGCCCAAGCCACGCTACTGCCTTGGATCTTTTTCCAGCTATGATCATTTGGGAAAATGTTCTAAAGAAACTTATATGGGAATTAGGCTTTAGAGGCCAGGGAGAACTTGGATGGGCACCATCTTAACTTGGACGTGTAATCTGGGCAATGCCCACTTAATGACCATGAGATAGACAGTGATGGGAATCCAAGACCCTGCCATCAAAATGGGGCATGTCCGGAGAGAATGAGGAAGGACGAATCAAACCAAAAGGAACTGGGAGCAGGTAAGCCTGACAAACAGTGCAGAAGATCTGCAGAGCCAGGCAGCTGGCAACTGGGGAAAATCCAACAAAACTACTTCTCAGGAACATAGCAACAAGGTTTCCCATGCTCTGGCCCCTGCTGCCCTCCTTTCTTAACCACTCTTCCCGCCTTTACCCTGATCTGCTGGCCTCTCCTCGGTCTCTGGTAATTACAGCAGGGTCTTTCACCTGCAGTTTCCTCTGCTTGGGACATCACCCAGCTTTACACATGGCTGGCTGGCTCCTTCTCATCATTCCACTCTCACCTGAGATGTTGTCCCTAAGCACCCCATCTAATCCAGCTTCTGCCCATCCCTGCCTCCATCTCAGTAGCCCACTTGACTCTCTTCATAGTCTTTCTCACTCGCCCAAATTACTTTGCTTCTTTACTTAACCACTTACCCCAATGAGAGAGTGGGCATCATGAGAACGGGGAATTGTTCTTGCCGTGTGTTATGTGGCCAGGCCCTGGCATGCAGGAGGGCTTCAGTAAACATTTATTGATTGTTGAATGAATGAACCATAATATTCCAGTTTTCAATGAGGCAGGTAGGCTGTTAGAATCTGCAAAGTGTTTTGGGACCTTGGAGTCTCAGTCATAGGGGTGGAGTTTAAGGGAAGGATTATATGAAGGGGATGCTGAGTACAACGTGTGAGGTAAGGGGCCCCCAAGAGGGACGCAGAAAACAGAAATGAGGCATAAGTTCAGGTACCAGGACTGAGGGTGAAGATGGGCCTCAGAACCAAAGCAAAAGCTGAGAGGGGTGAACAGGCTAAATTGTCACAAAGGGACTTTCTCTACCACAAAGTGTCAGGTTACGTACTATTTAAATCCCTCCTGCCCCAGATCCGGGCAAGACCTGACCACAGCAGTGAAGTGAGTAAGGGACATGCGTATCTCCTGATCTGGCCCCGTGGTGGAGGCAGACGACTCCATGGTGGTGGAAAGCAGAAATATTGGTGTAGATAAGTGTGAAGATGAGCTGTTCCCAGCAGAAAGGACAGCAAGAGCAAGGCAGGGAGGTGAGAGAATCATTGTGTTGGGAAACAGAATAAACAGAATGTATTGGGTGCAAGGCTGAGCACCTGCTGATGAAGAGCAAGGGAAAAGGGAAAGTGAGGCCAAATGGTGGAGGAACTTGATTTCCAAACCAAGATTTTGCCATTAAATCGAGGAAATAGAGAATCTTTGAATATTACTTTACTGCTTTGGTTGGCTTTACGCAGGGAAGTTATGTAGTCATTTTGGACGCTTTAGCAAGTTTCCTTAAGGCAGGAATCTTGTCTGTTTCTTTAGTGATGTGTCTCCAACTTAGTGCCTGGCACACAAAAGAGCACAGGGAAAAAAAACAAAAAACCACTATCAAAGGCATTGCATTTCCACTTTAATCTGGTGGCTATATTCAGGACAGCAAGCCTAACGGTGGGCCAACTCATTGGAAATTTATTCTAAAATCTGGTTTTAGAAATTTGATTTGTTGCAGTAGGAATGGGAAAGAACAGATTTGGCAAAGGGAATCAGCAGGATTTAATGACTAACTGTATGTTTGCTTGGGGTGGGGGTTGAGGCAGGGGACAGTGCGGGAAAGGTGGGAGTAAAAACTGATCCTTAGCTGTTTTAGAGTGTGGGTGACTGAATGACAACACTACGGAGGCAGAGAAGTCGGAATGCAGAACTGTTGAAGTCGGATTGGGAAGCTCGGTGTAGGTATTTGAGGTGTATGAAGCCTTAAGTAAGTAGTGATATTCAGAAGGCACTCGAAATGAGACTGGAGTTCTGTAGAGGCCTGAAGGAAAGATGTATATTTGCATGTAAGTACTTCAATCATTTTCAGAGACAGATGATTGGGAATAAAACTAAATAGAATTGAAAACATCAACTGCATAGCTAGGATGCAGTGAAACCTAACTTACCTGGCCTGCCTCGTATTCAGTAGTAGAATACTAGGATCCATTTCTAAAATCAAACATGCTGAGTGACTTCGCACCAAAACCCAATTCCTACTAGGCCTTCAGGACCTAATGTCCTTGAAGCTAGGCAACTTATTTTTTTCAGGAGATGGTATTGCCAAGTGATTGAGAGTATGGCAATAGAGTGAGACTGCCGGGGTTCCAATCCTGACTCTGCCACTCACTAGCCAGATGAGTTTAAGCCAGTTACTTAACCTCCCTCTTTCTGTCTCTGTAAAATAGAAGTAATAATAGTACCTATCCCCAGCAGACTGTTGTGAAGACCAAATGAATCAAGGTTTATAAAGCATATAGCATAGTACTTGGTAATAGCCAATGCTCAATAATGGTCCTTGAAGCTTTGTACTGAGGACTGGAATATGTGCTCTTATTTTCATTTATGAAAAGAGCATGCTTTCCCTGAAAATCCCTGGGATATTGTAGAATATTTTCAGCAAAATAGAAAAAAAAAAACACACACACACACACACCCTATCAATGTTCATTCTACCAAAAGAGGTCACCTCCTTAGATTTAGATTAAAAAATATACCACTTAGGCATGCTGCCACTATAGTGAGTCTAGCAACTCAGGTGCACTAAATTCTCACAATTGAAAAAGCCCTGGGAGAATTTCAATGCTATTGTTTTGGAGACTTCCTTTCACCCTGCTTTGAATTTGTCACAGTTCCAATTTTAGACAGTAAATTATAAGTCTTTAAAAAGAGAGTTCCATTCAATCTTGAGAAAAGGGAAAATGAACCCCTGAACTGGATGTCAATTATCAGTCCCTGACTTGGGCAATGTCTGAACTCTTCAGGTTGGTAAATTCAACCGTGGGGTGTTATGTTTTTTTTGTTTTGCTTTGTTTTGTTGTCTTGTTTCATTTGTTAATTTTTTTTTTAAACAAGAAGTTTGTTTCAAAAGAGCCTTTCTGTTTTATTCATAGTTGTCAGACCATCACAAGCAATGAGGCAGTGAAATTTATTTGAATTGCCACTCTTAGTTACTTTTTAAAAATGTACCCTTACAATAGTAACTCTTACAAGGATAATCTACCAGCAAACATCAGTAGGCCAGACATACTGGCAGTCCCCAGTCAATCTGTAACTGAAAACTAAAAGTATAGCAGGAAATCCTAATAATGAAACTTGCAGGATTAGAGAGCTGATGAAGCAGAAAACAAAAAGTAGGTGATAACTACTCAGTACAGCCTTGCTGAGTGTCAGGCCTTTAAGGATTTTCTTAACATGTGGGTGGATCTTCATCTATTTTTGACTTCACTTTAGCCATCCAAAACAAGTCTTGGCTCTGGGTTATTTTCCATCCTCTTCCAAGATAACCCCACACAGCTATAATCAACAGAGCTATTCCAACAAGCATTTTTTTTTCTCAGTAGTCTTTCTCAAAGTAATAGAGAGTTCAAGTTATCATATCTTAATGTCATGTGGTACTAAATCACACACTCCAAGGAGAGATAACAAGACTGCCCAAGGAGGGTGGGTGTGGTGGGTGTGGACTTTGCCCCAGCCAATGTTCCTTTCTCTCTAGGGGGCAAAATATGTCCAGCTCATGTATGGCAAGAGGTATCACAGCTGGATGGGGTAAGGCAAAGAAAATAAAGAAGACAGCTCTGCCAATGGTTTAAAAATGCCTAGGCTCATCTTGGTTCCATAGTTGGAAACGGGATGATTTCATCTTGTTTTTCCAGTGAATCACAAGGTGGCCTTGAGGGATCACATGCTCCCAGCTTGCTTTCCTTGGATATAGAGGCCTTTGCATTCATCTGTCAAGTGCAGAACGTGTGGATATGTCAGGAAACCCAAATCTTCTTGTTGGTCATACCAACTGTTTTCCAGTGTTCTACAGGGGGTCTTAGGACCTCACTGTCCCCCACCCTGACAGAGTCATGTATCCTAGACTTTGCATTCAGTCACACACAGGTTCTGGTTGCAGAATAAACTAAAATGTAGACTGAATCAAGACCTATAGGACATATTTCCTGGCTTTGCTGACTTTTTTGGCCCTCATCTCACCTCATATTACCAAAGTCCACATGCCTGGAAACTCTACAGATCTCTTACTGATGAAAACTATATAGAAACCATGGCTTTAGCCAGTAATTCCCCTAATCCTCCTTTGGCAGTCTCAGAGGGCAGAGGACACATCTACGGTAACTTCCCAAAGGCCGAGGAAAAATCAGTTGATCAGTTGGTAAGACTCAAGCCCTAGTGGAGACACTACAGGCACCACGTACAAAAGTAATCCCTTTATAAGAACTCAAAACCATTTATGTACAATTGGAATCCACTCTTACCCACTCACCCACCCATCTACACTGTTGAAGTCATGAAACTGTGGCAATTATTAAAGGAATATATTTATTTACAGAATAGGAAAGTGCTATAGTTTTACATTTTATTCAATGTACAATGGCTTTGTGGCTATGAATTAAGACAGTATATAAGAAAACAGCCAGAAGACACAAATAAGGGCCTAGAAAATGTGTCCCTTTGCAGCATCTCAACATCACCAGCTCCCAGAGAAAAACAAATGTACCTTTTGCACGGGAGGAAAAATCTTTTAGTAGTAGTTATGAGGGTGATGCTTTCTGCCAGAATGCAGACTGTTCTTGAGTGCCCAACATCTCAGCCTACTCAGGCTTCTAAAGAAGTATAAGACAAAACCAGTACACATACAACAAAATCCATCTGATCTTCAGCATCCCCAGCCTCTGGGATGCTGGGGCTGGCATGGAGCCAGTCTGGGTTTCCTTTCTGTAAAACACTGGGTCAGCACTGGAGATAAGACCAAAGAATCACTGGGTCAGGCTTGAAGCACCTCAAGCTCCCTAACCACCCCTTCCAATAGATGAGCCTCTTGGCCTTGTTTTTAAGAACTAGAGAAATCTGAGGGTCCTGCAAAATGTTTTTACATTCAGATAGAAAGAGAAAAGCCTCTCAGGTAAACTGCCTGCCTTAGATCTTCTCTTGAAATGAAGACCTGGAAATAAAAATGTCCAGTATAGGAAGCATATCAGGAAAAAAAAAAAAAAAAAATATATATATATATATATATATACACACACACACACACACACACACAGTAACTGCACATACAACATACAATGTGTTGTATCCTACTGTAAAATTGACATCTTTGTTCATGTTCTTTAAACAATTTCTAAGTTTTCTGTTAACATTGTCCTAAAGCTGATGTTTTCCTTCTCACCTCACATGTTGGTTTGTTTGTGGATGTGTTTTCCCCACCTTGGAATGTATTTTTTAGCCGGGCATGATGGCTCATCCATGTAATTCCAGTATTTGGGAAGACCAAGATGGGAGGATTGCTTGAGCCCAGGAGTTTGAGACCAGCCTGGGAAACAAAGTGAAATCTCACATCTACAAAAAAAATCAAAAAATTAGTTGGGCACAGTGGCATGTGCCTGTTGTCCCATCTTCATGGGAGGCTGTGGCAGGAGGATCCCTTGAACCCAGAAGGTTGAGGTTTCCATGAGAAGTGTTCACACCACTCACTGTACTCCAGCCTGGGTTACGGAGCAAGACCCTGTCTCAAAATAAATTTAAAACTTAAATTTTTAAAAAAGAAGGTATATTTTTCATTGGACCTCATGTCATTACTCATTTTCTATCTTTCTCTAAACATTGGTGAAGACATTCTGTGATTTCGGAATATGTGCTTCACATAACACTTGTCATCTTATTTCACAAGTGCTTATTGTAGAGACAATTGAAAGCATAAAGAACAGAGTTCTTCAAATCCTCAAATGTTTAAACCTCAGTTTCTTTTATAAGACCCATGCCCACAGTATTGTGTCTGAAACCAATAGGGAGAAAAAGAAAAATGTTATTCCTTGGATGCCCCTAAATGTGCCAGGGTTCATTTAGACTCTCCTTTTGCACACATGTCCTCTAAATACATCTTAATGTGTGTTTATGTTATGGTACAAATATGGCCATTTGTTCAGCTTTACTTTGAAGGAGATCATAGAAGTCTTTTTTTTTTTTTTTTTTTTTTTTTTTTTTTTGACAGATTTTCCCTCTGTTGCCCAGGCTGGAGTGCAGTGGCATAATCTTGGCTCACTGCAACCTCTGCCTCCCAGGTTCAAGCAATTCTCCTGCCTCAGCCTCCCAAGTAGCTGAGATTACAGGCATCTGCCACCATGCCCAGCTAATTTTTGTATTTTTAGTAGAGACGGGTTTCACCATGCTGACCAGGCTGATCTCAGACTCCTGGCCTCGAGTGATCCACCTGTCTCATCCTCCCAAAGTGCTGGGATTACAGGCATGAGCCACCATACCCGGTCAGAAGAAGCCTATTTTGACCTTCTAAAAAGAAGGCACTCACATAGTCACTTCAATGAGTGAATGAAAGCTATGAAAGGACATTTCAGAATAGTTTAATTATTGTCTTGATTCATAACTCTGATTTTAGTACATGGTTCAGAAAAGGCTCTTGGTCACTCATCAGTCAATACAGTAGCAGCAGTGGGATCTTCGACAGCAATAAGCCATGTCTCTCTGGATGTACACATCTACATAGGTATACACAGGGATATAAATAAACATATATGCCTGACTTGACCCATATCCACCCTCAGTATCATGTGATTTCAAGAACACTTTGAAGACATTTTACTTGCTCAAGGATCTCCTCAGTAGCATAAGTTCCACAATCAGAGACTTATTTCTTTACCTTAAAGTTTCTTCTATTATATTACAAATAAACCTGGGATAGTGCAAGTGAAGTTATCAGACTCTGCTGAGAGCTGTGTTTGGTTTCCAGGAAAGCAGAAAGGACAGATGATACTGATTGCTCAGGGGACTCCAAGATGGGAGGAAGGAGACCAAGAAGAGAGGCTAGGGTTGCTCCAAGACAATTCTCACAATTGTCCCTAGGGCCAGAATGGAAGACATGTTTCAAAGCAGAGATAACTTAGTTAGTGAAGTCAGAAGAGACCTTTCAGGAAAAAGAGAGAATGAAAAAAGAAATAGAAATGTCAATAAACAACAGAAGTACACCTCTCTCTCTCAATGACCCTACACCGTCTGCCTCAAAAGGCTTCAGCGTTTCTCCAACTTGTTGTTTGTGGGCCCCAAACAAGATCTGGTTGCTTTTTATACATTCAGATTGGCCATAGACCAAGGCCTGCATTTCCTTTGTTAAGAAAAGGAATTAAGCCCCAGATTGCAAAACATTTACAAACAAATGAGCCTGGAGTAAACTTTCAAAACCAGCCTTAGACAACAGTGACAATTACAGATGGTCAAGATGGTGAAAGTGAAACCAAACAGGACAGAGAGGATAACAGGGTAGAATAGAACCCTCACCTCCAGGTCCAAGAAGCCTGGCCGCTAAAGATGAAACATTTCTGATCCATTATTGGATCTGGCTGATGTTTCACTGTCTGAATGACAGGTCTCATCGGCAGGGTTTATGCGAAAGGAGATGATTTCAATTCCTCCTTTTGTGGTACAAGGACTTTGGCAAGGTCACTTGACATGTCCCATGTGAGCCTCTCAGAATCTTCTCCAAGCATTAGTGAGAGACAGAACAGCAGATTTTAAATGTAAAGATTGGGCAAGCTGTGCTGTGTCCAGGAAAATGCTACCACGGTGGGCTTATTGTCATTATGACCATTATTTTTCCGCCAACATCTTTCATTGCCTCTCGGTGTTTTTGTGAAACAAAAGAACCCAGCTGAGACTTCCACAAAGAAGAATGCAGGGAAAGGGGAAAGGGGAGAGAATACCTTGAGCAAGAATAGCTTGGAAGGAGCCAAAAGTGGAAAAGGAAGTCTAATTCTGTCTTAGTCCAGGGGGAAAAAAGTTTTTTGAGAAATGTAAACAAATCAGGAAATCCTGGCACTTACTCCAGTTCCGATCTGGGGAGACACACAGGTCCTTTCCCGAGGAGGGAGCTGCTGTTTGTGAATGAAATCCAGATAAAATTATTCATTGAGCGCTGCCAGCCCCACAGTTTCCAGCTTTCTTTTTGCCTATGGCATAGCTCAAACCTTAAAATAATAATAATGAAAAAACATATGCATGTTATTAACTCTCCATATTCAAATGGAAATTCAATGCTATCATAAATCTCTCTTTTCTAATGTAAATTCCATTCTTCAGCATGAAGCTGCAGGAAAGCCATTGTATCTGAGTAATCTAAACTTGAAAGAGAATTTTTGTTAAACTAGTTATGATAGGGGAAACATGTTTTTCACTGAGTCGAAAGATTAAAGTTGGTTGTAAAAAGGGGTGGGGGACTGAAGGAGAATTATTGGTTGCTCAACTAATGATTAGATACAGAACTTCAAGGACAAATTAAGAGGCACAAAAGAAAGAGCCATGCAGATAAGTGAAAACAGTTCCAATGATATTAAATAAAAGATGCATTGTTTATGTTAGGTTGTAATCTCTATTCCCATATTCATCTAAACAACCCCCACCACTCCATTAGCTACCCCAAGTAAATTCCTAACTCCACTGCACAACGCATCTGCAGATTGGAGTAGTATCCACCGTTCCCTTTCTCACTGTCAGACCATCCTCCCTATCTTTAGTTTCACTATGTCTAAGCCCCTCTTCCTTTCCTTTTTTTGTTTTTTTTAAACAGAGATTCATACTTGTTACCCAGGCTGGAGTGCAGTGGCATGATCTTGGCTCACTGCAACCTCCACCTCCCAGGTTCAAGTGATTCTCCTGCCTAAGCCTACTCAGTAGCTGGGATTAAAGGCATGCACCACCATGCCCAGCTAATTTTTGTATTTTTAGTAGAGATGAGGTTACACTGTGTTGGCCAGACTGGTCTTGAACTCCTGATCTCAGGTGATCTGCCCATCTCAGCCTCCCAAAGTGCTGGAATTACAGGTGTTAGCCACCATGCCCAGCCTCTAATCCCCTCTTCTAATGAGGCCTTGGTCCTGAAGAATGTAGTAGGCAGGAGGATAAAAAAAAAAGAAGAAGAAGAAGAAGAAGAAGAAAAAAAGAGGTAAGGTAGCCTTTTTTTGTTGTTTTGAAAATACGTTGTGAACCCTTTGGTTTATTTCAAACGATTTTCAACCAGTACTGTACATCATCCCTCATCTCAAATCGACTCCACTGATTTATTTTGATTTATCACTCTTGTCCAACCTACCAACTCTCTTTGCCGCTCATGCCCACTGTTAAATTAAGTGTAGCCTAAAACCACCTCCTTACATATTTTAAACTCAGCCCAAAGGTTTCTCTCTATATAGTGAACTGTAACCTAAGTGGATGTGTAAACAGACCGTAACCTACTCCAGTGACAATCACCAAGTTTCAGCCAATCAAGGGTGGCCAAGTATTCAAACCATGTTCATATAAGGCACACTCGAAGCTGTAACCAATATGGCTGTTTCCGTTCCTCACTTCTGTTTTCTGCACATCACTTTCTTTTTCCTGTTCATGAATCCTCCACCACATGGCTGCACTGGAGTCTCTGAGCCTCCTCTGATTTGGGAGGCTGCCCAATTCACATACTGCTCTTTGCTCAATTAAACTCTGTTAAATTTAGTTTGTCTAAGCTTTATCTTTTAACATCACAAACCTTCCCCAGGTCCCTCCTTTGAAAAATTATGATTCTGAATGTAGACTTGGTTTGGGCATGTAGCAACAAGAATGTGTCTGTGCATTACAGAGCTACAGGGAGCAAATTTAAAGGGCTTCCTCAAGCTCTGATATCAATAGTGGCTCAGGTAAGAGACAAGTTTCCCTTGGAGGGAGGAGATGGGTTGCTGGGAAGGACTGAGGTCCAGGACATACCTCCCCTCCAAGGGGCCTGGGCCTAGGCCCTCACTGTCTATGTTTGCATGGAAACCTCCAGAGCGGAGCAGGGTCTGGGCTTTAATCCTCAAGACAAAAACCTTCTCAGCTAACTTTTAGGAACAGAGAGCAAAGATATACAGATAAAATATATCCCTCTGTATCGATGCAAAGAATTAACTCTGTCCCAGAAGAGTACTTGTGATAAAAAGAAACACTGAAATCAGAATAGAAATAGTCACAGTAGGGGTCAGGTGCGGTGGCTCATGCCTGTAGTCCCAACATTTTGGTAGGTTGAGACAAGAGGATCACTTGAGGCCAGGAGTTCCAGACCAGCCTGGGCAGCATAGTGAGACCCTGTCTCTACAAAAAAAAAAATAATAAAAATAAACATTTGTTTAAATAAAAATTTAAAAAATATTAACAGCAGGACAGAACTTGACTCGTGCAGGTGTACAACTAAGGGTTTGGCTACACATGCACACGCCTGCTGTCAATGTGTTATTAATATTTAGCGCTGAAATAATACAACTTAGAATCATCTTGATGAAAATACCAGAGCCAACCTCTGCAGCAGCTTATAACATAGTCACCTTGCCTCAGGACCAATTTCCCCCGATCTCTTATTAATGTTCAACATTCAAGATAGAAGATTTAATGTTCTCTCTGGATTTTGTTCAGAGATTTATGACACCTATAGAAATGTTCATAAAATTTGAGGCTATGCAAGGCTTTTGGCATCTGTCGCATTGTTATTGGAACCATAAAAGTCATCACCATCTTGTCCACAGCCGGTCTTTTCTTCCTAGACAATCCAGAGAAAAAGAAAGTTGCCTCTGAGTATCTGCTTGAAGCAGGCTCTGTTGTCAGGTGTGTGTGTGTGTGTGTGTGTGTGTGTGTGCTGAAGGAATAGTGGTGTCATATCAGGGAAGGGAGAGAGAGAATAGCAAATCAACCTGTATGTGTTTGAGGACTTAAAGGGGAACTTTGAGAAATTGCTTCTGGAGCAACTCATTTTATCTGTCAAAAGGATGCTGCAGTATGTGTGTCGCTCACTTCAGCCTGGTTCTCTGGTCCAGCCTACCCAGGAGTGGTAGTCTCCGGAGTGTACACAGAGAAGGGAAGCAGGTGCTTCAACTCCCCCAGCATCTGGTTTAGATGACCACAATGCTGAGAACACCTGCAGCTTGCATTTCAGCCAAGTCTGGCCTCCCATTGTATTCAACTGGACTTTCTGCCTTGAGCAAGAAAAAGGAATTGTTTATCAGATTTGCCAAAGGATCTCCGGATAAACAAACATACAACAAGTAAGGGTAAGCAAAGCACTGGGAGACCTGGATTATTTGTGACTGTCCAAGGTAATCTTTCAGCCTGACACAAAGTAAGGAAAAGCTGAGAGAGAGAAGCAAATGTTAGCATGGACCAAGCCAGTTTCCCAGCGGTTGGTGAGGGAACTGATATTAGATCATCTTGTCCAAACTCTGGTTGTAGGCTGACACAGAAATCAAATTCTCAAGACTGGAAAGACTTTTAGTTAAACAACATGGGTTTAAAAGATGACTGTCCTAGAAAAATCTTACAAAGAAGATGGTCTTACCACTTGCGTAGCAAATGTTCCATTGCGCACTTTATAATTTCATATTTTGTAATAAGTACACAATGGGTAAACTGGTTACCTGCAAATCATATCAAAAGCGGTAATCTTGGTTTTACTTCTCTAACCAATGTAAGCAAAGCAAGCACATCTGATGTAGCGATACAATACAACTTCATGGTTGGCATATTGGAACAAAAATTAACACGCTTATTTCCAGGGCTTCAGAAAATAGTTTAGCGGTATCATGTATTGTGTTTTCTTAGTAAATAATTCCACAGGAACCCCTTCTTTTTCTTTCCTTTGTGTAGAGCCCCAACTAGTGGAATATTGGAAAACTGCGCTTAAAGAGAAAACATTTAAATAGGAGATGACCACGGGTCTGTCTCCTCAGGTTAAGAGCCAGTACGATCGTACAGACACAGCTCATTTTGAGGTGTGGAGATATGGACAAGGTGCTAAATTAAAAGGGGAGGGGTGTGTGAAACTGGTTTATACTTAGCTCCTTACAGGCGTAAAGGGCAGACTGGTACTGATAAAAACAAGTGCAATCTCCGGCATTTGAAATGAGTCAATGGGCTCTATCTATCACTAGTTTGAGAAAGGAAAATATTTCTTGAGTTCAGAACTTATCTTCTTGAAGACATCTTTTCCAAAGAAAGAGGAAGATATCCTGTGACACAAGATTGCATATGTTGGAGGAAAGAGACCTGAGACCTGGTTTCACAAATTAGATGAGAAGGCAGTTGGCAACATTGTCCCACTGGTGCGGAACAGAACAGGTAACACCGTGCCTGTGTTGGGGTCGGTGAGAAGGAAGGGAGAAAGCAGGTGGAAGCAGCAAAGTGAAGGGAAGGACTCCCACACAAACAACTAAGAGTAAAATATAGACACCTGGAGAAGTGATTTATGATACAGATTTTCCTGAAGGAATGAAATCTTAGGGGTTCTCAGGCTTTTAATTTTGTTTCTTTCTTTCTTTGTTACCTCTCCATTTCAAGGAATCTCATGCTTGTAGTTTTTTTAGGAGTCTTGGCTCCCTTGCCAAAAAGTACCAATAAAATGCAGGCAGCCTGGAAAGGTTATAAAAATGCAAGATGAATTCATCAATCAGACAAGGTCTTGTCTGTACGTGCAACAGGGGGTTCATAGACAGGCTTCAGGGACTTGGTGGAGCTCCCTAACAAGACGTGCAACTTCTGTGTGTGTGCATTCTTCTGGATTTTATAGCTTTTATCAGATTCTCAAAGGGGCCTGTAACCCAAAAAGAAGAATAAGGAATATCACTGTTTAGAAATCTGCACCAAAAAAACTCACATTTTAATCGATGCCCCTCAGAGTAATCCCAGACTCCATGAAATTCTGCTCTTAGAGAAGCCAAACAGAGATATCAAATTATTTCAGTACATCGTGAGTCAGATTGTAGCTTTCTCTTTTATCATGCAGTGACTCTTTGAACAGAGAGCTGCAGGACGTTTTTTGTTGCATCTTGCACTGCTGTGGTGGCATAGGGCACCCTTCTCAAACCTCAACAGTGCTGTCCTCTTGAGAAGGTCCCAAGCTGATTAACCTCCATTAACTGGCTTTCTTCACTGTGCATTAAACAAACAAGATGAATTATGCTCAAGGATCCAAAAGCAGCAGCAATCATTTTTGTTAGGTTTTTTTTTTTAAATAAGCAGTGGAAAATAGAAAAAAAAAAATGCTGAACTTTGGGACTTGAAGACTTACTCAGCACATTTGGTTGTTATCAAAATTAAATCATGAAAGCAGAGTTTTTTATACCGCTTCATGTTTGTGGTGGTTATTAAATAAACTCTCCAGTTTTTCATTTCTTTTGAAAGGGGATTTGTTTAAATACTACTTATTTGAAGATTATTAAGTCTCCAGAGTTCAAGGATAACCAGGGTGATAATGCCATGGTGATGCTATCTAACTTCTTTTATGGCATCAGCTTTCCCGTAGATTTTATTCAACAAATGACTTGGTTGTGAAGAAAAGCTGTTTATTAATCTGTCTGTCTTAGCCTTCACCTCCCAACCAGACAGTTAATCGTCCAAGGGGAGTTTGAAGGATAACTAGAGAACACACATCATCTATAAGTAATCCTCTCGTCAGATGGCGTGTGGTCCAATGTCACTATGATTTTCCTTCTGAGCTGTTAACTCCCGTTCTTCCTGCCTCAGAGAGGCATAAATGTGTTTTTAAAATTCAGGGAAAACAAGATGTGTAGCTAATCTAAGAAATAATGTAAAACTTGCCTGCACTAAAGGAGGGGAGTGGGTCCGGGGGCTTTCTGTTGCTTTTGAGACTATAAGGAATTTACGTGATTTGTTGATGTCTTTGTGTCCTTATTGGAATGATTAGACAGGTCTTCAGGAAAACAGTTTTCCAAAACTGAGGTTTGGCATTTTTTGGTTTTTTAATTTGCCTTCCTACCCAAGACCATTTTTAAAAAGTATTTCAAATATAACCACAAACTGTTCAACCAACCGAAAATGAAAGTAGGCCACTTAGAGGTTTCTGTCTAAACTAAAGCAAAATGTCTTGAGCTAATAATTTTAACCATTGAGAGTCTGCTGGTCACTAAAAGCAGTTACTTTGGAATTAAGAAATAATAATTTTAAATATTACACATTAGAATTTGTAATTTTTCTTTTATGGGATATACAGATTATAGTTGGTTTGGGATCTTTTGGGTTTGGTTTTGTTTTGTTTTTTTCTTTCCTTCCTTCCCCCTCGGACTAACCTGACCTTCCTGAGCAGTGAAACCTCAGACTTGGACTTGGGCCAGCTGCCTTTCAGCACACCATTAAGAACTCATGGAGATGCTGTTTAAATGTGAATTTTCCAGCACTCCTTCACCAGACAGATAGACAATGCTAAAGCAGTTGGGGCATGTTTGACACATCCAATTTTTAAAAGCAAGAAAAGAGAAAAAAAAACTTCAAAAATATATATATCAAAGTGAAAGTTAATGAATAATGAGGCCATTTGTCAGATACACACAACACCTTTCAAGACTCTCTAGATAATAGCAAATCTGCGAGTCAATTTAAAGAATGAACAAGGCTTCAAATAAAGATGTTTTCATGATTTCTGAAGAAAGCAAGCATTTCAGAAATAAAAGGAGACCACTCACACCCCCTATATTCTAATGACTTAGGATCCCCTCGGGCATTGTCAAGGTCCACTGTGGGACCTGATTAACCCGAAGAGAATTATAATACATATGCATACCAGAAAAACAAAAAATGAAAAGCAGGCAGAGGGAAAAAATGAAAAATCTGTATTTCCATTAGGTTGATAATGACATTTTAAGCCCGCTATAGGTTGAGACATGCAGATGAAAATAATAAGGTCAACTCATGAGCAGTGTTTTGAAGTGATGAACTGCACTTCAGCTAGCAGGTCTAGTCTTCGATAAATTATAGCAGCTTTCCTCTATTGTAGTTTGTGATGGCAGTTGAATATCTAACCATAAAATAAAGCAGAAGCAGCCAGGTGATTTGAGGACATTTCCCTCATTTGACAGAATTATATCAACATGTACAAAAATACAATGTATGAGCCCATATTCACAGTCAATTCTCAATTACCTGTAACTATGTTCCCACCTCAACTGCTCCCAAAGTAATGTCTAATTGATTTTGGAAGACATTTCAAATTACTCTACCTTCTGCCATACATTTTGCTTAATCTCATTTTACTATCTTAGCACACTCTGATGGAGTTGGAGGACTAAATGATAATCAACAATAATGACTGAAGAAGTGGCCTGAAATGCTTAAAGTAATGATGAAAGTTCATAAAATAGATAACCAAGGCAAAAATAATGACACATGCAAACATTTTGTTTTTACTGCCTTATTTATTTATTTATTATTTTTAGATGGAATTTCGCTCTTTTTGCCCAGGCTGGAGTGCAGTGGCGCGATCTCGGCTCACTGCAACTCCGCCTCCTGGGTTCAAGTGATTCTCCTGCCTCAGCCTCCCGAGTAGCTGGGATTACAGGCATGCGCCACCACCCTGGTTAATTTTGTATTTTTAGTAGAGACGAGGTTTCTCCATGTTAGTCAGGCTGGTCTTGAACTCCTGACCTCAGGTGATCCACCCACCTTGGCCTCCCAAAGTGCTGGGATTACAGGCATGAGCCACCGCGCCAGGTCTGCCTTCTTTATTCTTAATTTCTTTCTAATGACAGTTAAACCTTTTCACATAACTTTCCATTGTGATTTTTCTCAATGATTTCCACAATGACAAAATGTGCTAAGTAAACTATTCTTAATTTTTTGTGGCAGAAGTATATACATTGGGAGTATTACTATTTTTTTTAAATATGTGATAGTTTTTTCTACTTACAAACCAGGGTTGAGTTGATGACAATTTTTAAAGAAACTGACTTTTCACATAGTACAAGTTTTCTTAAGGTGAGTTACCTGATAAATACACTTGGCCTTTGCGATTTCCCTTCCGAGAAAAATATAGTCAGATTGGCACACACAAAAAAGAATATACAGATAATACTAATATTGATCATTTCCATTTGTTTAAAATGCATCTCCATATTGCAATAGAATTAATAAGATAATTTTGTGTCTCTTGCAACTTGTACAAAATCCTGAAAAAGAAACTAAAAACTGATTCTGAACAAGTTCCAAATGCTTGAAAATTTGGAGTTTTGCTTATTTAACAGTAGATAACTTTTAGCAAATCAATTCAAATATGCAAAGAAAACAAAGGATTGCTTTAAACAAGTTATTAACAAAGGTGTAAGTATAAAGGCAAGTTGCTCCCCTTGAATAAATGTATCTTGGCTTTGGTAAGTCTCTGTGTCACGTCCAGAGCAGATAGAAGTATCAGAATGTCAGTTCTGTTTGTTAATGGCAAGATTCCAATTTTAGAATTTTGACCTCATCTGTACTCCTTTATACCTATTTTTAAAGAAATATGCCATTATTATCTGGCCCCGGACTACATATTTTTTTAATTTAAGTTTTTATTGATGTATTTCTTGCAATATACTTGGGAAGGATGCCAAAATGTTAACATTGGCATCAATAAAAAATGATATAAATGCTTTAAAGGAAAGAGTGAGAGAAAAGAAGAAAGATAAACCATTTCATGTCTGTAGCCATATTATTGTCATCATTAAAGTAGAGTTACAGTAAAAGTAAGAAGAGAGAAAAGAATGGCACACACATGTATCCAATCATATTTGTCTCAAAAATATGCCAACTTTCCATTTAAAATGCCATGGCATTTATTATTTTGAACCCATTCAAAATTTCTTCTTACTGAGGTTCTTGGAATGGGCTCCTGTAATTTGAGTAGTTGTAGACATTATTTGTCTAATGTGATGTTTTCAGTTATTAGTGTAATCAGAATGTAATTTCTCTTAATTTGCACTAAAAATTATAAAGTTTGATACTTTTCTACAACCTAAAACTAGGCTTTATGTTTATTGTGATGTGTGGGATCCTTAAAATAATTTCTTATTACTAAAATATTTTTATACATTGGGAATCAAAATTTAAGTATGTATTAGGCTAAAATTGGTACTATGAAATCAGTGTCATACTTTTTACAGGACACATTATAACCGAATGGAGTTTCAAAGAAACGAGTAAATAGTTATTAGAACTTTACTGCATATTTCTGCCAATAATAGTGCAAAGAAATTTTCTTGTGGGAATTGAACAAGATGGACTTTTCTCTTCATCTATTCCCCCATTCCAATTTCTGAAAACAAACAAAAAAGATGTTCCTTAATTATATCAACCTGTCATCTGAGGCAGGGTGTGGTGGCTCACAAGTGTAATCCTAGCACTTTGGGAAGCCAAGGCGAGCAGATCACTTGAGATCAGGAATTCAAGACCAGCCTGGCCAACATGGCGAAACCCCATCTCTACTAAAAATACAAAAATTAGCCAGGCATGGTGGCGCACATCTGTGGTCCCAGCTACTCCGTAGGCTGAGGCAGGAGAATCACTTGAACCCGGGAGGTAGAGGTTGCAGTAAGCTGAGATGGCACCACTGCACTCTAGCCTGGGCAACAGAGCAAGACTCCATCTAAAAAAAAAAAAAAAATTCATCTGAGAGCAGGTAAACCATTGCAAAGTCATGCCCCAATCGTTGGTGTACGATAGCCATTTCCTAGAATTGACATAAGTTCCAAAAAACAGGTGACCTAAAACAACAGCAATTCACTCTCTCACAGTTTTGGGGCTAAAAGTCCGAAATCAAGGTATCATCAGTGCTGTGTTTTCCCTGACAGTTTTGGGAAGAATCCTTTCTTGCCTCTTCTAGCTTCTGGTGATACCTGCCAACAATCCTTGGTATGTGTTGTTTTGTAGATGCTCCACTCCAGGCACGTGGTCACCTTCTCTCTGTGTGTCTTCAGGTAGTTTTCCGCTGTGCCCTTCTCATGTCCACATTTCTACCTTTCATAAGGACACTAGTTAGATTAGATTCAGGTTCATTCTAATAACCCCATTGTAACTCTATTACCTCTGTAAAGACCCTGTTTCTAAATAAGACCACTTTCTGATGTACTATGGATTAAGACTTCAACATATCTTTTTTTCATTTTTTGGTGAAGGGGAGTGTCAGAAAACTAACTTGTTGCTTATTTTTTTCTGTTCCAGACGAGACAGGGTCTTGTTGCAATACAGAAAAAAAATAGAAATCATTTATAAATATTATGGCAGGAAGGAGAACCTGAAAGTTAAAAATTAAAACTATGAAATTTCCTTTAAAAAGTAGATAATATTAAGTTGAATGATACAAAATTACTGAAAACTCCAATCATTTTGTACCTATAAAATGGTAAGTTTATATGCTCCAACTTAATAAATTAATGGAATGAAAAGACTAGGTATTTACACACAAACAAAGAAAACGTTTTCAGGAACGAATAAATGGGTTTTATATTTTTCAATATGCTGGCAATAGCAAGAGTCTACCTCCCTGATTTCTGAGAGAGTACTAGAAGTATTTACATTCAAGTACTTAGTAGTACCAATTCAAGTACCATTTTCATAAACATCATTAAATTCTTGAATTTGAACTACATCTGAAGTTTCAGTATTATATTAATTAATATTCTTTCAGTTGCAAATGACAAAAACCAAACTCCAAAGAGCTAAATCAAAAAAGGAGAATTTATTTTCTTGGGTAAGTAAACAGACCAGGTAAGACTTGAGCCAGGATTCAAACCATGTCATAAGGAGCCGAATTTTTTTGTTCTCCAGTTTGAGACTCCACTTTTCCAGAGACAGTCCAAATTTTACTATGATTGGTTCTTCTTACACCATAAGTTCACCCCTGAGCCAATCACTGTGACCGAAGGAATACAATTTAAATCTGGCTCATGTGCTCTACTCTTAGGATCCGACCACAAAATTGAGAGAGAAGTAAATTTTAAATAATAAAAAGTGGCAACTTTCATATCACCTGAGCCCAGAAGATTGAGCGGCAATGAGCTGTGATCACACTACTGCACTCCAGCCTGGGCGACAGAGTGAGACCTAGCCTTGGGAAAAAAAAAAAAAAAAAAATAGAAAAACTCTCAAATAGGAAAGGAAGAAGTTAAATTGTCTCTGACAACGTGATCTTGTATATAGAAAACCCTAGAGAAGCCACCAAAAAAACTGTTAAAACTGATAAATTCAATGAAATTGCAGGATACAAAATCAACATACAAAAATCAGTAGTATTTATATATTACTAATAATGAACTATCTGAAAAAGAAACTAAGAAAACAATTCCATTTAAAATCACATCCAAAAAAAGACACCAAACCTCAGTGACATGCAATTTACCCATGTAACTGGGTAAATTTACAAACCTACACATGGAACCCATGAACGTGAAATAAAAGTTGAAAAAAAAATACTTAGGATAACCTAGGAGGTAAAAGATCTATATACTGAGAACTATAAAACATTGAGGGAAAAAATTGAAGATGACACAAATAAATGGAAAGATATCCCATGTTCATGGATTGGAAGAAATATTGTTAAAATGTCCATACTACCCAAATATACAGATCAATGACATTCCTATCAAAATTCCAGTGTCACTCTTCACAGAAATAGAAAAGCAATCATAAAATACAGAATCACAAAAGAGCTAGAATAGCAAAAGAAATCTTGAGCAAAAAGAACAAAGCTGGAGGCAACATACTATTTAATTCCAAAATATATTACAAAGCTATAGTAATCAAAACAACATGGTACTGGCATGAAAACAAACACAGGGACCAATGGAAAAGGATAGCCCAGAAATAACCCTCCACACCCAAGCTCAACTGATTTTCTACAAAGGCGCCAAGAACACACAATGGGGAAAGGACAGTCTCTTCAATAAATGGTGTCGGACCGACTGGCTAGCTACATGCAGAATAATGAACTTCAACCTTTATCTCACCCCTTATACAAGAATCAACTCAAAATGGATTAAATATTTAAATGTAAGACCTGAAACTGTAAAACTACTAGAATAAAACATGGGGGGAAATCTTCGTGACATTGTTCTGAGCAGTGATTTCTTGGATATGATCCCAAACGCACAGGCAACAAAAGCAAAAATAGACAAATGGGACTGCATCAAACTAGAAGGATTCTGCACAACAAAGGAAAGAATTAATAAAGTGAACAGACAACCCACAAACTGGGGGAAAATATTTTCAAATTATATACAAGATAAAGGGCTGATACCCAAAATATATAAGAAACTCAAACAATAGCAAGAAAACAACACTATTAAAAGTGGGTAAAGGGCCTGAATAGACATTTCTCAAAAGAAGACATACAGATGGCCAACAGGTATATGAAAAAATGCTCAACATCACTAATCATCAGGGGAATGCAAATTGAAACCACAGTGAGACATCACCTCATATCTGTTAGGATGGCTATTATTAAAAAGATGAAAGATAACAAGAGTCGATAAGAGTGTAGAGAAAAGGGAAACTTTGTACACTGCTGATGGGGGTGTAAATTGGTACAACCATTTTGGGTTACAGTAAGGAGATTCCTCAAAAACCTGAAAGTAAAATTACTATATGATTCAGCAATCCCTTTTCTGAGTATGTATCCAAAGGACTTGAAATCAATTATGTCAAAGAGATAGCTGCACTCCTATGCCAAGATATGGAACTAACCAAAGTGCCCATCAGTGGATAAACTGATTTTTTAATGTGGTATATATACAGAATGGAATACTATTTAGCCATTAAAAGAAGGAAATTCTGTCATTTGCAAAAACATACGTGAATGCAGAGGACTTTATACTAAGTGAAATGAGCCAAGCACAGAAAAATACAACATGATCTCACCTGTATGTAGAATCTAAAAAAGTTGAACTCATAGCAGAGAGTAGAATGGAGGTTACCAGAGGCTGACTGAATAGGAGTGGTAGACAGGGAAAAGGGAATTGTTGGTCGAAGGGAACAAAGTTTCAATTAGGAGGAATAAGTTCTCTTCACCTATTGCACAGCACAGTGACTGTAGTTAATAATATTTTATTGTACATTTCAAAATTGCTAAAAGAAAAAGTGCATTTTAAATGCTCTTACCACAAAGAAATAATAAGCATGGGAGGTGATTGGTATGTTAATTAGCCTAATCTGACCGTTCTACAATGCATACATATATTGAAATATCACATACCCCATAAATATATGCAGTTATTATTTGCCAATTCAAAATAAAATAAACCTTTTTTTAAAAAAGCAAAGCAACATCAAAATAAGCCAGTCACAAAATAATCCTGTATAATTCCAACTGTATGAAATACCTAGAGTAGTTAAATTCATAGAGACAGAAAGTGGAAGGGTGGGTTCAGAGACCAGGGAAGGGCTATGGGGAGTTAGTTTTTAATGGGGACAGAGATTCAGTATAGGAAGATGGGAAATTTCTGGAGATGGATGGTGGTGATGGTGGCACAACAATGAGAATGTACAAAATGCCACTGAACTGTGCACTTAAAATGGTTAAAATGATGTTTTGTTATGTATATTTTACCACAGTAAAAAGAATGGGGGAAAAAAGCAGCATCAATGGAAGCCGGATGATGGTGGAATGATTTTTTTTTTTAAACGATGCCTTGTCAGAAGAAGAATTGCAATGTGGTGAGGCAAACTTTGACTATCAATTTGTTTGAAACACAAACCTAATAGACAGAAATTATAGGAATCTCTGTCAGATATAAAAATTGTGCTAAAATCAGGTTGGTCTCTTAAACTAAATAATGCTTTTATTTTGCTTTTGATTGTGAAAGTGGTAAATTCAGTCAAAACTGAAATGGGTGATTTGGGGAATCCTAAAGGTTTCACTCTCAAACAATTTGGGGGCTGTTGCATAAACACAGTTCCATCATATCTCAGGTATCATTTGAAGGCATAATCCTTACACCTTCCAGCACCTTCAGACTGCATGGGAAGAGATTTCTGCATGGGAACAGATTTCTAGCATACCCAGGGCCAGAGAGGGACCCATAAATGAGGCTATTGATGCAAAACTCTGTGGATTAAGTTCAACACCTTGAATTACATGGGAAATAAGCAGGAGCTGGGGGCAGCTAAGGGAACACAGGTGTGGCGTGTCCAGAGAAGCCCACATTCCTGAGTCTACAGGCAGCCATATTCTATTCAAGCTGCATTCCCCGGGTGGTCCAGCTAACAAAGCTTCCTGTCATAAAGCTATCGCTCAGTACAAGGCAAGTGTATTGTGAATGCCAGGTTCAAAACAGTTCATTGAAAACTTCTTGGTTAAGTAATTAAAGCAGTCTGAGCTTTGGGAAATCCTCCAGGAGAGAGCTCATTTTGAGAACAGCTTTCCAATTCACATGTTTCATAAGCCAAGGGTGAGCTTAGTTCAGTTGAATAACACACACACACACACACACACACACACAAATTGTGGGATTTAAAAGTAGAACTGAGGTCAGGGCAAGACCACAGCAGAAGTGAATTGGCTTCAAGAAAACTAGATATTTTTTCTCCAAAACCATCTGTTTATTGGATTGTTTGACTTGATTGCCACTACTGGTATCTCCAGATACAAATCTATATTGGAAAGATAGTAGGTGAAGTTGCCTGCCTACCAGCCACACAGCTCAGCTTTTTCTCCCCTTTGGGCAAAAACCAAAACATAAATTATATGTGTTTTAAGTGAATGAAAGGCAAGCAGACTTTTATCTTCTGCTAACCTAAAACAATGAAACAAAACAAAATAAAATGGTATCATTTTTCCTAGAGGTGTTTAAAAAGAGAATGGACAAACTGTTTCTCCTACGAACTGTCCTTTGTCTCAGGTCAAGTGACTAGAAAGATAATTTTTCAAACTCCTTTCCATTCTGTTATTCAATGTTTTTGTCATATATGTGGTTATGTATTTTACTTTTTTAGTTTGCAGAAATTGCCTTTATGGGCCGGGTGCAGTGGCTCACACCTGAAATCTCAGCACTTGAGAGGCCGAGGCGGGCAGATCACTTGAGGTTGGGAGTTCAAGACCAGCCTGGCCAACATGGTGAAACCCTGTCTCTACTAAAAATACAAAAATTAGCTGGGCATGGTAGCACATACCCGTAGTCCCAGCTACTCGGGAGGCTGAGGCATGAGAATTCCTTGAACCTGGGAGACACAGGTTGCAGTGAGCTGAGATCATGCCACTGCACTCCAACCTGGACAACAGAGTGAGAGTCTATCTCAAAAAAAAAAAAAAAAAAAAAGGCCTTCATGGTACTTCCATCATTCTCCTGTAATTCTGCTGTAACAAAGTACCAGGAACTTAGTTGGTTAAGACAATGTAAATTTATTCTCTTAGCATTCTGGAAGTCAGAGGTCCAATATCATTTTACTAGGTTAAAGTCAAGATGTCAGCAGAGCTGGTACCTGCTGGAGGCTCTGAGGGGAAAATCTGCTTCCTTGCCCTTTTCAGCTTCTAGTGACCACCTGTATTGCTTGGCTTGTGGCCCCTTCCTCCATCTTCAAAGCACATCATTCCTATCTCTCCTTCCAGGATCACATCACCTTCTCTGATTTGACTCCTCCCGCATCCTCTTACAGGAACTGTTATGATAACAGTGGGTCCACCTAGATAATCCAGAGTAATCTCCCCATCTCAAGACCCTTACATAAATCACATCTGCAAAGTCCCCTTTGGCCATACAAGTAACATTCACGGGTTCCAGGGACTGGGACATGGACCTCTTTGGGATGCCATTATTCAGCCTACCACAGTACTTCAGAAAATTGGGTCGATGTCGTTCTACGACATTGTTCTCTACTTTCAATTTTTTTAAAAAAATAGCCTACATGTGCTAAACACTACTAGCACTGTTGTTATATCTTGGAAGTAACAGGGTATAATCTATGCTTTTGGGGAGTTTGTAATCAGGTTGGATAAGACCTATTCATGAGCAGATTAGAGAAGTATTAAATAGTAAATGGAGGTGGTGTATAATGCTATAGAGCATCCACTATGTGTTAGGCACTGTGTGAGATGCTCAGTGTGAAAGATGAATGACTTATGGTCCATAACCCTGAGTGGAATAGTAGTACAGAGTGAGAATTAAGTATGGGAGGAAAGTCTTTGTTTACAGAAAAAGACTGCAGATGTACACTCAGAATTAACTTATAGATTGGATTGGTGTGATGGAAAAAGCAGGCGATTGTCATAGGCCAGAAATCTGGGCTTTTCCAACAACCTGGCAAAAATTAGGTATATATCCTTGAAAAGATCATGTCTCTTCTCTGATTGCTCTGAATTTTAGCAGTTTCCTGGTTTTAATAGACTGTGAGTTCTCTGAATACCTTTCAGAATTTTAATAAAGAACTGTTGTCAGTACTGGAATTGATGAAAAACACAACCCAAGGAACTCAGAAGATAGAGAAAAGAATTCAAGATTGTTCGAAAATAAAGGAAGGCAACAAGAATATAGTTACTGGGATAGTAAAGAAGCAAATGGATTCATAAAGATCAAGCAGCTACAGAAAGCATTGCCTCTCCAACCATAATAGAACTTGCATTGCTGAAATGATCAACATATGTTCAGTTTGGTTTTGCTTGTCTTGCTTGTCTACCACCATAATCCACAATGTGAGGCTTACCTTTGAGAAACTTAGCACTCCTGATTGTTGAGATGTCTAAAGAACTTATTAAGTCAGTTGTTCCCTGGAGATAAGCATTAACCCCTGTGTAAAAGCTAGGACTTTCTGGCAATGGGCACAAAGTTTTCTAGCCTGAATATTCCAGAACATTCATGAAAAAAAAATTTAATTTATGTATTAATATTTTTGAATTGTTTAAAAAATTTCCCAATCAAGGGATCTGTGAGAAAATACATCTTCACCTAGTTTGAGGTGGAAAACCTTAGCTCAAAGTAGTCAATGTTTATTCTACAATTTAAGGCTTTTAACTTTCCAATAGCCCAACTTTAAAGTGTCTCTGAACCTTTTTATTCTCCCTGATGCGGGGTTAGGGGTGAATATCCGTGAATAGGAAAAGAGCCCCTAAGAACGAAAATGAAAATCCTTTCTCACGAATAGCCTGAGGTGAAAAAGTGTTTGCTGTTACTCCGGGGGGGTTGTGGCTGGCTCCTTCTAGTCTTGCATTCTGAGTTTTAAAAGCTGCTGTTGTGGGTTGGTAGCATTAATGTGCTTCAGGAGAAAAATAAACAGCTTTCCCCTGACCTGTTGTTATTTATGGAGAAGGTAGAGGGGCTTTCTTTTTAACCCCTAGAGTAAAAGGAGAAAAAAATTGGCTCATTTGAGGGAAATGATATACCTTGTAAATGGTGTTTTCAGGAAGTTTCTGATGTGGCCAACAGAAATTTTGTGTCAGCTTACAGATTTTATTTTTTCCACAGTTGTAGAAATGAGGAAAGTACAGATTTCACTGGAAATATAAATAAAAATTAAATTGAAATGGCTCACCTGGGGAACACAGTCTTTTCCACTAATCTCTTGGGAACAAGCTAGTCAGCATTTGGTAAGATACACACACAAAGCAGCACAGTGCCCAGTGTGAAGAGAGGTGGAATAAATACATGCACCGTTTGTTGGTTTCTTATAATGCTTGTTGCAAATCTAGAATTGACAATCCTCAAACACAAGGCCATTATGTGTTCTTGTACAGTTGAGGTCTGTTTAAATGCGCAGCCTTAGAGTACAATAAATTCCACCAGTTTCCCTAATGGATTTATTCTTCTTAAGTTCTTTATGTGAGAAACATTACACCATTTGAACCAATGACATGAAACTGTTGAAGAGAAGATTTATTCACTTAACAGGTTAATTCATGAAAGTGTGGTTCTAATTGTTGATTTTAGCAAGTGGAAATACAACATTTGAACAGCGCTACTCATTTCCTTTCTTAACAGCAGGCTAAAATAGATTGATATTTTTCAGCCCCACTTTCATTTCATGGGATTTACACCCTGTTACTAAAGCAATCAACAGCCTTTGATTGATGGTGATGCCAATTAATTCAGATGATCTTATCCCAGGAGTTCATGGAATTTATCATTGCTGCTCATAAAAATTACCTTTACACTCTAAACTTTTTTCCTTCTCTTCTTCTGTAGACTTTTCTCAGGACCAAGTACCTAACTAATGATTGATCACCTTTCTAACTTTGGATGATTGGTGAAATTGTCATTGTCCTACTTATATACACGAAAAATATATTCCATTTCAATACTTTAATGTGTATTCTACCTCACTGCTACTAGAACCACGAAATGTTTTAAAGTGGAACATCCTTAGTTATTTTTGTTACCTAGGTGGCAAAGTTCAGTCAACATCAACATATATGTATTGACATATAAGTGCAATGAAGCATTTTCCATGGTTAAACTAATTTTTTTGCCATTTTTAAAGCACTTTTGGATCTATTATGTCATTTAGTCCACACAACGACCTGAAAGTTGGAAAGGGCAAGTATAATTTTATCACTGGAAAAAGACAGGGGTTAAATGTCTTGCTAAAGGTTGCGCAACTAATTACTAGCAGAACCAGATCTTCAACATGAGCCTTCTGGCTTCTAATGAAGGGTCCTCCCACTCCACCAGGGTGTTCAAAGTCTATCCTGAGAAACCTCCTCTGAGTCTACCTAAAAGAAGCATGGCAGAAAAGGAAGACAGGAACACTGGACCCCATTCCAAATTCCCTCAGTTTTTATCTATTTCACACGTTGGGAGACTGGATAAATTTTTGTTTAAACAAGGAGATCCTTGGCCAAAAAAAAAAAAAGAGAGAGAGAAAAGAAAAAATGGAAAACCAGTGCACATTATACTGCCTCAAAACGCATAGGAAATCCTGGCACAGTGATAATGTCAATTCAGTCATTTTTTTTCCCTAGTACTAGTAACTGATTTAATCAGTTTAAGAGAAAAAGGCCAATGTAACAGAGAAAAATGTAATCATTGTTATCCTTAAGGCATTAAGAACCTGGTTGTCTGTTAACACCAAATTAGATCCTTTTTTAAACATATGTGCACCTTCTACAAATGTATCTATTAAGAATAGCAAAATGATGATTTGGGTGCACACAGAGAACTGGCCATAGGTGTGAGCAGTGTGGGATGAAAGCAGGGAGGATGTGATACACTTCAGCCTTCATCTCTTTAGGGTACCGGGTTGGCCATTCATCACCCACGCCAGCACTGGGCCTCTTTAGGACACTGTGTTCTAACACGGTTTTCTTTTCTTTCTCCAGAGAGATTTCCTGTGAGGCACATTAAGTTCAGTTTGACAAATAAGGTTTTAAGAGATAATACATGCACTGGGGCCTCTTAAGTCATGAAAGAAGAAGGATTTGAGTCTGGGGTTACTAGTGATCATCATGCCTCTTTCCCCTCACCCTCCCCGATACACAGAGAGGAAAGCCCTCTTCAGAAGGAGAGACAGGAGCCAAGCAGAGAAGGGTCTAGCCCAGGCAGCCTCTTCTCAGTTCCCATCACCAATGTTCTCAGAACAACCCTGGCTTCTGCAGACCTTCCCGTTATTCTATGACTCTTCCAATAACAATCCTCTTTTAGGCCAAGCTAGTCTGAGTTGGTTTACCATCACCTGTGCTAGAAAAGAAAAGCCCCTAATACTGCACTAGCTCAAAGTGGTAGAGACAGCAAAAACAAACAACTCCGAATTTGAGTCATGATGATTCCAGCCACTTAAAGTTGGGTTAACTATTTAATTTCTCAAAGCTCCAGTTTCTTCTTCTATTGAGTGGTAATATTAATAACACCACTATCACAGAGTTATTGCGATGGCTAAATAAAATTACATGGGTGAAAATCCAGCTGTTCTTTCCTGGTGCTACCTTCAATAGGCATATTTCTAAGGCCCCCAATTGAGTAGTAGTTCATTCATCCAACACTTATTTATTAGTCAAGTATCAACCACATGCCTAGCATATCTGGCATTGGAGTATGAAAGTAAGAAAAAAAAAAAGAAGAAGAATATAGTGTCTCTAACCTCAAGAAGTTTGTAGTTTCATCGGAGAAACATACAACCTATAGATTAACTGGCATCAGAACCATTTTTGGCGTAAATATGAGTTGATAGAACGTGAGGGAGCAGCCAAGGTGGAGTATGGCATATCAGAAAAGTTTCTTAGAGGGAGGAGAATTAGAGCTAAGTCTCAGTAGTAAAAAGAGTTATGCAATAGATTACCAGAGGAACACTTGTAAGATGAAACATCCTTCCTTGTCTGTCAAAACGTTTAGATCCTTGGTCTTTCCAAGTGAAAATTTTAATATCAAATGGCACTTCTGGCTTGTGATTTGAGTGACTGTACTCTCCAAGAAGTCACTATTTGACTATCCAGGTCAAATTTAATTCTTACCTAAACACCTGACAGTTTTGACTTTTCTGATCTAAAATTCTCTCCAATATTTTACTTTCTAAAAATGCCTTGAGTGGATTACTCTAAATGAGTAAAGGGTAGATAGAGAAGCACAAAATATTGTTTTCAGATTTTCTCTAACAGCCCATGCACTGTGAGGATGCCCATGGCATCCCTTCTGTCTAATTGGGTTCAGATACCATCATGTTTGAACTAATAAAGTGACATCAGCTGGTCATAAATCAAAATCTGTCTAAAGAAATAATAATATATGATTAACATGCAGAAACACTTGCTTAAGGAGCAGACGTTAAATGCATTTCTAAGAATTTGTAAAAATATCCTTGATTTGCCCCAAAATCCACACATTTGTTGGAGAAAAGAAATTAGAAAATATTAGTGGTTAAGAATATGGCTTCGATGTCAGGTGGACCTGATTAATTTCCCTAAGCCTCAGTTTTCTCATCTGTGAAATGGAGATAAGAATAGCTGTATCTCACAGAACTTAGTGAATACTAAATGAGGAGATGTAATAAGGATTCAGGGTAGTGCTTGGCACACACTGTGGTAGGCATTTCATAAATGACTCACTTATGATAACTGTTCCCCAGCCCTAGGTGGATGCTAGAATCACCTGGCAAGCTAAAAAAAAAAAAAATCAGACCCACCACAGAGATTCTGATTTCATTGGTCTGGAAAGAAGCCCAGGCACTGGTAATTTTTAAACACTCTTGAAGGGATGCCAGGGATGAGAACCACTGCCTTAGACTTTGGCATCATCAATACCTACAACTCCTCCATAATCTTTTATTTTTCCCCAAAGAAAAAAGCTATTCAATTTGATTATTTTAATTTTTTAATTACAAATAAAAATTGTATAGGTTTATAGTGTGCAATGTGATGTTTTTAAATACCTATACATTACAGAATGGCTAAATCAACCTAATTAACATATGCATTACCTCACATCCTTATCATTTGTGATGAGAACACTTAAAATCTCTCAGCACTTTTCAAGTATATAACAACTATATAACAAGTATATAGTTGTATTTAACTATAGTCACCATGTTATACAATACATCTGTTGAATTTATTCTTCTGTCTAACTGAAATTGTGTATCGTTTGACCAACATCTTCCCAGTCCTCCTCACCTCCCCACCACCTGCTCATGGCATGATCCAATTTTAAGCATCCCACTTCCCATGTTCTGCCTCCTAACTTTTCAGTTCACTCTCTTTCCAATCTCAATAAAAATCTTTTCAACTCCATGAGGACCCAGTGATTCTATCACCTCTACAATGACCCTCCCCCAACTTTTTATAGGTGTCCTTACTCAGCCTAAATTCCATGCTTCATCATTAAAATAATTCCCTTGATGTTTTCTCAGCTCTTTTGCCCCCTCCACTTCACCCACCTCATTTGGGGTGGTATCTGTTCTTCAAAGATAGCTCCCAATGAAACATACCTCCCAGTATTCATGCCCTTTTGTAGACCCCTCTCATATTGAATCTGGTTGACCTGTGACTCACTTTAACCAACAGAATGCAGTGGAAGTAACACTGTGCCCCGTCCAGGATTGACTTAAGAAGGCCTGGCAGCTTCTGTATTTGCACTTTAGTGAGCCGTAAGCTACCATGTAGAAATTCAGCTACCGTGCTGGCAGGACCATGTAGAGACACTACATGAAGAGGCCTTAATGGAGAAGAGATGCCCAGTTATCCCCAGTTCCTAGCTGAACCCAACCTTACAGCTGTCTCTGCAAAGACACTAGCTCAGTTAAGCCCAGATGGTTGCAGCTCTAGCTGATACCACATGAGGCAAAAGAACAGCTTGGTCAGTCCACATAATTGTGAGAAATAATGCATTGCTATTGCTTTAAGCCATTAACTTTTGAGGATCCTTGTAACACAGCAATGGGCAAATGTAATATAAATTGGTTCCTACAAATTCAGTGCTGAGATAACAAAAACCAAAAATCTGTGATATTGACTTTGGGACCAGATAGAAGCTGGAAAGGCCTCAGGAAGACTATTAGTGAAGATGGTAAGGGCAGTTAATAAATTGCTCTTGGAGGCTGGAAAACAGGGGGTACCTAAGTTATGTACTGACCAAAAAATTAGCAAAACTGTTACATCATCAGAAAAAGGCTCCCTAATGAAGGATGAGTTTGACTATGGAGATTTTCAGGCACTATGAGGCTTCTGTCTAATAGAGTGGATTATAATTTGATACACAGGAACCCACAAAGTTTTTAAAGGAATTATATCCACTTCTAGCCATCCAGAAAGACACGTGAATGAGCTATTGTGAACATTTCAGCCCAATCAAGTGCACCACATCACTGCAGCCCAGCCTCACACCTTGTGAAGCAGAAGACCAACAGGTCAAACCATAGACTTGGAAGAAAGAATAAACTGTAGTCATTTTTAAATGACTGCATTTGGAGATTTGTTATGTCGCAATAGATGATAACTGAAACACCTCAATTCTAATTGAATACAACTCTTCTGTGCAAGAGTGCAACTGGCATAGGTGCATTCCCAAAGCTGAATGAGGCTGGAGAAAACCATATGTTGACCGGTCCTTAAATCATGACCAAAACTTCAAGTAAACACTTAGTACTATAGAAAAATAATACCACATGTCCTGAGTTCATACAGTTATTCAACTATGCCATCTTTTTCTCAGGTTTTTTTTTTTTTTAACCTTACCTCTTCCAAACTGTCGATATCCTATTCTCCATCCTCACTCTTAGCCTATGACTTTTGCTCCTCCTTTCATGGTTAAAATAGAAGCAATTAAAAGATGGTTTTCACAAGCTCCCTTCACATCAATTCATCTGCCTATACTGGAGGCCATCAACTCTGCTTTTCTTTCCACTACCGTAGGTAAACTTTCCATGTTCTTATTTTGTGCCAACCCCTCCACTTTTGCATGAGATTTCCTCCTCTATCACTTCAGCCTCTCTCTTCTCTGCTTCAGCATTTTTCCCCTCTCTCCTTGGTCATTCCATTAGGGGAAAAAAAAAATCTTCCGTCTTAAAACCATCCTTCTCTTCATCCCACTTTCCCATCTAACCACTATCAATCACATTATCAGTACTCCCCTTTATAGCAAAATCTCTCAAAAAGGTTATCTGTCTCCAATTTCTTTTCTCCTATTCTTTTCTAAATTCACTCTGATAAGTATTTTACTCCTAACCATTTCACCAATGCTCTTCATACAATCACCAATGACTTCCCTGTTGATAAACCCAAAAGCCAATTCTCAGTCCCTATTTTATTTGAACTTTCAGCAACATTTGACATAGTTGCTCACGTCCTTTCATTTAAATCACTTCTTTACTTGATATCTAGGACACATGCCCTTTTGGATTATTTCCTTTATACCAGCCCCTGCTTGTAGTCTCCTGTACTGATTCATCCTCATTTTCACAACATCTAAAGGTCATCTCATGACCTGGTCCTTGGACCTCTCCTCTTTCATCCATTAGTACATACTTGTAGATATTATCCAGTCTCATAACTTTAAAAATAATCTATATGCTGCTGTTGACTTCAAATGTATATTTCTAGTTCTAATCTCTAAAGGGCAGATCATAACTGCTTATTCAATCATAGGTATATCAAATTTAACATGTCTAAAGTGAATGTTTTCCCTCTTACACCACAACCTATTTCTCTCATTTTTTTCTAGGCTAACTTTGTTCTGTACTGTTGCTCAGACCACAAACCTTGGAGTCATCCTAGACTCTTTTCTTTCCCTCATACTACACATCTAGTCAATCAGCAATTCCTGTTGACTCTATGTATTAAATGTGTTCAGAAGGTGGCCACTTGCCACTCCTCCACCATGGCTCCCTCTGTCCAAGCCATCATCATCTTTGCATAGATTGTTGCCACAGCTTCCTCACTGGTCTTCCTACTTCCCTACAGTTGTTTTCAATACAGCAATCATAGTAACCATTTGAAAATATGAGTCAGGCATGTCACTCCACTGCTCAAAATCTCCAATGGCTCCCATCTCACTCAAGTTAGAACCCTTACACTGCTGACAGGCACTAAAAAGTCTGCCCCCCTTCACCCCACCCTTCCTCTCTGACCTCACTCTCATTCCACTCCAGCCACTCTGGGTTTCTTGGACTCCTGGCAGGAACTAGGGCTTTTGTACCTGCTTCCTCCTGGAATGCTCTTTTCCTAAATATCTTTATGCCCTCTCCTTCAACTCTTTCAATACTCAAAAATGAACTTTCAGTAAAATTTTCCTAGAAAATGTTTTCTAAAGTTTCCCAAGAAGTCTCTAATGCCCATTCCTATAGCAATTGTACCATTTGTGTGTACATATAGGAAGCTCTTACTTCCTGTCTTTACTAATATGCAAATTCCATGAAAGTAGGGATTTGTCTCTTTTTATTCACAGTTGTTCATTGTCACACTGTTCATTGTCAAGAACAGTGCCTAGCACATAATAGGTACTCAGAAAATATATATATATTTTTTGGGGGGAATGAGGGAGAGAGGGACAGTCTCACTCCATCACCCAGGCTGGAGTGCAGAGGTGCGATCTTGGCTCACTGCAACTTCTGCCTCATGGGTTCAACTGATTCTCCTGCCTCAGCCTCTGAAGTAGCTGTGACTACAAGCACGTACCACCACACCCGGCTAATTTTTTGTATTTTTAGTAGAGGTGGGGTTTCACTATTTTGGCCAGGCTGATCTCAAACTTCTGACTTCAGGTGATCCACCTGCCCCGGCCCCCCCAAAATGCTGAGATTAGAGGTTTGAATCAACACGCCTGGCCTCAGAATATATGTCTTAATTGAATGGACGTAGCCTTAATAAAAATACAAATTCTAGAGCTACCAATACACACAACAACACAGATAAACCTCAAAAACAATGCCAGGCACAGTGGCTCACACCTGTAATCCTAGCACCATGGGAGGCTGAGACAGGAAGATCACTTGATCCCAGGAGTTCAAGACCAGGCTGGGCAACACAGTGAAACCCCACCTCTACAAAAAATACAAAAACTAGACAGGCATGGTGGCACATCCCAGCTACTCAGGAGGCTGAGGTGGGAGGATCGCTTGAGCCCAGGAAGTAGGGGCTGCTGAGCCAGGATAATGCCACTGTACTCCAGCCCAAATGACAGAGTGAGACCCTGTCTCAAAAAAAAAAAAAACCAAAAAAAAAAAAAAAAGTTGCACTAAAGAAACCAGACACAAACGAGTACATACTGTGCGAATCCATTTACTTAAAACCATTAAAAAAAAAAAAAAGCGAATTTATAAATACAGAAAGCAAATCAGTGATTGCCAGAAGCTAGGGGTGGGTGAGGAAATTGACTGAGAAGGGACACAAAAGAACTTCTGGAGGTGGAGAAAATATTATTTACGATGATTGTGCTTTATTGTATATAAGTTATACCTTAGTAATTTTTATTCTATATATCTGTATTTATAAAAATACAAATTCTATAGTTAGGACCATATGTCACCAGGTTATATGAACAAGTGCCAGAAACAGAGTTAATTTATGTGTTTGGAGTAAAAAGACTCACAGCGATTTTGAAAGAAAACAAGATAAATCTCACAAATCATAACCTACAATAAACACAATATGTAGAGACTGAAACATAAATGACACTTCTCTCACCACAGTGCGTTGTGTCTTTAGGAGATGTTAGCCAAATGTGTCATGCCTTGGGTTTAGTTCTTCAAATTTTTTTTTCTTTCAGCAAGATTCATTCATTTCTAACTCTTACTAAATAGAACATGTAACTCAACTTCAATCAAAATAAAGCCAAGATGGGAAGAAGACAGAGCACAATGCTCCCTATCTCACTCTGGGACCTATCAGGAAACCCAAAATGGGAATTTAATATAGGTAACCAGTATGAGCCAACACTAGTGGAACAGTAAACTTAACTGTTTCAGAGTACCTGAGAAAAGGATACTTTTAAAATCCAAGACCTTCTGAGAACCATGCTCAACAAGTATATTTCCCATGCATTTTAAAAGTTGGGTAGATCCATAACACATTTATTTGTATACATTATATAAAAATAAAATTTTAAAAATTTATAAGAACTCAGTAAAGAAAATAGCAAAACATTTCCATGAGACTTTTAAAAAGACTAATTGTTGGAGACATTATGACCTCTCCTAAATGGACCTATTCTCCCTAAGTTAATCTATAAAAGAAAGAAGTGTTGATAGCAAAAGGTTGAATTAATCATCAGAGAATTATGCTTAGCGGAAAAAACAATCAAAAATGTTATATACTATGTGATTCATTTCTATAATATTCTTGAAATGGCTAAATTATAGAAATGTAGAACAGATTAGTGGTTACAAATGGTTAAGAAGGTGGGTGGGGGCAGGAGGGAATTGGGCATGACTATAAAGAGCAGCAAACAAGAGGAATCCTTGTGGGGCAGAGATGTTCTGTATCTTAACTGCACCAGGGTCAACATCCTGGTTCACATTGTTCTATAGTTTTGCAAGATGTTACCACTGGGGGAAACTAGGTAAGGGGTACACAGGATCTCGCTGTGTAATTTGTTACAACTGTATGTGAATCTACAGTTCTACAGTTATCTCTAAATTAAAACTTTAATTTTGAAAAAGTGAATCAATTACTTAACCACTGGGGGAAAAAATCAAATCATACCCCTATTTCAAACTTGACATCAAAACTAATTCCAAGAGTTTGATGAGCTGAATATAAAAACAGCTCATATCTACCACGTGTTGGGCAATTTCTACGCGCCAAGTATATTCATAGAATGGTAGAGCTCCCCAAACCCCTTGCAGGAATTGCAATAAGGGTGTGGCTCATTTGCTCGGGTCACCATGCACTCAAACACCTTATGGGAGGGGGAGCATGCAGACAGGCAGGTGTGGGAGTCAGGGCAAGTGCTTTTGGGCTCTGGCCTCATGGTAGCATCTAAGGGTGTGTTACAACTAATATTATTTTAGCAGTTGCCATCCACGGATGGCTGAGTGTTAAACCAGCTCAGTGGAGGGTCAGGGTGACAGCCTTTTACACCCTGCCCTCTTGGTACTCGAGTCTTTATCCAGCGTCCACAAAGAATCAGGTCACATGGACTTGAAGAATGGTGAATGTGGGGATTTTACTGAGTGATGGGGTGGCTCTCAGAGGGATGGATGGCGACATGGAAAGGGGATGGAGTAGGAAGATAATCTTCCCCTGGAGTTTGGCTGTCTTGTGACCAGTCTCCTCTCTGTTCCCAGCCGAACTCCTCTCGAGATGTTCAGACACTCAGACACTCCTTCTGTTCTTTCCATCTCTGCTGTGCCACTCTGCCACTCTTCTGCTCCTTTGTTCTTCTGCTCGTGGAGCCTCGGGTTTGGGGTTTGTATGGGTACTGGATGGGGGGGTGTGGCAGGCCAAAAGGCAACGTTTGGACACAAAAACAGGAATGCCTATTCCCATTTAGGGCGACAGGTTTCCAGGCTTGAGGGTGGGGCCTTTGCCAAGGAACCACCCTCTTCTACCCAGTATTTTCCTGCCTGCTGTCCGTGTCATTCATATATATTCTCATGTTATTCTTCCAACAAATTTGTGATAGAGGTATTATTATCCACATTTTAACAAAGAGGAATATTAGTTCGTTTCCCAAATTTGCACATTAAAAAAGAAAAATCTACACATAGAAGAGAAATAATACACAGCAATGTGTTAACCTTGATTTGGATGAATAAGAATCTAAGTGTTTTGAGATTTTTCTTCTGTAATTATTTATATGCACTGGGTTTTTCTATAATCACATGCTTTCTTTTTTAAAAAAAATTTTAAGATTGTGCAAAAATAAAGGAAGGAATTTTTATCGGACACAGGAACAAGTCAGAAGGAAGTATGGCTCAAACAGCACAACACACAAACCCAGGTTAATATAAACTATGTTCTAATAATTGCATCTAATTACAAGGGAGATCTAAGCACTAATAATGTTTAAAGAGGATGTTTTTAAAATAACAATTAGCAATTACAAAGGAGAAATTTGGCAACATTTGAGAAATGACTGAATGGAATAAATATAACATTTCTTGAAAGGTTATTTTATAATTACTAATTGCTTTTGTTCCAATTTCTACCTACTTTAAAAAAAAAAAAAAAAAAAAAAACAGGTGGGCAGTCCTGAAGCCACAGGACTGCTGTAGTTGTCTAGGCAAAGAGTAACCAGAACCTGAATTGGTGGATAGGAAGGAAGGGGCAGAGATCAGAAAAGTTAAGAAGGAAGTGAATAAGACTGATGATTCATTAGCAATGAAGAACAATGGGCAGGGAAAAGTCGGAGTGTGATGTAAGAGACAAAAACAACATTGGCTAGTCTTGGTTTTGCCACAGTCCAGTTGTAGATCCTCAGGACAGATATTTAATGCTCTCTTAGCTTTGTTTTCCTCATCCCTACAATGAATGTGTTGCTCTATAACTTCTCAGGTCCCTCCAAGATCTAACGTTTTGAGGCTGAGTGACCAGAATGATGATAGTAACGTGAACAGAAGTCCCACAGAGGAACCTGATCCCAATTTCTGGGATTTAGATGATTCTGTTCAAGCTGTTTAACCTGGAACCCTTCTGTGTATCCATTTCCATTATAAAATGGTAATAATAATAATAATACTGCCTACCTCGTAGAGTTGTCCTACATAAACCTATAGGGGAGTGCCTGGCATATCATTAAGTCTCAACAGAGGTGAGCAACTAACAAAAATGCCATGCCTCCTTAAAACTGATCACAACTATGCCTCATGGTCTCATCAGAGAGACTCTCTAGACAACAAAACTTTTGTCATGAAATCCAACTTTTATGACGTCCCCTCATATATATTATTGGAGCAGATGTTGGATGTTTACAGGAATGTGACATGTAGGATTTTGAGTAGCTGAGTCACCAGACTTTCAGAGTTGAAGCCTTCAGACACTATGTCCTAAAGCGAGTGCTCGTTGTCACGTCCACTCTTCCTAGCCCTGCACCATCACGTCCTAATATTTGTCATAGGTATTACCCCAAAGCAACAGAACATGAAGATCTGAGTCATTTTGAAAAAAATAAGTGTTGATCCAGCTGCCGTAACTGTCAGAAACAAACCACCCTGAGCACAACGGATGCCAGTGCACCAGATTGTGAGGGTGTGTGGCTGACCTCCCAGTCCTTGGCTCTGTTGCCGTCACTTAAAGGATTTGCAACAAGAACACGGCGATATGGCACATTTACACACGTATGTGGCTTCCCTCCCTGCCCAAGCCTGCTCTCACCTGAATCTCATAATAGGGCTGGCAGTTCAAATAACGTCTGCCAACCCCCCAAAAAAGAAAGATAGTAATTATTTACCTGGGTCTCCAGGAGGAAAACTAAGCACAAGAGTGTCAAACTTCAGGGGAGAGGATACCAGTGAGGAAACATTATTAGAACATATGCCTTAATATTAAAATTATAGGAAACATCTACAGAAAAGATGCAGAGAAGTTTTTGCTATTATCGTTTAAGATTCCATTGAGTGCATCTGGCAAAACTTGTGATTTCAGAGCCAACTTTCAATTTCAACTACATACAGCTGAATGAATCAGGCACTCTCTAGATCACCATCTAGAACAATGCTAAAGGTACTTTCCAGTGTAAAGTCAGGGTAATTCTTTTCTATCCAGTTCCCTCAACTTCACCTTAATGGCCACCAAAATTGTTGGTATGGAAATTCCTATAATGTAAGGGGAAAATGGCGGTTAAATGATTATTCCTTTGTTTCTCTCTATCGTGGCAAAAAATATTTTTGTTTTATCTCTGTATTAAAATTTTTTTCGTCACTGTCAACATTATATACTGACTAGACAGAATGTTTATATCAAACCTTAGAGTGTCTGGTTTACAAGGTTCATAAATGAAGAAAGTGACTCTGTTTGTTTTTTCCTGATCACCTAGAACACAAAACACTCCTATCAGCCTCAGGAGCTAAAACCCAACTATCATGAGCTTGCTCCCTTAACACCTTGAACATTTGCTCTTGTAACACATTGCAATTTTTCATCATCTATCCTTTTGTCTACAGGCATTAGTAGAGATGATCTGTAGTTTTGCTTTTTTCCTTTTTTTTTTTTCTGCTGACAAGCAAAGCTGTGGAGAGGAGGGTGGGTGGGTGTTGAAGAAGCTGCTGAAGAAGCACTAGCAGTTTGTTCTTAAACTCAAAAATTTCAGTGGTGCCTACAGCCCTTCCAGCAATTTTTTAAGTGCCTATTTCCCTGAGTTAAATCCTTTTCTTCTTCAAATACCTGGAGGTATTTCTATTTCCAGTTCTAAACGTAGACTGATAGTTAATATCATTGGTCTAGGACAATGACCCTTAGGGATGGTCCCGACACACCATTTACAAAGTGAATTGCTTTTTCTGAGGTATAAAAATACACATTGAAATTGGTTTTCTGGCTACCTTACTTTTACTAAGCTGAGTTCTTTTTATCATGTTTTTGTTATTCCTGCTCTCCTAATTATTGAAAAATCAATGAATAAACATGAACAGCACAGCCAGGAATTCTTGGCTCATGAAAAGGGATTTTTCTTAATGCTCATTTTATCATCTACTAAATAATTGAAAGGATGATGGTATTCATGAATCTTGGTGGGATTGTGGAAGCATTTGAATGAGAGCTGTAAAGCTAATGATAAAATGTTTACTGATGTTATATAATTTGCCTAGACTTTATAGAACACCACACGTTGTCACTTTTCTATTTTCATGACGGTTTCAAAAACGGGAAGATTGAAACTCAGAAAATTTTAGTCAAGGAAAATAGCAAAGAGCTAAACAAGAACTCAAACCTCAGATATTTGGTTCCAAACACCATGTCCTACTTTCTACCCCATACTACTCCTCTTTACATTAGAGATGAGTACATTAGAGATCAGACCTAAAAGTTTTAGGCAGTATAGTGTATACACACACACACACACACACACACACACGTGTATGTATGTTTGCATATGTATCAAGAGGCACAAAACTCTTTTTTATCATTATTTTTCTTGATTTAAGAGGCACAAAACTCAACCTCTATTATTCAGGGTCATTAGATTTTAGCCATGTTTCTTATTAGAGTAAGTATTTTATAATATCAGGATATATTTTATCTTGATTCTAAATATATATATATACACACACACACACATTTTATATACACACACATTTATATGTGTGTATATATGTATATATTTGTGTGTGTGTGTGTATGTGTGTTCCTTAACCTCTGTGGTTTTGTTAAATACTGACCTTCATTTTTGGATTGCAAGGGGAGTAGGTCGTATTAAGGCTGAATGTTCCAATTCTGATTTTAAATTATCCATTTGTAAATTAAGCCACTTTAAGCCTGATGCTCATCCTTGTAGTTCTCTTTACAGTTCTCTCCCCTCTTTAAGTAATCAGTTTCTTCTCTTTCTCTTTTTTGTCAAAAGCCTTCCTGAGATAATGAAGGTCAATTCTTTCTCTATGAGGGATATCTCAAATCTCTCCAAGGGCTTTCTCAAATCTCTCCAAGGGCTTCATTTCCTATGCAGAGTGTGCCATCCTTAATTACTCGAAGAATCTTTTGACAGAGCCTTTCGTAACAATTTTGTACTTTCCTGCTTTAAAGAATTTGCCGGCTTAGTAAAGGCATAGATAGAACCAGAGCCATTGCAAGAAGAGCCAAAGGTGGAAGGCTAGTGAGACAGATCCTTGACCTCAGTGCTCCCTAAATTGGAGAGAAAGTGGATGAACAACAACAAAATATTAATTCTCTTGTTCATTTATTTCTCTTTTGCTAGTTGAGAATTAGCTGAAATACAAAATCTTCACTATGTTACGGAAGACCAGTTATGGGGATTGTGTTCTATTGTTTCAGCTTGTTACATGTGATTTTCAAACACTGCATTAACTTACCCACTGCAGTGTTATACTGTGATTTTTTTTTCTATAATTTACAAGATAACTCAAGCAAAAGCACATTAAAGAGGGACCAGTACCAAGAAGGTACTCAGTAAAATCAGCAAATGTTTGCCTCTCCCAGCCTCCACAGGTGCTTTATTGTGCACAGGTACAGGCTTTTGCCTGAATCACTTCATTTTCCCTTGTTGGTTCTGGTTCATAGTTCAAGCCTGTCATAATCTTTTTGGCCCAGGTTCCATCATCCAATGTATTTGCTATGCCTCCAAGCTTTGCATGCCAATTGGCTTTTTGAAAGCAATTTCTTTTATTTTTATGTGTCCAAATCTGGGTGAGAGAGGGGAAGGTATAGAGGAGAAAACCCTATACTGGGAGATAAAAACTTCTCTCCCTGTATAACACAGAGTACTTAAAAACATTCTAAAGTGTTATTTAATGATTTTTTTTTTTTTTAGACGGAGTCTCGCTCTGTCACCCAGGCTGGAGTGCAGTGGTGGATCTTGGCTCACTGCAAGCTCCGCCTCCCCGGTTCACGCCATTCTCCTGCCTCAGCCTCCCGAGCAGCTGGGACCACAGGCGCCTGCCACCATGCCCAGCTAATTTTTTGTATTTTTCAGTAGAGATGGGGTTTCACCAGATTAGCCAGGATGGTCTCCATCTCCTGACCTCATGATCCACCCGCCTCAGACTCCCAAAGTGCTGAGATTACAGGCGTGAGCCACCGCGCCCGGCCAAGATTATGACAGGCTTGAACTATGAACCAGAACCAGCAAGAGAAAATGAAGTGATTCAGGCAAAAGCCTGTACCTGTGCACAACAAAGCACCTGTGGAGGCTGGGAGAGGCAAACATTTGCTGATTTTACTGAGTACCTTCTTGGTACTGGTCCCTCTTTAATGTGCTTTTGCTTGCGTTATCTTGTAAATTATAGTTTTTAAAAAATCACAGTATAGGCCGGGCGCGGTGGCTCAAGCCTGTAATCCCAGCACTTTGGGAGGCCGAGACGGGCGGATCACGAGGTCAGGAGTTCGAGACCATCCTGGCTAACACGGTGAAACCCCGTCTCTACTAAAAAATACAAAAAACTAGCCGGGCGAGGTGGCGGGCGCCTGTAGTCCCGGCTACTCGGGAGGCTGAGGCAGGAGAATGGCGTAAAAACCCGGGAGGCAGAGCTTGCAGTGAGCTGAGATCCGGCCACTGCACTCCAGCCTGGGCGACACAGTGAGACTCCGTCTCAAAAAAAAAAAAAAAAAAAAAAAAATCACAGTATAATACTGCAGTGGGTAAGTTAATGCAGTGTTAATGAGAACAGAGGCTAAGTGGGAGTTAACTGAATCATATTTGAGTTCATGTTATGAGTGGGTGTATTATTTCCTGGTTTTATTGGAATAAGTGCAAGAAAATGCAGGACTTTGGGCTTTCAGTAATCCCTATACTGCTGATGTGCAGTATATGTAGAACTACAGCACTAGAGCTAATAAGATGGTAACCACACCGCCTTCTGCTGCTGAGACCACATAGGGAATCCTGCTTCCACCCCTAAAGATTATTCTCTAAGTGAGAGAGGGCAAGTAGGACCATGTTCGGAAGAAACCAGAGAAGCATCTCATTTTAGGTGGGCCACAAATTCTAAAGTCACCACACTAAAATTATGTATAGTCAACTTTGTCTTTGAACTTTTTTTTTTTTTTTTCGAGACAGTGTCTTGCTCTGTTGCCCAGGCTGGAGTGCACTGGCACGACCTCGGCTCACTGCAACCTCCATCTTCCAGGTTCAAGCAATTCTCGTGCCTCAGCCTCCCTAGCAGCTGGAACTACAGATACACACCACCACACCTGACTAATTTTTTGTATGTTTAATAGAGACAGGTGATCTACCCGCCTCAGTCTCCCAAAGTTCTAGGATTACAGGTGTGAGCCACCAAGCCGGCCTCTTTGAACATTTCTTAAATCAATTTTATATTTCCAGGACCTGGGTCATAAGGTCAAAAGGCATAAATTGACTCCTTTTGTTTTCCTGTGCATGTTTTCTGTGAGTTCCCTTTGCTTTCCCTGGTTCACCCTTTCTCTAGTTCATGAATCCAGTGGGAATGGTGACTGTGAAAGGGATCAGAAAAATGCCACTTCAAACTATGCCACTTTTGCATATTTACTATTTGAGATGAAGACAATTGAGAAACAGCAGCTGCAAGAAAGGATCTTTGCCCTTCCCCTTTCTGCTTAAAAGCAAGGCATATTTCCCATGAGAAAGTTGCCCTTCTGATACCAAGAAGAGAATACTCTTATCAGAGACAGGATTTGGGGAGGAGATGGTGCAGAGATGAGTTTGCACAAGCAAACCTTGCCGAAATAACTCTTATCTTCCATTAGTTTCTCTCATGTATTTTCTAGTCACTATCCCACAAATTACTGCCCCTAGGGCCTTTTTGGACCCCCATCCTTTGTCCTGTCATTTCTCCACAAGTTTTTTGCCCTTTGTTAAAATGGTATATAAGCCCCTGAGTCTAACTGCTTCTTTGGGGTTTTCACTTCTTTCCTATGAAGCCCCTCATGCCACATAAAAATATCGACATCAGATAAAATTTGTATGATTTTCTCTGCCAATATGTCTTTTGTCAGCTTGATTCACAGGCCCAGCTACAGAATCTAGGAGATTAGAGAAAAGGTTTTTCCTCTCCTACAAGTGTAAATGGGAGGAAAGGAATAGAGGATTCTTCCCTCACTGTTGCTGTTGTTGTTTGGTGCAACACAAATATTACTGAATTTCTATGAGTTAAATGAGGTTTTGTTGCAACTTAAAGGTAGGTTCAAAACCACATTATAGAACTGAAGAAATTAGAGATATTAAGCCATAGAATCATATATTCACAGAAGACCCCAGAACTATCTTAAAATATTGAAAGGACTATCCATTGAAAGAGGAATTAGAACAGAGATGGCCATTTCAACAACTAGTCATGGCTGTCTGGAGCTCTGAATTAAAAAGAATGTGAAGCAGCATCCAAGCTCAGTGGGAAAAAATTCTGCTCGACAATGATGTCTGTCAAAGCTTGAAAGAAAGCCAGCACCCATGTGTTGAGAACAGAATGGCTATAGCTGACAAATACTAAGCATTTGAAAGAGTTTATGTGGGGTTTGGAATGCCATTTTCTGTCATGCACACTAAGTCAAGAAGGTTTAAAAGGGAGAGAGAAAGAGAGAGAGAGGGAGAATAATAGAATGATTCTTCAGAAATGAGAGCACTTACAATTATAAAGAGCATTCTCTTTCATTCCTGGTACGTTTCCACTTCCTTTTGCATTTTCTCATAAAGAAATCCATGTATCCTTACGGTAAATTTTCTTGTTTAGCTTTAGCTAGTCATCTAGATTTCTGGTTTTTGCAGCCAAACAACCCCTAAGAGATCTATGTCTTAGTGGGGGCATATTTCAATCCCATTTAATTCAATTCAACTGATGTTTATTGAATACCTATTGTGTCTCTTATACCCAATAATTGGGGTTGAGTCTTGAATCTGGTCTATGACTGGAATCTATGAAATATCCAAAGAGAATAATAGGCATAGGTTATGATGAGCTATAAAGAAAGAAATGAAACAGAACATAACGTAGAGTTCTTAGCTCTCCCCACCCAGGTTTATGTTCTGAGTTTTCTTTAACATTCTGACCAATCGAGTGTGAGTGGGCTGAGACGTGGGTGGCAGAGCTGAGACACGGCCCCTCTAACTGTCTCATGTACAAACTTGAGGGGTAAGAGGAAGTTTGACACAGGAAATAACAGCCAGCAGCCGGGCTCTCTGACAAACACTATCCACTGAAGCCTTTTAATTAAGCAAGATCTTTTTTTAAAAAATCTGCTCAGAAAATACTGCCTTAATCTCTGAAGATAATAAACCTCATTTAAAGTCCTGAGTTGACTCACTGTCCATAATGACTGAGATAGAAGCAGAGCTTTTATCCTGCAAAAGCCATTACCAGGACACAGCCAATTAAGAAATTAACCAAAATCTCCATCCCCAGTTAGAGTGCTTACCTCTAGGAAAAGCCTGAGGGGAATTATAAACACACAGTTTCTATGTGTGTTCTAACGCCAAGGTCCAAAGCAAAGGAAACCCAAACCAAATAAAAAATTGAGAGGGAAACTGTTTTAATTGATCATGGGCAGCCAGACTTCCTCTTCTGCATTATCTGTGTTTAAGTAATCCAATTAGTTTGACCTCATATGAGCAAGAGAACCCAAGTGCACATCTTTTGAAGTGGTTGTTTGGGGGTATCCTGAAATTTCTTAATATCAATCCCAAGAACATCTAAATGATATTTGCCCCTGCAGTCCTACCAGCATAGAGGAAATATCAATACCAGAGGCAGGGTGGAGGAGGAGGATATTTACTTTTTGCTATTCATTATCATGTATACACACACAAACACACACACACACACACACATACTTTTACCCACATTGTGGAACTACTAAAAACCATGTGTGGCTCAGATTAATCATCCTATGTTGCAAATAATATCAAAATGACTCTGAGTAGCAGAGAGTCAAGCATGGGTGTCATGTATGAGCTGATGCTGCTGGTAAAGCCTTGCTTTTCCATACATAGAATATATCACAAGAATATAGCCTGCAGGTGCCAAAGTAATGGATGACTCTTACTCCAGCAGAGGGTCTTGGCCATTTACACTGAAGGAACGTGCTAGTGGCAATGCTGCCCTCTTTTGGAACAGGGTACAGAGATGGGTCCAGTTACCAGCTACTTTTATGAAAAGCAGTAATAACAAAAGACAATGCAGTGATTTATCCTCACCAATGACTCCTGTTATCTTTTCAAGACAGTAGTGGTCCAGAGTCTCTAGTGGTTTTCTTTAAGAGTTGGAATAGAGAGTGACTAAAAGTATACATGAGTAACCCTCAAGAATAACTCATCTGAAAGGCTGGTACCATACACACCTGGCTCTCTTTTTGCTCTTCGGATCTTATAGTTTAGCATGCAGCCATTGATTATATACTTACTGCCAGGACTTGGCGAAAGAGTGCAAATAGAGGGCCGTATCCTAAATGTCTAAATAGTTAAAGGCTATAAAGCAAGCTAACAAACTACTAAAGAAAACAGATTCTATCCTTCTGCCTTGACAAATTTACCTAAGTGACCTGGGGGGCCCGGGTTAAATTTAGAATTTTTGGATTCCTTGGAATTTTGTACCAGAACGTTCTACCTGTACTCTACTACCTCTCTTCTTCCATTTCTGATACTGTGCCACACAGAGACGGGTCCTCCATTCATGCATGTGGACACTGTGACCCCCATGTTCACACTCTATCTAGTGCTTCCCTCCCCAGATAGCCACTCCTCAGTCTTCCCTTGGGCTGAGAGGTCTGCACACTTCTGTTGCTATCCACCTTTGGAGGAACAGCCAAGAGAAGACCTTGCGCAAGCCCTGAAACCAGGTTTAGGGCCATTTGGACATAGAATTCCAGAGTTCCGAGGACCTGGAATAGGCTCTCTGGGAAGGAAGAGAGCAAAGTTTGTGTTATCAAGCAAGTTACTAGTTGGACAACTGGAGCTTAATCCCACTGGGGAGCTCTAAAAGGCTATGGAGACCTAACCACAGAGTTACCCCAACCAAGGGCCAAGGGAACTGGGGTATCTCTACAGGACTCCTCCAGTCATTGGCTGAGGGTGATTTCCAGAAGGAGTTAATTCCTTGCCTCTTCTGGCCTGCTCTATGCATGGACTCTGATGAGAGTGGGCTCTGATGACCAAAAGAAGACTTCTAAGTGGAGTCACAGGTGTTGTCAGTTGGAAATCTGGCTGAGTGCAAGAAAACAGTCAGTACTAAGGGAATATGGACCAGCATCGGCATCATCTGTCTCTTGCATACTGAGATCCACTCATGCTCCACATTAAATTGACCCTACACTGCCATAAATTCTTCATGGTGGTGTTAGAAATAATAATAATAACGAGGATTCGTGAGTTACTGAGACCAGCTACAGTCTCCAATGTTGCAATTGGCCCCAAGGCTGTAACTGACATTCTTTGTTTCTTCCTCCATCACCCAGATTCACTCTCACATTCAGCCATACTGCAGCTGGTCTAGGATGCCTGCCTGGTAGAGTAACCTGGACCATCAGGAAGGAGTCCAAGCCTTTGGTTACCAATTCTTGTTGCCGCAATCACTCATTTATGGTTATCAGCAGGTATGGGAAGCACCACGAAGTATTCGCAGGGAATTTCTGAATTTCAGATATTTTCCTCCCTGCCCTCGTTTTGCAGCAGCAACTCTATCTCCTAATAATAATCAAAGTTAATTGCATCTTCCAGTATAAATGCTTTTTCCTTTGCCTACCTATCTACTGGCCAGAGGAGCCCAAAATGACCAGTCAGGTGCAGATATAGTGGAAACTGATATGTCCTCTGTATTAAGAACCTCAAGAACCAGAACCTCTAAGTGAAGTAAAGGCAGAAGTTGCTGGGACAGGAAACATAAGTGAGTTACGAAGAGTGATGGTGAGTAAAGCAGCTTCTACTTCCCTCACCCTTGACCTTGGATCCCAGATTCATGTATTCCACACATCAGCAACAGCACCATACATGGCTGATGACTGAAAGTATATAACACCTCTTGTCCCCACCCTCATCTGACCACCCCAAGAGACAAAAGCACAGAAGTAACACAAGGTGATCTTCAGCTTTATTAAAAGGATCCTTAGTTGCCAATAACAAAAACATCTCCAATTCAAGCAAGAACAAAAAATCATTAAAGAACATTAGGTGGGAATCTTTGGTAGGGCAAGAAAGTTAGGTTCAGAAATGGCACGGCCAGAGAAGATACCCAATCCACACTATGGGACTCTCTGACCAGACACAAATGCTAGGCCTTATGTAGCTGACACAGAACCAGCACCACTGCTGTCCCCATATCAAATGCCTCAGCTGCCACTCCCATCAGAAAATGGATTCTGCAAGGCTCTTCATGCTGCTTATCTGGATTGAAATCTTGTACAATATTTCAGATCAGCAGAGCCTGGGGCACACGCTTAGGTCCTTCCTGCAAAAGATGCTGGGAAAACAAGCTATTGCCTTTATTCATGGGAACCAGGAGTCACAAAATGGGACATTCTCCACACTGAGGAATGTTGCTGAAAAGATTCCCGTCAGCCACAAACATACAAAGCCCATTATATCACTCAGAGGGTTTATTTCCCAGACCTAAAATCCAGTCAATTAAAAACCTAGTTTGGCAAAAGACTGCCAGCCCTCTCCAAGGAACAATTCTCACCTTCTTCTTCTTCTTAGAAGTGTAACTCCCTCCAAGTTGAACTGGGTACATGGCCACCAGCTAGAGACTACATTTCCTAGCCTCCTCTGCAGGTATTATATGACTACATTCTCACCAATGGCATGTAAGAAAAAATGTATTGTAGCTCCTGGGTCTTTTTCTTAAAGATGAAAGTTTCTTAGCCTATACTTCCACTTTTCTTCTTCCTGCTGGCTTAGAAATGGCAACAATTGGACCAGCTGCCTTGGGCCTTGATAGGGATGCATACGTTGACCACAGCAGAACCAACCCACAAGCCTGGTTCCTGGATGAACTCACAGACCAGTGGTGCCTTTCCAGCCCAATTAGAGTACCTTTGGGCTTTTACATGAAATAGAAGTAACTTTTCTATTACTCAAGTTGATTTATTTTTACAGTAGCTTAGCCTTCACACTCAATAATGTGCTTCATCATTCAAGAGACGGCAGGAATGTTTTTGTGGCTTTTGAGAATCCTGAAGTGCTGGAGGTAGGCTCAGAGGCCACTGGTATTCTGGTTGCCTTCTCAAATAATGCATAACCAATAGGAACCCTGTGGTAGACCTCGGTGACATTATAAATCTCTAGGGCTGGCAGGGCGCAGTGGCTCACGCCTGTTATCCCAGCACTTTGGGAGGCCAAAGGGGGCAGATCACCTGAGGTCAGGAGTTTGAGACCAGCCTGGCCAACGTGATGAAACCCCATCGCTACTAAAAATACAAAAATTAGCTGGGGGTAGTAGTGCACATCTGTAATCCCAGCTACTTGGGAGGCTGAGGTACGAGAATCGCTTGAACCCAGGAGGCAGAGGTTGCAGTGAGCCCAGATCGGTCATTGCACTCCAGCCTGAGTAACAGAGCGAGACTCTGTCTAAAAAAAAAAAAAGAAAAAATCTCCAGGTCAATGCAATGGAATATTGTAGGCATTTAATAAACGCTAGTGAGCACCCTTCTTTCTCAGGAACCACAGCAGCTGAATGTCCTGAAGGAATATTATTGGGCTTTGGGATGTTTCAAAAACTCTCACAGAGAAGATGGTCAAATTGTCATCAGAGCTAGGTGCCAGCTTAAATTTACTGAGATAAGAACTGAGCAAAAAGGAAGGAACTTGATTTGAGTCTGAGCCTATGTATTCTCAAAACATGTAACTTGTTTAGGTGGAATGCTTGAAAAGATGGGGTGCCTGGTTTCCATTTGAAACCTTTTAAAAAAGAGGCCTTGTATAATACTTAAATGGATGCTAACCAAGAAAACTGCTGGGTTTTTCATCCATGGGGACTGGGGAGAAGGAGAACATCTTGCTTAGATAAAAAAGACTAGTGGCAAAAGGAGGTTCTTCAGCATCACAGGGAGCATATGATGCTGAATGAATGGGGACGTGAGGAGGATCATGGTTTAGGAGAATAAAGGAACTATCAAAGGACAGAAGATGAGACTTCTATCTGTGAATCTGTCCAAGACCTCCATTAGGTTGAACATCCGTTCATCCATTTATTCATTAGTTTGCAATGTTTTTTTTTTTTTTTTTTTTTTTTTGAGACGGAGTCTCGCTCTGCCGCCCAGGCTGGAGTGCAGTGGCCGGATCTCAGCTCACTGCAAGCTCCGCCTCCCGGGTTCACGCCATTCTCCTGCCTCAGCCTCCCGAGTAGTTGGGACTACAGGCGCCCGCCACCGCGCCCGGCTAGTTTTTTGCATTTTTTTTTTAGTAGAGACGGGGTTTCACCGTGTTAGCCAGGATGGTCTCGATCTCCCGACCTCGTGATCCGCCCGTCTCGGCCTCCCAAAGTGCTGGGATTTAGTTTACAATGTTTATTGAGCACCAGCCACATGCCAGAAACTGGGCAGGTGTTGAGGACACAGCTGTGCATTGAACAATATAAGGGAAGAAAATTAAAATAAGGACAGGAGATGGTAAGTGACAGAGGATGCTCTCATAGATAGGATGCTGGGGAGGCTCTCTGAGGAGGGGAAATATGAACAGAGACCTGAATGAAGTGAGGAGGGTAGCCCTATGGGTGTATATCTGGGAGTTCCAGGCAGAGGGAGTGTAAAGGACAAAGGATCTGAGAAGCAGCTTACTTAGCAAATTTAAGGAACAGAAAGGAAGCCAGGGGCTGAGCATGGTGGCTCACGCCTGTAATCCCAGTGCTTTGGGAGGCTGAGGAAGGTGGATCACAGGAGTTTGAGATGAGCCTAGGCAACATGGCATTATGCCGGGTGCATTGGCATGCACCTGTACTTTCAGCTGTTCGGGAGGCTGAGGTGGGAGGATCACTTGAGCCCCGGGAGGTTGAGGCTGCAGTGAGCCAAGATTGCACCACTGCACTCCAGCCTGGGAGACAGAGTGAGACCATGTTTCAAACAAACAAACAAACAAACAAACAAATAACTGGAAAAGGAAGCCAGTATGGCCAGAGCATAGCAAGGTAGGAGAAAAGTTACTGGAAATGCAGGTAGAGGGGGACCTGGGGCTAGATGATACAGACCTTATAGGTGATAGGAAAGGATCCAGCTTCCCAGCTTCAATCTTCACAGAACATTCCTTAGCCACTGAGCATAGGGGTTTGATCTCACTTTTTTGTTTGTTTGTTTTTGTTTTTTTTGTGTGTGTGTTTTGTTTTTTTTTTTTTTTTTTTGAGAGGGAGTCTTGCTCTGTCGCCCAGGCTGGAGTGCAGTGGCCGGATCTCAGCTCACTGCAAGCTCCGCCTCCCGGGTTCACGCCATTCTCCTGCCTCAGCCTCCTGAATAGCTGGGACTACAGGTGCCCGCCACCACGCCCGGCTAATTTTTTGTATTTTTTAGTAGAGACAGGGTTTCACCGTGTTAGCCAGGATGGTCTCAATCTCCTGACCTCATGAGCCGCCCGCCTCGGCCTCCCAAAGTGCTGAGATTACAGGCGTGAGCTACCGCGCTGGGCCAGCACCATGATTTAATACTGTAGATACTGTGCAAAGAAACTGGAATAAACTTCAGGTAAACTCTGGAATAAACTGTAAACAGACACATTAGGGATACCCAGCCACAAAATAAATATTTACATAATGTTTAGTTGGAGGCTGTGGCAATTCTCTGCACAAATAATCTTGTCTTTGGCAATCAACCAGTTACATTTGCTATAATAAAAGTAATCATTTTTATTTCAATATAACTGCTGACTGTGGTGGAACTTAGAGGGCATCTGCTCAAAATAATATGGCTGAAGTGTCATAAGACCTGGAGCAGCCATGGCAAGAGTCTATTTTGGTCATCATGTTGGCATTCAATAGAAGCACTTATTGGACAATCTACTTCTATAATTTAGGAAAACCGAGTTGTAAGAAATTACCCAGAAAACACAAAGGAATGCTGCCTGCCAAAAAGACTCTACCTTCCACTAGTCTACAAGTGGCAGAAACATTTTTCACAGCCAGATTCTGTAAGAAAAATTATGAAATGGGATTGCTTTAGCCTAGATATTTTCTTCAATGTATATTAATGTATTATTTATGTTAAAACTTCTCCCTTTCCTTTTTTAAAAGGAAGATGCTTAAATGAGGGGATTTGCTTTTTATCCTGGGGCAAGAGTGGCCTTTGACTCAAGGTTAGATAAAGATAACTCTATAAAAAACATTGAGGGCTCTGTGATGGCAACAGGAAAAGCCCAAGAAAAGAGAGAACCTTGCTGAAGGATCCATCCTGGAGGGGGCAGGGCGGGCTCTGATGGGGGAGGAGGGAGGAAGGCAAAGAGTGAAGAAGATGAAGGAGACCTGGAAGTGACTATTATTTCAAGAGATGGCCCTGATAAGCTTATTGTAGAGCATGGAGCTTGGTCAGTGACCTTTAGCTGGACTCGGGTTACCCTAGCTGTCACTATTCAGTCATCACAAAGATAGTCCTGTCCTTTTGAAAGACACGTACAAGGTATAGTTCAACTTAAACTATGTCTGTAATAGCTTTAGGATGTTCACCTCTTCTGTATAACATCCATATAGGTATCTAAGGCAACTCTGCCTTCTAATCACCTACCAGTTGCTATGCCAAGTAGGGTACTGAGGTTCCCAATCTTAGCATAATAGTGGCGGATGCTCAATTATAGAACTAAGGACTGTTGCAGGCTGTGGGGGAGGTGATATGAAGAGGACAGGGAAAGGATATGTATTGGGATGGGTTTTATTTCATTGAGACAATTTCTTAGAGATTATACTATCTTTATATAAGTTTTTATAGTAGTTTACAAATAGCATTTTTAAATCGTTCTATTTTTAGCAGTTTCTTCATTTTGTTTTCTCTTTTTCTTTAGAAGAGATGCCATCTCTTATTTTTAAAACCTCTTTTCAAGAATTTAATTTTATATTGCCCTCAAGACCAAAAATATGTCAATTTAGCAAGGGAAGATGTTTAATTGCTTCAGAACATCCACATTTTGAAGAATAAACATGTTTCTTTTTCTCCTTGGTCAATTTGGCAGCACAAAGTAACTTATTTGTGGCTGTTATTTGTCTCCACAATTTCCCTTAATAGTAGGTTTCATAGTCTTTATATTCATGAAGTATTTCCTTATGTCTGGACCAAATCCCTTTTTGCTCTAATTTGAGGCCAGTGACTCTGTGGAGCTGCTCACAAATGTCTACTGAGTAGACAAACACTTGGAGTTTGTTTTGAAAACTCACTTTGGCCTACTCTTTACTGGAATAAACAATCCTGAGCTTCCACAGCCTTCCTCAATGGCATTATAGTGCACTTATGAAAATGTGCTCATGTGCAAAACCGGACATAGTTCAACAATCTTAGGACTAGTTCAAGAAATGCAATACAGAATTGATTTAATTTAATCCTCTGATCCCTTGTATTTGAATGGTACTTTAATTTACAAAGTACTTTTATAAACAATAGCTCATTTGATCTTGATAACAAATCTGTGAGATGTATATTACTTTTCTTTTTCTTTTCTGATAAGGTCACTGAATCTTGGGCCACACTGCTAGTAAGTGGGAAAGCAGAGATTCAAGTCTCACTCCTCTGAGACAAGGTCTGTGGAATTTCCACTACCTACCAGCTGCCTACTATGTGCAAAGCCCTGTGCTGAGTGTTGGAAAGGCTATAACTATATCCTATATATAAAGGATATACAAGAGGTCTTCAAAGAGTTCATGGACAGCCTGGGCAACATAGTGAGAGCCCATCTCTACAAAAATTTTAAAAATTAGCTAGGCATGGTGGTGTACACCTGTAGTCCCAGATACTTGGGAGGCTGAGGTAAGAGGATTACTTGAGCCCAGGAATTTGAGGCTGCAGTGAGCTACGATCATGCCACTGCACTCTGTCTGCATGATAGAATGAGACCCTGTTTCGAAACAAGAATAAAGAAAAAGTTCATGAAAATGCATTTTATGAAAAAACTATGTATGTGTTCAAAATTTTTTTGTACCAAAATAAACTTGAACTGACATGTTATAATATGTCTGAACAAGATCTTGTTTGAGGCACTAAGAAGAATAAGATATCAGTTTGAAAAGAACCCCTATCAGAATAACATGAATTCTACTAAAATTGAAATAAGAGCAAACATCAAATTTATGGTAAAGCTTGGGTGGAAGAATGGTGAAATCACTGATGCTTTACAAAAAGTTTATGGATACAATACTCCAAATAAATCAACAGTTCACAAATAGATAACTCATTTTAAGAAAGGACAAGACAATGTTGAAGATGAAGCCCACAGCAGCAGACCATTCCACATAAATTTAGGAGGAAAAAATTAATCTTGTTTGTGCCCTACATGAGGAGAACTGACAATTAACAGTAGAAGCAGTAGCCAACACCATAGATATCTCAATTGGTTCTGCTTACACAATTCTGACTGAAAAATTAAAGTTGAGCAAACTTTCCACTCCATGGGTGCCGTAACTGTTGTGCTCAGATCAGCTGCAGACAAGAGCAGAGCTTTCAATATAAATTTTAAACAAGTAGGATCAAAATCCTGAGGCATATCTCCAAAGAATTATAAGAGGAGATGAAACACGGCTTTACCAGTGTGATCCTAAAGACAAAGCACAATCAAAGCAATGGCTACCAAGGGGTGGCCGTGGTCAGTCAAAGTGAAAGTGGACCAGTCAAAAGCAAAGGTCATGGCAACAATTTTTTTGGATGCTCAAGGCAGTTTACTTGTTGACTTTTGGAGGCCAAAGAATGATAACATCTGCTTATTGTGAGAGTGTTTTGAGAAAGTTAGCCAAAGGCTTAGCAGAAAAATGCCTGGGAAAGTTTTACCAGAGAGTCCTTCTCTACCACGGCAATGTTCCTGCTCATTTCTCTCATCAAACAAAGGCAATTTTGTGAGCATTTTGGTGAGAAATCATTGGCATCCACCTTACAGTCCTCATTTGGCTCCTTTTGACTTATTTTTGTTTCCTAATCTTAAAAAAGTCTTTAAAGGGCACCCATTTTTATTCAGTTAATAATGTAAAAAAGACTGCATTGACATGGTTAAATTCCCAGGACCCTCAGTTATTTAGGGACGGACTAAATGGCTCGGATCATCACTTACAAAAGTGTCATGACCTTGATGGTGCTTATGTTGAGACATAAAATTTACATTTTTAATGTTTATCTTTTAATTTCATGTTTCTATGAACTTTTTGAAGTCCCCTTGTATAAACAGTCAATTCCTGCAGACTTGCTTGTAGAGATAAGGAAAAAGGTCTTGGGAAGAAAATAGAATGAGTTGGGCTCTGAGTGTTAAGTAGGTTCCAGGTATGTGGAGAAGAAATTAAGAACATTCCTGATATGAAGAACAGGCCTCCATGAAGGCATGTTTTGCAAGATCATTGCATAGTAAGCTTATCTCCTTTCACAGTAGAAGGAATAAAGGTGCCCTCTTTGAGAGGTGATAAAGTTTCATGAGTAAGAACTAGAGCCGTAAGCCTAGCATGGTGGCTCACACCTGTAATCCCAGCACTTTGGGAGGCTGAGATGGGTAGATCACCTTAGCCCAGGAGTTCAAGACCAGCCCGGGCAACATGGTAAAACCCCATCTCTACAAAAAGTATATATATATATTTTTTTATATTTAATATATACACATATATTTTTATATTTAATATATACACATATATTTTTATATTTAATATATACATATATTTTTATATTTAATATATATTTTTATATTTAATATATAAATACATATAATATATTTAATATATAAATATATTTATATATTTAAAATATTTAATATATTTAATTTAATATATTTAAAATATTTAATATATTTAAGTTGATATATTTAAAATATTTAATGTATTTAAATATATTATATATTATATATAAATATATATTTATATATTTTTATATATTTATATATATTTATATATTTATAAATATATAAAAATGAGCCAGCCATGGTGATATGTGCCTGTAGTCCCAGCTATTTGGGAGGCTGAGGTGGGAGAATCACCTGAGCCTGGGAGTTCAAGGCTGCAGTGAGCTGTGATCACACCACTGCTCTCTAGCTTGGGCAATAAGAGTGAGACCTTGTCTCAGAAAAAAAAAAAAAAGGAAGGAAGGAAGGACAATTGGAGTTATAGCTCATTCACAGGGATTTAAGCCTAGCACCTTGAGTACTCCCAAGAAAATGTGTCATGCATGTGAAAACTTTCTACTATGTGTTCTTGCCAATTTAGGGGACAGTGAGGAGGGCTTGTGTTGGAGAAGTGGAAGAGGTAAATATATTTGGCTGTGAGGTTGATCAGTGTCTCCATTTTGAGGTGGAAGAATATACTATCACTAATCATCTTCATCGCCATGGGCAAATATAATCACAGTTGTCGTTTTCTTCCGCCAATGGTCTACTTAGTGCAATAAGAGGAATGTCATTGTTGAGTAAGTGTATTAGTTTCTTATGGCTGCAGTAACAAGTTTCTGCAAAATTTGAGGTTGAAGCAATGCAAATTCATTGTTTTACAGTTCTGTAGAATAAAAGTCCAGCATGGGTCTTACTGGGCTAAAATCCAGGGGTTGGCAGGGCTGCGTTCCTCTCTGAAGGCTCTAGGGCATAATTCGTTTCCATGCCTTTTCCAGTGGCCAGAGACTTCCCTCATTTCTTGGCTCCAGGTCTTCTGCCCTCTTTCCAAAGCCAGCAACAGCAAGCGAGTCATTATCATATCACATTCCTCTTCCCTACTTTACTGCCTCCCCCTTTCATTTTTAAGGGCCCTCATAGTAACATTGGGCCCACATGAATGATCCGGGATAATCTCCCTACTTTAAGGTCAGCAGAGTAGCAACCTTAATTCCATCTGCAACCTTAATTCTCCTTTGCCATGAAAGGTAACAGATTCACAAGTTTTAGGGATGAGGACATGGGTATCTTTGGGGACCCATAATTTTGCCTACCAGAGTAGACAGTGATGCCCAAAGACATTCCCAAAACCATTTGTTCAATGGATCCATTGATTAGTTAAGTTGTAAGGCTCTGTTTTGTCCAAAAATGTCTATTAAAAATGGTCAAGCCTACCAGACACAGACACTTGGTGCTGGTATTTATCTGGAATAGCACCTCTGCCTACTAACTTGGAGACAGACAAGGAAAGAAGACAAAGAACATCAAGGTGTTGTGTGCTATGCTTATCTTATGCTGCCCAGCTTATGTTCTTTGCCTTTATTATGTGCATTTAAAGGCTTCTGCTCAGAAGGACCATCAGCCCACACTCCAAGGACTACTGAGAGCTCCTGTATGAAGCTCCGATGAGCTCCACCATGTCCATTTGCCATCTCCTTACTACAGCTGAAATGGGCTCCCAATAATTCCAGGCTTATCTTTTGTTGGCCTTTCCTCTTTTCTAAGTATTGAACTTTCATTTCCAAAATGCCTCAGGACACCAGAACTCAAACTCTGACCTGATTTAAAGAAAACAGATACATTCAAATGTATTTTTAAAATTCAACTCATGACTCAGCCTATACAGTTGAGTTGGGAATCTTCAGAAAGGAGTAGCCCCCTCCCCTCTCCTCAAAAAAAAAAAAAAAAAAAAAAAAGTTATTAGAGATATTTCAGGAAAGTTAAATTTAATTATAAAATTGTAGAATATAAATATACTTTAAAAATTCTAACAGAACTTAATGATTTTTCCTCATTTATTCCTCTTCTGTATCAGAGAAAGAATCAAATCACTTACATCAGTACAGGTGCAGTGGCTCATGCCTGTAATTTCAGCACTGTGGGAGGCCAAGGTGGGTGGATCACTTGAGTTCAGGAGTTTGAGACCAGCCTGGACAACATGGTGAAACTCCATCTCTACAAAAAATACAAAAATTAGCTGGGCATGGTGGTGGGCACCTGTGGTCCCAGCTACTCTGGAGACTGAAGCAGGAGAATTGCTTGAACCCAGGAGGCGGAGGTTGCAGTGAGCCAAGATTGTGCCACTGCACTCCAGCCTGGGCAACAGACTGAAGCTCTGATTTAAAAAAAAAAAAAAAAAAAAAATCACTAGCATCAGAGGAAATTGTCTTGTTTTGATTTTAAGATTTTAAGATTTTCATCCCATCAGAGGATTCAACTCCACAAATTTTCCTGGCAATACATTCTGAAGTTTAACAGTTCTCCTGTCTAAAATCAATTCCTGGCCTAACCCAGTTTAAATCTATTAATTCCTTTATATTCATAGTAGAAATGTAGAAACATCTGGTTTTAAACTTTATCCAGAGGATATGTAGATACTTGAAGATGTTTATCACTGTTCATCTTTGCTATGTTTGCCAGAATTTGGTACATATTTTGACAAAATTTGTGTTAACAGTAATGCACTGTAGTGTCTAATCTGGGCACAAATACTACATGTGTGAGTGCATGTCAGCAAGTGAGTGAGTGTGTGTGTATTGTTGATGTTATTTTAAAAACAGAAGAATCCCATCCATATGGAACATCTGGGAACCCTATCAAATTCCTTTTTTTCCAAATCAAATAATCCCAGTCTCATTTAATTTTGTTTCAAAAAGTTGAATTTATAAACCTCAAAATGAACCATTAAAGGAAGCAGGAAATCATTCTGGCACTCATGTAGATAGGCACTTAGGGCGATGACGTTGAGCCAAGCTTTCCTAGAAACAGAAAGATAAATAAATAAGGTCTGTTTGTTTGTTTGTTTGTTTTTTCTAGCATTAGAATGCTATGGAACAGAACCAAGTGTACCAACAGACATTTGAGTATCCGATAGATTTGTAGCACTGACATAGGATCTGTGGAACAGACGAGTAATGAGTTTTGTGACCTGCTTGAAACATGCAAATAGAATTTATCTCAGGGGTGCCAGTTCAGTCATTGACTGGAAATTTACTCAGGCTTCCCATTCACCCAGGACTTCAACTGTGAGCTTTTGGTGATTTTCCCCAAAGGGAGTCTCAAAGATACATACGCAAGATTGACAGAAGATATTTATCATTCAATTATAAGCTTCTGTCCCATTACAGGCATCCTGCCTATAGTGCACTTTAAATTAAATACTTTTTGTAAGTCATGTAATTATTTTACGAAAAGTGCAATTACATTGTATTGCTTATGTATTTAAAGCATTAATTTATTAACAGTAAACATTTAAAATATATCACAATTTTTTATAACCTCATTATAAAATTGGGAAGTAGCCTAGTGCCTCTTTCAACCTCTGGGAGAACCTATTCATATAAAATCCCATCTTGGCTTCTGAGCCTTTCAGTAACAACCTGAAAGTTCCCATGTGTGGCACTATGTCCGTGTCCTGAAAAAGCAGGATCTGGCTTTATTGGACTGACGCTTTGATGGCCTTTGATCAGGTCATTGTACCAGAGCAGCCAAGATATAAAGCAAGATGTGGCCTTTCAGTAACCTTCCTTTCTTGTGTGAGAGTAAGACAAGTTAATTGGGCTTGACAGTACAGATGACCCTTTCAAGTCAGGTAAAATGAGACTGTTGTGCTTATCACAGGTAGATAACCATTAATATCGCTTGTACTGTCTCTGGGAAGAGAAAGGGGCTTGTTTGTTTTCAATGTTTTTCAAGGAAGGCAACAAAGATTCCTGAGAAGGTTGCCTGGTCAGCTCCATCTAAGGAGACAATAATGCCATTTGAAAGGTTCAAGACACACTGAAAGGCAGAAAACACACTCCCATTGATAAATTATTATTATTGATAACCCCATCTTTGTCCTTTATTTTGTGTAATTGTCGAAGTTCAGACTGCGGGCCCCAGCAGATTATTTTAGACCTGTCTTTAGAAAACTACCTCTGAAAAGGGAGTCTTTTTGTATCCTAATAACAATGAAATGTCCTGGGCAATCTGAGTTGATATTGTTTATACTTTATTCAGCAAATTGTTTTGCTCACAATATATTCTGGGGCTGTTCTTTCCTTTGTATTAGTTTGATTCTCTTTATGATCAACAGCAGTGATCACACAAGTGTTCACTGAGGGAGAGGGCGGTCATAGAAGAAATCTCCCTCAGCAGAATATCATTCACTCTTCCACTAGGCAAAGTTTCCAGGGATGCAAGATGGCACCATTCTCTCCTCTTCCCTGCAGAAAACCAAAAAATTACAGGCTACTCTCAGGGAATCAAAGGCCCTTTGAGTTAGTAGGACATTGGTACTCACCATTCTATTGTCACCAGTGTTGGCCCTGTTCCAGTTTCAGCCATTCAGAATCAAATTTAGAAAGAAAGAAAGGGAGCCAGGTGCAGTGGCTCACACCTGTAATCCCAGCACTTTGAGAGACCGAGGCAGGCAGATCACCTGAGGTCAGGAGTTCGAGACCAGCCTGGCCAACATGGTGAGACCCTGTCTCCACTAAAAATACAAAAATTATTCCAGCCCGCGCCTGGAAAAATGGTGGCCCGCGCCTGGAAAAATGGTGGCCCGCGCCTGTGTAATCCCAGCTACTCAGGAGGTGGAAGCAGGAGAATCGCTTGAACCTAGGAGGTGAAGTTTGCAGTGAGCCGAGATTGTGCCATTATACTGCAACCTGGGCAAAAAGAGCAAAACTCCATCTCAAAAAAGAAAAAAAAAAAAAAAGAAGAAGGGTGAGAGGGAGGAGGGAGGGAGGAAGGAAGATAATGAGGCTGGCCTAAGTAGAGTTCTTAGGCAGCCTACAGTGTGTTTCTGCTATCTGTGAACACAGTCCTGGTGTTAGGGACATGATCTATGGATTGATGTCACATGCCTTATGTTAGTAAAGGGAGATATCCAAATTACTTCAAGATTTACCAATAAAATCCGAAATAAATCTGAGTTTTGTTGCTTAGCACAAAGGGAATTACATCAGTATAGTATTGGCAGAGGGGCTTCAGAATAAGAGATTCATCCATTATCCTTCTAGGTTTTGTCAATTGGCAGCATTTCTTTTGAACAACTTGACAATGCATATCAAATGCAAGGCAACGTGATAATCCTATTTTTGGAAATATATCTTCAGGAAGTAATTCAAGAGGAGAAAATGATGTTACTGGAAATCTCCAAATAAATAGAGATGCCTAGAGAAGCATTATACTATCTAAAACTGGAAAAATCTAAATTTCCAACAGTAGAGGATAATTGAATAATAAAATATCAATGCTGTGAAATATTAGGCAACCATGAAAATAGTAAGTGTGATGGATGTACATGGAAAAACATTTATGAAACATATAATGAAAAAATAATGTAGAATAGAATACTATGTATACAGAAGACTACTATTATGAGACATTTCATGTGTATCAAAAGGGTCTGTAAATAAATGAAAATAAATGATGTGTTTTTTTGGTCTTTTACAATTTCCTGATATAATACGTCAAAGCTGATTTAATCATAAATAATTTACATTAAAATTAGTTCCTGTTTAGTGAATGAGTGATTGTTGGCAGACGTATATTTTCTTATATCATTACAGGTAAGGAAATAGTAGGAGATTTGTTTAGACACCAAACTTAGTCCATAAAAATTCTTTCATCATCAAAGGTGTACTTGCTATGCTTGAAAAGATTAGGATGATAGATTCTGAGTCGTCCCTTCTTGGCATGATCAGAGGATAAAATCTTTTTTCATCTTCTTAAAAAAACAGAATTACCATGTGCAGTCTCAGAAAAATAGTGAAATTGTGTTACATAGTTAAATGAACCAGTTCACACTCATTCTGAAAATTAGCTCAGAGCTTTTTCTTCCAAATTTAACAAACTAAATAAAAAACAACAAAAAAATACTCCGAGTAGGGCATAATCATATTAGCAAAGCAAAAATTAGTGTTAAAGTTCTCCATGTGACCAATGTGCTTGGGTGGAAGACATTTGTTAACTTCTTTGTCGTTTATGGAAGTCTGTCCCTCTGTATCTGTATCATGGGTTCCTCTAAGGACAGATAATTTGCTTTTGCATCATTTATACCCCTACATATCTCCACCATCTAGCACATCATTTGCTAGATATGTGATTAAATAAGTAACAAATTAACAGTCCAAGCCAAATTTCAAACATGTCTTTTCCCCCATTTAATTGCTACATACTATGTTATAGTGGAGCATGTTTAATAAAATAACACTGTCGTCTTTGATAGAAAGCCAAAAAAAAAAAAATCAACATTTAATAATAGAGTCAATTCTACCACATGCAGAGCCAGGGAAGACTTCTACTTTTACACTTTATGTACTTGTGGATTGTTTCAATTTTTTTTTACTTAAAAAAAAAACATATATTACTTCTGTAATTAAAAAAAAATAGAACGAAAGGCTGGGAATATTTTGTTTTGGCATGAACATTCACACTTTAGGAATTTGTTGTTCCTTATTAAGGGTGGGGACCAAAAAGAGTTTCAAAGATGCTGAAGCACAAAGACTGTTGAATGTAAATGTTAGGATTCGCATAACTAGAACTTGGAAAAATGCTATTGATGCAGATCTCCCCCAATCCTTTGCTAAAGCAATAAAAAAGAAACATATTTTCTTCCTATTTTAAAGCAATAGATTGTTTTTTCTAGACTGTGGGGGATGGGGAGGGAATCATGTTGTTTCATACTTCTTAAGTGTAAGTATACCTTATAACTCCCTGCAAAAGAAGGGAGAAAAAAATATTAAAGAAGGACAAGTCACAGCCCTTTCCTTTTTTCCCCCAGAAAATTTATTGCAGGTTAGTAAGAACTTACAGAACTGTTTGCCACCAAACTTACCTGATAATCTCAAAGCTGTGCCTAACGTTAATGAGATTTGACTCTAAAATTCAATGGATGATGACTTAAAAATGAGGTAAATCTTCCCATGTCTTAAGAGTGGGTTGTGTAAAGTGATTTTCTTCCAAAGACTACTGAAAGGAGAGGGGGGATAAAAGTAACTTTACAGCAGAGACACCTGACAAACACTATCCTGGCCAGGTGCTCAAGGTTAACAGCAACAGTGATAAGTCTGGCCGATGGCATGTACCCTTGAGATGATGTGATGAGTGGGCCATTTCACCTCTGTGGTCTTTCTCCCCCAAACCCATTACTGCAGCCTAATCATAAGAAAAATGGGCAAATCCCAATGGAAGAACATTCTACAAAATATCTGACCAGTACGCCAGAAAACTGTCAAAGTTATCGAAAACAAGAAAAGTCTGAAAACCTGTCACAACCAAGAGGACCCTAAAGAGACATGACAACTGAATGTAATATAGTATCCTGGATGGGATCCTCCCTAGAACAGAAAAAGACGTTAGGTAAAAACTAAAGGAAATCTGAATAAAGTATGGACTTCAGTTAATGTCAATGTATTATTATTGGCTCGTTGTTATAACAAATATACCATAGTAAATATAAGACGTTAATAATAGGAGAAAATGGCTACGAAGTATATAGGAATTCTCTTACTCTCCTTGCAACTTTTCTGTTCAGTCCAAAACTATTTTAAAATAAAAAGTTTTTTTTTTTTTAAGTAAATGAAGTAGAAATAAGACCTGAGCAATTTAATCTTTGTGGCAGGAATTAAAGATTTCTTTAGTCAGAGGCAGTGGTACACATCTGTAGTCGCAGCTATTTAGGAAACTGAAGTGGGAGGATCTCTTGAGCCAAGGAGTTTGAGGCCAGCCTGGGCAATATATTGAGAACCCATCTCTAAATTAAAAATTAAGAATTGGCCGAGCGCGCTGGCTCAAGCCTGTAATTCCAGCACTTTGGGAGGCCGAGGCGGGCGGATCACGAGATCAGGAGATCGAGATCATCCTGGCTAACACGGTGAAACTCCGTCTCTACTAAAAAATGCCAAAAAAAAAAAAAAAAAAAAAAAAAAACTAGCCGGGCGAGGTGGCGGGCACCTGTAGTCCCATCTACTCGGGAGGCTGAGGCAGGAGAATGGGGTAAACCCAGGAGGCGGAGCTTGCAGTGAGCTGAGATCCGGCCACTGCACTCCAGCCTGGGCGACAGAGCAAGACTCCGTCTCAAAAAAAAAAAAAAAAAAAAAAGAATTAAAACAAAAAAGTTTTAAGATTTTTTTCAAGCATGCAAGTTCCGATTATTTGACAAATATGCACCAGTCTTTGTGGATTACTCTAAAAATACTCTTTTATGATATACTCTTACAATAAATTTTGATAAAACCACAAAAAGCTGTATCTGAAGAGTGGAACAGATCTTTGAAATAGACTCATCTTTATTTGATGAATGAGTAAGAAGCTGATAGGCAGAGCAAAAGGGCAAACCCAATCCCCCTAACTCCACATCCCCAAAGTATGAAGACCCCCTACCACAAAATACCAACTGAACACAGGAATCTATTTCTAAGATATCTATCACTCCAAACACAGTCTGCCAGAAATTTGGTATAATTACCTAATATTTCCAATGACTTAATTTAAATTAATTCTAGATAATCAGCATAGCTGAATAGAATACTTTAAAAATTATTTGTATTTCTCAATTCTTTGCTTTAAAGCTGCTCTATAGCCCTGGAGTATCAGAGCAGGTACATCCAGACTGCTACTGGCTCAGAGTGTGAGCAAGTTTTTGACTTACATCCGGGAACATCCCAGAGAGAGAACGCTCTTACCATACCTTTCAGCCATATGTGCCCTGCCTCAGTGACCACAAAGGGATGTCAGATACAGTACTAGCTTCAGGAAAAAACATGCTTTTTCACTTTCCCATCACTTCTTAGAGTAACTGAGAATCTCTCATGATGTAACTAAAATGCCTTAATCAAATCCACCTCATAGGCAAGGTTGCTAGGCTTTATAACACCTCAACTCAAGAGCTGAGCAAATCCATTCTAGAGACAAGTCATGTTTCTTGACTCTTAATCTGGTACTCTGGATACTAAGTTGTACCCAGAGTTTTATTCATTTAAATTGTTGGAATCATTGTTATTGAATCCAACATTTCAAACGAATTCAACCATTGTTAAGTTTCATGACAAATATGCACAATATCAAGTACTGCATTCAAAGATAGAATATGTTCACCAATAACTACATCTGAAATGTTAGAACTATCCTACCATTCAGCAAAGATGTATTCACCCTTACTGAGAGATTCTCTCCAAATTATTTCAGCCCATAAAAGGGGATAATAGTGTCCTTAAATCTTATTCTAGAATATATGCCAACACAAAATACAGTTGTCCTTTGGTATCTTCAGGGGATTGGTTCCAGGACATCCTTGGGTACTCAAATCCACAGGTGCTCAAGTCTCTTATAGAAAATGGTATTGGTATCACATTTGCATATAACCTACACACATCTTCCTGTATACTTTAAATCATCTCTAGATTACTTATAATATGTAATGCAATGTAAATGCGACATAAATAGTTGTTATACTGTTTTGGTTTTGGTTTGCATTATTTTTTATTGTTGTATTGTTATTTTTATTGCGTTCTTTTCCAAATATTTTCAACCCAGAGGTGGTTGAATCCGTGGATGCGGAACCCATGGATACAGAGGGCTGACTGTAATGTAGTATTTTCACTGAGGGAAGACACACTTCAATTTAACATTTTCCCACAACTTCCAGCCCTGAAGGAGAATCCATAGCTACTTTGAGTTGGCTGACTCACCACAACCATTCTGAAGTGGAAGAAATAGTCACATTAACAGGAGTCACTCATGGATCAAGGAACAGGTATCACACAGAGCTCACTATGATTGTGTGTCCTGCGAGCTTGAATATAGGCAGTCAAGACTGTCTGGGAAGGAGAGGGTCAAAGAGTAGCTTATTACGCTACTGCCTACCTTTTCTATTTGATGGCATACTGTCCAGTAGTAGCTAGATATTTACAGTTTATTTGGTCCAAAAAAACATAAATGAGGTCCCTCTAGGTAGAAGAAAAAAATTGTTCTATATCAGGCAATGAAATTTAGCTTAGGAAAGAATTTCAAGAGACATTTTCTTTCAATGGTATCATAATATTTTATTTCTTGTGATATACTCTAGCCATGTAAACAATAATTATCATCCTCAACTTTACTACCCAAAGAGAAATCACTGGCTGAGGGGAGCAATTTGAAAGCAAGTATGCAATTTCCTGCCAATGTATATTTTGTATTTTTGAAGTTGTAAAAGTTGGGCATTATATACAGAAAAGATGGCACTTGGACAGGCGGATAGCCACAGTGTTCCATACTCTAGACCAGTGTTATCCAGCAGAACTTTCTGTAATGTTGAAAATGTACTTTATCTTTGTTGTCCAATCTGGTAGCCACTAGTCAGACATGGCTACTAAGCACTTGAAATGTAGCTGGAGCAACTGAAGAACTAAATTTTATTTGTATTTAATTTCCAGTGGATAGCCATAGCGGCTAGTGGGTACCTCATTGGGCAGTGCAGCTACAGACCAATGGGTTATAACCGCTCTGCAAGAAGTAGGAGGAACAGTCATTAAGGATCAGGATAAGAGCTAGTTTAGGTACAAAATACCAAATGTGAAGTCTGGAGAGTGTGGGGCTTTGTGCCAGTCATTTCACCATTAAATCTCTTCAGCTGTAAAATAGGAATTTGTGACTCATCTAAGAAGAATGTACTTACTTCTATAAAAGCTTAGGAACATTTTTCAGATTTTCGTATGAATCATACAAATTGATCAACAAGATTGTCTCTCTTATTTTTTCCACTCTTTCTTTATCTACTATAATGTTGATGATTGATGATGGTGGTTGATTGAGACTTATGTGATTTTTATAATACAAAGAATTTTATAAACACTGCTAATAAATAATGTAATTAAATCTTCAGATCTGGGGATCTGATATCTTGGTAAATTAAAGTTATTTGTTCACATAAAGTTCTCTTTTGTCCATACTAAGGCTAAGTAGAGATGTTAAGGAGACAGTTGAATGTACAAGTCTGTAACTTAGGAATAGTTTAAGATGATAGCTTGTATATCCTCTCCAGTTTTAATAGAGTAACATAGTATCTAGGTATTCACTTTATCAAAATTATAAATTCCTGTAAGAGACTATGTCTGCAATATATCTCCTATCTTCAAGAGTCTTTTCCATAGCACTTTTCTCAGTTTCATATGTCATTGTTTTGTTCACAATATTAAATGAAATGGAATCAAGTTTGCATTGACAATTTAACAACATATCCATATGTATTTTTAAATTTGTATTCTAGCTCATTGCAACAAAACCTTTGGCTAGCAAAAACTTCAAAGTTCCAAAACAGCCCATTCATTTCAAACTGTTAAAATTAGAAAAATGCTAACAAATAAAGTTTTACATTTTTCAAAAGTTCTTTGGAATTCATTTTAATGAGATATGAGCAATGGTAAAGTGTAAAATGTAATGATAATGTTGCTATGTATGTTAGCTTTTTCCCAGCACCCTTTGTATAAGAAAACTGCTGCACGTGGTGGCTCATGCTGTAATCCCAGCACTCTGGGAGGCCTAGGTGGGTGGATCGTTTGAGCTCAGGATCTCAAGACTGGCCTGGGCAACATGTGAGACTCCATCTCTGCAAAAAATAAAAATAAACTCGCCGGGCATTGTGGCATGCACCTGTGGTCCCAGCTACTTGGGAGGCTGATGTAGGAGGATTGCTTGAGCCCGGGAGGTCGAGGCTGCAGTGAGCTATGATTGCACCACTGCACACCAGCCTGGGCAACAGAGCAAGACCCTGCCTAAAAAAAAAAAAAAAATTTTAATTAAAAAAAAAAACCTTATATAACACTTAAAAAGGAATTCTTGAAGTTGTTAGTTTATCCTTCCACATTTAACTTAAAAATAGATATAAAAGACCCATTCTGAAATATCACTTAATATGGTGGTTTTACTGTCCTAGGACCTTTACCCACATTCAAAATGACTGGAAGAAAACCATTCAGCTCAATGGTTTATGAAACATACCCATTTTAAAAGCCTTACTTTTCAATTCACTTGATAACGTACATTGTACATACAGTCTTTCTATCATGAAGCATCTTTAAATATGGAGATTATGGCTTTTTCATCATATTTAAAATGAATACAATTAATTAAATATTTTCTGAAATTCTGAGGATTAATCAAAGGCAGCTAGCATTCTTTTCTTAAGTCACTAAAAATCGGGTTTTTGCTGCCACCTGTTGACAGTAATTGCAAATGATAAATCTTGTCTCCACAAATCGCAAACTTGCGTGCTTGAAAAAGTCCTTAGAAACATACTACTTCCTTCATTTTATGAATGATAAAAGGGCCTAGAAGGGCCAAGTGACTCTCCCAAGGTCACTCAAAGGGAGACAGATCTGAGACTAGAACATAGGTTTGGGGGTTTGGGCCTTGGAGTGCAGTGTTTGTTTTCCCATGCCTCTTATTGAGCTTTCATAGGTGGCAGAGCACCTGAAATCCATAGTGCTCTTTACACAACGCCACTGACGTGTTTCAATCCATTATATTAACTAGTAATATTTTTTACCATATTTTGAAGGAACAATTCTATGGCTCTCTAATATGACATTCAAACAAGCGTGGATATGTCTGGCCAAAGGGGAACGTGGGTCCACCCGTTGGCTGTTTGCATGAGCAATTGAACAGCCATCTGGGAAATAGCTCATATCTATGAGAGAAGAGAGTTCAGGCCCACAGGTCTAACCCAAGAGGACACAGAAGAGGCTGCACAGAGGTTAATGTGTGTCAGAGTGGCTGAGGGCTCATGTTTGAGCCTGAAAGAGAAAGAGCTGGAACCAGAGTCAATAAAAACTTAAAGAGCGCTTCACACTTCTTGGGTGCTGGCTTCCTAAGTGAAAGGAAACAGCTCTTCTGAGGCCTCAGTCGATTTCACAGGCACCATCATCACTCTGGGAAGGGCATAAGTTCCTTCAATACCAGCATCAAGGGTGGCTTAGTGGGGACTGTCACCTTGGAGAGTCAGGGCAGGGACAGAGCACACATGGCACCTGGCTGACCACATTAATGATCACATAGTAAACATCCTTGTGACTCCTGGAATTAGTTCAGAGGGAAGACTCTGAAATGGGCTTAGACTTCTCTCAATTGCTGATGGCGACATAGGTGGACAAATGCTGTTTTGTTCCTATTACTCTGAACACCAGGTCTGTGCCACAGAATTGGTGCTTATCAATTTGCGCATGACAAAATATAATGCTTAAAATTTGTAGTTGTTTTTTTAAATGAAACTGGTAATCATGATTAGCTAATCTAAAGGAAAGTTGTTTGACCTTAAAAAAAAAAAAAATCTCTCTAGGCCTTGGTTTCCCTATATATAGAATGAGGAAATTATTAACCTACCCTTCCAACCTCCCTGAAATGTCTGAGAGGATGCTTTAAAACTGTGAGACTTACTCATATGGAAGGGAGTGTTTGTTAATTTAATCTATCCTTTGCTACTTATTGATATGCAGTTAATTGTGAACATGTGTCTTCCTTTGGCCAAAAAAAACATGAGCAGAAGTGACACACCACTTCCAGATAGAAGCTTTACAAGTCAGTATGTACTTCACCATGTTCTCGTCACTCTAACAGGATGCTTACGGAACACATTAGGACGGAGCCTCTGTTGATCTGGATCTGGTTCCTGAGTGACTACACGTGTGCTGAGCCACATTGGACCTGGAGCACGAAGGAGAAACACACTTTTGCTGATCTAAGTCGCTAAGATTCTGGGATCATTACCTCAACATTACCTGGACCATCCTGACTGGTCCAAGGACCTCGCCACGTCTGGGATACAAATGTAAAATGTAAAGAAATAATCCCAGTCAAATCGAGGTGAATGAAAGAGGGCTTCTTAGAATAAATGTTTTAGTGAAAGCCTAAAAAAAGAAAAGGCTAAGAATAACAGATGAAAGAACTATTAATTCATATAGCTAGCTTAATTTGAAATATGGCTAAGAATCAGATGGTCAATAATAACTATGCAATGTTTTTAAACAATATCAAAATGCAAATTTCTCATATACTATAATGCTTAGAATGACTTTAGAGAAAATCAAGTCCTTACCTGTATTTCTGTGAGGCTTATATATTACCTGAAGACAGAAGTAAAAAGCCCTAACACTCAGAATTCCTTTTTATGTATTTATTTATTTATTTTCCTTTTCTTCCTATTTTGCTTATGACAGTGAAGATGTCTATAAATCATGAGCGTAGACATATGAGTTTTAAATGTCTGAATTTGGACAAAAAGGAAACAAACCCAAGGGACATACACAAATAAATACAAATTTATCAACAGATTCCCCATCCCTCCTCACCTCCATTGAATGTCGGCTTTAAACTCTTGGTGATCTTACCACTTTCATCCTCACTTTAGCAGCGTTGTAAAAATGACCCCAAAGACATTGCTGAGTGAAAGCATACCTTCCAGAGTGACACAAGTGAAAGAAAGAAAACATCCAAACAATGAGGCCTTTGATGGGGAGCCCTGAGATTTCCTAACAGCAAATAGGACTAATCAGTGGTTATGAAAGTAGTAGCCTCAACTCCCATTAGAAAGAAACAAGATGCAGGCCTCTTTCTGTAACTCCCAGAGAGAAACCCTGGGGAGAGTGGTTCACCGGGCTCTCCAACCCAGACAGGTCAAACTTCTTTGCCCTTCTTGAGTGCAGTATGAAGAAAGCATCAACACAAAGGAAATATTTTTGTTGGCAGTCATATCAGAGCATGCTGACATCCCTGTTTTTAACAATTCCCTGGTCAGCCTGGGTGTGGTTACTCTTTTGAAAGTTTAGTCTTGAGGAAGTAGGTCAAGGGAGCCAGTGTTGTTGTGTTCTCCTGAGCACGACTGAATCCTTGCATTCATTACGTGCACGTTGCTTTGGAATGAGCGTCTTGCTGACACTGAGTGACACCTACCAACCAGAATTTCTGGCTTCCCCAACTGGCCAGCAAGGTTGGACTCTCTCCTTAAAACAGGCTGAGCTGGGCAAGCAAACAGTCTGTTGTGCTAAGAGTCAGAGGAGATTGATCAAACATGAATCTTGGTTGAGGAACGACAAGTAGCTAGGGTTGAGATAAATAATCCAAGAGGCCCTGTATGTATTTGCATAAGGGAAATGGAAATTGAAAGAAGACCAGGACCACGAGATAAGCAGAGGCAACTAGAGAAAGGGCTCTTAGAAGGAGTGAGCAATGGTTCTGATTCATAGCCCACCAGCACTTCCCTCCAGCACTGTGTCAGACACTATTCCCCAAAATCTATTTTCTCTTCTTCCTGAGCACAAAACTGGGCTCCATTTTCCAGGGTACTTTGCAATATGGCATAACCAGGTGACCAGGTTCTAACTAATGGAATGTGACAGAAGCAGTACGTGCTACTTTCAGACCTGGCCCATAAAAACCACTTACTCACAATCCGTTTTCTCCTTCTAGTTTCCTGTGGTGGTGATGCTAGAAACCATGGGTTAAAGATAGCACAGATGCAGTCAGCCGGGGTCTCTGCAAAAAGCAGAGCCCACCTTCTCCTCTTCCCATTTCTAGCTGCTGACTTGAAACCACTCAGTCCTATAAAGTGAGAAAGAAATAAACTTTATGTTCTCTAAGTCATTGAATTTGTAGATCTTTGTTGCAGCAGCAAAGCCTACCCTGCTTATAATTTGTATCACACCTGTGACATTATCTGACTTACACTATAGAAGCCATTTACTATAAAGCCAGTGCATAACTCTCTTAGTTCCCTATCATCAATGAATATAAGAGACTTGCGTGATTTGACCAGTTTTCCTCTCCAGCTTCATCTCTCCTGACTCCTACATTGCTCTGTAGGCTCTGATATGGTTTGACTGTGTCCCCACCCGAATCTCATCTTGAATTGTAGTTCCCATAATCCCTATGTGTGGTGGGAGGGACCCAGAGGGAGGTAATTAATCATGGGGGCGGATATCCCCATGCTGCTGTTCTCATGATAGTATGTGAGTTCTCACAAAATCTGATGGTTTCTTCCTGCCGCCACATGAAGAAGGACATGTTTGCTTCCCCTTCTGCCATGATTTTAAGTTTCCTGAGGCCTCCCCAGCCATATTGAAGTGTGAGTCAATTAAACCTCTTCCCTATATAAATTACCCAGTTTTGGGTATGTCTTTATTAGCACCGTGAGAACAGACTTATACAGGTTCCAACCATACCAAACTCTCACACTCCTTCACATGCATCCCTTTTACACAGCCCTCAGCATTTCCGTAGGGTACTCCCTTAAACTCTGCACCTAGCCACCCCCCACCCCTACTTCTCATCTGTACCTCATTACTTCTTACTCATTTTTCTAATTCAATTTAGACATTACTACCTTGGGTCACCCTTCTCTATCCCTCCAAGACTAAGTTAGGTGACATCTGTGCTCCCACAGCATCCTGTCCTATAGATAACTGCACTAGATTAGAGTTGCCTCCCAAATCCAGGCTCCATAAACCTCTAGCTTCTAGCATGGTACCTGGAATGTGGTAAGCACTCAATAAATATTTATTAAATGAAAGACTCGCTCCTGAAGTGGCCATCAAAATCCTAATGTAGTAATCTGAGATCATGTTTGAGCACAAGTCAACATATGTTCATCTTTTTATAATTCCATGTTTAATTCAGTATCCTGTGTACAGGTGTTACATGTATATATCTGTTAAGTGACTCCCTTTTCGGATAAAGACTTATATTTTTGTTTGTTTGGTCAGTTGGTTCTTGAGACAGGGTCTTGCTCTGTCACCTGCGCCTCAACCTCCCAGGCTCAAGTGATTCTCCCACCTCAGCCTCCTGAGTAGCTGGGACCACAGGCACGTACCACCATGCTAGGCTAATTTTTTAAATTTTTTTATAGAGACAGGGTCTCCCTATGTTGCCCAGGTTGGTCTTGAACTCCTGAGCTCAAGTGATCCTCCCATCTCAGCCTCCCCAAATGCTAGGATTATAGGCCTGAGTGACCATGCCTGGCCATATTTTGTTATTAAAGGGAAAACTCAAAGTGAAACTTTGATGCCTGATGCACTATTTGCATTTTATCCTCAAAATGGCTCTTTTATCCATTTTCCTACATGTACTTCCATATGCATAAGAAGCGTAATTTTTCCTATAATTGATAATTAGAAAAATTCAGAAAGATCAATTTAAATAAAATAATTAAATACATGTAAGAAATGGATGTGCCTTAAAACTGATACAAATACATCAGAAATATTTTAAGCAAACAGAGTAACATCCAGTAAAGTTTAGAATTGGGGCTAAAGTGTTCATCTGAAGAATAGGAGATTTTAGTGGATGTCAAATCCTGTAGGCCAGCAAAATAAAAAAAAAATCTGATCAAGAATTCTTAGACTTGTGGAAGTTTGTCGGAAAGAAGCTAATGGCAATGATGGAAAGGTACATAGGTATATAACCACACACACACATGATCAAATGTTCTAAGAGAATAGATTCTGAAGAGGTAAGTCAAGAAAGGTAAAGAAGGAATAGAGAGCAAAGAAAATTCTTTTTTTTTTTTTTTTACATTTTTTATTTTATTTTATTTTAGGTTCTGGAGTACATGTGCAGGATGTGCAGGTTTGTTACATAGGTAAAAATGTGCTGTTATGATTTGCTAGACCTATCAACCCATCACGTAGGTATTAAGCCCAGCATGCATTGGCTATTCTTCCTGATGTTCTCCCTCCCTCCATGCCCTCCACCCACCCGGGCAGGCCCCAGTGTGTGTTGTTTCCCTCCATGTGTCTATGTGTTCACATTGTTCAGCTCCTATTTATAAGTGAGAACATGTGGTGTTTGGTCTTTCTGTTATTGCATTAGTTTGCTAAGGATAATGGCTTCCAGCTCCATCAATGTCCCTGCAAAGGACATGATCTTGTTCCTTTTTATGGCTGACACTATTCCATAGTGTATGTGTACCACATTTTCTTTAACCAGTCTATCATTGATGGGCATTTGGGTTGACTCCGTGTCTTTGTTATTGTGAATAGTGCTGCAATGAACATACACATGCATGTATTTTATAATAGAATAATTTATATTCTTTGGGGTATATACCCAGTAATGGGATTGCTGGGTCAAATGGTATTTCTGGTTCTAGATCTTTCCGGAATTGCCCCACCATCTTCCACGATGGTTGAACTAATTTACACTCCCACCAACAGGTAAAAGCATTCCTATTTCTCTGCAGCCTCACCAGCATCTGTTGTTTCTTGACTTTTTAGTGATCACCATTCTGACTGGTGGGAAATGGTATCTCATTGCGGTTTGGATTTGCATTTCTCTAATTATCAGTGATGTTGAGTTTTTAAGATAATCCTATTCTTACGACTTTGAAGTTTTGTGGCAAATTTTGTGGTGCCAGATAAATCCTCAATAACACACCTTGTGTTTGTACTGTACTGTGATGAGAGATTGCCTTATTAACAGATAATGTTTTTAAAAATATTTGTATGTTATTTCTAAAGCAGACTGGAAGCAGACAGTCCTGGGTTAAACACAGGATGAGTGATCTTGGCAGCTGTAGGTGGTATGCACCTGTGATTTCATAGGAACAGTATTCATCAGAATAGACAATAGATTGGAAGCAACTGGTATCACTGCAGACTTCTAGGGTACCTCAGGGAAAGGTTTCCTAACTGTTTTTAAGGATCTGGGTGACATATTGGCCAGCATACTCAAGGACCAAAAAAGGATCCATGGCTTAGAAAGAAGAGTAAACATCAGACATTGACCTTAGAATTAAATGTCACTGAAGGGATTAAGCCAGGAGCCAGGAAGCAACCTTAAGTAGAGAAGTCTCTCTTTCCAAAAGCCTCGTGCTATATTCGCAGAAACTGTCCAAGAGCCTAAGCATCCCTAAGTTCTATATGAACAGGAAACTTCACCAGATGAGGAAAGGGAATCAGCTGCGATAGGGATTGATGAAGCCGTTTATCTAGGGTGAACTTTAGTACTTGGCAATGGGAGTCCCCCTTTTTAGGGTAAATCCGAGTTCAGACCAGCAGAGGGCAGTGTAGTAAACTTTGAAACATCAAATGGCTAGGGCTTAAGAGAGTATGAATCCAGTACTGAGGGACTGTTAGTGAAGAAGGGATGAAGGACTGTCTGTGGGATCAGGGTTGCCTTGAAATGATAAAGAAATGGTCAGCACTGCACTCTAGCATGGGTGACAGTGCAAGACCCTGTCTACAATACAGTACAAACCATACAATACAATACAATACAATACACAGAAATGATCAGGAGTGAACCGACACTTGTGATGTGTAGGTATGAGAAGTGGAACAATTAGGAATTAATCTCCACTTCATTTCAAAGAAGATGGATCAGTAAGCTGGTCCCTTTTTCTGACTCCAGGAACAGGAAAAAGGACCACAACAAGTCGCGTCCCAGTCACTCTTTCAGGAATCTGCAACTGGCACCCCAGATTCTTCTGCCCTGGTAGAATACTAACACTCAGCTTTCTCCTGCACACCTCTTCTTGATGTAGGCTTGACAGGGGGCTGGCACTGTGGTGCTGTGGATCATGAGAAGCCCTTACCTCCCTATCTGCTGCCATCACTCTTGGAAAGAAATGTGAAAGACATCCTGTAGACCTGGGTGACCGCTCAGTGAGGGTTCAAAGCTTTCCTACTGGCAGGCTATGGAATACTTTGTCTATAAAAACAGAAATTTCCTTACATTACATGATAGTTAGCATGCTTACTAGTGATCCACCTCAAGCTTTTACTACTGCAGAACCACCTGTGCCTTGCTTTCTTGCTGGTCCCTAAATAGCATGTCATGGCAGATTGTGAATGCTTTAAGTACTGCAAGCAGCAATCACTCAGGACCTTCTCCAAGTCCCTCTTGCCTTTCTTTGTATCCTTTTCTGTTTTACAGTTCACAACTCACACAAGCTTTGATTTTCCTGGTCCCAAACTCTGGATCTCATACCCTAAATTTGGTGTCTGCCTTTGGAACTTTCAGATTTGGCAGGTTTTAAACCCTAACCAGGTTCTTGGATCTTGGTCCCATAGCACGGCTTTAAGCATTGCCTCCAACCTAAGGGGTGTCCTATTGCCTCCAAGGAGGGCCCCTCCTTCCCTCTGCCATATGTAACTGGCCAACGAGACCAGCCTCTGGTCCCCAAGACCTCCAAAGGGAACTTTGAATTGTCAGCAGCTCAGTGGGCTATCTAGTGGAAACATTCCCTCCATCATATGACAGATAAGTTGACAAAATAGGCCCACAGAGTAGTCTTAGACCACTTGTATCTCTGATACCAGGGTTATGCCAGAAAAATCAAGATCAATTAAACACGAATTTAAAACAATCCATGTCCACCATGACTTTCTGAGCGGACAGAAAATAAGAAATCAATAAATACTGTCTGAGGTTTAAACTTGTACTTAAATAAGAACACACATGTTCACACACATAAGAACATTCCATAAAGACTATAGCATTATGATTTTATATATACTATTAATTATGTATTAAACTGATGCCACTACAAAAAGTAGAGGAAAATGCAATTCTGTTTACTTTTCATAATATTACCTCCAAAGAGCTCTTTTGAGAACTAACATCTCTAGTTTTTTTGTTCATTTGTTTTTTTGTTTTTTTGAGATGGAGTCTCACTCTGTCGCCAGGCTAGAATGCAGTGGAGTGATCTCAGCTCACTGCAACCTCCGCCTCCCAGGTTCAAGCAATTCTCCTGCCTCAGCCTCCCAGGTAGCTGGGACTACAGGCGTGCACCACCACAACCAGAGATGGGTAGAGATGGGTTTTCACCATGTTGGCCAGGATGGTCTCAATCTCTTGACCTCATGATCTGCCTGCCTCAGCCTCGCAAAGTGCTGGGATTACAGGTGTGAGCCACCACACCCAGCCTAACATCTCTAGTTTTAAAGAAAAGTCTATCTGAAGTTTCAGCAATTCTATCAGTTTTACTTTTTCTTTTTCTTTTTCTTCTGTTAAAGTCAAGCAAATACCAATACAGATGTTCCTTGACTTACCATGAGGTTATATCCTGATAAACTTGTCATAAGTCAAAAATATTGTAAGCCAAAAATGCATTTAATAACCAGACATACCCATTGTAAAGTCAAAAAATGATAAGTGAAACCATCATAAGTTGGAGACCATCTGTAGTTATTATTTAAAAATCGTGTGTATTTTATAACTCAGTGTGTACGTACTCAACAGTTTATTCAAGCTACTATTGGTGGACATAAGTTTTGTTTCTAGTTTGGTGCTATTATGCACAAATTCTTCCATAAACATTCTTGTATGTATATCCTGGTGCACATGTCCATAAGCTTCTCTAAAAAATACCTGAGTGGGATTACTGGTGTAACATATATGAATCTTCAACTTTTCTAGGCAAAGCAAAACTGCTTTTCAATGTGGTTTTACCAATCTACATTCCTTCAAGTGGTGCATGAGAAGAATCTCCCTTGTTCTACATCCCTCCCCTATACTTGGTATTTTCAGAATTATTGTTTCTTTTTTTTTTTTTTTTTTTTTTTTTTTGAGACAGAATCTCACTCTGTTGCCCAGGCTGGAGTGCAGTGGCGTGATCTCCGCTCACTGCAAGCTCTGCCTCCCGGGTTCACGCTATTCTCCTGACACAGCCTCCCAAGTAGCTGGGACTACAGGCACCTGCCACCACATCTGGCTAATTTTTTGTGTTTTTAGTAGAGATGGGATTTCACCGAGTTTGCCAGGATGGTCTTGATCTCCTTGTGATCCGCCCACCTTGGCCTCCCAAAGTGCTGGGATTATAGGCATGAACCACCGTGCCTGGCCCAGAATTATTGTTTCTAATCTAGTGGATTTGTAATTATACCTCACTGTGGTTTTAATTTGTATTTCCCTGATTCCTAGTCAAATTAAGTACTTTTGCATGTGTAAATTTGCCATTCAGACTTCCTCTTCTTTGAAGAGGCTTTTTAAATCTTTTAGGGGAGAGGCAGAACAAGATTGCTGAATAAGACTGTCCAGCAATCATCCCCCCACAGGAACATCAACTTGAACAACTATCACACAGGCAAATACCTTCACAGAGCTGAGGAAACCAGGTGAAAGATCATAGGGTTATATCCCAAAAATAAGAAAAGATGCATTGAAGAGGGTAGAAAGGACAAGTTTACATTACACTTATGACCCCACCCCCAACCCCAGGCAACACAGTTTGGAATGAGGGACCCTCAACATGGAGGAAGAGAGGGAAGTGAGTTCAGAATTCAGAATTTTGCCTTGGATCCCAACACTGGGCCCACCACAGTAAAACTTCACGGAGGGCATACCTCAACTGCCCATACGCCAGATGGGTACCCACAGGTGGGTACTGAGACTCTAGGCCTTCCCCAGCTCCAGGCAGAACCACAGAGCCCCACACTTCAGGTTTGCATGGCAGACTCAATCTCCAGCCCACATTACCATCAAGCCAACTTCAACAAACTCAGCTTCCAGACAGCCCTCAGTAACCCTGGGTTTTTGGTGCACCCCAGTGCCATACCAGTTGCATCTGCCCCCGGGCTTCTGGTGCACCTACTGCCATACTGCTGCAGGGCTTTTAAGACAAAGCCAGTCTGTGAACACTAAAGTACTTCTTAAAATGTGCAGAAATCATTACATTACCATAAGAATCAAGAACAATCAGAGAAACATGACATTCTTAAACAGACAAAAAAGGTGCCAGTGACTGACTTGAAAGAAATGAAGATGTATGAAGTGCCTGACAAAGAATTCAAAATAGCCATTTTAAGTAAGCCAGTGAACTTCAATAAAATACAGAGAAACAAACAATTCAACAAAATGAGGAAAACCATGAGTGACCAGAATGAGAAACGTAATGATTGAAATTTTAAAAAATCAAACATAAATCCAGAAGCTGAAAAGTACAACGAACAAAATTTAAAATGCAATAGAGAATATCAACACCAGAACTGATCATGCAGAAGAAAGAATCTGTGAACTCAAAGACAGGTTATGTGAAAATATACAATCAAAGGAAAAAAGCAGGGAGATAATTAAAAGAAATTTTAAAAGCTTATGAAATTTATGTGACAGCATCAAAAGAGCAAATATTGTAATCATAGGAATTTAAGAAGGAGAGGATAAAGATAAAGGGGTAGAAACTTTACTCAAAGAAATAAGAGAGGAAAATTTTCCATACCTGGAGAAAGATATAAATAACAGGTGCAGAAAGGTCAAAGGTCTCCAATCAGATTCAATCCAAATAAGACTTTCCCAAGACATACTGAGGCAGGAAAATAGGGCCTTCAGGCAGAGGACATAAGGCCAATTCATACTTCAGCTATGATGAGAAATATCCTCCCATAGGGCATGAGCTTAGTAAATGACTTTGTAACTTTACTCCATCGTCTTCATTTACATAAGGTGTACACCAACTAACCAATGGACTCCTTTAGAGTGTATTTAAACTCCCAAAAAATTCTGTAACAGGGCCCTTGAGCCCCTGTGCTCAGGCCTGCTCCCACACTGTGGAGTGTACTTTAATTTCCAATAAATGTCTTCATTCTCTCCTCGCTTTGTTTGTGTGTCGTGTCCAATTCTTTGTTCAAGACACCAAGAACCCGGACACCCTCCACTGGTAATATATTTTGGCAAGCTAGCCAGGAGAAGGTAGCCCCGAAGTTTGGGGTTTATTTTTCTCCTTTCCCCTTTTACATACAGGGAAATCTTTATCTCTCTCTTTCGCTTTCCAACTTGGGACCCTTGGTGGGCAGTGCCTAAAGATGGAAGCAGCTACAGGTTCCTGTCTGTGGCTGGTGCAACTAAGGGGCTTCCATGTGCAAGAGCCTAACTGCAATTTCCCAGTTCACTTAAGGGACCTGGGTCTTTTTCTTTTTCTTTTTCTTTTCTTTCTTTTTCAGTCTTTCAGTGGCTGTACATAATTGCAATGACCCAAAGGGGGAAGGACTCTTTTTTTTTTCAGTCTTTTCCAGTTGTGTTCCCTGATCCCTACATGCAGCGTGGCTTGGAGCAAACTCCTACATGTTTCAGGCAACTTAAATCTTATTTTCTTTCTTTCTTTTTTTCCTTTTTTTTGAGACGGAGTCTTGCTCTGTCACCAGGCTGGAGTGCAGTGGTGTGATCTCGGCTCAAGGCAACTTCCGCCTCCTGGGTTCAGGCGATTCTCCTGCCTCAGCCTCCCAAGTAGCTGGGATTACAGGCATGTGCCACCACGCCCAGCTAATTTTTTTGATTTTTAGTAGAGATGGAGTTTCACCATGTTGGCCAAGATGGTCTCAACCTCCCCACCTCTTGATCCACCTGCCTCGGCCTCCCAAAGTGCTGGGATTACAGGTGTGAGCCACTGCACCAGGCCTTAAACCTCCTTTTCTTGTGCTAAATTCTTCCCTTCCCTACTCTACTGGCTAAGGACAAAAGGGAAGCTCATAGTAGGCTCTGGAGGGAAAACATGCGAGTGGCACCAGTGCCCACCTAAGGTCAGAGACATCTGAAACTCTAAGATTGGACCCTACTGGGGGACCCCCAAGGAGGAATTCTCCAGACCTCAGAACCTCTGCCAAGGGTGGCCCCTTTGGAGAGGTTGAGGTCTGGTATTAGCCCCTCCTCAGAATTTTCTCTCAGAGTTGCAATACTGTTTGGTACCAATATTGTTTGGAATCTGGAGTTTACTGTTGAATGGGAAAGTGGGATGGCATTGCATGTATCCGGGCTTTTGTGCTGCTGTTCTAAGCAAGGGGCCTGGTTAACATGTGATACTCTTTTTTGGTCCTATTTGACCTTTAAAAAATCAAACTGCCATGGAGACTGCTTTACCCGAAATTTTGGTCCACAGCCTTCATTGGATTATCTTTTGGGCCAAAGTAAAACCAGCAAGCTTTTATTGCTGTCTTGTGGCTAAGGTTCCAAGCTATTGGATCTTCATTTATGTGTGTGTTTATAGATGTCCAGATCTGTTTATTTCTATGTACACTTCTTATTATATGTTGTGTCTACCAACTTGGCTTATAAGTAAAACAATGCTCATAAATTAAGTAAATATTAAGCAATTTTCAAGTTCATGTGACTTAAATATAACTTTACTGGTTATATTTCAAACAAGCTGGTTTTTAAATTATTGGTAGAATAAAAATAGAAATGCCATCAGAATTGTCAGCATACATTTTGTCTGGATTTTATGCTTGTCCTTGCTAGATATTTTGAGATGTCAGTGTTTGGCATAGATGGTTATAAAACTACAAACCCAGCCAAAACAAAATGATCTTGGTTTGTGTGCTTTCTTTTGAAGAATGAGAGTATTTTATGAAAGGAAAATATCTTGGTCCCCCCAAAATCACTAAGCTGAAGGGAAAATTCAAACTGGCAATGTTAGGGCAAACCTGCCTCCCATTGTATTCAAAGTCACTGAGATAAATACATATCTGATTGCCTCCTTTGGAAAGGCTAATCAGAAACTCAAAAGACATGGAGACTCCCAAGCCCCTTCCCTGCTTCAAGTTGTCCTGCCTTTCCAGACCAAACCAATGTTCATTTTACATGTATTAACTGGTGTCTCATGTCTCCCTTGTTAAAAGTGAAAGAATTGAGTACAATGAATGGGATAAATGTTTTAGGTAAACTTTTTGTATATGTTATTAACAAGAAAAAGAATAATTTTGTCTAATTCAGAAGTTATCCAAAAGCTACTTCAAATTACAGATTTTAAAATGTTATTTATGAAACAATGTAGTAAGGAACCATTAAGTAAAGGAGAAAGATGTGGAAAAAGTTTAGATAATAAAACATTCATTAAAACCTAATAGAGAATTGGAGACATTAGCTAATTAACATTTTCATCATTAAAACTTAGGCAAGTAATAATTTGTTCCATTTTTCTGGAATTCCTAAGCTACCTTTGTTGAGCCCACAGGAATTAATGGAGCACAATAGCCTTTTAACCTTAAACTAACTTTTTGGGTTTTAGGCTTCTTGATACCTTTTAAGTGTGTTGAGTATACTTTCTTTTTTTTTTATTTTATTTTATTTTTATTTTTATTTTTATTTTATTTTATTTTTTTATTATTATTATACTTTAAGTTCTAGGGTACATGTGCACAATGTGCAGGTTTGTTACATATGTATACTTGTGCCATGTTGGTGTGCTGCACCCATCAACTCGTCAGCACCCATCAACTCATCCTTTACATCAGGTATAACACCCAGTATAATCCCTCCCCTCTCCCCTCTCCCCTCCCCCATAATAGGCCCCGGTGTGTGATGTTCCCCTTCAGAATTTGAGTCATATTTCTCTCTCTGCCTAATTTCTTCAAAATTTGTAAACTGTTTGTGAATATTCTTAATTCATGGCAATGTGTTTGTTTGCAGATAGTTGAGCAGGGTCCATAGGGCCGCTCAGGGAGTGAGAACCCATAAACCTGGCTTGCTGGCAAAAGGGTAAGAATTTCTTACCAGTCAGTCTCTGGCCTCTTTTTCACTGTGCAAACTAGTTAAATGAAAGGTAACAATCACTGTTTATCTCCTCTGTAAAGTTTTAATTAATACAAAAGAGTTTTAATTAATTGGTGTAATAATAAGAGCTTAAATCAAATATTTTGTCAGAAAAGTAAAAAGTGTAATGCTTTCTAGTTTACATGACTTTAGTAATCCTTGTGAAATAAACAATTTTAAAGATTATTGATAAAATACAAATGTCTTCAAAATGTAAACATGTGGTCTAAATTATGTTCAAAGATTAGGTTTGTTAAATGCTTTAAGGTCATAAGCTGCTTTTTGGCTTTTGGAAATTGTTTAACTTGCTTGCTTTACAGCTAGGTAAGGCCTGGGGACATGTGGAGTTGGGCATGCCCCTAGCTATGCTGGAAATAATCAGTCCTTATCAGCACCTAGCACACAATTAACGTAACTTACCAGGTTTTACATTAAAATTAAAATTGCTAAGAGTCACCATTATAACTTGCAATTAAGACTACTAGTAACAGTTTTACACTCAAGGTGTATATGAACGGTAGAATGTGTTTTTGTTTTTCTTTTTGTAAAAGGTTATAAAAGGTGTTTGTTTGTTTGTTTGTTTTATGAGACAGAGTTTTGCTTCTGTTGCCCAACTGGAGTGCAATGGCGTGATGTCGGCTCACTGTAACCTCCACCTCCCGGGTTCAAGTGATTCTCCTGCCTCAGCCATCCAAGTAGCTGGGATTATAGGCACCCGCCACCATGCCTGGCTAATTTTTGTATTTTTTAGTAGAGACAGGGTTTCACTATGTTGGCAAGGCTGGTCTCAAACTGCTGACCTCAGGTGATCCACCTGCCTTGGCCTCCCAAAATGCTGGGATTACAGGTGTGAGCGACCACACCTGGCCAAAAGGTTTTTCTTTTAAAATTTCTCAGTCATCATTTTAGCAAAATAAATAATTTATGACAATCTGGAATTCCAAAATCAAACTTCAGTTTCAAAATTATCTTTTCTAATGCCTGGCTTTTGGATGGATCTAAAGGCCCCTGAAAACATCCAGATACGAGGTAAACAGGATTATTTGACATGTTTAGGTACGTGTGATTGCCAAATGATGTTCCATCTTCTTTAGGTTATATTTTTGTGAATGACACTAATACATGTTCCAAAATCATATGGGATTTCTAAAATTCTAACGTCTAAGTATAATTACAGTTATTAAGTTATTATAAGTCACAGAAATAACCAAATTTCCTTGTATAAAGCTACTAACCCAAGTAGAACAAAAAATTAATTAAATGCCAAGAAAATACGTTGTCAGATTTTCATGTTAAATCAGCTGATACTGAAATTGTTTAAATATACAATTTGAATGAACTCCACGGTCAAAGTCAAATTACCTATGATAACCCCTCAGTTATCAGTGCTATCCACCTAATTTGGAGAAACAACTGGTATTCAAGAGGATATGTCTAATGTTAATTAAGCATGGACTCATGGAGAATCAGGATGGCCATCTTGTGCTTCCTGAGTCCTTAGAGCTTTTATTATTAAAAGTTCTGCATTCTATGACTCATCCTGGAAAAGATAAAATGATCCAAATTAAATACATTGTTGTGGTAACTACAAATTACTAAAATAGTTTATAACCAATGTTTGGTTCCATATTTCTGGGAAAACAGCTAAAGCTTCAGGTACATTTGGTCACCTGGTGGGCCATTTAAACATTTTATAAAGGGATTTCATTCAGTTGTTATTTTCAATGCATGTTTTCTGCTTGCGTAAAACCTTTCTCATGCAAGAGGGCTGATGTTAAAACAGTAGATTATTATGCTACCATAATATTTTCACTAGGTAAAGAAAAGTTTTTATGGTTTGGATCTTCTGAGAACATCAAAGAAAAACTGTCCTTGCCATCCACACTAAAACAAAACTTCGGGACCTTGAACTTTGGGTTCATAATCTCACAACTGAGAAGGGTCCTTCCACACTCTTGGAACTGTTAAGGTAAAACTAACCAGGGAGGTTTCTCCCCAGAGAAGAAGGGCATCCTTAATGTAAACAGCTTATGCCAAGTTCACAGATTAAGACTTCTACTATCATGAAACTCTTGTCTTTGGATAGTTTCCCTTGCTTATGCCTCTATGAACAATAGAAGTGAAAAGGGGTCTATTATGTGCACTTATAGGGTATACTTTTATTTTAAGGAGTTTTCAGCCACCTTATACGTGGATAACTTTGTACTTTGATAGATAAAAGAACGAAGGCCCAATGTAGGTAAGAAACTTTAGTGGTACATATGTTGCCTCATCATCAGCCAGAAATAAAACATTGGTTCACTCCTCTTAACCTACATCATGGGTTAAAGACAACATTGCCAGGAGGTCTTCACTCTTCTAGAAGGGCATCATTTGTTAGGTCCATTTTCCATGGTTTAAAGTAAATAAAGCGAGGACTAGAAATGTATCCCTCATGATAGGCTCTATAGCAAATTCTCCTGTGAAGGCAGATTAATGAAGAAACTGCTTAGTTAAGTACATAGACTCTTTATCTAGCTTACCCTTTGATGTATTTGATTTTAGGAGGTCTGGTTTATGGGGACCTTGGGTAAGGATCATACTCTGAACTCTTTGTATTATCCTCCCAATAATCATAATAATAGTCTCCCTGGTGCACTGTATTCTCTCAAAGGTTTTAAATGCTTGTGTGCAGCCACGTCTAGAATGTCACATGATCTCTCTTGAACTGGAATGACAGGAGCTGAAAGAAATGTGTAACCATGAGGACACTGTAACCTATAAATGATGTGCTGTGACTGGAAACCCAAAATAATGGTAACTGAGAGTGGCACTAAGGCCCTAAGTTTTGGTCACACTCTCACCTAAGTGAGAACCTAATCAAAAAGGGGAAATTTTAAAACAAAATTCTGGGAGGCCATCATTTTGGACTAAGTCCATGCACTAGGCCCCAGCAGACCAAACCAGACAAAAATGGAGTCGTTTGTGCTAAGACTTTAAGGAAACACATAGATTCTAGAACAAGTCAGGTTTTATTTTTTCTCCTGCAAATCTCTATAGCAAACATTCCTGACAGCATAGGTATCCACCCCCTGAAGTTCCCATTAAATCTTTTAACCAAATTCATTTCCTCTCACCTAGAGACCATCAGGCTTCAGATAATCATGCAACAAACGTTTCAGCCCGTTCCAGGTGAAGATACCACCCCTGGCCATTCAGAAGCTACCTGCCTCCACTACACAGAGCAGGGTGCAAGTTCCGTGATCCCCAATAGGTAGGGACTATGCCCTAAGCCAGCATGAAGCAGTTACAGAAGAAAGACCATTGTCCCTCTCCCTCCCATAAAGATTTATGGGAATCACATCTTTCAGGGGGGAACTGAGGCAGGAAAATAGAATCTGGAGGCAGGGAACATAAGGTTGATTCACACTTTGGCTATGACAGGAAATATCCTCTCCATAGGACGTACACCGAGTAAATGACTTTGTATCTTTACTTCATCCTCTTCATATACATAAGGTGTACACCAACTAACCAAATGACTCCTCTCGAGGGTATTTAAACTCCCCAAAATTCTGTAACAGGGTCCTTAAGCCCCTATGCCCAGGCCCACTCCCACACTGTAGGGTATACTTTCATTTTCAATAAATTTCTTCATTCTTTCCTTGTTTTTTTGGTGCATTTTGTCCAATTCTTTATTCAAGACACCAAGAACCAGGACACCTTCCACCAGTAACAATATAATCAAACTGTCAGAGAAGGTGGTCCCAAGATGGCCAACTCAAAGCTACTATGGTGTGTGACTCTCACCAAGAGGGATGAAAGGAACAAGTAAATACAACACCTTCAACTGAAACATCCAGGACTGATCAGCAAAACAGCATGACCCACGGAGAATGGAGAAAAGCAGGGCAGGGCGATGGCACACCCAGGAGTGACATGGAGCCGAGGGAACCTCCCCCTGCCCAGGAAAGCACTGAGTAGATGTGCAACCCTGGAAACCATGCTTTTCCCATGGATCTTGATACCCTTGGGTCAGGAGAGCCCCACGTGAACCCACTCCACCAGGGCCTTTGGTCTGACACACAGAGCTGTGTGGAGTCTCATCAGAGCAGCTACTCAGGCATGCATGGAGACCCAGGACTTTTACATACACTGGTTTCAGGCTCCCTAGAAAAGGTGACTGCAACTCAGGCAAGGTGGGAGGTTAGACCTCCACACATATCCCTAGGAAAGAAGTTGAATCCAGGGGGTCAAGCAATGATGGTCTCCAGGCCCCACTTCTACAGCACCTAACAGGATAACACCCACTGGCTTGGCGTTCTAGCCAGACACCAGCAACAGTGTTGCACCTACCTGGGACAGCACAGAGTTCCCTGGGGAAAGCAGCAGGCTGCCATCTTTGCTGTTTGGGCAACTCAGCCATTCCAGCCTGTGGGCTTTGGGGAGTCCACACTGAATGGGAGCAGAAGGAATCCCCAAGCACAGCACAGCTGCTCTACCAAAATGTGGCCAGACTGCTTCTTTAAGAGTACCCTGATCCCTTCCTCCTCACTGGGTGGGACCTACCAACCAGAGCCTTCAGCCACCCCGGCCCATTTTCTCTGACCTGACAGATATTTGATTTCCCCCTGGGACAAAGTTCCTAGAAGGAGGGGTGGGCCAGCATCTTTGCTGTTTGGGCAACTCACATGTTTCAGCCTATGGCCTTTGGATAGCCCAAGCCAACCGAGGGGGTGGGCGGGGAAGGGTGGTAGAAGTAGTATCCTAGCACAGCACAGTTGCTCTATGAAAACATGGCTAGACTGCTTCTTTAAGCAAGTCCCTGATCCCATTACTCCTGACTGGGTGAGACCTCCCAACCAGGGTCTTCAGCTACCTCCTACAGATGCATTTGGGCTGGCAACAGGTCCATACCCCCCTGGATGGAGTTCCCAGAGGAACAGACAGGCTACCATCTTTGCTTTTTTGCAGCTTTCACTGGTGTCACCTCCAGGTATTGAAAAATCCAAGATGACTAGAAACTTGAGCAGACTCCCAGCAAACAGCAGCAGCCCTACAGAAAAGTGGCCAGACTATTAAAAGAAAAAAAAAAAATCCAAAGATCAATAACCTCAAAGATTGAAGAGTCCCAAAAGCAGCAAGAGAAAAGAAGCAATAATATATAAGGGAGTTCCAATACAGCTGGTAGCAGACTTCTCAGGAGAAATCTTACAGGCCAGGAGAGAGTAAGATGATATATGCAAAGTACTGGAGAAAAAAAACCACCCCTACCAACCAAGAATACTCTACCCAGAAAATCTATCCTTCTGAATTAAGGAGAGATAAAGACTTTCCCAGACAAACAAAAGCTGAGGAAGTTCATCACCACCAGACCTGTCTTAAAAGAAATGCTACAGGGAGTTCTTCAAGCTAAAAGAAAAGGACACTATTGAGAGACATGAAAACATGATCATAAAAATCTTTTGCTCATTTTCTACTGACCAGATAAATGTTTTCTTATTGATTTCTTTGAATATTTATAATATTTTATACAGGATTTTAATAGTTATATGTGCTATAGATATTCTTTCTCTTAATGTGGACTTTTCACTCTCCTTATGAATGTAGTTTGATGAACAGGGGATCCTAATTTTAATGTAGTCATCATTATCATTCTTTTTCTTTATCATTAGTGTTGTTGTTTAAGAAATCCTTCACTCTGGCTGGGCGCAGTGGCTCACACTTGTAATCCCAGCACTTTGAGAGACCAAGGTGGGTGGCTCACAATGTCGAGAGACCGAAGTGGGTGGATCACGATGTCAGGAGATTGAGACCATCCTGGCTAACGTGGTGAAATCCTGTCTCTACTAAAAATACAAAAATTAGCCAGGGGTGGTGGCATACACCTGTAATCCCTGCTACTTGAGAGGCTGAGGCACGAGAATCACTTGAACCCGGGAGAAGGAGGTTGCAGTGAGCCAAGATTGCACCACTGCACTCCAGCCTGGGTGACACAGCAAGAGTCTGTCTCAAAAGAAAAAAAAAAGAAAAGAAATCCTTCACTCTAAAACTAAGAGGTTTTTTCCTGTTTTCTCTTCTAAAAAGTCTATAGTTATCCTTTTTATGTTTTCTTTAATCTACGTTGAATTTATTTTTATATGTGACTTAGGTACAAGTCAAATTTTAATTTTTTTGTACAAATTCACAATTGGTTGGTTTTTTTGTTTTTTGTTTGTTTGTTTGTTTGTTTGTTTGAGATGGAGTCTCACTCTATTGCCCAGGCTAGAGTGCAAATGTCGGCTCACTGAAAACTCCACCTCCCAGGCTCAAGCAATTCTCCTGCCTCGGCCTCCCAAGTAGCTGGGACTACAGGCGCCCGCCAACATAGCCAGGTAATTTTTGTATTTTTAGTAGAGACAAGGTTTCACCATGTTGGCCAGGCTGGTCTCAAACTCCTCACCTCAAGTAATCCACCTGCCTTGGCCTCCCAAAGTACTGGGATTACAGGCATGAGTCACCATGTCTGACCAAATTCACAATTGTTTTAACATATTTATTATATATAAGAATACAGTTGGTTTTTATATATTCATTTTATAACCAATGGCTTCCTAAAATTTTAGTAATTGCAATCATTTATGCATAGATTTTTAAATTATATACCTATGTAATCATCTTTCTTCATACTTCATGAATGAACAATAAATTTTTTTCAACATATTTCCAAAAAAATTAAAATTCATAATGTTTCCCATTTACTATCTTAATGTGGCCTAATTTATAGATTTTTATGTTAACCTTGTACTCCAGGGATAAATCAACTAGACTATAGGAGATTGTCCTTTCTATACATTGCTAATATTTTATAATTTTGGTACCTATGTTCACAAGTTATATTAGTCATTATAATTTTCTTATCTTTTATTTTTTTAATTCCTCCTAACTGAAATTTTGTATCCTTTGACCAACATTTTCACAATCTCCGTACCTCACTCCATCCTCAAGTAGCCACCATTCTACTCTCTGCTTCCATGAGTTCACCGTTTTTAGATTTCACATATAAGTTAGATGCAGTATTTGCCTTTCTGAACCTAGCTTGTTTCATTTACATAATGTCCTCCAGGTTCATCTATGTTGTCATATATGACAGGATTTCCTGGTCTTTGGAGGCCGAATAGTATTTCATCCTGTATAGGTACCACATTTTGTTTCCCCATTCATCTGTTGATGAAAATTTAGGTTGATTCCATATCTTTGCTAATGTAAATAATGCTGCAATGAACATGGGAGTGCAGATATCACTTCAACATATTGATTTCCCCTACTTCAGCTATATCCCCAGTAGTGGTATTACTGGATTATAACATAGTTTTATTTTTAGGAAATGCCATAGTTTTCCCTAATGGCTGTAATAATTTACATTCCCACCAACAGTACATAAGGGCTCCCTTTTTTGCACATCTTCACCAATACTTGTCATGTTGTCTTTTCCATAATAACCATCCTCACAGGTGTAAGGTGATAGCTCACTGGGGTGGTCTCAATATGTGTTTCCCTGGTGATTACAGATCTTGATCATATTTTCATATACCTGTTGGCCATTTGTATATCTTCTTTTGTAAGATGGCTATTCAAGTCCTTTTCCCATCTTAAAAACAGGATTATTTGTTTTCTTGCTATTGTTTGAGTTCCTTATATATTTTGCCTTTTTACAAAAATTTTTATTATATTTTAAGTTCTAGGGTACATGGGCACAACATGCAGGTTTTTTACATAGGTATACATGTGCCATGTTGGTTTGCTGTACACATTAACTCATCATTTGCATTAGATATTTCTACTAATGCTATCCCTCCCGCATTCCCCCAACCCATGACAGGCCCTGGTATGTGATGTTCACCACCCTGTGTCCAGGTGTTCTCATTATTAAATTCTCACCTATGAGTGAGAACATGCAGTGTTTGGTTTTCTGTCTTTGTGATAGTTTGCTGAGAATGATGGTTTCCAGCTTCATCCATGTCCCTGCAAACATGTGAACTCATCCTTTTTCATGACTGCAGAGTATTCCATGGTGTATATGTGCCACATTTTCTTAATCCAGTCTATCATTGATGGACATTTGGGTTGGTTCCAAGTCTTTGCTATTGTAAATAGTGCCACAATAAACATACATGTGCATCTGTCTTTATAGTAGCATGATTTATAATCCTTTGGGTATATACCCAGTAATGGGATCGCTGGGTCAAATGGTATTTCTAGTTCTAGATCCTTGAGGAATTGCCACACTGTCTTCAACAATGGTTGAACTTAAGTAATTTACACTCCCACCAACAGTGTAAAAGGATTCCAATTTCTCCACATCCTCTCCAGCACCTGTTGTTTCCTGACTTTTTAATGATTGCCATTCTAACTGGCATAAGGCAGTATCTCATGGTAGTTTTGATTTGCATTTGTCTGATGACCAGCAATAATGAGCATTTATTAATATGTATGTTAGCTGCATGAATGTCTTCTTTTGAGAAGTATCTGTTCATATCCTTTGCCCACTTTTTGATGGGGTTGTTTGTTTTTTTCTTGTAAATTTGAGTTCTTTGTAGATTCTGTATTTTAGTCCTTTGTCAAATGGGTAGATTGCAAAAATTTTCTCCCATTCTGTAGGTTGCCTGTTCACTCTGATGATAGTTTCTTTTGCTGTGCAGAAGCTCTTTAGTTTAATGAGATCCCATTTGTCTATTTTGGCTTTTGTTGCCATTGCTTTTGGTGTTTTAGTCATGAAGCTCTTGCCCATGCCTATGTCCTAAATGGTATTGCCTAGGTTTTGCTCTAGGGTATTTATGGTTTTAGATCTAACATTTAAGTCTTTAATCCATCTTGAATTAATTTTTGTATACGGTGTAAGGAAGCGATCCAGTTTCGACTTTCTACATATGGCTAGCCAGTTTTCCCAGCGTCATTTATTAAATAGGGAATCCTTTCCCCATTTCTTGTTTTTGTCAGGTTTGTCAAAGATCAGATGGTTGTAGATGTGTGGTGTTATTTCTGAGGCCTCTGTTCCATTCCATTGGTCTATATCTCTGTTTTGGTACCAGTACCATGCTATTTTGGTTACTGCAGCCTTGTAGTATAGTTTGAAGTCAGGTAGCATGATGCCTCCAGCTTTCTTCTTTTGGCTTAGGATTGTCTTGGCAATGCGGGCTATTTTTTGGTTCCATATGAACTTTAAAGTAGTTTTTTTCAATTCTGTAAAGAAAGTCATTGGTAGCTTGATGGGGATGGCATTGAATCTATAAATTACCTTGGGCAGCATAGCCATTTTCACGATATTGATTCTTCCAATCCATGAGCATGGAATGTTCTTTCATTTGTTTGTGTCTCTTTTATTTTGTTGAGCAGTGGTTTGTAGTTCTCCTTGAAGAGGTCCTTCACATCCCGTGTAAGTTGAATTCCTAGGTATTTTATTATCTTTGTAGCAATTGTGAATGGGAGTTCATTCATGATTTGGCTCTCTGTCTGTTACTGGTGTATAGGAATGCTTGTGATTTCTGCACATTGATTTTGTATCCTGAGACTTTGCTGAAGTTGCTTATCAGCTTAAGGAGATTTTGGGCTGAGATGATGGGGTTTTCTAAATATACAATCATGTCATCCGCAAACAAGGACAATTTGACTTCCTGTTTTCCTCATTGAATACCCATTATTTCTTTCTCCTGCCTGATTGCCCTGGCCAGAACTTCCAACACTATGTTGAATAGGAGTGGTGAGAGAGGGCATCCCTGTCTTGTGCCAGTTTTCAAAGGGAATGCTTCCAGTTTTTGCCCATTCAGTATGATATTGACTGTGGGTTTGATCTTATTATTTTGAGATACATTCCATCGATAACTAGTTTATTCAGAGTTTTTAGGATGAAGGGCTGTTGAATTTTGTCAAAGGCCTTTTCTGCATCTATTGAGATAATCATGTGGTTTTTGTCGTTGGTTCTGTTTATGTGATGGATTACATTTATTGATTTGAGTATGTAGAACCAGCATTGCATCCCAGGGATGAAGCCGACTTGATCGTGGTGGATAAGCTTTTTGACGTGCTGCTGGATTTGCTTTGCCAGTATTTTATTGAGGATTTTTGCATCGATGTTCTTCAGGGATATTGGTCTAAAATTCTCTTTTTTTGTTGTGTCTCTGCCAGGCTTTGGTATCAGGATGATGCTGGTCTCACAAAATGAGTTAGGGAGGATTCCCTCTTTTTCTATTGATTGAAATAGTTTCCAAAGGAATGGTACCAGCTCCTCTTTGTACATCTGGTAGAATTCGGCTGTGAATCCATTTGGACCTGGACTTTTTTTGGTTGGTAAGCTATTAAACATTGCCTCAATTTCAGAGCCTGTTATTTGTCTATTCAGGGATTCAACTTCTTCCTGGTTTAGTCTTGGGAGGGTGTATGTGTCCAGGAATTTATCCATTTCTTCTAGATTTTCTAGTTCATTTGTATAGAGGTGTAATTATAGTATTCTCTGATGGTAGTTTGTATTTCTGTGGGATCGGTGGTGATATCCCCTTTATCATTTCTTTATTGTGTCTATTTGATTCTTCTCTCTTTTCTTCTTTATTAGTCTTGCTAGTGGTCTATCTATTTTGCTGATCTTTTCAAAAAACCAGCTCTTGGATTCATTGATTTTTTGAAGGGGGTTTTTGTGTATCTATCTCCTTCAGTTCTGCTCTGATCTTAGTTATTTCTTGCCTTCTGCCAGCTTTTGAATTTGTTTGCTCTTGCTTCTCTAATTCTTTTAATTGTGATGTTAGAGTATCTATTTTAGATCTTTCCTGCTTTCTCTTGTGGGAATGTAGTGCTGTAAATTTCCCTCTACACACTACTTTAAATGTGTCCCAGAGATTCTGGTACATTGTGTCTTTGTTCTCATTGGTTTCAAAGAACATCTTTATTTCTGCCTTCATTTTGTTATTTAGCCAGTAGTCATTCAGGAGCAGGTTGTTCAGTTTCCATGTAATTGGGCAGTTTTGAGTGAGTTTCTTAATCCTGAGTTCTAATTTGATTGCACTGTGGTATGAGAAGACAGTTTGTTGTGATTTCTGTTCTTTTACATTTGCTGAGGAGTGCTTTGCTTCCAATTATGTGGTCAATTTTGGACTAAGTGCAATGTGCTGCTGAGAAGAATGTATATTCTGTTGATTTGGGGTGGAGAGTTCTGTAGATGTCTATTAGGTCTGCTTGGTGCAGAGCTGAATTAGGTCTGCTTGGTGCAGAGTTCAATTCCTGGATATCCTTGTTAACCTTCTGTCCCATTGATCTGTCTAATATTGACAGTGGGTTCTTAAAGTCTCCCATTATTATTGTGTGGGAGTCTAAGTCTCTCTTTGTAGGTCTCTAATGACTTGCTTTATGAATCTGGGTGCTCCTGTATTGGGTCCATATATATTTAGGATAGTTAGCTCTTCTTGTTGAACTGATCCCTTTACCATTATGTAATGGCCTCTTTGTCTCCTTTGATCTTTGTTGGTTTAAAGTCTGTTTTATCAGAGACTAGAATTGCAACCCTGCTTTCTTTTGCTTTCCATTTGCTTGGTAGATCTTCCTCCATCCCTTTATTTTGAGCCTATATGTGTCTCTGCACGTGAGATGGGTCTCCTGAACACAGCACACTGATGGGTCTTGACTCTTTATCCAATTTGCCAGTCTGTGTCTTTTAATTGGGGCATTTAGCCCATTTACATTTAAGGTTAATATTTTTATATGTGAATTTGATCCTGTCATTATGATGTTAGCTGGTTGCCCATTAGTTGATGCAGTTTCTTCCTAGCATCGATGGTCTTTACAATTTGACATGTTTTTGCAGTGGCTGGTACTGGTTGTTCTTTTCCATGTTTAGTGTTTCCTTCAGGAGCTCTTGTAAGGCAGGCCTGTTGGTGACAAAATCTCTCAGCATTTGCTTGTCTGTAAAGGATTTTATTTCTCCTTCACTTATGAAACTTAGTTTGGCTGGATATGAAATTCTGTCTTGAAAACTCTTTTCTTTAAGAATATTGAATATTGGCCCCCACTCTCTTCTGGCTTGTAGAGTTTCTGCTGAGAGATCCGCTGTTAGCCTGGTGGGCTTCCCTTTGTGGGTAACCCGACCTTTCTCTCTGACTGCCTTTAACATTTTTTCCTTCATTTCAACCTTGGTGAATCTGGTAATTCTGAGTCTTGGGGCTGCTCTTCTTGAGGAGTATCTTTGTGGTGTTCTCTGTATTTCCTGAATTTGAATGCTGGCCTGTCTTGCTAGGTTGGGGAAGTTCTCCTGGATAATATCCTGAAGAGTGTTTTCCAGCTTTGTTCCATTCTCCCCTTCACCTTCAGGTACACCAATCAAATGTAGATTTGGTCTTTCAACATAGTCCCATATTTCTTGGAGGCTTTGTTTGTTTCTTTTTACTCTTTTTTCTCTAAACTTCTCGCTTCATTTCATTAATTTGATCTTCAGTCACTGATACCCTTTCTTCCACTTGATCAAATTGGCTACTGAAGCTTGTGCATGCATCACGTAGTTCTTGTGCTATGGTTTTCAGGTCCATCAGGTCATTTAAGGTCTTCTCTACACTGTTTATTCTAGTTAGCCATTTGTCTAATCTTTCTTCAAGGTTTTTAGCTTCCTTGCAATGGGTTCAAACATCCTCCTTTAGCTTGGAGAAGTTTGTTATTACTGACTTTCTGAAGCCTACTTCTGCCAGCTCGTCAAAGTCATTCTCTGTACAGGTTTGTTCTGTTGCTGGGGAGGAGCTGCAATCCTTTGGAGGAGAAGAGGCACGTCTTTTTAGAATTTTCAGCTTTTCTGCTCTGGTTTCTCCCCATCTTTGTGGTTTTATCTACCTTTGGTCTTTGATGATGGTGACCTACAGATGGGGTTTTGGTGTGGATGTCCTTTGTGTTGATATTGATGCTGTTCCTTTCTGTTTGTTAGTTTTCCTTCTAACAGTCAGGTCCCAGGTCCCTCAGCTGCAGGTCTGTTGGAGTTTGCTGGAGGTCCACTCCAAACGCTGCTTTCCTGGGTACCACCAGCAGAGGCTGCGGAGCAGCAAATACTGCAGAACAGCAAATATTGCTGCCTGATCCTTCCTCTGGAAGCTTCGTCTCAGAGGGGCACCCAGCTGTATGAGGTATCAGTCAGCCCCTACTGGGAGGTGTCTCCCAGTTAGGCTACACGGGGGTCAGGGACCCACTTGAAGAAGCACTTTGTCCGTTCTCAGAGCTCAAACATCATGCTGGGAGAACCACTGCTCTCTTCAGAGCTGTCAGTCAGAGACATTTGAGTCTGCAGAAATTTCTGCTGCCTTTTGTTTAGCTATGCCCTGCCCCCAGAGGTGGAGTCTACAGAGGCAGGTGGGCCTTTTTGAGCTGCAGTGGGCTCCACCCAGTTTGAGCTTCCTGGTGGCTTTACCCACTCAAGCCTCAGCAATGGCAGATGCCCCTCCCCCAGCCTCACTGCTGCCTCGAAGTTCAATCAGACTGCAGTGAGTAAGCCTCCGTGGGTGTGGGACCCGCTGAGCCAGGTGTGGGATATTATCTCCTGGTGTGACATTTGCTAAGACCATTGGAAAAGCGTAGTATTTAGGTGGCAGCATCCCGATTTCCCTGGTACAGTCTGTCATGGCTTCCGTTGGCTAGGAAAGGGAAATTCCTGGACCCCTTGCACTTCCCGGGTGAGGTGACACCCTGCCAGCTTCGGCTTGCCCTCCATAGGCTGTACCCACTGTCCAACCAGTCCCAGCGAGATGAACCAGGTACCTCAGTTGGAAATGCAGAAATCATCTATCTTCTGTGTCAATCATGCTGGGAGTTGCAGACCAGAGCTGTTCCTATTTGGCCATCTTGGAATAGACCATAATTGTTTTTTCTAATTCTGTGGAGAATGTCATTGGTATTTCGGTAGGGATTGCATTGAATCTGTAGACCACTTTGGGTAATAAGGACATTTTAACAATATTGACTCTTCCAGTTCATGAACATGGAATATCTTTCCATTTTTTTGTGTCCTTGTCAATTTCTTTCATCAGTGTTTTATAGTTTTCATTGTAGGCCGGGCGCAGTGGCTCATGCCTATAATACCAGCTCTCAGGGAGGCAGAGGCAGGAGGATAGCGTGAGCCCAGGAGTTCGAGACCTGCCTGGGTAATATAGCGAGACCCCGTTCTCCAAAAAAAGGAAGAAAAAAAAAAAAAGGCCTTGTAGAGATCTTTCACTTCTTTAGTTCAGTTAATTTCTAGGTATTTTATTTGTGGCTATTGTTAATTAGATTACTTTTTAAATTTGTTTTTCAGATTCTTCACTGTTGCCATATAGATATACTATGGATTTTTGCATGTTGATTTTGTATCCTGCAACTTTGCTGAATTTGTTTATCAGTTCTAACAGTTTTTGGTAGTGTCTTTAGGTTTTTAAAAATGTAAGATCATATCATCTGCAGACAAGGATAATTTGACTTCTTCCTTTCCAATTTGGATGCCTTTTATTTCTTTCTCTTGTCTAATTGCTCTAGCTATGACTTCCAGTACTACATTGAATAACAGTGGTGAAAGAGGGCACTCTTGTCTTATTTCAGATCTTTGAGAAAGGCTTTCAGGTTTTCCCCATTCTATAATACTAGCTGTGGGTCTGTCGTATATGGCTTTTATTATGTTGAGGTATATTCCTTCTATTCCTCGTTTTTTGAGGGTTTCTATCATGAAGGGATGTTGAAGTTTATCAACTGCTTTTTCAGCATCAATTGAAATTATCATAGGGTTTTTGTTCTTCATTCTGTTGTTATGATGTATTGCATTGATGGATTTGCATATGTTGAATCATCCTTGCATCCTTGGGATAAATCCCACTTGGTCATGATGAATGATCTTTGTAATGTATTGTGGAATTTGGTTTGTTGGTATTTTGTTGTAGATTTTGGCATCAATATTCACCAGAGATATTGGCCTGTAGTTTTCTTTTTTTTGATATGTCTTTGTCTGATTTTGGTGTCAGAGGAATACTGGACTCATAGATATGAGTTTGGAAGTATTCCCTCCTTCTGTATATTTTAGAATAGTTTGAGTAGCATTGGTATTCACTCTTTAAATGTTTGGTAGAATTCAGCAGTGAAGTCATAGAGTCCCAGGCTTTTCTTTATTGGGATACTTTTTATTACACCTCCGATCTTGTTAACTTGTTATTGGTCTGCTCAGGTTTTGGATTGCTTCATGGTTCAATCATGGTAAGTTTTATGTTTCTTCTAATTTATCCATTTCCTCTAGATTTTCCAATTTGTTGGCATATAGTTTATCATAGTAGACGCTAACGATCCTTTGAATTTCTGCAGTGTCAGTTGTAATGATTGTAATATCTCCTTTTTCATCTTTGATTTTATTTGTTTGGGTCTTTCCCGCCCTTTTTTTTTTTTCATCATTAGTCTGGCTAAACGTTTGTCAATTTTGTTTATCTTTTCAAGAAACTAACTTTTTGTTTCATTGATCTTTTATATTGTTTTCTTCATTTCAATTTATTTATTTATGCTCTGATCTTTATTATTTGTTTTCTTCTACTAAATTTTGCTCTTGGTTTGCTCTTGGTTTTGCTCAGTTTGCTCTTGGTTTTCTAGTTTTTTAAATTCATCACTGGGTTATTTATTTGGAGCTTTTTTTCTCCTTTTTGATGTAGGCACTTTTAGCGATAACTCTCCCCGTTAGTACTGCTTTCAGTATATCCCATAGGTTTTGGTATGTTGTGTTTCCAATATCATTTGCTTCAAGAAAATTTTCAATTTCCTTCTTAATTTCTTAATTGACCTAGTGGTCATTCAGGAGCATATTGCTTAATTTCCCCATGTTTATATAGTTTCCAAAATTCCTCTTGTTGATTTCTAGTTTTATTCCACTGTGGTCAGAGAAGATGCTTGACATTATTTCAATTTTGAATGTTTTGAGACTTGGTTTTTTTTTTGAGACAGAGTCTTATTCTGTTGCCAGGCTGGAGTTCAGTGGTGCCATCTTGGCTCACTGCAACCTCCAACTCCCTGGTTCAAGTGATTCTCCTGCCTCAGCCTCCTGAGTAGCTGAGATTACAGGCATATGCCACCACGCCCAGCTAATTTTGGTATTTTTAGTAGAGATGAGGTTTCACCATGTTGGCCAGGATGATCTCAATCTCCTGACCTCGTGATCCACCCGCCTTGGCCTCCCAAAGTGCTGGGATTACAAGTGTGAGTCACTGCGCCCAGCCAAGATTTGTTTTGCAACCTAACATATGGTCTGTCCTTGAGAATGATCCAGGTAATGAGGAAAAGAATGTGTATTTTAAGTCTTTGGATCAGAAGTTCTGTAACTATCTATTAGGTCCATTTGTTTTATAGTTCAGTTGAAGTCTGACATTTCTTTGATGAGTTTCTATCTGGTAGATCATTCCAGTGTTAAAAGTGGGGTGTTGAAGTCTCCAGCTATTATGGTATTGAGGTCTATTACTCTTTTTAGCTCTAGTAATAGTTGCTTTATATATCTGGATGTGCCAGTGTTGGGTACATATGTATATTTATAATGATTATATCCTGTTGCTATAATGATAAAGGATTGACCCCTTTATCATTATATGATGACCTTCTTTGACTCTTCTTACAGTTTTTGTCTTAAAATCTGTTTTGTCTGATATAAGTATAGCTACTTCTGCTTTTTCTTGGTTTCCATTGCCATGGGATATCTTTTTCCATCCCTTTTATTTTCAATCTATGTGTGTCTTTATAGGTGAAGTGTGTTTCTTGTAGGCAACAGATCACTGAGTCTTGCTTCCTCCACCCCTACCCTGCCCCCCACCCCCCCACCCCCACCAGCCTTTCAGCCATTCTATGTGTTTTGATTGAAGAGTTTAGTCTATTTATATTCAGTCTTATTGTTAATAAGTAGGGACTTACTCCTGCCATTTTGTTATTTGTTTTCTGGTTGTTTTGTAATTTTATCTTCCTTCTTTTCTTCCTTCTTGTCTTCCTTCTAGTGAAGATAATTTTCTCTGATGGTATCATTTAATTTCTTGTTTTTTATTTTTGTTTATCTGTTGTATATTTTTCAATTTAAAGTTATGTTAGGTTTGTAAATACTATCTTATAACCCATTATTTTAAACTAATGACAACTTAACATTGATTGTATAAACAAACAGGCAAAAAGAAAACTGATAAAAATTCTACACTTTAACTTCTTCCCCCGCTTTTTAACTTTTTGTTGTTTCTCCTTATGTCTTATTCTACTGTCTATGTCTTGAAAAGTTGTTGTAGTTACTAATTTTGATTGGTTCATCATTTAGTCTTTCTACTTAAGAGTAGTTTACACACTAGAATTACATTGTTATAATATTCTGTGTTTTTCTGTGTGCTTACTATTACCAGTGAGTTTTGGATCTTCAGATGATTTCTTCTTGCTAGTTAACATCCTTTTCTTTCAGATTGAAGAACTCTCTTTAGCATTTCTTGTAGGACAGGTCTGATGTTAATGAAATCCCCCAGCTTTTGTTTGTCTGCAAAGGTCTTTATTTCTCCTTCATGCTTGAAGGATATTTTCACCATTCTAGGGTAAAAGTTGTTTTCCTTCAGCATCTTAAATATGTCATGCCACTCTCTTGTGACCTGTAAGGTTTCCACTGAAAAGTCTGTTGGTAGATGTATTGGAGTTCCACTGTGTGTTATTTGTTTCTTTCCTCTTGCAGCTTTTAGGATCCTTTCCTTGACCTTTGGGATTTTGATTCTTAGATGACTTGAGGTATTTCTCTTTGGGTTAAATCTGCTTAGTGTTCTATAACTGTCTTGTATTTTAATATTGATAACTTTCTCCAGGTTTGGGAAGTTTTCTCTTATTCCTTTGAAGAAACGTTCTACCCCTACCTCTTTCTCTACCTCCTCTTTAAGGCCAACAACTCTTAGGTTTGCCCCTTTGAGGATATTTTCTAGATCTTTTAGATGTGCTTCATTCTTTTTATTATTTTTTCTTTTGTCTCCCTTGACTGTGTATTTTCAAATAGCCTGTCTTCAAGCTCCCTAATTCTTTCTTCTGCTTGATTAATTCTGCTATTAAGAGACTCTGATAAACTCTTCAGTATGTCAGTTGCATTTATCAACTCCAGAATTTCTGCTTTATTCTTTTTAAATATTTCAATCTGTTTGTTAAATTCACCTGATAGAATTCTGAATTCCTTCTCTGTGTTATCTTGAATTGTTTTGAGTTTCCTCAAAACAGCTATTTGGAATTCTTTGTCTAAAAAGTCAAATGTCTTTCCTTCTCCAGGACTGGCCCCTAGGGCCTTATTTAGTTCATTTGGTGAGGTCATGTTTTCCTGGATGATCTTGATGCTGGCAGATGTTTGTCAATGTTTGGGCATTGAAGAGTTAGGTATTTATTGTAGTTTTCACAGTCTGGGCTTGTCTGTGCCATCCTTCTTTAGGAGGCTTTCCAGGTATTCAAAGGGACTTGGGTCCCAAGCCCAATATCACAGTGGTTTCTGCAGACTCATAGAGGTACCACCTTGGTGGTCTTCAATAAGATCTAGAATAATTCTTTGGATTACCAGGTAGAGACTCTTTCTCTTTTCCCTTACTTTCTCCCAAACAAACAGACCCTCTGTCTCTATGCTGAACTGCCTGGAACTGAGGGTGTGGTGAGGCAAGCACCCCTGTGGTCAGACCTGAAGCCAGCACAGCAGTGAGTCTCATCCATGGCTCACTGTAACCACTACCTGGCTACCACCTATATTCACTCAAGGGCCAAAGCCTCTATGATAAGCAGATGGCAAAGTCAGCCAGGTTTGTGTCTTTCCCTTCAGGGTGGTGAGTTCCCCCAGCCTCCAGCTGTGACCAGATATGCTATCTGGGGGGCCATGGATTGGAGTCAAAAACTTTAGAAATTTGCCTGATGTTCTACTCTACGGCAGCTAAACTGGCACTCAAATCACAATACAAAGTCCTACTTGCTCTTCCCTACCCTTTCTACTGGTAGAGGGGCCTCTCCCTGTGGCCACTACCATCATCTGTCCACAGAGAGTGGGGTGGTTCTGCCAGACCACTATCAATGTTCACCTAAAGCCCAAAGGCTCTTCAGACAGCTTGTGGTGGTGAATGCTGGCAGACCTGGGACTCACCCTTCAGGGCAGTGGGCTGTCCTCTGCTCCAAATCAGGTCCAGAAATGCTGTCCAAGACCCTAGGCTTGGACTCAAGGACCCCAAGAGCCTGTTTGTTGCTCTACTCCACTGTGACTGAGCTGGTACCTAAGGTGCAAGACAAAGCCCCCTTTACTTTTCCCTCTGCTTTTCTCAAACAGAAGCAGTCTTTCACCATAGCCACCTCTGCTGGGAATGTGCTGGATTATACCTGTAATCATCATGTCTCAGAGCAAAGGCCCATGGCATACTACCTGCTGGTTATTCAGGATCCAAGCACTCTTTATTCAGCAGGTAATGAATCCTGCCAGAAACGGGTCCTTCTCTTAAAAGCAGCAGATTCTCTTTTGGCCCAGGGTGTGTCTAGAAATGTCATTCGGGGGCTAGGGCCTGTAACGGGGGCCTCATGACTACCTGGTGCCCTGTCCTACTGTAGCTGAGCTGGTATCCAAGATGTATGACAAAGACCTCTTCACTCTTCACTCTCCTCTTCTTAAGCAGCAGGAAGGAGTCACTTTCATGACTAGGAGCTGCATTGCCTGAGGTTAGGGGAAGGATGGCACACGTACTCCCTTCACCACCCTGGCTGGTGTCTCCCTAGGTCATGTGCCACCCTAGTCCTCTGACTCTGAGCCCAGCCCAGCACTATGAGTTGCCTAGGAATTGCAGTCCTTAGCAACAAGGACTAGGACTAGTATGCTAGCCTTTCAAGTTTACCTAGCACCCCAGAGCACTTTGGCCTGAGGTGGCAAGGCTTGCTGAGAAACTCAAGTTCCTTCTGCTGGGATGAGTGAGTCTCTTCTGGCTGGGTCTGGTCCAAATGCTCCCTCCGGGCACAGGTACTGGCTGAGTCCAGCACAGCTTTGCTCTCTGCTATGACAGGACAGCACTGTGTTCAATGTAATGGCCCCTAGTCACTGCACTGTCTCTTCCCCAAGTGCACAGGCTCTCCATGCTGTAGAGCCACTGCTGAGGGATGAGAAATGAGTGGTATTGGTAATTTAACATTGTCTCTCCAGCCATCTTCAATGCTTCCTTCAGCACTATGAAGTTAAAACCAAGTACTGTAATTGCTCACCTAATTTTTTGGTCCTTGTGATGGGTACTTTTCTGTGTGCAGAGATAGTTGTTAAAATTTGGTGTTTCTGTGGCAGGGGACAAACAGTAAAGGCTTCTATTCTGCCATCTTGCTTGGCCCTCTGATTAACTTATTGATGATGTTTTGTAATTTTACCAATTTATTTTTTATTACTAAATGTTATCTTTTTTCCAAATCCAGTAGGTCACTTTTACATTTTCTTGCAACTTGCTATTTTGAAGATAGCATTTTTTTCTTGAAATATTTTATATCTTGGCATTCCATATTCTGTATTTGATTTTTCTAATAAATAAAACCCTCAGAGGATCTAAATATGCTGCTTCTTATTTTTTTCTTCTCACATTCACGTTAAAAAGTCTAGGTAGAATAGGGAGACTGAGGCGGGCAGATCACAAGGTCAGGAGATTGAGACTATCCTGGCTAACATAGTGAAACTCCATCTCTACTAAAAATACAAAAAATTAGACAGGCGTGATGGCGTGCACCTGTAGTCCCAGCCATTCAGGAGGCTGAGGCAGGAGAATTGCTTGAACCTGGGAGGCAGAGGCTACAGTGAGCCAAGATTGTGCCACTGCATTTCAGCCTGGTGACACAGCGAGACTCCGTCTCAAAAAAAAAAAAAAAAAGAGTCTAGATAGAATAAAACAGAGGAAGATACTTCAAATAGAGGGAGTCTAATATAAGAAATCTGTTTGGATCCTTATTCAAATAAAATAAAAAACGAAAACAAAACATTTAAAAAAAAGAAATTTGTTATGCAAGTGGGAAGGCCTGGATGGATGATTTTAAAAAGTAAAAAGAAGAAAAAAGGTGATGGTACCTAGAGATTAGTAACTGTTAGAAGCCACTTGTATGCCTGAGGTTGGAGGAGCAAAAGATTAGGTGGTATAATGCTGATATAGTTTGGATGTCCCCTCCAATTCTCATGTTGAGATATAATCCCCAGTGTTGGAGGTGGGGCCTGTTGGGAGGTGATTGGCTCTTGGGGGTGGACTTCTCATGAATGGTTTAGCACCATCCCTTGGTGCTGTTCTCATGATAGTGAGTGCGTTCTCAGGAGATTCAGTTGTTTAAAAGTGAGTGACACCACCCCTTATTTCTTGCTCCTGTTCTCATCATGTGATGTGCCTGGTCCCACTTCACCTTCCACCATGGGTAAAAGCTCCTGAAGCCTCCATAGAAGCTGAGCAGTTGCAGGCACCATGCTTCTTGCACAGCTTGCAGAACCATAAGCCAATGAAATCTCTTTTCTTTATAAATTACCCAGTCTCAGGTATTCCTTTACAGCAAGGTAAGAATGACCTAATAGTAAAAATTGATACCAAACAGTGGGGCATTGCTATGAGGACTCCTAAAATTGTGGACGTGGCTTTGGAACTGGGTAACAGATAAAGACTGTAAGAATTTGGAGGACTCTGAAGAAGACAGGAAGATGATGGAAAGTTTAGAACTTCTTAGAGACTGGTTAAATGGTTGTGACCAAATGCTGATAGTGATATGGACAGTGAAGACCAAGCTGCTTAGGTCTCATATGGAAATGAGGAATTGGAGCAAGGTCACCCATGTTACACTTCAGCAAAGAGCTTGGCTGTATTTTGTTCATGCCCTAGGGATCTGTGGAAGTTTAAACTTAAGAGTGATAACTTAGGGTATCTGGTGGAAGAAATTTCTGTATAGCAGAGTGTTCAAGGGGTGTTCTGGCTATTTCTAACAACTTACACTCAGATGCAGGAGCAAAGAAATGACTGAAAGTTGGAAATTATACTTAAAGGGAAAGCAGAGCATAAAAGTTTGGAAAATCTGTAGCCTAGCCCCATGTGAAAAAGAAAGAAAAAGCTTTTTTAGGGGAAGAATGCAAGCAGCTGCAGAGCAACCACTTCCTAGAGAGATTTACACGACTAAAAGGGATCTAGATGCTGATAACCAAGACAACAGGTAAAAGGTCTTGAAAGCAATTCAGAGCTCTCTGAGGCAGCACCTCCCATCACAGGCCCACAGGCCTAGGAGGAAAAAATGGTTCTGTGGTCCAGGTCCGGGACCCTGCTGCCCTGCTGAGCCTCAGGACACCGCTTCCTGCATCTAGGCCACTTCAGCTGCAGCTTTGGTTCAAAGAGCCCCAGGTACAGCTCAGGCCACTGCTTCAGATGGTAAGCTGTAAGCCTTGGTGGATTCCACATGGTGTTAAGCCTGTGAGTGCAGAGTTGCAAGGAGTGAAGGAGGAATGGCAGCCTCTGCCTAGATTTCAGAGGATGTATAAGAAAGCCTGGAGGCCAGGCCTAGTGGCTCATGCTTGTAATCTTAGCACTTTGGGAAGCTGAGGTGGGTGGATTGCTTGAGTCTGGGAGTTTGAGACCAGCCTAGGCAACATGGCAAAACTTCATCCCTACTAAAGAGACAAAAAATTACCAGGGCATGGTGGTGTGTACCTGTAGTTCCAGCTACTTGGGAGGCTGAGGTGGGAGAATCACCTGAACCCAGGATGTCAGGGTTGCAGTAAGCCATGATCACATGACTGCACTCTAGTCTGGATCACAGAAGTGAGACGAAAAGACTTTGGGGGACTATTGGGAAGATTTGATTCTATTTTGCAAAGTGAGAAGGACATGAGATTTGGGGTGCCAGGGACACGATATAGTTTGGATGTCCCCTCTAATTCTCATGTTAGATGTAATTCCCAGTATTAGAGGTGGGGCCTGTTGGGAAGTGACTGGCTCATGGCAGTGGGTTTCTCATGAATGATTTAGCACCCTCCTCTTGGTGCTATCCTCATGACAGTGAGTTCTCAGGAGATTTGGTTGTTTAACAGTGCATGGCATTTCTCCTCTCTCTTTCTTGCTCCCGCTCTTGCCACATGATGTGCCTGCACCAGCTTCACTTTGCACCATGAGTGAAAGTTCCCTGAGGCCTCCCCAGAAGCAGTGTAGATGATGGCACCATGCTTCTTGTACAGCTTGCAGAGCCATGAGCCAATGAAACTTCTTTCCTTTATAAACTACCCAGTCTCAGGTATTCCTTCACAGCAATGCAAGAACAGCTAATATACATGCAGACCTCATGAGTACAATACTGCTGATGCTGCATCAGCACCACTGTTACTATTCTGGTTACTGCTGCTACTGCATAAGAAGCTCAACTAGCTCTGCAAGGTCCTGGAAGTCCATAGACCATTTGAAATTGCTGAATTAGCTGCTGATGCCTCTGAGGCCCAGGTTCCCCACTGCCGACCCAACTATACTCCTATTGCAGCAGACTGCAGTAATTTGAAAGTTCCTGCCATTGCCAGAACCTAAGTTAAAAGAGAAAAGTAGTATCTCTCTTCCTCCCCATTCTCATCTTTATTTTCTTTCATTGGTAGAACCTAGTCAGAAATGAGTCGACAATGGAGTTCAGGAAATGTTTTTAGGCTTGCAGCCCTTTGCAGTACAGAGGATAGCAAAGTGGTGTGAAAATGTTGCTGGATGCTAAGAGACAAAAAGCCAATACAGTGTCCTTGCATGATCTTTGAGAGTGATTTAAATCATGGCTGATTTAATCAGTAGAAAATCTCTGAGCCTACATCAGGATGCTTTCTTTCAAAGATGGCCACCTATGATTGACAACTCTTATGCAGTAATTTATTTTCAGGGGCAACCTTTCTTGAGTGTGTACAGGGAAATTACATTCACAACTCCAGAGAGTACCACTTACATGGAATATCATGTAAATAATGTCCCTTGGAGTTGGTTTTTTTGTTTTTTTTGTTTTTTTTGTTTTTTTGTTTTTTTTTGTAATCACAGGGACCCTGTTGCTTCTCAGTGTTCTGTTTTTGGTACATATTTTTAAATGGCTGATCTGTTTGGAAGGAGTAAGAGTGGAAGGAGTAAGAGTAAGAGCAATGTAATAGCAACTCTTTCTTTTAGCAGGACCTGTCTAGTCCACCTTACTGCCCACACTAAAAACTTCCATGTAGTACTTTGACAGAAACAAAAACAGAAGCGGTTTTTCTTTCTCCCTTCCCCACGAGAGAGCTGGGAATTCTGTCAGTTATCTTTCAATGGAATTTGAGCTACCCCAAGACAGGGCTTAGGTACTTTAGATTGTCTTAAGGGTTGGGGCAAATCCCTAAATCGGCTTGGCACTGGACTTTTTGAGTTTTACGGAACACTGACTCTCCACAGTGCAGGGTATAATGGACTGAATAAAGACAAAACTTCCTCAGAACATATTACTTTGCAGAGGCTGTAATGCTACATTGTGGTTTACTGATAAATGATTAAACTATAAATGTCAAATAAGACCAGCACAGTAAACTTGAATATAGGCTTCGTTCTTTTCTTTTTTTTAGACGGAGTCTCACTCTGTCGCCCAGGCTAGAGTGCAATGGCACGATCTCGGCTCACTACAAGCTCCGCCTCCCGGGTTCATGCCATTCTCCTGCCTCAGCCTCCCAAGTAGCTGTGACTACAGGCGCCTACCACCAGGCCCAGCTAATTTTCTGTATTTTTAGTAGAGACGGGGTTTCACTGTGTTAGCCAGGATGGTCTCGATCTCCTGACCTTGTGATCTGCCCGCCTCTGCCTCCCAAAGTGCTAGGATTACAGGCAAGAGCCACCACGCCCAGCCAGGCTTAGTTCTTTCTAAATCAAGATAGCAGTGAGTACTGCATGAGAGAAGCAGTAGCAAATGGAAAAGCAATTACCTGGTTGCTACTCAGTTAACTCCAGAAAAAACTGGAGAAAACTGATCAGGGTGAAGAACCTGGAACATGTAGGTCAGATATTCTGCTTAGTTTACATTAATTAGAAAAGCACCAAGAGAGGCTGGGTGCAGTGGCTCACACCTGTAATTCCAGCACTTTGGGAAGCTGAAGTGGGTAGATCACTTGAGGTCAGGAGTTCGAGACCAGCCTGGTCAATGTGGTGAAACCTCGTCTCTATTAAAAACACAAAAAACTAGCCATGCGAGGTGGCGGGTGCCTGTAGTCCCAGCTATTCAAGAGGTTGAGGCAGGAGAATGGCATAAACCTGGGAGGTGGAGCTTGCAGTGAGCTGAGATCGCGGACACCGCACTCCAGCCCGGGCGACACAGCGAGACTCCGTCTCAAAAAAAAAAAAAAAAAAAAAAATTAGCTGGGCATAGTGGTGGCGCCTGTAGTCCCAGCTACTCAGGAGGCTGAGGCAAGAGAATCACTTGAACCAGCAGGCAGAGGTTGCAGTGACCTGAGATTGTACCATTGCACTCCAGCCTGGGTGACAAAGCAAGACTCTGTCTCAAAAAAAAAAAAAAAAAAAAAGCACCCAGAGGATAATCATTAATTATCCTATTGGAATGACAAATTCCAATATAACTTAAAATTTGTAACAATATCCTAAAGGCCACAAGATGAAATGTTGCTCCATGAAACTCTCTTTGCAGTTGTCCAACCCTGATTTTCTGCAGTTTTCATGTGCTTACCTGTCTCCATACTATCTTTTTGTGCTTATCTTTACTTTTCTTTTTTTTTTTTTTTTTTTTTTTTTTTTTTTTTTTTTTTTTTTTTTTTTGAGACGGAGTCTCACGCTGTTGCCCAGGCTGGAGTGCAGTGGCGCGATCTCGGCTCACTGCAAGCTCCGCCTCCCGGGTTCCCGCCATTCTCCTGCCTCAGCCTCCTGAGTAGCTGGGACTACAGGCGCCCGCCACCGCGCCCGGCTAATTTTTTGTATTTTTTGTAGAGACGGGGTTTCACTGTGGTCTCGATCTCCTGACCTTGTGATCCGCCCGCCTCGGCCTCCCAAAGTGCTGGGATTACAGGCTTGAGCCACCGCGCCCGGCCTTTACTTTTCTTGATATGAGCAAAGCTGTGATGCTGTGTGTCCATCTTGCTTTGTCTATCCCATTTTCCCCCTTTCTTTTCCTTCCTAAACCCCTCCCTCTCTAACTTTATACCCAGTCATTTTGAACTGACATTTTCTATTATACGTTTTATTTATTGAATAGTTTTAAGTTCTCAGTTCTCCATTTAAAACAGTGGATGAATAGATCATTTCATCTTTTTCTACTCTTTTTCTACTTAAATGAAACAAGTTAATTTTTCATGCAGGGGGCCACACCTGATTTTTCTCCTACAATTGGTGTAAGAAAAAAGATTCCTCTCTCCTAATTTAAAAGCATTCCTATCTTAGGAACTTCATTAGAAATGCTTTACATAAGTTCCATGAACTGAAGTAGAAAAATACTTCAGATTCATTCTTGATTTACTTTCTCTGCCCACATTTTTAATCTGGATTGAATTCAGCCCTATCCTCTCATTTTAGTGCTTAATTCAGCCAAGCATTAAACTGAGAAGGGGAAGAATGAGGTGGAGACCTGGATTTCACAGCTGTAATTCCAGACACTTCAGATCTCCTTTCAACCATATGCCTACGCTGAGAGTAGGGTATTAGAAGGGAACAGTTAAGGGCTGGTGCGGTGGCTCACGCCTGTAATCCCAGCACTTTGGGAGGCCGAGGTGGGCGGATCACGAGGTCAGGAGATCAAGACCATCCTGGCTAACACGGTGAAACCGGTCTCTACTAAAAATACGAAAAAAATTAGCTGGGCGTGGTGGTGGGCGCCTGTAGTCCCAGCTACTTGGGAGGCTGAGGCAGGAGAATGGCATGAACCCAGGAGGCAGAGCTTGCAGTGAGCTGAGATTGCGCCACTGCCCTTCAACCTGGGCAATAGAGCAAGACTCCGTCTCAAAAAAATAAATAAATAAACAAACAAATAAAATAAAGGAACAGTTATAGTTCCTGAAAAGGTCAGATCTATGAATTTAGTATGGACTACAGGCCCAACAATAGTCCCTAGAGCCAAATCTTCTCTTGTAAATTGTTTGAAAACAGAAGAAAACTATGGAGAAAGTCTTTTCAGTAGACAGATAATTACTGCCCAATCTTACCGGCATCTGTCCATAAGGTTTGGACAATTCTCTCTCAGGACAATCTTATTCTTAATTCGGAGTTAGTTCTGAGGTTCCTGTATCTTCTGTTCCCACTCAGAATTAAAGAATCTCAGATTCTTTTGAAAATACCTGACCCAACTGCCACAATTTCTAAATTAAAATATTGATGATATGACGGACTCATTCAAAGTTAGGAAACCAGTTAGTGACAGAGCCTGAAAGAGAATCTTACTTACTCTTATCCTAGGTGCTATTTCACATTTCATGATGCCTTGCAAAGATTAGATATACAAGAATACATAAGAATTTCCACTAAAGGTCTCACTGGAAAAAGCAACATAAATCTTTGGGGAAACATAGTCTGAAATGACTGCACTCCACCAATTAGTCAGTATGTTAGCTAGCTACCTGGTAACCAGAGTCAGATTAAAGGGTGGATTATCCAGGCAGCACTCAAAGCATCCATCTCTAAGGGGTGCTAACAAGATGACACCCTTGTGTGAATTAGAAAAATATCCTTTACCTGGGAAGGTGCAGCCCCTTGAGACTAAGACACCCCTTCCTCCAGGTGAATGTGCCAGCACCTGTTTGCAGTGTGGCAAGTGGAGAGTGAGATGTATTTCAGTCCTCACTTTGCCCCTTGGGTGGGCATCCTCGTGCATTTACCAGAAATCCTCTCTTGGAGACCACATGTGGGTGGGGGTTGCTTTCATAAGCAACTCAAGGTGGGTAGAGACAGCCAAGCAGCAGTAAATGATCACTAGCCTGCCTTCTTCGGAGGGTGACTCTGCTTAACTGAGTGGGGCACAAAGTTTGAGGTCAGAAGAGAGGCTGAGGGCTGCCCTGGAAGTCCTTCTACGTCTCTGCTCACCCTCATTCCCCCAAGGGCCTAGGGTTCTGAGTTAGAGCATGAGTTACCATGGTGTAAATTCTACAATTCCTCTGAAAACAGTCTACGTGTCAGAGGTCAAAGAGTGCTCTGGTTTTTATTCTGGAGGTAGCACTTCCATTCTGATATAGTTCAAATACTTCCTTTCTCTTCATTGTCTATGGACAAAGTTGACTTTGCAGTCAACTGATGAATATGAATTTTGTATTGTCTTAGCTGTGTGATGACTTTGAACTAATTCCCTTAAAGCTGCTGAGATTCCTTTTCCTCATCTGTAAACTGGTCTTTGCTATAAGGATTAAAGGAGACAACACATTGGCAAACGGAAGTGCAACTGATGTGGCCGATGGGAGGGGAAAGGGTGCTCTCCCATCTTCCCTCCCACTCCATCTCACTCCAGGTGCAGCTAACCTACTGCTGGGAGCCTATTGCACTGTCTGTGCCACTACAAACCTTTAGCTCTCAGGGCCCAGAGGAACTGGGCACCAGAATGGTTGACTGAAAGGGAAGAGAGGATGATACCTGAGGTTTGATTTGTCCTTTGGGTACCACAATTTCCACATTTTCTTTAGGTCCTGCTAAATTGAAGTTTTCCCTGCTAATGGGTGCCCCCTAGACTCTACAGTATCTCTATTTATTTATGAGTAGGAGGGCCGTCAGAGTGGTTAAGAATGAGCATTGGTATTGGAGAGACCTAGGTTTGAATCCTGGCTCTACTTTTTCACTTTTTGTGAAGTCCTGGGCAAAAGTCAGTCCCAGTTTTCCTTAACTATAAAATCGGGATGTTAGTTCTAGATACTTTCCTGATACATTGAAAAAACCAATAAGCATAGTTTGCTGATACATTGAAAAAAACATTCAATAAGCATTAACATTATCATTAGGGGGTCTGCTGGGTCAAGTGCTCCTGGGTTGCTCTTTAAAAAAATCCATCACAGTGGCAGAAGGAGACAATGCCTGCCAGTCCCTGCGTCAGGTGACAGCTAGGGAAGGCAGGAGGTGGGGACTGGAATTGGGACTTCTGGGTTGTAGCGGGCTATGCCCCTGTGTTTGCACGAAGTTTGTTATCAATAGCGTGAGCTCTCCCAGAATTGAGAATTTTCAGATTGCCCAAGGAGGGGGTATCCGGGATCAGGCGCAGAAATGATGACACATCACTATGAACGGAAATGGTGAACTAAGGGTGAGGCGTGGAATTGGGACCATATCACAAAAGAGATGGAGGACACAAGTTTACAATAGTTACCATATCCACTTAGATTCAGGACGTGAAGGCCTTTCTGGTTATACCTATTCTTTCTTCCAGGACTTTTTGGAAGCCAGGGATAGAAAACATACTGGGCACACACTATATCCCTGATGACTGGGGCTATAAAGTCTCTTCTGGGTGGTCCAGGCAGTAAGACCAGAACACGTACCGCTGCTAGCCCGAGGATGATGACATGTAACTATTAAATTTTCATGGGTTTGAGGTCAAGCATCTTGTCTAACATCTTTTTTTCCCCATAAACAGTAGGTGTTCAATAAACAAGCATGACAGCAAGAGGGGAAATGAGGAACAGGCAGGATAAATAAAATACCCCCGATGAGTTCCAGGCCTCTTAATCTTGGTCCTTTCTCAATTGGTAAATCTCAAATAAGGGCTCAGCCATAGTCCTGCCAACACCTCCAAAGCATCTCCATAGTCCGGATGCTAAACCACCCAGTGTCCACCAGGGGTCCTGGGATGAAGGGAGACGTGTTTCTTTCACGGTCATCATGATCGATTACTTCTTCCCTTCAAGTCCAGAGTCGCAGGCAGTGGACATAAGGTCACTTCCAGCCCTCTGCTTCCAAGGCTGGGGAGAGGCAAGGTCTCCCTTCGCCGCCGTACCCAGCCCGGGAACAGGAAGGCTGGGGATCGTGGCGGGCTCCATCAGCAAGGAAACCCAGGGGCTTCACTCTCCTACAGGCAGTCCTGCGAGCGCGGCCAAAGCGAGGCAGGGCACTGGGGCAGGCGCGGGGACCCAGCCTCGGTGAAGGGACTTGTACCAGGCACAGAGGCCGGGCAGGCGGCCGGGCGTGGGCGAGCGCGTAGCCGGCGTGCCTCCATGCGCCCGGGCGGCGCGGGCGCGGCCGGCGCTCCTGCAGAGGGAGCTGTGCGCCGGGCTTGGCGCACGCTCGGCACCGCCCGCTCCCTCTTGCCGCCGCTGCCGCCGCCGCCGCCGCTGGGCCCGCCCGCCGGGGAGGGGCTCCAGGCCTCGCCGACAGCGGCTTCCTGCTTTCTGCACGTCCTCCCGCCGCGCCGCCAGTCGGTTTGTGCTAGCTGTGGCCGTGAGCCGCCCGCGCCGCCGCTGCCTGCGCCCCAGCCGCGCCTCGCGGTCAGTCCGGCTCGCTCAGGTCCGCTCCCGAAGCCCGCGCCCCTCCACGCTGCCCCCTGCCTGTTCCCGGCCATGCTGTCCCTTCAGTACCCCGACGTGTACCGCGACGAGACTGCCGTAAGTACCCCTGCCCCCGCCCACAGGGCTCCCGGGCGCAGGTGCCCCGCCGGCCTGACCCGTGGCGCTCGCAGCTCCTTTCCCTGCAGCCCTTTGCCCCCCCGCGTCCCTCCCCTCCCCCTCGGCCTTTGTTTGGGAGAATTGGGCCAGGGGCGCGGGGCTCCTCTACAGCACTGGGGCCCCGCGGGCGGTCACTCTGCTAGTGCTGGCGGCGGAGTCTGTGGGCAGCGCCGACCGGCCGCTTTCCAGAATCAATGGGGTCAAGGGCAGACGCCCGGGTAGGAATGAGTGTATGTAGGGAGTGGGAAGACAGACGGTGTCACTGCTTTTTTGACTGGCGAAGCCTCTTGCTTAAATATGGTGGTAGGAGAAAGTGTCCGCTGGTGTGTGCGTGTGCCTGTGTGTGTGATATGATGTCACATTTAAAAACGAAAACAAACTTTTTAAAACTTACACTTTAAAAGTCCTTAGAGTTGAAGTATATTCGTTCGATTTTAAAAGGTGTGTTGAGCGCCTACCCTGTCCCAGGTCGGATGATGCGCATTGGGCCTTGGGGGTGCCGGAGACCCAGACAGAAATGGGGAAGGCGGAGCAGTGACCCCATAGTGTGGCCATGCTGATCTATGTTTTCTTAAACAAGAGAAGTTGAGAGAGGGTGAGAGGAGGTCTTAGAAGGGAGAGGGGTTGATCTTTTTCAGAATAAGTAAGTTTTATCTAGTGGCGGAGTTGACCACCATTTGCCTAAGCTGCAGATGAACTCAAGGTAACTGTTGAGATCCAGTAGGCGGAATTCTGGGCAGACACCTTTTTTGTGTAAACGTGAATTTGACGTCTTAAGAACTGGATTGCATCCACATGTTGTGGCCATGATTCTCTTACTAATAGCTACATTTCTCAGATTACTTAAAATATAATCAGAATGAGTATGTATTTGTGTAACACAGTTTTAATGTTTTTCTGTTTACTTTCCCGATTTATGCCAGAAAGTGTTTACTTTAAAGCACGTGTTACATTGGGGTAAAGGGTGCTGACGCTTTAAAGGACATATTGTTTTAAATTAAGACTTCCAAGTGACACCGATGCATTAATTCATAGTTTCTTTGACCAGTGGCCATCTGGTAACCATGTTTTCTCAGTCTGCTCAGCTGCTTGCTTATTAAATTTACCCTAACGGCTCAAGAAGCTCTATTCCTGTGATTTAAAGGGTTGTTTCCTTTGTATATGGGAGTAAAGTGATCCTGCTGTAATGGAGAAAGAGGCTGGACTAAATGAAAAGACCAGAGTGCTAGTTCTGGTTCTGTCATTCACTAGTTAGGTGACTTTTAGCAGCTCTTACCTGTTATGGGCCTTTTTTCTCTATGTGAAATATTTGGACTGACCATAGGACTTAACTTGCTTCTGCAGTAGGAATGTTGTCGTGCATTCATTCATTCATTCACGTGACAGTCTAGCTCTGCAGTGTTCCAGACTAGTAATGGGAAGACATGTGACTATTTGGTTCTGGTTCTTGAGGTTCAGAATATAAAGAACCACCCATTCTGTGGTTTGATAAGTGCAGTTTTAAGTTTGTTTTTAGAGTTACTTGTTAGTTTTTCACCACCCTGGGTGCCTAAATCCTACAGTTTATTTATCTGTATTTAATAGTTCATGAAAGGTTTAAGTGGGAATTTTATGAAGACATCTAAGAGATTATAAACAATTAACTCGGAAGGGTATACTGTGGATTTTAATACACTCCAGTTCCTTCTCATTAAACAACTCATGGTAACTCGAAGCCTCGTGGCCAAAGGAATGCAGCTCTGGCCCAGTCTGAATCCTGTTCTGTGGCTCCCTCAGCCTATGGTGGAGTATCTTTTTTTTTTTTTTTTTTTTTTAACATTAAGGTTTGGTTACTAAGCCCTAGGCTTGACTTAGGTATTTGCTTAAATTGTAACCTTTGGTTTCTAGGATGGGTTTGTTTCTCCCCAGTATCAGCTGGGGATTGCTGTAGCTTTCTGTCTCTTTCACTTGAGCACCTTCATCCACATGCTCAGTATTCTGCTGAAAGTGTTGGAGCATTGAAACCGTTTTGGTGGAGTTCTGCCTTTTTGGGCAGAAATTTGGAAGCCATGACACTTCTTGTGCAATGCCATTGACCACTGCTTAAGAGAGTTGCTATCCGGAAGTACAGGCCTACCACAGGGGACTCACACTCTGATAGAAGAGGATTTAGGATGAGAGGAGAACACAGAATAGGATGGGACTCATTTCCAGCAGGAGGAGGAGGTATTATGTAAAATGAGTCTGGAAGTTGACCAGTTGGGTAAGGGACAAAGGACATTCCTGATCCTGTGACTAAAATAAAGTCATAGCTAGGCAGACCTGGATGGTTGCAGAATTGCATTTATTTGTAGGGTGGCAAGAAGACCATTCTGACCAGACCATCAGTAGATGGATAAACTTGCATGAGGCTTGAAAGATGACCAGGATAGGTTTGATAGGTCCTGCCTGCTGTGTGTACGAGTCTGCACTTGGTCCTGAAGGCGGTGGGTGAACTGTTGAATGGTACAAATGTCGAACAGGATTAAGTAGTACAGTACCTTATCAGGGCTCTATTTTTAAAGCCTCTTGGGGAGATCAAGAATGATTAGCAAACTTAAATCAGGTGGAAGAATTTGATTCGAGGGACGTGGCTGGCTATAAGACACACCCACCTCATTTGTAGGGTGTGGTCTTAGAAAAAATTGGAGGTGGGGAGTTGTGACTCCTGGGATTGACTGTGGAATTGTCCTAGAGAGAATCAGTTTCTTGTCCTAGTTAAAAATATCTGATCAATAACTTCCATCTGCTGTAGATGGTGGTGCCTGGTCTGAGCAGATAGGGCTGCTTGGTGTAAATTTCTGGATATGCCTGAATTTAGTAACATAATCCAGGAACATTTTTTAAGTGTCTATTCTGCTCCCTCTGATGAGTGTTTGGGGAAAACGGTGGGCTAACTGCTTTAGTCTCAGGTCTGGTTCTGAACTTGGTATGGTTCTGGGCATGTTACCCAACGTTGTCCTTGCTGTTGCTCCTAGAAGTGTATGATTGAAAGATGCTTTACAATTCAAAATTTTCTGATTTCTTAATGCTAGGAAAAGAAGATTGTTATTTTAAGCCTATTTTGTAACCATTTCAAGGTGTGTAAAATGTAAAAGACTTGCAGATGAGAAGAAAACGATAAAAAGCTTTTGTTTGGTGGTGACAATCTGCTAAAATTTAGAGAGGTCAGGATTGAAAATTGGTAACTTTATGAAGACCCATCAGGAGAGGCTTTAGTCGGGTTTTAAGTTCCTTGCTCTTGTTTTTATGTCTCTTGCTCAGTCAGTTGTTTAATGAGAATATATACAGAGTGTTCTGGCTTACCTGCCCATTTATCCAGTTGTGCATTTCCCCAGGAGTTCTTTCAGCTGGCATCAGACGAGGACAGATGTGGAGGGCCCAGTGTTGTAAGGGCCAGGGAGATTGTTCTCACCTAGCCAGCAGCCACACTGCAACTAGAGCAGCGCTGAGCTTTCTTTAGGAAATAGCCCTTACCTTCTGGCCTTATAGAACAAAGCAAGGAGACAGATTAAAAATTCATCTGAGATAGAGGTAGTCTTCCCAACAGCCTTATACAAAAAACCTTAACCAGAATGTTGGAGTGGTTCAGAGACTTGATTGGCAAGATATTGTCAGTGTGGTTTCATTAATGGGGTTAATCTTTTTGTTTTGTTTTGTTTTTTGAGATGGAGTCTTGCTCTGTTGCCTGGGCTGGAGTGGTCTCAGCTCACTGCAACCTCTGCCTCCTGGGTTCAAGAGATTCTCCTGCCTCAGCCTCCCGAGTAGCTGAGATTACAGGCACCTGCCACCATGCCCGGCTGATATTTAAATTTTGAGTAGAGACAGGATTTCACCATGTTGACCAGGCTGGTCTTGAATTCCTGACCTCAAGTGATCTGCCCACCTCAGCCTCCCAAAGTGCTGGGATTACGGGTGTGAACCACCACACCCTGCCCTAATGAGGTTAATCTTGATGGTATCAGGTGGAGAGATTTTGTAATGATTTTTACTGCTGGATAATACTTTTGGCATAATCACTTGAGGAGTGGTGAAAACTGCTTGTACTTGCTCCTTCAGATGCCTTCAGGTGGCTTCTAAGGCCAGGCCTTAGAAGCTCCAGAAAGCTTCCTTTGGCTGGGTTCTACTTATATTAAGCAGTTTTATTTCCTCCAATATCGTGGTAACCTGAATGGGTGATGCTTTTGCACCTTCTTTTTGTAAACATTAAAAAAAAAAAAAAGCATTTCATAACAATAAAAAGGAAGAAAGGCATTAGTTTTAAAATGTTTTGCCATTGCATTTAAGTCAGCTTTTTAAACATATGTCAATTACAATCATTATACTGCATATTAGTAACTTGCTTTTTGGCAGTTTAGACTTAAAAGCAAAACTGACTGGGCTATATTGCAGGGAGATTTTCTAATCATTGGGAAGCTCAGTGGAATAGGAGAACGAGCACGTGTGTGTGAGCCCCCTCCCTGACGTGCCCTTCTTGTGTGCCCACTGTATTGTCCACTGTATTGTGTCATTCTGTGCTTGGCTGCTGACAGCACGTTTTCAAGTTTCTTTAGCACAGTGGCAGGTCTTTGTTTTGTGTTGTAGGGACAGAGCGGTTTCCTGTTCTGACCTTTCATCTTTCTTTCCTCTCTAGCTAAAACATTCTTTTCAGGAAGGGTGGCTTGACACCTTTGAGAACCTGCCAACTTTGGTTCATGTGGTAATTTGGGCAGACATGTTGCCAGTGAGCCAATTAGTATTTTTGTCCATCCCTTTCGTATTTCTCCATTACATTTTAAAAAAAAATACCAGTTTTAATCGGGGTTAGAGAGTAATTATCTAATACCTCATTTTGTCTTCTACAGGTACAGGATTATCACGGACATAAAATTTGTGACCCTTATGCCTGGCTTGAAGACCCCGACAGTGAACAGACAAAGGTAATTTGGTTTCTAATTAAAGATAAGGCAGCCCTGGTAGCTGGCACCAAATTCTAAATGTCAGTTAACTACAGCTTTTCCTTTCTGGTGTTCTCCTGGGTTTTCTGCCATGGGATGGTGAGTATACCTGTTGTTACCACTACTTTTTGTCAAGTGATTCATGGGAAAAAGACGAAAGCATGGCTTAGTCCCAGAGAAAGTCATGTAAGTGTTTCAGATAATGTTTATGGTTCATAGTGACACTGATGAGCTATTTTAAGTGAAAATATCGGAAAGAAAACTGATTTTTGCCAAAAGAAATATTGAAAACCTAGATAGAAATGATGTTAAAGGGAAAAATTACCTCAATGTTTTTTTCTAAAGAGAAGAAAATCTTGTATATGAAATGAGTATCAGGTCTTGAAAACTGAATACTGTCCTTAGATTGCTTATTGATGTCAACACAACAACAATGAAAAGCTAAGTAGTAAAGGGGCAGAGGGGAGCATTTTCTGCCCTAAAAACAAAGCTTTTGTATTCTTTTGGAGAAACAGTATTTCAAGGATCCTGCTGAAGTCTCATTCAGTAATGAAGGTGGCCCTAAGTCCTATGTCCCACAGACATTTTTCACCTTTTGGAGTGCCTGGGAGTTGTCACTTATGTATACTTTTTTTTTTTTTCAAGACAGAGCCTTACTCTGTCACCCAGGCTGTAGGGCACTGGTGCGATCTTGGCTCACTGCAACCTCCACCTCCTGGGTTCAAACAGTTCTTGTGCCTCAGCCTCCCGAGTAGCTGGGATTATAGGCATGTGCCACCACACCCTGCCAATTTTTGTATTTTTACTAGAGACAGGGGTTTCACCATGTTGGCCAGGCTGGTCTTGAACTCCTGGCCTCAAGTGATCCTCCCACCTCAGCTTCCCAAAGTGTTGGGATTACAGGTGTGCACCATCGTGCCCAGCCTATTTATATATACTTTATGTAGTTAATTAGGTTTGCTTGGGTCGGGGAATAGTGTTTCTCAAGTTCATCTTAAGTTCTTTGATTCTTTTATTTATAACCATAGTTCATAATACTTAGTACATATTTACAGTTTCTAATATGTTCACCATCCTGAAATTTATTCGAGCTTCTTTAGAGTCGCAGGGTACATTTCCCATTAAAAAAAAAAAAATGTTAAATGGCACTCTAGATAGTTTTTCAGGCCAGTCTTCAAACGCCTGTGTCTTAACTCCACCTGTTTCCTGCGGTCCCTTGCCACCGTATATACCAGTGTTCTCTGGAGACCTGAATTCAGATTTGCCAGAAAAGCATCCCTTCCTGATGTGGAATTGCCCATCTCCCCACTGGGACAAGGAAAGGGATGGAGTGAAGAGCTTAGCCGGAGCATGATGGTATATGGAGAAGAGAAGAGAAAGTAGAGGTAGGGGAGTAAACCATATGATCATCTCCTTCTTCCTTTAGTCTCAAGCACTGGCTCACCTGCTTTCTGCCATCCTCCCCTGTTCTTCGTGAGTAGCGTCTCTCCTTAGCCCACTGCACACCTCTTAACGACTTCTTTTTATCCTTTGTCCCTAAAGTTAGCATGCTGCTATTTTGAGATTTCCCAGTGGTTTTTACTTTTATCTGCAATCCTACATTCTTTCTCTAACCCCTTCAAGAAAGACAAAGGTCTCATGGATGAGAATGGTTGGTATTTGGGCTTTAATTTTTCTTCCCGGAAGCACTGGGTCATAGTAGTGGATGGGCAGACATTCCAAAGTGAGAAACACAGGAGTATCTTTAGGAATGGTGGAGGCTGTAGCTCTGCAGGTAAGTCTGGGGAACAGAGAACAGGTGTGGGGTTACCTCCCCACTTCATCCCTGCCATAGATTACCTTGATTGTTCAGCACTGGACTGAGACAGAGGGATTGGGTCTGGGAGTGGAGAGTCACACACACCTGCCTAACCTGTACAGGCTAGAAAGCACGAGGGAAAGGGTGAAGTTCTCGTACATCTCTTGGAAAACTGTCCCTAAGACGTGATGATTTCTTCGCCTGAAGTATTGGCTGTAACCTGGATTTCTACAGCCTTTGATGGTGATTGAGTGATTGAGCGCTGTCAGAATGACCCAGATTTTATCTGTTAATGAATGTATACTTTGCTGTTCCTTAGTTGATAATGACAGATTCGTGGATGACAAGCCACTTAGTAGTGGATATCAAGCTTCCAATTAGTGGATGAAACTGCTAATTAATGATCTTACAGTCAGCTCTTGGTAGAAACTAAGACATTGGAGTGTACACTGTTATTTTTGTGGTATACGTTTCTTGGATGCTTACTATGTGCCAGGCACTTTACCGGGAGTAAAGTGCATATCTGCATATCCTGTTTCATTTGATTCTCAAACTCTGAAATAGATATTTTTATTTCCCCCGTTTTACAGATGAAGAAATGGAGGTGCCAAGTGATTACGTATGTTGTCCATGGTTACTCAGCTAGTAAGTGTGTAGTCAGGGGTAACCCAGGTAGACCAGGTGGTTATCAATTACACGTTAAAAAATAAGTAAAAGTAAAAAGACTGGGCATAATACTTTGTAGATGCAAGCTAAAGGAATTTATTCATGTCTGTGCTTGCCGTGTGCATTTGTAGGCCGTCGTGTGTGAACCCTGGGCCAGCCCCCGCTCTCATGCTGACCTGTTCTTTTTTTAAAACATATATATTTTAAATTGTAATAATTCAGAGTACTGTGATCTTACATTCTTCTCTGACTTCATATTCTACCATGGCAATTTTTCATGTTAGAAAGCAATCTTTACAGTCCAGAATTTTAATAGTCATACTATTTCATCAGGCGGATGCACGATATTACGCCTAATGACTTCTGTTGGAAATTATTGTTTTCAGCTTTTCACTATTACAAATAATGTCCCAAACACGCGCTTTTCTAGATCTCCACATTTCTGACAATGACATGATTACTTGTTGCAGTAGCCTTGAAATCTCTTCTCCATTCTCAGGTATTTGCTTTTTGTCTTTGCTATCAAATGCGTTCCTTTTTCATTATTGATGGCATATATGAGTGTTACTGACTCTTTTGTTAGATACCGAGTCTTGCTCTCGCCCAGGCTGGAGTGCAGCCATCTTCTGGGCTCCAGCTGTCTTCCTCCCTTAGCCTCCCAAGTAGCTGGGACTATAGGTGCATACCGCCACACCCGACTAAACTAGCTACTGCTACCGATTTTATATTTATTTTGTACCTAGTTCCCTTACTGAACTCACTAAATTTTCAGTTATTTCCCTTAGATTTTTAGATACATAATCATATAACATATAATCAAATTTAGTGATAATTCTATTTTCTCTTCTACGAAACTTTGGTTATTTTATATATTTTTTACCTAATAATTTTTTTGAACTCACTGATTCAAATAAGTTTTCAGTTATTTCCCTTAGGTTTTCTAGATACATAATCATATAATCTACAATCAATTATTATTTTCTCCTCTACCAAATTTTGGTTCAGGTCTTACTGAATTGGTCAAAGCTCTGCAAAACACGTACGAATAGTAGTGACAAAGAACTTTCTAGCCTAGTGTTTAAATTGTTATTTTGAATGATATTTGTCATCTTGTTTAAGCCTTGTTATTCCTACTTTTAGTTTTGGATTTCAATTTCTTTTTAATACCAATCAGGATAATTATATAGCTTTACTAATAATATTAAAATGTCCTTGAATTCGTGTGATAAAATTCCATTTTTTCTTATCTGCTTTTATGTTCCTTACAACTGTATTTACAAGAAATGTTGGTCAATATCCTGTTATCCAATATAATAACCACTAGCCACTTGTAGCTCCTGAGGACCTGAAATGTGGCTAGTCTGAATTGATTATGTGTTGTAAGCATAAAATACATGCCGGATTTCAAACACTTAGTTTGAACAAAAAAATGTGAAATACCTCAATATTTCATATGGATTATATAAAACCAGTCAGGACATTAGAAACATCTGTAGCTCTCTTATAAGATCTGAAATAGAGTTTCTATTTAATCTAGTATTTAATACAGGTTAGCCAATCCTGACACTGCCTAGCATTTAAGGTTATATCCTTTATAAAACAAAATCAGAGAAGACTTGTAATGGAAAATTCTCAAAAACAGGGTTGAAATGATTTGTGTGTGGTGGATTACATAAAATATATTATTGAAATTTTTTTTTCCTTAATGTGGCTACTAGAAATTTTTAAATTATATATGTAGCTTACATAATGTATCTACTGGGCAGCGCTGCTCCTCTGTTTCTTTACAAAATATCTGTTAACATTTTTCGTATCAGCCTTAGATTTGCTTCAGAGAATCAACTGAATTGTGTGTTATCTTGTACAATCTGAAGCATTTGCTATAAAATAGCAATATGGGCCTTGACAGCTAGAAAAAATTCATCCAGATTCAACTCTGCCTCTACCCCCTGCCTCGCCCCTGTTTTTGAGAATTTTCTGTTGCAAGTCTGCTCTGGTTTTGTTTTATAAAGGATATAGCCTTAAATGCCAGGCACTGTCAGGATTGGCCAACCTAAATTAAATACTAGATTAAATCTGAGACCTACTGATAGCATTTCAGATCTTGTAAAAGAGCTACAGATGTTTCTCACTTCTTGACTGGTTTTTATTGGAAATGTAATAAACAGCTTTTTATTTGTTTTAGAGGCTCTGTAAAGATTCTCCTTTTTACAGCAAGGTATGGCTAATACACCTTTGTGTACATGCTAATAACCATAAATAGAAAATGTTCATGCTGCTTTTCTGCTCTTATGAAAAACACACCATACCTTTTCACTCTGGGACCAAAAGTTAACTCATCAGATCCAAGATGATAGACTCACTGGCATCAGTAACAAGCCTGTCTAGGGACGAATGAGAGGTATGCATGGAAGATGCACAGGAAAGGCCCCCTCTGACACCTGAAGTATGCTGTCTGAACAGGTCAGCATGGGGCCGGCCGCAGTGGTTCACACGTGTAATCCCAGCATTTTGGGAGGCCGAGGCGGGTGGATCACCTGAGGTCAGGAGTTCAAGACCAGCCTGGCCAACATGGCAAAACCTCATCTGTACTAAAAATAGAAAAATTAGCCGTACGTGGTGGCACACGCCTGTAATTCCAGCTACTTGGGTGGCTGAGGCAGGGGAATCACTTGAACCCAGAAGGCAGAGGTTGCAGCGAGCCAAGATCATGTCACTGTACTCCAGCCTAGGTGACAGAACGAGACTCTGTCTCAAACAAACAAACACACAAACAAAAACTAAATTTGTAAAAACTGGTCTGGGAGAACTATATGGAAATACAAACTAAACACCAAAAGTAAGGTAAAGGAAAAACTTTGAGTTAGAAATCCTTCAGATTCCTACTAAGTATAATATGCTGTTTAAGTGCACGTTAACACAGTGTAATTTCACTGGTGTAAATGGGATATCAGGGTAACCATGGTAGCGTTAGCATGAAGCGCCAGAGAAGGCGGTTTGCAGTCCTTAAAATGATTTGAGGCCAGGTTTGGTGGCTCACACCTGTAATCCCAGCACTTTGGGAGGCCGAGGCGGGCAGATCATGAGATCAGGAGATCGAGACCATCCTGGCTAACATGGTGAAACCCCATCTCTACTAAAAATACAAAAAATTAGCTGGGCATGGTGGTGGGCGCCTGTAGTCCCAGCTACTCAGGAGGCTGAGGCTGGAGAATGGCGTGAACCCGGGAGGTGGAGCTTGCAGTGAGCCAAGATTGCGCCACTGCCCTCCAGCCTGGGCGACAGAGTGAGACTCCGTCTCAAAGAAAAAAAAAATGATTTGAAGACTAGATAAGTAGGTCCCAATAACCAGGCATGTTTCCTAGTCCGCACGCATTTCCAGCTTATCCTTTGTAGCTTGGAGAAGGAAGTTTGACGCAGTCTTACCTTACGCCGTGTTTGGCAACTTGAGCCTCCAGTGTGTGAACATGTTCACATGTTTCTAAATTTTACCTTTCTAAATTTCCCTCTGGTATGTGTCCGTATTTCCCCTGGTAAACAAATAAGCAAACCCCAAACCCCACACTTTGCATTAGCTCTTCTGAACCGCCTTCTTCCTTTCAGTCAGTCTCTTGGTCCCTTAGGGCGTGTGCCCTGTTCAGGTCTTACTTTATCGTGGGCTCTCTCCCTCTCTTTCCCTGCCTGTCCACAAGCCGCTTTCTGCATGCCTGTTGACATAGTTGAAAGCACCCTTTTCTTTGTACCACTCCCAGTAACATCTCCCATTAGCATAAACTAGTTTCTTCAAGATCAGTGGTGGCCCAGTGGCCAAATCCAGAGACTTCTAGAAATCAGGCTAGGCACAGTGGCTCACACCTATAATCCCAGCACTTTGGGAGGCCAGGATGGGAGGATTACTTGAGCCCAGGAATTTGAGACCAGCTGAGATGACATAGTGAAACCCTGTATCTTTATTTTATTTATTTATTTGTTTATTTTTGAGACAGTCTCATTCCATCACCCAGGCTGGATTGCAGTGGCACAATCTCAGCTCACTGCAACCTCTGCTTCCTGGGTTCAAGCGATTCTTGTGCCTCAGCCTCCTGAGTTGCTGGAATTACAGGTGCCCACCACCACCTGCCAATTTTTTGTATTTTTTGTAGAGACCGGGTTTTGCCATTTTTGTCAGGCTGGTCTTGAACTCCTGACCTCAAGTAATCCTCCCGCTTCAGCCTCCCAAAGTGCTGGGATTACAGGTGTGAGCCACCACACCGGGCCTTTGTCTCTTTAATTAAAAAAAAAAAAGTGTGTGTGTGTATGTGTCTGTGTGTGTGTGTGTCTGTGTGTGTGTGTATGTATAAAACCAGAGACTTACATAAATCAGCGTATATTCCTCACTAGGGAGATGGACCTCATGTCCAGGGTGAATTGTAGAGTTGGGACTTGCAGGCAAGGAGAATGCTCTTCCGTCAGCCCTGCTTTTTTACATTGCTTTCATCATGGGGGCAGCATCTCTCTGATCACTGGGGGAATGCTAAGTTAGCATTTATTCTTCCTGGCCTCTTTACCCGTGTGGTACCAGGTAGTCTATATTGCGTAATTTGCTCCCCTTCCTAGTAGTGATACTTCCTTGGTTTTGCAACCCAGGGGTCCAGGTAGAAGCAATGTTCTTGTAATCTCAGTCTCCCCATTTTACCCCATCTTATTGTGTCTTCAGCCTTTTAGCTGAATGTTCTAGAAGTTGTTACTGAGTTACTGAAGGAGAAATACACAAAAGAAAAATTTACACCCTTCTAGGGGTGACTGCCTTAACTGTAACTGATTGTCAGGTCTGGCTCTCACAGAACTGTCTTGGAGCTTGGGCACATGAGTTAGCTAAATGTAGAATATCAGTGGCATTTATCTAATAACTTTTTATTCTCCCTGAGTGCCGCCCTGGGCAAAATGAGAGTAACAGCAACTCCGTTTCCTTCACAGACCTTGAGAAGAGAACTCTAACAGAATTGGAAGAAAATATTTTTATTTATATTCGTTCCATCTGAAAAATAAGATAAAATAACAATTTGTTTCGGAGAGGATGAAAGGAATATAAATGTAGATTTCTTTTCTGGGACATGTGAGTTCCCACTTTTCATTCTCTCACTGACTAGCTGGAAGTGACCCCGTTACACCAGCTGATTAAGGGGCTATGGCAATTAGAACAGAAATCCTTCAGGATTGCAGGATAAGAATCCTGGAAATGTCACCACCTTCTCCCCCTGTCTCAGTACTGTTTCTTTCCTTGGCAGGAAAGATTTAAATCTTAAAGGACTTCAGATCATATCTGGGATATTTAAATCCTAGGATTTCTATGTAGGTATTTTAGTGTCACAGAGATCAGCGGAGAACAGAGTTTGTGTAGGAAAACATCTGCTTTCCCTGGTGCCCTTCATTGTCTGTCCTGAAGTCTTTTTATTTGTTTCTTTGCTTGCTTGCTTTTGTTTTTGGTCTCTGGGGTTAACCTTAAAGTGTGTAGCTTGAGGAGTTTCTGTTCTTTCTGGTGTCAATTTCGGTGACAGTCTGGCCTAGGACTGCCTAGATCATGTGCTTTCCCTAGTCCAGATCCAGAGCCAGCTTCTCGAAGAACTGGTGCTTAGCTAGGTGAGCAGGGATTGATCTGTCTGATTGCCTTTCCCCATCTGGCCACTACCTTTTCAGGCTAAAGGAGAGCTATTGGGGTGGAAGCTTGCCCTCAGGAAATTCCAGTACATGAGGGGCTGGTTAAATGTCTCTAAGCCAAAAGCCAGCAGTTAAAGCTTACTGATGGAGCTGCCAATCACCAGAAATTACAGGTATAAAAGGCTGGTTTTGGTGTACAGTGTTCTTTGAAAACTTTGTAATAAACCGGGGGTATCTCTGTGGATAATTCCTTCATTCTGTGAGTTGGCAGGCATTTCTGATGTTGCTTCTGTTGCAAGGCAGTGTGGAGGAATGGAGTATTTGCTGGATGGTACTAGAAGTCAGAAGATACAAGTTGCAGTCTTTGGTCTTCTGTTTTCTTGTCTATGACTGTAGCAAGCTGTCTAATCTAGTATTCATTTTCTTCATCTATAAAGAGTTAAAGTAATATTCATTCATTTAGCTCCCAATTATGATAACACCCAAGTGAGAAAATGTATGTAAAAATCCATATACAGCAAAGTTCCGGTCAGACGAAGACGGTACTGCTTGGGCGTTGCAGCTTCCATGTATCGGGGTATAGACTTTCTGACTCTAGTCTCCTAATTGCTTAGTCAAAATGTTTGACTTTAAAGACTCTTACCTCTTTTTATTTTTATCCACAAAACTAAGCCGATTTTCGTTTTGAATTCTAGATTTTTCACGAAAAGATACATTCTGAACATTGTTTTTTCATTGGAACTGTGACTTGTAAGTGTGGTTTCATTGTTCTCAAGTGTAGTGATGAAACTAGGCCAAAGATTACTTAAAGGCAATAGCCTTAAAGTAGCGTCTTTTTAAATTGATGCCTTGGAACCCCACTGGCAAAGCTGGCCTGTGAGACGCCTTCCACCCATTCATTCATGTTCCATATATGGGCCTGGATTGAGAATTACTGCTGTATGTATCCCTGTTCTAGCAGATATGGGAAATGTGTTTAGTAACCATTTTACCACATAGTATCTCAGTCTTTAAGACTTCTAAGGTCTTAAAAGTCTTATTACCTTCTGTGGGAATGTTTAGCTTTATTACAGTTTGTAAACATACTTCTCATAAATTCATGAGGAAATATGTATTTAGGGAATACCTTCCTTCTGATCTCTGGATGGGATAATTGTCAAAAGAATGAGGAAGTTGCTGGTACTGGGCTACTCTTAATCACTACATTCCCTTTTCCCCCCACCCCCACCCCCCAATCTCCTTTCTCTTGCTTTCTGTAATAGGGTTTTTGATGCAAGTGGCAAAAACTGATTCTGGGCAAGTTAGGCAAATAGGCATTTATGGCAAGGATATGAAGGCAGCTTGGAATGGACCAAGGGCCAGGCTCTGAGCAGGCAGGAATGTCACTTTTCACCCAGCATTGCTATGGCTTCAGTGATCTCCAGTCATTCAGCCTGCCATCTCTTTTTCAAGTGATGGTATCCCAAAAGAAGGAGTCTTGATTGGCCAAGCTGTGGGTGTGTGCTGGCCCCTTGGCTGTAGTGCAGCAGTAAGAGAAGAGATTTGGTAGAAGCCTCAGGGACTCTCTTTGGCTTCTGCAGTGGCAGCCCAGCTGCCTGCTCCACTTAGAAGGCAGGGCACGAGGGAGGGAGAATGGATGCTGGCTACCCCAAGTGTCACATGCCTGTAGGTTTCATTCTCTCTCTTTTCTCCATATGTGCTTCATTTCCTCCTCCTCTTTCACCTTTCCTCCTCTCTCCTTAGTTTATCTGTGTGCTCCCTGTGCTGAGTATTGGGTTAAATAAGGGGGATGCGGTGTCGTAAGTAAGACAGATGCCCATACCAGCATGGAATTTGCATTGTAGCTTGGGAGGACCAGAGATTGAAGATGGGCAAACCACCTGATCTCTGCACTGCTAGAGATCGGAGCAGTAAGGAGGCCAGGCCACATCTCGTAGCACAAGCTTGTCCGGCCTGCGGCCCACTGACCACATGTGGCCCAGGATGGCTTTGAATGCGGCCCAACACAAATTCGTAAACTCTTAAAAAACGTTCTGAGATTTTTTTTTTTTTGGTGACTTTTTCTTTTTCTTTCTTTTTCTTTTTTTTTTTAAGCTCATCAGCTATCATTAGTATTAGTGTATTTTATGTGTGGCCTGTGACAATTCTTCTTCTAATATGGCCCAGGGAAGCCAAAAGACTGGACACTTCTGTTGTGGAGGTTAAGACTCCAGCCCCATTGGTTCACTCTCAGGGAAAGCTCCATTTTAGAAAAGCACACCCTAAATCATTGATGAATTGTTTCAAGTACTTGTATACATTTAATGTTGCTGTTTTCTCTGTAAGCAGTTACTCAGCTTTGGTTTCAGTCATCTGAAGTTTTTCAGTGAAAAATGCTGGCATCAGATACGGTATTTTTGGGAAAACAGCTGTTAAAAAGTGAACATCTAAAGAACTACGATAACTGATTTCATTCAACTTCTTTTTTGTTTTGTTTTGTTTTTTGAGATGGAGGTTTGCTGTGTCACCCAGGCTGGAGTACAGTGGCAGATCTCCACTGCAACCTCCACCTGCCGAGTTCAAGCAATTCTCGTGTCTCAGCCTCCCGAATAGCATGAGTAGGTGGGACTACAGGCATCCGCCACCAAGCCTGGCTAATTTTTGTATATTTAGTGGAGATGGGGTTTCACCATGATGGCCAAGCTGGTCTCGAACTCCTGACCTCAAGTGATATGCCCACCTGGGCCTCCCAGAGTGTTGGGATTACAGGCATGAGCCACTGCACCTGGCCTTAACTTCTTTTTTTCCCCACCGTGTTTAGGTGCCTAATTCACCATCCCATTCTGCCATGTTCAGGGGAGAAAGTACTTAGCCATAAAAATGACCAGGGCACTTGTTAAAAATACAAATGCTCAGGCTTCAATCTGGAGCATTGGATTTCAGTATAAATCTGTTCTCCAGGAGCCCCACTCCTCACCCTCAGGTAATTCTTCAGACCCAGAAAGTTTGGGAAAACTTCCCTAGGGAATACTTAGATTGCTTGATTAAAGAACAATTATAGGATGCTGCGGTGGCTCACACTGTAATCCCAGCACTCTGGGAGGCCAAGGCGGGCGGATCACGAGGTCAGGAGATCGAGACCATCCTGGCTAACACAGTGAAACCCCCTCTCTACTAAAAAATACAAAAAATTAGCCGGGCATGGTGGCGGGTGCCTGTAGTCCCAGCTACTTGGGAGGCTGAGGCAGGAGAATGGTGTGAACCTGGGAGGCGGAGCTTGCAGTTAGCCGAGGTCACACCACTGCACTCCAGCCTGGGTGACCGAGTGAGACTCCGTCTCAAAAAAAAAAGAATAATTATAATACCTTTCATTTTTTTAAGGGCCTATTCATAAGCAGCTAAGTTCTAATAGATGCCTCACTGTTGTTTATAGCATCTTTGTAAATTAGTGTTAATGGTTCCAGTTTTTCTCATTGGGGGAAATCAAGGCATGTGACAAAATTTCTGGGACTCTTCCAGATCCTCTGACCATTTGAATCAGCTCTTCATTTAATCATATACGTGACTCTCTGGAGCTCCAGTTGTACCTCCATAAAACCTCATAACTTTCTGCTTGTTCTTGTCCACGCCAGCACCTCCCTGGGTCCTGCATACACTGCCACTGAGCTAGATGTTCAATAACTTCCTAACTTGTCTCTTTTCTTCCAGACTTTTCTTTTTACTCTGCTCCCTCTAGCAACTAATGAGAACCCTTAGAGATGTTGGAACCTCTGCCTGTTCATAGGAAGGCAGTGTGTATAGTTGTTAAATGAGCAACTTTAGAGGCAGAAAGTCAAGATTGAATCTTAGCTCCACAATTTTATTAGACATTGGTCATGTTGGTTTTTTTTTTTTTTTTTTTTTCTTTCTTAGAGATGGAGTTTCTCTCTGTCACCAGGCTGGAGTACAGTGGCGCGATCTTGGCTCACTGCAATCTTTGACTCCCTGATTCAAGCAATTCTCCCGCCTCAGCCTCCTGAGTAGCTGGGATAACAGGCATGTGCCACCACGCTCAGCTAATTTTTGTATTTTTAGTAGAGACGGGGTTTCACCATGTTGGCCAGGCTGGTCTCGATCTCCTGACCTCGTGATCTGCCTGCCTTGGCCTCTCAAAGTGCTGGGATTATAGATGTGAGCCACCATGCCTGGTCCAACATTGGTCATGTTTTTTAGCCTCATTTTTTTGACTTGTAATTTGGAGAAAACTACCTCATCTAATTGTTAAAATTAAATGATAGTGTTTTTGAGCCATTTAGCAAAGTAGTAGGCAAACAGTAAGTGCTTAATAAATGCTCACCATTGCACTTGTTATTGAGCAGTTTAAATAGTATGGAAATTACGGTTTTTGATAATTTGAAAGACTTCATCCTTAGAGTTATCTGGGACAAGTTCTTTTATTGCAGTTAATTCTTGGGCTCTTTCCCCCCCATTTTGTTTCACAGTCATTGCTCTGTTCAGTTCTGCTTTCTTTTTGAATCAATTTTAGTCCTTTGTATTTCTTAGTAAATTATTCATTTCATTGAGATTTAAAAATTACTATCATGAAGTTATGTGTAATATGCTTTTAAAATGAGTTTACTCTCCCAATCCGCGGTTATATTTGTTTATAATTTCTAAATTTGAGTATCTGTAGCATCATCTTTGCTTGATTAGTTTAGCCAGAACTTTGGCTAAATGTGCTTTTTTTTTTCTTTTTTAAAGCATATCTAGGAAGTCTAAGTTTCATACTTAAAAGTTTCTAGTTCATCAATTTCTTATTTTCTCTTATTTTTAAATTTTTTATTTTAATGCTTAAAGTTCATTCTTTCTCTTAAAACGCCTTTATTGTAAAGAACTTGTTCAGTCATCCCCAGCCAGCCCTGGAGCAAGCTTCTGGTCAGCTCTCCTCTTTCCAGCCTGCTCATGGTCATCCAGTCCCATCTCGTTCAGAAAACCAGAGGCTTCCAAGGAAAGCTGTGTTAGTCAGGACACTTGATTACTGGTACCTGAAACCCAACTCAGGCCAGCTCACATAAAAAGAGGAGCTGAGTGGCTCATGTTATTGGGGTTCAGGGTATAAGTGCCTTTAGGCACAGTCCGATCTGGGAGTGCATGTTGTATTTTTGGGAACCTGTCTTTTTCTCTAAGGTCATCTGCTTTTCTCTGATAATTTTATTTTTCCAGCAGCTGCTCCTATGTGGTAGAGAAAGATGGGTCTTGTCTCTTTGGGTTGCACACAATCCTTGCAGCCCCAAGTGTCTTAAGTTGAGATAACTTCTGTCTTCAAATACTCATCTCTGTCCCTAAAAAAGGATTCTGATTGTTTTGCCTGGGTTTACTACTATCACTATTTTGTTGACTATTGCCTGTGGGTTAGAATCGATGGAGAGACTTTGCTTATGAAAATGAACAGGGTTTACTTATATAAAGAACATGGAAGGGAGTTAGCATAGTTAGAATACAGACAGAGGTGTCTGTCACATTTTCTACGACAGATGGAGGTACAAGCGACCAGTACCCAGAATCCTCACTGAGAATGCTCAATTGCAGATGATACGATCTGATGGAGAAAGAGGGTAAACCTCAAACTTACTGAAGGTATAACTCTCACCATTCCAGCCAGATGTTCCTCATCAGTCACAGTATGATCACTGCCCTTCAGTACCTGGCATAACCAAGCATGAGCACTCAGTCTCCTAAGCCTGCTTCCTGCATGCTCCTGAGTTCAGTAGTGCAGGACGGGAAGAGGCTGGCTCCCTGATGTGTGAGTCATGCCAGAAAGCCCTGAGATCAACCACAGCCTCACCTGCTTGAGGTCCTGCCCAGCCCTGGTCTGGGGTAGGGACATTCTGATTGGCTGGCAGCAGTCACACCCTTTCCCCCCAACTATCAGTGGGACTTCATACAGCACCAGAAAGAAATAGATGTCAACTCCAACAGTGTTTGCCACATCCCATGAGCCTTAATGTGTGATAGTCTTGTTTTTCTTAGTTTTTTGTATTTTCTAAGTAATCTTGTTACAGTTTGGATTTCCTCATTGATACAGACTTATTCAGGAGAGGGAGGATATGTGTGTTTAATGTCCTCATGATCAGATATTTAGTTAGGTTTGGATTTGAGGTGCAAATCACCTCTTCAGGTTTTTTTGTCAGGAGAGTAGACACCAAGGAACAGAGCCTAAAGGGGTTAAAATTTCAGTTTTGAGTGGGCTCCCTGGTCGTGACGAGTATTGAGAACAAGGCTTGAATGTCAGGTCAGAGTGATGGTTTCTGCTTCCTCCCCAGTTGACAGTAACTGGCCCCAGTGAGGGAACGAGTTGATTTACCCACACGGGGACAAGCAGAGAGGTGGAAAGAGGCCTAACGGGGCTTCTAGAAGGCCCCGCCTAGTCTGCTGGTCATGTGCAGCTAGAAGCTTACTATGAGCCCTTTTTACCCAAGAGCAGGTGGTCCCAGGGAGAAGAGATGGGCCCACTCTGGGTTTTTTATGTTAAAGTTGAGCCCAAAGGATTTTGGAGTCTCATTGACTGAATGAGAATATTTCTCCAGCTTGAGAATGAGCAGGTGGGTGCTTGTGGGCCAGGAAAAGAAAGCACTTCATGGGGTGAGGTTAATGGCATTGTGGTCAAAACTGTGACCTGAACAAGCTTTTCTTTCTGGGGCTTAAGTTTCCCCCTTTGTTGTCTGATGGGCTGCTAATTTTTGTAAACATTCAGTAAGTCCTGGAAAATTATGAGCACTCTTTTTTTTTTTTTTTTTTTTTTTTTTAGTGGTAGAGATTCCTTGGCATAGATATTAGCCTTGGAAAGTACATTATTCCAATCTTTTATAGTTTCCATTTCTGGACATGTTTCCTGAAAAGCAGCTGCATCTAATTCTCTTTTGGTTGTGACCTACCTTGACTGTCCTGCCCTCCTGGCCCTAAGTCCTACAGCCTCAGGGTGAGCTCTACTGCCTCTAGGCTGCTTTTGATGGGGCTGTCCCTGTACTTGGAGAGTCATTTCCAAATTCCAAATTCTGCTGAAGTGAGAGGGGATCTAACTGTCCTGCCCCCACTTTTCTCTTAAGCTGGAATTATGGTTTTTGCCACTTTCTCCAGAAGCCCCTGATAATTGCTTAACCAAGTCCTATATTTGTTATTTATAGCAGATACTCCTCAAAGTTTGTGGGATGTAGCTAGCACCATTCCTAGTTTTCATTGGTATTTCAGAAGAGGGGAGGTTGATACCCGGGCCTGAGCCAGTCTCTACCTGGAAGTCCCTGGTCATCTTGCCCGCCTGCCGACGGCACTTGCCCCAGCCCACCCTGCCCTGCCCTGGAAGTAGCTTCCCCTTTATTTGTTCTCCTCTAGCACATATCGTTGTCTTTCATTCATCTTGTTAATCACCGTGGTGCACATTGTAGTGTTTTGTATAAATATTTATTTAGTAACTCTAGGCATAATTTTTATTCATTTATGTAAGAATTGTAAAAAGATGAGTATTTTTTAAGTGAACAGTATTTTTAATTTACACTTCCATTTAGAAAGGGAGAAGTCAGAATTATATATTCAGATATGGAGCAATCAGTAAATGAGCCTATGTCTGTATTTCGTAAGTCAATTTTTTAAATTGACAAGTGAAAATTGTATATATTTAGGTGTGCAGCATGTTATTTTGATATATGTAGAAATTGTGAAATGGCTAAATCAAGCTATTTACCATACGCATTACCTCACATCCTTTTTTTTGTGGTGAGAACACTTAAAATCCCTCTTAGCAATTTTCAGGTAGTTACCCTGTTGTACAGTAGATCTCTTGAACTTATTCTCCTGTCTAACTGAAACGCTGTGTCCTTTACCAACATCTCCCCCAACCCCCGCCTCTGGTGAATACCATTTTACTGTTTCTGTGAGTTTGACTCTTTTAAATAAAATATATAAGTGAGAGCATGAGGTATTCATCTTTCTGTGCCTGGCTTATTTTGTAGGACTGCAGTATTTTGTGTATTAAAATAGAGTACGTGAGGGCAGTTTGAAGAAATTCTTATGAAGACATTAGGAGCAAAGGAATCTCGGCTCCCAAATTAAGCCACCCTTTGCCAGATAGCTTTTTTCTTTTTCTTTTTCAAATTGCAGTAAGAACACTTCACATGACGGCTACCCTTGTAACAGATTTTTCTGTGCACAATATAGTATTGCTAACTATAGGTACACTGTTGTACAGCAGATCTCTAGAACTTAATGATCTTGCATAACTAAAGCTTTGCTTTGCTTTTAAGCTTTCTAATAGTCAAGGCAAATGAGATATAAGTAAGATTTCTTAGTTTTGAGCAGCTACTCTTTCCTAGGAAAATGTGTTCAGATTCATCTGTGGATTTAAAATCTAAACTGTTGACTCTCTTTAGCAGCTCAGCTGCATGCATTGGGGCTTTCATATTTCAGTTATTTTAATACATCCTAGAATGAGACTACAGGTACTGAAATTCCTTGAACAACAAGGAATTTGAGTTTTCCTCACCCTGCCTCCTTATCACCATGGAACTCTTCCATTTTCTTTTTATTTTTATTCTTTTTCTCCCTTTTCCCCAATTTTTTTTCTAATTTTTAGATCAACCAAGATGGTATACCTGTTAAATACATAAATGACCAAGAAGGTATTTTCCTGGTTGAAATATCAGAAATATTATTGGCATTTATGAAACCCTAAATTTAACAAAGCTTCTTTACAGAAATTTTCTACCACCCTCATGAAAATGATTTGCCCGAGTTGTAAAGATGTGTTATGAAAGAACTTGAGACTTTTAGGAATTCGGACACTCTTTGGTTTTACATCTAGATATTTGACTTAGAGGAGTGCAGTCTTTAAGTAATGGTCTATTTAAAGTAATTAGCTAACATTTGTGGGTAGGAGGTGACAGAATTGGATGTTACTAATCCTAGCATTATTTGGTAGCATTTTTATGCCTGGCATAACAGTTTTATGAAAATCTTATATGTGAAAAGCCAGTGTGTCTGCTTCAGGGTGAGATGAATTCTGTTGCAGTAGTTGTAATTATACTATGAGACATGTAAAAGAAGCAAAGCAAAATAGAGAAACAGCTGGAGAACACAATTCTGCTTTTCCAAGGAAAATGAACTGAGCAATCTGTTGAGCAGCCTCTGACCCTTGAACCCACTGTGGGCCTACGTGCAGCCTGATGCAAATCAGAAGGATCAGGGAAATGATATCTTCAGGGTGCTCTCTTTAGAGAATCCCTCAGTGGAAGGGCAGGACCCTCAGCATGTCGAGATCTCAGAGTGGAATCCTTCTTAGGGCTCTGACTAGAACGTTCTGGTGAGGCCCTCTGGGAAATAGCCACCAAAACTGCAAACTAACATGTGCTGTGCCTGTTTTTTTTGTCTCCACTCCCATTATAATGGTTGTTCCCACCCCTTTTAGAGACCAACCATTCCTCTTGGCCTTGTCTCTCACCGAAACCACTGTCCCAGCCTCCTAACTGGCCTCTCTCTGTCTCCACTTTTGCTCCCCTATAGTCTGTTCTCCATCCAAAGCGCAGTAATCTTTCAAAGAAAGGTAAATCTCCTTACCCAATCATGGCTTATTTGCACTTCGATGAGAGATTGAAACTTCCTATCTGCCCACCAGGTGCCGCCTGCTGTAGCTCATTTTGGTCCTCTGGCCTCAGCTCATTCCCAGCCTCATTCACGTCTTTACTCTTCTTCACACCTGCCAAGCTGTTCCCTCTGTGGGAGCCAGGACTCCCACACCTGCTGTTTCCTCTGCCCGAAACATTCTGCCCCACCTTGCGTCATTGTTCCCTCTCAGACCTCAATTTGAAACCTCCTCAGAAGGGCTTTTGTGACCACCCTGCTTAATTAGGTGCCTTCTTTCCCAGTGATTTTCAAAATCTGCAAGGAATGGCTGATTTGTAAATTTCCAAACCATTTGTGGATTGAGGTTTTTCCAAAATATAATGAAGATGCTATAGTCATGTCAAATTGCCGTCAAGGTTTTCAGCACTCACTCTTGTTTTCCGTACTCTTCTCACTGTGGCCTAGTAGCAAACAGTTCAGGCCAACACTGATCTGTAGTTTGACACTTTTGTAGCAAGCAGCATTGCTCTGCTGATTACCCTGTGTACATGTCCTTAGAACCAACCATTCTGCAACCCTCTGGCTTTTTGCGGGTGTGTCCCCAGTAGAATGAGCTCCATGATGACAGGGATTTTAGCTTGGACTTGTCACTCATCCATCCACAATGCCACGATCAGTGTAAGCACACACAAGATTTGTGTTTAGTCCATGTGGATGCTCCAGCTCCCTGATGTTCCTACCCAGCACAGCCCAGTTCACGGAGAAGAAAATCATAGGAGCCCTAGGTTGCGTCTCCCTTCTTTCCTGTGTGGATCTGCTTCATCTCCATCTCCTTTTTCAGTCTCTTAGTAATTTTGCTAACTCACTGCATGACCTTAACCAGGGGACTTTAATACCACTTGCCTCCACCTCCATATCTGTGAAGTAGGCATGGTGTTTTCTTCCACTGTAAAATGAAGTAGTGCTTTTGGACACACTTTGTGATCTCCAAAATGCTCCCCTGAGTGGTTTCTCAGATAGGCATTGATTTTATAACTAAAAAACAAAATCCAATTTCCTCCTTGATGTTTTTAATGAGGGAAAGTGCAGTCAGCAAACTTCCTGTAAAGGGCCACATAGTAAATATTTTAAATGTTGCAAGCCACGTAAGTCTGTTGTTTTTTCCCCCCAGCTCTTTAAAAATATAGAAACCATTCTGATCTCCAGAGCTGCAGAAAAGCGGGCCAGGGCAAAGATTACCAATCCCTAGTGATAGTCGGAATTGTATTTCTATGGGACTTAGTAAATTTTATTTTCTGTTTATATGAAATCAGAAATGTGACCTGTAACAGTTTTATTTTTCTTGAACTGGCACTCTTGCAAAACTGTTGATTACTGTATTCATACTTTACACCCCTTGTCTCTTGTTTTTAAATGCATCATAATCACTGATTTTTGGAACAGTTAGTCTCGCCACAAAATCATGGTTCTCCAGAGCGGGATTGGTGGTTTTTGTAGGGGAACCCAAAGCATTGTTGCACATTTGAAGACCATTTTGAGCTTGGATGGGCCCTTAGAGCTTGATGATATATCCAAAAGTGGACTCTGATAATAATGCATTTTTGCCTGCCATTCAAAATATATTATGGTCTTAATTTCCTTAAGTTTTTCTCTGATGATTTACTTATTTATAGACATCTGATGAACTCTTCTATTGAATTTAAAGCTGATACAATGTTCTTGTTTCATTTCTTGCTAATAGTCAGATGTGAATTACTACTGGCCAAGTTTTTATAGTATTGTCAACTTTTTAACTGGTTAGTTACAAACTGGCTGTGCTTGGATACAAATCATCTTTTGTAAAAGCCCCTTTTCCTGCCTTCACTGCCAGTATTTCCTGACGGCCATCTCTTGCCTTTCTTATAAACCACCATGTTGCCGATATTCTTCTGCAATGCCACTTGTTTCCGGTGCTTTTTGTTTGTGTGTGTGTGTTTTAAGACAGAATCTCCCTGTGTCACGAAGGCTGGAGTGCAGTGGCACGATCTTGGCTCACTGCAGCCTCCACCTCCCAGATTCAAGCAATTTTTGTGCCTCAGCCACCTGAGTAGCTGGAATTACAGGCATCCACCACCACGCCCAACAAATTTTTTATTTTTACTAGAGACGGAGTTTTGCCATGCTGGTCAGGGTGGTCTCGATCTTCTGACCTCAAGTGATCCACCCGCCTCAGCCTTCTAAAGTGCTGGAATTGCAGGCATGAGCCATTGCACCTGGCCTCCAATGTTTTTTCAATGTTCTTTGGTTGCAAATTTTAGCAAAGTTCTCTGATTGAAATTAACATGGTAGTAGGTCTTAGCAAGTCAAAACCAAAATTGATAAAATAGCACCAGGGTATCCCTAACTTTTTATTTTTAACTCTAGCTTGCCTTGGGATGGCCAGCTGCTGAATGAGAAACCCGGAACCATGGCGCTATATAAATGCAGATTATTGGCAGTGTGTGATCTGAGCTACAGTATAGTGTGTTAGGAGCGTGGATCTGGGAGCCAACTCTGCCATCTGCCACTTCCTAGCTGTATGATGTCGGGCAACTTTTTAACCACTCCAAACCTCAGTTTCCCCGTCTGTAAAGTTGGCCTAATAAAATGACCTTCTCCATAGGATTATTGTGAGTTCTAAATAAGTTAATACTTGCCCTCTAAGCATTAGCTGAATTAGTGCCATGTAAGCACTGGTTGTTACTATGTATTAATCAGTCACTTGGCAGGAGCCGGGCAGGTATGAAGAAGAGTAAGGAGGTGAGAGAGGTTGGTAATGAGGGAAGAGGCACTGGCTGAGAGACAAAGTGTGCTTTTTCTGATACATGTTAGTGGATAACATTTCACATGGGAAATTTTATATTTAACTTGCTTTGTCCATTTTAATTTCTCCACAGGCCTTTGTGGAGGCCCAGAATAAGATTACTGTGCCATTTCTTGAGCAGTGTCCCATCAGAGGTTTATACAAAGAGAGAATGACTGAACTATATGATTATCCCAAGTATAGTTGCCACTTCAAGAAAGGAAAACGGTGAGACTGCTTTTACTGAATTTCCTTTTTATTTTCAAAGTAAATGCTTGCTTAAATTGTAAAATACAAATTCCAGATAACTTGTCCTTGTATAAGATTAATTCATTATAAGGAATTAATTTCTATGTCTGAATATGAGAATAATATTTTTGATCTATTACATATTGTCCGAATTGTTAAAATAATGGTTAAGAAATTTAGTAGAGATAGGTCATGTAAAGAAATCTAGATTGTAGGAAATTGTTGTTGTCTTATGGGTAGTAATTGGTGAGACAGGATGATTCATAGACAGCAGTGGAGGTTTGTTTGCCTCCAAATTTAATTATCTTTGACGTATACTACTTGGAAACATTTAATTCTGTGTATTTCTTCCATCAAAGAATGGTGAAATGGGTGAATTCACTTCTCTTGTTCCTGTCCCGTTAACACCCACTTACACACGTTTTCTTGATCTTTTATTAAATCTGTTTGGAGCCACTATCACACATTTACTTTAGACTTTCTTCAGCCCTCTGCCATTCTTACACAGAGATCAGCAAAGTAGAGTCTGCCTACCAAACCCTGCCTGCCTACCTGTTTTCATAAATAAGGTCTGATTGGGACACAGCCATGCTTATCGGTTTACGTATTGTCCATGGCTGCTTTTGTGCTGCAGCTACAGGCTTGAGTATTATAGTGACAGACTGTATGGCTCACAGAGCGTGAAATATTTGCAGTCTTGCCCTTTACAGAGAAAGTGTGCTGACCTTCCACCATAGCAGCCTCGCTAAGGAAAAGAACCAGAATTTGATTTTAGAAAAGTCTGCTTTCTTCTTCATTTAAAAGAAAAAGTTACTGCTTTATTTGAATATCAGTTTTTATTTTAACACATAAAATGGTCTTTATTTGTCTCTACTTAGCTAATGTGCAGAATTACAGTACATGATTTGAATATGGAAAGCAGTTCCGTTAACAAGCTCTAGGTGGAGAGAAATGATGGGCCCTTTCACCTATGTCCCCACGTCCCTGTGATGGCCAGGTTACAGTTGTACCTTTGTAGGGTTTTGGTTTTGTTTTGGTTTTTGCTTGTGTGTGTTTGGTTTTACTCCACAAATAGAAAACTCCACAGCTAAATAAAGACCATCTCTGTTCCCCAGGTATTTTTATTTTTACAATACAGGTTTGCAGAACCAGCGAGTATTATACGTACAGGATTCCTTAGAGGGTGACGCCAGAGTGTTCCTGGACCCCAACATACTGTCTGATGATGGCACAGTGGCACTCCGAGGTACGTGCTATACTCAGAGGCCCGTGGAACATGCAAGACCCTCACTTGGAGTTCTGAAGTTAGTGCAGTTGCTTTACCTCTGAAATACCAGGCAGGGTGTGGACCATATTGTAGAACAGATGCACATACAATATCAGGAAAGCTAATTTTTGCACAGTATATTTAGAATACATGAATAGTCACATTCCTCTTTTCCACTCTGATGGCATGAAGCAGAACTGGAGAATAATTCACACTGGACCCAAATTAGCTTCTAAGGCTTCTGGAATCTTCAAGTATCATCATCATTTCCTATAACATCCCTGAGACATACCTGTGATTAGAAAAAAATAAGTCATCTTTCATAAGAAATTTAAGCTGTACGAAGAATGCTCCAACTATGAATATTAAACAGGAAAGAATGTTTATCAGATCAATTTCCCTCTTGGGAAGGAAGCGTCAGAGTTTTAAAAATCTAGTTAATTGTCAGCATGTCAGAATTACAAGTAAAAACACACAAATCTTGTAGAAATTGAACAGCTGGGTGTCCTGTTCCCTGAAGATGCAGGTTTAAAGACTAAGTTTGTCCACAGTTGCTGTACATCTCCTGCTTAACTCTGCCCCTAAGGTAACCTCCTCCACAGGCCACAGAGAAGATTATCCCAGGTTTGTGCAGTAAGCAGAGTTCTAGAGTAAGGAACTAAGTTATTCTCCAGTTCTGTGTTTTAATAATTGTAAACTCTACAATGATAATGTCCTAGATGATGTTAGCTCAGCCTTTCCCCTGTAGTATCTTCTGGTTTTGTAGAAAAAAAAAACCATATGATTAGTTATGGCCCTCTAGAATTGAGAAATTGAGACATTGAAGTCCTCTGTAATCAATAAGATGGGAGTTATAGAGCCCCGTTCCATCAGACCTGTGCAAAGACCCTTTTATATCAACACTTCTAACCATGATCCAGTCATTCAGTGGTCCACCCTCCCCTCCCTCTGAATAGGCTGTGTATATAAACAATGATCCTTTATCGAACCAATATTGAAAATAAGACATCAGCCAGCTCAGATTCTTCCATGAATCTGACTGTGTAGTTTTCAGTGAATTTAATACACAGGTTCTGTTGAAGTAACATATCCCATATAGGAATTTATTTAGTTTCCACAAGGATCTATCTTGCAACCCATCCAGAGGGACAGGGTCTTAACTCCCACCCCAATAATGCATTCTTCCAGTGACTTCTTTATGGAATGTTTGCCATGGACAAAGCCTTGATGGGTGAGAAGATAAATTAGGCATGAGACCTGCCTCAGTCATTGAGTTTTCTAAGAGCGGTATTATAGGGAAGTTATCACAAAAGGAGTAAACATTCAGATTCTTTTTATAGTATATGATTTTTAAACATACATTTCAAATCAAAATGTTTAATTTCAGTTTTTCTGATAATTTTCTGATATATGTATACACACACACACACACACACACACACATACAATTCAAACACTCCAGTGCTAGGTAGAATAAAAGGTGAATGTGTTTCTTCTTCCTGTCACTTTCTAGACTCTTTTCTGCATTTACATACGTATGAGCCTAGATACTTTATAGGACTTACAATGGTTAATGAGTAGGTTCTGTGAAATTTTAAACTAATTCCTCATTAATTAAAATTCCATGTAAAAGAATAGGAAACCTCTAATAATAGTTGAGCTTCTTAAAATTTTCAGTCCCAAATAACATTTAGCAAACAGCCTAAGAGGAAATCTCTGGTGTCAGAGTCTTCAATAGGAGGTGTTGTATCAAATGCTTTACATACTTCATAATTGAAACAGCTAATATGAAACACAAGTATTTGCCAGGAAACATTCCATAGTAATTAGGACATTCCACCAGGGCCCTAAAGGATTGTACATGATACGACAGTCTATAGACATGTTGCTTTTCCTTTCACAATTTCTTGTGGAATGTGCACGCTGGGCACCTTCACTGCAAACCCTCAGGCTTTATTTACCTGGGCCTATGATGGTCAGACAGTGTGGACATTAATCCTTGTGCACAGATAATGCTCCGAAAATGAGGCTGTAACAAGGGATTTTAGATAGTTTGGAATCAATCCCCCAAATTACCTAATGGCTCCAATTTAGTTCTATTATATGGTATGTGTCATAATTCAGTCATTACTCTAAAAGCAGTTTCCTTTTTCTCCTTATTCCCTTTAGAGTATAAATAAAATATGACAGAAGTCTCAGATGAGCTCTGCTTTTAACTGAACTGCCTGTTGCATTATAAAAATTTCAAAATGAAAGCATTTTAGTAGGCATATAATCTAATATTTCATTTTATAGACAAATTAAGACCTGGAGAGGTTAGGAAGCTTGTCTGAGGTTATAAGGGTAATTCTTGTAAAACTTGGGCCGAGCCCCCAGGATTCCTCACTACCAGATTCCTATCCCTTTTGTTGCCACATTCTACCTCTGTGTTACGGAAGAGAGCTTTGTCAGATGGCATAGAGGGCAGTGGAGTTGTGTTCCTATGGTTGTCATTGGATGATTTCTCCTGTGTCCCATAGGTTACGCGTTCAGCGAAGATGGTGAATATTTTGCCTATGGTCTGAGCGCCAGTGGCTCAGACTGGGTGACAATCAAGTTCATGAAAGTTGATGGTGCCAAAGAGCTTCCAGATGTGCTTGAAAGAGTCAAGTTCAGCTGTATGGCCTGGACCCATGATGGGAAGGGAATGTTCTACAACTCATACCCCCAACAGGATGGAAAAAGTGATGGTGAGCGAAGACTTCAGATGAAGCACATTTTTCACAAAATGAAGTGTGACTTCAAGTGACTGAAAAGAGATGCTAAACCCTACGTAGAGGTTGTATGGTCCAGAACCATGTTTCCTCAAAGGGTGTTGTATCAGTTGGCTTTTCTGTGTAATAGACCACACCAAAATGTAGTGGCTTAGAATAGTAACCATTTATTTTTGCTATGAACCTGTGGGTTGGCCAGGTAGTTCTTCTGGGCTTGGCTGAGTTCTAACATGTATCTGTGGTCAGCTGCAGGTCAGTTGGTTCATCTTGGCTTGGCTCTTTTACATATCTGGGGCCTCAGCTGGGATGACCAGCAGACTAGCCTGGGCTTGCTCACGTGGCACCTCAGTAGAATTACAAGATGGGGAGCTGAATGACACAGCCTTCTTAATGCCTAGGCTTGCTCCTGGCACATCACCTTTGCTGCATTCTCTTGGCTAAAGCAAGCCAGAGGGCCATCACCTTTTCAATGGTGGAGAAATAGATACAGGGAACTGTGGAAAATTGGGATCGTTATTACAATCAATCAGTCCCTTATAGATGTGTTATATCTCCTAAGGAGATTATGGAGAAGATGAATTTTTAAACTGAACCAAACTATTTGATGATGTTGAGTGATTATAAAATTTTACTACTGTAGTAATCACATATTCTTCTCTGATCAGAAGTTATAGGTCACCTGTTGGTTGGCATTTATCTTCATGCTTTTCTCCTTGTTACTTCCTGGACACACCTTTATTGTTCTCCTCTTTAATTGCACAAAGATCCTGTTGTGTTCAAAGATTCTCTTTCTTTGCTCCTTCACTTCTAATTTTCCCAGACAGGAAGGGCTATGTACCTTGTACCTTACTGGTACAATGTGTCATTTTCTTCCTTTTGCTACCCCACATTTCAATGTGGTATGTAGCATTTTCTTGTTATGTTAGTTGGTCTTTACAGGTGAGTTTTACAATCCCTGTGTTAGAGATTAGGAGCTTGGGCGCAAAGGCTCAGTAATTTTCTTGAGGGCCGGGGTCTGGCAAGAAGCACAGCTACTCTAGTGCTTTCTGCTGTACATGTTGTCCCCTTATCATGACTTGCTGTATCTTTGTCATCTTTAAATATCCTTGCTTTCTTTTCTGTTTTTTTCCCCCGCAGTTGAATTGGGAATAAGGCTGTAGTGCTTCTCATCTGTTGGCTATGTTTAGCTTTTTCTGCTTTTTGATTAGGCTACATCAAGACCTTTTTTATAAATTCACCAACGAATTACAAGAGGAGCTAAAAGTAGGCTTTTTATTCAAAGATGTTGGCTAAAGAAAGACATCTGTGCTCTGGAAACGAAATTAGCTGCCTGTGTTAAGAGTGCCCCAGAGTTAGAAAATGTTAGTTATTTCCATGTTCTGGGAGACAAAAAAGTATAACTGGCCAATTCATGTTAGAGAACGTTATTACGTTAACTTGTAAAAACCAAAAGTCATTATTTACCATCAGCTTTCAGTGACACAAAATAATAATAATTAGTAATTGTGATAGATAAAAGAAAGCCAACATCTTCTTCCAGCTGTAATTTTGCTTCCCTCTTGTTAGGATCTCAGTAGCCTCTCAGACTGTGATGGGACCCTTAGAAATGAAGCTAAGCAATTCCTACCATGTGTTTCTTACCAGTGTCCCTGAGAGCTCAATGACAATTGCTTAAGTGCCATAAAGCTTGTTTTACATTATGGTATTATCTTACCTTTTTCCCTCCCTTGCCCTGAAAGCTTGGTACATCATCATCATCATGAAAAAAAGAAGTTCAGCCTCAAAGAAGTCTCCAAAATCAGCAAATACGAGTTAATTACTTTCAGTTCGATATTTAACCGATACCTAACCTTTTTTTTTTTTTTTTTGAGATGGAGTCTTGCTCTGTCGCCCAGGCTGGAGTGCAGTGGCGTGATCTCAGCTCACTGCAACCTCTGCCTCCCAGGTTCAAGCGATCTCCTGCCTCAGCCTCCCGAGTAACTGGGACTAGTTAGTGCCACGCCCAGCTAATTTGTTTTGTATTTTTGGTAGAGACGGGGTTTCGCCGTATTAGCCATGTTGGTCTTGAACTTCTGACCTTGTGATCCTCCTGCCTTGGCCTCCCAAAGTGCTGGGATTACAGGCGTGAGCCACCGTGCCTGGCCAATACTTAACTTTTTAAAAAGTAAAGTTTAGTTTTTAGAACAGTTTTAAAAGCAAAATTGATAAGAAAATACAGAGACTTCTCATGTACCTCCTGCCCCCACATATTCGTAACCTCTCTTATTGTGAACATCCCCCACCAGAGTGGTACATTTGTGTTTCATTGGCAAATCTACATTGACACATCATTATCACCCAAGTTCATAGTTTACTTTAGGGTTTGATTTTGGTGTTGTACATTTTGTAGGTTTGAACAAATGTATAGCGACATGTATCCAGTGTTGTAGTATCATACAGAGTAGTTTCACTTGTCCTAAAAATCCTTTGTGTTCCAACGATTCATTCCTTTCTCTCCCCAATCTTTGGCAGTCACTGATCTTTTTACTGTCTTTATAGTTTTGTCTTTTCCAGAACATACTGTAGTTGGGATTAGACAGTATGTACCCTTTTCAGAAAGGCTTTTTTCACTTACTAATAATACATTTAGGTTCCCTACATGCCTTTTCACGGCTTGATGGCTCCTTTCTTTTTAGTGTTGAATAATCATTGTTTGAATGTGCCACAGTGTATCCATTCACCTACAGAAAGAATGCTCAGTTGCTTCCAAGTTTTGGCACTTATGAATAAAACTTCTATAAAAAGTCTGTATGCAGGTCTTTGTTTGGACACAAGTTTTCAACTCCTTTGGTAAAGGAGCATGATTGTGGGATCATGTTGTTAAGAGTCTGTTCAGTTTTATAAGAATCCTCCAAAACTTTTCCAGAGTGGCTAGACCGTTTTGCATTCCCGCCAGCAATGAATGAGAGTTCCTCTTGTTCCACACCCTGGACAGCGTTTGGTGCTACCGGGGTTCTGAATTCTGGTCATTCTTACAGGCGTGTAGTTATATCTGATTTTTTTTTTTTTTTTTTTTGAGATGGAGTCTCACTCTGTCACCCAGGCTGGAGTGCAGTGGTGTGATCTTGGCTCATGGCAACCTCTGTCTTCTGGGTTCAAGCAATTCTCCTATCTCAGACTCCCAAATAGCTGGGACTACAGGTGCATGCCACCACACCTGGCTAATTTTTGTATTTTTAGTAGAGACGGGATTTCACCGTGTTGGTCAGGCTGGTCTCGAACTCCTGACCTCAGGTGATCCACCTGCCTTGGCCTCCCAAAGTGCTGGGATTACAAGTGTGAGCCACCACGCCTGGCCATATCTGATTGTTTTAATTTGCATTTCCCTAATGATATATAATGTGGAGCATCTTTCCATATGATTATTTGCCATCTGTATATCTTTGGTCAGATGTTTGTCAAGGCCTTTGGCCTAGTTTTTAATCAGATTTTTGTTTTCTTATTGCTGAGTTCTTTGTAATATTTAGGAATTTTATAGTTTTATGTTTTACATTCAGGTCTGTGATCCATTTTGAGTTAATTTCTGTGAAGGGTGTAAGAGCTTGTCTGGATTCATATTTGCCTGTGGATGTCTGGTTGTCCCAGCACCATTTTTTAAAAAGGCTACTGGGCTCTCTCTTCTGTTCCATTGATCTTTTTGTCTGTTGTTTTGCTAATACCATATTATCTTGATCACTGTAGCTTTATAATAAATCTTGAAGTTAGGTGCCAGTCCTCCAACTTTGTTCTCCTTCTGTATTGTGTTGGCTAGTCAGTATATTTTGCCTTTGCATATAAACTTTAGAATCAGTTTGTCAATCCACAAAATATGTTTCTGGGATTTTGGGATTTCATTAAATCCATAGACAAAAATGGTAAGAACTGATACCTTGACAATATTGAGTCTTCCTAGCCATGAGCATGGACTAGCTCTTCATTTATTTAGTTCTTCTACTTCTTTCATCAGAATTTTGCAGTTTTCCTTAGATAGATCTTACACATATTTTGTTAGATTTATACCTAAATATTTCATTTTTGGAGGTGCTAATGTATTGTTTTTAATTTCAAAATCTACTTGCTCATTGCTGGTATATAGGAAAGTAATTGATTTCTGTGTGTTAACCTTGCATCCTGCAGCCAGCTACTTAACTTTTTAAATGTTTCTAGCATTCTGCAATATGGTGGAATTGATTTTCTTAAAATTACCAAGTGCATTTCAATGTACATTTTTAACTCCTTCAGGCACAGAGACATCCACCAATCTCCACCAAAAGCTCTACTACCATGTCTTGGGAACTGATCAGTCAGAAGATATTTTGTGTGCTGAGTTTCCTGATGAACCTAAATGGATGGGTGGAGCTGAGGTATTGTACAGCTGTGAAATTTTACCCTCAAAGACTGTGTTTCGTGGATGTGTGTATAAATATGCTTATTATGTGGTGACTTTTATGGATGGTAGAAGTCCCATGAGTGAATATTCTTTTGTTAAAAATATTGGTATTCAGATTGACTCTTAATAATGGAGGTGATAAACCTTTTAACTGCAATCTCAACCTATTACTCTTAATATTAAAAGTAATACTTTGAGGGTAAAAAAGTAATTTTACTTATAGTAAAAACTATAAAAGTACCTAGTAAGGTAAAACATGAACCTTTCAAAACTCAGAATCCTGCTTCTCGGAGGTGAGTGTAGTATTACATTTTCTTTGTACATACAAGTGAGAATATGGGGAAAAGACAGTGTGTGTGTCTTTCCCTGTTTTACACAACTGTGCTCTTTTCATGCATATTGTTCACTTGTTTTTACATTAAAATAAGTATCTTTTAGACATTTTCTCATCAATATTCATGTATTTCTTGGGGGTCTTGACAGGAACCAACCTCTTGAAGTGTGATAGGTTTTTAAGTTACTGGCCTAGAATTTAGTCTGTATTTTGAGAATCAGCTGTGAAGAAACTTAGGGGTACTTGGAGTAAAATTTTGACTCTGGTTAGTTCATTCCTGTGTGCTAAGAAATATTTCTTGTTAGAGAAGCATTCTGAATGTTTTAATATGGGTGGGATGTATTCCATTTTTAGTGGGAATGAGGAATGTACTACAAACTTTTTAGCTCATCGAGACACCTCTTCTATTGAAAAACAGTTAGCAGTTTGTCAGGAAAGGCACATTTTCAATTTTAACTTTTGTTCCTAGGTCTACTTCGTTGGGGGATGAAACAGGAATCTATGGTATATTATTCCATGGGAATTGATCTTCTGTATTCCAAATTGTCCTTTTATTTATTTGGATTTTCTAGACCAGGGGTCAATAAAAAACTGCCACTGGGTTGGATCTGGCCTGCTGCCTGTTTTTGTAAATGGAGTTTTTTTGCAGCACAACCACACCCATTTTTACCTGCTTTCAAATTATAACTGCAGAGTTGAGTGATTGCCACAGAAGTCCATATGGTTCACAGAGCTGAAAATATGGACTGTCTAGACCTTTATAGAAAAAGTTTGCCAGATTTTAGTAGAACGTGTTAAAAATAAATTTGTAGAACATTTTGTTACCTTAAAATGTGTCCGTTTTTTATGCCTTTTCTTCCCATCTAACTTCCCACTCTACCAGCCTTTCTTGTGCATTTACTATTGTCTTTTTTCTCACATATTTGTTTTTAATGGCTTTTCTGAGATCTATTTGGAGATTGTTTCTGCTAAGTTTTCTATCTACTACATCTTCTCCTCATACATAGGGCTTCTGCGTACCATAGATATAAAATAATATACATTTTTTACCTTCATCTGAGTGAAATACAATTAAGATAAATATGCTACCAAAATATTAGGTGATGTGTAATCTCATAAAATTGACCATTATAACCATTTTTGAGTGTATAACTTACAAGTTGTACTTAAGTGAAGTGTACTTTAAGTGAACTTACAAGTTCAGTGGCATTAAGTTCATTGACATTGTTGTACAACTGTTATCATCGATCCTCAGAACTTTCTCATCTTGCAAAACAGAAACTCCACCTTGTGAACAATAACTCTCCATTTACCCCACCCCTCTCCACCCACCACTGCCATCACCTGGCAGCCACCATTCTACTTTCTGTCCCTTTGTATTTGACTGCTCTGGGTACCTCATATACATGTCATCTTACAGTATTTGTCTTTTTGTGACTGGCTTACTTCATTTGGCATAACATCTTCAAGCTTCAACCATCTTGTAGCGTGTGTTAGTTTCCCTCCTTTTTAACGCTGAACAATATTCCAATGTATGTGTGTACACCGTTTGTTTATCCATTCATCCTTGGGCTCTAGGGTTGCTTTCCACAGTATTGTTATGAGTAATGCTGCTGTGAGCAGCTAGTGTTTACAAATAGAATGGAAATAGATCACATGCATTAAACATATGTATAGTCACTTCTGCTAGCTAGGCAAATAAAAAAAGCAAATTTAAATAGGTTAGATGATTCTTCTACCATTCTTTCAATAGATGTACACTCTGCGTAACTCATCTGGTATAATCTTTACTACAGTTTGAGAAGGAAGGAATACATAAAGAAAATCAAATACCTACTAGGGTAATTATCTTGCAAGTTCATGCTGGAATTGCCTGCTGGGTCTGTTAGGGCCACAGCCTATATCTTCTTAACCACTATGTACACTGTTTCCCTGATCAAGAGGAAAGGGCACACAAAAATTGAGTAACAACTGTATTTATTTTTAATTTTTTTTTTTTTTTTTTTGAGATGGAGTCTTGCTCTGTCACCCAGGCTAGAGTGCGGTGGCTCAATCTCAGCTCACTCCAACCTCCGCCTCCCGGGTTCAAGCAATTTTCCTGCCTCACCCTCGCGAGTAGCTGGGATTACACAGGCGTGGACCACCACGCCAGGATAATGTTTATATTTTTAGTGGAGACAGGGTTTCACCATGTTGGCCAGGCTGGTCTCAAACTCCTGATTTCAGGTGATCCGCCGGCCTCAGCCTCCCAAAGTCCTGGATTATAGGCATGAGCCACCATGCCCAGCCTAAGAGTAATAGCAATAAATAAAGGGATGCAACTCTACTTTACAGAAGTAATAAATGAAGTTGTTAAAAAAAAAAAAAAAAAAAAAAGCTAAAGGAACAATATAAAGTGAGTCCTTTATATTTGATCTTTATTGGATCAGGGCCCTATTTAGTGAATTATGTAGAGGAAGTCTGTAAGAAAACTTAGTGGGCTCCGTAAACAAAAAGTGGGCGCAGACTTCCCTCAAGCAGTGTTCCAGAACTTGGGTGGTCTTGTGAGTGGTGTCATCCCACCAGTTACCAAGGCTGGTCAGGCAGGTCTGGCTGGCTAGGTGAGTGCTGCTTCCTTCCTCCTTTCCCAACCCAGCTGTGTGTGATCTCCTTCTGAGCGAAAGGACCATCTGGCTACATGGAGGAGTACTCTTGTCACTTAAACATGAACTCTAGAGTTCTGCTGGCGTGACACCTCAGAAGCCTCAGGTCCAACCTGAATTGATGGTCCAGTTCCAAGTCTTCACTCAGAAAAATCTAGATCATGAAAAAAATCTTGAGGTGGAAATTTCTTATGTCCTTCAAGAAGTGTGATAAAGCCAGGGGAGTCCAAGAAGCGGATGTACTGCAGGACTAGCTGGATCAGAAGCACCCATGACTGGTGGACACATTAGCACTCAGGCTATTCACTGGAAATGAAGCAGTTTCTTAACAGCCTTTATTTAGTGATTTGCATCTTAAAGAAAAGCAATAAATGGAATCTCACTCTGTCACCCAGGCCGAGTGCAGTGGCATGATTTCGGCTCACTACAACCTCTGCTTCCCAAGTTCAAGCAATTCTTTCTCCTCAGCCTCCCGAGTAGCTGGGATTACAGGCTTGTGCCACCATTCCTGGCTAAGTTTTGTATTTTTAGTAGAGACAGGATTTTACCATGTTGGCCAGGGTGGTCTCAAACTCCTGACCTCAAGTGATCCGCCCATCTTGGTCTCCCAAAGTGCTGGAATTACAGGCATGAGCCACCATGCTCAGCTGTAGTCCTCTTTATAACCATGTACCAAAGGCATGTGCTGCAATTGTTGCTTTATTATAAAAGTACTTGCTTTTAGTACAGTCATAGAACCTAGTATTTAGATAATGCATTTTACAGTGTCTATGATGAGAGAGCCAGTGTTAGAGTGAGAGGAGTGTACTGGAACAGAAATTTTTATTCTAGTTCTCTCTGTGGCCTTGGGCAAATTAATCTGTTCAAGGTCATTTCCTTTGTTTCCTCCAGGGCTTTTTCAGCTCTGAAACTGGACAGAGGATTTATCACAGCATCTCTTAGCCTCCTGGGAGAGAACTTAGCTGCTGGGTGTGAGAGAAGCAGGACATAGGGCAGGATGCAGGCTTCGCGGGTGTGGGTGGAGGAACCCTGTGGGCAGAGACTGGATGTGCTTATGGACGTGTGCGGATTTCTCTGGCTTGCTGCCGTCCACCTCCCCTTCGACTGCCGCAGTCCAAGTTCACTGAGAACTTCTCTTTATATCCTAGATGCTATCTCCTCGTGACTCATCTTCCTTCTTCACAGATACCTCCTCTGCCTTCCTGCATGGACAGGTCTGTCTTGCCTTGATCAGGCAGATCTCAGGAAGTTCCAATCAGGAAGCAGCTTTAGTTTCCCCACTGTTGCCCTCCGTCACGCTGTGACAGCATGTCTTCCCGGGATGACTGCCTTCAACCCGGCAGAACTCCTTGCTTCCTGGACACTTATGGGTATTGGACCTGCTATTAAAGGTTCATTGCAGTCCAAAACAAAATATTGCTCTCTCCAATTTACATGCTTTCACCTTCTACCCAGCTCAAGTTTGCCAAGCCCCTCTCCTTGCATATTCATCCTGTTAGTTTTCCCAGTAGCCATGCAGGGAGGAGGAGTAAGACAAGAGAAATGGGAGTTTTGCTTATTGGGAATTGTTTGTTGGTCATTGTCGGCCTCTCTTGGCTGCTTGCAGTGAGGATGTGTGTCCAGATTCCAGCTCTCCTTATGCCATCCTTTTTTAGAGAGAGCCCCTCGATTTTAGGAACCTCTGTACTTTGCTGTTCCCTGATGTGGGTTATAAACTCTCTGGCTGCCCTTTTGCACCACCTGCCTGCCCCCAAAGCTTTTGATCTTAGAAGCATTCCCTCGAGATTCAGACTTCTCTGCCTTTCCTTCCTCCACCCTTTTTCATCAGGGACCTTTCAAGATGACTCGAGGCCAGCTGTCTTCCTAGTAGCTTCCTGGGTACCTCTTGCTCCAGGGGAAGGCATATCCCTGGGTTACTCTGTCCTGGAAGTACAAGCTGTGTTCACTGCCCTCCTCACTTACAGCCAAGGACCTCGGGAAGCCTTCTACACTCAGTCCCTCCTGCACATGTCCAAAATGCTGGGCTCAGGAACAAGAGCTCCCTTGTGCCCCTGGGGTGTAACATGAAACAGCTGGCATTGGGCTTTGATGGACAGAGATGCCAGTTATTTAATATAGACTGTGAGGCTTTACCTGAAGGACAGTTTCATGGCAGGGTAGAAATTTTCAGGTTCTGTTGGACAAGAAAAAAAAAAAAAACCCACAAAGCTCTGTTTTAAAGTGAATTGTTAGCATTTGGGGAGAAAAAAATCCTAAAGAAATCATACATTTTGTGGCAGTGTTCCCAGCAGAGGGTGCTCTAGAATGAAGATTGTGAAAATGCATCATCCCTTTAGAAAGGATTAAGGAGAAAATGCCCAGCTTCTTTGTGATTATCTCGCTAAATCCTATATTGAGAACCTAATTCTGTTATACCTAATTCTTGAAAAGTTTTTTTTTTTTCCAAAAGTAATCCTGAATCTTAATATCTGTCACATATCTCCATAAGCCATTTTTATATGTTCACCTGTGATCCCTAGTAATTAAAACATATATATTACACATATATTAACATATAAAGTGTGTTGCCTGATGCTTGACTTATAGTAGGTATGCAGTCAATGTTAATTTCCTTACTCTTCCTATGTCCCCTGCGGAAGTTCATGCACGTGAAGATCAGCAGGGTCTCACCTTCCAGAACAGACATAGAAAACTCCACTGGTGTTCCTGGTGGGGGATCTCGGCCTTCTCTGCCCCTTGCTGGTTGGCTGTTTTTGACTTGGACCAGTAACTGCTCAGCAGCCCTCCTCCCAGTTGGCACAGTGCATATTTATTCCCCAAGTACTTAGCGCTTGCCTTCTGTCCACCACTGCTTCCTTTCCTTAGCACTGCCTTACATGATAATATTTACCATGCTGATTAGCACACAGGAAAATCTCAGCAGCATGGTTGAGAAGGCAGAAAAGTCAGAAAGCCAAGCTAGAGACCTGGATGTGAGTAAAGCAAGAAGGCTGTGCTACCGTTTATAAATAAAACAATCCTGCAGGAGAGCGTCATTTTTAGTAGACATGTTGGATTTGTTGATATGTCACTTTTCTTACAGAACACTTGTTTTGCTCAGCAAGGGAGAAAATAAGACAAACCGTAGATACTTTTTTTTTTGCGAGATGGAGTCTCACTGTGTTGCCCAGGCTGGAGTGCAGTGTTGTGATCTTGGCACCCTGCAACCTCCACCACCTGGGTTCAAGCGATTCTCGTGCCTCAGCCTCCCGAGTAGTTGGGATTACAGGCATGCGCTACCACACCCAGCTAATTTTCGTATTTTTAGTAGAGACGGGATTTCCCCATGTAGGCCAGATTGGTCTTGAACTCCTCACCTCAAATGATTCGCCCGTCTCGGCCTCCCAAAGTGCTAGGATTACAGGCGTGAGCCACCACACCTGACCCAAACAGTAGATTGTTGAATAACCAAATCTATCAACCAAACAACTTAGAAACAGTAGTGCCTATATCATGTCAAAATATCATTATTTATTTTGTATGTGTTTTGTTTTCTTAGAATTTTCTGTTTTATCTGTTTCTGGCATACCAAGCAACACATCATATAGTATTTAGATTGATTTCTTTTTGTCTTCTATTGTTGTAGAACCACACTGTACTGGGAAAACTGGGTAACTTTATTTGTTAAAATTATTAATGCATACTCACCTGTGCTTATGCCTCCCCTGTATGTCTGTTACTGGCATTGCCTCTTATTTTTATTACAAATCCATAAATGAGTTTCATATATGAAAAGTCATCATTGTAGGTGGTTAGTTTTAAAAGTTTTCCTAAGTGTTAGAAAAATAATGTTAAAGGGATGTTGCTATGATTCACAACTACTGTGAAAGGAATTCAAAAGATTTATATAAAATAAATTTGATAAAGTCTTCTGCTCTGAGAATAGCATGATTAACTCTCAAAGCTATTAAGATCCATTTTCACTCCTTTTGTTCATTTCCAGGACAATTTCAAGTGTCACTGCTTTTTAGAATACTTTTTTTACATGCAACTAATTCTTTTATTATGACATATAAAAGAAAATACCTTCCTCAGTTTGAAAGTGCATGTAGATTCAAATAATGGAAAAACTTTCTTCGCCTTTTCTTTGTTAGGTTCCAAGGGAAAAAAATTAAATATAGTAAAGAAATTTCATGGCCATGAAAATTTCCTTATTAATACAACACCACACAACTGGAGTGTAGTTGCTCTAGCATAAAATGACTTTTGAGTTTTTCTTTGAAAATATGTTTGATGTAAGTCCACATATTCTATATATATATAAATATTAGGTTTTGTGTTCTGTTGTTTTTAAGGACAGATTACTTCATACATAGTTAAATTGTTGGGAATTTAAAACAAATGCTTTTCTGTTAATTGTCTCAATATGAAGAAAGGCTTGTTTATTTTGGTCATTTGGAAAGCTCAGGTATTCTTTGCGTTGTATGGTGTTGAGACTGAAAATAGCCAGATTCATTTTAATATTAATAACAGAGGTTTATTGTTTAAAATATATACCCATTTTCCAGAGAAACTGCCATATTGAGATATTAGTATCTATTTCATACTTATCCTGAAGACTTATATATATATGGTGTGTACATATGTGTATATATGTATGTGTGTGTGCAAAGCCTTCAGATGACCCAGTGGTAGAGCCGATGACCTTGTGAAATGGAATAGCTTGATCAAGACTCTGGTCTGAGTGAATCACATCACTCAGATGCCTAGGTAAGGCATCTTACCTTACCTAGGTAAGGCATTAACTGAAGACATTTTGTAAAAACATTTATTTGGGACTAGATTCCCTTAAAAATACTCTGGTTGCTACTTATCTTTCTAAATTCTGTGATTTTTGTAGGAGTTATTTTCCTGAATATGCTAAGTTGTCCAAATTATGCGTTTATCAGACAAGTACATGTGAACCTACTGGAGTAAAGTATAAAATACATACCTTACCTAGGTAAGGCATTAACTGAAGACATTTTGTAAAAACATTTATTTGGGACTAGATTCCCTTAAAAATACTCTGGTTGCTACTTATCTTTCTAAATTCTGTGATTTTTGTAGGAGTTATTTTCCTGAATATGCTAAGTTGTCCAAATTATGCGTTTATCAGACAAGTACATGTGAACCTAATGGAGTAAAGTATAAAATACATACTCTAACAATTTGAACTACGTCTAGTGAGAGTTTTCTTTGACTTCCTTGGTGTAGCCTAGTACCACAGTATACACAAGTAGAATTGTTAATGAATTAATGTGTCTTCTTTAATGAAACTATAAAATGCAATACCCCCATACTTGATGTCCTACCTTTTGATAAATGTAAATTAGTATGATAGCTGTTATTGGGTTCCCTCTTCAAAAGTAGAAGCCAAAACTTACAGTTTTCCTCAGGCTAGCATAAAATATGCCAGGGTAAGAAACCACCAAGATGAAAGGGGAACACTTCTTTCCCCATTCTTCTGACCTTCCTGCCGAGAAATTTCACTGAATCTTGGTTTCTCAATGACTAGACATGAGAGAGGTTGGGAGTTCACAGATTAACTGACTCACAGCACTAAGCCACATTCTTAAGTGTGTACTTATTCAGCTGTAAAGTTGAGATCTCGGTTCTCCATCTGTTGACTCTTGTTCTGTTTCTAGTTGATTCAGACTTCAGGCAGGGAGAACTGAACTGTTTGTTGAGCCTGGCAAGGACACTGAGTGGAAGAAGAGTAGCTGTGGGCTGTGTTGTACACACTGCATATTTACAGGATATTAGCGATGCCTTACATGTTGTCACAGATCAGCTTCCCTGGGAAGCAGACTCTGAGATAGAAATTTGTGTCCTGGAAGTTTGCTGGGAGAGCTTTCAAAATCTCTGCCTGTGTGACGAACGACGGCAGCAGAGGGAGGACTTGAACTGTGACGCAATCATCACAGAGGAGTCAGGCAATCCTGCAGGAACCCTCAAGCTCGGTGAGCCCTTCAGCATTGTCCTAACAGGAGGGAGAGGGTCCAGGCCTTTATAAACCTACATTAACCGGTTGTCATATGTGGATGAACCCAAAAGAATGTATGATCTTGGAAGAGGTGCATCTTCAACTTAAGGATGAGGCCTGGAGAGATTCTCATCTGAGAGCTGTCTGCTCCCAACACCCATCAGCTGGGAAATGAGGGCTTCAGCCCTAGAGGGCAGCCCAGCACAGCACCCACTACACATGCTGATGTCTGTCAGTGAGATACACACTTGAGAACGAATGTATGTACTTGAGTATATGTTAGACGTAGCTCTCTGTACCAGATAACATAAACCAGGGTAGCCTTTGAATTTTAAGCATGGACAATTTCAAGAAACTAGGGGAATTCTACTTCTTTAATAATCACTTAGGGGTCATCACTTCCTCAAAGCCTTCTCAGAATTCATTTTTTCCGTCCAGCTCACCACCCTGTAGATGCCCCGTCACCCATTCCCATCATACATTGTACTTCTTGCTGTTAATGTTCTACAACATGGCTCTTTCTGTGTGTGTCTGTATCTTTCAGTGTATCTGTCTCTCCCACCTGAGCATGAGTTCTTGAAGGTTCTAGCCTATTGATCTGTGTGTGCCTGAGCCTGGTTCAGCAGCCAGCACTTGGTAGACCCTTGATAAATGGTGGTGGAATACACACCCCAGCTGTGGCTGCCCTGAATAGTGAACTGCAGTGGTTAATGGCACATGTTAAATTGTGTCTTTGGTAGGGAAGATGAGAAGTTGGCTGGGGATGGGAAGTTGACCGAGATTTTCCTATTAAGATCACCCACTTCTGGTGATAGTAGCTGTGTCCAGCCTCATCCACCCTGGGCACAGGAATACACTTTTATGAAAAGGCTTTTGCCCTTGAGGCTGTGGTAGTTGGCTCTTTTGGAGAACTGGGCTGGACCACCCAGAAGATCCATTTTACAATGACGAGTGGCATATCCAAGTACCCTTAACCAAAGCAAGCTGAGTGACTTTCCCCTTTCATTGAGGACCTTGATTCTACTCTGGTGGAAAGAGAAGTTAAATTTGAGGAAACTTTGCCAAGAAACAGTAGCCAAGGCAAAGGGGAAGAGTGAATTACTCCCTGAAGCCTGGAGATGAGTGCTCCTCCCACCTTCAGGAGACATGCCTTTCTGCCAGCCACCAGAGAAGGAGCGTGGGGTTGTGGCTTTTGGCTTTGTTTTTTTTATAACCTCCCAGGTTTCTGTCTGCTTATGGAAAATGAAAGGTGTAGTACCAGTGAATGACCAAATGTTATTTAGCCCATCTGTAGAATACCATGCTCTCTCTACATCTAGATTTTTTCCTCTTTCCAAATACATTTATCAATGCAAATGTTAGTACTTTCTTCTCTTTCAACATTTTCTAATTATATTGAACCAGTACTCTAAATATAATTCAACAGATGACTTTGCAGAAGTAGACTGTCAAAGTAACCTACATATTGAAAATTGACTAATAAAAATGGTAAAGAGTTTTAGCCTTGATGTTTATTGTTATTGTTAGGAATACAAGTAATAGATTTAATATGGGTAATGTAAATGTTTCATTTGTAGTAATTCTTTTAATTTTGTTTTTGCTAATGTTTTATTTACATAAATGGTAGATTTTTATGAAGGTAAGTCATTTTTACTTAAGGAAAATTTGCTTAAAATAATATAGATTTAAAATAGAAGGAAGCCATGAAAGCACAAATTTAGGAATTTGTAAATTTAGGAATTATTTCATAATTGGTCAGGCTAATATTATTACAGTTTTTGCAAAAGAAAAAATCAGTGTTTGCAAATCAGATTAATTGCTTCTGGAGAGCACAATTATTCTAGCTGGGGTATCATATCGCTTAAAGAAAAAAAAAGAAAACCAGTATTGTTGAACCAGAATTCAAACTGTTCCATGAAGGCCTGATGGGCTCTTGGCTTGCCTTCTTTTCTACTTTTCTTATTTTAAATCTGGCTTTTAGTAAAATAACTTTATTCTGTTGATAGTCACATGCCCTCCACATCAACAGGATTTATGTCTTCCCCTCCCAATGATTTCCAAAATTCATCTTTTAAATTGCCTTGAAATAATCTGAGTGTGGGGCTGTCATTAAGTGTGTGTTGTTTAAATTTAAGTGGAAGAAGGTATATTTTTAGTCTGTACATTTTGGGGCAACAGTGACTTACAAATGATTTTGAGGCTTGAGACTTTGAGCATTTGAAAATTCAACGTTGTTTTCAGTTTAGCAAATTTTAGTGGCTGTGGAACAACTCCGGATTGTGATGAAGAGAATTATAATGAAGAGGACTGACTTAATTGGCATTATAACAGCAATGTACCTTGGGACTTCCTGCTTTAGATTAAGCATAAACTGCTACAGCTATTTAGCACAGCCAGAAATGCTGAGAAAAACTCATTAGATGTGCTTGAGACAGCTGTCATTGAAGGTTTGGTATGGTTCTTGCAGTGAATTTTACTGCTCTATCTTTCTGATGACTGAAGCACTACAACTGAATTAGCCATCATTTATGATTGATGTAAAGTGACTTTAAACACTATGCTGTAGTCTGTCTTTATTTAAAGAACAAGAGAACAAAAGTTTGAAGTAGTATTAATGATGCTACTTTCAATTATATTAATAAGATTGTAATTGTGAAGTTGTGGATAATCTTAATATAGGATGGCTTAAAAATAAGGTGGAACCAAAATTCTGAACAGTTAGCCATGTATATTAAAAGCTTAAGGATAATAGAATGTGTAATTCCCAAATCAAAGAAGGAAAAATATAATACAAAGAGGAAAGACACTGGGGAAAGCAAGATAAATAAAAGGTTCAAAATTTAAAATGTGGAAGCCAGTACCTCAGCAATAAAAATTAATGGATATGGAATACAGATTTTTAGATTGGATTTTAAAGACTAGATGTGTTCAAATTGTATTCATTTGCAAGAGACTTGTTTAAGACATAATGATAGATTTTTGCTTCTGGACATGGTGGTATAACTGGTACTGGACTAGTCCTCTTGCTGTACACAGCTAGGAAACTATGCAAAATAGACAAAGCAACTGTTTTCAGATATTGATCAATAGGCCACCCCAGACTGATCCAGGAAAGAGGTAAGTCCTACAGTTGCCCCGGCTTTCTGCCTGGAGGTATTTTTTGGCCTCTGGCACAAGGAGGAGGAGCTCAGAATATTGTAGTCTCACTGAGCTAAGGATCCAAAGATTGGAAATCAGAGACTGAAGACACTGGAATTTGCAGGGCAGAGTAACAAAAGGAGGAAACTGCCCACTAAGAGTTTCAGATATCTGCCTTGGAATCCCCTCATGTTTTCGGCTGTTAAGCAGCGTGTACACTGACTAAGACTTTATGATTCAAGCTAAGAACTACTAGGGGGCTGTAAGCTGACAACTCCCAAAGGTTTAAAACAGCTGGGAGACATTCACATTCTGACAGGTCAGAGGGGAAAGACTTTGTGAACACCCAGGGTATTCAGTTAGACCTCAGAGAGGCCATGCCTTAGCAGTAGGGCTATATACCTTACCCAACAAACCTTTGAAAACAAGTCTAGAATGGATCAAGCTGATCTGGCAACAAATTAACTGCCACAAAATGTTTTACAGACAGACCAGAAAATAAATCCAGACAACATTCAAAAGTCCAGAATCCAGTTAAAAAAATAAATAAATAAAGTTATTAAAGAAGAAGCAAAAAAAAAAAAAATGTGACTTATAGCCAAGAGGAAAAACAGTCAATAGAAACAGATCCAGAAATAACAGAGTAGAATTAACATATAAGGACTTATAAAAAGCTATCGTAAAAAAATACTTTTTAGAAATCTTTACTGTTACTGTAAGGAACAAAGAAATAGAAAATATAAAAATGAACCACATACTCTTCTAGAAGTAAAAAATGAAACTCTGAAATGAAAAAGTATCTGTTTATAGCAGTTTAGATGTATAAAAGAAAATGCAAAAGTTGAAGACAGGACAATCGAAACTAAACCACAGAAACTAAAACAAAAATGAACACAGTTTCATTGACCTGTGGAATACTACCAAGTTATGTAACAGTATATATTTGAAGTTCTAAAATAGGGGTGAGGAGACAAAAAATATATACATGAGGAACAAATGGCCAAAAATGTTACAAATTTGATAAAATACAGAAATCCACAGATTCAAGAAGCTCAATTAATCTCAAGCAGGTTACTACATCAAAGCCCATTACAGAATAATCAATATTCAGAAAGCCGAAGATAACAAAATACTAAAAGCAGCCAGAGGAGAAAACACACATTACATATAGGGAAAGAAAGATAAGAAATGACACCAACTTTCCAGTGGAAACAGTGCAAGTCAGAAAACAGTGGAAAGATGCCTTCTTAATGGGGTTTACCTTGATTGCCATATTTAAAACTATAGCCTCAGCTGGGCGCAGTGGCTCACGCCTATAATCCTAGCACTTTGGGAGGCCAAGGTGGGTGGATCACCTGAGGTCAGAAGTTCAAGACCAGACTGACCAACTTGGTGAAACTCCACCTCTACTAAAAATACAAAAATTAGCTGGGCGTGGTGGTGGTCGTCTGTAATCCCAGCTACTCAGGAGACTGAGGCAGGAGAATCGCTGGAACCCAGGAGGCAGAGATTGCAGGTTGGAGTGCCACTGCACTCCAGCCTGGGCAACGAGAGTGAAACTCCGTCGCAAAAAAAAAAAAATACTACAACCCACCCACCATATCCTGTCTCCCTTACTCAGACCTGTTCATGTTTTCCATGGCATTTATCATAATATACTACATAATTCCATATTTATGTGTTCCTCTCTCTTAATAGATGTAACTTTTTTTCCTGATTTGTTTATCGATGTATCTTTAACACCTAGAAAAATGTCTTGCACAAAATAGCTGCTTAGCAAATGTTTATTGAAGGAGCAAATGAAAGAATAAGAGCTATTAGTCAGGGTTTACCAGAGAAAAAGAGCTAACAGGATGTGTGTATATGTATATATATACATAGAGAGGATTTGTTTAAGGAATTGGCTCATGTGATTGTGGAGTCTTGGCAAGTCCTAACCCTGCAGGGTAAGCCCACAGACTGGAGACTCAAGGAAGAGTTATAGTTGAGTCCAAAGGCTGTTGGCTGGCTGAATCCCTCCTGTTCAGCAGAGGTCAGTGTTCTGTCAAGGCCATGAACTGATTGGATGAGTCCCACCCACATTATGGAAGGTGATCTGCTTTACTCTAAATCTGCTCACTTAAATGTAATCTTATCTTAAAAAAAAACAACAAAAAACAAACAAACAAAAACTTCACAGAAACATCTAAACTAACATCCAAATATCTTGGCACTGTGGCCTAATCAGGTTGACATATAAAATTAACTCTTATAATAAGGATATGGAAAAACAGGAACTCTCATACAGTACTGCTAAGTAAGATTGTAAGTTGGTACCACCACTTTGGAGAATAATTTGGCAACATCTCATAAAGTTGAATATGTGCCTGTCCTACCACTGAGCAATTTTACTTCTAGTTATATATACTGGGAAGCATTTTAGGTCACAAATAATGTTCCAGAAATTTTCTAAACAATTATTTGTAATAGTAAGAAAACAAATAATATAGATGTTTATGGATAGGATGATGGATCAACTAATGGTGGTATATTTCTAGATTGTAATACTGTACAGCAGTTAAAATGAATGAACTAGATTTGCACATACCAACATGGACTAATGATAAAACTTACATTGAATGAAAAAAATTAGTTGCAAAAGAATATGTGTAGTTTGATACCATGTATCAATTTTGTCAACTCAAACAATAATATATTGTTTGTATTAGATTATTAGGATTCTTTTTGCTGTTTATACTAACAAGGAAAGTCTCTGAGCATAGGCCTTTCATTTCTGAGATCTTGTGGTAGAAGGGACTAAAAATATGCATAAGCAGTTATTCAGTAGAAACTTGTCAGTGTGACCAGTGTGGACCATAGTGAATTTCTTGCATCTATACCCATTTTGCTAATTCTTTTCTTTTCTTTCTTTCTTTTTTCTTTTTTTTTTTTGGAGATGAAATCTCACTCTGTCACCCAGGCTGGAGTGCAGTGGCACTGTGTCAGCTCACTGCAACCTCTGTCTCCTGGGTTCAAACAATTCTTCTGCCTCAGTCTCCCAAGTAGCTGGGATTACAGGCGCCCACCACCACACGTGGCTAATTTTTATATTTTTAGTAGAGACAGGGTTTCACCACATTGGCCAGTCTGATCTTGAACTACTGACCTCAGGTGATCCACCCCCACTCGGCCTCCCAAAGTGCTGGGATTACAAGCGTGAACCACCGCATCTGGCCCCATTTTGCTAATTCTTACTGAGAACAACGAACTTTAAATTATGCAACCCATGAGAAAACTTTAAAGTCAAGGATATTATATTCAAAATGATGGATTTTACATATTTTCAGTTTAAAGAATAGACTAGAAATTAAAATAAAAATTACATTGAAGTTACGACTTTCAGTTACCTCTGCTGATATTTTCAACTAAAATAATTCACTATGTTTTGTTAAACTATGATTATGGGTGAAATAAGATAAAATTGATGTTCATTTTTTTATTCAGATAACTTATCAGATCATGAGTTTGGGGCAGAGACACTGCCTTTGGAAATTAACCTTAACTTTTTAACTTAATATTCAATAATGTTCTCACACAAATATATTCTAATTAGCCCCCTGCACTATTTTTTTTTTTCTTTTTTAGTTATCTGATGATGGCCGCTATGTCTTGTTATCAATAAGGGAGGGATGTGATCCAGTAAACCGACTGTGGTACTGTGACCTACAGCAGGAATCCAATGGCATCACTGGTGAGTTATTTTATCAGACACAGATAATTATTCCCAGAAACTTCATTTAAAAAGTATTATTTTGGTCTATTAATTGATTTCCCAAGACCTTCCATTCTACCACATCTTGTCAGTTCATCTGATTTTTTTTCTTCTAGTACTATTCCCTAAAATGAGGGAAAATGGAATGAAACTGTTGCCTTTAGCATTTTCTCTGTAGATTGAGATTAGCTGTACTTTCTGCACGTAGTGTGAAAATATCCCGTGAGTATTGCACATGAAGAGCGTGAAGGAGAAGCTGACCCTTTTGGTCTGTAACTATTTAGATTTAATGGTGCAGCCGGGCATAGTGGCATCATACTTGCAATCCTAGGGACTCAGGAGGCTGAGGCAGGAAGTCAGCTTGGGGTCAGGAGTTGGAGACCAGCGTGGGCAACATAGCCAGATCCTGTCTTTAAAATAAAAAAGGCATAATGTTGCAAACTGTCACAGGCAAGGGTTATTAGACCAATGGGAACTGGCTAGATTAACATAGTCAGTAGAGTGGCCCTCAGTACTTAGGAAAAGAACAGCCTGTGTTTGCTTGCCAAAGCCTTACATATCATGATAAGCATAGAACCAGCCAGTTACAGATTCTGGAGATGGCTCATATTAAATGTTGTTCTCTTCCATCATCTCTATCATACCAGCACTATCATCAAGCACAAAAACTTTTCAGCTGCACAATTTACTATGCTGAGAATTCCCAGACCCAGAAATCCTGTCAGACGTACTGGCATCCCGATAAGGACAGATGCTAAGCTAATTACATTATCTTCTAGTTAATGCAAAATAAATAATATTTTAGAGAGGGTTGACCTAGATTTTCAAAATACTAAGTACATTTCTGTAATAATGTATTTACCTCATTATTAGTTTCTAATCTATGTTACATTGTGATATGAAAATATTTGTCTGATTGAGCATTGCATCATTTTTAAACTTCTCTGAGCAAGATCTGCATTCTAATGTTAGATACTACAGAGCACCATTCACACATATAGCAGGGTAAAGTCAGCAACTTTTTTCCTAGAGTTAAATATATATCCGTTTAATAAAACTGAGTATTTTTTTCTATTAAGAAAAAGAGATACTTCCATCTTGGTGTCAAGAAGTCAGCATCGGCCACATCAGTGTTCGCATTCTCTATCAGGCCAAACCACCATCCAGGAATTGTTCGCTTGAGTTGCAAGCATAGGTCTTCATAGAACTGAGCAAACCTTTTAAGATTGAGCCTGAACGAATGAGTGACATGAGACATTATGGTGCTGTTATCCTGCATACATGTTCCAAATACAGAGAAGAAAATTCTGTCCACATATTTATATACCAGACTGCTATGGCTATATCCACTTTAATAAGGGATAATAATATTTTGAATGAAACTTTCAAGTGCTGGCAAAACTCATGGAAACCCTCTTTGTTTTCCCCCAACCTCTCAGTCCCTATCTTTCCCCCGCAACCCAGTTATTTTATTATTGCAGTGTTAGCATTTAGAGAAGAGGGTACTCGAGATTGAGATTCCAAAAGGAAGGTAGTACAGAGGTGCACTAGGCTCTCAAAAACCAAATTCTAGATAGTGCAGCCAAGAATGAATATGAAGAAGAAAAAAGGAGAGCATCTAAGAAACTCTGAGTGACCATGATCCATTCAGAGCTCCAGGGAAGCCTCAGCTCTGCTCTTAAGGCCTTCCAACTGATTGAGTCAGGCCCACTCAGATTATCCAGGATAACCTCTCTTCATTAAAGTCAGTGGATTATGAGCCTTAATCCCATCTACAAAGTACTTTCACAGCAACACCTGTATTCGTGTTTGATTGATTAACGAGGGACACTAGGCTAGCCAAGTTGACAGCCAAAAGACCATCACAGTAAGCTCATGGAAAACCATGTGGAACAAACAAGTCCAGTGGTACTAACCTGATGTGTCAGTGTTAGGACTTCACTGATGCATTTGGCAAAGTATGTCATATCCTGTGGACCAGAAAGCAGAATATGAAGAGAATAACAGAGGATAGGTGGATTTGAAGCTGTTGAGCTGCATACTGATGAATTGGATCAGCATTCTCCAGTGGTAGCTGCTAGGTTCCAGGTGTAGCACTGAGCCTGTTATCTTTTTTCTGATTATTGCTTTGCTAGCATTACATTTGTGGATAACATAAACTTCAGAGTAGTTATTCTTTTGAATGATGGTCCTGGGATTCTGAAAGTTCTCGACAGTTGCAGTTATTCACCAAGTAGATACCAGTTTTCACTCTTAGGTTCAAAAATCAATTGTGCAGGACAGGATTAGAGAACTCTTGTTTGTTTGCTTTTTAATTGATCACTGGTTTCATTGTGAATCATTGATGATTATGACTATTCAGAGAAACAAGTATTGTGTGTGATTGTTTTACTATTGAAAAGATTAAGTAAATTTAGTCTATAAAAGAGGAGACATAGCAGATTGAGATGGGGATCATTAAATTAAAAAGCAATGGTTCCTGTTAATTACGGTTGGATATATTGGGATAATAACCATAGCCTTTCAAATCAGATTTGAATGTTAATCTCAGCTCCGCCACTAAATAACTGGTTACCCTGGTAAAGTGTTTTTTTCCTCTCTCCCTTAATATTTCCATGTCTGCAAATAAGGAGATAATATCTACTTCATAGGGAGTTGTGAGGAATAATGAAAATGCAAAGAAAAGAACTTAGCAGGGTTTCTGGCATACAGTGGGTTCTCAAGTATTCCTTCTTTTTTTCTTTGTTTCTTGACTGAAAGAGGAATATTTAGAATCACTGTACTTTAGTTTTAGGTAGCTTAGAAAACTAGATTGAGGACACCAAAACAAAAAACAAAGTCTTTTATCTTCAGATTAAAAGCTGCTCTAAATACAGATTTTCAAATTAACTTGTTTCTGCAAAGCCAGATTCATAATCACAAAAGAGGAGACTGTGAGAGAGCATGTCTCATCGTGCAGGTTGGTAATTGAAAATTCAGGGGTCCGTATGCCCGGTTGGTGACCATGACTAACGCCTAGGATCTTTTTTGCTTTTTTTTTTTTTTTTTTAACCTGCTTTCGCCAATTTTGTTTTCCTCTTTACACTAAAAATAGATTAACATTTAACTTAAAATGCTAAATGCACTAGATAACTTGAATGTTCGATGACTTAGACCTGAACAACTGGTGCCTAAAAACTCAATCCATGTTGTGAAACCTCAAATTTTATTTTACTAAAATCTGTACCCCTTTTGATATCTTAAAGCCTTTCTGCTAGGATTTTAATCTGTTTTCCCTTAAAGCCGGGGGAATTATCACCTTTTTTGTATAAATTAATTATTTGTATATTTAAAACACCACTCGATTGTCTTTTTTGAGGACTGAAGAATTTCACTTAGGTGGTTCATGTCACATTGCCATCATCTGTGTCTCCCCAGAAAACCTGTCCATGTGCATTTTGAAATGAGAGCACAAAAAGCCCCCCAAAAACGGCCAATGGCAATTTAATATCTTTTTAAAAGCACATAGGGAGAAAAAATAGCAAGATAGAAAATATCGTAGCAACTTGAAAGTTAAGTGAGATCTGTGTGAATTAAAACTGGATTCATTTTGTCAAATAAGTGTGGACTTCTGTTCTTTTGCTGCTTTATGGGGGTGCTGTCTCTGTTGTTCTCTGCCTCTCTTTGGAGAACCTCATTTCTGCCATTTACATTTGCAGTATTTTCACTTAAGAATATGAACACGTTTGTTGCAAGCTGTGGATCACATCCTTTACCCAGTAACTGCAGTTGAGGCTGGCAATTGCTCCTTCTTACCTTTTCTGAACAGGTAATTTCCATGACTCACCTCATGCATCACTGTATAGAAATGGAATTAGGCCTGTCATCTGGGCTTTAGAAGCTTATATATGATAATTTTTCAGCTCTTCAGAACAGCTAAGCAGATCCTCTCAAAAGAGTCACATCCTCTTCTCTACTGGTTTACCAGTGAAATGTGTGGAGTTACTACTTTCTTGCTTTGGGAGAAGAGAGGTCCCTGTCAGGGGCTACCGGGCTTCCTTGTATTTTTTTTTTTTTTTTTTTTTTTGAGATGGAGTCTTGCTCTGTTGCCCAGACTAGAGTGCAGTGGCACGATCTCACTGCAACCTCCACCTGCCAGGTTCAAGTGATTCTCCTGCCTCAGCCTCCCGAGTAGCTGTGACTACAGGCACGTGCCACCATGCCTGGCTAGTTTTTGTATTTTTCATAGAGATGGGGTTTCACCATGTTGGCAAGGCTGGTCTCGATCTCCTGACCTCCTGACCTGCCTCGGCCTCCCAGAGTGCTGGGATTGCAGGCATGAGCCACCGCTCCCAGCCTTCCTTGTACTTTTGATAGATACCTTTCTCTCCAGAGTTGCCCCTTCTCCTCCCTTCCTCCATTCTGATTTCCTTTTCCCTCCATACAAAAACACTTTGTGTGAGGATCCGTGAGCTGCATGAGATTAGAGATGTTGCCTGTCTTGTTCCCCATGGAGTTGCCAGCACCTAGAACGGTCCCTATTGGACTCACAGCAGATGTGTACCAGCTTGTCTCAAATGATGTGTCCCTTTAGGGATCCTTGTGCTCAGGTGGCCTTGCTTGATAAGCCGCCCTCCCTCTGTAACTGTTACTTCTGAGCGTTTTGAATCTTTATCTCTGTGGCTTCCTAAATTTTTTTTTCATTAAATTTTTGTCTTTGTTGAGCCCTGAGAATGATGGGTTCTTTTTTTCATTCCTGTATATTGTGTGAGCAGAAGATTTTTGCTTCTTTTACTCTGTTACTTAACATCAAAAGCGAAGAAGTGTCAAGGTATCATTAAAGACACCAGGCTAGCATGACATTTTTTAGTTCTGCAGTAGAAAAGACAGCTGAGCCTTGACTCCTGTGATTCTTGGTGTGACTCATGCCCACAGATTTATTGAAATTAATTATCCTGAACCTTACAAGAAAACAATTTGTCTGGATTTTCTTATATTTTCTATGCCTTTCTAATCGATCTTATTTCTTTTGAAGTATGTATATACTGTGTTTCCTAAGTTTGCTATAACCCTATTTTATTTATTTACTTTATTTAAATATAAAATAGAGATGGAGTCTCACTATATTGCCTACCTAGGCTGGTTTCAAACACGTGGGCTCAAGCAGTCCTCCTGCCTCAGCCTCCCAAAGTGCTGAGATTACAGGTGCGAGCCACTGTGCCTGGCCCTATTTTGAATATATAAAAAGTTGCCTTATATACTTTAGTTACATAGACAAAATTCAGAATAAATTTTTGAATATTTTTTGCAGTATGGGTAAGTATCAGGGCTAAGAGCTCTCTTTTTTCTCAAGTATGTGGACTTTAAAAAATTTACGTGAAAACTTAAGGAAGTTTATGCCTTAAAAATATAAATACATTTAACTCAGGAATATATTTCTAAATATTTTTATTACAAAAGCAGAAGATACTAATAACTTCTTTAACATTTAACTTTGGTTACTTTTGTTGTCTACATTATAAACAGCTATATGTAAGGTTCAGTCTAAAATGTAGGAGTACCTAAATCACATATTTAGTTATGAATTAGACCTGTATTAACATCCTACCCTGTGCCAGGCACTGTGTTGAGCACTTGTAATGACACGTGGTGGCCCTTGCCCTTCAAGTGCTCCCCATCTGCTGGGTGGTAAGATGTGGATATCATCAGTTCGAGGGGGTGTCTGAAGTGCTGTGGCCCAGCGCACAGATTCAGGCTCAGGCTTCCTCTCTCTTCTGTTTTCTTTCTTTTTGTCATTTTCTTTTCTTTTTGGTTCTTTAATTTTCCAGTAGAAAGTCAGGTACTTTATTCCGTGCTTTATAGGATGATAACAGCAAAAAAGAAACTTACCATTAGTCCCTGTTCTGAATACATTTTTTTTTCTGCAACCTCCGCCTCCTGGGTTCAAGTGATTCTCCCGCCTCAGCCTCTCGAGTAGCTGGGATTACAGGCCCAGCACCACACCCAGCTAATTTTGTATTTTTAGTAGAAATGGGGTTTCGCCATGTTGGCCAGGCTTTTCACGAACCCCTGACCTCAGGTGATCCATTTGCCTCAGCCTCCCAAAGTGCTGGAATTACAAGCATGAGCCACTGCACCCGACCTACATTTAAAATTAATTGTATCAGAGGTTTTTAATAGAATTCTTAAGAAGTGATTGTTAGGCGAAAAGAACCCATAAGTCTGAAATCTTTGTTGTTAGTAACTTAACTTCCTTCAACATAGGCATCCTTAAGACAGGCCCAGAGCGGTCTTTGCTCATGTCACTGCATTTATGAGGAGTTTAGGGAAAAAAAGTGGATGGTGGTGACATGCTGATTTCTGTAAGGAAATAACAGCTTACCTGGGATTTGCCCAGACTTTCACTAACCTCTCTGTGCTTTTTCCTTTTTTTTGCTAAAAGTTTGATCGTTTTAGATTGATAAAGTATTCAGTACCTACCGTATTTTTATTTTAATGCTTTCGTGTCAAAGAAAATTGGCTTTTTCCTCCATTAGGAATTAAATTTGCATTATATGATAACACATAACCATAAAAGGAAATGTGGTATTTAGCAGACATGTAGATTGGTCGTTTCACCATCTCTGACTAATGCAGCTCTTGTTTTTAGGTAGCAGAGATGATATTGACTCTTTTGTTCTTGCCTGGTAGGGCTGAACATTCTTTGGGCATAGAGTGGAAAAGGGGAGATAAACATTCGAGAAGCTTTAAGCAAAGGAGCTGTCCAAAGCTTAGCAAAGTCATCTGAGTGCTAAAAGCAAACCAACAAGGGAACAAGGGAGGAGGGCCTCAGAGAGAAGACAGGGAGTTGGTAGGAAATCAGTGTGTCAGAGTGGGAATGCGGGAAAACGAAAAAGAATTGGGACGTCAAAAGACGGTATAAAAACAAGACCCAAAATAGGAAATTCTATGTAAAAGACAAAATACTAATGATAAAATGAGTATTTATACTAATTTTAAAACATGTTCAGTTTACTTTTGTCACTTGAACACTGGTGTTATTTGGAATAATAGTTAATACTGTTTATGTAACATTTCCTGTGTGTCAGGTTCTGAGCTACAAATGTAGGCATTTCATTCAGTCTTCTCAACAGCTTCTGAGGAGCATGAATTATTATCCCCAGGAAACTGAGGCTGGTGAGGCCAACTGGCTTTCCTAATGCCATTTAAACACTTAGATCCATGTCAGTTTAACTCCCAAGCCTGTGTTCTAACTGTTAATCATGTGGCAGACTGAGACAGAAGGAAGTCATTCAGGACAACAGCAGCCTGTGCGCCCTGCAGCCTCAGTGCCTGACCACTCCTAGCATTTGTTGTCGTCACATGTCCAGCCCTTAGAGTTTTTGTAAAGTATAAAAGCACTTTAGCTGCCATTAACAGGGAGCGTGCACAGCATTTTCTATGAAAAGTAGTTAATATAGTTTAGTTGATGATTTTTCAAAGAAAGTAATAAAAGTATGACTGCTCTAGGAAAAGCGTAAGATAATTTATTTTAAACTAATCTTCATTTGATAAATGAATCGGTCCCCACTAAGAAGCAGGTTTATAAAAAGTAATTTTAACATTTGAATGTAGGGAGGTTTGGGAATTGAAAATTCTTTTGGCTGCAGAGTGAATAATGCCACTTTATAGACAAAAGAATCTCAGAGAAGGTAGCCAAAAAGTGAAATGGTTAAAGAGTTAAATCATGTTTGTTTTTAAAAAGTGATTTTCCTGTTTTCCATTTAAATCAACAGTGTTCTAATTTGTGAGTAGCAAAAATCAGCCCCATTGTTCAACTGAAATACCTTTTCTCTTGATTTATTTCTCTACCAAAGCCCTGTAGAACAAGATTTCAGGAGAGCAAAAGAATTTCAAGAGCTCTCATTTAAAACATCCGGCCCTGTGAGGGCCTGTACTTTGGACTATTTTTCAAATCTTATAGCTAGACTTTTGTGAATCCAGCCACATTCCTTATTCTGAATGAGCTTATGATGTGTAGTTATGTATTTATGGCTAAGGTTAATGCTTCGGAATTTGGTGGCAGACAATAACGTACACCTTCCTGTTGTTTTTTGTTCATTGCAGCTTGAATTTTTTTTTTTTTTTTTTTTACATTTCTTTTTTATTATACTTTAAGTTCTAAGGTACATGTGCACAACGTGCAGGTTTGTTACATGAGTATACATGTGCCGTGTTGGTGTGCTGCACCCCTTAACTCATCATTTACATTAGGTATATCTCCTAATGCTATCCCTCCCCATTTCCGCCACCCCATGACAGGCCCCGGTGTGTGATGTTCCCCATCCTATGTCCAAGTGTTGTCATTGTTCAATTCCCACCTATGAGTGAGAACATGCAGTGTTTGGTTTTCTGTCTTTGCAATGGTTTGCTCAGGGTGATGGTTTCCAGCTTCATTCATGTCCCTACAAAGGACATGAACTCATCCTTTTTTATGGCTGCATAGTATTCCATGGTGTATATGTGCCACATTTTCTTAATCCAGCCTATCATTGATGGACATTTGGGTTGGTTCCAAGTCTTTGTTATTGTGAATGGTGCCACAATAAATATATGTGTGCATGTGTCTCTATAGCAGCATGATTTATAATCCTTTGAGTATATACCCAGTAATGGGATGGCTGGGTCAAATGGTATTTCTAGTTCTAGATCCTTGAAGAACCGCCACCCTATCTTCGACAATGGTTGAACTTAAATAATTTACACTCCCACCAACAGTGTAAAAGTGTTCCTATTTCTCCACATCCTCTCCAGCACCTGTTGTTTCCTGACTTTTTAATGATCGCCATTCTAACTGGTGTGAGATGGTATCTCATTGCGGTTTTGATTTGCATTTTTCTGATGGCCATTGATGAGGAGCATTTTTTCATGTGTCTGCTGGGTGCATAAATGTCTTCTTTTGAGAAATGTCTGTTCATATCCTTCACCCACTTATTGATGGGGTTGTTTGATTTTTTCATGTAAATTTAAGTTCTTTGTAGATTCTGGATATTAGCCCTTTGTCAGATGGGTAGATTGCAAAAATTTTCTCCCATTCTGTAGGATGTCTGTTCATTGTAATGGTAGTTTCTTTTGCTGTGCAGAAGCTCTTTAGTTTAAGTAGATCCCATTTGTCAATTTTGGCTTTTGTTGCCATTGCTTTTGGTCCTTTAGTCATGAAGTCCTTGCCCATTCCTATGTCCTGAATGGTATTGTCTAGGTTTTATTCTAGGGTTTTTATGGTTTTAGATCTATCATTTAAGTCTTTAATCCATCTTGAATTAATTTTTCTATAAGGTGTAAAGAAGGCATCCAGTTTCAGCTTCATACATATGACTAGCCAGTTTTCCCAGCACCATTTATTAAATAGGGAATCCTTTCCCCATTTCTTGTTTTTGTCAGGTTTGTCAAAGATCAGATGGTTGTAGATGGGTGGTGTTATTTCTGCGGGCTCTGTTCTGTTCCATTCATCTATATCTCTGTTTTGGTACCAGTACCATACTGTTTTGGTTACTGTAGCCTTGTAGTATAGTTTGAAGTCAGGTAGCATGATGCCTTCAGTTTTCTTCTTTTGGCTTAGGACTGTCTTGGTAATGTGGGTTCCTTTTTGGTTCCGTATGAACTTTAATGTAGTTTTTTCCAGTTCTGTGAAGAAAGTCATTGGTAGCTTGATGGGGATGGCATTGAATCTATAAATTACCTTGGGCAGTATGGCCATTTTGACGATATTGATTCTTCCTATCTATGAGCATGGAATGTTCTTCCATTTGTTTGTGTCCTGTTTTATTTCATTGAGCAGTGGTTTGTAGTTCTCCTTGAAGAGGTCCTTCACATCCCTTGTAAGCTAGATTCCTAGGTATTTTATTCTCCTTGTAGCAGTTGTAAATGGGAGTTAATTCATGATTTGGCTCTCTGTCTGTCATTGGTGTATAGGAATGCTTGTGATTTTTGCACATTGATTTTGTATCCTGAGACTTTGCTGAAATTGCTTATCAGCTTGAGATTTTAGGCTGAGACAGTGGGGTTTTCAAAATATACAATCATGTCATCTGCAAACAGGGACAATTTGACTTCCTCTTTTCCTCATTGAATACCCTTTATTTCTTTCTCTTGCCTGATTGTCCTTGCCAGAACTTCCAACGCTGTGTTAAATAGAAGTGGTGAGAAGAGGGTATCCCTGTCTTGTGCCAGTTTTCAAAGGGAATGCTTCCAGTTTTTGCCCATTCAGTATGATATTGGCTGTGGGTTTGTCATAACTAGCTGTAATTATTTTGAGATGTGTCCCATCAGTCCTAGTTTATTGAGAGTTTTTAGCATGAAGAGCTGTTGAATTTTGTCAAAGGCCTTTTCTGCATCTATTGAGATAATCATGTGGTTCTTGTCTTTGGTTCTGTTTATATGATGGATTATCTTTATTGATTTGCATATGTTGAACCAGCCTTGCATCCCAGGGATGAAGCCCACTTGATCATGGTGGATAAGCTTTTTGATGTGTTGCTGGATTCAGTTTGCCAGTATTTTATTGAGGATTTTTGCATCGATGTTCATCAGGGATATTGGTCTAAAATTCTCTTTTTTTGTTGTGTCTCTGCCAGGCTTTGGTATGAGGAAGATGTTGGCCTCATAAAATGAGTTAGGGAGGATTCCCTCTTTTTCCATTGATTGGAATAGTTTCAGAAGGAATGGTACCAGCTCCTCCTTATACCTCTGGTGGAATTTGGCTGTGAGTCTGTCTGGTCCTGGACTTGTTTTCGTTGGTAGACTATTAATTATTGCCTCAATTTCAGAGCCTGTTACTGGTCTATTCAGGGATTCAACTTCTTCCTGGTTTAGGCTTCAGAGGGTGTATGTGTCCAGGAATTTATCCATTTCTTCTAGATTTTCTAGTTTATTTGCGTAGATGTGTTTATAGTATTTTCTGATGGTAGTTTGTATATCTGTGGGATTGGTGGTGATGTCCCCTTTATCATTTTTTATTGCGTCTATTTGATTCTTCTCTCTTTTCTTCTTTGTTAGGCTTGCAAGTGGTCTATCTATTTTGTTGATCTTTTCAAAAAACCAGCTCCTGGATTCATTGATTTTTTTGAAGGGTTTTTTGTGTCTCTATCTCTTTCAGTTCTGCTCTGATCTTAGTTATTTCTTGCCTTCTGCTAGCTTTTGAATGTGTTTGCTCTTGCTTCTCTAGCTCTTTTAATTGTGATGTTAGGGTGTCAATTTTGATCTTTCCTGCTTTCTCTTGTGGGCATTTAGTGCTACAGATTTCCCTCTACACACTACTTTAAATGTGTCCCAGAGATTCTGGTATGTTGTGTCTTTGTTCTCATTGGTTTCAAAAAACATCTTTATTTCTTCCTTCATTTTATTATGTACCCAGGAGTCATTCAGGAGCAGGTTGTTCCGTTTCCATGTAGTTGAGTGGTTTTGAGTGAGTTTCTTAATCCTGAGTTCTAGTTTGATTGCACTGTGGTCTGAGAGATGGTTTTGTTGTTGTTGTTGTTGTTGTTGTTGTTTATCATTTCTGTTCTTTTACATTTGCTGAGGAGCGCTTTACTTCCAACTATGTGGTCAGTTTTAGAATACATGCGATGTGGTGCTAAGAAGAATGTATAGTCTGTTGACTTTGGGTGGAGAGTTCTGTAGATGTCTATTAGGTCCACTTGGTGCAGAGCTGAGTTCAATTCCTGGATATCCTTGTTAACCTTCTGTCTCATCGATCTGTCTAATGTTGACAGTGGGGTGTTAAAGTCCCCCATTATTGTGTGGGAGTCTGAGTCTCTTTGTAAGTCTCTAAGGACTTGCTTTATGAACCTGGGTGCTCCTGTGTTGGGTGCATGTATATTTAGGACAGTTAGCTCTTCTTGTTGAATTGATCCCTTTACCATTATGTAATGGCCTTCTTTGTCTCTTCTGATCTTTGATGGTTTAAAGTCTGTCTTATCAGAGACTAGGATTGCAACCCCTGCCTTTTTCTGCTTTCCATTTTCTTGGGAGATCTTCCTCCATCCCTTTATTTTGAGCCTATTTCGTCTCTGCATGTGAGATGGGTCTCCTGAATACAGCACACTGATTTATCTTGACTCTTTATCCAGTTTGCCAGTCTGTGTCTTTTAATTGGAGCATATAGCCCATTTACATTTAAGATTAATACTATTATGTGTGAATTTGATCCTGTCATCATGATGTTAGCTGGTCATTTTGCTCATTAGTTGATGCAGTTTCTTCCTAGCATCGATGGTCTTTACAATTTGGCATGTTTTTTGCAGTGGCTGGTACCGGATATTCCTTTCCATGTTTAGTGCTTCCTTCAGGAGCTCTTGTAAGGCAGGCCTGTTGGTGACAAAATCTCTCAGCATTTGTCTGTAAAGGATTTTATTTCTCCTTCACTTGTTAGACTTAGTTCGGCTGGATATGACATTCTGGGTTGAAAATTCTTTTCTTTAAGAATACTGAATATTGGACCCCACTCTCTTCTGGCTCGGAGAGTTTCTGCCGAGAGATCTACTGTTGGTCTGATGGGCTTCCCTTTGTGGGTAACCTGACCTTTCTCTCTGGCTGCCCCCAAAATTTTTTCCTTCATTTCAACTTTGGTGAATCTGACAGTTATGTGTCTTGGAGTTACTCTTCTCAAGGAGTCTTTGTGGCGTTCTCTGTATTTCCTGAATTTGAATGTTGGCCTGCCTTGCTAGGTTGGGGAAGTTCTCCTGGATAATATCCTGAAGAGTGTTTTCTAATTTGGTTCCATTTTCCCCATCACTTTCAGGTACACCAATCAGACGTAGATTTGGTCTTTTCACATAGTCCCATATTTCTTGGAGGCTTTGTTCATTTCCTTTTACTCTTTTTTCTCTGAACTTCTCTTTTCATTTCATTTCATTCATTTGATCTTCAGTCAGTGGTACCCTTTCTTCCACTTGATCGAATCGGCTACTTAAGCTTGTGCATGCATCATGTAGTTCTCTTGCCATGGGTTTTTCAGCTCCATCAGTTCATTTAAGGTCTTCTCTACACTGTTTATTCTAGTTAGCCATTCATCTAATCTTTTTCAAGGTTTTTCACTTCTTTGCAATGGTTTCAAACATCCTCCTTTGGCTCAGAAAAGTTTGTTGTTACCTTTTGTCTGAAGCCTTCTTCTCTCAACTCATCAAAGTCATTCTCCATCCAGCTTTGTTCCATTGCTGGTGAGGAGCTACATTCCTTTGGAGGAGAGAGGCACTCTGATTTTTAGAATTTACAGCTTTTCTGCTCTGGTTTCTCCCCATCTTTGTGTCTTTATCTACCTTTGGCCTTTGATCATGGTGACGTACAGATGGGGTTTTGGTGTGGATGTCCTTTCTTTTTGTGAGTTTTCCTTCTAACAGTCAGGACCCTCTGCTGCAAACTGTTGGAGCTTTCTAGAGGTCCACTCCAGACCCTGTTTGCCTGGGTATCACCAGCAGAGGCTGCAGAACAGCAAATATTGCAGAATGGCAAATGTCGCTGCCTGATCCTTCCTCTGGAATCTTTGCCTCAGAGGGGCACCCGGTTGTATGAGGTGTCAGTCGGCCGCTAATGGGAGATGCCTCCCAGTTAGGCTACTCGGGGGTCAGGGACCAACTGTAGGAGGCAGTCTGTCCGTTCTCAGATCTCAAACTCTGCTGGGAGAACCACTACTCTATTCAAAGCTGTCAGACAGGGACATTTAAGTCTGCAGAAGTTTCTGCTGCCTTTTGTTCAGCTATGCCCTGCCCCGAGAGGTGGAGTCTACAGAGGCAGTTAGGCCTCCTTGAGCTGTGGTGGGCTCCACCCAGTTTGAATTTCCCAGCCACTTTGTCTACCTCCTCAAGCCTCAGCCATGGCGGGCGCCCCTCCCCCAGCCTCACTGCCACCTTGTAGTTTGATCTCAGACTGCTGTGCTAGCAGCAAGCGAGGCTCCGTGCGCATGGGACCCGCTGAGCCAGGCATGGGATATAATCTGCTGGTGTGTTGTTTGCTAAGTCCGTTGGAAAGGTACAGTATTAGGGTGGGAGTGTCCCGAATTTCCAGGTACCATCTTTCACGGCTTCCCCTGGCTAGGAAAGGGAGTTCCCCGATCCCTTGTGCTTCCCGGGTGAGTCGATGCCCTGCCCTGCTTTGGCTCATGCTCCGTTGGCTGCACCCACTGTCCGACAAGCCCCAGTGAGATGAACCCAGTACCTCAGTTGGAAATGCAATAATCAACCGTCTTCTGTGTCACTCACGCTGGGAGCTGTAGACTAGAGCTGTTCCTATTTGGCCCTCTTGGAACCTCCCTCCTGGAGCTTGAATGATTTTCATTTGTGCCACATCTTCAGGCTTATCTAATTAGATAGCAGGACTGAAGGAAATTTCTACTGTGCTTTGCCGTTGGTGCATACTTTAGTGACTTTGGGTAGGGAGGGGTCATAACAAATATCACTGGCTCCAGGACCTTGTCAGGTAGCAACCATAAGGTGGTTACTCTGTGAAATAAAGGTTTCACATCAGGAGATGCTTTATTGTTGGGGGAACATTTAAGGAATCTGACATTTCACTGAGCCAAGATTTCATGTCTACAAATGTCATATTCCAGAAAATTGTTTCATTGTTCTTATTATAAGCAAATGTACATTTTCTTATTCTCTTCAAATTTTGTATTACCAGCTAATAGTTTTCTTAAATTGTTTTTCCTTTAAGGAATGGGAATTTTTTTTTAAAGCATTGTTTTATGTAGACCAAGATGAATTGCCTTTGAGTGGATCACCTGCTGAGTAGTCTTTTGAGGTTAGTAGTTTATCACTGGATAAAAAAAGCTAATTGCAACTCAGATGCAGAGTTTATGAACATTTTTTCAAATTAGTTGAAAATTAGTTGTAAGACGTCTGTTTCTGGGAGTTTGGCAGTTTATATACTCTGAATGACTCCCAGTTGAAACAACTGAAATGTAAAATATAAAGTATCTTTCCAAATATATTGCTAAGTTGGCATGAAAGAAGGGAAACCATAAAGACCAAAGATGAAATGAAAGCAGGAGTGCTGGAATATTAGCTGGATTGTCCCTGAATGTTTCTGCTGGGGAAAGAGGGAAAGGGGGATAGGAAATAAAGCATAATTGGGAGTTTGCTGAGACATACTGTCAATATAAGGATGACTGATAAAAATAAATTTGCCAGTGGAGAGGCTGGGGATCGGGAGTGAACAGTAAGGAAACCTGCCTGTCTTTACCTAGGCACTAGAAGGGGTAAGGGAAGACAGGGTGTGAATTCTCCTAAAACACGAGAAAGGCCATCACATGAGTGCAGGTTGACTTGGTTGTCCCAATGAAATCCAAAATCCTCATGCCAAGAATTTAATTATATTGCTGTCAGGTTGGTTGCATCCCAAGAGGCAAGAAAGGAAACGCACATCTCTAAAAAAGTGCTACTTCAACCCAGGCCTCCAAGAATTTCCACAGATAATGTTTCAAGGAAAATCAGCAGTTCACAGTAAAAAAAGGTCATAAATCAGATGAAGAAATTCACCAGCATGAGAAATTAGAGCCAGCAGAAATACTGGCTGCTGGTCAAATTATCAAATGCCTAGTGAAAAATGAATATATTAAATATACTTAAACAGTGTGATGCTCCTTTTAAAAAATAAACAAGAAGCTTGAAAGGATGAGCAATAAATAAGATACTGTAAAAAATGACCAGCCAGATTTGAAAAATGACTAAGTAGAACTTCTAGAAATTTTTAAAAAAGAAAAAAGAAATTTAAAAAAAGATTATTAACATTAAACATTCATTTATTAGGCTAAGGAAGAGATTAGACACAGCCAAAGAGATAATTAGTGAAATAGAATGTAGATATATAAAGGAACTACCTAGAATACAGCCCATCACAAGGTGGACATTGAGTTTATAGACACAGAAGTTTATAGGCACAGAAAGAGCAGACTCTTTCCAAAAATGATAAACTACAGATTGAGACAAACCATTTTGCAGAAGACAACTAGAAAAGCTGGGGAAAATGCCTGTTTGAAGGCATCACATAGCTAATGAGAAAGTGATTAATAACTGGTCTAAGATACTACCATGAGAATGCTGTAGCTATTTTAATGTGAAAGTAGACTTTAAAGCAGAAAGCATCACTAGAGATAATACTTCATAAAAGGTTCAATTCAGTTTTATTTAGATGTGATACTTCTTTGTGTATCTAACATCATGATTACAAAATACAGGGAGCAAAAATTAATAGAAATATGAGCAAAAACAGACAAATTCACCGGCCTAGATAAACATTTTTTAATATACCTTTTATGTGACAGAATGGCTAAAAGAAATCAGTAAATATATAGAAGATTTGAACAATCTGATTAACAACCTAATAATAGGCATGTTTACCGTATCACACCCAACAACTTCAGAATACACATTCTTTTCAATAACATATGGGAGTATTTTATGTATATTTTCTTGAGACAGGGTCTTGCTCTGTCGCCCAAGCTGGCATGCAGTGGCATGATCTCGGCTCACTGCAGCCTCCACCTCCTGGATTCAAGCAATTCTCTTGCCTCAGCCTCTCAAGTCGCTTGGATTACAGGTGTGTGCCACCATGCCTGCCTAATTTTTTTGTGTTTTTAGTAGAGACAGGGTTTTGCTGTGTTGTCCAAGCTGGTCTCAAACTCCTGGCCTCAAGAGATCTGCCTGCCTCGGCCTCCCAAAGTGCTGGGGTTACAGGTGTGAGCCACCATAGCCAGCCTCCAATCACTTATTTTAAATTTGAGTTTTTATTGTGGGGAAGGTACTAATAGTTACTTTTAGAATTTTTTTTTTTTTTTTTTTTTTTTTTGAGACGGAGTCTCACTCTGTCACCCAGGCTAGAGTACAGTGGTGCAATCTCGGCTTACTGCAAGCTCTGCCTCCCAGGTTCACGCCATTTTCCTGCCTCAGCCTCCTGAGTAGCTGGGAATACAGGTGCCGGCTACTACACCTGGCTAATTTTTTTTGTATTTTTTAGTAAAGATGGGGTTTCACCGTATTAGCCAGGATGGTCTTAATCTCCTGACCTTGTGATCCTCCTGCTTTGACCTCCCAAAGTGATGGGATTACAGGCGTGAGCCACTGCGCCTGGCCCTATAGTATTTTTATATTTACCTATTATTGCTATTTTACAGTTAAGAAACTGAGGCTTAGCAAGGAATAAAGAGATTGCTCGAGGTCACCCAACTAAATAGTATTAGAACTGGGGTTTTAATCCAAACATATGACCACAGAACTCTTTCTATGGTGGAATTTATTTCCCTGTTAAGTTTAATTCAATAACAAATTATATGAAGATATGCTGCAGAGATGAATGAGATAATGAATGTAAAATTGCCTTGAGAGATTCAAGGAATGTAAATGAACTACCCAAATTAGTGTAGCAATTTCACTGTGAAATTAAAAGTAGATAATTGGAGAATAGCTAAGATCTGGCATTGCCTTTTAGTAGTTTAGAAGTCATAGAACTTTTTTGTTTATGGAACTTTTGAAATGTTCTCTGAACATCATCTGTGTCAAACACATGGTAAAACAGATGTTTTTCCAAGGGATTTTGTGGTTTCAACTTTAAATATTAAAAGTGGCGTTTAGGGAGCTATTTAAATGATGATGATATGGACGTACTGAAAATTTTCTTTAGTGATGATCATCTCTAGTTCTTAGTATTAAAGTCTGGAAAATGTCCCTTTTATGCCAAAGAAAATTTTATTTTGTATGTTTCAAGTTACCTGCCACTCAGTTTTGTGCCAAGTATGAAACAGTGAATGAAAAGACAAACAATAAGCAAATAAATACATAATTGTATCTTGAGAAAGAGCTGGGCACTAGGTTGTGTACGTGTAGTCCTGGCTACTCGGGATGCTGAGGCAAGGAGGATCTTGGGAGCCCGGGAGTTGGAGGTTGCAGTGAACTATGATTATGCCTGTGAATAGCCACTGTGTTCAAGCCTGGGCAACGTGGAGAGACCTCATCTCTTCTTGTTGTTGTTGTTGTTGTTGTTGTTGTTTTGTTGTTGTTGAGACAGAGTCTCACTCTGCTTAGGCTGGAGTGAAGTGGTGTAGTCTCAGCCCATTGCAACCTCTGCCTTCTGGGTTCAAGCAGTTTCGTGCTTCAGCCTCCCAAGTAAGCTGGGATTACAGGCATGTGCCACCGCACCCAGCTAATTTTGTATTTTTAATAGAGACAGGGTTTCACCATGTGGCCAGGCTGGTCTCGAACTCCTGACCTCAAGTGATCCGCCTTCCCTGGCCTCCCAAAGTGCTGTGATTACAGTTATGAGCCATCATGCCCAACCGAGAGACCTCATCTTTTAACAAACAAAAATAAACAGATAAATATATCTTGAGAGAAGTGCTGTGAAGAAACAAACTGGGTGCCAGTTAAAAGTGGCATCTAATAAAGGCCAATGCCAGTAAAGGACAGGAAGTGAAGCAAGTATTGGAACCATCTGAAGTTGGCTAAGTGGGAAAGGACTATAGCATGCAAGACCATGGGAAGGAATTTTTATTTTATTTCAAGTATAATGGAGAAATCATTGAAAGTTTCTAAGGGCACTAACATGGACCAGTTTAGAAGATTGAGATATTGTGATGGCTGCCATACTGAGAAAATCAAGTGTGACAGTGGGAAGACCAGGCAGGAAGCTAATGTTATAGACCAAGAATTCTCAGACTTGGCACTATTGACCTTTTTAGCTGGCTGCTACTTTGTTATAAGGCTGTCCTGTGAATTGTAGCATGTTTAGCAGCATCTCTGGTCTCTACCCTTTAGGTGCCAGTGGTAGCCCCACCCTCAAGTTGTGACAGCCAAAAATGTCTCCAGACATTTTCAGATGTTCCCTGGGGGTGAAAGTGTCCGTGGTTGGGAGCCACTGCTGTGGAACACAAAGACTTGGGAGGGAGACGATGACGACTTGGAATGGTGTGATGGCAGGAGAGGTGGAGAGAAGTACCCAGATTTGAGGCTGGCTCAGGTGGAAGAGGATTTACCAGATTTTGTGGGGGTGATGGGCTGGGAAGAGAGGTCCTTCATTCTGCCCTCCTTGCCGAGTGTTTCAAGGGCTCCTTAGCATTTTTCAATTCGCATACAACTGGTCCTTGCTCCTTTTCATGCCCTAGATCTCCCAAATATCTCTGCTTTATGTTTTAGGGATAAGAAAGATCCACCCTCCCCTCCCTACACACAAAGTAACACCATTTTTAAACATTAGAGAGATGATAATGCTTGGTCTCTTGCCAGGAATCCTAAAGTGGGTAAAACTGATCGACAACTTTGAAGGAGAATATGACTACGTGACCAATGAGGGGACGGTGTTCACGTTCAAGACGAATCGCCATTCTCCCAACTATCGCGTGATCAACATTGACTTCAGGGATCCTGAAGAGTCTAAGTGGAAAGTGCTTGTTCCTGAGCATGAGAAAGATGTCTTAGGTGAGAACACATGTTACTTGAAAATTGTGCTCTTATTTTTTATGAGAACGTCAACAAGTTAGTGCATCTCTCATTCTCTAGTGACCTGTTACAAGATAAAAAACCTTCAACCTGTAGTCATCAGGAATGAAGTGTCTAAATAGTTCATCCAAGTTTTCATTGTGTCATATCTTTGTAGCTTAGTACTGTATCATGTAGAAATGCAGGGTCTTCATAAAAATTGTAGAGGTAGGATTTCAGACTTCGAAGGTACTGCTTTTTAAAAAAATAGGTCAGTTGTCTTTGTATACTTAATGTCTGGTAATAATCACGAACATTTAATTTTTAAAACTATTTAGATTTAGAATCCTTAGCTTTAAGCTTTTGAGTAACCTTTGGCTATTGGCAGTATCCCTGCTGTTGATCTTAGTGTGGATTTAGAGCCCTCTTATTAGAAAAGGGAATAGACTATTTTCAGATCGAATTGAAACCCATCGCAGTTGCTGCTTTGTGCAGTGAACTATGTTAACCTCTTGAGAACGTCACTTCCATATCAGTCGTGTTTCACAGAGAGCCTTTCAGTTCCCTTTTATTCATTCTCTGTGATTTTTCCAAAAATGATATGCTGCTTGATAAATTATTTGTTGCATGAAAGTTGATTTTGACTAGAATAAAACTCATTAATTTGGGGACAGTTTTTTACACAAAAGAAGAGTTCAGTACCATTAGGCCAAGGAAGTTTACTTGGTGGTGGTGAACTTCTGCTGCTGGGTTGAATGAGGATAAAATAGGACCATTTAAAAATGCAGATATATGTGGTATATAATGAGGAAAAAAAGTCCCCCTTGAGATCTACAGAGTGGCCCTGTCTGAGATAAAGCAGTCCTAAAATGTGTTTTTCAGTGAATTAAAGCACAGGTCTTGGAGTCAGGCAGATCCACGTTCAGGTCCTTGATCAATAAGGAACTATTTCTCTCTCGCTCAAGGTGGTGTGCTTTCTGTGCCTGGCAGGTATTTAAACCTAGCATTGCTTGGGGGTGGCAGGGGAGCAGCTGATTCCAGCTGCTTCTCTCGGGATCACAGGTTGCTGTGGGCACTTCCTGCTGGTCCCTTGTTTCTGCATGTCCCTTGACCCTGGAGAAAGCACTCCTGGGTGTTTTCTTGAGTCTGTTCAGCCCCTGGGCACCTGACTGCACCCCTCAACCCTTTTGTACTTAGATCTCCATACCCCTGTAGGCAGTTCTGTTGGACAGGACCCAAGACAACCGCATGCCTGCTCGAAATTCATGTCTGTAACCCTGAGACAGCAACCCATTCCAGGCTCTTCCTCTCAAGTTGTTGGCCATTGTCCTGCCTTTTGGATTTCCAGGCACAGTCCCTATAACTTGCAGGTCTGGATCAGGCACCGGTACCCTGTCTGTGTTAGGCTGGGGTCAGTAGAAGGTGATAATCTTGTCACCCTCACATAGGGTGGGGGACTTACAGGCAAGAGCAAGAGGAAATCTTATCACCTGTCTCCTCAAAACCCTCTGTTCACATTCTGACCCTTATTTATATTTGGATGAGGGATCCACAAGACACAAAACAGATTTTTGACCATTTATTTCAATATCTTTGTGTAGTGAATCTGTTTCATGGTCACTTTGATAGCCTGATGGCTTCTGTCCAAACCAAGGCAGGAATGTCCCCCTAAGGGTAGTTATAGCCAGCAGTTAGTGAGGGCTTCCTACGTGCCAGGTTCAGCATTCTATTCTTCATGCACAGACCTCATGCATGCGTTGGTGCATCCCAATGAGACTTAGGTGGCATAAGTGTTCGTGTAGGTGCTCAAGGAGTTTTTCAGGCACAGGTCAGGATTAAACAGTGATTCTTGTATAGGACACCATCATGGATGTTGTAACTATTTCCCAAGGCATCTGAATTTCTGCCATTTAAAGTCAAAAGAGGGGTTTTAACTATGCCTTAAGGTGACATTCCATCTTATAGATGTAATGCAATGCAGGTTAATGCTAGGAGATTTTGTTGAGGGGGGTGAGGTATTTGTATAACCTTCCTTCTGAAAAGTTATAAGATTTTCAGACTGGAAAGGGGAAACCTTCAGTGTTCACTAGAACTCATCAGTTTAAATAGAAGCATGGTTGAATTTGAATGTGCCATATATCATTAGCACGGAGCGCCCTATTGAGAAAAAAGACCTAGAAATGAGTCATAAAGTACAGCTGTAAAGTCAGAGCTTTTATTAATGACAGTCTACAAATCACCTTGTCCTTTTGTTACTCACTTTTGTCTGTTTTATAATTCTGATGTACTCATAGTTAACCCAGATTGATTATTCTTTGACGGCTATAATTTACTTCATTTTCCCCCCATACTTTTGTCTCTTTAAAACATTAAGCCACATGAAATATGTTGCCTGACTGAGGTTTTTTTAAAAAGTGCATTGGAGAATGAGCAAATTACTTTTGGTTGTATGAGTTCTTCTTTATGTTCTCACTTGAGAAAAAAAAGCTTGCCGTAGTAATCTCAGCAGCCCAAGATCAAGGCCCCTGGTGACCCTCAGAGTTCCCTCTGGCCAACATCTTGTTTTTCATGTGGATAAATTCTAAGCATCCTAAAAACGTGAACTGCTAGTTTCTTGGGTTATCAAAATAAGCAGCGTCAAGAACCCCACCCTACCACATGAAACCCAAGAAAGGCTTGTCTGTTCAGCACATGTGGCCTGTCACCTGTAGCCCTGTCCTCGCTTCCACTTGCTGCGGTGTCTCTCCCTCTGGGGGACCTGGCCCTACCTCAGGCAGACCTCTGTGCTTGCCCTTCGTTTTCTCCTTTCCTCATCACCTCTCACTCCTACTCTTCCAGCTCTGTCACTGAACTCTGTCACTGCAAGTTGCAGCCCTGGGAGTTGAGGAGAACTCTTTACCTTACTCTCCATATCCCTGCAGGCATCAAGCCCTGGCTGTTCTTCTTGGGAAGTACCTTTCATTTATTTTCTTTCCTGCCCAGACTTGATCCCCCGCTTGATGTGGTGTTCTCCCCGGCTTGTTGCAATAGTGCTCTTACTCTTCTCCGCTCCGTAGACTTCCATTGTTCTGCATTCAGCTGTCAGACACATGCATCCTTGATTAATGCCATCTTTGTGTTGCCCTTGTGTTCAAACAGTGGCTCCACAGTCACAGGTAACTAAACTCCCCTCTACCTGGCTCACTGGATGGCCTGTCAGGCCACCACCAGCATCTCCATCTGCCTTAACCTGAACAGCTCTTCCTCTTGAAAACAGATCTCTCATTTGTTCTCTTTACCAGTCTTCTTTCTGTCCTTTCTGTTCCTTTCCCCATTCCTGGCTCTGGCCTTCGTGCCAGGAGTCGCCTATCTTCCTGCACCTCATCCCATAGGATGCTGTGCTTTTCCTGCTAGCCCCCATTTCCCCTCCATCTCCACACTCCTGTACTTGAGACTCAATTCAACCCTTGCTTTAGGGCTGTCATTTGTTTTGGATCCTCAACCAACCAGTCACTTACCCTTGTTTATGGTTTATTACTTGCATTTTTATATGATTTTGTCTCACAAGCAGAATCGACCTCATCTTACTACTTGTCTCTCTAGCACTTTGCAGGGAATCTGGTGGATAACAAGGGCTTATTACATTTTTATCTAATAATCCTGTCAGACATGAACCATGATTTTGCTTTTATTGTTTTCCTCCTTATAGCTCCTATAGCATGATAATGGGCACAAAATAGGAAGGCAGGGTTACTATTCCAGACATTATCTAGGTCATCAAAAGCCCTTGGCCGAGGAAATAAAATAGTCATTTATTAAAGGAATGTGTTGAAAACTAGATGAATAATTAAAACCAATTATCAGGCTGGGCACGGTGGCTCACGCCTGTAAACGCCTGTAATCTCAACACTTTGGGAGGTCGAGACGGGCAGATCTCTTGAGGCCAGGAGTTCAAGACCAGTTTGGACTAGATAGTGAAACCCTGTCTACTAAAAATATGAAAATTAGCCAGGCGTGGTGGCACACATCTGTAATCCCAGCCACTTGGGAGGCTGAGGCAGAAAAATCCCTTGAACCTGGGAGGTAGAGGTTGCAGTGAGCTGAGACTGCACTACTGCACTCCAGCCTGGGCAACAGAGCAAGACCCTGTCTCCAAAAAAAAAAAAAAAAGTAAAAGTGACGTTGCAAGTCTCATTGCTACATATAGTCCTATGTGTAGCTCTGGAACTGTTGCTCAATTAAATATGTTTTCATTAATTTTTAAAATTGCATTAGGTGTTTTCTCCTTCTTATCCTTTCAGAATGGGTAGCTTGTGTCAGGTCCAACTTCTTGGTCTTATGCTACCTCCATGATGTCAAGAACATTCTACAGCTCCACGACCTGACTACTGGTGCTCTCCTTAAGACCTTCCCGCTTGAGGTCGGCAGCATCGTGGGGTACAGCGGTCAGAAGAAGGACACTGAAATCTTCTATCAGTTTACTTCCTTTTTATCTCCAGGTAAGTGTTTTTTCACTGTTGCTGTTCACTTTAAAAATCAGACTGGTGTTTGGGTTTCTTTGGGGGAAATGGAAGTATAATGCTATGTTATTGAAAATCACATATGCTGTATTATAGCCAAAATTACTTACTGGGAATAAAACGCTAGAACAGATGCCCAGAACAAAGGGAAAGGTAAATGCCTAAAATGGCACTCTCATTAATCTTATATTCCAAGTCTCTGTTCTTCTGGAGCCAGGAACAGCTAACGTTCTAGGTTGATTAAAAATTAGTACCAATGGGCCAGGCATAGTGGCTCACTCCTATAATCCTAGCACTTTGGGAGGCCGAGGCGGGTGGATCGCAAGGTCAAGAGATCGAGACCATCCTGGGCAAACCCAGGGTGGTTTCACGTGGTGAAACCCAGTCTCTTCTAAAAATACAAAAATTAGCCTGGCGTGGTGGCATGTGCCTGTAGTCCCAGCTGCTCAGGAGGCCGAGGCAGGAGAATCGCTTGAACCCGGGAGGCAAAGGTTGCAGTGAGCTAAGATTGCACCACTGCACTCCAGCCTGTCAACAGAGCGAGACTCCATCTCAAAAAAAAAAAAAAAAAAATTAGTCCCAATGAATACAACGTTTGATTCAGTCTTTGGTCTATATGCACAAGAACACAGTGCAGATATGAAAATGTAAAATATTTAGCTACATCTGACAAAAAAAAGTTCTCTGGAATAAGCTGAGAATCAATTCTGCTGTTGTTAAACCAAAATAAAATGTAATTCTAAAAGTATAGTCTTACATCATGAAAAAATGTGTGTTATTTGGTTCTAGTAGGTAAGGGAAACACTTGTAAGTTGTGGTTTTACATTTTATGGTGTGAGTTAATTTTCCCCAAAGTAAACATAGCTCTCTTTTTAACTTAAAAAAAAAAAAAAAATTGGTCACCTTCAGTTTGCTTTGTTTTGTTTTTTTCCTCCATTCCATCCATCTGCACTGTTTTTGTAGCATCATGGCCATACACACACTGTGGTTTGTCCCAGGAGTCTGGCTCAGTTGGCAGTTTGCAGTTGACCAGGCAGACCCTGTCCTAAAAGCAATCTGGCTGAAAAAAAGTCTGCACTTCCCTTATGCACATATGTTGAACTCCTCCGAAGTGCTTTTTGTCCCACTCAGTTTTGCAGTCGTTTGGTCATTAGACAAAAAAAGCAGTCTTAGGGGAGAGCAAGGCAGGTGCTCAAGTGGCCCCGACCGCCTCTTGGGATTTGGCCAGTTGACAGTGATGTCTCGGCACTTTTATTTTGAGCCTCTGAGTCACAGAGCAGGCAATCCATAAGGAATCTTATTGTGGTGGCAGGTTTCTGTCAGGGTTATTAAAACCAAAAGAATAATGTTCTGTAAATAGGTCTGATAGTATACCTTGAAAACCTAGCAGGCTTTACTTTCCCAAGCACCTTGCAGTGGATCAAGAGAAACTAGGAAAAGCACCCACAAGAATGTGGAAACCGTGCAAGGGCCAGAAGCCAGGAAGCGACTGTTCAAGAATTCGACTTCAGGGTGTCCTGTACCTCCCCCATTCCCTCTTCCCCCTAGAACCTGGAGTACAGCAGCAGCCAGTGGACAGATGAGGAAAATCATTTCTTCTAGATAGCCATTCTTAACCCACTGCTGCAGTACCCAGAGTTTATTTCCTCAAATTTACACTGGGTACAGAAGTTTTACTTTGGAAAATTTTGTATCTTAAACAGTTTAAATGGATAAAGGACAATGAGGAGGGCAGTGAGGGTGACTCACCTGCTCTTAATAAAAGCTGGAGTCCCCAAAGGCCTGTAAACCTCCTTCAGTGACCGCATGTGACCATTTATGTCAGGAACAAGCTCATCATTACCTGGGGAAGAAAGGGCTTATTGTCCAAGTGTAAAATGTTGGGTTCTGTGCCAAGCAATGAAATATTATCCGTGACTGTGGCTGTGAAATTTGAAAAGAGAAGTGTGTTCCTCGTTCTGTACTGCCAGGCATTTTCTGACCAAGCTTTAATTTTCTGACCAAGCTTTGTCTGTCTCGTTTTACTAGTTTTGCCTCCATTTTTCTCTTTTCTCTCCCAAATGCAATTTGATTTCTAAAACCAGAGAAAGGGGCTTCCACACTCAGATCTTGTGAGACCAAATGCAAAAACAGCCATCAGATAATTAGATTAGATCTCATGAAAGCGTGGATTGTCAGTGTGTGTATATACACATCAGCTCACAAGTAGTCTTGCACTGGTGTCTGAAGGCTAGCTGTTCACTACTACAGTAAAGAGCAGAGGCACTCAATTATATGGAAAGCCCCAGGGTCACAAATAACTGCAGCTCCAGCTTCCTGCTGCAGACATTTGGTACCTCTGGCAGGTGCACACCAGCTGACTTTGTTTTCCTTGGAGGTACATGGTGAAAACACATCTTGAGCCCAAGCCACTTATGACTTACTTTGGCACCTTGAGTCCCATTTGGAAGAAAACAGGCAGCCGTAGCAGCTTAGAGCACAGTGCACTTATTCCCTGTGGTTCAAACCACTTAGTGGTTGAACCTGTGAACTCTGTACTTGTGGAACCTTGGAGAGTTGCCTAGGGTGAGCTCCAGACCTGCGTGTTGTAATAATCTTGTAGAGCAGTCCCATATGCATGGCTCTGGGAGTCAGGGGTGACAAATCATAGAAAAGCCTTTCAGGGATTATCAGTGAAAGTCTAAACTTTTTGAGACTTGTTTTTTTTTTTGTTCTTTTAATAATGTTAAAACCCAACCTAAAATCAGTTAAAACAAAATCTCTGTGGGTTACAAAGTGTGCCGCCTTTTTACATACGTGACTTTTCGGATCCCCTGATTCTTGTTTTGATGGCTTCTCCTAGAGCTGTCTCTTTCTCCTGACTACTCCTGCTTCTCCTTACATTTATTTCAGATTACACTGGGAACATACCAGCTGATCTCCCTGCCTCCTTCTCAAGTCCAGATACCTCCTCTGGCCTTAAGGGACTTCCATAGTTCAGTTCTCTTTTTTCAGACTTAAACTTTGAAATTTATTTCCTAGCGATCACCTGACCAACTCTGGTTTATGATTCTAGGATGTTTTCTTCAAACCCCACCTTCCTTGTTCTTATCCTCTGTGAGCCAAATCAGATGGGACACAAAGCATCATTAGATTATAGGGATTCACATTATGCTGTGAATATGCAAGGGGCTAACCTAGATGGATCTGTAATTAGAAAGTATCGATAAAATATGTTAAGTGCCAATACCTCCAGGTTTAACACAGCCTCCTTCAAGGCACCACTTCTGGTGCACAGGACAGAAGAATAGGGAGGTCGGGCATTTGAAACTCTTTCCGTGAACAGTAACCAGCCCCTGTTGCATATTTATTTCATTCTGCGGTTAGATTTGATGTCTCACCTTTCTAGATAAACAGGCATTTAGAGTCTATTTCCTACTCATTGTCTTTCACTACAGAACTTGCATTCTAGTACTTTGGAGCCTTGTCTCAGGTCACTGAGCTAGCAACTTGCAGAGCTGGGAATTTTGGCTCCCTAGGCCGTTGTCATTTGCTGTACTACAGGTCATGGTGATGCCAGGGTGAGGCAGGTGCTCAAATGGCACATGCTTGGTCTGCACGCTGTCTTTGTTGTTGTTGTTGTTGTTGATTTGTCCTTTTTTTCAAAGATTCACATGCTTTTTGTGTTTGTGGGGGGCACCAGGTACTCCAAGAAGCTCTTAAAAATTAAAACATACCACAAGAGATAGCCTTTTACCCTCAAGATTACATTGATTTAGGCAAGTGCAATGTTCAGTATATCTGGTAAATTAGAATGCATGCTCACAGAATGCAACTGGAAGTATATATAAAGGTATATTCTAACAAATATCCAAGCGTAACTTAAACTAAGAAAGTCAATACTTGAGTCATGTTATACATCTTACTATCAGTGTTAATCGTATACCCTGTTATGGTCACCTTAAAACAGTTTGTCTGTAATCATGAGAATTGAGACAACATTCATAAGGATTGGCGGCTTTGCTGCTCACCGATCTGAATGTATTACTCCTTTCCAGTCGGGGGCAGCGTATTGTTTCCCAGCTGTTAGTGAAGTGCATACACAGAGGAGTCGAGAAGAAAGGACTGACATTTTAATAATGATTATTCCATTTAAATGTGCCCTGTGGGAGTACTGTTTGGTTTTTGGTTTTCCAGCAAGTACTGATGGGATCACTAAATCGATTTTTCATAGACTTGACAGCATATGTTTAAAGTATTATGTGGGGAGGTGCTATTTCCACACCAGCCACTCTGTGGATGACTAGTTCTGTTTTATAAACCGTAGCAGTGTCATTGTTTTCAAACATTAATGACTTGTCTTATTATTTCTTTGATTTCGTTCTTAAATGTTAGAAAGTAGTAGCATTGGCCGGGCGCGGTGGCTCAAGCCTGTAATCCCAGCACTTTGGGAGGCCGAGACAGGTGGATCACGAGGTCAGGAGATCGAGACCATCCTGGCTAACACGGTGAAACCCCGTGTCTACTAAAAATACAAAAAACTAGCCGGGCGAGGTGGCGGGCGCCTGTAGTCCCAGCTACTCGGGAGGCTGAGGCAGGAGAATGGCATGAACCTGAGAGGCGGAGCTTGCAGTGAGCTGAGATCCGGCCACTGCACTCCAGCCTGGGTGACAGAGCGAGACTCCGTCTCAAAAAAAAAAAAAAAAGAAGAAGAAAGTAAGTAGTAGCATTAAATTCGGGAAATGTTTAATTAGTGTTTCGTAAGCTGGAATTCTTAGTATGTATAGTAGTCATTTTGTGTTGTGCACAATTACTGGGATCATCCAAATTGGAAAGGCAATTTTGTAATTCCTACTGATCATCTTTGGTCCGTGATTGCTGTCCACATGAGTGTCCACAGAGAGGTAGGTGTCAGGTAGCAGGAGCCCCAGAGTGTTTATCAAGAGACCCCTGACTGGCTCTTGACCCTGGGCAAATCACTTGAGGTTTTTGTCAGTGACCTCCCAGGTCAAATGGCGCTAGATGAAGTCTACCACTTTTTTTTTTACCTGAATTCCTAAGTGACCCAGCTTGGGGAAGACCAGTTAAATTTCCGCAATTAGGTTTCTCACCTTTTCTCATATTCGAATCTTCTAAAATGTATACACTTACTAGTGTTGTAAAAAAGAAGGCTGCATGAGATGGTGATGATGAGGATGAACACTTACATAGCACCCCTCATGCCAGATTCTGTTCTAAGCACTTGTCTGCAGTGAGCCTTCGACTGTGGTGGGGATTAACCAAGTCCCTGACAAATAGTCCTCTCTTGCTATTACTGGCATTTGGTTGTGGTTTGTGATCCTTGCCCCCTTTGCATCTAGTGAGTCCCGTAGACTAAACCAAGCCTTCTTCTACTTTTTAGGTATCATTTATCACTGTGATCTTACCAAAGAGGAACTGGAGCCAAGAGTTTTCCGAGAGGTGACCGTAAAAGGAATTGATGCTTCTGATTACCAGACAGTCCAGGTATGGAGAATAAGATCTCATTAATGTGAGAGTTAGGAAGTCTGACTTTCAGGCTGGGCCATTCACACTGCAGCTTATCAGAAGCGGTGGAGGCAATTCATGGTAATACAGACAAGTATTTTGGAGCCCCCACTGTTGACGGTCATTGAGCCAGGCACTCAGGATTCAGCAGTGAGCTGGCGTAGTCCCTGCCCTCCCCTAGCCTGCAGGTTCTGCTCCTATGGCTGCTACTCTTGGACAGGAAGCTGGAGTTCTTTGTACTGGGGCTCCTATTGCAACATTTCTGTCTGTGTCGGTCTGCTTGCTTGATTATGGGTTGTGTTCTAGCTCAGGTCTTTTGGCGTTGTAAATAACATGGGGATTTGCTGTATGTAAAGTATTGACTTAAGTGCTGTGAGTCAGTGTTTTTAGTCTGAAGTTCATGTGCATTTCTGCATGGCACAGAGTAGACAAACATTTGAATGCATAAATTAATTAATTGTCATGTCACCACAAGCTTCGTCTTTGGCCACCATCTTTTCAGGTTAAGAATCTCCTTTTTTGTTTTTTCAGCTCCCCAAGGGTACTGAGTCTTCCAGAAACTGAATCACTGGTTGATTGATGATGATGAAGAATGTCTCTGTTCCTTTGCAATGAGAGGTTACCAGTAGGGCACCAGGTGTTTATCAAGGCCCTCCCACCTGGAGGGTTGGACCACACAGGTCACAGATTAGGAATCAGAACATTATTTGTGAAGAAAGATTAGAACAAAGAGCTCTGGATGTTCCCCACCATGTTTCTGTGAAACTAGGGCATTATTATAGCTTGGTGAATTACCCTTCAGTTGGCTAGAAATGCTCTAGATAATAGGCTACATCTAGATCATGAATAAAGCTTTGTTTACAAAAACAGGTGGTGGGCTGGATTTGGTGTAGAACTATGATTTGTCAGCCCCTGTTCTATATCAGCATTTGGCACACTGGCCTTCTGTTTTATTGGAGAACACATGCCCGTTTGTTTACATACCGCCTGTGGTTGCTTTAGTACTTAGAGTGGTTGCAGCAGAAACTCTATGGTCCAGAAGGCCTAAAATACTTAATATTTGCCCTTGAAGAAAAAGTTTGCAGAATCTTCATCTATGTAAATAGCATTTAAAAGCACAACATTCTTGATAGACAAACAGGGCCAAGAAGATGTACAGGGTCAAGAAGCTCTGTCAGACAGGCCTGAAATCCACCTGGGGCAAGTCATTTAACCTTTCTGCCAGTTTTTTCAACTGTAGAGTAGAGATTGATAGTATCTGTTTTTTAGGATTCCTGTGGGATTATTAACAGAGAAGGTATATTAAAGAACTGGCAGTAGAATATAATCTATTTTTTTCAATCAACATTAGAACTAAATATAACAGACTTTTAATTTCCTGTTTGTTTGGCTTCTTGTTAGTTTTGTTTTCACAGTGAGCCATTGCCTGGGGCGAGATCCTGTAGGGGCCTGTAGCCCCTGTCTGGTATTTTCACGGTTCATAAATTCACCCTTATCCTATATCTTCACCCTCATCCTATATCAATCTTTTAACATCAGTTCACTTTTAGTCTGGCATTCTTTGCTGTTTTTTCTTTTCTCTAATTTGTAGAAAATGTGTCCCTATCAGCTATGACATTTGGTCTTTTCAAGGCCTAGTTCTGGTCCTTGCCTGGGTATCCCCAGCAAGGATAGGTGTGCCTCTCCTAACAGGAATGCCAGGGACACCCAGGCAGCACCCAGCAAGTGTTCTCTCCTCTGGTCTCAAGAGCACAGTCTCAGCTGCCCTAGGTAGGATGGGGTAGGGTTGCCCAAGAGAGATCCTGATCTTCTCATGCCTATGAGGGGGCTCAGCTCTGTGTAAAACAAGACACGGTTTTCTCCTTTTTTCCACTTCCCACAAACATTTAATACCCAAGTGTATAACTGCCTTTGGAGTGTGGGGAAGGGAAGGACCCCTATAATAATGACAGCTGCCAGGGAGGATGCTTCTTCCAGGGAAACACCTCTTTTTTTTTTTTTTTTTTTTTTTTTAAATAGGTTTAAGTTCTAGAGCACATGTGCAGAACATGCAGGTTGGTTACATATGTATACATGTGCCATGTTGGTGTGCTGCACCCATCAACTCATCATTTACATTAGGTATATCTCCTAATGCTATCCCTCCGCGCCCCGCCCCACGAGAGGCCCCGGTGTGTGATGTTCCCCTTCCTGTGTGCAAGTGTTCTCATTGTTCAATTCCCACCTATGAGTGAGAACATGCAGTGTTTGGTTTTTTGTCCTTGCGATAGTTTGCTGAGAATGATGGTTTCCAGCTTCATCCATATCCCTATAAAGGACATGAACTCATCCTTTTTTAATGACTGCATAGTGTTCCATGGTGTATATGTGCCACATTTTGTTAATCCAGCCTATCATTGATGGACATTTGGGTTGGTTCCAAGTCTTTGCTATTGTGAATAGTGCTGCAGTAAACATACATGTGCATGTGTCTTTATAGCAGCATGATTTATAATCCTTTGGGTATATACCCCGTAATGGGTTGGCTGAATCAAATGGTATTTCTAGTTCTAGATCCCTGAGGAATCGCCACACTGTCTTCCACAATGGTTGAACTAGTTTACAGTCCCACCAAGAGTGTAAGTGTTCCTGTTTCTCCACATCCTCTCCAGCACCTGTTGTTTCCTGATTTTTTAATGATCGCCATTCTAACTGGTGTGAGATGGTATTGTGGTTTTGATTTGCATTTCTCTGATGGCAAGTGATGATGAGCATTTTTTCATGTGTCTGTTGGCTGCATAAATGTCTTCTTTTGAGAAGCATCTGTTCATATCCTTTGCCCACTTTTTGATGGGGTTGTTTTTTTCTTGTAAATTTGAGTTCTTTGTAGATTCTGGATATTAGCCCTTTTGTCAGATGAGGAGATGGCAAAAATTTTCTCCCATTCTGTAGTTTCACTCTGATGGTAGTTCCTTTTGCTGTGCAGAAGCTCTTTAGTTTAATTAGATTCCATTTGTCAATTTTGGCTTTTGTTGCCATTGCTTTTGGTGTTTTAGACATGAAGTTCTTGCCCATGCCTATGTCCTCAATGGTGTTGCCTAGGTTTTCTTCTAGGGTTTTTATGGTTTTAGGTCTAACATTTAAGTCTTTAATCCATCTTGAATTAATTTTTGTGTAAGGTGTAAGGAAGGGATCCAGTTTCAGCTTTCTACATATGGCTAGCCAGTTTTCCCAGCACCATTTATTAAATAGGGAATCTTTTCCCCATTTCTTGTTTTTGTCAGATTTGTCAAAGATCAGATGGCTGTAGATGTTTGGTATTATTTCTGAGGGCTCTGTTCTGTTCCATTGGTCTATATCTCTGTTTTGGTACCAGTACCATGCTGTTTTGGTTACTGTAGCCTTGTAGTATAGTTTGAAGTCAGGTAGCGTGATGCCTCCAGCTTTGTTCTTTTGGCTTAGGATTGTCTTAGTAATGCGAGCTCTTTTTTAGTTCCATATGAACTTTAAAGTAGTTTTTTCCAATTCTGTGAAGAAAGTCATTGGTAGCTTGATGGGGATGGCATTGAATCTATAAATTACCTTGGGCAGTATGGCCATTTTGACGATACTGATTCTTCCTATCCATGAGCATGGAATGTTCTTCCATTTGTTTGTGTCCTGTTTTATTTCATTGAGCAGTGGTTTGTAGTTCTCCTTGAAGAGGTCCTTCACATCCCTTGTAAGTTGGATTCCTAGGTATTTTATTCTCTTTGAAGCAATTGTGAATGGGAGTTCACTCATGATTTGGCTCTCTGTTTGTCTGTTATTGGTGTATAAGAATGCTTGTGATTTTTGCACATTGATTTTGTATCCTGAGACTTTGGTGAAGTTGCTTATCAGCTTAAGGAGGTTTTGTGCTGAGACGATAGGGTTTTCTAAATATACAATCATGTCATCTGCAAACAGGGACAATTTGACTTCCTCTTTTCCTCATTGAATACCCTTTATTTCTTTCTCCTGCCTGACTGCGCTGGCCAGAACTTCTAACACTATGTTGAATAGGAGTGGTGAGAGAGGGCATCCCTGTCTTGTGCCAGTTTTCAAAGGGAATGCTTCCAGTTTTTGCCCATTCACTATGATATTGTCTGTGGGTTTGTCATAAATAGCTCTTATTATTTTGAGATACATCCCATCAATACCGAATTTATTGAGAGTTTTTAGCATGAAGGGCTGTTGAATTTTGTCAAAGGCCTTTTCTGCATCTATTGAGATAATCGTGTGGTTTTTGTCTTTGGTTCTGTTTATATGCTGGATTACATTTATTGATTTGCCTATGTTGAACCAGCCTTGCATCCCAGGGATGAAGCCCACTTGATCATGGTGAATAAACTTTTTGATGTGCTGCTGGATTCGGTTTGCCAGTATTTTATTGATGATTTTTGCATCGATGTTCATCAGGGATATTGGTCTAAAATTCTCTTTTTTTGTTGTGTCTCTGCCAGGCTTTGGTATCAGGATGATGCTGACCTCATAAAATGAGTTAGGGAGGATTCCCTCTTTTTCTATTGTTTCGAATAGTTTCAGAAGGAATGGTACCAGCTCCTCCTTGTACCTCTGGTAGAATTCATCTGTGAGTCTGTCTGGTCCTGGACTTTTTTTGGTTGGTAGGCTATTAATTATTGCCTCAATTTCAGAGCCTGTTATTGGTCTATTCAGGGATTCAAGTTCTTCCTGGTTTAGTCTTGGGAGGATGTATGTGTCCAGGAATTTATCCATTTCGTCTAGATTTTCTGGTTTATTCACATAAAGGTGTTTATACTATACTATTCTCTGATGTTAGTTTATATTTCTGTGGGATCAGTAGTGATATCCCCTTTATCATTTTTTATTGCATCTATTTAATTCTTCTCTCTCTTCTTCTGTGTTAGTATTGCTAGCCGTGTATCAATTTTGTTCTCAAAAAATCAGCTCTGGATTCATTGAATTTTTTGAAGGGTTTTTTGTGTCTCTATCTCCTTCAGTTCTGCTCTGATCTTAGTTATTTCTTGCCTTCTGCTAGCTTTTGAATGTGTGTGCTCTTGCTTCTGTAGTTCTTTCAATTGTGATGTTAGGGTGTCAATTTTAGATCTTTCCTGCTTTCTCTTGTGGGCATTTAGTGCTATAAATTTCCGTCTTCACACTGCTTTAAATGTGTCCCAAAGATTCTGGTACGTTGTGTCTTTGTTCTCATTGGTTTCAAAGAACATCTTTATTTCTTCCTTTTGTTATGTACCCAGGAGTCATTCAGGAGCAGGTTGTTCAGTTTCCATGTAGTTGAGTGGTTTTGAGTGAGTTTCTTAGTCCTGAGTTCTAGTTTGATTGCACTGTGGTCTGAGAGACAGTTTGTTATAATTTCTGTTATTTTACATTTGCTGAGGAGTGCTTTACTTCCAACTATGTGGTCAACTTTGGAATACGTGCAATGTGGTGCTGAGAAGAATGTATATTTTGTTGATTTGGGGTGGGGAGTTCTGTAGATGTCTATTAGGTCCACTTGGTGCAGAGCTGAGTTCAATTCCTGGATATCCTTGTTAACCTTCTGTCTCATCGATCTGTCTAATGTTGACAGTGGGGTGTTAAAGTCTCCCATTATTATTGTGTGGGAGTCTGAGTCTGTTTGTAAGTCTGTAAGGACTTGCTTTATGAATCTGGGTGCTCCTGTATTGGGTGCATATATATTTAGGATAGTTAGCTCTTCTTGTTGAATTGATCCCTTTACCATTATGTAATGGCCTTCTTTGTCTCTTTTGATCTTTGATGGTTTAAAGTCTGTCTTATCAGAGACTAGGATTGCAACCCCTGCCTTTTTCTGCTTTCCATTTTCTTGGTAGATCTTCCTCCATCCCTTTATTTTGAGCCTATGTGTGTCTCTGCATGTAAGAAGGGTCTCCTGAATACAGCACACTGATGGGTCTTGACTCTTTTTCCAGTTTGCCAGTCTTTGTCGTTTAATTGGAACATTTAGCCCATTTACATTTAAGGTTAATACTGTTATGTGTGAATTTGATCCTGTCATCATGATGTTAGCTGGTCATTTTGCTCATTAGTTGATGCAGTTTCTTCCTAGCATCAATGGTCTTTACATTTGGCGTGTTTTTGCAGTGGCTGGTACCGGTTGTTCCTTTCCATGTTTAGTGCTTCATTCAGGAGCTCTTGTAGGGCAGGCTTGGTGGTGACAAAATCTCGCAGCATTTGCTTGTCTGTAAAGGATTTTATTTCTCTTTCACTTATGAAACTTAGTTTGGCTGGATATGACATTCTGAGTTGAAAATTCTTTTCTTTTAGAATGTTGACTATTGGCCCCCACTCTCTTCTGGCTCGGAGAGTTTCTGCCGAGAGATCTGCTGTTAGTCTGATGGGACTCCCTTTGTGTGTAACCCGACCTTTCTCTCTGGCTGCCCCCAAAATTTTTTCCTTCATTTCAACTTTGGTGAATCTGACAGTTATGTGTCTTGGAGTTGCTCTTCTTGAGGAGTGTCTTTGTGGCATTCTCTGTATTTCCTGAATTTGAATGTTGGCCTGCCTTGCTAGGTTGGGGAAGTTCTCCTGGATAATATCCTGCAGAGTGTTTTCTAACTTGGTTCCTTTCCACCCCATCACCTTCAGGTAGACCAGTCAGACGTAGATTTTGTCTTTTCACATAGTCCCGTGTTTCTTGGAGGTTTTATTCGTTTCTTTGTACCTTTTTTCTCTGAACTTCTCTTCTTGCTTCCTTTCATTCATTTGATACTCAGTCACGGATACCCATTCTCCTAGGTGATCAAATTGGCTACTGAAGCTTGTGCATTTGTTCTAGTTCTCGTGCCATGCTTTTCAGCTCCATCACATCACTTTAGGACTTCTCTACACTGGTTATTCTAGTTAGCCATTCGTCTAATCTTTTTTCAAGTTTTTTAGCTTCTTTGCGGTGGGTTCAAACTTCCTCCTTTAGCTCGGAGAAGTTTGATCGTCTGAAGCCTTCTTCTCTCAACTCATTAAAGTCATACTCCATCCAGCTTTGTTCCGTTGCTGGTGAGGAGCTGCGTTCCTTTGGAGGGGGAGAGGCCTCTGATTTTTAGAATTTTCAGCTTTTCTTCTCTGTTTTTTCCCCATCTTTGTGGTTTTATCTACCTTTGGTCTTTGATGATGGTGACTTACAGGTGGGGTTTTGGTGTGGATGTCCTTCCTGTTTGTGAGTTTTCCTTCTAACAATCAGGACCCTCAGCTGCAGGTCTGTTGGAGTTTGCTGGAGGTCCACTCCAGACACTGTTTGCCTGAGTATCAGCAGTGGAGGCTGCAGAAGAGTGAATATTGTTGAACAGCAAATGTTGCTGCCTGATCGTTCCTCTGGAAGCTTCGTCTCAGAGGGGGTACCTGGCCGTGTGAGGTGTCAGTCTGCCCCTACTGGGAGGTGCCTCCTAGTAAGGCTACTCGGGGGTCAGGGACCCATTTTAGGAGGCAGTCTGTGTGTTCTCAGATATCAGACTCTGTGCTGGGAGAACCACTACTCTCTTCAAAGCTGTCAGACAGGGACATTTAAGTCTGCAGTGGTTTCTGCTGCCTTTTGTTTGGCTGTGCCCTGTCCCCAGAGGTGGAGTCTACAGAGGCAGGCAGGCCTCCTTGTGCTGCCTCCACCAGGTCGAGCTTTCTGGTGCTTTGTTTACCTGCTGAAGCCTCAGCAATGGCAGGTGCCCCTCCCCAAGCCTCAGTGCCGCCTTGTAGTTAGATCTCAGACTGCTGTGCCAGCAATGAGCGAGGCTCTGTGAGCAAGACTCCATGGACGTGGGACCCTCTGAGCCAGGCACAGGATATAATCTTCTGGTGTGCCATTTGCTAAGACCGTTGGAGAAGCGCAGTATTAGAGTGGGAGTGACCTGATTTTCCAGGTGCCATCTGTCGCCGCTTCCCTTGGCTAGGAAAGGGAATTCCCTGACCCCTTGTGCTTCCCAGGTGAGGCGATGCCTTGCCCTGCTTCGGCTCACGCTCGGTTGGCTGCACTCACTGTCCTGCCCCCACTGTCTGACAAGCCCCAGTGAGATGAACCCAGTACCTCAGTTGGAAATGTAGAAATCACCCGTCTTCTGCATCGCTCACGCTGGGAGCCATAGACTGTAGCTGTTCCTATTTGGTCATCTTGGAACCACCCCAGAAATACCTCTTACCACTTAGTATGATTGGAGTGTTTCCCCTATTCGATTGTTTTTTTTTTTTCTGTTCTAATAATGGTAATATTCTTTATAGATGACAAGCTAGTTACCACCTAAAAAAGTATTGTTTTCATTTACAAATGAAAAGATAAAACATGACAGCTAAGCAAGTGCCTCTGTGGAATACAAATCTACCAGCCGCATGCATAGCAGCCTGGAATGTCCAGGTTAAACCGAGTAGAACATGCTCTTAGGCACCCCCAGGTGCCTGTGGCAATGGAACACTCTCAGAATTTCCCTGTACCTGGATCTCCACTTCCCAAAGAAAACTTCCTGGCATTGAGCCTCTTAAATACTTACAATTTTTGTACTGCTGTAATATGAGGAATAAAAAGACTCATGGTAAATATTTAAACAGTAACTGGACAGTACAGATTTTAATGTGTTGCTCTTCGTTTCCATATTTAGAAAATGCAACTTTGCCCTATGTATAATGCCAATAGATCTTTTATCTACTGATTATGTACCTCGTACATGTTGTACTGTTATTAAAATAGAATTCTTTCATTGTGTAAAAGGTGCCTTTGAAACACAATATGACGTCACAACAGCATTGTCACAACAGCATTGACTTGTATGGCTTAAAAATCTGTTTTGCAGTGGTTTAGATTCAAGTGTATGTATGCAGCAGAGCTTTGACATGCAATGAGAGCGTGACAGATGTTCTCACATTTTGATCAGGCTCTTGGCAGTGTTGCCAACAATGACCTACCACTGTAAAAAGCAGACTCTGGAGAGAGATTTGTGGATGAATGGAAAGCATTCTAATGGTGCGTAATAGAAGCCACATTTTTGATTCTATTACACTTTATTTTCATTTTCAGTTACTTTAGGATAATGTTACTTTTGATTCCACTTGACCCTGGGGTTTATATTTACCCCATAGGTGACTTGAAAAGAGTATGTCCCAGGCTGTCTGTCATTTCTTCATTCATTCTGTGAGGCATATTATCATTTGGATGTGAATACTGCAGCACAGATTACTCTGCATGGTTAGTCAACACTGTGACCAAGATCTCTTTTAATGGTGCTGCCTACCTGGTGGTGTAGCTGATAAAATAGACCAGCCAGGAGAAGGAGAAGGGCCAAATAAACATGGCTAAATGAGCCACAGAGTGCTCCTCTTTGTGTGATCTGTTAACACATTCCTTCAAGACCCTGAGCATCTCGACTGGGAAGGTGAGTGATCTGGTGTCATATTTTACAGACAGACACAAACAGAGCTGCTGTCTATATAACCTTTATCCATTCCTGATTATAGCTGTGGGTAGAAAATTGATCTGTACCAGAAATACAATTTTGAAAATCTGATCCTAGAAACATTGTCAGTTTATCTTCCAATCTGGAACACAGTTATAAGAATTAAGTTTTAAATAGGTTTATCAAATCTGCAATTGATTCATCTTTTTCCTGCTTTTTATTGTAAATGACACAACCATGTAATATTGATTAGAACTTGTGTGCCATTGTCTTTTAAAAATAAGTTGAAATACTGAACATAGAAATTATATTTGTAAAACAGATTTGGTGGTAAGTGAATTTACCTGAAAAATCTGTCTACATTTACAATCAGCAATATGTTTCATTTTAAACAAAGTGAAGTCACAGGGAAATGGGAGTTAAATGTAGCCTATCAATAAATATTCATAGTATGATATGCAACGCCAGGTACTGTTTGAATACAAAGAAATTCCAGACATAAGCACTGCCCCTGGGAAATTTACAGTCTGACTGGAAAGTTGAAACATACAGATCTGAAAAGATCGAAGAACCCAAGGATGTTATCACAGTGGTCGGGGAAAGGCACAGGCTTCGGTCGGTGCTGTGGTGGTCACAGGCCATCCTGGCTGGGATAAAGGAGGAAGCCTTCACAGGAGGAGTGGAAGTTAGGCAGGGCTTTGAGGGAATGGGTGTTTTTATAATGTCCAGTTCCCCACTGAGATTCCTGAACAGTTTTACCACTGTCCTTTGTTCAAAGATTGCTTCTGCCTTTTTGTTACAGTAAATTCAAGAAAATAATAATCCTACCCTCAGTACCCTGTGCAATGGTTGCCTGGGGCACTTCTCTGTGGATGAAATAGTGTACTGTGGTTGAACGTGGTGTCACAAAGGAATGTAATGTAGCAGAAATACACTTTGATTCCTCACTGTTTCATCTTTGTTAAGCCAGCTAGAGATTGGCTTTTCTTTCCAAATGAAAGACAAAATTTATAGACCTGAAAAGAACACTTAACTGAGTCTATACCCTGAGTCAACTCCATTAACAAGTGTCTACATTTTATAAAAATCAGTATAAATTAAGAAAATCCAAGTACTCATATTTTAAGAAGGGGAGCAAACTTAATACCAAGGAAAAATAATCAAGATTTTATAAGTAGTTAACACTGATTTTATTATCTTTACTGTTGTTCTCTTATACTTAATAGGAATTTGGCTTTTCTGGGGATTACCTGCTATAGTACATATGAAACATCAATAACATGCCTAAGGCGGTTTGCTTTGCAGCCGAGCCAAAATGCTAAAGTAAGAAGATTCTTTGGCTTTACCAACATGCCTTGGGGTGGAGGGAGTGGGATTTTTTTTTTCCCTTTAATTCAGATTTTTCTAATCTTAGTTATAGCTGATAGGTGCTTACTAGCATATAGGCTTTGCCATTCAAAGAACATATTCTCAGAACATTAATTAGTGTTTTAATACTCATTAACTTCTGCACCGAGTTCATGACACATACAGCTTTTGAGTGTTGCCTCATCCACATCCTTGGTGAGCTGACTGTTGAACGGGTGGCAGTGTCTTCCCACAGCAGCGTGTTCGTGTGATTGGGTACAGGTCAGAAATTTTCAGAACGGTTTAGTGAAGGACGAATGGGGCAGCATTTTCAAAAAGCAGCTTTTCAAGAGGTCACTGCTTTCATACGATTAGGAAACTGCTTGAATTGCTATCAGCTGTTCTTGACGATCTAGTACCTGAGCGTTTGTGTTATTTTTGATATTATGCTTCACGGTGACATATGTTACATTAGAATTTCACGCATCGTGCAGGCATTCTAGATTGAGAGCATAATATTCATATTCAGAGTGTACGTACTCGTGTCCCTTTCTCCTCCTCTGGATACCAGCTGTGTGATTCTGGAAGATAAGTCTGTTTTCTTGCTGTCTTATAATAGAGAAGTAAGTTATATGGCCAAAGTCTGTAGTTGCTGCAGTCTCTACTCCACTCTACATAAATTCTCTCCTGTGTCTAAAAGAGGACATTACTTTGCAGCAACCTGAGACTACGTAATCTATGATATGGTGAATGGGTGTGTGTCAGCTGGCTTATAAAGATGTTTGTTAGGAGGTGACGTGCATTCTATCTGCTTATGTCTTATTGGTGAAAACGTACACTCGGTTGCAGAGGCTTGAGATGTAGTTTTATTCCCAGAAAAAAAAAATGTGGCCAGCTAAAAATTAGGGCCTTTTTATCAAGGAAACAAGAGGAATAGATAGGTATTGGGGGACAACTAGCAGTCTGCCACACAATGCAAAAAAGACCCTCAGCAAGAGCTTTTCGGTGTAGACCCTGAGATCAGGGCACCCAAATGCCATCTGGTGGCCAGGTACCTAAATCTCAGGATCAGGGTTGGAAAAATGAAAGCTCCTAAAAAATAGAATTTTCAGATATTAGAATTGTTGACAGCAGAAATCACACACTACAAAGACAGAAGCACCTGTTCAGGAGGCACTCCTCCCATGAAGAAAGAAATTTAATACTGTTTCTAGAACATGAAGCGTGATGCAAGCGTATGGGAATATTTGGGCATTAGGATGGACTCTGAGGGATTGCCTGGCATGGTGAGGAAGCTGCGTGAGCTAGTGTCCAGATGACTTTCCAGGTGTTTGATTCTCTGCTAAGTCAGCGTCTTGCCTGGGATGACCCAACTCCCAACTGCCCTCCTACACGGTCCCTGAGCAGGATGTGGACACAGTCCATCCTTTGCACCTGCTGTTTGGAATGGAAGCATGGCACGAACCCACCTATAGAAAGGTAATCAGGTCCCTAATTTTATAGCTGCCTCCTTTGCTTTTTCCTAGGGGGTATGTTTTTCCACTAATGTGATTCTGGCCTCAGGACAAGTTGTATGCCTTCCAACTGCATGTACGTTAGAGTTAATCTCATAGAGCCCTCTTATTTTACAGACAAGGAAACTAAAATTCAATCAGTGTAAGTGTATTAACAGAGGTTAAACTGTTAACAACTGACAGAGCCAAGACTGGAACTTAGAACTCTAGATCTATGTTAATCCTGCACATTTTGTTATCAAGATAAGTTATTCTCTCTGTAGCTCAGGGTTTTTGTTTTCACCTCTTAAACAAACATACTAGCCAGGCACAGTGCCTTATACCTGAAATCCCAGAACTTTGAGAGGCTGGTGCAGGAAGATCACTTGAGACCAAAAGTCCAAGACTAGCCTGGGTAACATACCAAGACTCCATTTCTACAAAAAAAAAAAAAATTTTTTTTTTAATTAGCCAGGCACGGTGGTATACAACTGTAGTACTAGCCACCTGGGAGGCTGAGGCAGGACGATCATTTCAGCCCAGGAGTTCAAGGTTACAGTGAGCTATGATTGTGCCACTGCACTCCGGTGAGACCCTATCTCTAAAAAAAAAATAAAATAAAATTAATTAATTAATTAATTAATTATTAGACTAAATGGCCTCTAAATCCCTAAGCTTTCTTACTTCTAAAAAGTATAGTTTCTACACCATGTAAGTATCTTGTGATTACTTTGTAGATCCTTATAGACCCTGTTAGATAACAATACTCAGTGTAAAAGGGGAGATAATGAGGGACCACAAATTTGTATTTTTATGACTTGTAAATATGATTTATTTAATGACTTGTTTTATAAATAATTTTAAATATTTTATAGTGAATGTTAATGTTCACTTCTAGTCTCCTTGTTACATGTTAATGGAGATTGTACTGCTTTTTCATTAGTTTATTTATGTCATACAGGCATACCTCATTGTATTTTGCTTTATTGTATTGTACTTTGCAGATTCCTCATTTTTTAAAAACTGAAGGTTTGAAGCAACCTTGTGTTGAGCAAGTCCGTTACCACCACTTTCCCAACAGCATGCGCTCAGTTCATGTCTGTACGTTTTGATAATTCTCACAATGTTTCAAGCTTTTTCATTGTTACATCTGTTATGATCTATAATCAGTGAGCTTTGATGTGACTCTTGTCACTGTTTTGGGGCATCACGAGTGTGCTCATAGGAGGTGGTGAATTTAATTGAAAAATGCTGTGTGTGTTTTGACTGCTCCGCCCGTTGGCTATACCCTCATCTCTCTCCCTCTCCTCAGACCTCCCTGTTCCCTGAGACATAATCATGTTAAAATTAGGCCAAATAATAACCCTACAGTGGCCTCCAAATGTTTAAATGTAAGGGAAACATGAACAACTCTCACTTTAAATCAAAAGCTAGAAATTGTTATGCTTAATGAGGAAGGTATGTCAAAAGCCAAGATAGGCCAAAAGCTATAGGTGCCTCTTGCACCAAACAGCCAACTTGTGAATGCAAAGGAAAAGTTCTTGAAAGAAATAAAAAGTGCTATGCCAGTGAACACATGAATGGTAAGAAAGCAAAACAGCCTTATTGCTGATATGGAGAAAGTTTGAGTGGTCTGGATAGAAGAGGAAACCAGCTGCAACCTTCCCTTAAGCCAAGGCCTAATCCATAGCAAAGCCCTAACTCTCTTCAGTTCTGTGAAGACTGAAAGACATGAGAAAGCTGCAGAAGAACGTTAGGGAACTAGCAGAGGTTGGTTCATGAAGTTTGAGGAAGGAAGCCATCTGCATAACATAAAAGTTCAAGGTGAAGCAGCAAGTGCTGATGTAGAAGCTGCAGCACGTTATCCTGAAGATCTAGCTAAAATAATTGCTGAAGGTGGCTGCCCTAAAACATTTTCAATAGGCAGAACAGCTTTCTGTTGGAAGAAGATGCCATCTAGGACTTTCATAACTAAAGAGAAGTCTGCCTGGCTTCAAAGTTTCAAAGGACGGGTTGTTTCTATTAGGGGCTAATGCAGCTGGTGATTTTAAGTTGAAGCTAGCGCACATTTACCATTGTTAAAATCCTAGGGCCCTTAAGAATTGTGCTAAATTAGCTGGGCACAGTGACTCATGCCTATCATCCCAGTGCTTTAGGAGACCAAGGCAGTAGGAACTCTCGGGCCAGGAGCTCAAGATGAGCCTGTGGGATCCCATACAAAATTTCTCTACAAAAAAATTAAAAATTAGCCAGGCATGGTGGCATGTGCCTGTAATCCTAGCTTCTCAAGAGGCTGAGACAGGAAGATCACTTGAGCTCAGGGGTTCAAGGCTGCAGTGAGCCATGATGGCACCACTGCACTCCAGCCTGGGTAACAGAGCAAGACTTTGTCTCTTAAACAGAAATGAAAAAAAAAAGAAGAAGAAGAATTGTGCTAAATTCACTCTTCCTGTGCTCTAGAAATGGCCTGGATGGCAGCACATCTGTTTACAGTGGTTTACTGAATCTGTTAAGCCCACTGTTGAGACCTACTGCTTAGAACAATTCCTTTCCAAATATTACTGCTCATTGACAACGCCAAGAGCTCTGATGGAGCTGTACAAAGAGATTAATGTTGTGTTTATGCCTGCTAACACAATATCCGTTCTGCAGCCCATGGATGAAGCAGTAATTTTGACTACATTTGTAAGGCTCTAGTTGCCTTACAAATGGATGGATCTGGGCAGAGTAAATTGAAACCCTTCTGGAAAGGATTCACTATTCTAGATGCCATGAGGAACATTTGTGATTTGTGGGAGGAGGTCAAAATACCAACATTAACATGAGTTTGGAACAAGTTGATTTCAACCTTCAGGGATGACTTTGAGGGATTCAGGACCTCAATGGAGGAAGTCACTGCAGATGTGGAAATAGCAAGAGATCTAGAATTAGAAGTAGAGTATGAAGATGTGACTGAACTGCAATCTAATGATCAAACTTGAATGGATGAGGAGTTGCCTTCTTGTGAATGAGCAAAGAAATTGGTTTCTTAAGATGGCATCTATTCCTGCTGGAGATGCTGTGAACATTGTTGAAATGACAACAAAGAATTTAGAATATTCCATAAACTTTGTTGATAAATCAGTGGCAGGGCTTGAGAAGCTTGACTCCAGTTTTGAAAGAAATTCTACTGTGGGCAAATGCTGTCAAACAGCATTGCATGTTGCAGAAGTCTTTCATGAAAGGAAGAGTCAACCAGTGTGGCGAACATCATTGTTGTTTTAAGAAATTTGCCACAGCAACCGCATCCTTCAGCAACCACCATCCCAGTCATCAGCAGTCATCAACATTGAGGCAAGACCCGCCTCCGCCAGAAAAAAGATTACAACTCACTGAAGACCCAGATGATCATTAGCATTTTATGTCAATAAAGTATTTTTAAATTAAGATGGGTACTTTTTTTAAAAGACATAATGCTATTGCTTTGTACACTAGTGTAAACAGCTTTTATATGTACTGGGAAACCAGAAGTGGGTGTGACTTTCTTCTTTTGTGGTACTTGCTCTATTATAGTGGCATGGACCTGAACTACAGTATCTATGAGGTGTGCCTGTATAGACACACACTTAGATTTTTATTTAAGTCCTAATGTTGGTCACCATGTGGCAGCTTGAACCCCCACTTGAAATATATTCAGAAATAAAATAAAACTTTGTTTACTCTTTTGCTTTTGTCATCTTATCTCTGGTTGACTTCTCTCAGGATCGTATTCAGGGATTGGCATTCATGCCAACACTGGCACCAGCCACCTTCTAACTCAAATTCAGAAGAATGTTCACAGATCTATTTTGGAAATGGTAGCCCAAGACCTCTGCCCCTTGTGCAGTGAATCTGGATGGCCACTTCTGTACTCAAAGCCGGTGATTTTTCTACCTGCAGGGTTACATCTGTCCCAGTGTCTGTCACCCTATTTCTGCCATCCTAATAGGTGATGGTAGACAAATAATAGGATTAGCAGGCCATCTAGAAACACAAGTGTGATCATTGTTTAGATTTGCTCTGCCTAGAGAAGGCTTGGCAGGAAAGAGTTGGGGGTAATCTTTTCCTGCTTTTCTTAAACCCCAGGGGCAACATTTTAGGTTGCCAGCGACTCAGCTGTTTTTGGCTTTCTGCTGTACTCTTTCTAGAACTAGATGTACCATATGACCCAGCCATCCCATTACTGGGTATATACCCAAAGGATTATAAATTATGCTGCTATAAAGACACATGCACACGTATGTTTATTGCAGCACTATTCACAATAGCAAAGACTTGGAATCAACCCAAATGTCCATCAGTGACAGATTGGATTAAGAAAATGTGGCACATATACACCATGGAATACTATGCAGCCATAAAAAAGGATGAGTTTGAGTCCTTTGTAGGGACTTGGATGCAGCTGGAATCCATCATTCTTAGCAAACTATCACAAGAACAGAAAACCAAACACCGCATGTTCTCACTCATAGGTGGGAACTGAACAATGAGATCACTCGGACTCAGGAAGGGGAACATCACACACCGGGGCCTATCATGGGGAGGGGGGAGGGGGGAGGGATTGCATTGGGAGTTATACCTGATGTAAATGACGAGTTGATGGGTGCAGCACAGCAACATGGCACAAGTATACATATGTAACAAACCTGCATGTTATGCACATGTACCCTACAACTTAAAGTATAATAATAATAAATAAATTAAAAAAAAAAAAGAACAAAAGGAGAGGAGAGACAATAGAAGCTTCGTGTGAGCTGTCCACCTGCTACACAGATTTCTTCCCTCTCCTCCCCTCCACTTGTTTTGCCTGGAGTTACATTGATGGTCGATGGGTGATGGGTGAGTAAAAATAGACCCAGTGCTAGGGATATTCCATTATCTCCCTGAAGGAAAAACCATTACTGGCATTACTGTCATTGGTCTGTGAAGGAGGGAGGAAAAAATTTCCATCTCCACAAGTGTAGTCTTTTGATTTGGATTAAGTGTACCTTGACCTGGGTTTAGGGGGGTAGACTGGATTATTCTCTGTTCACCGTCTGTGCTGACTCCATGTAAGATAGAGAAATGTTGTTATAGTTAGAAAAATGGTAGTAAAATATTGTGAAGTGGAAGGCATTGTGAGGGTACCTCGTAGAAACACATGCAGGTTCCTTGTCATTGTCTGTGTTGGGTACATGCTCCTTCACACAACTTTCGATGCTCTTCATTCAGCCCTGCCCCAGTGCTGCCCCATAGCGCCAGACCATCATACTCAGACTCACCTCTGCCTCGTCTCTCCATGACCCATCCTGGTTCTGCTCATTTTTCTTTACTATTTTCTGAAATTCCACACATCTTTCAATATTCATCCAAACGCCAGCTGTCCTGTAGAAGCTTGTCTTCTTGCTCCTGCCCCTGGGAGCTCAGTGTAAGGCAGAAGACAGGGAAAGAGGACAGTCAGCTGTTAGTTGAAAATACAGCATGGATGTGTGCCCATGTTCTCGGTACATAAACTCATTGCTTCAGAGTTGAGTTGCCCTGAGAAGCAGTGCTGGCTTCTCTGATCAGGCTGTCACAATTAAACAGTTGAGTACTCTGAGGTAGTTAGTTCTGGGTCTTCAATTGATATAAAACACTGTGGCTTTGTTAAAACACTAGAGAAAGCTTCATCATTTATGTTGGTTCATGTCTCAAAAGAAAAATTTAAATCATCTTCTCAGGCTGAATTGACAAATGCAGCCTATTTTAATTCTGTCTTTAAGAGCATCTAACAGTTAGTTCTGAATCCAGTAATAGATGACTCCTTGTTTCCTCCTAGCCTCTATGTGTGTACATTTGTATACATATGCCTGTATGGAAGTAGCCATAAACATTGATAAATGCATACAAGCATGCCTTTAAACAGCATTCTTTTTCATCTCAGTTCAGGTAGAGGGTGATTGTGAAATTGGATTTCAAATAGAAAGTCATTTAGCCTGCAAGTAAAAAATCATTATATGTGTGCTACCTACATCTGGAGCCTCAAGTTTTCTGTTCTGCCTAGGATATATCTAATTCAACTCCAGAATTTAATATGTATATAGCTAATTTAAGTATTTGGAAGAGACTTAGAAAGAGTATAATCTGAGCTGTGGATGGCATGTTGTTTAAGAATCTGCAGATTTGATTGTGTTTGGAAATGCTGACTTTGACACCATTGCTTAGAATCCTTAGAGATAAGAGCAACGAAGGAGTGTTCTGGGATTCCTAAAGCTCACCTGTTTGGATTTACAATTCATTTATGTCTATGTATGGCTGCCTTTCCTTGCCTTCATCAGAAATTCTCTTATCAGCATTGATGGGTGGAGGTGGGATGGGGAAGAACCCCTTTCATTCATCCTCAGTTTGTTTTTATTAAGAATTTGCCATGTGCCAAGCATTGTGCTAAACACTGGGAATGTAGCAGCGACCTGAAGACAGGTTGTCTTTGCCCTTATGAGAAGAAATACTGGCAAAAACAAGTGAACAGAAAATAAATGTCAGCATTGCAAGTTGGGAGAAGAGCTGTGCATGAAATAAACAAAGACTGCAGCCGAGAATGACAAAGGGCCCTCTGCAGTTGGAGTGGTCACGGGAAGCTCCCCTGAGTTTTCACTTAAATGGAAACCTAAAGGCTCAGAGGGAACTAACCAAGTGAAAATGGGGGACAGGCAGCCCAGAATGTTAAAGCAAAGACCCTGAGAACAAAGCACTTGGTCTCAGAGAGGACCTAAGAGAAGCCCAGTGAGTAAGCAGGGAGTGGATGAAGAGCAGGGGGAAGGCAGAGAGCCTCATGGCCATGTTAGGGATGTCAGATTCATTCCAAGTGTGATAGGAGTCACTGCAGCATTTTATACTGGAGAGCAGCATGGTTCTGATGTAAGAAAATCATTTTCTGTTTTGTGGAGAACAGATTAGAGGGGCTGATAAGGAAGCAGAGAGAGCAGATGGACATTGGTAGCAGTAGACCAGATAAGAGATAAGGTGGCCCAGGCTGGAGTGGGGACTGTGGACAAGGTGGGCTGGTGAGTTTGGAATATACCTGGAAGGTAGGATTGCAAAGACACGCTAAGGGATTGCATGTTGGAGGGCTGAGAGAAAAGGATGTGTGAGGAATGACTGAGATTTTTGGATCTGAGAAACTGGTACCATTTATCAGTGAGTTGGCAGTGGGTTGTGTAGGATGAGATTAGTAGGATAAATATTTTCAACATGTTAAGTTTTTGGTACATGTTAAATATCATCCAAGTGGCAGTGTCAAATAGGGAGTTAGATATTTGAGTCTCATGCTCAAAGGAGAGATCTGAGTTAGAGGATTAAGTGGAAATCTTCAGCATAAATATGTTACTTAAATCCAGGGGCTAGGGTAAAGTCACGTGCAGAGCACATAAAGAGTGGAGAAGGCTCAGGACTGAGCCCGGGGCAGCCCCACATCTATTGAGGTCAGTTGAAGGAGGAAGAGCCAGCAAAGGAGCTTGAGAAGGAGCAGCCAGGGAGGTGAGAGCTGAACCAACAGAGACCTCACCTGGCAGAGCAGGAAGTCCAGGAAAAGGGATTAAAAGGAGGGAGTGGCAGGCCACACCCAGTGCTGATGGTTGGGCAAATGAGGAAGGAAGAGGACTTACTGGATTTGGCAAGGTGGTTTATTGATAAGATATTGATAAGAGCACTTTCAGTGAGTAGTGGGGCCACTTTCAGTGAGTAGTGGGGCAGATGAGGGCTGACCAGGGTGTGTCAGGAAGGACGAGAGAGGAGTAAGTAGATGCTCTGATTACTGGTTTCTTTAGGTGTGATTGAAGATGGGGAGAATTAGCTATACTTTTACATATTTTTTATTGCATTTTTGCAGTGAAATAAGGACTTGTATTAATCTTGTGTTAATGGTATGATATGAAAAGCTTAAACTAAAAATAAATTTTTTAAGAAAAATACAATCCCTGGTACATTAATCAAGCATCTCTGACTTTTAACAGCTGTGATTTACATCTTCTTCCCAGTCTTCCTACTCTCTCTCTTCCGATTACTTTTCAAATTTGACGTTTTCTTCCTGTAGAATAAGTTGTACAGCTATGCTAAGAAAACCTATAGAAAAAATCAGTCTTAATTACATAAAACTTTACCAAAAAGGCGTTCCATAGCTTTTGTGTCCTTAAGTTCAGGACTAGCGAGAAGGTAGGAGAGGGGCAGAAAATGGGCCCCATACAATGAAAACTTGCATGGGGCATATGAGTTCAATGGCATATTGAGAGAAAGTAGATTGCCTTGGTGTATTGATGGGATGGTTCCGGAGGGAGGGATTCACTCGGAAACAAGTTCCTTGAGAAAGGGAAGGGAGCCACAGCCCTAAGAGGTAGGATTCGCCTTCAGAGGAGAAGGGGCATTTTCTCCATTCTGCCAGGAGGGAATGAGTGTGCAAGGGGACAGCGAGGATGGGGGAGGGGCGCCCACCATTGCTGAGGCTTGACTAGGTAAACAAAGTGGCCCTGAAGCTCAAACTGGGTGGAGCCCACCGCAGCTCAAGGAGGCCTGCCTGCCTCTGTAGACTCCACCTCTGGGGACAGGGCATAGCCAAACAAAAGGCAGCAGAAACCTCTGCAGATTTAAATGTCCCTGTCTGATAGCTTTGAAGAAAGTAGTGGCTCTCCTAGCATGGAGTTTGAGATCTGAGAATGGACAGACTGCCTCCTCAAGGGGGTCCCTGACCCTCGAGTAGCCTAACAGGGAGACACCCCCTAGTTGGGGCAGACTGACACCTCACACAGCTGGGTACCCATCTGAGACGAAGCTTCCAGAGGAACGATCAGGCAGCAACATTTGCTGTTCAGCAATATTCACTCTTCTGCAGCCTCCACTGCTGATACCCAGGCAAACAGGGTCTGGAGTGGACCTCCAGCAAACTCCAACAGACCTGCAGCTGAGGCTCCTGACTCTTAGAAGGAAAACCCAGAAACAGGAAGGACATCCACACCAAAACCCCATCTGTATGTCACCATCATCAAAGACCAAAGGTAGATAAAACCACAAAGATGGGGAAAAAACAGAGAAGAAAAGCTGAAAATTCTAAAAATCAGAGTGCCTCTTCCCCTCCAAAGGAAAGCAGCTCCTCGCCAGCAACGGAACAAAGCTGGATGGAGAATGACTTTGACGAGTTGAGAGAAGAAGGCTTCAGATGATCAAATTTCTCCGAGCTAAAGGAGGAAGTTTGAACCCACCGCAAAGAAGCTAAAAACCTTGAAAAAAGATTAGAAGAATGGCTAACTAGAATAACCAGTGTAGAGAAGTCCTTAAATGATGTGATAGAGCTGAAAACCATGGCATGAGAACTACATGACAAATGCATAAGCTTCAGTAGCCAATTTGATCAACTGGAAGAAAGGGTATCATGATTGAAGATCAAATGAATGAAATGAAGTGAGAAGAGAAGTTTAGAGAAAAAAAGAGTAAAAAGAAATGAACAAAGCCTCCACAAATATGGGACTATGTGAAAAGACAAAATCTACGTCTGATTGGCGTACCTGAAAGTGATGGGGAAAATGGAACCAAGTTGGAAAACACTCTGCAGGATATTATCCAGGAGAACTTCCCCAACCTAGCAAGGCAGGCCAACATTCAAAATCAGGAAATACAGAGAATGCCACAAAGACACTCCTCAAGAAGAGCAACTCCAAGACACATAACTGTCAGATTCACCAAAGTTGAAATGAAGGAAAAAATTTTGGGGGCAGCCAGAGAGAAAGGTCGGGTTACCCACAAAGGGAGTCCCATCAGACTAACAGCGGATCTCTCAGCAGAAACTCCACAAGCCAGAAGAGAGTGGGGGCCAATATTCAACATTCTTAAAAGAATTTTCAACCCAAAATGTCATATCCAGCCAAACTAAGTTTCATAAGTGAAGGAGAAATAAAATCCTTCACAGACAGGCAAATGCTGAGAGATTTTGTCACCACCAGGCCTGCCTTAGAAGAGCTACTCAGAAGCACTAAACATAGAAAGGAACAACCAGTACCAGCCACTGCAAAAACATGCCAAAATGTAAAGACCATCGATGCTAGGAAGAAACTATATAAACTAACGAGCAAAATAACTAGCTAACATCATAATGACAGGATCAAATTCACACATAACAATATTAACCTTAAATGTAAATGGGCTAAATGCTCCAATTAAAATTAGACACAGACTGGCAAATTGGATAAAGAGTCAAGACCCATCTTTGTGCTGTATTCAGGAGACCCATTTCACGTGTAGAGACACACATACGCTCAAAATAAAGGGATGGAGGAAGATCTACCAAGCAAATGGAAAGAAGAAAAAGGCAGGGATTGCAATCCTAGTCTCTGATAAAACAGACTTTAAACCAACAAAGATCAAAAGAGACGAGGAAGGCCATCACATAATGGTAAAGGGATCAATTCAACAAGAAGAGCTAACTATCCTAAATATATATGCACCCAGTACAGGAGCACCCAGATTCATAAAGGAAGTCCCTAAAGACTTACAAAGAGACTTAGACTCCCACACAATAATAATGGGAGACTTTAACACCCCACTGTCAACAGTAGACCGGTCAACAAGCATATCCAGGAAATGAACTCAGCTCTGCACCAAGTGGACCTAATAGATATCTAACGAACTCTCCACCCCAAATCAACAAATTATACATTCTTCTCAGCACCACATCGCATGTATTCTAAAACTGACCACATAGTTGGAAGTAAAGCGCTCCTCAGCAAATGTAAAAGAACAAAAATTATAACAAACTGTCTCTCAGACCACAGTGCAATCAAACTAGAACTCAGGACTAAGAAACTCACTCAAAACCACTCAACTACATGGAAACGGAACAACCTGCTCCTGAATGACTCCTGGGTACATAACAAAATGAAGGCAGAAATAAAGATGTTCTTTGAAACCAGTGAGAACAAAGACACAACATACCAGAATCTCTGGGACTAAAGCAGTGTGTAGAGGGAAATTTAGAGCACTAAATGCCCACAAGAGAAAGCAGGAAAGATCTAAAACTGACACCCTAACATCACAATTAAAAGAACTAGAGAAGCAAGAGCAAACACATTCAAAAGCTAGCAGAAGGCAAGAAATAACTAAGATCAGAGCAGAACTGAAGAAGATAGAGACACAAAAAATCAATGAATTCAGGAGTTGGTTTTTTGAAAAGATCAACAAAATTGATAGGCCACTAGCAAGGCTAATAAAGAAGAAAAGAGAGAAGAATCAAATAGATGCAATAAAAAATGATAAAAGGGCATATCACCACCGACCCCACAGAAATACAAACTACCATCAGAGAATACTATAAATACCTCTACGCAAATAAACCAGAAAATCTAGAAAAAATGGATAAATTCCTGGACACATACACCCTCCCAAGACTAAACCAGGAAGAAGTTGAATCCCTGAATAGACCAATAACAGGCTCTGAAATTGAGGCAATAATGAATAGCCTACCAACCAAAAAAAGTCCAGGACCAGACAGATTCACAGCCGAATTCTACCAAGGGTACAAGGAGGAGCTGGTACTATTCCTTCTGAAACTATTCCAATCAATAGAAAAAAAGAGAATCCTCCCTAACTCATTTTATGAGGCCAGCATCATCCTGATACCAAAGCCTGGCAGAGACACAACAAAAAAAGATAATTTTAAACCAATATCCCTGATGAACATCGATGCAAAAGTCATCAATAAAATACTAACAAACCTAATCCAGCAGCACATCAAAAAGCTTATCCACCATGATCAAGTGGGCTTCCTCCCTGAGATGCAAGGCTGGTTCAACATAAGCAAATCAATAAACGTAGTCCAGCATATAAACAGAACCAAAGACAAAAACTACATGGTTATCTCAATAGATGCAGAGAAGTCCTTTGACAAAATTCAACAGCCCTTCATGCTAAAAACTCTGAATAAATTCGGTATTGACAGGACGTTTCTCAAAATAATAAGAACTATTTGTGACAAACTCACAGCCAGTATCTTACTGAATGGGCAAAAATTGGAAGCATTCCCTTTGAAAACTGGCACAAGACAGGGATGCCCTCTCTCTCCACTCCTATTCAACATAGTGTTGGAAGTTCTGGCCAGGGCAATCAGGCAGGAGAAGGAAATAAAGGGTATTCAGTGAGGAAAAGAGGAAGTCAAATTGTCCCTGTTTGCAGATGATATGATTGTATATTTTGAAAACCCCATTGTCTCAGCCCAAAATCTCCTTAAGCTGATAAGCAAATTCAGCAAAGCCTCAGGATACAAAATCGGTGTGCAAAAATCACAGGCATTCCTATACACCAATAACAGACAAATAGAGCCAAATCATGAGGGAACTCCCATTCACAATTGCTTCAAAGAGAATAAAATACCTAGGGATCCAACTTACACGGGATGTGAAGGATCTCTTCAAGGAGAACTACCAACCACTGCTCAATGAAATAAAAGAGGACACAAACAAATGGAAGAACATTCCATGCTCATGGATAGGAAGAATCAATATCTTCCTATCTGGAAAATGGCCATACTGCCCAAGGTAATTTATAGATTCAATGCCATCCCCATCAAGCTACCAATGACTTTCTTCACAGAATTGGAAAAAACTACTTTAAAGTTCATATGGAACTAAAAAAGAGCTCACATTGCTAAGACAATCCTAAGTCAAAAGAACAAAGCTGGAGGCATGATGTTACCTGACTTCAAACTATACTACAAGGCTACAGTAACTGAAACAGCATGGTACTGGTACCAAAACAGAGATATACACCAATGGAACAGAACAGAGCCCTCAGAAATAATACCACACATCTACAATCATCTGATCTTTGACAAACCTAACAAAAACAAGAAATGGGGAATGGATTCCGTATTTAATAAATGGTGCTGGGAAAACTGGCTAGCCATATGTAGAAAGCTGAAACTGGATCCCTTCCTTACACCTTATACAAAAATTAATTCAAGATGGATTAAAGACTTAAATGTTAGAGCTAAAACAGTTAAAACCCTAGAAGAAAACCTAGGCAATACCATTGAGGACATAGGCATGGGCAAGAACTTCATGTCTAAAACACCAAAAGCAATGGCAACAAAAGCTAAAATTGACAAATGGGATCTAATTAAACTAAAGAGCTTCTGCACAGCAAAAGAAAGTACCATCAGAGTGAACAGGCAGCCTAGAGAATGGGAGAAAATTTTTGCCATCTACTCATCTGACAAAAGGGCTAATATCCAGAATCTACAATGAACTCAAACAAATTTACAAGAAAAAAACAACCCCATCAAAAAGTGGGCAAAGGATATGAACAGACACTTCTCAAAAGAAGACATTTATGAAGCCAACAGACACATGAAAAAATGCTCATCATCACTCGCCATCGGAGAAATGCTAATCAAAACCACAATGAGATACCATCTCATACCATTTAGAATGGCAATCATTAAAAAATCAGGAAACAACAGGTGCTGGAGAGGATGTGGAGAAATAGGAACACTTTTACACTGTTGGTGGGACTGTAAACTAGTTCAGCCATTGTGGAAGACAGTGTGGCAATTCCTCAAGGATCTAGAACTAGAAATACCATTTGATCCAGCCATCCCATTACTAGGTATATACCCAAAGGATTATAAATCATGCTGCTATAAAGACACATGCACATGTATGTTTACTGCAGCACTATTCACAATAGCAAAGACTTGGAACCAACCCAAATGTCCATCAACAATAGGCTGGATTAACAAAATGTGGCACATATATACTATGGAATACTATGCAGCCATTAAAAAAGGATGAGTTCATGTCCTTTGTAGGGACATAGATGAAGCTGGAAACTATCATTCTTAGCAAACTATCGCAAGGACAAAAAACCAAACACTGCATGTTCTCACTCATAGGTGGGAATTGAACAATAAGAACACTTGGACACAGGAAGGGGAACATCACACACCAGGCCTCTCGTGGGGTAGGGAGGGGGGGAGGGATAGCATTAGGAGAAATACCTAATGTAAATGATGAGTTAATGGGTGCAGCACACCAACATGGCACATGTATACATATGTAGCAAACCTGCACATTGTGCACATGTACCCTAGAACTTAAAGTATAATGAAAAACAAAAATAAATGTAAAAGAGTGCCTGGGGGCGTCAGTGCAGGTTATCCAAGCACCAGCTCCTTGGTCTCCTTCTGTGAGACCTCTTAGGCCCTGAATTCTCCATCTGCTTACTATTTTTTCTTGAGTTTCAACTAAAAATAAAAATAAAAATGTTGTTTTCCAGCCTGGCCAACATGGTGAAACCCCGTCTCTACTAAAAATACAAAAATTAGCCAAGTGTGGTGGCACGTGCCTGTAGTCTCAGCTACTCGGGAGGCTGAGACAGGAGAATTGCTTTAACCCGGGTGGCAGAGATTGCAGTGAGTCGAGATCGTGTAAACACATTACCCCCACAATATTGAGAGTTTGTACTGGTGTCAGTTTGGGGAATGATTTGTATCATTCTTGATGCATTAGTGGGCTGACATCCTGGCTGGGGTCGGTGTTAGCAGGCAGGGCAGTCAGTTCTGAGATCAAAACTAAAACAGTAGGGACTCTGCTATTTTTTCATCGGATAAAGTGGCTTCTTAATAAATAGCCTAGCCCTCACGATCATATTTGTCTGCCAGTTTGACCAGCCTTGAGCAGTGCCCATGAGACCCCACCAGCCTGGCCCCTGCCCTCTCCCTCACTCATCTCTTGCCACTCTCCCTCACCCCCCTGCTGCAGCCGCTCTGGCCTCCTTTCTTTGCTTGGCATACATGCATGTGCTCACCCACTCTACCCCTCCCCTCTGCCTGGACTGCCCCTACTCCTGGCCCTCCATCCTTTGTACTACACAGAGTTACTTACTCTGCATGGATCAGAGACTCCTCTCTCCATCCTGTGTACTGTAGCAGCCCTTCCCCACTCACTTACCCGTACCTCCATTGCACTCATCACCAGCTGACATTAGATTTTCATTCATGTGTTTGTCTGTCTCCCCTTTAGAATGTGGTTTTCCCCACTGCTGTGTCCCCAGAGTCCAGAACACAGAGTAGATATGTATAAATACTTGACGAATGAAAGCAGTTGTGATAGACGGAGTCTGAAATGATGTAGTTGTTGCCAGAAACCTATAAAAGTGAAACATTTCTTTTTAAAAAAATATTTCTATGTTGGACCATCTCCCTCTCCTCTGGTAGGGTAATTTGTCCGCTAGAAATGGACAAATATTGTCAGAAAATGAATGTTTTACTACCAGTTTTACCTCTGTGAAATTTTTTGTGCTATCTAGTCTTTAAGAGTTATTTTAGGCCACAGTTTATAACCAAAACAGAAAATAATACTATGCCTCCCTTACAGGGCTTCAAAGTAAATTTTTCTGTTTTCCTAGCATGCTTTTATTTTACTGGAGCCCTCCAGCTCTAGGTTGTTGCATGTGTACAGAGGTTTGGAAATCTTCTAGACAAGTTGATGAGTAAAAAAGCAATTCTACTGGCATGTAAATTCAGTTGACCCATTCCGTATTGTGTTTTATGAGAATCTAGGATCATTGCTTTGTTTTTTTTTTTTTTTTTCCAAACTCTGGACAGTCAGATCTTCATCCTTTTAGTGACTTGGCGTTTTTAACATCATCTTTTTAAAAATAGCTTCTTTCATGCATTCAATTTCCTTTTCCTTCTTCACTTCTCAGTATTTGTATTGGGTTATGTGTATGTTTTCTTCATTGTGTTTCTTGTAATGTCTTGAATGCTGCATTAGTCTAAGTGAGGCCCTAGAAGTCACCGTGCCCCATAAAGAAACGAAAGGATGCTAAAGACAGTGATGGTTGTATTGACTAATCCTAATTTAAATAAAATGGAATTTTCAAGTGAGAAATCACAGTAAGCATCTAAGAATGACTGAGTGTGGCTGGGTGCACTGGCTCACACCTGTAATCCCAGCACTTTGGGAGGCTGAGGCGGGCAGATCACCTGAGGTCAGGAGTTCAAGGCCAGCCTGGTCAACATGGAGAAACCCTGTCTCTACTAAGAATACAAAAATTAGCCGGATGTAGTGGTGGGTGCCTGTAATCCCAGCTACTCAGAAGGCTGAGGCAGGAGAATCGCTTGAACCCGGGAGGTGGAAGTTGTGGTAAGCCAAGATCACGGCACTGCACCCCAGCCTGGGCAACAGAGCAAGACTCTGTCTCAAAAAAAAAAAAAAGAAAAAGAAAAAAGAATGACTGAGTGAAAAGATTTCTTAAGCAAATAAAAGTAATTATTTCACAGATATTTATTAAGCACTGTGGTGTGCTTAGTAAATACCTGTGAAATGATTATTTTTGGTAATATAAGGCAGGATAACATTTACTAGGGAAAATGGAGATGTAATCAAGTATTTCCAGCAATTCAGTGGAGGGAAAACCATATTAATAGGCTGCTCACAGGTTTTATGGGAACCTGGAGAAGGAGCAGTATCTAAGGCTGCTCTTGGAAACAAGGCCTCCTGGAAAGGAGCTTTGGGCAGACAGAAAGAGCACAAGAAGCAAATAATGAAGAAAACACAAATCATACATAAAAATTCATACAAATACTGAGAAGCAAAGAAGGGAAAAGAAGTTGAATGCAAGAAATAAGCTACTTTTAAAAACATGATATTAGAAAAGCCAAAAGCCACTAAAAGGATGAAGCTGTAAGCATCCAGAGTCTGAAGAAAATAAATCCAAAGTAATGATCCCAGAGCCTCATAAAACACAATAAGGACTAGGTCGGTGGAATTTACATGTTAGTAGAATTGCTTTTTTTATTGGTCAGCTTGTCTAAAAGCTTTCCAAACATTTGTAAGCTTGCAGCAACCTAGAATTAGAAGGCACCAATCCAGTGGAAATGAATCGCTTGTACAAAAGCAAAGGTGTCCTCACAGTGCTGCAGATAAACAAGTAGACTGGTTGGAGCCCCACAGCACGTGAGCCTGGAAAGGGAGACAGATCCAGACCCTTAAGGGCCTGTGTAGGATTCACATCAGGCCATCTATGTACCAGGTGCTTAGAGAATTAGTCACGTTCCAGGGAAAGTTGTGAAGGGGGTGGTGAGGGCGGGTTGGTGGTGGTGGTGGAGGAGCCCATGGGCACAGCCGAAAACTCCAACAGTGTGTATGATGGGAGAAGAGGACCACAGTCTCCAGGAACGCTCACATTTCAGGGACACAGGAGGAGGAGGAGCCACAAAAGCTGGCATCACAGAAGCCGGAGGAGAAGAGTTTCAAGGAGGATGGTGTGGTATTGCAGAGAAGTCACAGGGCATATAGACTGGGCAGTGTTGGGATTGGCCGTGAGCATTTGACTATGAGAGGAGCCAGTGAATGTCAGGTAGTAGTGAATTGGCCATGTGAGGGGTCAGGGAGCCTAACTGCTTCTCATGAATGAGGGGTTTCCTTACAGCCCAGGACATGTGTGCTAATTACTGGGTAGTAGAAATATTACTTGAAATGCACTAAATGAAAGCTATTGCACTCCACGTACTGACTTTGTTGCCAGCCTTTCTGTATGCACCCCAATACTTCATAATCATCAATATTCCCCATCCACCATCCTGAATGCTGTCTATCATTAAAGTATACCATGTTCTTTTCTAAATCTTTCATGAACATGATTCAGTTTGTCATCTTCAGCTTTCGTTTTCTTGATTACTGGTGATAATAAAAAGGTATATATAGGGCTGGGCAAGGTGGCTCACGCCTGTAATCCCAGCACATTGGGAGGCCAAGGCGGGATAATCACTTGAGCCCAGGAGTTTGAGGCTAGCCTGGGACACACAGGTGAGACCCCATCTCTACAAACAGTTTTAAAATTAGCGAGGCATGGTGGCACATACCTGTAGTCTAAGCTACTCAGGAGACTGAGGCACAAGGATCCCTTGAGTCCAGGAGTTTGAGGCTGCAAGTGAGCTATGATTGTACCACTGTACTCCAGCCTGGGTGACAGAGTGATAGCCTGTCTCAAAAAAAAAAAAAAAAAAAGAAAGAAAAGGATATATCTATAAGATTAAAAGTGTATTTCTGTATTTAGAAACGAATATGCAAAAATCTGTCTATGATGATAGCACTGGGGCTAGAGTGGTGGGAGGCATGTCTGGGCCATCAAAAAAGATACATATGATTTGACTGGTAAGATTTCTGCTACTGTTACTCCACTGCACAAATATAAAACATTTCACACAGCCAAGTTCAGAATATAAATCAAAAAGAATTTGTTCTTGTACCTTCACAGCAGGATTCCTGAACTTTGTGATTTGCCTTTATCCCCCCCTCCCCGCCCATTTTTCCCCACCACCCTAGTGAGTTCCTTCCCAGTAGCTATTTGTGATGCCGCCTCTACACCTCTAGTTCAGTCTCTTCTAATTGACCACCTCTTTGCAAAACAAAAAATGGTATTGAACAGTTATGCCAACTTCCTGATTCTAGGACTTCTGTTGATGCTGTCCTCAATTCGGGGCCACACTCAGCTTCATACAGCCCCATTTAATCCCCTACACTGCCATGACCTGCTTGCTTGCACAAACACTGCTCTGCTTTTTCCCCACTAACATCTGCCTCTCTTTAATAGTTCACCCTTTTAAGGGGTGAATAGTAAGGCTGCACAATTCTCTTCTGTTCTATTAATGAACATTCTGACCAGAGTTTGTCTTTCCAGCATTTTGGTTATTAATTTTATTTTTCTACCTAATGCAATAAAACAAATAAGTGGTCTGCTGTAGTTTTGAGTTAATGAGGATTTGAAATGGATTTCACGTATCCTTGTTGGGTTTTTATTATGCAGGTGCAATCTCATGCAGTAAATTACCATAACTAACCAGTTTAAGAACCCATAAAGCTCCTCTGCCCTGGCATTGCTAAATTAATAGATTAACAGCTACACATAAGGAAAATGTCAGATGTTAAGTATTTTTCATTAGTAATAAGTTGGAAATTTGTGACCTCAAAAAGCTTATGTAATCTCTTAAGTGCCTCAACCAAAGTTCATTTTATCTTATTATTTTTCAAGTTATAAGCATTTTCAGGCAAGACTGTAGGCTGCTCTGTTTGTATAAATTTTTTTTTAATGAAACACCATTCAAACTACCTTTTCTGATACTTAATTGAAATATAGGGTCTAGTTTGGGCATTAATTTATGTATTAATCTAGCATGTTTTCTAAGCGCCTACTGTCTTCTGGGTACCATGCTGGTTACGGAGGCAAATAGATGCACAGGCCTAGAACGGGGACACATGGGAGCACAATTCAGTGCCATGGAGAGTTCAGGAGGGGCCCCCAGAGGAGCAGGGAGGGGATTGGCTGATTTCCTTTTTACAGTGGCTAAGAGCATAGAGCATGGAGCCAGAAAGCTTGGGTTCAAATTCTGACTCCATCATTTACAAGATGTATGACTTGGGTTCCTTACTTAACAATTTATGTGGGTTAGAATGACCCCAGCTGAAAAGTGGGAGTATTCATAGTACATCCCACGGGGGGTTGGTTCCAGAACACTCTGTGGATACCAAAATCTGAGGATGTTCAAGTTCATTATATAAAATGGCACGGCATTTGCATACAGCCTATGGTCATCTTCCCACACACTTTAAATTATCTCTAGACTATGTATAATAGCTAATACAATGTAAACTCTATGTAAATAGTTGTTATACTATCCTGTTTTTTAAATTTTTAATTGTATTATTATTTTTTGTTGGGTTTAAAAAAGTTTTTTCAATCCACAGTTGGTTGAATCTGCAGGTGTGAATCCTGTGGATATAGAGAGCCAACTGTATAGACCTCATATTTGGATTAAAATGAGAAAGAATTTTTTCAAGCCCTTAGACTAGGGCTTGCTTGATACATGGTAAGAACTAAGTAAGTGTTTTAAACAAGTCAAGTAAAATAAATAATGTGAATTTTGACCAAAGTATGAACTAAAGAAAACTCTGTTGTGAAAAATATAGAAACTAACTGGCAGGTATTTTAACATTTGTTTTTAAATGTATGGAAACTTTAGTTGATAATTAGCTTGCAAGGTTCTGTCACTAAGTTCTGTCTCCAGAACCTTGGCTAACTTTTGTTTCTTTTGGTTTTGGTTGTTTTAACGTTTTCAGGTAAGGAATAACTTTCTAACAGAGAGGCTCCAAAATGCAATGAATGGCCATTTGTGCTGTTTTAAGTTTCTTTCTTGCTACTAGAAATATTTAAGCAAAGGATGAACCTGCCTGAGATGTAGCTTTGCGGGTGTCTGCATTGGGTAGGGGAGGAGGAGTTCAAACAAGTGAACTTCTAAGAGCCAATAGATTTTTTTTTTCAGTCGTGATTTGGTCTAGAAAGGCATGTGACATTGGGATTGGGGCTCTGGAGGTGTGAAACAGCAATATCGCTAGAGAGGCTGGTTGAAGTTGGGAAGAACTGAGAGAAGTTGAAGGCAGAGAGTGGAGAGCTTTAATTGCTGGTCTAAAACGTGGACTTTGGCTGGGTTTGGTGGTTCACACCAGCACTTTGGGAGGCCCAGGCAGGAGGATTGCTTGAGGCTAGCAGATTGAGACCATCCTGGGCAACATAATGAGACCCATGTTTCTATAAAAAATAAATAATTAGCTGCGTGTGGGGTGCATGCCTGAAGTCCTAGCTACTCAGGAGGCTGAGCCAGGAGGATGAGGATTGCTTTATATACATACATACATACATACACACACGGACTTCATTTTGTAGAGAATGGAGAGGCATTTTTGAATAGGACAGTGACTTAGATTAAAAAGGAGGTTTTAGATGGATTAATCTGGTAACAGGTGCTCAGATTGGAAGCAGGAGTCCTGGAAGCCAAGGCCCTTGTGCAGGCAGGCAGGGATAAGATGGTGTGGGAGAGGCAGCTACAATGACTTTGAGCTCCAGACCTGAGGCAAGCTGGTATAGGTATTTGAGGATGAAAGAGAGTATTTAGCCCTCTGAGCAGGCTGCAGGGGCGGCCTGTGCAGCAGTGGTCCAGATCAAGTCTCGGGACCTTCGCGGTAAGAAGGAGGAGCTACTTAAACAGCTAGACGACCTGAAGGTGGAGCAGTCCCAGCCGCGCGTCGCCACCAGCCCTCCAAGCTCTCTAAGATCGTGTCATCCGCAGTTCCATTGCCCGTGTTCTTACCGTAATTAACCAGACTCAACACAAAGAAAACTTCAGGAAATTCTACAAGGGCAAGAAGTATAAGCCCCTGGACCTGTGGCCTGAGAAGACACGTGCCATGCGCCACTGGCCCAGTAAGCACGAGGAGAACCAGAAGACCAAGAAGCAGCCACGGAAGGAGTGGCTGTACCTGCTGCGTAAGTACACAGTCAAGGCGTGAACGTCACATTGTCAAAAAAAGAGAACTGGCTGAGGAAAACAAAAGAAAAGTGTGTATTTAATATGCAATTCTGTATTCATTCAACAAATATTTATTGAAGGCAAACAATGCAGAACTCATAACCCCCTGATGATGGATTCATCGTGGTTCTCATGCAGGAGCAAAACACACAGCATATGCCTTTCATGTGCAGCCTAAATCCCATTGCAGTGAGCCATGTTACCGGGCAGTTCCTGGCTGTACCAAAACAGAAGCTGCTTTCTCTGGGCCTCCGCGTGTAGCAGGGTTCCTTCACTTTAAATGAAAATGTCTGATTATGTGTCTTCATTGACTACAAAGAGATCAGACCAGTGGAACTGAAGATGGCTTTGATGTTCTACGATCAAGTCAGATTTATTCATCATAGCCCTGTGTGTCTTTCTACCTCAAAACACCGGGTTACCACTGAAATCCAAATTTATCAAAGTGCCATAGCACGAGATCCAGCTGTGCCTCCATCACTGCCCTTCTTTCCTTGTGTTCAGAACTTCTACTTTCTATTTCGCTTTTGGCTTCACAGTTTGAGACTGGGAAAAGGCGTATTATTCCAAAAAAACAGATGGTTGAGCCTTAGAAAGCTGCTGAATTTCTGCAGAGATGATCGGTATAGCACTTAGCACATTATTGGTGCTCAAGAAAGTTAAAACAGATTTTAAATAGACAGACTTTGCTGTTATTGAGGTATCCTAAGGGAGCTTTTAAATCCCCAGTGTTACCAAAATGACCAGCCATCCTTGGAAAAACTAAAGCAGTCTGGAATAGGCTTTCCTTCTATATTTTCTACCCAAAGATGACTCTTTAACTCCTCTCCACTCCCCAAAAGTTAAATGCCTGGAGCATAGACAAGATGACAACCTTCTAATGCCAGGCTAGCATTTTTCACCTTAGTACAGCACAGAAACATGTAGTGCCTCCCTCTAAGTCCTGGGAAGTTCTTCATATGCTCATTTTACAGGGTAACTGAAGCACAGAGGTTGCCTGCCTACTGCCCAGTTCTTTTGGTAATGGAATGTCTTTTTCCTCTGCATGCTGCCTGTGGACTCAGAGCAGTTCTGCTCCTTGTCAGATTTATTTGGCACATGTAGCACAGACCACACAAGTGGCCTCTGTCAACTCTGATAGAAAGGGGGAGCTCAACACCCTTTTATGAACATTCTCCTTTAAACCTGTCAGGCTCTAAAATTAGGCAGGAGTTGCTATCACCAGACATTCTTCTGTGTGAAGGGGCTGCCCTTTGCAGCCTACCTTTCATCTTTCATAGATGAGCACATCCCATGACTGGCGATAGTGGGAGTCCTGGCATTTGCCTCAGATAGCACAGTATCTGAACTGGATCAAATGTGTTACTGAAGATTGTTTTCAGGAACCTAACTGATTGCACATTCGCGTCTTAACACAATTGATTTTATTACTCAATGTGTGCATCCCAAGGAGAATAATTTCAAGAGAGATAGGTGATCTTTGCACAACTAAGGTCATTCATTTGAAGGAACAGTAATGTGCCATTGATTTGTCATACTTCTCTTTTTTATTTAAAGGAAGATATTCTTTTTTTTTTGAAACCAGATTTGCATGTTAAGGCAGCTAGATGTGTATTTAGTGATTGCCATCTTGTGCTAAAACATGCTTCCAGAGTTAAACTGCTTTATCATTGGTGATGCCTCTGGAAAGTTGTGCTTAACAACAGACATGGGATTTCTGAAACTTTATACTTATGTACTTTATATAAATGTACATCATTTCTTCTTTTTTTTTTAATAAACATTCAGCTCAAGGATCTGTAAGTTCTTATCTGTTAAACAGTTATTCTTAGAATATGGTTTTAAATGTGCAAAATCAGAAGCTGCTTTAAATTTAATTGATTACTTAAAAAGTTGGGATAGCTTTATGATTCGCTCAAGCGTTTTTTTCATTTGTGAAATGAATGGTGTCTGTTAAGCCTTAAAAAAATACTATTGAAATGGAATTTTTTTAGTAGAATGGCCATGGAAAGATGTAGTGGGATTTTTATTGCTTTAATAATCTGTCTTCAAGATGGTAACACTAATGACTGTGTGGAAAAGGATCATCTTTCTAAGCTGACTCATTTTGCTAAAATAGTAACAGCAACCACTCTTGTATCTGGAATATCGCTTTTTAAATGCTTGAATGAGTCTCCTTTTTAAGAAAATAACGAAAACAGTCTGGGTGTGGTGGCTCACGTCTGTAATCCCAGCACTTTGGGAGGTTGAGGTGGACAGATCACTGAAGGTCAAGAGATCGAGACCAGCCTGGCCAACATGGTGAAACCCTGTCTCTACTAAAAATACCAAAATTACCCGGGCGTGGTGGTGCGCACCTGTATTCTCAACTGCTCAGGAGGCTGAGGCAGGAGAATCGCTTGAACCTAGGAGGCAGAGGCTGCAGTGAGCTGAGATCATGCCACTTCACTCCAGCCTGGGCAACAGAGCAAGATTCCGTCTCAAAAAAAAAAAAGCAAATAGCATTTCTGGCAGAATATTTGTCCCCTGGATTCCCTAGAGATGGGTGGTCATTGTCTTGGGGAAGAAAGAAATGAATGTGTTAAATCTATGCCAAAGGCTCTAACACTTTCAACATTTTGCATAATTGCACCCAATAAAGATATTTACAAGGAAGTAATAACTTGAAGTTAATTACTTTGTGATGTAGTAGGAAAAAAACACTGAACCAGGGACTTGAGAGACCTTGGTAGTAACTTGCCATAAGCTGGCAGTGTTGCCTTGTCAGGTATCTTTTTTTTTTTTTTTTTTTTTTAAAAGACAGAGTCTGGCTGTGTTGCCCAGGCTGGAGTGCAATGACGCAATCTCGGCTCACCGCAACTTCTGCCTCCTGGGTTCAAGAGATTCTCGTGCCTCAGCCTCCTGAATAGCTGGGGCTACAGGTGCCCTCCACCATAACTGGCTAAGTTCTGTATTTTTAGAGACACTGGGTTTTGCCATGATGGCCAGGCTGGTCTTGAACTCCTGTCCTCAAGTGATCTGCCCGCCTTGGCCTCCCAAAGTTCTGGGATTGCAAGCATGAGTCACCACACCCAACCCTTGGCAGGTATCTTTATCTTCTTGACTCTTATTTTGTCATTTGTAAAATAAGAGAGGACTGCTAGCTGGATGAAAGCCCAGAGTGACAACCTCTCCTTATATCTGAAACTAAAATTTTAAAGTCCCAGAATTTACTGTTATTATCGTATATCCTCAGGGCTGAGAAAGAACTGACACCAGCTTTGTTTACCAGGTGGTACAGTCTTGTGACTGCTCCGAAAATACCCTTCTCAGCCCTCTATCAAGAATCAGTGTGGGCTTCATGAAGGGTGTGGTTCCTTACAGCCTTGTGGTGCTTAATGTTATTGGTTTGGGATGTGGAATAATATTGTTATGCTGCTGTGTGTCTCCACAATGAAGAGTTCAAGTTTTTTGGGTTTTTTTTGAAGGAGAATTTTTATTAAGTACAGAAACTCAGCAGTGTATATTTAACACAGTTTAGTGGCAAGTTCTTTGACCTCTGCCTTTTACCACTTGGCAATGTAAGCTGCAGATTTATGACCCCAGACATTGCCTCCCAGGTGACAGTGATCTCAGCATACCCATCATTGTAACTGGTCCTGGTAGTTTCCACCAGCTTAGCCAGAGCTCCTTTGTCTTCCCAGTTAACCTGTATGCAGGCAACACTGGTGCCGGTCTCCCTGTGGACTAGACGTCCCAGTCTGGCCGTTCCTGTATGACGTAGTAGGGAACCCCCTCTCATGAGACAGGGCAGATGGCAAGACAGCCTGCTGGAAAGGATCCATGTTGTGTGCAGTCACCACCAGTTGAGCCACCTTATTCTCCCACAAGGTAGTGACAGTGTTAACCGCTGCTCCAAGGACAGGTGGTCTCCAGTGGGGACCTCCCCTTTGCCAGCAGCTTTCTTCTCAGCCCAGGCCAGCAGCCATTGCTTCTTCTCTTGCTCTGTCTCTGGTCAGTACCTGTGGGCCAGCCTAGGCAGCTGAGTGCTGTTTTGCTGCCCAAGGCCTGGACGAACTGGTTCCTCATGAAGGAACTTTCAGCCATGTTTAGAGGACAGCCCTTTGTTACCGCAGCTGGATGTAGTGGGGCCGCTTGACAAAGGTGAGGTCTCTTGGGGTTGGATGTCCTGCAAGTGCCAACGTTCTTGGGTCTCTCTCAGGTGATTCATCACCTTGGCTGCCTGCTTCTTCACAACAGGGCCTGAGGCCACCATCTCCAGCTGCCCAAGATGCCAACAGAGTCTAACGTTTAAAGAAGAAGAAAATGAAATTAAGGAAAGCAGCTTTCTTAATTTACTGTGTAACTTCGGTCAGCTGCTGGCTGGCTCACTAATGCTTAGAACTAACTGTGGTTTTGAATCAACTGTCGTAATGTTTGGTTTTATTTTCTGTGTCCCTCATGAAGGCTTCATATCAATATACTCCAAGATAGTCCCGCTTATGAGATCTTACCGGTGCTTCCAAAGACAATCTATCTGTTCATTGTGTATTCTTTGGTGGTGCTTGTAGTCTGTTAAGGTGGAAGGGGGTGCCAGGTCCAGGCTCCTTGTTGAACTAGATCTATTGTACAACCCATTTACTCTGCTGTTGACAAGAAGAAGGAAGACAGGGCCCTCTCTGCCTCACATGATGAGCTGTTAGCCCTGGAAGACAGACAGACTTTTCCTATTACTCAAGTAGGCATCTGTTAGATCCCATGTGAGCACTTTGTCTTCCTGTCCATTGAGGGTCTCATAAAAGCTTTGGCATCCCACTATAGAACTGTGTGCACAGTGGACACTCAGAAAGAATGGAGGTATATTATCAGCTCTCTCATTGGTTACAGTATGGGAAAAAGGAAAAGGAAGTAATTTTGTTTACCTTGAACCTGAGTACTGTGATAGCAATAAACTACCAAGTAAAGAAACAACACATGCATTTAAGCTTTGGCAACTGTTTACTTATCAAGCACTAATGGCTCTTATATATATGTATAAATGACATTTTATATGTTACTAATAATAGTTTAAGGTTCTAATAGTCCTACCACAACTCCACTGTAGCCGATGAGAGGAGTCAGGGAGACTGGTTGGTTGGTTGGTCATGATGCTAGTGAAGTAGAGAGCTCTGAGCTGGTTTGCCTATATAAATGACAGAGAAGACACTTGCTTGTGAAACCAAATGACCAAGTGGGTGCCTGAGTGTAGGGGCCTTGGCACAAGATGATCCTGAGGGTTGAAAATAGGGTGGCTGAGAAGAGAGTGTTGCTATTAGCCCAAGTAAGAGGCCCATGGAGGAGCATGTATCTGGGCACATTGATTTGGAGATGTGGACAGGCCATCTACCACATGAGATCATGAACCCCCGTAGCCTAGGCAACTTGACGGGCTTCTTAACCAGCCCCTCACAGGTGACTTCCAGGAAACACACGTCTGGCTATGGCCCTGCAGATGTGGACATGGAGGTCCTTTGCATAGAGCAGATTGTTGGAGCTCTCTGAGATGGCAAAGAGGGAATTTGAAAAGAGAAAAGAGACAGCCAAGTATAGAAAATTGCAAAACAGGAAGAAGAGGAGGTAATAATGGATCAATTAGGAAGGTTGAAAAAGATTTCAAGGAATGTAAAAGAACCAGAGAAATACTCCACCCAGGAAGCCAAAGAAGCATTTGCCATATAGGGATTGAAAGGGATGAGGCCTGGAAAGGAACCATTCAATAATGTCATTTCTGAACAATGAGAGAAAGAGAAAGAACAGATTATCCAATAAATGGTGTCTAATAGTTGGCCATTTGGGAAAACGTAGATCCCAGACCATATGTAAACATAACATATAAATGTAAAAAATCAAGATGAAATTATAGACAAATTTTTATAACTTGGGGTCGAGAATGTTTTATAAGCTAGGAAGCTAAAAGGGAAAAACAGATATTTGGGTACATAAATATTAACACCTTTTTGCATCTCAAGACACCACAGAGAAAGTAAAAAAAAAAAAAAAAACAACTGGTGGTGTACTGGGACAAAATATAAACAAAGCATGATAGAAAAAAGGTTACTACCCTTTAGTGTAAGATAAATTTCTGTAACCAGAAAGGAGAAGTAACAGAATAAAAGAGCAGGTATACTTTGTTCTCCAAGGACAAAATATAAAATGACAATGAAAATGTTTGCTAATAAAAAAATACAATAAGGAAATGGCAGTGTTTGCCTGTCAGACTAGTAAAAATTAAAATCCATTTTAACATCCACTACTGATGAGGCATGGACACTTAGGCAGACATTGTCACTGGGCACCTAAGTTGTTCAGTCCTCTTTGAGAATATTTGGTCCAGATTTATTGAATTTTTGAGTGTATGTATACTTTGATTTAGCAGTCTCATGTCTAAGAATATATCATATAGAAATCATACCATGAGAATACCAGATTTATCTAAAAGGGGTTTATTACATCATTAACAATCACAGAACATAAAGAATAACCTAAATATCAGCGAGAAAATGGTTAAATGTGTGTGCATCCATAGAATGAAATATTAGGCAGCCATTTTTAAAAAGAGGTAAATCTGGGTGTTTTACTCTGAAAAGAATTCCATGATAAATTGCTATGTGAAGAGGGAGAATGAATCATAGCCCAATATTAGCCCGATCCCATTTATCACTATATAATAATAACCCCTATGTGTATTTGAACATGTAAATAGGTATGTCTCTATACACCCATGAAAATGTTGGGAAGGACATATACCAACAGGGTAGAGGCAGGGATGGAGAGGCAACGAGAAAGACAGAAACATTCATTGATGACCTATGAAAGAGCAGGGATGGGGATGGGAATCAATGGGGTGGGAAAGTGGTGAGCTGTGAGTATGGGGTACTCGGGATTAATGATTAGGAAGATGGAGATGTAGCTTAAGAGGCAGACAGGGTGACACATAAGGTTTTGTTGGCTAGGATAGGAGAAATTTGAGTCTAGCTGTATGCCGAAGGGAAAAAATATAAAAAACAAAAACCAATAATTGAAAGAGCACAGTAGTAGTGGAGGCAGTGAGCAATGGAATCAAGACAGGGCGATCCTCCTTTCTCTGGGGTTGCAGAGACTGAATGAAGTTAGCAGAAACTTTACCAGGAGCTACAAGCAGATGGACCCTATGAGGGATAGGCAAGGCCAGAGGCAGAGAGTAGGGATGCAAATGGTGCTGTCAGAAATGGAAAAAAAAAAAAAAAAAAAAAAAAAAAAAAAAAAAAGGAAGACATTGGAAACTACTCTTGAATTGATTTAAGTGGGGAAAGATGGAAGACATTGAGGAAGGAAAAGACGTAAGACGTAAGTTCAGAGCCAGCTGAGATCAAGTATTCATTTGTAACGAAGCAAGTTGCCATTTCCTGAGTGTCCAGCAGCCCAGGGGAGGAGAAGGAATCCCGTGGGTTTGGGTCAGAATTAGAGGAGTTCCAGACTTAGTGACATTTAAAGAGCTGCCCAGGGGTCCCAAGCTGGGCCAGGAAAGCCCAAGCGATGCTGACAGCCTGAGAGAATATAAAGAACTGAATGTCTTCATAAGAGTTTTTTAAAAAATAAAGGCAGATACCCCAGGGGTAAAGAAATGACAGAAGTGGCAAAAGAGCAAGTTGGAGCCGCAAGGGGGGTTGTCCTAGTTCCTTGCAGAAGAAATTCAGGCTCTAAGGGCCAACGTGTAACCAAGGTGATGGGTGAGTATCGTGCTATTGGTTTGTCTCAGGAGACTCTTAAGTCCCATGAGGGCAGGAATTATGCATCTTGCCTTCTTTACATCAGGGCTGAGTGCAGTCCCTGGCACATAAGAGACACACAGCAAACATTGGAGGGAACCAGCAGCTAGGGTAGGGTGGAAACTAAGGTCTTGGTGTTGAGGCATTCAGGCATCTCTAAGGTGAGGATGCTGGACAGGCTTCACTGTTAGTCACTGAGGGAAATCACAGGAGACCCAGGTAAAGAGAAGTACAGAGACTTGTATTAAAATGATCAAGAATTCTGGGAAAACATCTGGTTTTAGTTGATATTAATTTGTGTCCCTTACAAAAAAACAGTTCATATAAAAAGCCCTCAAGAACCAGGTAGACCTTTTAGGTTTGTTAGTTTTCATTGACATAATTTATAGTGACCCATTTATATTTCTCCAAGTCGCAATTCCCTAAGAAGATGGCTCCTCATAGCCGAGGGAAGGATGAGAGCTACATACACTCGCTCTTTGTCCTGGAAAACCTGGGATTTGCAAGTGAATTTCATAATAAAATCTAGATCAAATGTCTCCAGTCAAGCTGGTGCCCACTAGCAAATGACAGACTCTCCTACTGATAAAAAAAAAAAAAAAAAAAAAAAAAAAAAAAAAAAAAAGTTCCCAGTCTCTTCACATACTCCTTTCTTCATGGTTTTTTTTTTTTTTTTTTTTTTTTTTTTTTTTTTTTTTTTTTGAGACAGAGTTTCGCTTAGCCTGGAGTGCAATGGCCAGATCTCTGCTCACCGCAACCCCCACCTCCCGGATTCAGGCAATTCTCCTGCCTCAGTCTCCTGAAGTAGCTGGGATTACAGGTGCCCACCACCACGCCCAGCTAATTTTTTTGTATTTTTAGTTGAGATGGTGTTTCCCCATGTTGGCCAGCTTGGTCTTGAACTCCCGACCTCAGGTGATGCTCCTGCCTTGTCCTCCCGAAGTGCGGGGATTACAGGTGTGAGCCACCCCGCCCGGCCTTTTCTTCATGTTTTGTTGTTATGGTTTTTTTTGGAGACAGAGCCTCACTCTGTCACCCAGGCTGGAGTGCAGTGGCACCATCTCAGCTCACTGCAACCTCCGCCTCCCGGGTTCAAGCTATTCTTCTGCCTCAGCCTCCTGAGTAGCTGACATTACAGGCACGCGCCACCACACCGAGCTAATGTTTGTGTTTTTAGTAGGGACAGCGTTTTGCCATGTCATGTTGTCTAGGCTGGTCTCGCTGGGGGTAGTTGGAGGGAATTTGATTTTTTGAACTTCAGGTTTTATCGTGAGATTTCAGCAGTTCAATCACATATGCAGGCTCCACTTCTAATTCTCGTTCTCTTGCTATTTCCACCACATATGCAGTGACTTCCTCCATTGAAGTCTTGAACCCTTCGGAATCATCCGCGAGCGTTACAATCACTTCTTTCAAACTCCTATTAATGCGGATATTCTGACCTCCTCCCTTGAATCATGAATGTTCTTCATGGTATCTAGAATGGTGAATCCTTTCTAGAAGGTTTTCAATTTACTTTACCCAGATCCATCAGAGGAATGTATGTCAACTATAGCCTTATTTGCTTTATTGTGGTTGTCTGGAACCAAAAACTCAGTATATCTCCGAGGTATGCCTGTATGTTTATTTCAAGACTAAAATACAGAAACTTCCTGTAAGGAGTCTTCTTGCCCACAATTAAGTCATCTTCACAGTGTTCTTTCATTTTGGACTGCATTCAAAATATTGTTTTTAACATTAGGACCACGCCAACTTAAAGCTTGGATATATTTCTGCAACTACGGGGATAATGGGAACTTTGTGCTTTCAGTGGCATTCTCCAAGGATGCCTTTGTCCTGGAGTCAGATAAGTGAGTTGCAGGCTGGCTTTCAGGTACTAGAAATCTTACAGGTGGTAGCAAGAAAAGTGAGATGGGAGGAGGAAGTTGAATTGTCATGAAGCATCAAGAGATAGAGCACTTTGGGAATGATGGAGGGTCTGAGAGTCAGTTAGCCGGGATGAAGAGTGTATCAGTCCAGCTGGCTGCATGAAGACCAAGGTACATGAGAAGGGGTCAGCCTGGGGAGAATTGAGCTGCACCTGGATTTGAAACTAGATGAGAAGCTGGGGGTAGTTGGAGGGAATTTGAGTTTTTGAACAGATGATTCAGTGAAGGTAGCCTCATGTGAGATGGTTTGCTCACTCGCTCATTGATGCTGTTGCCTCTGTGGGTATAGCGCTCTGAATTCTAACTCTTGAGTTGAAGGCTATGTATTTTAGCTCACTAATCCCAGCCAGTCCCTTGGAACTTGTTCCTCTTACTCCGTGTTTACTTGTACCTACCCACACAGTTACATTCTATTGGTGGCTGCTAACTGGCACTAAATAACTTTAAATAAAACTGTATTCCCTCTGATAATTTTGAACTCTGAAGAGTATTCTCCATGATTCCTCAGATGCCAAATTTAAATGTATCTCTCAGTATTTCTCTGCAGAGTCCGAAACAAATGCTTTTTATATTACTGTTTCTTGGCAGGTTTCAGAAAACTACCAGATTGCAGGCATTTATCACGGTCCTCTAACTCCTATCTCTAAATCTGCATCCCTGCCCATTCTGCCCCTCCACACACCTCCCCCACCCCCATGGTTATTTCTATGGACTTTGTGGCAACTTTGCGCAACAGAACTGCTACCTTAAAAAGTTATGGATAAAATATGGCTCCAGGTCACATGAAGTGTAAAGGCTTATGCCCATGACTGGAACATAAGGTCAACAAGATGATTCCAAACTGGGGCACTCTCCAGGGGTTGTTTGGGGGTAAAAACACCATGTTTACACAAAGAGAAAGCTATTCACAGCTTTCTTTTGGGAAAAAAAGCATTATCAGCTTTTTGTGGCTTATTTATTCTATGGCTTATCAGTTGACTAACTTTTAATGTTCCCTTCCTTGTGCCTTTTTTTTTTAAATCCTTTATCCAAAAGGATATGGAGATGTTGACTTTGAACTTGCCAGAGGTAGCCCAGATTCTAGAAGGCTTTATGAACCTTTATCAATAGTGGAGAGAAGGGGCTTTGTTTAACCAGGAATAATAGGATTTCTATGTTTTTCCTCATCAGCTTTCTAAGCTAATAAGTTTTGTTGCTGCTAGCATTTGTTTAGTAGTTCAGCATAGAAAAATGACGTCAAGCATCTTAACATTTAGAGAGGAAGTTGAATATGAAATTTGTTTTCTGGAATATAAGCCTCACTAGATTGAGTTGCTTGGCAGGATGGCAAATCTGCCCCTCCCAGCACTGAGAGGGATGAGAAGGAGCAGAGAATGGAAAGCCTGTTTTCTGTGTGCCTCAGGAAGGCCCGGAGAGGTGGGCACAACGGCCACATGTGGGGATGCAGAATTGAGGCTGGGAGAGGATAAATGATATGTGAAGGGCATCCTGCAAGACAGTTGTGGAATAAGAATTCCAATGCAGGTCTCCCTGTTTTCAAATGCAGGCTCTTTAAACTGCTCTACATTCTCTCCATAAAAACTGAAAGATGCTTCACCAAATAGCCCTTTAGAGGAGCTAGGTTTTCATTGTGCTACTGTACATCATAAAGAGAGAATTTACTATCTTTCCCATTTAAAAGCATGCAGTATTTACTAAGTAATGCTAAATCTTATACTCTGCTTTCTTATGTTCTAGATTTTCTACCTTAGCAAGGATGGTACGAAGATTCCAATGTTCATTGTGCATAAAAAAGGCATAAAATTGGATGGCTCTCATCCCGCTTTCTTATATGGCTATGGCGGCTTCAACATATCCATCACACCCAACTACAGGTGAGCTCAGAACACACTCAGAGTGCTAGTCTTTGATCTTTTCCATATAGTGGAAACAAACCAGAGTGCTCTACTAAATCAACTTTCTAAAATACATTACTGGCCAGGCATGGTGGTTCACACCTATAATGGGAGGCTAAGGCGGGCAGATCACCTAAGGTCAGGAGTTCAAGACCAGCCGGGCCAACGTAGTGAAACCCTGTATCTACTAAAAATACCAAAAATATTAGCTGGATGTGGTGGCGGATCCCTGTAATCCCAGCTACTCAGGAGGCTAAGGCAGAGAGAATAATCACTTGAACCCAGGAGGCAGAGGTTGCAGTGAGCCAAGACCACGCCACTGCACTCCAGCCTGGGCAACAAGAACGAAACTCCATCTCAAATAAAATACAGTTCTGCAAAATTCTTGCTGCTTGTTTTCATAGATGGGCAGGATTATGTGTTAATTATCTGAATTTTTGACCAGGAATTGAAGAATCATTTACAAGCTAATTTTGAAAAACAACCAAAAATGTCCTCAGTGTAATAGGTTGTTTGGGAACTGGATGGGGAGGCTATGGCTGCATGACTACAGAAGATTAGTATTAATCGAGGTCTTAAAGGAAGCGCCTTTCTTCAGTGTTTGTCATTTGCTGCCACCACACTACCTTCAGTATTCTCTTCAGAGGGAATGATTTCTTAGCTGATGATATTTTTCAACAGCAGAGTCTTAAAATAGACTGTCTTAACGTTCAGCCATAAATGTTTTCTGTGTACTCTGTTACATCATCTATTTTAGACTGTTGTGTGCTGTTTCTGTGATTATTTCCCAGATAACTACGTTCAGGGAGAAAATTCTACATTTATATGTTTGCGATTGTTGGTATAAATATCTTCTGTTATTTGCAAACTTGATTTTAATATCCCATTGCTAGTATAAAATGGAATTTGCTTTGAGCACTTTTAATAAAAACAAGGAGGTTCCCACCAGCAAGACTAGCTTTGAGCCAACTTCTAAATAGAACCCCATATGAAATCTGATTCACAGATTCATCCAGGATCTTTTCTGTTTGGGAAGAGATTCATGGACTGGTGACTACTAGGACATAAATTCAGAATAGATTCAACCATCTGTCCCGAAGTTGAATACAAGAACACTGGTACTTTGTTTTGAGCACTCAATATCTGTAGAAGCTCATTATTTTAGATTTAATGAAGTATGAAATATGATGCCTGCCCTCAAGTAATTTATAATGAAATTGTGGACCTCAAATAACTGGCTGAAGAGTTAGCATTTATCCTTTTGTTAGCAAGGAGCTGATGGGAGGCTTTGTGTACAATCACGATGTAGAGCAGTATTTTCGAAAGATATATGTGGCATCATCATATGAGCAAATGAAGGGAAACTAGTTAGAAAAGTGTCATAACGGTTGCTGTTCATTCATTCTATACTGACAGCTCCATATACCAGGCAACATTCCAGATATGGGGACTTCCCATCTCTTTCCAGTTTCCCAGGCAACAAGATTTGTTATGATTGTAATAACAAATATGTAATATTAACATATTGATATCTGTGTGTTAGTATTACATGCCATGTTATTCTCTGACATTATTAGTCTAAGAATGCAAGCCTCAGGTAGAGCAACCTTGCCCCTTGAAAAAAAAAATAAAAACGACAATAAATGTTGGGGTGTATTATATTAACCTAATCCTTATATCACTCGAAGTATTAAAATGCAGGCTTCAGTTTTACCTCACAGCGATGCTCGAGTTTGGGGCAGTGAATGCATGCTTCATCAGTGGACAATGAGTCACCTCGAGCCCCATTCCCTGGGTCCCAGCAGGTGGGCCAGGATCAAGACAACACTGATTCCCAAGTGGATCTACTGTAGCTAAAACCACTTGTCTTTGTTCATTTGGGCAACAAGCATTTATTAAGCCTGCCCCGTTGGGATTCAAGAGATGAGTCCTGGGGCCATTTTCATCCCAGAACCCAGTGCATTTAATAATAGTCTCAGGAGAGACCATCAGAGATGCATGAAAATCTTGAAGAAAGGACCAAGTGATCAAACATCAGTTTGGCTAATAAGGTGTGGTTGGATGGCCTGATTACATCTACCCTAACTCATCTGACCTTTCCTGTTCATCCTCAATACGCAGGAAATTAGCATTCAAACCATTGAGAGCCTTCAGTATATAGAAGCCCATGGTTTCCCCAGTTACTAAAAGAGTGACACAGTTCTCCGAAATAGTTCTCAAAGCACAGTTAATTTTAATTAACAGCATGTCACTCAGTACTTTTAGGGTCACCATGGAAAGAGAAGAGGGAAACAAAATCCAAATTTTCCAAAGGACTGAATGCTGTTTCCTAGAGGGTTTTGTGCTGTAGTTTCTTCTGCTTATCTTTAGAAAATATTCTCCAGCCCTGATAACTCTATTCCTGATCTCCTTTACCTCTTGCACACCCTGTGTTGGCTAATTTACCATAGAAATTTCTGTAGAACTGGAAAACATGTTTAAAAATCCATGTTCCAGAAAAAGCTTTTTCTTTTTTCCAACTTAAACAGTTTAGAGAAAGTTAACTCAAAAAATGATAAAAAGGACTATTATCAGGTCCTCCTGTGAGCCCAGCACCATTCATGCCTGGGCTGGCAGTGTTTTGTTTTTTTCTCTGTTTATATTATGAATTGTGTAGTGAAATATTTATCAATGTAGAAAAAGAAGACACTGAATGCTCATGAAAACATATTAGCTTTGCCTGAGCGCAGTGGTTCACGCCTGTAATGCCAGCACTTTGGGAGGCCAGAGCGGGCGGATCACTTGAGGTCAGGAATTCAAGACCAGCCTGGCCAACTTGGCAAAACCCCGTCTCTACTAAAAATACAAAAATTAGCCAGGCATGGTGTCATACACCTATAATTCCAGCTACTCAGGAGGCTGAGGCTGGAGGATCACTTGAGTCTGGAAGATGGAGGTTGCAGTGAGTCATGTTTGTGTCACTGCACTCCAGCCTGGGTGACAGAGTGAGACTCTGTCTCAAAAAATATGTATATATATTAGCTTTGCAGTTAAGTATTAATAGGAAGTTACGTATTTTTCACTTTAATCAAGCAATAAAAGAAATGTCAAGCTCCTATTTTGATATTACTCAGAGTGTTGTTGGGCACTTTTTTGAGATGGAGAGAGAGCATGGTCTTCACTAGGCAGTTAATGGAAGGTTAACTGTTTTTACTGCTTCTCAGTGTTTCCAGGCTTATTTTCGTGAGACACATGGGCGGTATCCTGGCAGTGGCCAACATCAGAGGAGGTGGCGAATATGGAGAGACGTGGCATAAAGGTGAGGTGTTTTCTCTACGGAAACACAAGTCTGACATAATCAAAGCTAAGGTTGTGCTCATCCTTCCTGTTTGAATGAGCTGAGGGGGTTAGAAGCAGGAACGCTTTCTGGCTAGATGAATGAAAAACAAGGATATTATCAGACACATTTAGGCATCAACCCCCCTTAAAAACAACTCACTCTTTTCAGATTTTATTTTCTTTTGTTACAATAAATAGATGAAGTACATATTTTTCAGAAGCATTCCCTGTTATTTTGGGGCTTAACTCATAGGTTGTGTTTTTAATTATCACTGTCAGGAGTGAATCTTGGAGAGCTTTTTGGTATTTATTCTGTCTCCTGTTAGCCTTGTTTTTATAGTTTAGCATGAGTTGACTGTCTTGAAACAGAAGTCAAGGCAGGTCATTTTCTCTTAAGAGAAAGGAGCAATCTTGGAGCTTTCTGTTCCCAGTGTGGGCATCCTCCTGCTGGATTTCTCAGATCCTCCCGGCATTGCTGAGAAATCACATCCTCCTAGCATTGCTGCTGTGACTCTATTGTGCGTGAGTTTTAGACATAAAAACAGTGATTTTTCTTTTCTAGTTTTATTCCATCTCCATTCTCTGGCCTCCTGAAGCATGTATTGTAGCTGATTGACTAATACCCAACTTTATACCCCAGATGGTCACAATTTTTTTGAATGATCGTATTTTAAAACCACATCTCTTCCACTTCTTTCTATGTGGATCACCCCTCACCCAGGCTTTTGTGTATCTGAAATTGAATTCATAGACTAACCAGTGGTCTGAAGAGGTTCTTCACTTGTCTTGGTCCTGTGTCTTTAGGGGAGGGAGGACACGGGAAAGCACTTTCACCTCCACCAGCTCTGTGCTTCCCCCAATCTTGACACCAGCATGGCCCCCAGTGCTTGGGGTTGGTCAGCAGCTCTACGTGAGAGGGATCTCCTCAGTATCAGAGACCACCCTTCAGATATCTGTACCTCCCTTCTGTTTCCTACGCCATCCCAAACCTGAGGCTCCGGAATTTTTTTGCATCAAATCAAATCAGCAAACATGATTGGATAAACCTATAAAGAGATTCCCATAAGAACCTGTTAGGAAGGCCGGGCGCGGTGGCTCAAGCCTGTAATCCCAGCACTTTGGGAGGCCAAGACGGGAGGATCACAAGGTCAGGAGATCGAGACCATCCTGGCGAACACGGTGAAACCACGTCTCTACTAAAAAATACAAAAAACTAGCCGGGCGAGATGGCGGGCGCCTGTAATCCCAGTTACTTGGGAGGCTGAGGCAGGAGAATGGTGTAAACCCCGGAGGCGGAGCTTGCAGTGAGCTGAGATCCGGCCACTGCACTCCAGCCCGGGCGACAGAGCCAGACTCCCTCTCAAAAAAAAAAAAAAAAAAAAAAAAAAAAAACCTGTTAGGTACCGTATGCAGGAAAGGCTTAGGCCTGACCCCAGGGCATCCAACATGCACCCCAGGGGCTGACAGCAGACTTCTCAAGTGCACCTTAGTGAAAGTGAGTGCCCCTGGCTGGCCATCTGGTCCACCATTGCCAGGTATCATCCCCAGAAACTACTGACTGTGACTATCTTTGAAACTGCAAAGAATTCATTGCATAATTTTGAGCTGATATGAGATTTTACACTAAAATCATACTGTGAAACTGATATTAAAAGATGAGTGATAAGAGGATAAAATTTCTGTATACCATATGTGTGATTTACATCCCAAATATGTGTGCTAATTCTGAACCCCTTGACTCACCTGATTTCTTATTTAAGTTGTATGTAGTTTATGTACCATACCCCCTACTCATGGTCCCCTGATCCTGGGATCCTCTCCTGAAAGAACTGGATTCTTCTCCAGAAAACCCCTTTGGTCATCAGATGTCCACCATGCTCTGATAGGGAAGAGTAACTTTACTCCTGGTCTGCTCTCTCATTCTTTTATTAATTAGAACCAAGTTATTTTCCAGTCTTGGGACTAAGGCTAACAGTAGACTATGTTTAGACTGATTTATAAAGTTCCTCAAAATTTAGGCCATGATGAAAGGACCAGAAATAGACCTTTTCCAGTTATAGCCTAGGATATAACACTGGTAAATCTGAATTCCATTCTGTTAATTGACTTTAAAATTTAATGCTCTTTTTAAAATATAGTCATATACCCAAAATACTGTTATTCCTGGTAACTAAGTAATCCTAGCTATTCTAAATTCACTGGTAATTTCTTACTGAAATCTTAACATTTGTTTTGATATGAAAAACATTTCAGTAGCACTGCTTTGTCTTTAATTAAATTTCAGCAGAAGTGGTTAATCTCAAATATCTAATTAGATCTGTGTCTGGTCTTTGTTCATTTCAAAGGCAGTGATTTCAGACATCTGTTCCTTTGAGGACTTGCTTTTGACTTTTGGCCTTTACTTATAGATATTTCATGGCCCTGTAAATGTTTCTCCAAGTAATTTGTTTGGTTTAATACACTGGAATGATTTGCAGATGATAAAGCCCAGATTCTCTGGGGGAAATGTTGAAGATCTTTCATTCTAGAATTGAGAAACCATAATGTGATGCTCTGCGGCAGCACTGCCTCACCACCCAATTCCTGCTGGTTCTTTCCATTAACAACTGAGAGCAAGACTGGGGAATTTCTTTCTCCCCATCCCTGACCATGTCAGACTCCTGCAGAGGTGGGGTGGGAAGCGTGCCTCTGCAGAGCACTTCCACCTCCATCTTTGCAGGGAGGGGAGGCATGAGCACTCCCACGGCCAGCTCCGACTCGGGTGCCGGGTGCAACCCAGAGGACTAAACACTGCTGCAGGTCTTGCTTTATACTTGTAAGTTCAGCTTCCCAAAATACAGGTTCCTTGTGATGCCATGCTGCTATCCTTTCATTATCATGCTTCTCTTAGAACCAACCATCTGTTCCCTTTGGGGCGTTTCCTGTTTAAGTTCTAGAGGCTTTTAGAAAAATACAGATCCACCATATGGATTAGCATTGTGGTATTGATGATATATTTCCACAGTGCATAACAGAACTTAAATTGAGGCTTTTTTTTAAATGCAGTGTTAACCCGTGGTTTTTAAGTTAATCAGTAGTTGAAACTGTGCCCTATCATTTGAATTCCCTTTAAACTGATTTTTATGTTTTGTTAATTAACTTTCTTCCACTTTGGCACATTGTAGGTGGTATCTTGGCGAACAAACAGAACTGCTTTGATGACTTTCAGTGCGCTGCTGAGTATCTGATCAAGGAAGGTTACACATCTCCCAAGAGGCTGACTATTAATGGAGGTTCAAATGGAGGCCTCTTAGTGGGTAAGTACTGGATTTTATTCATTGTACTTACTAGTTAGCCCTCTTGGGGTTTTCAGATACACCATCTGTAGGCAGCTCTTGATTTACTTGGTGGATAGGACCACAAAGTGGTATAAGGAGAGCAAACCTATTTGTACCATTTGTATTTGGGCATCTGATAAATGACATACAAAGAGACCCTATTCTGCCTTGGGCAGGTCCTGAGATCTTGAACAAGTCCCTTAATCTCCCTTATCACTATGAAAGCAAGTGGGGATGGGAGGAGGGGATACAGGGTTTCCAGAAAGTCCTCAAGCTTTTCAACATTCACTTTGGGGAGTAACGCTCTATTACTGATGAGAATCCCCACGCCTCTGACAGATATCGGAGAGGCTGGGGAGCTTTGGAGCCTTTGGGCAGGTGATTTCTGATGGTTTCCTCCTATGCTCTGAGGATAAATGCAACCAGGGCTCTGGAAGCTTGTAAGTATTGCCTTGCTTTGTTTAATGATAGACTGCCTCCCTTTTCTTTCTACCTTGGGTTTTTAGCTGCTTGTGCAAATCAGAGACCTGACCTGTTTGGTTGTGTTATTGCCCAAGTTGGAGTAATGGACATGCTGAAGTTTCATAAATACACCATTGGCCATGCTTGGACCACTGATTATGGGTGCTCGGACAGCAAACAACACTTTGAATGGCTTGTCAAGTAAGGTTTTATTGACATATATATGTTGTTAGTGGTTTAATATAAAGTTGAACACAGTGACCACAGGATTAGTGCTTGAGCCTTGTCACCTTCAGTGCCTTGCATTTGCATATAATCTACTGGAGAAGACATAGGAATACCTACTTGTCTTTCTTGTTTTAATATAGTCTTTAACAAAAGCAACAAACTACAAAAATGTGGTAGGACAGAATTCTACAGATGGCCTCCCAAGATTCCTACCCTTGTTATTCAGACACTTATCTAGGTACTGCTTGCTGTGAGGGAGCAGGATATTAATCTGCTGCTCTTTGGAGTACCTGAGGGGTCCCAAATCATGCAAACCCTTAAAGGCTGAGCACATTCTCTGGCTGGAGTCAGGGATGCAGCAAAAAGGGAGGTCAAAGAAATTGGAAGCATATATAAAGGATTCAGCCTGCCATTGCCGGCTTTGACGATGGAGGAAGCGGGACCTCTAGATCTTTTGAGCAACCCCTAACCAACAGCCATCAAGGAAACAGGACCTAAGTCCCACAGCCGCACACAACCGAATTCTGCCAACATCCCAAGACTGCAAGTAGGTTTTTTCCAGAGTTTCCCCGTAAGAGTCCAACCAGCCAACACCTTGACTTTGACCTTGGGAGACCCAGAGCAGAGAACCCAGCTGAGCCAACTGAGACTTACTTCATGCTGTTAAATTTGTGGTAATTTGTTACTGTAGCAATCAAAAGGTATTATTATACTTTCTATCCATATATGGGATCTCCTTTTCTAAGTTAAGCAAAGAATATATGCTCCTGAAATGGTAGGTCAAAAATAGGGGAAGAGAGTGTTGAGTATGGTGGCTCATACCTGTGATCCCAGCACTTTAGGAGGCCAAGATAGGCAGATCACTTGAGCTTAGGAGTTCAAGACCAGTCGTTCATGGGCAATGTGGTGAAACACTGTCTCTAAAAAATTAGCTGGACATGGTGGTGCATGTCTGTAGTTCCAGCTACTCGGGAGGCTGAGATGGAAGGATGGCTTGAGCCTGGGAGACAGAGGTTGCAGTGAGCCAGGATCACACCACTGCATTCCAAGACCCTGTCTCAAAAAAAAAAAAAAAAAAAAGGAATATATTCAAGTACAGTTAAACTTCTTTTATGCTCAATATAGCTACACGTTTGAAACATTATTGAAATCCTATACAACTTCCCTCGTATCCTGCAACCACTATGCTGATAACAATGAGTAAACAGACATTAAAACTTCTTTTTGACAGTAAGCGTGCCTATGATTTGCGTTGTTTCAGCAGCCCTGTGAGATTCCTTCTTACAGTCTTTCAAAGTTGGAGCCACATAAGTGACACAGCTCCCCAGTTTCCAGGAACCCTTGCCAGTCATGGCCTAAATGGTAATGCAAGCACAGTCTGTAGTAGTCACTCACATACTAGTTAACTACAGTCCTCATTGCTAGTAAACTACCTACGTCCCTGTGCCATAAAACTCTACTGTTGCTCTCCAGCCTCACAAAGGCGTTTTTGCCTTCCAGATACTCTCCATTGCATAACGTGAAGTTACCGGAAGCAGATGACATCCAGTACCCGTCCATGCTGCTCCTCACTGCTGACCATGATGACCGTGTGGTCCCTCTTCACTCCCTGAAGTTCATCGCCACCCTTCAGTATATCGTGGGCCGCAGCAGGAAGCAAAGCAACCCCCTGCTTATCCACGTGGACACCAAGGCGGGCCATGGGGCAGGGAAGCCCACAGCCAAAGTGATAGAGGAAGTCTCAGACATGTTTGCGTTCATAGCGCGGTGCCTGAACATCGACTGGATTCCATAAACAGTTTCCTGCTTCCTCCTGGCAACAACAGAAAACCTCAAGGGCTTTCCCACGTTCAAACCGAGAAACCACTGGGCATAATGCTTCCCCACGGGAACATTATTCCTGCACTCACAGACTACAGTTGAACAGAACTGCTGTGGGAATTTTATCTTTTTTAGGCTTCTCCTTTTTAGCAAGCCCTTGACGTTTCTTTTTCCACCCAGTCTAGGCACACGTGGTTTTTTGTTTTTTTTTTAAAAAGGCATGTTTGGATAAATAGCTAAATGGCAACAAACACATTGTGAATATTAGATTGCTGAATTAAGGATCATAGTCGGGCACACTTATATATAACACCTCAGCGAAATTTGCTTCTATATCCATAACCTCTATATCTTTAAATAAATGTGAGAAATGTTCTCATGGAGAAGACTTCTTTGCAACAATAATAAATGTTATTTAAGAATGACAGGCTTTACTTCCAGTTTCTTCATATTGAGGGGCCAACTCCAGAAGTGGAGTTTTCTGTGAGAATAAAGCGTTTCACCTTTCTGCAACAAGTTACTTTCCAAGCAGTGAAGTCAGTCATAGAATGTCTGTTAGCTTCGAAAATAAGTTGTTCAGCCACTCCATCTCCCTTGTTAGAGGCGATGAAGCTGTCAGAGGGGGTTCACTGTCATAAACACTAACCACTTAGTTGGGTAAAAATCTGATCTGGGGATCTTTTGGTTTGGATGCCTCCTTTCAAAAATCACTGGACTGGAAAATTCAGATTATTCACCTATTTGTCTGTGTCTTGATTTGTTTACAAAGTATTCCTAGAAATCAGAGTTCCCTAAGGAACTCTTGGAACCAAGGATCCTTGGTTCCAAGAGATCACATGAGTAAATTATCCAGATACATATATCCAAGCGTATCTTACAGTCAGAAATTCCAGCATTTCCCAAGCTGTTTCTCTTGCATAGATAACTCCTGGAAATAGAAATAGTTATACTTGGGGGGGGGCGGGGGGAAGTTTTTTAAGATATACTATTCCTTAAACTTTCATCCATATAATTTTTTTCAAGACATATATTTTAACATCTCATGAAACAATGTTCCTTTGAATATCAGTTTGGGAAATGCTGATCTAACTTGAAACAGTTTTTTTCCCCTTTGTCTTGCTTTATCAGATATGAAAATTATTTTATATAGTATCTTAACGTTATATAAAATAGTTTAAAAGATTTACTTCATTATTCCAATAATTTGTACTTTTCCAAGTAAGTCCCATCTTCCAAGCTGTACATGTATGTGCTTTTAAGAGCTCTCTCTCATTCTCTACTTCAAGTTATGGTCAAAAATTAGACATACCATTTTCTATCAAGCATATCACTGCATACCAAGCATACTGAAAGACAGCTATAGGGCTTGGTTTTTCTCTTCTGGAATCATGTTTTCCATTACTATTTAGTGCTGTACCTAATACAGCTGTCATTGAACATATGATTCACCATAAGCCCTCTGGAAACAGTGTGCCAGTAGCTAGTGTTGCATACCAAGACTCCATCATCATCACCATCTACTCAGAAGCTGATACTAGCTAGCTTTGGTGTAACTGCTGACCAGCATGGCAGGAAAAAAAGAAAATACATTTGCAGTCAAGCCAAAGGCAGCCTCTTTCCTAGACTAGCTGTGTTGTGTGAAGTACAGATAGCTGAGTTGTACCCACTGAGTCCAGAGCATTTTGAAGGTTGCACAGAATCTAACTATACTTTCTGAGGTCTGCTTCACAGCAGAAAATACAGTGTGTAGTGTCTGAGCTTCAGATGTCACGACTGGGTTCAACTCTCAAATGTCACTTAGCAACTGATGATGAGGAATACAGTAAGACATTTTTAATGCCTAGCATGATTGGCCTCCAGTTAGGAGTTCTCTTTTCCAACCTAATTTTTGTATCTAGATTTTAACAGGATAACTAATCCCACCAACTAAAGGTATTTTGGGGAGTGTGGGGAGCTTTAAACATTAGAAATAAGACTTGAGATTGGGTTCCAACCCGGAACTCTAAGGGATTCTTCTCTGTTCGATCCCACTTTTCTGTATCCTGTGCTGTGCCCTTTGGGTCATCTTATCATTACTCTCTTCTAGCTATTTGGAAATGCACAGATTACTGTCAACTGTAGACACCCTACTGATCTAACACTAGGTCTTCTTTCAGACTATATTTGTACCCATTCATCTCTTCATCCTCCCTTTCTCTGCCTTTTTTAGCTCCCACATGAGTGGAGAACATACGATATTTGTCTTCCTGTGCCTGGCTTTTTTCACTTACCATAGTTCCACCCATGTTGCTGCAAATGACAGGATCTCAGTCTTTTTCATGTCTGAATCATATTCCACCGTATACATGTGCCACATTTTCTTTATCTGTTCATCTGCTGATGGGAACGTAGGCTGATTCCCTCTCTTGGCTATTGTGAATAGTGCTGCAGTAGACACAGGAGTGCAGCTATCTTTTTGACATACTGATTTCCTTTCTTTTGGATTTATACCCAGTAGTGGAATTGCTCGATCATAGAGGACCTCTATGTTTAGTTTTTTGAGGAGTGTTGTTTTGAAAAAAAAAAAAAAAATAGTTGTACATGTTGCACAGGTGGCCTCACTGCTTTGTCACAAGGCCTTGCTAAACACACCAGAGCATTTGTTACCTTAGTAAGATAAAGTCACATCTATGTTCACTATGTACATACCTGGAATACTATAAAACTTTCCAATTAATCATGTTTCTTAAATATTCCCACTAAAGCTTAAGCAGCTACACACAAATGGTGCTACGAGTTTGAAAAGGATAAATTTCAACTAAGGAAGCCTGTCACCAGTCTCCCAAGGTTTGTCAGTTTTACCAGCCTCTGGAAGTTCCCAACAGGCCACACAGCTAATGCCCAGAAGGAGTTGCAACGACTCAAAGGCAGGTTAAGGACAGGCTGGAAAGCTGGAGGGGGTTGCTGTAAAGAGGCAAAGGTCATACTATTGGGGTGGTCAGGCCAGTGGGATGAGGACTGAGGCCCATGAAGGAGGAACATTGGGCCATTCTCTGCCTCCATATCTCAGGAACTGAAGGTGCAGAAAGAAAAAGTCCTGCCCTCATCCAGTTGATATTCCAGGGAGGAGACAGATGGTAAATTATCTTGCTCGTGTTTACCCTGTACCACCTGCTGTAAGCGCTCTGTGTGGATGAATGTTTGTCCTCACACAACTTTAGGAAGCACATAATACCTTTTCCCCATTTGGCAGAGGTCTGAGTCCCCCAGCCAGGAAGTGGGCAGGCAGGGCAGTAACCCCAGGAGCTGGGCCTTGGAGACTGCACTCTTTTTGAGATGGAGTTTTGCTCTTATGGCCCAGGCTGGAGTACAGTGGTGCTATCTCAGCTCACTGCAACCTCCACCTCCCAGGTTCAAGTGATTCTCTTGCCTCAGCCTCCCCAGTAGCTGGGATTACAGGCGCGTGCCATCACTCCCGGCTAATCTTTTTGTATTTTTAGTAGAGATGGAATTTCGCCATGTTGGCCAGGCTGGTCTTGAACTCCTGACCTCAGGTGATCCACTCACCTCAGCCTCCCAAAGTGCTGGGATTACAGGCATGAGCCACCATGCCCAGCTGAGACAGCTCTCTTACTGCTGTTGTCTGAGTGTTTATATCCTCCCCAAAATGTGTATGTTGAAATCGTAAATCCCAAAATGATGGTATTAGGAGGCAGGGCCTTCAGGAGGTGACGGGTCATGAGGACAGAATCCTCATGAATGGGACTGGTGCCTTTATATTAGAGCCCAAGGAGAGACCCCCTCATCCCTTCCACCATGTGAGGACACAGGAGATGGTGTCGCCTATGAACCAGGAAGCAACTCTCATCAGACACCAAACCTGCCAGTGCCTTGATCTTAGATATCCCAGACTCTAGGACTGTGAGAGAGAAATTTCTGTTGTTGATAAGCCACCAGTTTATGCTATTACAACAGCTTAAACAGACTACGATAGCCACGAGCCTATTAAGATAATAAACAGAATGTATAATTTCAGGAATTAACAAGAAACAGGAATAGAAAGAGCTGTGAAGAAACAAAGTGAGGCAAATCAATAGTCCGAGAGAAGGAATGCTATTTGAGTCGAGGTCAGGGTGCCTCAGGAAGCAACATTTGAACAAAGACCCGAACAGAATGAGGGGACAAACACTGGGCAAAGATTTGGGGGTTGGTGGGGGTGGTGGGGACACCAGCAGTGGGCAGAGCCTGAGGCAGGAACTAGCCAGGCCTTCGGAGGAAGAGCAGGAAGCCAGTGTGGGGGGAACAGGGAGCCAGACGGGCCTGGACAATAGGCTGGAGAAGGCAGGCAGCTCAGTCAGGTGAAGCCACCGAGAGATGAGACCTGACAACCCTATGGGAAACTGACGGCAGGAGAGCCTAGGGGAAAGCGGCGGGGGTTATTAAAAGAGCAGGTGGCTTAGCACCTTTAAGGAATTTGGGGGCAGGGGGCAGCAGGAACCCACCATCACAGAAATCACTGACATGCCACCTCATGGATGAACCTCAAAAACATTATAAGTGAAAGAAGCCAGACACAAATGATTGTGTATAGTCTGATTATATTTAAGTGAAGTATCCTGAAAAGGCAATTCTACAAAGACAGAATGTAGATTAGTGGGTACCTGAAGTTGGGGGTGAAGATGGTAATTAACTACTCGGGCATAAAGGATCTAACCGGGATGATGAAAATGTTCTAAAACTGCGTTACAGTAATGGTTGCACAACTTTTTAACCTTACAAAAAAGTCATTGAATTGTACACTTGAAATGTATGAATTTTATGGTTTGTAAATCGTAATGTTATCAAAATAATCTCCGGTAGTGAAATAAAGAGAAAAAGGAGCAATGATCCTTTCTGGATGAGTGCCATCCAGGAATAGCCACCTGGAGAATTGCAGAGTCAAGTAAGAAAGGCAGGTAACCAAGGGCGACTGAGATAAAGGCTTGCATATCAGTTTTACGCAAAGAGGATGAGGGCTATTTTGAGCAGCCGTCTTTAGGTCAGAGTTCACATTTGCAGGCAAAACGGTCCCTCTCTGTCTCTCTACTGAGTTTGCTCCTGTAGATCAAATGTCAGGCCTGCTGATACGGTGTCCTGAGAATATGGCCTGCATCCACCTTACAGACCTTGCTCTGCTCAGGAGCTCAGGGCCTCCTGCAGCCACGTGACCGCAGCACTGAGAAGCAGGCAGGGGGGAGGCACAGGCAGGGAGGGTCCATTCAATGCCAAGGAAGTGACTAAGGAAGCTCTTGTTTACCATGCAAGAGAAAACGTCTTGGTGGCCATTTGTGGAGGTTATTAACGCCAAATAATCCCAGAAATTATAAACAAAATGTCATAATGGTAATATATGATTTAGAAACTGATTTACATCTAATTGACAAAATATTATAGTGTCTTCCAGTTCCAGTGTATTAAAGGCTTTGATAAACATCAAAGGAAAGAGCTTCCAGTCACCTCTATGGAGAGTCAAACTGAGGTTAACCTGAAAACAAAGTCAGCATCAAAACATAATCACCCCAAAACTCCAGAGAAAATGATGGAAGTTAACACAGGTAGCACCAAGTTATTTCCCCAGGACATTCAGGCGTTGGCACTGTGACTGGAGGACCAGGTTGCCTGCGACCTCAGGCCTCAGAAGATGCAGGAACCTGAACACCAGGGCCACCCCCTGCTCCGTCACTACTCTGGTCTTTGCCTTGGAGTGTGAAATTCTGCAATTCATCCAAGACATAATCATGCACCACATAACATTTCCACATACGACTGCGTTGTTTAATGATAGTCCCATAAGACTATAACGAGCTGAAAAATTCCTATCACCTCATGACATCATAGCCATCCTAATGTCACAGTGCAACACATACGTGTTTGTGGCGATACTGTTGTAAACAGACCTGCTGCACGGCCGGTTGTATAAAGGTCTAGCACAAACAAGTACGTACAGTACCTAATACTTGATCATAACAGCTGTTCCTAGTTTATGTGTTCACTATATTATAGTTTTTATCATTTTGGAGGATACTCCTAAAAACAAAAAAAGCTACCCTGTAACACAGTCTCAGGCAAGGCCTTCAGGAGGTTTTCCAGAAGAAGTCACTGTTATAGGAGATCACAGCTCCATGAGCATCACTGGCCCTGAAGACCTTGGAAGGATGTACAGTGAAAGACAGTGAGCAATATTGATGATCCTAACCCCGTGTAGGCCTAGGCTAATGTGTGTGTTTGTGTCTTAGTTAACAAGGTTTAAAAAGTAAAAATATATATATATACATGAAAAAAGAATAGTTTTGTATAGCTGTACAATGTATGTGTTTTTTGTTTTTTGTTTTTGAGATGGAGTCGCCCAGGCTGGAGTGCAGTGGTGCGATCTCAGCTCACCGCAAGTTCTGCCTCCGGGGTTCACGCCATTCTCCTGCCTCAGCCTCCAGAGTAGCTGGGACTACAGGTGCCCGCCACCATGCCTGGCTAATGTTTTGTATTTTTAGTAGAGACAGGGTTTCACCGTGTTAGTCAGGATGGTCTCCATCTCCTGACCTTGTGATCTGCCTGCCTCGGCCTCCCAAAGTGCTGGGATTACAGGGGTGAGCCACCGCACCCGGCCCAATGTATGTGTTTTAAGCTAAGTGTTATTTTTTATTTATTTACTTATTTATTTTAGACAGTTTCCCTCTTGTCACCCATGCTGGAGTGTAATGGTACGTTCTCAGCTCACTGCAACTTCCGCCTCCTGAGTTCAAGCGATTCTCCTGCCTCGGCCTCCCGAGTAGCTGGGATTACAGGTGCCCGCCACCATGCCTGGCTAATTTTTGTATTTTTAGTAGAGACAGGGTTGCACCATGTTGGCCAGGTTAGTCTCGAACTCCTGACCTCAGGTGATCCACCCCCGTCAGCCTCCCAAAGTGCTGGGATTGCAGGCGTGAGCCACCGCGCACCAGCCAAGGTTATGCAGTTTTAGCAAGAATACCCCAGATGTGACGTTGTGCTCTTCTCAGTGCGTCCTAATGGGGGCACAGGGTGTTCCTATGTCTTATTTCTGGTGACATCAATTTGGATCACTTGGTTAAGGTGGTGTCTCCCTAGTCTCTCCACTATACAGTGACTATTTTTCCCTCTTAAAGATTACTTTAAAATTTAAGGTAAGTTGTATTTTTGTCTTAATTCAGATGCATATTTAAATACCACTTTTGGAAAAATATTTCAGACAAATTATAATAAAAATTTATATAAATAAGGTTCCTGTGTGTCCTATCTCAAATAGTTGTTACCATCTGTTCTGTCCCTAAGCCTGGACGATGTCTTGATTTTTTTCCTTCTTAAATCCAGTTGTCAGCAAGTTCTACCAAATTCTACCTTCTAAATTTGCCTCAAATGTACCCACGTATCTCTATCCTCACCATGCTTCATAATTGCTCTCCCTGACTCCCAGTTTTGTTCCTTTCAGATTCTACTCCAGCGCTTTATACAAATGAGTAAGATCAGGTCACCTCCCATTTTAAGCCTTCTGTGGCTTGTCTTAAGTAGAGACAATCTCTACAGCAAAGCCTGGGATGGGCCCTGCAGGATGAACTGGTGGTAGAATGGTCTAGGCAGCTGAACAAGTTAATCTCTCAGCTGCAGATCAGAATCAGCTGGAGAGCTTATTAAAGCTATAAATCCATGGGGTCTTACCTACAGAGATTCTGACTCACAAGGAGCCAAGATCTGCTGTTTAACAAGCTCCCCAGGTGATTCCAATTTGGTGGTCAACTGAGGAGTTACTGACTTAACACAGTAAAATGATGTCAGTTCTGATATTGGTTCCCAAGAGGAACTTTTTCCCCCATTTTTCAACTTTCTGTAATGCTGTTGCAATTCTGCTATAATGTCTAAATATATCTTTAAAAGTTATATTATACTAAAGGTTTTATTTAAAAATCAGCAAAACATGAACTGTTTGCATATTCTAACTTCTGTTGAATTTGCACATATTACAGGAATGTTCTTTTTCTTAAGAATGGTGATCATTTTATTTCCTAAGACTCATTATATTTAAATCCCCAGTGGTGTGCATACAATCTTCTTGGGATCATGATATGTAGTTCTATTGTCCTATTTTAAAGATCCCAGTGTCCAGCAAAGAACATTTACCAAGCTCTGGTCCCCATATTTTAAAATTTAGGTGGGGCCCTGTGCATGGCTGTGGAGTAGACAAATACAGCCAGTTCACCTAGTGCTAAAAATGTATTTTTAGTCATTCCCAATTTTTTTTTTTTTTTTTTGAGATGGAGTCTTCCTTTGTCACCCAGGCTAGAGTGCAATGGTGCAATCTCGGCTCACTGCCACCTTTGCCTCCTGGGTTCAAGCAATTCTTCTGCCTCAGCCTCCAGAGTAGCTAGGACAGCAGGCGCCCACCACCACACCCAGCTAATTTTTACATTTTTAGTAGAGATGAGGTTTCTCTATGTTGGCCAGGCTGGTCTTGAACTCCTCTGACCTCAGGTGATTCGCCCACCTAGGCCTCCCAAAGTGCTGGGATTACAGGCGTGAGCCGCCGTGCCTAGCCCCAATACTTTGAAATTTAAATAAAAATTCAGCAATTTCAAAAACATAAGTAAGCAATTATTTCTATCAAGTTCATTACCTGTGCCAGACTTATTAATGCCTCCGCATAATTCCCTACATGGTAACCTTTAGCCTCATTTCTAAGATAGCAAAATACATGGTCCACCAATGAATTTTAAAGTTCGACTTATATATATTAAATATATATAATATTCATGTATTAATTTAATTATATTAATGTATAATATATGATATATTATACATTAAACACTAAATAATGTGAACACTATTAGGATGAGAGGTACAATGAAAGCCCAGAATCCGCCACTATGCAACATATGTAAGAAATCTGTACTTTACCCCCTAAATCGATAAAAATAAAAACATTTAAATCTATGTACAGATAAAATGTGAACAAATATTTTATCTCCCAACAAAATAAAAGGAGTGGCATCTGATTTTTTTTTTTTTTTTTTTTCAGTCCACATGTACCTCCCTGCACTTCTCCCGATCTGGCAGGTTTTGCACTTGAATGCGCTGGGGAAATGCTGGCAGAGAGAGAGGAGATGGGGAGTAGAGGAGTCTCAGTAGATATTGGCACTTCCCAGTTCCCTAAACCCTCTACTCTAAGTCAGAACCACTGCAGAATGTGACTTTTTTGTAGGTCTAGAGCTAACTCGTTCACCACCTGTTCCTTCATATTTTTTCTTGTGGCAAATATACACACATAGACACACATATGCACATATTTTTAAGACTATTTTTAAGCAGTATTGGGTTCACAGCAATATTAAATAGGAATGTAGAGATTTCCCATATATCCCCTCCCCCCACACATGACATAGACTTCCCCATTATCAACATCTCCCACCTCAGAGGTACATCTTGTTCTGACTGATGAACTTACATGGACACATTATAATCACCCAAAGTCCATAGTTTACATTAGGGTTCACTCTTGGTGGTGTACATTCTGTTGGTTTGGAAAAATGTATAATGACACGTATCTATCATTTTAGTATCATACAGAGTATTTTCTCTGTCCTGAAAATCGTCTGTGCTCCATATTCATCCTCCCCAACCCTTGAAAACCCCTGATGCTTTTACTGTCTCCATGGTTTTGCCTTTTCAGAATATCATATAGTTAATTTTACAGCATGTAGCCTTTTCAGATTGGCTTCTTTCACTTGGTAATTTTCTCCATGTCTTTTCATGGCTTGATCGCTAATTTCTTTTTACTTCTGAAATACATTATATTATCTGTGTGTACTACAGTTTATTTATCCATCCACCTACTGAAGGACATCTTGGTGGCTTCCAAGTTTTGGCAATTATGAATAAACTGCTATAAACACCCATGCACACGTTTTGTGTGGATGTAAGTTTAACTCCTTTGAGTAAATACCAAAGAACACAATTGCTGGACTGTATGATAAGAGAATGTTTAGTTCTGTAAGAAACTGGCAAACTGTCTTCCAAAGTGGCTACATCATTTTGCATCCCCACCAGCGATGAATGAGAGCTCCCATTGCTCCACATTCTGGCCAGCATTTGTCAGTGTTACAGATTTCGGCCATCCTGACAGGCATGTAGTGGTATTTGTTTTGTGTGTGTGTGTTTCCCTGATAACATGTGATGTGAAGCATTTTTTTTTTTTTTTTTTTTTTGAGGTGGAGTCTTGTTCTGTCACCCAGGCTGGGGTGCAGTGGCGTGATCTCAGCTCACTACAACCTCTGCCTCCCGGGTTCAAGCGATTCTCCTGCCTCAGCCTCCCGAGTAGCTGGGATTACAGGCAGGAGCCACCACGCCTGGCTGGAGCATCTTTTTATATGCCTATTTGTCATCTGTATATCTTCTTTGGTGAGATGTCTGTTAAGGGCTTTGGCCCATTTTTTATGGGCCAAAGAGGAATTTCTACATTCCTCTTAAATTTTGCTGAGAACCCAATACTGCTTGTTTGTTTTCTTATTCTTCAATATTAAGAGTTCTTTGTATATTTTGGATTATAGTCTCTTATCAGATAAGACTTTTGCAAACATTTTCTCCTAGTCTATGACTTGTCTTCTCATTTTTTCAACACTGTATTTCACAGAGCACTTTTTCATTTTCATAAAGTCCAACTTACCATTTCTTTCACAAAGCATGCCTTTGGTGTTATATCTTAAAAGTAATTGCTATCCCCAAGGTCATTTAGATTTTCTATGTTACCTTCTAGGACTCTTATGGTTTTCCATTTTATATTTAGGTCTATGATCCATTTGAGTTAATTTCTGTGAAGGGTATAAGGTCTATGTTTAATTTTTTTTTTTTTTCCTGTGGAAGTCCAGTTGTTCCAGCACCATTTATTGAAAAGACTGTCTTTCTTCGTTGTATTGCCTTTGCTCCTTTGCCAATGTAAGATGACTAGATTTATGTGTCTCTATTTCTGGATTGTCTGTTGTTCCATTGATCTGTTTGCCTGTTCTTTTGGCACTACCACACTGTCTTGATTACTGTAGTTTATAGTAAGTTTTGAAGTCAGGTAGTGTCTGTCCTTAAACTTTGTTATTCCAATCAAAATTGTATTGACTCTTCTGGATATTTTGTTTCTTCATATAAACTTTAGAATCAGTTTGTTAATAGCCTCAAAATAAGTTTCTGGGATTTTGATTGGGATTGCATTGAATGTATAGATCAAGTTGAAAAGAACATTTTTTTTTTTTTTTTTTGAGACAGAGTCTCACTGTGTCACCCAGTCTGGAGTGCAGTGGCATGATCAGAGCTCACTGCAGCCTCAATATTCTGGACTCAAGCAATCCTCCTGCCTCCACCCCCCAAGTAGCTGGGACTACAGGTGCACACCATCATGCCTGGCTAAGTTTTGTATTTTTTGTAGAGACAGGATTTTGCCATGTTGCCCAGGCTGGTCTCAAACTCCTGAGCTCAAGAGATCTGTCTGTCTCAGTGTCCCAAAGTGCTGGGATTACAGGCGTGAGCCACTGCTCCTGGTCAGAACCAACATCTTAATAGTATTAGTTTTCCTATCCATGTACATGGAATATCAGCCCACTTATGTAGTTGAGTTCATTCAGAGTTTTATAGGTTTCCTCACATAGATTTTGTACATGTTAGGTTTATAGCTAAATATTTTATTTGTGGAGGTGTTAAAGTAATATTTACATTTGTATTGTGTTTTTAATTTCAAATTCCATTTGTTTGTTGCTAGAATACAGGAAAGCAATTGACTTTTATTTATTAACCTGGTACCCTGCAACCTTGCTATAATCACTTCATAGTTTCAGTAGTTTGTTTTTTGTCAGTTCTTTTGGAAGTTCTACATGGATGATCATGACATTTATGAACAAGAGTTTATTTCTTCCTTCCCAATGTGTTTAACTTTTATTTCCTTTTCTTGTCTTATTGCATTAGTAACTTCAAGTGCCATTTTGAAAAGGAGTTCTGAGAAGCGACATCCTTGCCTTCTTTCTGATCTTAGGGGGAAAGCTTTTTCTCACCATAAAGCATGATATAGCTGTAGGTTTTCTGTAGATATTCTTTATCATGCTGAAGAAGTTCTCCTTTGTTCTTGGTTCACTGAGAATTTTTATTATGGATGAGTGTGGATTTTGTCAAATGCTCTTCCCTGCATCTATTGATAACACTGATTTTTTTAAGCCTTTTGATATGGTGGATTAATTGATTTTCAAATGTTGAACAGGCCTGGAAATAGCTGTGATAAATCCCAGTTGGTCATGGTGTATAATTCTTTTATACATTGTTGGATTTGATTTGCTAATTCTTTTGAGGATTTTTGCATCTACGTTTATCAGAAGTATTGGTTATAGTTTTCTTGTAATGTCTTTGTCTGGCTTTGGTATTAGAATAATGCTACCCTCATAGAATGAGTTAGAAAGTATTCCCTCTGGGCCGGGTGCAGTGGCTCACGCCTGTAATCCCAGCACTTTGGAGGCCAAGGCAGGCAGATCACAAGGTCAAGAGATTGAGACTATCCTGGCCAACATGGTGAAACCCTGTCTCTACTAAAAATACAAAAATTAGCCAGGTGTTGTGGCATATACCTGTAGTCCCAGCTACTTGGGAGGCTGAGGCAGGAGAATCGCTGGAACCCGGAAGGCAGAGGCTGCAGTGAGCCAAGATTGCACCATTGCACTCCAGCCTGGCTGACAGAGCAAGACTCCATCTCAAAAAAAAAAAAAGTATTCCCTCTGCTTCTATCCTGTGAAAGAGATTGTAAAGAATTGATATAATATCTTCCTTAAATGTTTGTAGATTTCACTAGTGAACCCACCTGGGCCTGTGATTTCTGTTTTGGAAGCTGATTATTGATTCAATTTCTTTAATAGATACAGACTTACTCAAATAGTCCATTTCTTCTTGTTTGAATTTTGGCCACTTGCGTATTTCAAGGAATCAATCCATTTCCTCTAGGTTATCACATTTGTGGGTGTACAGTTGTTCATAGTATGTTTTTGTTATCCTTTTAATGTCCTTGGGTATGTAATAATGACCCCTCTTTTCATTTCTAATTTTTTTCCATTTTTTTTAGAGACAGAATCTCACTATGTTGCCCAGGCTGGCCTTGAACTCCTGGCCTCAAGTGATTCTCCTGCCTCAGCCTCCCAAGTAACTAGGATTACAGGCATGTGCCACTGCACCCAACTTCTTTCAACACTTTAAATATTTCACTCCATTCTCTTCTGGCTTGCATGCTTTCTGGGGAGAAGCAGGATACAATTCTTATTTTTTATTCCTTTAAAAGTAACATGTTATTTTCCTCTGGCTTATTTCAGGATTTTCTTTTTTCTTTGTTTAATTTCTTTATTCATTTTTAGAGACAAGGTCTTACTCTATCACCCAGGCTGGAGTGCAATGGCATGATTACAGCTCACCGTAGCCTTGAACTCCTGATCTCAAACAACAGGACTTTTTATTTATCTTTGGCTTTCTGTAGTTTGAAAATGATATGCCTAGATGTGGGTGTTTTGGCATTTATCCTGCTAAGTGTTCTCTGAGCTTCCTGGATTTGTGGTTTGGTGTCTGATGTTAACAGGGGGAAATTCTCAGTCTTTTTTTTTTTTTTTTTTTTTTTTTTTTTTGAGATGGAGTCTCTCTGTATTGCCCAGGCTGGAGTGCAGTGGCACAATCTTGGCTCACTGCAACCTCTGCCTCCCAGGTTCAAGTGATTCTCCTGCCTCAGCCTCCCAAGGAGCTGGGATTACAGGTGCCCGCCACCACACCTGGGTAATTTTTGTATTTTTAGTAGAGACGAGGTTTGCCCATGTTGGCCAGGCTGGAACTCCTGACCTAAGGTGATCCACCCTCCTTGGCCTCCCAAAGTGCTGGGATTACAGGCATGAGCCACCACAGCCGGCCATTATTGTTTCAAATATTTCTTCTGCTCCTCTTTCTTCTTCTTCTTGTATTCCCACTACACACGTGTTACTCCTTCATAGTTGTCCCATAGATCTTGGATATTCTAGTTAGTTTTCAATCTTTGTTTTCTTTGCTTTTCAGTTTTCGAAGTTTCTATTGATATATCCTCAAGCTTGGAGATTCTTTCCTTGGCCATGTCCAGTCTACTAGTAATCCTATGAAAGGCATTCTTCATATCCGTTAAGCACTACTTTTCTGTTCTTTTTTAGAATTTCCTTCTCTCTGCTTACATTGCCCATCTGTTTTTGCAAGCTGTCTACTTTACCCAGTAGAGCCCTTAGCGCATTAATCATAGTTGTTTTAAACTCCTGATTTGATCATTCCAACATCGTTGCCATGCCTGGCACTGATACTTGCTCTGTGGTGTGGTTTTTGTTTTTCTGGTTTTGTTTGTTGACTTTTAGTATGCCTTGTAATTTTTTCTTGTTCGCTGGACACAATGTGTTGGATCAAAGGAAATGCTGTAAATAGTCCTTTTGTAATGTGGTGGGGTAAGGTATGGGTGGGAGGGGCAGCATGCTATAGTGCTATAATTACATCTCGGTCTTAGTGGTCCTGTGACTCACTCTGGGCTGTGAACTTCACGAGGGTTTCTCAGTTTTTTCCCTCCCCTCTTAGGTGGTACAGGATGACTGGAGTGGGCTGGAGTTGGGTATTTCCCTTCTTCCACATGAAATGCTAAAACTGACTGGAATTGGGTATTCTCTACCCCCATCTGTTAGGCTTTGATAATACCCAGCAGATTAGGTTCTGGTCAGCCAGTTTCTCCTGATAGCGAACACTGGTATTAAGAACAAAGTGCCCTGGCATATTTCAACAGGGTTCATTTTCCCCTCCCTTTACCAAAAGTACAAGGCAATTTTTCTCTGGAACTGCTCAAGCTCTTGGAGAGAAATTTCACAATATTGTAAAGGCCCCCACTATAACCAGGTCCTCCTGGAGCTTTTTCTTTTCCCCCCCACCCCGGTAAAAAGAGGGTTTCGCCATGTCGCTCAGCCTGGTTTCAAACTCCTGAGCTCATGCAATCCTCCCAGCTCAACCTCCCAGAGTGCTGAGATTAAGGGTATGAGCCACCATGCCTGGCCCCTGGAGTGTTTAAAAGTCAGAGCTGTCCACACTGTATGTCTGAGAATTCATCAATTACAGTTAAGGTTTTCCTGCTCTGGCACTGGTTCCCACCGAGGTTCCACTTGGGCGTGAGCCTTTGCTCCACTAAGCTGTGTCTCCCTGTATTTGCCTCTCTCTCCAATCTTGGGAACAACAATTTGCCCTGTGTCCTCCCCTCTCACAGACCAAGAACACTTCTTGACTTTTTAGTCTGTTCAGGTTTTACTCGTTACTAGGATGAAACACTGATTCCAAGCTCTTTACATGAAAGAGAGAAACCAGGAGTCTACAAATGTGTATTTTTTAACTGTTAAGAAAAATTAATGGATACAAATTATGACAAAATTTTGATTAAGAAATGAACTTTCAGCCAGGCACAGTGGCTCATGCCTGTAATCCCAGCACTTTGGGAGGCTAAGGCAGGCAGATCACCTGAGGTCGGGAGTTCGAGACCAGCCTGACCAACATGGAGAAACCCCATCTCCATTAAAAATACAAAATTAGCCAGGTATGGTGGTGCATGCCTGTAATCCCAGCTACCTGGGAGACTGAGGCAGGAGAAGAGCTTGAACCCAGGAGGCAGAGGTTGTGGTGAGCTGAGATCGAGCCATTGAATGGGCAACAAGAGCAAAACTCCGTCTCAAAAAAAAAAGAAATGAACTTTCTTGTAGTTTGCATGAATGAATGAGGAAAATATACATAGTGGGATAAGATCTTTATCACAGACTCTGACCATATGCAAAAGAAAGAAAAATCAAAAATTAACAAAGTACCATGAATTTGAAAAATTCAATATTCTGCTGTGTTTAATTATTACTTTTTAATTTTGGAGTCTCAAATGTAAATCCAATAAGCTCCAAATGAATGAAACATAAAATCAACTGGGAGAACTAATCGAGGGTTTCCCCAAAAAACAATTTTATACTGTATGGGATTTTCCACTGGGGATTACTACAGCATTTTTATTAAAAGGAGATAGATTGAGTCATTACTATAAGGCCAAATCATACTACGTTTTATCTGTTTGGAGTATGTATCTCAGAAGAATCATGAACGTCTTTGGAGATTAAATGAGACATCTAAAAGTAGAAACCAGAAAAAAAATAAAAACTTGAAAGGAGCAGAGAAACTGACGTTAAGCACATGGGATGAACTGCTGAGGCTGAACACCGAACTCAGCCCTGAGTCTACAGGCTCCTGGATGAACTTGGGTGAATTTCCCTCACTTCAAGAGCCTCAGCTTCTCAGTCACAAGATACAAATCTATGGATCTCAAAAAGGCTATTATATAATACCTGGATTGAGTAAATGACTGCCCTACCCAAAGATACGCTCTCTGCCAGCTGGTCTCTCCACCTTCCTTCTAGGGTCCAGCTCATGCCTCACACTGGTGACTGCTGAGGATCAGTAGGCCCATCCGTCTGCCCACTGGGGACAGCATTCTGTCATCCACCACCTGGCTCCAGCGTGCCAGTCACTTGCCAGTCACTTGCTCTGCAGCTTCTTCATGCTGACCTCAGGCTCCAGCTACTCCTCCATCCTCCCAGAATCCCTCAATTTCTTCAGCAGGACTCTTAAGGGTCTCTAGTCCCCTGCACACCGCCTGCAGGCTGGGGAGAGCCAGGAGCTGCCTCAGGCCCATCTGTCTGCCAGCTTCTCCCTTAGGGACACATCACAGCCGATGTGCCAACCAGCGGATATTGCCATCCTCCCAGGGGATCCAGAGCGGGACAGGACACAAACCCCTTTGCTTTTGTGTCCACTGATTGGCCATGGCTCCTCTCTCCAGCCATCAGCCCATAAAGGAGTGGTCAGGACATGTCTCACTGCCTGCTTCCCCTCCGTCTATCTTCCCTCCTCTCTCACATGTTCCTCCTCCCCTGTCACAAGCTACTTCTCTCTGTTCCTGCTGTTTATCATCATCTGGTCCACCAGGACAGCTCTCAATAGATGCTAAAGAAATTCTCTCTCCACAAAGCTTGCCTTTCAAAACTAGTGCTTTTCTGCAAATCCGGAAGTCCTCCTCTAGAAGTCTAGGACTGAATCCTAGACTCGAGTCTTTCTCCTTGTATTCCTGCTGCAGCCGTCCTAACCCTCCCTCAAGGAACACTAAACATTCCTGCTCAGAAGATGCAAATCTATACTTGAATATATTTCAAATAACAAACACTTCTTCAGAATGCCACACCCCTCCCTGTGATAGTTTCTCTCTCCATCTCACATTTTCTCTCTCCTAATTAAAGAGGGTTTAAAGTTCCCCTAAGAGGAATAACTTAAACTAAGAAGTTGGAAAGACGGGGCTAGAAAAATGGATTGTCGAGGATAAAGCAAGTCACTGCAGCTCTTTTTCCCTCGCCTCATCAGCTACTGCCTGTAGGTCATGTGTATGTCTTAAGACAACTGGGTTCAAACACTCAGTCTCCTTTCCTTTAAGTAAGATTTCAAAAGACGTGCAACTCTTGTGATAGGAATTTCAAAACAGATTTTCAAACCTCTCACAGTTGTGGATAGCTCTTTTGCTACCCTAACAGCTCTTCACCACCGCTAAGAGTCTGCTCATTCTCAATCCCAATTCTATAAAATATTTTGTGAAATTCCTCATACAGACATTTTACTCCACTCCTTCTAGTGCTGCAGGCAACGTAGAGATGAGTAAGTCAGGGACCCTGCACCCCAGAAAATCCAACTATAGAGGGAGAGGGAGAGGGAGAGGGGGAGGAGCAACTACATAGGAAGCTCTGAAACAATGGAAAACATGACTGAGGTACAAAATGCTCCAGGAGCACTAACCGTGGAGTCTAAGGGGGCACTTCTCGCATGTGACTGTGTATCAGTGACTAAGTCATGTGCTGGAAAATTCCCTGAAAGCTATTTTACAGCCACAGCAGACTCACTCCATGGGACTGAGTTCTCCAGATGGTTACTAATAAAACTACCTTGAACCGAACCATCATGGTCCAAGTCTGTTGGCGTCTGGTCAAGTGGAGGAAGCTGACGTGCTAGCAAGACCCACAGCCGAAAGGGCACTTCTCTATGCCAAGCTTCCTTAAAAGCTAGAGAGAGGACAGAAGCCAGAACAGAATACAAGGGGCAGCAAAGAAATCTCCTGCAGTTCTACTAGCTGTTCTAAGTTGCTAATTGAGAGGGGAGATGTGCTTTGGTAACCAGAGAAGTGGGGGATAACTTTGCTATTGTACCATGAAACTTGAGACCACTTTTTATCCCCAGGATTTTCATCCAAATGGAAGGCAGAGAGGGGTCTATAGAGAACAGTAATGGAAAGAACAAACAAGCAAAACAAGGAATGCTGGTAAAGGTTAATTATAAAAGTAAAGGGAGAATACAGTCATGCATCACTTAATGACGGAGAAACGTTCTGAGAAGCATGTCATTAGATGATTCCATTGTTGTGCAATCAGAGTGTACGTACACAAACTTGAGATGGTGCAGCCGAGGTGCACCTAGGTGATGTGGTGTCACCTATTGCTCCCAGGCTACAGATCTGCACAGCATGTTCATGTACCGGATACTGTAAGCAGCTGTAACACAATGGTATTTGTGTATTTAAATATACCTACACAGAAAGTACAGTTAAAAAAATGGTATTATGAGACCACTGTTGTATAAGTAGTTTGTTGTTGACCAAAATTTTATTCAGTATATGACTATAATAAAAACTGGAGAGCACTGACATTACTAAATATCGGAGCCAGAATTAGTGGTCTGGCTAAAACTTGAGATAAATCTTTATGTTTTTTGGTTTGTTTGTTTTTATTTGAGACAGAGTCTCGCTTTGTCACCTAAGCTGGAGCACAGTAGCAACCTCACTGCAACCTCCACACCTGGCTAATTTTTTTTTTTTTTTTGTATTTTTAATAGAGACAAGGTTTTGCCATGTTGGCTAGACTAGCCTTGAACTCCTGGCCTCAAGGGATCCACCTGCCTTGGCCTCCCAAAGTGCTGGGATTGCACCCAGCCGAGATTAAATCTTTAAAAGAAGGAGAGTCAAGAACTAGAAAAGGGGTTGGGTGCATTGGCTCATGCCTATAATCCCAGCAGTAATCCCAGCACTTTGGGAGGCAGAGGTGGGTGGATCAACTGAGGTCAGGAGTTCAAGACCAGCCTGGCCATCATGAGGAAACCCTGTCTCTACTAAAAAATTAGCCAGGTGTGGTGGCATGTGCCTGTAATCCTAGCTACTCAAGAGGCTGAGGCAGGGAATATTGCTTGAACCCAAGAGATGGTGGTTGCAGTGAGCCAAGATCATGCCATTATACTCCAGGCTGGGCAACAGAATGAGACTCTGTCTCAAAAAAAAAAAGAACTAGAAAAGGCCCCTTTGGAGGGAAACTAATAAATATAGTGGAAGAAATTAAGCAACATTTAGAATAAGCAAGCAAATATTCATTGCAAAAATGTTGCTGGGAACTTGAAAATTAAAATAGATCCACTTAAATAAACATGTTAAGAGTCACTTATTTCACGTCATGTGCCGGTGCTGGCAAAGCCCTATCAGGGCAAGCAGGGTAGAGCTCTCGGCCTGGAATGTGGCCAAAGAATGCAGCACTTTACTCCATTGTACCATAATCTGACAGCAAGGAGTAACATGCTGAGGAAACCTGTTTAGCCCAAAATCTAGAAAAAAAGTGAGTCAAAGGACCAGGTGTATGAGGTTAAGCCAGTCTTGTCCAGGGAAAGAGACACTGATTCTGGGTATTTTATGTTTCCTGTGAAAATCAATAAACTGGTGTTCTGGGTTGACATGCATATCTTATCACCCAGAGAATCTGAAGCAAGAGTTAATAAAGCAAAATGCAAAACCACAAAAGAAAGTGGAGAAGTGGGATTTTATTGAAGAAGTATGCGTGGCAGCTAGGCCAGTGATAATTCTTGCCACACACTTTGAATAGAAAAAATATGGGGAAAAAATTTGTGACACAAAAATAAAGCAGAAAGGATAAAATATAACTGGTGAATTTGGACATTAACAGAAAGAGGTAGGACAAAATTTAAGTTGCTTGATGTCTACTTTCTGTGTGTTAGCTCTACATGGTTCATAGGAGCAAGCGACAGAGATTGGATGGATGGAAACCTTCTGATATAAGACTAGACCAGAAAACATTCTGTGACTCTGCCATTGGAGGAAGTGGACATTATTTATACATAATTGCTTCTCAGTTTAGGAAATTTATTTAGGGCAGAAAATTAAAAGATTCACATGTCAAAGGTCAAACCTTCCCTTTCACAAAATGATGGAGCTAGAAATGATGGGGCAGTAGGCGGTGGGGGAGGGTGGGGAGTTGCAAGGAAGATGTGCACGACCCAGGAAGACTTGTCCTGGAAAAGGTCCTGGTAAGTGGAACAAAGTGGAACGTCATAAAGGACAAGGTTATGAGGACAAATATGAAAATATTTTCCCATGGGACAGAAAACTGAGAACAGTGAGAAGGATTTAAACAACTGTCAGGCAGTGCATGTCACCTGTCTAGACCTCAGTGTCACATCTATAAAATGAGGAAGTTAGATTAAATAATCTGCAATCAGATCCAGCCTGAAAATTTTATTACCAAATGATATTGAAGAACCAGAAGAATGTAGAAGAATTAGGCCAAAACAACGTTATCCATTGAAATGTCTCTTATGACAAATTACATTAAACCAGTTTTTTTAAAAAAGAGCCTCTGCTCCAAAGTAGAATTTGAACAACAATTAAAAAAAAAAAAATGGAGTAGCCTGTGATCTTTGCACAGAAGACTTTTGGAATTGCTTCTATGTGTCGTGAGGAAGAAGCTACAATGCAAAGATAGATTGATGAATGGAAGGGAGAGAAAGCGACATGCAAAGAAAATAATTTGAGACCTTACATTTAAAATTAATTTATACTTAACATCTTTTACATTTTCATTGGTTTTAGTAGAAGAAATGGAAAATGGTCTCTTATACACTGAGAAAGTTGTGAGCACAATTTCCAAGCATTTTACAAATATAGAGTAGTTCATGGTTTCAAATTTCACTTTACAAATGCAGAGTAGTTCATGGTTTTGTTATCAACTAACTAGATCAGTCAAGCACAGGTTCTTTGAGTTCCCAGTGCACTCAGCTCTTTCTTGAGTTTGAATACACGCTACAAAAGCAGAAGGTGACAGCCCAAATCATAAGTGCATCCTTATGACAATAGGGCAAAATTATAATCTTGAAATAATGATGGTAAATATTTAGGAGGGCCAGATAGCTCCAAATGCAAAGGAATAAGTTAATACACAAGAACAGCTTAAAGTTTTAGAGTCTTTTAGGCCATTATTAATACGTATATTAAGACAAGTTTTTTTTCACAGTTTTAGCTATGCTCTTAAAAATCTCTCATGCTTTCATCAAGACCACAGAGCAAGAGAGAATGCATTTCAAAACTGAAATAGATGGTCATAATACCATTGTCAAGCCTCCTACATATTTGAAAGGTCTAACACTAGTTTCTTGAGAATCTGTTCCAATTTTCTGAGAATTGACACTGCCATCCCCTTCCTGTCACCTTTGCCAAAGATCATCAAAAATGCGATGGAAGTTTTCATGTACTGAAAAGAGAGGGAGTCTACACTACCGCACTCTATTTGCTGTCATGATGACAGGCAGCTGCACCAAGCCAAGAAGTAGCCTAAATGTTTAATGAAGCAGGAAAGTCATTCTTCAGTTGCAATGCAGGCCCACTAGACAGTCTGAAAAGATCACCTCTGTTTGTTTTAAACTGGGAATAGGTTGCTGAATATTTAATGTATACCACAGTATTCAGCTCTGTGAGGGGCCAAGCAAGGGTCAGGTTATGGCTGCCTGCTGTTTCTGCAATTTCAGATTCCCTCCGGTGTGTTAAAGGTAGGAGATATCAAGGTTGAACCAGGACAGTCTTCAGCAGTACCCTTTGTAGCACTGTATAAATGGAAATAAAAATGGGAAGTCATGTGCCTGTCCTGGGGAAGCATTGTTAAGAATTAGGAGCAATCTTTCAGGAAAAATGAGGAGTAGACCTAGCTTTTATTGCCATTATTCACAAAGGTAGGGAAGAATAATGGCGGTAGGAAAAAGCAGCAATCAGTAAGTGTGTTGTGATTGTGCTAGGAAAGAGATCTTATGGTTAAGTTCATTATTCACTTGTAGTATTAAATAAACTTGCTGAATCATTCTAATCCAAAAAGGAATACTTTTATAAACAATCTCCTTGTAGCCAAATTTAACATTTAACAGATTTAGATTCTGCTGCAATAATATGGGTGAGAGTTGGGCAGTGATGGTAGCAGAACTTCTACCAAGAGGTATCTGCTGCTTAAAAATGCGTCAAGAATGACTCCAAGATTTTTGGCCAGAGCTTTTGAAACAATAGAGGTGCCATTTACTGAGAATGAGAAGCAATGAGAAAAGCAGTTTTAAGAAAACAAAAACTACTTTTACCGTGTTAAATTTGAGATGTCCATTACACAGCCAAACCTAGATATCTACTAGACAGTTGGATGGATTGAACTGTCATTCTGGGTGGAATTATTTGGAATTCATCATAGTAGAGATGGAATTTAATTAAATAAAATCACCTGAGGAATGTAGATGGTAAACAGAAGAGTTCTGAGCCCTGAGATGCTCCAACACTTTAGGCACTCCAGCACTTAGTGGTCAGGAAGTTGAAAAGAACCCACAAAAGAGATTGAGGAAGAGCCCCAATATATGTAGGAAGACAAATGAGAGAGAAGAATATAGAAAGGAATGACTAAAGTGTTTTAATGAGAGAGTAACAATTGTGCCAAATGTTCTTGATGGGTTAAAAAAAATGTGTGCTGAGAATTGACCATTGGATGCAGTAACATGGAAGTCATGGGTGACTTTGATAAGCATCTCTGAAAAGTAGCAGAGACAAAAGCCTGAATTCAGTGGAGTCAAGAGAGAATAAGAGGAAGGAGAGTGAAGAATGTGAAGTATAGAGAAATATTTCAAAGAATTGTGGCATAATGCAAGCAAGGAAATGGGGTAGTGACTGGTCTGGGAGATGGAGTAAAAAACATTTTTGGGCCGGGAGCAGTGGCTCACGCCTGTAATCCCAGCACTTTGGGAGGCCAAGGTGGGTGGATCACCAGGTCAGGAGTTCAAGACCAGCCTGGAAAATATGGTGAAACCCCATCTCTACTAAAAATACAAAAGAATTAGCCAGGCATGGTGGCATGTGCCTGTGGTCCCAGCTACTCCGGGGGCTGAGGCAGGAGAATCACTTAAACCCAGGAGGCAGAGGTTGCAGTGAGCCGAGATTGCGCCACTGTACTCCAGTCTGGGCAATAGAGGGAAACTCTGTCTCAAAAAAAAAAAAAAAAAAAAAAAAGATTTTTGTTGTTCTGTTCTGTTTTGAATGGGAGATATTGAACTGTATATACAGTGCTGGTGGGAATAATCCAGAGAGAGGAAATAATCCAGAGAGCAAATGATGACAACGAACAAAGAGAGTGTGATGTCCTTGATTAGGCAGAAGAGGACGGAATCTGTGCACAGATGGAGGGGTAGTACTTGAGCAGGAGTTTGGACAGTTCGTCCACTATAACAGGAGGGGAGAAAAGTATAGGTACACAGGAGATTACCAGATTTTTTTTTTTTTTTTTTTGAGATGGAGTCTTGCTCCGTCGCCCAGGCTAGAGTGCAGTGGTATGATCTCAGCTCACTGCAACCTCCGTCTCCTGGGTTCAAGCAATTCTCCTGCCTCAGCCTCCCAAGTAGCTGGGACTACAGTTGCCCGCCACCACACCCGGCTAATTTTTGTCTTTTTAGTAGAGATGGGGTTTTACCATGTTGGCTAGGCTGGTCTTGAACTCCTGACCTCAAGTGATCCGCCCACCTTGGCCTCCCAAAGTGCTGGGATTACAGGCGTGAGCCACCATTCCTGGCTGCGATTACTAGATTTAATGATGGTATGTCAAAGTTGTCTTTGAATTGCTTCTGTTTTATAAGGTTATTTGTATTTTTCAGGAAGTAAATTACATCTAGAGTACTTTTGGCTGGAAAAAACAAAATATCCAATAAAATATGGCTTAAATAATCAGGATCATTACAAGTAGTTCTGAAGTAGACAGACAGTTCCAGGTTTTGTTCAGTAGCTCAGGGACAACTCCAAGGTTTCAGCCTTTTTCCAGATTCCCATTTTAGCCTTCAGGGTATTGACTTGGTTCTTTTAATTTGTTTTAACTTGACCCTTCATGGTTGCAAGATGGATGCTGAAGCCATAATAGTGTCTGATCAAAGTTCAGTGGCAGAGTGTTAGTGTTAAGGTTCTCAAGAGAAAAAGAACCACTAGGATATGGAGAGATATATATACATATCTCTCTCTTGTTTTTTTTTTTTCAGAGACAGAGGCTTGCTCTGTCACCCAGGCTGGAGTGCAGTGGCTCAATCTCAGCTCACTGCAACCTCTGCCTCCCAGGTTCAAGTGATTCTCCTGCCTCAGCTTCCAAAGTAGCTGGGATTACAGGTGCCCACCACCACACCCGGCTAATTTTGTATTTTTAGTAGAGACAGGGTTTCGCCACATTGCCCAGTCTGGTCATGAACTCCTGAGCTCAGGTGACCTGCCTGCCTCAGTCTCCCAAAGTCCTGGGATTATAGGCATGAGCCACCATGCCCAGCCTACATATCTTCATATATATGTATACATTAAGAAATTTATTATAGGGAATTGGCTTGAACAACTATGGAGGCTGAGAAGTTCCATGATCTGCCATCTGCAGTTTAGAAACCTGGAGAGCTTGTGGTGTAATTCAGACCCAAATACAGAGGCCTGAGAACAGGGGAGCCAATATGCCGATTCTAGTCCAGGCTAGAAAGCCTGAGAACTAGGAATGTCAACGGCAAGAGAAGATGGAAGGTCTTGACTAACCACTCAGGCAGGAAGAGGGTGATTCCCTCTTCCTCTGCCTTTTGTTCTTTTCAGGCCCTCAATAGAGTGGATGATGCATACCCACAATGAGGAGGCCAGCCTACTTTACTAAGTCCATTGATTCAATGGCTAATCTTGTCCAGAAGTACCTTCACAGACACACCAGAAATAATGTTTAATCTGAGCACTCCATGTCTAGCCAAGTTGACACACGAAATTTACCATCACAATGAGGAGCAATGGCATTGCTCCTCACGCGTGTCTCACTTCCTGGCAAGCAACTTTCCCATTCAGCAGACTTCCCCTTAGCCCCAGGCAGGGATTCTGTCACATGCTTAGGTTCTTAATGGAAGGCAGACTGTCAAGGGAGCATCTAGGATCTTCAACACTTTAGTGGGAGGCAAACTCTACTGCAAAGAAAGGATGTAGACGGACCTTTGGGATGGCCATCAGCAGTGCCATTCCCAAAGGTACAGACACTGATTAATTGTAGACAGAACTAATGAATTTAAAATTTTAAGAATAACTACTAAAAACAGAAATAAAGTCAATAACCTCCTTATTTTAAAGTGAAGGGAAATTAAGAAAACAGATTCAGAGAGGGGAATGATCTGTCCAATCTCAAGTAATTAAGAAAAAGTGAGAACAAGAACTCACAGATATGAATGCCTTATTTAGTACTCTTTCTGCAAAAGTAGACGGTCCTTTAATTTATTTTTCACAGAGTTATACCCCCATGGTTTTATTACTAGTATAGTCTTTGGGTTATACACACACACACAGAGACCAATCTCCTGACTCATTATCATAAGGTGTTTATTTTATTTTTCAGGAGAATTGATAAAGTTGCATTATTCTGTCAGTACTCCCTCCTGTCTTCCTTGGACTCAAACTGTCATTCACAGTACTCAGCCAGGAGTCACGGAACAGTCAGTGGCCAGGCACTAACGATGATAGGCCCACAGGGTCTATGACCTTGGTATGGGCTTTACCAGTCATCAAATTACTACCACCCATCTTGTTCTCCAGGTTTATCTCACAGTCACTATTCAACTGCCATTTATTCTTTTTTTCATCATGGTTTTTTTTATTTTTCATTGTGGTAAAATATATATAACCTAAAATTTACCACTATAACCATTTTAAGTGTACAATTCAGTGGCATTAAGTACTTCCACAATGTTGTGTAACCATCACCACTGTCTATCTCCAGAACCTTTTCATCAACCGAAACGAACTCTGTAGTCATTAAAAATAACTCCTATTCCTGCCTCTCCATCAACCCCTGCTAACTACTATTTTATTTTCTATCTCTATGCATTTGCCCTACCTCATGTAAGTGGCATCATATAATATTTGTCCTTTTGTGTCTGCCTTATTTCACTCATAATGTCTTCAAAATGCATTCATATTATTGTTGTATGTATCAGCAGTTTCATTCCTTTTTACAGCTGAATATTCCATTGTATGGATAGACCACATTTGATTATCCACTCCTCTCTCAGTGGGCACTTGGGCTCTTCCCACTGTTTTGCCGATCATTCTTCATATTGCCAAGACTGGAGAATTTGTCTTCCCTTTCTTTATTCTTAACATCCAGCCTCTATTTGTCCCCAGCTTGTTTCCCCTACAAGGCTCTTTACTGACCTTCCTATCTGCAAACTACCCCTTGGCTTCTTTAATCATTCCCATTCCCTTGCTCCCAGATATAGGACTCTTCTTTCTTACATGATTTTGAACACCTCATCTTCCAACTCAAAAGATACCTCTCAGTTGCTTCTCAACCCACACATCTAAGAACAACCAGTGACAAACTTCCCTACCCCTTGCCCTAACTCAACTGATTTCAGTCTATATGCTCATTCATGAAAACCGAATAGTTAGCCAATATTCCCATATAACTTATCCACTCTCATAAAATAGATCTTTCTACCCAGTTAAAATCTCTGTTTCTCTCTTTCCAGTCATCTCAAATGTTTCTAAAACACTTCATTGCATATTCATAAGTGATTTTCCTTAGGAGCCTATGACAAGTCCCAGTTGACACCAGCGTTATCAATCCTTTGGTCTTTGTAGATGTGTCTGGCTCTGTGTGGAAATCTGATCAATGGAGACAGATGAGGATGACTGTAAATGACCACACAGTGGTTGTTCAATAAGAACTGGGACTAACAGTATAGTAACCATGTGTATATATTATGATGTTTTGACATCTTGGGGGCTTTGCTGGCCAGAGAGAGACCGCCTTTTCCCAGGGCTAATTCCTAGAGATAACAGGTTGCCTGCAAGCATTTCTTTAATATACAAACAAATCAGTCCCGAGTTCACATCCCCAGCCACCCCTACTTAATCTGACTCTCACACACAAAACCAATAATTATATTGTCTTAAATCAATCCAGAGCCAGGTACCAGACAACCAGAAACCACCCAGATCCCGCCAACATTATTCAAACTAGCTAATCCCAGGCTGTGTGCCTTTCTCGTGGAAAACATAATAAAGGCTCTACTTTCCTTTTAGTTTTTGTGCCTCCTGACCAAACCTAGTGCTCACCATGTGGCTCTGTGTGGCGTGCTCCCACTCTCTTGGGAACTGTAAGTAATACATTCTTTTTTTCAGTGGCATTAGCATCCCTATGTGGTCAATAACCTCCACAAATTAAAAATTCCTTAGGCACGGTTGAGATAAAGGACCAGTCAAAACCACCAGTAGTGCCCATACATTCTGAAGGAGAGTGAGAACGGTACGAAGGTTCTTCTGTCAATTTGTCCTACTTAAACAGAATCCAAAGCCACGCTGTGCAGAAAAGAGTTAACGTTCGAAGTCCTGCTTACAAGGTTGGCTCTTGGCTGGTGTCTTGGGAACTTAGATTTTGGGAAGATTTCCATCATTAGCTGATAAGTGTGGCTCACTGCCTCTAAACTATCTGTCCACACAGTGTGGTTTATGGTGAACAATACTTTCCTTACAGGAATCTGGAACTTGGGTATAATGCCAGGCAGAGGGTACCTACATGATCAGCCGCCAGTAAGAATCCTGGACGCTAGGTCTGTAATGTTTATAACATTTCACATGTGTTGTTACAACAACTTACGGCTGGGGGAGTTAAGGGAATCCTGTGTAACTACCCTGGCGGAGGACCCTTGGACGTTTGTGCTTGGTCTGCTTGGACTTTGTCCCATGCACTTTTTCCCTCTGCTGACTGTGCTTGGTGTCCTTTCACTGTAATAAATCATAGCCATGAGTACCACTATATGCTGTGTCCTGTGCATCACAGTAGCCATTCTTTCAGTTCAGATGCTGTAATTATTCTTTACTTTTCTAATCAAAGCAATTCTGGTCTACATCTATCATTCGCCAAGGCTGATTTATACATACTGTCATCATTTTCTTCTTTTTTTTTTTTTTTTTTTTTTTTTTTGAGACGGAGTCTCGCTGTGTCTCCCAGGCTGTAGTGCAGTGGGGCGATCTCAGTTCACTGCAAGCTCCGCCTCCCGGGTTCACGCCATTCTCCCGCCTCAGCCTCCTGAGTAGCTGGGACTACAGGCGCCCGCCACCGCGCCCGGCTAGTTTTTTGTATTTTTTAGTAGAGAGAGGGTTTCACCGTGTTAGCCAGGATGGTCTCAATCTCCTGACCTCGTGATCCGGCCACCTCAGCCTCCCAGAGTGCTGGGATTACAGGCGTGAGCCACCGCGCCCCGCCAGAAAATCATTTTCAAGTTTTCTTCCCCTCCTTAGAATTATGGAAGCATCGTGCAAGAAGCTTTCAGTCTGTGGCTGCTGCTATTTCACTATTGCTTATTTTCCCATGGCCCAGGCACTGGGCAATGGTGCTCCTCACAGTGGGCCTTCCGCCTGTCCACTGGCTGACACACAGACATCCCGCTTTACCCTCTCTTATCCCCTGTGCCAAAGTCCAGACAACTCCAGGGTAACGTAGTTTCTAGAGATTTCATCTCAGCCCCCTCCTTTCTTGAAGAATACAGGCTTGCTCCCTCCCCCTTTCAGACAATCAGTTTACAATCTTGTTCCTCAGAATTTGGCCTGAAGTCACTGATATTCCTTCCGGGGGCTAGAGATCCCAGAGCTCAAGAGCAAATATCGGATACTCAATATATGGAGGTAAGGGTGTGAGAGAGAGTGAGTGTGTGTGTGTGTGTGTGTGTGTGTGTGTGTGTGTGTGTGTGTGTTCGCTAAGGAAGTAGAGGAAGAAGGAGAAAGGATGGGTAGGAATTAACTATTTATTTGAATCTTCTACAACAGTATGAATAAAACATAAAATAACAGGTTGTCCTGCTACAAAAATAGTAAGGTTAACTTTCTTTAAGGAACATTCTGACCAAAGTCATCTATTTCCTAGTAACAGTCGGCAACTTTTATTCAATATTATCTCTCTGCTATTAACAGCAATTCACTCTTACTCAACCTTTCTCCAGTTCATAATCTCCACAGGGCATCTCCAGTCTATTCTTTGTTTATAACATCCACAAACAACTACTTCCAACGATTTATGACCCACAAAAGAGATTTCTAACTGAAACAAGTGTTGGCAATAGAGGTATTAAGATTAATTCCCCAAGCTTGAGAATCACAGATAACAACCACAAAAACCTATTTGACTTAGGCACCCCAATTGCTGTTGAAAGATTGGGCAAAAGAATTCATATTTCTCTGCCTCAATTCTGAAAAACCAAGACGTGGTAACCCTGTCACTTGACGCATGATTTCAAACCCTCTAGATCCATGCTCTGAAGCCCCTTGTAAGGCCACCTAATACTACTAACATTTCATTCTCTCAGTCTGCACCTAAAGTGATTTCCTTTGTGCCAAAGTTTTCTCCGCAGAGAGAACTGCTAAGGCTTCCAGAATGGTATTAAATATAAGGCACAAGTCTCCGATGAAAAGCACAAGGGCTTCTCGAATAAATGGCTGATCATAGGGCAGCAAAAGTACAAGATAAGCCTGGAACATCTCTCAGTGCCTGAAAGAAAGTGCTCAAAAAATAAATGCATAAAAGGTTTAAAAGATGAGGCATGTCAAAGGGAAACAAGAGTGAGCCTGAAAGAGCTCCCAGTGGGCAAAGCTGGAACAATTTGAGCAATGAAGCAAATAGCATTGGATTGGAATCCAAAGTATAACATAAATATCCGCGAGTCCATACTGATGTAAATAAATTATGAAAAAATAAATGTAGGAGAGGAGACAAGTTCTCCGTACAAAGGAGCTCTCTGCCCTCGAATTGGTAGAACTTAATCTCCTCCCCCACTTGAATTAGTAACTTGCTTGCAAAGGACAGACTGTGGCCAATGGGAAAGGTACCAGCAATCTGGCAGTGAAAAAACCTAGCAAATACCACCTTGACCAGGTGATCAAGGTTAATACCACCAGTGATAAGTCATATTCATCATGTATTTTCCTCCGTACAGTGTGATGAAAATGGCACTTTACCTCTGTAGTATTCATCTCCCAAACCCCTACCCCATCAGAAAACATCAGAGAAGCCAAACTGAGGGGCATCTGCAAAGTACTTGACCAATACTCTTCAAAATTGTCAAGTTGATGAAAAACAAGGAAAGACTGAAAAACTGTCACAGATGAGAGGAGAGTAAAGAGACACTACCACTACTTGCAATATGACATCCTGGATAGGACCTTGGAACAGAAGAAGTACAGTAGTGGGAAAGCTCATGAAATATGAATAAAATCTCTAGTTGAATAGTATTCCAGTGTTATTTTCTTAGTTTTGACAAATATATCAATATTATATAAGATGTTCACATCAGGGGAAGCTAATGAAGAGTATACAGGAACTCTCTCTACTATATTTGCAATTTTCCATACTTTTAAAATTATTCCAAAATAACTTTAACTCTATATACATATACAGATAATATATACATACATATACATACATACTTACATATACACACACACATATATGCATATATTACAATGGATACTGACTCAAGCAAATAGAAGTGTCCTATCTTATCAGTGTTTCGATTTTATTTATCCTGAATTTGCTTTGCCTGGAAACTGAAACCTGATTCCTTAAAAGTCAAGCAGCATAAATGGATCTGGAAGATAGCGGTCTCCTCAGGAACTAAAATGAGAATTAGAGAAACACTTTCAACCCCATGCGTAGAGCTCGTGATGCCCTGGAACAGCATTTGCCAAAGATGAGTAAGAGCTATAGGTCAGCATCGAGAAGGCTTCATCTCCGCCTTTTGTAATTAACAGTTTGCTTCAGTGCCATAATTCAGCATAAAAGAAACCACACAGGAACCCACAGTGTCTGCCATTAAGAATTGCTACTGAATGTGTTATCTGCAGCTATTAACACTTCTCTGTTGTGATCTTTGGTCGTTACTTCTCTGTACTCCAACACCGCCTTCATTTTTCACTCCAGTTCTTTCTTTTTAAAAAACAATTATTTTTCTATAAGTTATTGGGGTATAGGTGGTATTTGGTTACATAAGTTATTTAGTGGTGATTTGTGAGATTTTGGTGCACCCATCACCCGAACAGCATACACTGGACCATATTTGTAGTATTTCATCCCTCGTCCTCCCGCACTCTTCCCCCCCAAGTCCCAAAAGTCCATTGTATCATTTAAATGCCTCTGCATTCTCATAGTTTAGCTCCCACATAATCAGTGAGAACATACAATGTTTGGTTTTCCATTCCTGAGTTACTTCACTTAGAATAATAGTCTCAAATTTCATCCAGGTCACTGCAAATGCTGTTAATTCATTCCTTTTATGACTGAATAGTATTCCATCATATATATATATATATATATATATATATATATATCTCTCACAGTTTCCTTATCCACTCATTGATTGATGGGCATTTGGGCTGGTTATATGATTTCGCAATTGTGAATTGTGCTGCCAATAAACGTGTGTGCAAGTATCTTTTTCGAATAATGACTTCTTTTCCTCTGGGTAGATACCCACTAGTGGGATTGCTGGATCAAATGGTAGTTCTACTTTTGGCTCTTTAAGGAATCTCCACACTGTCTTCCACAGGGGCTGTACTAGTTTACATTCCCACCAGCAGTGTGTAAGTGTTCCCTGATCACCGCATCCACGCCAACATCTACTGTTTTTTGATTTTTTCATTATGGTCATTCTTGCAAGAGTGAGGTGGTGTCACATTGCGGTTTTGATTTGCATTTCCCTGATCATTTGTGACGTTGAGCATTTGTTCACATGTTTGTTGGCCATTTGCATATCTTCTTTTGAGAATTATCCATTCATGTCCTTAGTCTACTTTTTGATGGGATTTTTTTTCTGATTTGAGTTCATTGTAGATTCTGGATATTAGTCCTCTGTCAGATTTCCTCTGACTCTGTGGGCTGTTTACTCTGCTGACTGTTCCTTTTGCCATGCAAAAGCTCTTTAGTTTAATTAGGTCCCAGCTACTTATCTTTGTTTTTACTGATTTTTGGGTTCTTGGTCATGAAATCCTTGCCTAAACCAATGTCTAGAAGGATTTTTCCAATGTTATCTTCTAGAATTTTTATAGTTTCAGGTCTTAGGTTTAAATCCTTAATCCATCGAGTTGATTTTTATATAAGGTGAGAGATGAGGATCCAGTTTCATTCTCCTACATGTGGCTAGCCAATTATCCCAGCACCATCTGTTGAAAAGGGTGTCCTTTCCCCGCTTTATGTTTTTGTTTGCTTTGTTGAAGATCAGTTGGCTGTAAGTATTTGGGTTTATTTCTGGGTTCTCTATTACGTTCCATTGGTCTATGTGCCTATTTTTATACCAGTACCACACTGTTTTGGTGACTGCGGCCTTATAATATAGTTTGAAATAAGGTAGTGTGATGCCTCCATATTTGTTCTTTTTGCTTAGTCTTGCTTTGACTATGTGGGCTCTTTTTTGTTCCATATGAATTTTAGAAGAATCTTTTCTAACTCTGTGAAGAATGATGGTGGTATTTTGATGGGGATTGCATTGAATTTGTAGATTGCTTTTGGCAGAATGGTCATTTTCACAATATTGATTCTACCCATCCATGAGCATGGGATGTGTTTCCATTTGTTTGTGTCATCTGTGATTTCTTTCAGCAGTGTTTTACAGTTTTCCTTGTAGAGGTCTTTCAACTCCTTTGTTAGGTATATTCCTAAGTATTTTATTGTTTTTTTTTTTAATTTACTTATTATTATTATACTTTAAGTTGTAGGGTATATGTGCATAACGTGCAGGTTTGTTACATATGTGTACTTGTGCCATGTTGGTGTGCTGCACCCATCAACTCATCATTTATATCAGGTATAACTCCCAATGCAATCCCTCCCCCCTCCCCATGATAGGCCCCTGTGTGTGATGTTCCCCTTCCTGAGTCCAAGTGATCTTATTGTTCAGTTCCCACCTATGAGTGAGAACATGCGGTGTTTGGTTTTCTGTTCTTGTGATAGTTTGCTAAGAATGATGGTTTCCAGCTGCATCCAAGTCCCTACAAAGGACGCAAACTCATCCTTTTTGATGGCTGCATAGTATTTCATGGTGTATATGTGCCACATTTTCTTAATCCAATCTGTCACTGATGGACATTTGGGTTGATTCCAAGTCTTTGCTATTGTGAATAGTGCCGCAATAAACATACGTGTGCATGTGTCTTTATAGCAGCATAATTTATAATCCTTTGGGTATATACCCAGTAATGGGATGGCTGGGTCATATGGTACATCTAGTTCTAGATCCTTGAGGAATCGCCATACTGTTTTCCATAATGGTTGAACTAGTTTACAATCCCACCAACAGTGTAAAAGTGTTCCTATTTCTCCACATCCTCTCCAGCACCTGTTGTTTCCTGACTTGTTAATGATTGCCATTCTAACTGGTGTGAGATGGTATCTCATTGTGGTTTTGATTTGCATTTCTCTGATGGCCAGTGATGATGAGCATTTTTTCATGTGTCTGTTGGCTGTATGAATGTCTTCTTTTGAGAAATGTCTGTTCATATCCTTTGCCCACTTTTTGATGGGGTTGTTTGTTTTTTTCTTGTAAATTTGTTTGAGTTCTTTGTAGGTTCTGGATATTAGCCCTTTGTCAGATGAGTAGATTGCAAAAATTTTCTCCCATTCTGTAGGTTGCCTGTTCACTCTGATGGTAGTTTCTTTTGCTGTGCAGAAGCTCTTTAGTTTAATGAGATCCCATTTGTCAATTTTGGCTTTTGCTGCCGTTGCTTTTGGTGTTTTAGACATGAAGTCTTTGCCCATGCCTATGTCCTGAATGGTACTACCTAGGTTTTCCTCTAGGATTTTGATGGTATTAGGTCTAACATTTAAGTCTCTAATCCATCTTGAATTAATTTTCGTATAAGGAGTAAGGAAAGGATCCAGTTTCAGCTTTCTACTTATGGCTAGCCAATTTTCCCAGCACCATTTATTAAATAGGGAATCCTTTCCCCATTTCTTGTTTCTCTCAGGTTTGTCAAAGATCAGATGGCTGTAGATGTGTGGTATTATTTCTGAGGACTCTGTTCTGTTCCATTGGTCTATATCTCTGTTTTGGTACCAGTACCATGCTGTTTTGGTTACTGTAGCCTTGTAGTATAGTTTGAAGTCAGGTAGCGTGATGCTTCCAGCTTTGTTCTTTTGACTTAGGATTGTCTTGGAGATGCAGGCTCTTTTTTGGTTCCATATGAACTTTAAAGCAGTTTTTTCCAATTCTGTGAAGAAACTCATTGGTAGCTTGATGGGGATGGCATTGAATCTATAAATTACCTTGGGCAGTATGGCCATTTTCACGATATTGATTCTTCCTATCCATGAGCATGGTATGTTCTTCCATTTGTTGGTGTCCTCTTTGATTTCACTGAGCAGTGGTTTGTAGTTCTCCTTGAAGAGGTCCTTTACATCCCTTGTAAGTTGGATTCCTAGGTATTTTATTCTCTTTGAAGCAATTGTGAATGGAAGTTCATTCCTGATTTGGCTCTCTGTTTGTCTGTTACTGGTGTATAAGAATGCTTGTGATTTTTGCACATTAATTTTGTATCCTGAGACTTTGCTGAAGTTGCTTATCAGCTTAAGGAGATTTTGGGCTGAGACAATGGGGTTTTCTAAATATACAATCATGTCATCTGCAAACAGGGACAGTTTGACTTCTTCTTTTCCTAACTGAATACCCTTGATTTCTTTCTCTTGCCTAATTGCCCTAGCCAGAACTTCCAACACTATGTTGAATAGGAGTGGTGAGAGAGGGCATCCCTGTCTTGTGCCAGTTTTCAAAGGGAATTTTTCCAGTTTTTGCCCATTCAGTATGATATTGGCTGTGGGTTTGTCATAAATAGCTCTTATTATTTTGAGGTACGTTCCATCAATACCGAATTTATTGAGCGTTTTTAGCATGAAGGGCTGTGGAATTTTGTCAAAAGCCTTTTCTGCATCTATTGAGATAATCATGTGGTTCTTGTCTTTGGTTCTGTTTATATGCTGGATTATGTTTATTGATTTGCGAATGTTGAACCAGCCTTGCATCCCAGGGATGAAGCCCACTTGATCATGGTGGATAAGCTTTTTGATGTGTTGCTGAATCCGGTTTGCCAGTATTTTATTGAGGATTTTTGCATCGATGTTCATCAGGGATATTGGTCTAAAATTCTCTTTTTTTGTTGTTGTGTCTCTGCCAGGCTTTGGTATCAGGATGATGTTGGCCTCATAAAATGAGTTAGGGAGGATTCCCTCTTTTTCTATTGATTGGAATAGTTTCAGAAGGAATGGTACCAACTCCTCCTTGTACCTCTGGTAGAATTCAGCTGTGAATCCATCTGGTCCTGGACTTTTTTTGGTTGGTAGGCTATTAATTATTGCCTCAATTTCAGAGCCTGCTATTGGTCTATTCAGGGATTCAGCGTCTTCCTGGTTTAGTCTTGGGAGAGTGTAAGTGTCCAGGAAATTATCCATTTCTTCTAGATTTTCCAGTTTATTTGCGTAGAGGTGTTTATAGTATTCTCTAATGGTAGTTTGTATTTCTGTGGGGTCGGTGGTGATATCCCCTTTATCATTTTTAATTGCATCGATTTGATTCTTCTCTCTTCTTTATTAGTCTTGCTAGTGGTCTGTCAATTTTGTTGATCTTTTCAAAAAACCAACTCCTGGATTCATTGATTTTTTGGAGAGTTTTTTGTGTCTCTATCTCCTTCAGTTCTGCTCTGATCTTAGTTATTTCTAGCCTTCTGCTAGCTTTCGAATGTGTTTGCTCTTGCTTCTCTAGTTCTTTTAATTGCGATGTTAGAGTGTCAATTTTAGATCTTTCCTGCTTTCTCTTGTGGGCATTTAGTGCTATAAATTTCCCTCTACACACTGCTTTAAATGTGTCCCAGAGATTCTGGTATGTTGTATCTTTGTTCTCATTGGTTTCAAAGAACATCTTTATTTCTGCCTTCATTTCGTTATGTACCCAGTAGTCATTCAGGAGCAGGTTGTTCAGTTTCCATGTAGTTGAGTGGTTTTGATTGAGTTTCTTAGTCCTGAGTTCTAGTTTGATTGCACTGTGGTCTGAGAGACAGTTTGTTATAATTTCTGTTCTTGTACATTTGCTGAGGAGTGCTTTACTTCCAATTACGTGGTCGATTTTGGAGTAAGTACGATGTGGTGCTGAGAAGAATGATATTCTGTTGATTTGGGGTGGAGAGTTCTATAGATGTCTATTAGGTCTGCTTGCTGCAGAGATGAGTTCAATTCCTGGATATCCTTGTTAACTTTCTGTCTCGTTGATCTGTCTAATGTTGACAGTGGAGTGTTGAAGTCTCCCATTATTATTGTATGGGAGTCTAAGTCTCTTTGTAAGTCTCTAAGGACTTGCTTTATGAATCTGGGTGCTCCTGTATTGGGTGTATATATATTTAGGATAGTTAGCTCTTCCTGTTGAATTGATCCCTTTACCATTATGTAATGGCCTTCTTTGTCTCTTTTGATCTTTGATGGTTTAAAGTCTGTTTTATCAGAGACTAGTATTGCAACCCCTGCTTTTTTTTGTTCTCCATTTGCTTGGTAAATCTTCCTCCATCCCTTTATTTTGAGCCTATGTATGTCTCTGCGTGTGAGATGGGTCTCCTGAATACAGCAGACTGATGGGTCTTGACTCTTTATCCAGTTTGCCAGTCTGTGTCTTTTAATTGGAGCATTTAGTCCATTTACATTTAAGGTTAAGATTGTTACGTGTGAACTTGATCCTGCCATTATGATATTAACTGGTTATTTTGCTCGTTAGTTGATGCAGTTTCTTCCTAGCCTCGATGGTCTTTACATTTTGGCATGTTTTTGCAATGGCTGGTACCGGTTGTTCCTTTCCATGTTGAGTGCTTCCTTCAGGGTCTCTTGTAAGGCAGGCCTAGTGGTGACAAAATCTCTAAGCATTTGCTTATCTGTAAAGGATTTTATTTCTCCTTCACTTATGAAACTTAGTTTGGCTGGATATGAAATTCTGGGTTTAAAATTCTTTTCTTTAAGAATGTTGAATATTGGCCCCCACTCTCTTCTGGCTTGGAGAGTTTCTGCCGAGAGATCTGCTGTTAGTCTGATGGGCTTCCCTTTGTGGGTAACCCGACCTTTCTCTCTGGCTGCCCTTAAGATTTTTTCCTTCATTTCAACTTTGGTGAATCTGGCAATTATGTGTCTTGGAGTTGCTCTTCTCGAGGAGTATCTTTGTGGCGTTCTCTGTATTTCCTGGATTTGAATGTTGGCCTGCCCTACTAGGTTGGGGAAGTTCTCCTGGATGATATCCTGAAGAGTGTTTTCCAACTTGGTTCCATTTTCCCCCTCACACTCAGGCACCCCAATCAGACGTAGATTTGGTCTTTTTACATAATCCCATACTTCTTGCAGGCTTTGTTCATTTCTTTTTCTTCTTTTTTCTTTTGGTTTCTCTTCTCGCTTCATTTCATTCATTTGATCCTCAATCGCAGATACTCTTTCTTCCAGTTGATCGAGTCGGTTACTGAAGCTTGTGCATTTGTCACGTATTTCTCGTGTCATGGTTTTCATCTCTTTCATTTCGTTTATGACCTTCTCTGCATTAATTACTCTAGCCATCAATTCTTCCACTTTTTTTTCAAGATTTTTAGTTTCTTTGCGCTGGGTACGTAATTCCTCCTTCAGCTCTGAGAAATTTGATGGACTGAAGCCTTCTTCTCTCATCTCGTCAAAGTCATTCTCCGTCCAGCTTTGATCCGTTGCTGGCGATGAGCTGCGCTCCTTTGCTGGGGGAGATGCGCTCTCATTTTTTGAATTTCCAGCTTTTCTGCCCTGCTTTTTCCCCATCTTTGTGGTTTTATCTGCCTCTGGTCTTTGATGATGGTGATGTACTGATGGGGTTTTGGTGTAGGTGTCCTTCCTGTTTGATAGTTTTCCTTCTAACAGTCAGGACCCTCAGCTGTAGGTCTGTTGGAGATTGCTTGAGGTCCACTCCAGACCCTGTTTGCCTGGGTATCAGCAGCAGAGGCTGCAGAAGATAGAATATTTCTGAACAGCGAGTGTACCTGTCTGATTCTTGCTTTGGAAGCTTCCTCTCAGGGGTGTACTCCACCCTGTGAGGTGTGGGGTGTCAGACTGCCCCTAGTGGGGGATGTCTCCCAGTTAGGCTACTCAGGGGTCAGGGACCCACTTGAGCAGGGAGTCTGTCCCTTCTCAGATCTCAACCTCCGTGTTAGGAGATCCACTGCTCTCTTCAAAGCTGTCAGACAGAGTCGTTTGCGTCTGCAGAGGTTTCGGCTGTGTTTGTTATTGCCCGGTTCCCAGAGGTGGAGTCTACAGAGACAGGCAGGTTTCCTTGAGCTGCTGTGAGCTCCACCCAGTTCGAGCTTCCCAGCAGCTTTGTTTACCTACTTAAGCCTCAGGAATGGCGGGCGCCCCTCCCCCAGCCTCGCTGCTGCCTTGCCGGTAGATCACAGACTGCTGTGCTAGCAATGAGGGAGGCTCCGTGGGTGTGGGACCCTCCCGGCCAGGTGTGGGATATGATCTCCTGGTGTGCCTGTTTGCTTAAAGCACAGCATTGGGGTGGGAGTTACCCGATTTTCCAGGTGTTGTGTGTCTCAGTTCCCCTGGCTAGGAAAAGGGATTCCCTTCCCCCTTGCGCTTCCCAGGTGAGGCAATGCCTCGCCCTGCTTCAGCTCTCGCTGGTCGGGCTGCAGCAGCTGACCAGCACCAATCGTCCGGCACTCCCCAGTGAGATGAACCCAGTACCTCAGTTGAAAATGCAGAAATCACCGGTCTTCTGTGTCGCTCGCACTGGGAGTTGGAGACTGGAGCTGTTCCTATTCGGCCATCTTGCTCCACCCACCAAGTATTTTATTGTTTTTGTTTGTTTGGTTTTGTAGCTACTGTAAAAGGGGTTGAGTTCTTGATTTGATTCTCTGCTTGGTCGCTGTTGGTGGATAGAAGAGTTACTGATTTATGTACATTAATCTTGTATCTGGAAACGTTGCTGAATTCTTTTATCAGTTGTAAGGGCTTCTGGAGGAGTCCTTAGGGTTTTCAAGGTAAATGATCATATTGTCAGAAAACAGGGACAGTTTGACTTCCTCCTTACCGATTTGGATGCCTTTATTTCTTTCTCTTGTCTGATTGCTCTGGCTAGGACTTCCAGTACTCTGTTGAAGAGGAGTGGTGAAAGTGGGCATCCTTGTCTTGTTCCTGTTCTCAGAGGGAATGCTTTCAACTTTTCCCCATTTGGTATTATGTTGGCTGTGGGTTTGTCGTAGCTTTTGTTACATTAAGGTATGTCCCTTGTATGCCAATTTTGCTGAGGGTTTTAATCATAAAGGGATGCTAGATCTTGTTGAATGCTTTTTCTGCATCTATTGAGATGATCATGTGATGTTTGTTTCTAATTCCGTTTATATGGTGTATCGTATTTATTAACTTGTGTATGTGAAACCATCCCTGCATCCCTGGTATGAAACTCACTTGATCATGGTAGGTTATCTTTTTGATATGTTGTTGGATTCAGTTAGCTAGTATTTTAAGGATTTTAGCATCTATGCTCATCAAGGATACGGGTCTGTAGTTTTCTTTTTTGGTTGTGTCCTTTCTTGGTTTTGGTATTAGGGCAATGCTGGCTTCATAGAATGAATTAGGGAGGGTTCCTTCTTTCTCTATCTTGTGCAATAGTGTCAAAATGAGTGGTACCAATTTTTCTTTGAATGTCTGGTAGAATTCTGCTGTGAATCCATCTGGTCCTGGACATTTTTTTGTTGGTAATTTTTAAATTACTGCTTCAATCTCACTGCTTGTTATTCATCTGTTCAGGGTATCTAATTCTTCCTGATTTAAGCTAGGAGGGTTGTATTTTTCCAGGAATTTATCCATTTATTCTAGGTTTTCTAGTTTATGTGCATAAAGGTGTTCATAGTAACCTTGAATGATCTTTTATATTTCAGTGGTATCAGTTGTAGTATCTCCTGTTTTGTTTCTTTGTGAGGTTATTTGGATTTTCTCTCTTCTCTTCTTGGTTAATCTTTCTAATGGTCTATCAATTTTATTTATCTTTTCAAATAACCAGCTTTTTGTTTCATTTATCTTTTGTATATATATATATTTGTTTCAATTTCATTTAGTTCTACAGTGATCTTGGTTACTTCCTTTCTTCTGCTGGGTTTGGGTTTGGTTTTGGTTTGTTCTTGTTTCTCTGGTTCCTTGAGATGTGACCTTAGATTGTCTGTTTGTACTCTTTCAGGACTATGAGCTTTCCTTTTAGCACTGCCTTAGCTGTATCCCAGAGGTTTTGATAGGTTGTGCCATTATTGTCATGTAGTTTGAAGAATTTTTAAATTTCCATCTTGATTTCATTTTTGACCCAATGATCATTCAGGAGCAGGTTATTTAATTTCCATGTATTTGCGTGGTTTTGAAGGTTCCTTTTGGAGTTTATTTCCAGTTTTATTCCACTGTGGTCTGAGAGAGTGCTTGATGTAATTTCAATTTTCTTAAACTTATTGAGGCTTATTTTATGGCCTATCACCTGATCTATTTTGGTGAAAGTTCCATGCACTGTTAAATAGAGTGTATATTCTACATTTGTTGGATGAAATGTTCTGTAAATATCTGTTAAGTCTATTTGTTCCAAGATATAGTTTAAATCCATTGTTTCTTTGTTGACTTTGTCTTGATGACCTGTCCAGTGCTGTCAGTGGAGTATTAAGTCCCACACTATTATTGTGTTGCTGTCTGTTTCATTTCTTAGGTCTGTTATTGTCTTATAAATTTGGGAGCTCCAGTGTTAGGTGCATATATGTTTAAGATTGTTATATTTTCCTGTTGGACAAGGCCTTTTACCATTATACAATGTCCCTCTTTGCCTCTTCTAACCACTGTTGCTTTAAAGTTAGTTTTGTCTGATATAAGAATAGCTACTCCTGCTCACTTTTGGTGTCCACTTTCATGAAATGCCTTTTTCTACCCCTTTATAGTTTATGTGAGCCCTTATGTGTTAGGTGAGTCTCCTGAAGGTAGCAGATAGTTGGTTGGTGAGTTCTTATCCATTCTGCAGTTCTGTATCATTTTTTTAAATTTGAATATGATTTTACTAAAGCATACATCATTTCAAAAAAAGTAGTTTATGTTGTCAATTCTAACATACAACATTTAAGTCATTATATAAATTTTTTATTTGTGTATTTCACTGTAGTGTTGTGACAACAAAATGACATCTGTGTACCACAGCATACATACATCAACAGTAAGATGTAATTTTTCATTATATTACCGCTAGAATATTTAGCTTTGTGTAGTGATAAAAAATTAAGATTATCTAAGGAAAAACACAGAAAATTATTTGGTTCTGTATCTTTTTAGTGGAGCTTTTAGGCCATTTACATTCAATGTTAGTATTGAAATGTGAGGTACAATTGCATTTATCATGCTCTTTGCTGCCTGTGTACTTTTTTTTTTTTTTTTTTTTTTTTTTTTGCTTTTTAACTTGAATTTTTGTTTTATAGATCCTGTGTGATTTATGCTTTAAAGAGGTTCTGTTTTGATATGTTTCCAGGATTTGTTTCAAGATTTAGAGCTCCTTTTAGCAGTTCTTGTAGAAGTGACTTGGTAATGGTGAATTCTCTCAGCATTTGTCTGAAAACGGTTGTATCTTTCCTTCACTTATGATGCTTAGTTTTGCTGGATACGATATTCTTGGCTGACAATTGTTTTGTCTGAGGAAGTTGAAGATAGGGCCCTAATCCCTTCTAGCTTGTAGGGATTCTGCTAAGAAATCTGTTAATCTGATAGGTTTTACTTTACAGGTTACCTAGTGCTTCTGTCTCACAGCTCTTAAGATTGTTTACTTCATCTTAACTCTGAATAACTTGATGACAATGTGCCTGGGTGAGGATCTTTTTGAGATGAATTTCCCAGGTGTTTTTTGTGCTTCTTGTATTTGCATTTCTCAGTCTCTGGCAAGGCCAGGGAAGGTTTCCTTGATTATTCCCTGAAATATGTTTTCCAAGCTTTTAGAATTTTCTTCTTACTTAGGAACACTGATTCTTCTTAGGTTTGGTTGTTTAACATAATCCCAGACTTCCTGGAGGCTTTGTTCATATTTTCTCACATTTTCTCTGTCTTTGTTAGATTGAGTTAATTAGAAGACCTTGTCTTCAAGCTCTGAATTTCTGGTTTCATTTTGTTTTGTTTTGTTTTGAGATGGAGTCTTGCTCTGTTGCCTAGGCTGGAGTGCAGTAGCACTATCTCGGCTCACTGCAACCTCTACCTCCCTGGTTCAAGCAATTCTCCTGCCTCAGCCTCCCTAGTAGCTGGGATTACAGGCTCGTGCCACTACATCCAGCTAATTTTTGTATTTTCAGAAGACACAGGGTTTTGCCATGTTAGCCAGGCTGGTCTCAAACTCCTGACCTCAGATGAGCCACCTGCCTTGGCCTCCTCAAAGTGCTGGGATTACAGGCATGAGCCACCACACCCGGGTGGAACTCTGAGTTTCTTTCTTCCACTTGTTCAATTCTATTGCTGAGACTTTCCAGAGCATTTTGCATTTCAAAAAGTGTGTCCAAAGTTTCCTGAATTTTTTATTGTCTTTTCTTTAAGCTATCTATTTCCTTGAATATTTCTCCCTTCACTTCTTGTATCATTTTTTGAATTTCCTTGCATTGGGCTCTGCCTTGCTTTGGTCTCTCCCTGATGAGCTTAAGAACTAACCTCCTGAATACTTTTTCAGGTAAATCAGGGATTTCTTCTTGGTTTGGATCCATTGGTGGTAAACTAGTGTGATTTTTGGAGGGTGTTGATGAGTCTTGTTTTGTCATATTACCAGGGTTGGTTTTCTTGTTCCTTCTCACTTGGATAGGCTAGGGAAATGTCTGGGGCTGAAGACTGTTGTTCAGATTTTTTTGTCTCACAGGGTGTTCCCTTGAGGTAGTACTCTCCTCACTTTTCCTGTGGATGTGCTTCCTGTGAGCTGAACTGGCGTGTTTGTTGTCTCTCTTCTGGGTCTAGTCACTCAGCGAATCTACCCAGCTCTGGGCTGGCACTGGGGGTTGTCTGCACAGAGTCCTGTGAAGTGAACCATCTCTCAGCCATGGATACCAGAGTTTGTTCTAGTGGAGGTGGTGGAGGGTGCAATGGATTCCGTGAGGGTCCTTAGCTTTAGTGGTTTAATGCTCTATTTTTGTGCTGGTTGGCCTCCTGCCAGGCAGTGGTACTTTCCAGAAAGCATCAGCTGAAGTAGTATGGAGAGGGATCAGTGCTGGGCGGGGCTCTAGAACTCAGAAGACTATGTGCCCATTGTCTTCCACTATCAAAGTGGGTAGGGAAGGACCATCAGGCAGGGGCAGAGATAGGCATGTCTGAGTTCACACTCTCCTTGGGTGGGTCTTGCTGCAGCTGCTGTGGGGGATGGAGATGAGATTCCTAGGTCACTGGAGTTGTGTACCTGGGAGGATCGTGGCTGCCTCTGCTGAGTCATGCAGTAGGGAAAAGCCAGCAGTCACAGGCCTCAACCAGCTCCCAGCTCCCATGCAAACCAAAGGACTGGTCTCACTCCCACCATGCCCCTCTGCAACAGCCCGGAGTCTGTTACCAGGCAGAGGAGGAGACAGGCTTGAAGACTTGCCCTGGGCTACCTGCCTCCCAACTGTGAAAGAAAAGGGCTTTAGTTCTTCCCCTGCCTGTGAAGTCTGCAAGTGGGATTCAAACCCTCCTCCAAGTTCTGGCCAGGAGGCTTCTCACCCCATTCAAATTGTTACAAAGTTCAGCTACAGATTTCTTCCCCCGCTGTGGAGTTCTACCCCCTGTTCCTCTGGCTGCCCTCCTGATGGACCCCTGTGGTGCTAGGCAGGAATGGGCTGCTTGGGGACCCAGCAAGCTCCCAGGGCCTTTCTGCTGCTTCCCCTACCCCTATATTTCACTCAGCTTGGCTCTATAACTTGACTCAGCTCCAGGTAAAGTCAGAAACTTCTCCCACGAATAGAAGCTGAGCTTCTCCAGTGGGGGTGTGTTTTTGGGAGAGGAGGGTCTCCCTTTCCCACTTCCACAGTTGGGGCACTCACAGTATTTGGGGTGTTTCCTGGGTCTGCAGGAGCAGTCTGCTTCCTTCAGAGGGTCTGTGAGTCCTCTCAGGATTGCTGATTTGTTCTTGCAGTCAATCTGGAGCTTAGATTTGTCTTAACATATTTTTTTCCTTGTACATTTGCTCACGGTTAAGACATGTGTAATCAATGCTTTCCTCCTTCCCCATTTTCTTCTTTATTTATCCCACTGTGAAGGGCACACTCTAGTTCTTTCTCAAGATCTCTTAGACCACACAGAATATTTGAATTAATTTTACCAGCAAAATCAAATTTTTAAAAATGTTCTTTAAAACACCTTTGGGTCATTTCCTCAACTAATACATATTTGAACAAAATAAAATTCCTGGGGAGGGGCCAAGATGGCCAAATGGGACAGCTCCAGTCTGCAGCTCCCAGCGAGACCAACGCAGAAGGTGGGTGATTTCTGCATTTCCAACTGAGGTACTCTGTTCATTTCAATGGGACCAGGTAGGCAGTGGGTGCAACCCACAGAGAGCAAGCAGAGCAGGGTGGGGCATCGCGTCACCGAGAAAGTGCAAGGAGCCAGGAGACCTCCCTTCTCCAGCCAAGGGAAGCCATGAGGGACTGTGCTACCCGGCTTAGGTACCATGCTTTTCTCACCATTTTTGAAATCCACGGATCAGGAGATTCCCTTGTGTGCCTACACCACCAGGGCCCTGGGTCTCAGGCACAAAACTTGGCAACTGTTTGGGCAGACACCGAGCTAGCTGCAGTATTTGTTTTTGTGCCCCAGTGGCACCTGGAACCCCTGCAAGACAACTGTTCACTCCCGTGGAAAGGGGCCTGAAGTCACAGAGTCAAGTAGTCTCGCTCAGCGGGTCCCGTTCCCATGGAGCCCAGCAAGCTAAGAACCACTGGCTTGAAATTCTCACTGCCAGCACAGCAGTCTGAAGTCGACCTGAGATGATTGTGCTTGGTGTGGCGAGGGGCATCTGCCATTACTGAGGCTTTAGTAGGCAGTTTTCCCCTGAAAGTGCTAAGGAAGCTGAGAGGTTTGGACTGGGGGGAATTCACCACAGCATGGCAAAGTGGCTGTGGCCAGACTGCTTCTTTAGATTCCTCCTCACTGGACAGGGCATCTCTGAAGGAAAGGTAATGGCCCCAGTCAGGGGCTTACAGACAAAAGCCCCATTTCCCTGGGACAGATCATCTGGGGGATGGGGCGGCTGTGGGCACAGCTTCAGCAGATTTAATCATTCCTGCCTGCCGGCTCTGAAGAGAGCAGCTGATCCTGACAAGGGAGATTCTTCCAGCACAGCTCACCAGCTCTGCTGAGGGACAGGCTGCCTCAAGTGGGTCCCTGATCCCTGTGCCTCCTGACTGGAAGAGACTTCCCAACAGGGGTCAAGAGACACCTCATACAGAAGACCTCTGGCTGGCATGAGGCCAGTGCCCCTCTTGGACAAAGCTTCTTGTCCAAGGAAGGAGGAGGAAGGAGCAGGCAACAAAGCTTCTTGTCCAAGGGAGGAGGAGGAAGGAGCAGGCAACAATCTTTCCTATCCTGCATCCTCCACTGGCAAAACCCAGGCAAAGAGGGTCTGGAGTGGACCTCCAGCAAACTGCAGCAGACCTGCAGAAGAAGGGCCTGACTGTTAGAAGAAAAACTAGGAAACAGAAAGCAACAACATCAACATCAAAGAAAAATACCCCCACATGAAAACTCCACCCAAAGGTCATCAGCCTCAAAAATCAAAGGTAGATAAATCCACAAAGATGAGGAAAAAACAGTACAAAAACACTGAAAATCCAAAAACAAGAATGCCTCTTCTCCTCCAAATGATCGCAACTCCTTCTCCTGCAAGGGCACAAAACTGGATGGAGAATGAGATTTATGAATTGACAGAAGTAGGCTTCAGAAGGTGGGTAATAACAAACTCCTCTGAGCTAAAGAAGCATGTTCTCACCCAATGCAAGGAAGCTAAGAACCTTGATAAAAGGTTACAGAACTGCTAACTAGAATAACCAGTTTAGAGAGGAACATAAATGACCTGATGGAGCTGAAAAACACATCACAAGAACTTTGTGAAGCATACACAAGTATCAGTAGCCAACTTGATTAAGCAGAATAAAGGATAACAGAGATTGAAGATCACCTTACTGAAATAAGGTGTGAAGACAAGATTAGAGAAAAAAGAATAAAAAGGAATGAACAAAGCCTCCAAGAAATATGTAACTATGTGAAAAGACCAAACCTACGACTGATTGGTGTACCTGAAAGTGATGGGGAGAATGGAACCAAGTTCGGAAACACGCTTCAGGATATTATCCAGTAGAAATTCCCCAACCTAGCAAGACAGGCCAACATTCAAATTCAGGAAATACAGAGAACAATACTAAGATACTCCTCAAGAAGAGCAACCCCAAGACACACAATCATCAGATTCTCCAAGGTTGAAATGAAGGAAAAAATGTTAAGAGCAGCTAGAGAGAAAGGTCGGGTTACCTACAAAGAGAAGCCCATCAGACTAACAGCAGATCTCTCCACAGAAACTGTATAAGCCAGAAGAGAGTGGGGGCCAATATTCAACATTCTTAAAGAATTTTCAATCCAGAATTTCATATCTGCCCAAACTAAGTTTCATAAGTGAAGGAGAAATAAAATCCTCTACAGACAAGCAAAAGCTGAGAGATTTTTGTCACCACCATGCCTACTTTACAAGAGCTTCTGAAGGAAGCACTAAATATGGAAAGGAAAAACCAGTACCAGCCATTGCAAAAACACACCAAAATGTAAAGACCAATGACACTATGAAGAAACTGCATCAACAAATGTGCAAAATAAATAGCTAGCATCATGATGACAGGATCAAATTCACACATAACAATATTAATCTTAAATGTAAATGTGCTAAATGCCCCAATTAAAAGACACAGACTGGCAAATTGGATAAAGAGTCAAACCCATTGATGTGCCATATTCAGGAGACCCATCTCACGTGCAAAGACACACATAGGCTCAGAATAAAGGGATGGAGAAATATTTACCAAGAAAATGGAAAGCAAAAAAAAAGCAGGGGTTGCAATCTTAGTCTCTGATCAAACAGACTTTAAACCAACAGAGATCAAAAAAGACAAAGAGGGGCATTATACAATGGTAAAGGGATCAATGCAACAAGAAGAGCTGACTATCCTAAATTTATATGCACCTAATACAGGAGCACCCAGATTCATAAAGCAAGATTGTGGAGACTTACAAAGAGACTTAGACTCCCACACAATAATATTGGGAGACTTTAACACTCCACTGTCAATATTAGATCAATGAGACAGAAAATTAACAAGGGTATTCAGGACTTGAACTCAGCTGTGGACCAAGTGGACCAGAACTCTACAGAACTCTCCAGCCCAAATCAACAGAATATACATTCTTCTCAGCACCACATAGCACTTATTCTAAAATCAACCACATAATTGAAAGTAAAACACTCCTCAAAAAATGTAAAAGAATGGAAATCACAAGTCTCTCAGACCACAGCACAATCAAATTAGAACTCAGGATTAAGAAACTCACTCAAAACTGCACGACTACATGGAAATTGAACAACCTGCTCCTGAATGACTACTGGGTAAATAATGAAAATAAGGTAGAAATAAAGAAGTTCTTTGAAAAGTTCTGAAATTGAGGGAGTAATTAATAGCCTACCAATCAAAAAAGCCCACGACCAGATGGATTCACAACCAAATTCTACCAGACGTACAAAGAGGAGCTGGTACCATTCCTTCTGAAACTATTCCAATCAATAGAAAAAGAGGGAATCCTCCCTGACTCATTTTATGAAGCCAGCATCATCCTGACACACACACACACACAAAAAGAAAATTTCAGGCCAATATACCTGATGAACATCGGTGCAAAAATCCTCGAGAAAATACTGGCACACTGAATCCAGCAGCACATCAAAAAGCTTATCCACCACGATCAAGTCGGCTTCATCCCTGGGATGCAAGGCCAGTTCTACATATGCAAATCAATAAATGTAATCCATCACATAAACAGAACCAGTGACAAAAACCACATGATTATCTCAATAGATGCAGAAAAGGCCTTCAACAAAATTCAACAGCCCTTCATGCTAAAAACTCTCAATAAACTCGGTATTGATGGAACATATCTCAAAATAATAAGAGCTATTTATGACAAACCCACAGCCAATATCATACTGAATAGGCAAACACTGGAAGCATTCGTTTTGAAAACCAGCACAAGAAAAGGATGCCCTCTCTCACCACTCCTATTCAACACAGTGTTGGAAGTTCTAGCCAGGGCAGGAAGGCAGGAGAAAGAAATAAAGGGTATTCAATGAGGAAAAGAGGAAGTCAGATTGTCCCTGTTTGCAGATGACATGATTGTATATTTAGAAAACCCCATCATTTCAGCCCCAAAATTCCTTAAGCTGATAAGCAACTTCAGCAAAGTCTCAAGATACAAAATCAATGTGCAAAAATCACAAGCATTCCTATACACCAGTAACAGACAAGCAGAGAGCCCAATCATGAGTGAACTCCCATTCACAATTGCTACTAAGAGAATAAAAGGGATGTGAAGGACCTCTTCAAGGAGAAGTACAAACCACTCTTCAAGGAAATAGGAGGGGGCACAAACAAATGGAAAAACATTCCATGCTCATGGATAGGAAGAACCAATATCGTGAAAATGGCCATACTGCCCAAAGTAATTTGTAGATTCAATGCTATTCCCATCAAGCTACCCTTGACTTTCTTCACAGAATTAGGAAAAACTACTTAAAATTTCACATAGAACTAAGAAAGAGCCCATATAGCCAAGATAATCCTGAGCAAAAAGAACAAAGCTGGAGGCAACAAGCTACCCAACTTCAAACTGTACTACAAGGCTACAGTAACCAAAACAGCAGGGTACTGGTACCAAAACAGAGATATAGACCAATGGAACAGAACAGAGCCCTCAGAAATAATACCACACATCTACAACCATCTGATCTTTGACAAACTGACAAAAACAAGCAATGGGGAAAAGATTCCCTATTTAATAAATGGTGCTGGGAAAACTGGTTAGCCATATGCAGAAAATAGAAACCGGACCCCTTCCTTACACCTTATACAAAAATTAACTCAAGATGGATTAAAGACTTAAATTAAAACCCCAAACCAGAAAAACCCTAGAAGAAAACCTAGGCAATGCTATTCAGGACATAAATAAGGGCAAAGACTTCAAGACTAAAACACCAAAAGCAATTGCAACAAAAGCTAAAATTGACAAATGGGGTCTAATTAAATTAAACAGCTTCTACACTGCAAAAGAAACTATCATCAGAGTGAACGGGCAATGTACAGAATGAGAGAAAAATTTTGCAATCTGACAAAGGTCCAACATCCAGAATAAACAAGGAATTTAAATTACAAGAAAAAAGAAACACCATCAAAAAGTGAGTAAAGGATATGAACAGACCCTTCTCATAAGAAGACGTTTATGTGGGCAACAAATATATGAAAAAAGCTCATTATCACTGGTCATTAGAGAAATGCCAATCAAAACCACAATGAGATACCATCCCATTGAGATACCATCTCATGACAGTTAGAATGGTAATTATTAAAATCATTATTAAAATGAGATACCATCTCATGCCAGTTAGAATGGTGATTATTAAAAAGTCAGGAAACAACAGATGCTGATGAGTCTGTGGAGAAATAGGAATGCTTTACACTGTTGCTGGGAGTGCAAGTTAGTTCAACCATTGGGGAAGACAGTGTGGTGATTCCTCAATGATCTAGAACCAGAAATATCATTTGATCCAGCCATCCCATTACTGGGTATATACCCAAAGGATTATAAATCATTCTGCTCTAAAGACACATGCACATGTATGTTTATTGCAGCACTATTCACAATAGCAAAGACTTGGAACCAACCCAAATGCCCATCAATGATAGACTGGATAAAGAAAATGTAGCACATATACACCACGGAATACTATGCAGCCATAAAAAAGAATGAATTAATGTCCTTTGCAGGGACATGGATGAATCTAGGAGCCATCATCCTCAGCAAACACTGGAACAGAAAACCAAACACCGCATGTTTTCACTCAGAAATGGGAGTTGAGCAATGAGAACACATGGACACAGGGAGGGGAACGTCACATACCAGGGCATGTCAGGGTTTGGGGGCAAGGGAAGGGAGAGCATTAGGACAAATACCTAATGCATGTGGGGCTTAAAACCTAGATGACGGGTTGATGGGTGCAGCAAACCACCATGGCACATGTATGTCTATGTAACAAACCTGCACATTCTGCACATGTATCCCAGAACTTAAAGTAAAATTTTAAAAAATAAATACAAATAGGCTGGGCATGGTGGCTCATGCCTGTAATCCCAGCACTTTGGGAGGCCGAGCAGGCAGATCCCATGGTCTGGAGTTCGAGACCAGCCTGGGCAAGAGACCAGCCTGGCCAATGTGGTGAAACCCCATCTCTACTAAAAATACAAAAATTAGCCGTGCATGGTGATGGGCACCTGTAATCCCAGCTACTCAGGAGCCTCAGGCAGGAGAATTGCTTGAATCCAGGAGGTAGAGGTTGCAGTGAGCCGAGATCACTCCATTGCCCTTCAGCCTGGGCAACAGAGTGAGACTTTGACTCAAAATAAATCAATAAATTAATCAAATATGAATATAAATAAATTCCCCCTTTCACATGCAAATTAAATATGTTAATATTTAATTGTATATTTTACATTTTCAGCACACTTTTAGATACCTAAATTCATCCTCACAACATCCCTTTAAGGTAGGTGGGGTAGAAGCTATAAGGGTGGAATGTCAAAGCAAGCTGGCTGAAATCACCATGGGATCTCAGCAGTAGACAGGTGGGAAATAGAAAAAAGCTAGCATGGGAAGGCCTAGAGTTGGGAGACCTGAAAGTGTCATAGGGTAAACCCCCAGAGGAAAAACTAACCGCTCATGTTACAGAGGGAAGGGCCGGGCCCAGCCTGGGCCAGAAGACACCTCATCTAGACAGAGAGTGGCAGAAAGAGCTGCAGGGAGCCTGTAAAGCCCCAGCTGATGACTAAGGTACCCAGAGAAAGAAGATGCTGACCCTATCTGTGACAAGGTTCTGATTCAGGGGGAATATTAACCAAAACCAAGGCAGAACACTTTGCTTAGTGGGCTTTTTACTCTGTCCCAAATTAGTCAGAACTACACAGAACTCAGCCTTCTGAAGACTTTAGGAACACCACTAGAAACCTGGAGACAGTTATTCCCATTTTTCAACTGAAGAAGTTAAGCAATTTAATCAAGGTGGACTTTGCAGCCAGACTGCCTGGTTTCAAATCAAGATTCTATCACTCCCTGCGGTGTTAGCCACAGCAGGCTACACTATGGTAATAAGAGGCCCCTCAAAGATGTCATGGTCCAGACAGAGGGGAAGTTGTTTTTCATCTATGAGATAGCCTGAGGAGGGGCTCCTGGTTGGTGAGAGTGATTCAAGGAACCCAGGCTCTCCTTCCGCCTGTGGCTCTGCATCCAGCTGGCAGCAGGTGAAAGAGCAGGGAGGGCCACTCCTGCTTCTTAGATGCTTTGGTCTAGAAATGGCACATTCTCTCACATTCATGGGTGGCACTCAGTCCCCCAGCCACTCCTGACTGCAAAAGGACTGAGAACTGTCAGCTGGCTATGTCCGCAGAAAGAAGAAACATAGCTGATACAGTTTGGATGTGTACCCTGCCCAAATCTCATACTGAAATGTAATCCCCAGTGTTGGAGTTGGGGCCTGGTGGGAGGCGATTGGATCCTGGGGGTGGATTTCTCATGAATGTTTTAGTACCATCCTGCTTCGTACTGTCCTCACAACAGTGAGTTCTTGTGAGATCTAGCCATTTAAAAGCATGTAGCACCTCCACCAGGCTCTCTTGCTCCTGCCCTGGCCATGTGACATGCCTGCTCCTGCTTCCTCTTTTGCAATGACTGTAAGTTTCCTGAGGCCTCTCTAGAAGCTGATGTCGTCATAGTCTGCGGAACCGTGAGCCAATTAAACTTCTTTTCTCTGTGAATTACCCAGTCTCAGGTATTTCTTGAGAGCAAAGCAAGAATGGCCTAATACAATATCTTAGCCAACTGTGTATATCCATTAGCTATATAACCTTGAGAGAAGTACTTAGCAGCTTTGTGCCTCATTTTTCCCTCAACTACAAAATGGAATTTTTATGAGGATTACCTGAGTTAAACACGGAAAGCATGTGAATGTTCTCAGTAAGCTCCATGCATGCTGGCTATTGTCACTGTCACCATCATCTTTGACCTCATCATGATTATGCAAAAACTAGGTAGCAGGAATTTTTTTTTTTTTCTTTTGAGACAGAGTTTCTGTCGCCCAGGCTGGAGTACAGTGGTGCAATCTTGGCTCACTGCAAACTCCGCCTTCCAAGTTCAAGTGATTCTCCTGCCTCAGCCTCCCGAGTAGCTGGGACTACAGGCGCACACCACCACACCCAGCTAATATTGTATTTTTAGTAGAGATGGGGTTTCACCATGTTGGCCAGGCGGGTCTCAAACTCTTGACTCAAGTGATCCACCTGCCTCAGCCTCCCAAAGTGCTGGGATTACAGGCGTGAGCCACTGTGCCCAGCCAATAGAAGGGATTTAGTCTGGGCACGGTGTCTCATGCCTGTAATCCCAGCACTTTGGGAGGGTGGGAGACCAAGGCAGGTGGATCACAAGGTCAGGAGTTCCAGACCATCCTGGCCAAAATGGTGAAACCCCATCTCTACTAAAAATACAAAAATCAGCCAGTTGTGGCGGTGTGCACCTGTAGTCCCAGCTACTCGGAAGGCTGAGGCAGGAGAATCACTTGAACTTGGGAGGCGGAGGTTACAGTGAGCCAAGATTGCACCACTGCACTCCAGCCTGGGTGACAGAGACTCTGTCTCAAAAAAAAGAAAAGAAAAGAAAAGAAAAAATATAGTGGGGATTTAAATCTACATTTTTTTTTTTTTTTTTTAGAAGGAGTCTCACTCTGTCGCCCAGGCTGGAGTGCAGTGGCGCGATGTCAGCTCACTGCAAGCTCCGCCTCCCAGGTTCACGCCACTCTCCCGCCTCAGCCTCCAGAGAAGCTGGGACTACAGGCGCCCGCCACCATGCCCAGCTAATTTTTTGTATTTTTTTTAGTAGAGAGGGGGTTTCACCATGTTAGCCAGGATGGTCTCGATCTCCTGACCTCGTGATCCTCCCGTCTCGGCCTCCCAAAGTGCTGGGATTACAGACTTGAGCCACCGCGCCTGGCCGCTAAATCTATATCTTTTGACTCAGAATCCAGGGAGAGTTCTTCCTGCTTTTTGACACTGCTGGTACTGTCTGAAGGATCTACATGAAATGATTCACTTCTCAGCTTTCCTCCTGAATACAAATATTATTTCTCTAAAAAGTACAAATGAGAAAATCTGGTCACGATAATTGGAAGCAACTGCTGGGGCTAATGGAAGGACACGGCAGCCTTATTTGACTTCAGGTTATATTTCAGGGTTTTTTTCTTATATTGAAATTGTTCATTTCAGTGAAAGACCGCATAAAAATGCCATACTGGGAAGAAAATCCAACTAAGAGCTCATTGTTCCCTAGGCCTGTATTCTGAGGGGGCAATATGCATATTTAATTTGTGCGTGTGTCAGAGAACAGCCCAGTATGACTCTCCCTTCACTTTTGTTTATTAAGGAAATATCGAAGCAGCCTTGGAGCGCTTACTTGATTATTCCTTGCCCCTCTAGCCTTTCGGCTAAAGCAGATTATATCTCTCTGCTTTTAGTTAATTCTATTTCATTTGCTTGAGTATTGAGAAGAATAGTAGGAAATGAAAATTTCCATCTGCGAAGACGCTGGACACTTTCAATCAGGTAAATAAAAATGAAGGGCAAATCTCATCACTCACAAACAATAAGTTTTTCCTTCATTATCCTTGAGCTCTTTGACCATCTAATGTTGTCGTTTGTCTGCAGAATAAACTGCAGTTTTATCATAAATGTACTGTGGTTATAACTCTGCTCTCAGGCTGCCCGTGTATCTTGCCAACTGCCTGGACTCATTTATTATCCTATCTCACCCCACTCATCGGACAGGAAAATCTGCAGCGCAGTGATTCAGCCCAGCAAGACTGTCTTTGCTGGAATAATGTAAGACTGGGATTGAAGCATCATTTTCTTCTCACCAAAACAGGAAGAATTAAACAAGTTGATTTTAAACAAGTTGATGACCAAAACAAGTTGGTCATCTCATTCACTTCCGAAGTCATGAAAGCGGAAAGAAAAAGTAGACTTGTACATTCTCCCCTAAATAAATAAACCTCTATACTCAGGAAATTCTGGGAGAATTTTTGAAGTATGTGCTGAAGGGAAGAATGCTGTGAAATTCATGTCTGGAAAGCCTCCTGGACACTTCTGAGTACACTTCACCGATTGGGCGGGCACCAGGAGTCTCTGGGAGGTGTGTGAGGGGACTTCAGATAGAGTAATGTGGCAGGGACTGTGATTTGTCTGCCAACATCTGCTCCCCGCTCTTTGAAAGTAATAGAATTGTAGCTTTGTATGTGGTTGTCAGGCAAGATTACGTTTCTCAGATGTCCTTGCAGTTAGGTGTAACCACATAACTAGGTTTTCACCCAAACAATGTGAGTGGAAGTGATATGTACCCTTACCAGGTCTGGGATTAAAGATATCAACGGAGCCTCCCCCACCCTGCCTTCTCTCCTTCCCTGCAGGTTAGAACCTGAATGTGGCAGCCACAGCTTTGACAAATGATAACATTCTAGGGTCTCGCTACTCCAGTGTGGTCAGGGAACAGAAGCATTGCATCATCTGGGAACTGTTAGAAATGCAGAATGTCAGGTCCAGTCACAGACCTACAAAAGTAGAATTGGCATTTTAATAAGATTTCCAGGGGAGTCGAACATGCTGGAAGTTTGAGGCACCCTGGCCAAGGGCTGGCAGAGCCCAGACCTAGAACAAACCTGGGTCCTCATGTCTTTGTTACTGATGCTTAGATGTATCTTGATACAAGTAGTGTGACACTGTTCACAGGGTTTCATTTATCAGAACATCTTTTAAACTTGCCATGAAAGTTCCTGTCCCAAAGTAGTTCAATCTTAAACCCTGCACATGCCTGCACTGGAATCAGCTTGAAGATCTACCAGGTGTGACTTCAGGACCCAAAGATATTTCCCACTACTAATTCGGAATCCTCATCCTAGAAGATACAGCCACTCAGAAACCACCAGCCAAGTCACGAACTGGGAAAGAGGAAAAGAGTCCCTAATGAATGGTCACCAGTGGAAATTTAGACTAGAAATCAGGAGAGGAATTGCAGTGGATGAAGTTAGAACTGCAGGTCTGAGAACTCACAGGACCCTTCTGGCTGTCCATAGCAGCCACCTTCTAACTGCACTCTGCTTGCCCCCAGCTGACCCCTGCCTTTCCTGGTGGCCACAGGCCTATTCAGGACACTTCAATCTTTGCCCTACCCAACTAAGCCCCAGAATCGTTTTAAAGTCAACATCTTATCTATAAAGTGACAGGGGCTGGGCACAGTGGCTCACACCTGTAATCCCAGCACTTTGGGAGGCTGAGGCAGGTAGATCACTTGAGGTCAGGAGTCGAGACCAGCCTGACCAATAGGGTAAAACTCCACATCTACTAAAAATACAAAAATTAGCTGGGTGTGGTGGTGCGCACCTGTAATCCTGCTACTTGGGAGGCTGAGGTTTGAGAATTGGTTGAACCTGAGAGATGGAGGTCGTGGTGAGCCAAGATTGCGCCACTGCACTCCAGTCTGGGTGACAGAGCGAGACTGTCAGAAGAAGAAAGAGGAGAGAAGAGAGACAGACAGAAAGCAAATGACCAAACTAGTTCCAAATGATACTCCCCACGTGAACTCAATCATGTTTAATGATCTAAACAACTCAAATGGGTTGGTACAGCATATAACCCCAGACCCTGTTTGACCACTGTGTACATCTCCATACTCATCGCCTCCTCATCCCAGGTCCACTCCATGTACCCTTTCTCTGTATTCACAAAACACTTTGCCATCCCAAAGGGATATTCCCTTGTCTGTCTCCTTGATTTTGCACACAAGTTTTCTCATGCATTTGTCAAAATTAATCCTGTTGATAACTTCATCTTTCTATTTTTGAAACCTTTTATTTAACAAATCTGAGACTTGGATTTCCTCGCAGTGTTCTGCCACTTTACCATTCATGCCCAGATTGTGGCTCTGAATACCATTCCCCACCAAAATGAACCAGGGCTCCTTGCAGAAATGGCTGATGCCAGGTCCGGGTCAGGAAATGTACAAGATACTTTGTCATGCTACAAAGCAAGGAAGCTCTCAAAGACTTCTGGGTCATGTTGGTAGGAGTCAGGAGACAATTTGTAGTGGCTCCCACTTGCCAAAGAAGGGACAAACTGGACATTTATAAAAGTGTATTTCATTTATGTGAAATATAAATTCCAATGGATTGAAATAAATTATGTTTTTTCAAAAATCCAAAAACAAAACAGGATTTAAAACCTTCATTATCACTCTTAGAGGATCTATGGAGTCATCTCTATTCTGAAAAGCTGTTTAAAAGAGAAAGTCAAGAACATATCCTGCCTCTCTTATATGCAGTCTACCTCAAGCACATAAAAGGTAGTTCCTGCACCTCCCCATATTTGCACATCCCCACCTATCCCCGTCTCAGCCACTTGTCTAATGGACATCCTCAACACCACCATCACTGTTGTCTGCTCACCTAACACTGCCAGTGTGTCAGTGAGTCAAGGGCTGGGTTCTGAGCACGGCTGTGGTCATCCTTGCTGCCTTGGGAACAGCTGCTCTGGTGCCCTGGTCCATTCTGAGGGGGTAGGCACCAAGGTATGGGTTCCTTCCATTACTTCTGGGCCCAGATAAAGTGCCAATCATTAGTGCAAGGGATCTGGCTTCTCCAGATGCTGCCCTGACCAGTCTGACAGCTCAGTCTGGAGGGTTAGAGGAGTTACACCTCAAGGTAAACTTTGACCAATGAGAGACAAAATATAGGAAATTATCAGCAGATAAGTTTGCTTCCCTTCCTCCTGTAATGATGCACAGGCAGCCTGAGAGTTGAATTATATTCACAGTATATTTGCAATAGAGCCTCAGTTTATTTTGCCCACTAGCAGTAACATTAGATGGTCAAAGAACTCAAGGGTAAGGAAGGAAAAACTAATTGTTCACGAGTAATGATATTTGCCCCCCACTCCCCTCACCTTTTTTTTTTTTTTTTTTTTTTTTTTTTTTTTTTTTTTTTTTTTGAGACAGAGTCTCGCTCTTTTCCCAGGCTGGAGTGCAATGGCTCTATCTCAGCTCACTGCAACTTCCGCCTCCCAGATTCAAGTGATTCTCCTACCTCAGCCTCCTGAGTAGCTGGGGTTATAGGCACATACCACCATGCCCGGCTAATTTTTGTATTTTAGTAGAGAGCAGGTTTCACCATGTTGACCAGACCAGTCTCCGACTCCTGGCCTCAAGTGACCCTCCCTCCTTGGCCTCCCAAAGTGCTGGCATTACAGGCATGAGCCACCATGCCTGGCCTGCCCTTCTATTTTTATTTGCCTAAGTGGAAATGTCCTCTATGGACTATTCCAAGGTGTAGTATTTCATACTGGCCCTCTGGAAAATGTTCTACATAACCAAACAACCAGTTGTGTATTTTTGTGAAGTTGTGCTGGCTCAGTAACATACCACCTTGCATTTGCTTTTCCTCATTCCCTGCCTCACTTACTTTTTCCTTCACTGCTGCTCTTGAATTGCATCTCCCAGTAAAACCTTAGTATTCAAACTTTGCCTTAGGCTTTGGGTTCTAGGGAACTAGCTAATTCATGAAGTAGCTGTGATGGCTAATACTGAAAGTCAACTTGATTGGATTCAAGGATGCAAAGTATTAATCCTGGGTGGGTCTGTGTGGGTGTTGCCAAAGGAGATTAACATTTGAATCAGTGGGCTGGGGAAGTCCAGACCCGCCCTTATTCTGGGTGGGCACCATCTCATCAGCTGCCAGCAAATATAAAGCAGGCAGGAAAACCTGGAAAGGTTAGACTGGCTTAGCCTTCCCACCTACATCTTTCTCTCATGCTGGATGTTTCCTGCCCTCAAACATCAGACTCCAAGTTGTTCAGCTTTGCGACTCAGACTCAGACTGGCTTCCTTGCTCCTCAGCTTGCAGACTGTGGGACCTTGTGATCATGTGAGTTAAAATTTAATAAACTCCCCTTTATATATATGTCTATCCTATTAGTTCTGTCCCTCTAGAGAACCCTAATACAGATTTTGGTACCAGGAGTGGTTCTAGAGGAACAGAATATTAAGGATGGAGTTCTCTTGTTGGGTTGGGGGTTTCTGGGGGTGGCTGCTTAACATGATTAGACCCAAAAATGCTAAGGACTCTACTTCTAATAGTATGGAGAATACCGAGAGTCCCTGGCATGGACTGTTTAGAGAGTTAGTCAAAATAAATGTATTTGACACTCCTGATTCACTGCCCGTGAGAGACAAGGAGTTTAGTGACTCTATAGATAATACCTTTGACCATATGTGGAGAACCAAGGAACATAATGAAGCTGGTTGGTTGCTCCTAAGTTCACTAGACACAGTGATGAAAGAAAATAATGAACTCAGGGATTCTAACTCCCAACTTCAGAAGCAGATATTGAGCCTCAAATCTTCTAAGATTGCCCTGAGTGAGAGTCTTATCTCCTGCGGAGAAAGAGCTGAAATTGTAGAAAATCAGACACAAGCTCTCATCACGCAAGTGGCTGACCTGCAACGAAAGGTGCATGCACAGCCTTGGCAGGTGTCCACTGTTAAACTGAGGGCATTGACTGGAGAATGGGACCCTGAAACTTGGAATGGGGACGTGAGGGATGAAGCTGGGGACACTGAGCTTGTAAACTCTGGTGAACCCTTTTTGCCAGAAGAAACAGCTTCCCCATCACCAGTAGTGGCAACATTCCCTCCCTGACCTACACTGGCATCAGCCTTTCCACCTTTCTCTGAGGAGATAAACCCTATGCCGCCTGAGGCAGTTGCCAGGCAAGATAATGTGGATTCTCCTCAGGAGCCACCCCCAACACCTCTGTTTGCTTCGAGACTAAAGTCCCCGCAGACCCTAGAAGTGAGGTTGAGAGTGTGACCCATGAAGAGGTGCACTACACTTGAGAAGAACTGCTTGAGTTCTCTAATTAAAATGAACAGAAATCTGGAGAACAGGCATGGAAATAGATATTAAGGGTGTGAGATAATGGAGGAAGGAACATAGAGTTGGATCAGGCTGAATTTGTTGATTTGGGCCCACTAAGTAGGGACTCTGCTTTTAATGTTGCTGCTTGAGGAGTTAAAAAAAAGTTCTAGTGGCTTATTTCCTTGGTTAGCTGAAATATGGATTACAAGATGGCCCACTGTGAGTGAGCTGGAAATGCCTGCTCTCCCTTGGTTTAATGTAGAGGAAGGGATCCAAAGGCTTAGGGAGATTGGGATGGTGGAGTGGATAAGTCACTTTAGACCTACTCATCCCAGCTGGGAGGGTCCAGAAGGTATACCCTTGACCAATGCTTTGTGAAATAGATTTGTGAGGGCAGCACCCGCATTTTTAAAAAGCCCTGTAATTGCTCTTCTGTGTATGTCAGATCTAACAGTGGGAACCACAGTCACCCGACTACAAAAATTTAAATACAATGGGAATAATTGGATCCCGAGAGGGCAGGGGCCAATTGGCAGCACTCAACTGTCAAAGGCAAGGTGGGCACAGCTACCATAATGGACAGCAGAGGCAGAGCAGCAATCACAATAGTCTGACTCACATAGAGCTCTGGCATTGGCTAATTAATGATGGTGTTCCTAAAAGGGAAATTGATAGGAAGCCTACTGCATTCCTACTTAATTTATATAAGCAGAAAACTTGCAGGTCAAATGAACAAAAGACTAATTTGAACGGAGAGTTGTGGCCCCTCAGTCAATGTCCAGACTTGAGCCAGTTTACAGACCTGGAACCCCTTGAATGAAGGGGCAGCCAGGTCTCTCTGAGGCGGGACCCTGCTATACTACCAACAATTTCTGCTAATCTTTCTCCCATCCTTCCCCAAGGACACCTGCCTTTTATCAGAATAACTGTGCACTGGGGAAAAGGAAATGATCAGACATTTCAGGGACGACTGGACACTGGCTGTGAGCTGACACTGATTCCAGGGGCCCAAATTGTCATTGTGGTCCTCCAGTTAAAGTAGGGGCTTATGGAGGTAATCAATGGAGTTTTAGCCCAAGTCCAACTTATAGCGAGTCCAGGGGGCCCTGACTCATCCTGTGTTTGTTTCTCCAGTGCCAGAATGCATAATTGGCATAGACATACTTAACAGCTGGCAGAACCCTCATATTGGCTCCCTGACTGGTAAGGTGAGGGCTATTGCAGTGGGAAAGGCCAAATGGAAGCCAATAGAGCAGCCTCTACCTAGAAAAATAGTAAATCAAAAACAATACTGCATCCCTGGAGGGACTGCAGAGATTAGTGCCACCATCAAAGGCTGGAAAGACACAGGGGCGGAGTTGGCGATTTCCACATCCCCATTCAACTCTCCTATCTGGCTTGTGCAGAAGACAGATGGATCCTAGAGAATGACAGTATATTATCGTAAGCTTAACCAAGCGGTGACTTCAACTGAAGCTGCTGTACCAGATGTGGTTACGTCACTTGTACAAATTAACACATCTACCTGGTATCAGTCATTGACTTGGCAAATGCCTTTTTCTTCATTCCTGTCTGTAAGACCCACCAGAAGCAATTTGCCTTCAGCTGGCAAGGTCAGCAATATACTTTTATTGTCCTACCTCAGGCGTATATAAAGTCTCCGGCTTTGTGTCATAATCTTATTCAGAGAGACCTGGATCACTTTTCACTTCCACAATATATTACATTGGTCCATTATATTGATGACATCATGCTGATTGGATCCAGTGTGCAAGAAGTAGCAAACACACTGGACTTATTGGTGAGACATTCGTGTGCCATGGGATGGGAAATAAATGCAACTACAATTCAGGGACCTTCTACCTCCGTAAAATTTCTAGGGGTCCAGTGGTGTGGGGCATGTTGAGATATTCCTTCTAAGGTGAAGGATAAGTTGCTGCATTTGGCCCCTCCTATTACCAAGAAAGAGGCACAACACCTAGTGGGCCTATTTGCATTTTGGAGGCAACACATTCCTCGTTTGGATATGTTACTCTGGCCCATTTATTGGGTGACCCAAAAGGCTGCCAGTTTTGAGTGGGGTCCAGAACAGAAGACTCTGCACCAGGTCCAGGCTGCTGTGTAAGCTGCTCTGCCACTTGGGCCATATGAGCCAGCAGATCCAATGGTGCTTGAGGTGTCAGTGGCAGAAAGAGATGCTATTTGGAGGCTTTGGCAGGCCTCCATAGGTGGATCACAGCAGAGGCCTCTAGGATTTTGGAGCAAGGTCCTGCCATCTTCTGCAGATAACTACTCTCCTTTTGAGAGACAGCTATGGTGGAAACTGAACGTTTGACTATGGGTCATCAAGTCACTATGCAACCTGAACTGCCTATCATGAACTGGGTGCTTTCTGACTCATCTAGCCATAAAGTGAGTCATGCACAGCACCATTTCATCATCAAATGGAAGTGGTATATACATGATCTGGCTCGAGAAAGACCTGAAGGCACAGGTGAGTTACATGAGGAAGCAGCTCAAATGCCCATGGTCTCCACTCCTGCCACCCTGCCTTCTCTCCCCCAGCCTGCACCGATGGCCTCATGGGGAGTTCCCTGTGATCAGCTGGCAGAGGAAGAGAAAATTAGAGCCTGGTTCACAGATGATTCTGCATGATATGCAGGCACCACCCAAAAGTGGACAGCTGCAGCACTACAGCCCCTTGCTAGGGCATCCCCAAAGGACAGTGAAGAGAAATCTTCTCAGTGGGCAGAACTTTGAGAAATGCACCTGGCTGGGCACTTTGCATGGAAGGAGAAATGGCCAGATGTGCAATTATATGCTGATTCATAGGCTGTAGCCAATGTTTTGGCTGGATGGTCAGGGAGTTGGAAGAAGCATGATTGGAAAATTGCTAACAAAGAAATTTGGGGAAGAGGTATGTGGATATGGACCTCTCTGAGTGTCAAAAAACTGAAGATATTTGTATTTCATGTGAGTGCTCAGCAACAGGTTACCTCAGCAGAGGAGAATTTTAATAATCAAGTTGATAGGATGGCCTGTTCTGTGGACAACACCCAGTGTCTTTCCCCAGCCACCCCTGTCATCACCCAATGGACCCATGAAAAAAGTGACCATGGTGGCAGGAATGGAGGTCATGCACGGACTCAGCAACATGGACTTCTACTCACCAAGGCTGACCTGGCTACAGACACTGCTGAGTGCCCAATTTGCCAGCAGCAGAGACCAACGCTGAGCCCTTGCTATGGCACTGTTCCTCAGGGTGATCAGCCAGCAACCTGATGGCAGGTTGATTATATTGGACCTCTTCCATCATGAAAAGGGCAGAGGTTTGTCCTCACTGGAATAGATACTTACTCCAGATATGGATTTACCTCTCCGGCACACATGCTTCTGCCAAGACTACCATCCGTGGACACACAGAATACGTTATCCACCATCACGGTATTCCACACAGCATTGCCTCTGACCAAGGCACTCACTTTATGACTGAAGAAGTGCGGCAGTGGGCTCATGCTCATGGAATTCACTGGTCTTACGATGTTCCCCATCATCCTGAAGCAACTGAATTGATAGAATGGTGGAATGGCCTTTTGAAATCACAATTACAATGCCAACTAGGTGATAATACTTTGTAGGGCTGGGGCAAAGTTCTCCAGAAGGCCGTGTATGCTCTGAATCAGCATCCAGTATATAGTAGTTTCTCCCATAGACAGAATTCATGGGTCCAGGAATCAAGAGGTGGAAGTGAATGTGATACCACACGCCATCACCCCTAGTGATCCACTAGCAAAATTTTTGCTTCCTGTTCCCCATTACATTCTGCTGGCCTAGAGGTTTTAGTTCCAGAGGGAGGAACTCTGCCACCAGGAGATACAATGATTCCATTAAACTGAAAGTTAAGACTTACACCTGGACACTTTGGACTACTACCTTAAGTCAACTGGCTAAGAAGGGAGTTACAGTGTTGGCTGGGGTGATTGGCCCAGGCTATCATGATGAAATCAGTCTACTGCTCCACAATGGAGGTAAGAAGAATAAGCGTAGAATACTGGTGATCCCTTGGGGCGTCTCTTAGTATTACTATGCCCTGGGATTAAGGTCAATGGGAAACTACGACAGCCCAATCCAGGCAGGACTACAAATGGCCCAGACACTTCAGGGATGAAGGTTTGGGTCACTCCACCAGGGAAAATTTGGGTCACTCCACCAGGGAAAAAACAACCTGCTGAGGTGCTTGCTGAAGGCAAAGGGAATACAAAATGGGTAGTAGAAGAAGATAGTCACCAATACCAGCTACAATCACGTGACCAGCTGCAGAAACGAGGACTGTAATTGTCATGGGTATTTCTTTCTTTTGTTAAAAACATCTGTGGCCGTTCACAGTGGCTCACGCCTGTAATCCCAGCACTTTGGGAGGCTGAGGCGGGCAGATCATGAGGTCGGGAGATCAAGACCATCCTGGCTAACACGGTGAAACCCTGTCTCTACTAAAAATACAGAAAAATTAACTGAGTGTGGTGATGGGTGCCTGTAGTCTCAGCTACTTGGGAGGCTGAGGCAGGAGAATGGCGTGAACCCGGGAGGCGGAGCTTGCAGTGAGCCGAGGTCTCACCACTGCACTCCAGCCTGGGCGACAGAGCGAGACTCCGTCTCAAACAAATAAACCCCCCATCCCATTTGTACATGTATACTTGTACTAGGAAAATAACTTCATTTTATTTCCTTTTCCTTTATCATGTGACATAACATTTATTGACTTCATATCAGCATTTAAGTGTTATTAACTGTATGAAATAGCATTTGGGTTGTGGATCGGTGCATTTCCAGTTGTATAGAAGATAGTTGTATTATGTTAGGCACAATTATGACCTTATTGTCTTTATTTGAAGATTATGTAGATCTCAGGAGATACGTTTGGGTTCAAGTTGACAGGGGGTGCACTTGTGATGGCTAATACCGAGTGTCAACTTGATTAGATTGAAGAATGCAAAGTATTGTTCCTGGGTGTGTCTGTTGCCAAAGGAGATTAACATTTGAGTCAGTGGGCTGGGAAAGGCCAACCTACCTTTAACCTGGGTGGGCACCATCTAATCAGCTGCCAGCAAATATAAAGCAGGCAGAAAAATGTGAAATGGTTAGACTGGCTTAGTCTCCCCATCTACATCTTTCTCCCATACTGTGTGCTTCCTGTCCTTGAACATCAGAATCCAAGTTGTTTTTGTTTTTGTTTGTCTCAAAAAAAAAAAAAAAAAAAAAAAAACAAAAAAAAACAAAAAAAAAAAACAGAGTCTCTCTCTGTCGCCCAGGCTGGAGTGCAGTGGTGGATCTCGGCTCACTGCAAGCTCTGCCTCCCGGGTTCACGCCATTCTCCTGCCTCAGCCTCCCAAGTAGCTGGGACTACAGGAGCCTGCCACCACGTCCAGCTAATTTTTGTATTTTCAGTAGAGACGGGATTTCACTGTGTTAGCCAGGATGGTCTTGATCTCCTGACCTCATGATCCGCCCACCTCGGCCTCCCAAAGTGCTGGGATTACAGACGTGAGCCACAGCTCCTGGCCCAGACTCCAAGTTCTTCAGCTTTGGGACTCGGACTGGCTTCCTTTCTTCTCAGCTTGCTGACAGCCTATTGTGGGACCTGGTGATCATGTGAGTTACTACTTAATAAACTTCCCTTTAAATACATATCTTATTAGTTCTATCCCTCTATAGAACTCTAATACAGTAACCAAATGGTTGAAACAGCAAACATCTGACACTATTTCGGTTAATAGATGAACAAATTACAGAACTAGATTGTCACCATTTTGTAATCTCTTATAATAGATTATTTTTCATCTATCAATGGCTGATAATATCACAAGAAGAAAGATAAGTAGATATCTATCAGGTGGTGTTATTGAGCTGGCACTACCTCACAAAAATACACAACCCATTTTTGGGTTACATAGGACGTTTTCCAGAGGGCCAGTATGAAATCCTACACCTCAGAATAGTCCATAGGGGATACTTCCCCTCAGGTAAATAAAATGGAAGCAGGCAGAGAGAATGTCTCCATTGTCTGTGGTGGGAGGAAAGACCTTTCTCCTTTTCCTATCTCACTTTCTAATCTACTTACTTCCTTATTACTCTAAACACAACCACCATCCCTAGTTAATTACTGTATTTATGTGAAGACAGGCAACAGACAGATGTGTATAAATTTGTGCAAATACGTACACACTGTATTCCTGTTTCTTATGTAATTCTAGTTACAATTTGCATTCCTTGAGGGCAAAACACCTCCTCCAGTGTTTCATCTCCTAATCCTCCAGATCACATAAAACAGGCTTCTAGGGACTGTGGGTGGACACTCGGCGAAATTTATGAATTAACTGGGAAAGTTACTGTAGAGAATATCATCATTTGCTCAGTCCTTCCAGGAAATGAAGATTTTTGTGAATAGGGTATATTAATAAAAAGCTGTCTCGATGGGTTTCACAACGTTATTTTCATCACTAACACATTCACAATCTCAAAACAATTCTCCACATTTAATAAGAAATGAATGGTAAAAGATTTGAGATTATCTTTTATTGCATGAAACGATTATCTTACACAGGAATTCCATTTTGTTATGAGCTGGAAAGGATCTCAATCCATGTAAACAGATCTGTACAAGATTTAGTGGGTTTTTTTTTTTTTTTTTGTATTGACATAGGCATCATCAGAATTCAAGGCATGCCTTAATTTCCTTGGAGTATAAAAGAGGCAGAAATAGGAACCCGGATTTGTCCTGTTAGAGAATAAACATATACATGCATGTGTTTTACGCTGGGCTTTTCAAGGAAAAATATTGGTGTAGGTAGCATGGTCTTTCATTGCAGATACCTCTCTCCTGTCTAGTGTTCATAGAATCAATGCTTGTGCCAAAACATTTTGTTTCATGGAGCACTTGGACTTTTGCCATAATGAGAATCTATGAATCTTACAAGGTCAGTGTGAAGGTTATCAATAAAGACCCAGAGTCTGCAAATCAATCGTAGCCAACTGAGTTGTAGGATGGCTATTAGAAGAACACCATTGTCAGCCGAATTGTAACTAAATGAAGAAAAATAATGACTTTCTCAACCTGAGTGCAAAAAGTGACTGGCTTGTTAACAGGCTGCACAGAACCAGCATGAATTGTGATTTCCAAGACTTCTCAGAAAGGCCAAGTTTGTTTTATTCTTTACTATTGACTGCGAGGTTCACAGTATAAACAACTTCATTTGGACTTTTTCTAGTTATTTTTCTCATTAACCTTATTTTTAAATGTAATTACAATGCCTACCTATGATAAGAAAAGGACTCGTGTTCAATGAGTTATTTGTAATAACTCAGAGACTAATATGGAAATCAGCATTCACCAATCTGCCCTATTCCTTTAATGGATATTTAAAATCTATGTTTATATATGAAACCTGCCACTTCTATTTCTTAGAATAAACCAATGACAAAGTTGTGTTCAAAGACTTTCAGTAACATTTAGGTGTGGACACTCATATCAGGCAGATCCTAAAATTCACTGAAGAAATAGTTTGATAAAATATGGCTAATAAATGATTACTGGGAGTGTTAACACATAGTAAGAATACCTTTTTAACAGATAATGCAATAATTATTATATTTCATGAGACTTGGAATTGTTTTGATGAGAAAAGTAGGTAGAATAATAAAAGTTTTTCAGAAGATAGACAATATCTTTTTCACGTCAACTTTAAAGTATTATTTACAGACAGTAAGATGTACCCATTTAAATGTAAAATTTGATGGGTCTGACAAACATACACATACATGGCTATCACTACATGGAAGATATGAAACATTTCCATCACCCCAGAAAGACTCCTCACGCCATTTTGCATTTATTCCTCCTTCCCACTGGGAACCAGTGATCTAATTTCTGTCTATTTAGATTATTTTTTCCTTTTCTAGAATTTCATTTAATTAGTACAGACTGTAACTGTCTTTTGTTCAGCTTAATGTTTTTGAGATTCATCTATGTTTTGGCATGAAAAAGTGCTTTATTCCTTTTTATTGCTAAGTGGTAACCATTGGGCATATCTTTCAAATCTATTTGAGCAGTTGTTTTTCACTCGTAATAGAATGTAGTGAACTCAGAATTTCCTACTTTATTAACAGTTAGCTGCTGACTTTTGATTAGGTGCATCCAACTGTCATCACCATCAAAAGGTCCAGATGGTCGGGCTGACCATGATTTTGGTTAAACTGATACAAGAAAATGGTATTTCAAAGCTTAAAGAATTGGGTAAAAACTAAGTTGGTATGATTATAAGGGCCAGTGATTTATCACATTATGGCAGGTACACTGCTTAAAAATGTTTTTTCATGCCTCATTGAATATGGTGAATAAGAAACCATCTTCATATCAACTTCTGGCTTTTTATTTCCTGTCCTTTGCAAGTTGGCATGGTCCTTTCGTGTTCCTTAGGGACACTTAATTATTTTAAAGTTAAAAAACTGAATATTTTTATCACTTTAAGGGTTTAAAGGTTTATATATTAAAAACATAAAAGAATAAAAACAAAAACATTAAGAAAAACAAAATTCCTAGTCTGAGAAACCGATATATGTCATCTATGTCAGCAAACCTCTACAATTAACTTAAAAACTGAAGTCCATCCATATAGATATGAATTGGATCCTGGCAGGGGAAAAAAGAAAAGCAACTAGTTGGAATAGCAATTGTGGAAGATTTTTTTCATTTACTTTTTTTTTTATATCACCAATAAGTTTGTGTAATAAGCATAATGTTTAAAAATATACTTAGAGACAAAAGGAATTCTCAGTCAAAAAATTAGTACAAAAATATGAGCTAGAATAAAGTCTTCTTGAATTTCTTTTCATGAAAAGAAAATTGAAAAGTAGTTTGTGCTACCAAATCACTAGTGTTATATTTTTCATAAAATGAGTCAAAACGGGTTAATTGAGTAAGCAGGGACTTAGTGAGGATGTGGTGTGCAAAGCAGATTCCTGCCTTCCACTGGCCTCATGTTCTAGTGTGTGGTGAGAGACAGAGACAGCAAACAAAATAAAAACCAAATATATCTACTTTGTAATGTTAGAGAAGAAGAAATGTAAAGCAGGGTCAGCAGCTAGAGAATGACAGGGCCCATCTTAAATAGGGTGGTCTGGAAAGGGCTCTCCGAGGAGAGGCCTGAGGAAGGGAACTTTGTGAAGATCTGGGAGAGAAGATACTAAGCAGAGGGAAGAGTAAAGGCAGCTTATTCCCTCACTGTGGCCTACATAATTCTAGAGATGGTGCAATCGGGTCTGGATTATGGATTCTCCAAATAAATGAAAATCACTTCATCAAACTGCAATCACACACCTAAACACACGCACACTCCCCACGCCCCACCCCAACAAGCCGACCAAGAATGTAACTCAGCTAAATGGTTCTCAAACTGTCATGTGCACAAGAATCCCCTGGAGATTCTGCTAAAATCAAAAAGTGAATACGGCAGGACAATCGGTAGTCAGCCAGGCACAACATTAGCTCTCATTTTCCATTGGGGGTGATCGGGCTTCAACCTTCTTTGAGCATAAACTTTCAGTCAAGGACAATTTGCTGGTGTGGATCCAGTATTTGCTATACTTTCTCTAACTTTTCTATAAATCTAAAACTATCTGAAATTAAAAGTTTATTTAAAAAGCAAGCCTGCCCCATTCTGATGATTTCTGAAACTGGGTGTGGTGATCTCCAGTCTCTGACTCAAAAGGATTCCCCTCCCTCCTTCCTGCACTGGGCTTTATAAAGGAAGTAGTTTTTATTTGATCATTTGTTTTTTAATATTTTTAATTCTGAGTTTGTGGTCAGTGAAGGGATGATAGACAACAGTAAGGAAAGATACCTTAGGCAACAATGAACAAGCAATCCTATGTTTGGCAATAAGATTGGGTCCTCGTCAACATACACCAAACACCGCCAACAGCAAAAGGCAAATTGGCTGCCCCCAGTCTTCACGTGCAAGTCAAAACTGACCTGTCTCTGGGTCCTTCTATCAAATCGCCTCATTAACTTCACTATTTTTTTTTTTTTTCCAATAATCGCCATGGCCAGGCATGGTGGCTCATGTCTGTAATCCTAGCACTTTGAGAGGCCAAGGCAGGAGGATCCCTTGAGCCCAGGAGTTCAAGACCAGCGTGGGCAACATAGGCAGACCCTATCTTATAAAAAAATACATAAATTAAGTAACCACCCTACTATACTGGCAATTTCTGGGTCTTCAAGGAAATGTTGGTATTTTATAAGACAGGCTACCAGAAACTCTTTCAAAGCCCTGTCAGGGTATTATCAGCTCATCTCTGAAGCACATAATTTTTCATCTTTGATGCCAGAAAAGGTGAATGGAAAGATCCATCAAGTGACAATAAGGAAAAAAGTAGAAAACGTCACACTCACACTAAGAACCTTTTTAAAAGGTCTATTGTTTTTCTGTCTTGGTATAGCTTTACATGTGGATTTGTCTTCCATAAAAGAGGCAAGCACACAATTAAAGATACAAATGAAAAGTCATGCTGTCTACCTTTATATCCTAGAAAACTACTCCCAGCATTGTTTATTTTAGCACTGCCAGCACATGTTGAAATGAATTAGAATAATAAAGGTAAGATCTTTAGGGGACATACACCTGTTTTTATCCTGAGGAAGTAAATATAGTAACTATAGTGGTTCCAAATTACAAGTTGTTCGGGGGGGTGGGGGAGCATATGAAAAAGTATACAGCAGTTATGATAGAGTCAGAAATCTATGAATTAACTTGAGATAACATACTAGAAAAATACAGAGAGCTACACACTTCTAAACTTTTGCTATTAGAGATATTTACGATCAAGTGGCCTGAAATCTATGTGAACGTCAAAAGGAATGAACACTTTTCTCCTAAAAGTTGTCACTATGTTGTTCTCCAGAAATACTTCCCTGTGTCTGATGAATTCCCCAACTTCAAGTTGTTTGATCAGAGGTAAAGCTAACCTTCCACCATCCAAGTTGAAATTACCAGACACCCTCAAAGCATTATTTGCAGTTTTAACAACCTAGGCCTCATCAGACGAACACACCCACTCCAGACTGTGAAACAGGAGAAGCAGAGGAGCTGGGATAGCAGGGAAACATCTCCAGCAGCAGCACCCAGAGTTCGGGGACCACAGCAGCACAGTGCTACAATGGAGTGTCCTGTCCAGTGCACAAGCTGTAAAATTTAATGTTTGGGGTGCCAATGGCAGTGACCTTACCAGATCTACTTCGTGGTATAGTATTAGATGTCTAGTATCCAGATGAACTGGGCTCCCTGATTTCAGTGAGGATGCCACAATCCAGCCCCTCCTGGTATTTCTGTGAGCTATCCAATATTCTTACAATAAACTTTTCTTTTAAATCAAGATGGCTTGTTTTTCTTGCAACAGCATTTTAACTGACTGCAGGCCATAAACTCCAAAGAAATAGAAAGGAATCTGAGATTGATTACCCAGCCTGGTAGGGATAAAAGGCAATGAAAATCCAGCTAGCATTGAAACATTGGGAGGGGAAGGGACTCTGGCTGACTCAAGACCAGCAGAGGTGAAACAACTGATTTCATTATTTCCCCATGGTCATCCAGAATGAAGTGCCCACTGAGTCATTACAGCCTTAGAGCAGTTTCTCAACTGCAGCACTATTAACACTTGAGGCTGGATCATTTCTGTTGTGGGGTTATTCTAAGTGTTGTAGGATATTTAGCAACATTCCTGGCCTCTGCCCACTAGATGCCAATAGTACCCCCACACTCAGTAATAAGAACTAATGTCTTCAGATACTTCCAAATATCCCCTGGAGGGCAAAATTGCCCCTGGTTGAGAAACACTGCCATAAAGAACATGAAGAAGCTGATGAATTAAAATGACTTTGGAGTGGGTAACTTAAAGAGAATGACAATCCAGGAGAATTTTTAGTCCAAGAGGATGGAGAGAAAGCCAGGGACTCCATTTGACGTTTGCCAAAAGACTCATTTATCTCATACAGCTCTAAAGGTCAGTCTTGAGCTTGAACCATGCTCCCAACCCAGTGGGGCCAGAGGTACTCAGAGCTACAAATGGGAGGCCATATGGAAGCTGTGGACCCTGGTTTATAGCATTTGCCAATTTCCATACAAGCTAGCTACTGCATTCCACATGTCATGGCCAATTTCCCCCTTAGCCCCTTTCTGCTTTCTTCCCTTCTACAGGTAGTAATCCAAGGCGCACACCCTGACAAAACTCCTACTCTCCAATCTCTGTCTGAGGGTCTGCTTCCAACCTGCAACCAATGTGACTCAGGCATAGTGAACCCCAAGAAGGGAGAGGATAAACTCCCATTATCGAGATAAAAGACCACCGTTCAAATCATGAAGAGCCCTGTTCATCATACAAAGTAGTTTGAAATTTATCTTGTTGTCAATGGGGAGATAGGGAAGTGTTTTAAATAGGGCACTAACAATACTAAACAGTTTAGGAAGGTTATTCTGAAGCAGAACAGAGAGTAGAGTGGCAATTACTGTTGTAATTGTTCCAGCTGGGACAGCTAGAGTGGGGCTAGAGGAAAGCCCAGAATAAATTGAGAGGATTTGATAACTAATTACACATGAGGCTGGGGGAGAAAGAAGAGTCAAAGATGTAAGTTACTGCTAGTTTGGGAGACTGATCAGGTGAGGTCATGGCACAGAATTTAGGAGGATAAATTTTCAATGTGTTGAACTTAAGGTATCGCCACATGGACTATCAGGGTGGAGATACTCAGCAGGGGTATGTGTACAGTCCCAGGCCACATAGCAGCCTTTCTGTCCACAATGGACCACATATACAACAGTGGTCCTTTAAGATTATAATGGAGCTGATACAGTCCTATCACTCAGTACTTACCATACATTTTGTAGTTATTTTAGACTGTACTCCTATTAAAAAAAAAAAAAAAAAAAAAAAAAAAAAAAAAAAGCTAACTGGGGCCAGGCATGGTGGCTCATGCCTGTAATCCCAGCACTTTGGGAAGCTAAGACTGGAGATCGCTTGAGCCCAGGAGTTTGAGACCAGCCCGGGCAACATAGCAAGACCCTTCCTCTACAGTAAATAAATAAAATGAAAAGCTAACTGTAAAACAGCCCCAGACAGTTCCTTCAGAAGGTCTTCCAGAGGCGTTGTCAGGAGATGTCAGCTCCTCCGCATGTGTTAGTACCCCGAAGGCCTTCCAGTGGGACAAGATGTGGATGTGGAAGACAATGATATTGATGATCCTGACCTCTACAGGTGTACCTTTTAAAATCTTTGATACCATATTTTTACTGTACCTTTTCTATGTTGATATGTTTTGATACAAATACTTACAATTATGTTACAATTGCCTAGGAGCAATAGGCTACACCATATAGCAGAGTAGTAGCGTAGTAGGCCAGCTCACCTAGGTTTCTGTAAGTGGATTCTGTGATTTTTACACAATGACGAAATCACCTAACAATGCATTTCTCAGAATGTATTCCTGACATTAAGCGAAGTATAGCTGTATTTATAGATACAGGCAGCCCTCCATATCTGTGGCTTCTGCATCTGTGGATTCAGCTGACCATGAATCAAAAATATTCAGGAAAAAAATGAATTGTTTGTACCGAACATGTAAAGACTTTGTCATTCCCAAACACCACAATATAACAACTATTTACATTGCATTTACATTGTGTTAGTTATTATAAATAATCTAGAGATGATTTAAATATATGGAAGCACAAGCATAGGATATATGCAAATATCATTTTCTATCAAAAACTTAAACATCCATGGATTTTGGTATCTGCAAGGGGTCCTGAAACCAATCCCCCATGGATACTGAGGGAGGACTATATATACAAATGATTATATATTTAAATAATCTGTACATATAAAATACATTACATCATGTATTATTTATATTTATACCCCCTCCTAGGTTAAAAGCAAGGTTATATAAATTCATACAACAGGATAAAAAACAGATGAAACGTTTAGGCAAAGAGAATTGAGGTGAATTTAATACATGAAAGACAGATCTTAAACAGCTACAGATAGGCCACCAAATCTGTCCTGAATCTCCTAGTGGCAAAACAGAGGGAAACCGTTACAATTTTTTTTTTTTTTGAGACAGAGTTTTGTTCTTGTTGCCCAGGCTAGAGCACTGCAACCTCCACCCACCCCAGGTTTAAGCAATTCTCCTGCCATAGCCTCTCAAGTAGCTGGGATTACAGGTGCCTGCCACCACGCCCGGCCAATTTTTTTTTTTTTTTTTTTTTTGTATTTTTAATAGAGACGGGGTTTCACCACGTTGGCCAGGCCAGTCTCAAACTCCTGACCTCAGGTGATCCACCCACCTTGGCTTCCCAAAGTGCTGGCATTATAGGCACGAGCTGCTGTGCCCTGCCCTGTTATGATTTTTATTGTTACAGTTTCTATTTTGGTCTTAAGGTTTCTCTGGCAACAGTGGCCATATAACTCAAGTTAGCCGCACTCTAGGAGAGTCGAAAGTTAGCTTCCAGTGTGATGGTCAGGTGAGACACAATGAAGAGATCAAACCAAAATGCATGAAACAGAGAAACTTATCACTTACAGACCCAGAGAGGTTAGGAGGGCCGACGAAAAGTCTGGAGGCAGCAGGGAGCTCGACCATCGGGTGGTGAGTGAGAGAGAGGAGCCGCGGGATGATGCCTTTATTAAGGCCCATGAGGATTAGCATTTGCATTTTCCCGAGGGAGCTGTGGATTGGCTAATTTAAGGAAAGCATGTGAGAAGAGGGAAAACTTATTTGAATGACTGGTGTTGACCACTAGGTTTTATCCATAGCAGCTGTGGAGGTTTTGGGTGAACGGAATGAGGAACGAGTGGGCTCAACAGTACACAACCACACAGGGAGGGGAAGTTTTAACTGGGCCAAAGGTGGTGCAGTAACACTGGGTTTGAAACAACTTAGGGCTAAAAATGGATGCTGAGGCAGCAACGATGTTAAAGTTATAACAGAAACACAGTCAAGCACATGGTTCACTGAGACTGTAGGTTAAAAGCAAGTCAACGCTTCCGAGAATCACCTGTTCTAGGGTAGTGAGATCTGATGGAAGCACCTTCAAGGCAAACCAGCAGTTGCATATACAGAAAAAGGAGGCTTAGAAGAGGGGCTTTCATTAGAGATGAAGATGGGGGAGCCAAGGAGTATGGGTGCTAGTGATTTCCATCTTTGGAAAGGACCAAAGATGGAACCCCAGGCAACACTGGCATTGAAAAGGAAAGCTAGAGAACCAGGGAAAGAGAAAGAACAGGGAAAAATAAGCTGCCCGAGGTATCACAGCTATAAGAATTGCAGATATAGGCTGGGCATGGTGGCTCACACCTGTAATCCCAGCACTTTGGGAGGCCGAGGTGGGTGGATTATCTGAGGTCAGGAGTTCAAGACCAGCCTGGCCAACATGGTGAAACCTCATCTCTACTAAAAATACAAAAATTAGCTGGGTGTGGTGGCAGGTGTCTATAATTCCAGCTACTCGGGAGGCAGAAGCAGGAGAATCCCTTGAACCCGAGAGGCAGAAGTTGCAGTGAGCTGAGATTGTGCCACTGCACCTGGGCAACAAGAGTGAGACTCTGTCTCAAAAAAAAAAAAAAAAAAAAAAAAAAAAAAAAGAATCGCAGATATGCTGTTTGGGAGTACTTGCAAGTATATTTTATTCCATTCCATTGTCTACTGAATGAAAGCAGAAACTATAGTCTTGAAATCTACCAATAATAGCCTTCAAATGCTTGTCTGGGGAAAAAAATTCAGCTATCTCCTATCTATCTTCAAAAACACAGAAAAGGCCACTGTCATTAACATAACCTCAAATATAAAGGAATATTAGATTATGCCAATGATACTATGGTTGTTATGATATGACTAAAGTAACTGGCAGTGGCAGAATGTCTATATAAATTATTAATAGTTGCTATCTCAACTCTGATTTTAAAATAAAAGATTTTATGTTCACTTCAGGAATGACGAGTCTTCAGAAAACAATATTTTTGAGGAATAAGTTTCTTCCACTCTGCTGTCTTAAAAGTATAAAACTTTTGTTCAGTGTTTTTTATTTGCCTCACAGATAAATTCCTCTCTATATCCTATATAACAGAAGAATCACTAGCTTTGTCTATGGATTAGCTGATAAATGAAATCAGGTGATCTCTGCCCTGTGGAAATGTGAGACCTGCCTACTCTCTGAGAAAGAAGGCTTGTGGGAATCAGTTCAAGAGGTCATTGCAGGCTCTGCTTGCCTTAAGCAGTGGGAGGAGATACCATGAAATACAAAGACATAACGTAAATAAAAATGATAGCGCCTCCCTAATCCAAATAGTTTCTGAGAAGTCTTCAGCCAATGAAAATGTCATGGGGAAAAACACACTATTTTACATGAGATTTTTAATAGAAAATAGGAGTAGGCTGTGCATCTTGTATGAGAAAGGAATGAACAGATGTAAAATGCAACCATATGAAAAGCCCATTGGAGAGAACCGGATGATTAATACTCTACAAACAGGTTGGGACAGCATGATTGATCTCCATCTCAGAATGAAAACCTACGATGCAGAAAATGAGGTTAAAATGAAAAATGAAGGAATCCTGACAAACAACAGAATAATGGATAATCTGTGTTTAAAGTAAGGACATAAATTAAAACGTAGAACTGAACTCTTCTTTTTAAGGAATTCAAGAATCTACAGACAAGTCTTGGTGAGTAAGCAGACGTGGAATGCTTCCTTAGAGAACTTGGAATTTTTCTCTAGCACAAGACAAACCATAGCTCTAGAATGAAATGACCCACTGCATTTCTTAGTAAGATGACGATGCTTTACTAGAAACAGCAACAACAAAAATGTACAGAGAGAGCAAGGGCAAGGAATGGAAGCCGCCTAGATTTTTCTTTGTGGTAGATGCAGAAGAATAATTTAGAGTTCCCAGGAAAATAGTTGTGCTCAGGTGAAATTATTTGCAGAAATTAAAAACAAACTAGAACTAAACTTACTGTTTGATAATATTCTAATAACATTATTAATAATCAGATCACCGGCCGGGCGCGGTGGCTCACGCCTGTAATCCCAGCACTTTAGGAGGCTAGGTGAGCGAATCACTTAAGGTCAGGAGTTCGAGACCAGCCTGGCCAAAATAGTGAAACCCATCTCTACTAAAAAAGACAAAAATTGGTTGGGCACAGTGGCTCACGCCTCTAATCCCAGCACTTTGGGAGGCCGAGGTGGGTGGATCACAAGGTCAAGCGATAGAGACCATCCTGGCCAACATGGTGTATTTGTAGTCTCTACTAAAAATACAAAAATTAGCTGGGCGTGGTGGCAGGCATCTGTAGTCCCAGCAACTCAGGAGGTTGAGGCAGGAGAATCACTTGAACCTGGGAGGTGGAGGCTGCAGTGAGCTGAGATTGCCCCACTGCACTCCAGCCTGGTGACAGAGTGAGACTCTATCTAAAAAAACAAACAAAAAACAAAAACAAAAAAACCCCACAAAAATTAGCCAAGTGTGGTCTTGCATGCCTGTAATCCCAGCTACTTGGGAGGCTGAGGCACAAGAGTCACCTGAACTTGGGAGGCGGAGGTTGCAGTGAGCCGAGACTGCATCACTGCGCTCCAGCCTGGGCAACAAATTGAGACCCTGTCTCAAACAAACAAACAAACAGGTCACCTACCAGCTGCCAGCAGGGTGGTAGGTATGACTTTCCTTTCTACAGATGGAGAAACAGGCTTAGAGTGGACAGTCGATGAAGACAACTGTCAGAGAATAGGATTAATTACTATATGGGTCAGACTTCTGATGGCCTAAAGGGCACAGTGTGCTTCATAATCCTACAGTATATCTTAAAGGGAAGGAGTGTTTTCCTACCCTTAGAAGAATAAGTATCTTCGTTTTCCTATTCCCATTTCTCAAGATTAAGACCATGAGCTTTCTGGAAAAAGTTATTAAAAAGCTAGTTTCATTATGTTAACCCTTTTTGTTAGCACAAACTTTTTTTTTTTTTTTTTTTTTTTTTTTTGAGACGGAGTCTCGCTCTGTCACCCGGGCTGGAGTGCAGTGGCCGGATCTCAGCTCACTGCAAGCTCCGCCTCCCGGGTTCACGCCATTCTCCTGCCTCAGCCTCCCGAGTAGCTGGGACTACAGGCGCCCGCCACCTCGCCCGGCTAGCTTTTTGTATTTTTTAGTAGAGACGGGGTTGTCCCAGCACTTTGGGAGGCTGAGACGGGCGGATCACAAGGTCAGGAGATCGAGACCATCCTAGCACAAACTTTTTTAAAAAAACAAACAAGAGCAGCATCAGGTAGATATTTTCTTTATTTACTTAAATAAATTTTGTGGCTATTATATTTCACTTTAATTTTTTGTAATATAAAATTTTATTGAAGTATATATACAGAAAGTACACACATAAAAGGATACAGTCCAATGAATTTTCACAAAATGAACACACGTATGTATAGGCTTTCAGATTAAAAAATAAAATAGAACACGACCAGATCCCCAGAAGTTCCCTTGTGCCCATTCGCTGTCACTAACCTCTCAAGGGTAACAGTCATCTTGATTCCTAACACAATTGTCTTAGTCTGTTTTCTGTTTCTATAACATAATACAACAGACAGGATAACTTATAAAGAAAAGAAATGTATTTCTTACAGTTTTTGGAGGCTGGGAAGTCCAAGAGTATGGCATCAGCATCTGGCGAGGGTCAGCCCATGACAGGAGGGCAAGAACAAGAGAGCCAAAGAGAGCTCACCTTTATAACAAAGCCACTCCCACACTAACAAACTCACTCCTGTGACAGTGACATTAATCCATTCATGAAGGCAGAACCCTCAATAATCCGTTAATCCATTCATGAGGGCAAAGGGATTAACTTTCCAACACATCAACTTTTGGGGAACACATTTAAACCAAAGTGACAATAAATTAGTTGTGTCTGTTACTGTGAACCTCATGTAAGTGCAGTTGCACAGATTCACATATTATATTGAGCTCTCATTCGATGATCTCTGTATTGATGAGGATCATTCATATAGTTGGATATGGTTATAGTTTGTTCATTGTTGTATGGTATTCCACAATTTATCTATCCTACCATAATAGATGTGTGGTGTTGTTTTCAAATTTTGACGGGAAAAATGCTGCTATGAATACTTCTGTGTCTTTTTGGCAGATATGTGGGAGTCATTTTGTAATCATTCGGACTTATTGGCTATACTTTTGAGGACTCTGAATGGAACTTAAAAGCATACAATCTCTCTTTTCAATGTGCATTCCTCTTGTGTTATGTACCTAGACAATATATCTTGCACATGGTCAAATGATAAATCTAGGAGTGGAATTATTATTTTTTAATTTTAATTTTGAGTTCTGGGGTACATGTGCAGGATGTGTAGGTTTGTTGCACAGGTAAACATGTGCCGTGGTGATTTGCTGCCCCAATCAACCCATCACCTAGCATTAGCTATTTTTCCTAATATACTCCCTCCCCCGACTCGACCACCCCAACAGGCCCCAGTGTGTGTTGTTCCCCTCCTTGTGTTCATGTGATCTCCTTTTTCAGCTCCTACTTAAAAGTGAGAACACGTGGTGTTTGACTTTCTGTTCCTGTGTTAGTTTGCGCCCAGCTTGATCCATGTCCATGCAAAGAACATGGTCTTATTCCTTTTTATGGCTGCATAGTATTAGTAGTGTAATTATTAATATATACTCTGATCAACAATGTAGAAAGGTTTTTTTAATCATGAATTCAGTTTATTTAGTAGCGTTTAGGTATTTCACTTGTTTTTGAGTCAGTTTTGTCAAGTTATAGACACTCTCCTAGGAAATTATAATCGTAATTATGACAAGGCTGGCCATAATTGATGGATCTGAGTGATAGGTATAGGTGTTCATTATTTCACCCTCTTCATTTTTGTATAAGTTTGAAATTTTTCATAACAGAATTTTTTAAAGTTCCCAGCAATGAGAACCATGACTCACATATATTTTATAAGCATACTTTTGATCTACTTAATAGTTAATTTTAAAAATTAAAAAGTGGGCTGGGCATGGTGGCTCATGCCTGTAATCCCAGCACTTTGGGAGGCCAAGGTCAGCAGATCATTTGAGGTCAGGAGTTTGAGACCATCCTGGCCAACACGGTGAAACCCCATCTCTACTAAAAATACAAGTATTAGCCAGGTGTGGTGGTACGCACCTGTGGTCCCAGTTACTCAGGAGGCTGAGGCAGGAGGATTGCTTGAACCTGGGAGGAGGAGGTTACAGTGAGCCAAGATCATGCCACTGCACTCCAGCCTCGGCAACAGAGTGAGACTGTCTTAAAAAAGAAAAAAAGGATTAAAAAGTGAATTAAGTGAATTCAGGAGCCAGGGAGGTGGGGCTCATACCTGAAATCCTAGCACTTTGGGCAGGAGGATCACTTGAGGCCAGGAGTTCGAGACCAGCCTGGGCAATATAGCAAGACCCTGTCTCTACAGAAATACAAAAATCACATGCCTGTAGTCCTAGCTACTTGGGAGGATTAGGCAGGAGGATCACCCCAGGAGTTCAAGGCTGTATTGAACTATGATCATGCTCAATGACTGCACCCCAGCCTGGGCAATACAGCATGATTCTGTCTCAAATGACAAATAAATAAACAAACAAACTCAGCATTGCCAATATAAACTTGATACAACTTCTTAGATAATTTGGATACTTCCCATATCTATGTTTCCAGGGAAATAGTTGGCAATTTTACCTTTGAAGAAATTTCAAATACTTTTTAGAATGAAGTGAATATGAAAAAAGAAATTATTTATGCCAATTGCTAAAACATCATATAGCAAAGAATTTTAACAGCAAGAAAAATGTCAGAATCTCCCATCTTCTTGCCAAGACTAAATTCTTAAGTCCATTTATGCAAACTCGGCCTCTTCTGAAAACAGACACCAACACTCACAGCAATTTCATGTACAATTTCCTGTCTCAATTTCCCTGCTACATACCCGCTAGAATGCATGTCACTCCCTTCAGAACCGGCACCTCACTGTATGTACCTTTATATTGGTGATCCTGCTAGAGGACCTGACCCACAGCTCACTCTCCATAAATGGAAAGGTTAAGTATGACATTATGCCAGCTCCCACCTTCTTCACTGGCTTATGGCGAGGCTCAAAGGAGATGATGAAAGTAAAAGCCTTGTAAATTGGATGTCTAATTGTGCTTACGTCTCTGCCCCAGGTAGAAAGCAGGCAGTTCTCTTCTTTTGATTTTTCTTTTTCTTTTTTTAACCTTTCCTGTGGTGCTGAAGTTCTTATCTTTAGAAAGAAGCTTCTTTGAGTGGAGGAGGAGGCTCCTTCCCTCACGCAGTCCACCACCACGGGCCGACGGAGAGGCTCTCTGCTTTCTTTCTGTCTCTTCACTCTCAGCTAGCTGGGTCTGCCCAGAATGGAATAAAGAGGCTGAAGTCAAAAGAGCACAGGAAAAGCCCTGGCTTGCTGCCACTCATGCCACGGCTGTCTCTGCAGGGACATGTTACTCAGAGTATTTTGGCATAAACTGTCACCATGAGGAGCATGGTGGGAACGCATGGGCAGGTGCTATATCATCACTAAAGGGCACAAAATAATGGGGGTTATTCTCTGTGGCCTTATTCAGTTTAAGGTACAGCTATCCCTTGAAGATATTGTGGGTTTGGTTCCAGACCACCACAATGAAGAGAATACTGCAATAAAGTGAGTCACACCAATTATTTGGTTTCCCAAGCATATAAAAGCTATGTTTATACTATACTGTAGTCTAAGTGTGCAATAACATTATATTTTTAAAAAGCGAGGTATACACCTTAATTATCAAATACCTTATTGCCAAGAAATGTTACAGATCATCTGAGCCTTCATCGAGTTGTATTGTTTTGCTGATGGAGGGTCTTGCATTGATGTTGATGGCTGCTGACTGATGGAGATGGTGACTGCTGAAGCTTGTAGTGGCTGTGCAATTTCTTAAAATAAGACAACAATGAAGTTTGCTGCATCTATTGACTCTTCCTTTCAAAGATTTCTCTTACCAGCTAATGCTGTTTGATGGCATTTTACCCACAGCAGAACTTCTTTCAAAATTGGCCGAGGGCAGTGGCTCATGCCTGTCATCTCAGCACTTTGGGAGGCCGAGGCGGCAGATCACTTGAGGTCAGGGGTTCAAGACCAGCCTGGCCAACATGGTGAAACCCCATCTCTACTAAAAATACAAAAATTAGGAAGGGTTGGTGGCAGTCACCTGTAATGCCAGCTACTCAGGAGGCTGAGGCAGGAGAATCGCTTGAACCTGGGAGGTGGAGGTTGCAGTGAGCCAAGATCGCGCCACTGCACTCCAGCCTGGGCGACAGAGCGAGATTCCATCTTTAAAAAAAAAAAAAAAAAATTGGAGTCAATCCCCTCATCCCCTCAAACTGGCCACTGCTTTATCAATTAAGTTTATGGAATATTCTAAAACCTTTGTTATCATTTTAACAATGTTCATAGCATCTTCACCAGGAGTACATTCCATCCCAAGAAACCACTTTATTTATTCATCCCTAAAACGCAACTCGCCATCCATTCAAGTTTTACCATGAGAGTGCAACAATTCAATCATATCTACAGTTTCCACTTCTAATTCTAGTTCTATTGCTATTTCTACCCCATCTGCAGGGACTGCCTCCAAGACTCTGAAATCTTGAACCCTTCAGAGTCATCCATGAGGGTTGGAATCAACTTCTTCCAAACTCCTGTTAATGTGGATTTTTTGACCTCTTCCTATGAATCATGAATGTTCTTTTTTTTTTTTTTTTTTTTTTTTGTTGAGATGGAGTCTCACTCCATTGCCCCAGCTGGAGTGCAATGGCATGATCTTGTCTCACTGCAACCTCTGCCTCCTGAGTTCAAGTGATTTTCTTGCATCAGCCTCCCAAGTAGCTGGGATTACAGGCGTCCACTACCAACCCCAGCTATTTTTTTTTTATTTTTTATGTTTTGTATTTTTAGTAGAGACGAGGTTTCACCATGTTGGCGAGGCTGGTCTTGATCTCCTGACCTCAAGTGAACTGCTCGCCTCAGCCTCCCAAAACGCTGGGATTAGAGGCATGAGTCACTGCACCCAGTGGAATCATGAATGTTCTTAATGGCATTTAGAATGGTGAATCCTTTCCAGAAGGTTTTCAATTTACTTTGCCAGATCCATCAGAAGAATCACTACCTATGGGAGCTATATCCTTGTTAAATGTTTTTCTTTTCCTTTTCTTTCTTTTTTTTTTTTTTTTTTTTTTTTTTTGATACAAGTTCTTGCTGTGTTACCAGGCTGGAGTGCAGTGGCACAATCTCACAATCTCGGCTCACTGCAACCTCCGCCTCCCAGATTCAAGCAATTCTCCTGCCTCAACCTCCCAAGTAGTTGGGACTACAGGTGAATGCCACCATACCCAGCTAATTTTTGCACTTTTAGTAGAGACAGGGTTTCACCATGTTGGCCAGGATAGTCTCGAAATGTATTTCTTAAATAAGACTTGAAAGTCAAAATTACTCCTTCATCCATTGGTTCTGTCAGCAGGCATGAAAACATTTATATCCTTATATATCTCTGTCAGAGCTCTCAGATGAATGGGTGCATTGTCAATAAGAAGTCATCTTTTGAGAAAGATCTTTTTTGCTAAGCAGTGGGTCTCAACTATGGGCTTAAAATATTCGGTAAAGCATGCTGCAAACAGATGTGCTATCTTCCAGGCTTTGTTGTTCTGTTTATAGAGGACAGGCAGAGCAGATTTAGCATAATTCTTACGGTCCCTAGGATTTTTGGAATGATGAATAAGGATTAGCCTCTAACAAGAGAGTCAAGCTTTGAAGCCAGGCATTGACTTCTCTTCTCTAGATGGCATCTTCTTCCAATAGAAGACTATTATTCTGTCTACATTGAAAATCTGTTGTTTAGTGTAGCCAGCTTCAAAAATGACCTTAGCTAGATCTTCTGGAGAATTTGCTGCAGCTTCTACATCAGCACTTCCTGCTGCAGCTTGCACTTTTATGTTATGGCTTCTTTCCTTAAACCTCTTGAATGATCTTCTGCTAGCTTCACACTTTTCTTCTGCAGCTTCCTCACCTCTCTCAGCTTTCATAGAATTGAAGAGAGTTAGGACCAGCTCTGGATTAGGCTGTGGCTTAAGAGAATGTTGTGGCCGTTTTGATCTTTCATCCAGACCACTCAAACTTTCTCCATATCAGCAATAAGGCTGTTTCACTTTCTAATCATTTGTGTATTCACTGGAGTAGCACTTTTGATTTCTTTCAAGAACTTTCTTTGCATTCACAACTTGGCTAACTCTTTGGTGCAAAAGGCCTGGCTGTCAGCCTATCACAAATTTTTTTGAGACGGAGCCTTACTCTGTCACCAGGCTGGAGTACAGTGGCGCCATCTCAACTCGCTGCAACCTCCGCATCCCGGGTTCAAGTGATTCCCCTGCCTCAGTCTCCCAAGTAGCTGGGGTTACAGGCACACGCCACTATGTCCAGCTAATTTTTTGTATTTTAGTAGAAATGGGGTTTCACCATGTTGGCCAAGACGGTCTCAATCTCCTGACCTTGTGATCTGCCTGCCTCGGCCTCCCAAAGTGCTGGGATTACAGGTGTGAGTCACCACTGCCTATCACAAATTTTGACATGCCTTCCTCACTAAGCTTAATTATATCCAGTTTTGATTTGAAGTGAGATATGTGACTCTCCCTTTAACCTGAACACTTAAAGGCTATTGTAGGATTATTAATTAGCCTAATTCCATCATTGTTGTATCTCAGGGAATGAGGAAACTGGAGGGGAGAGAGGGAGTCAGGGGAAAGGCCGGTTGATGGGGCAGTCAGAAAACACACAACACATTAAGTTTGCCATCTTATGTGGGTGTGGCTTGTGGTACCCCAAAACAATTGTAATAATAACATAAAAAATCACTGATCACAGGCCACCATAACAGACATAATAATAATGAAAAAGTTTGAAATATTGCGAGAATTACCGAATGTGAAACAGACAAGAAATGAATACATGCTGTTGGAAAATGGTGTCAATAGACTTGCTTCATGTAGGATTGCTACAAACATTAACTCAAAAAAAAAAAAAAATGGTCAGGTGCAGTGGCTCACATCTGTAATCCCAGCACTTCGGGAGGCCAGTGCAGGTGGATCTCTTGAGGTCAGGAGTTTAAGACCAACCTGGCCAACATGGTGAAACCCCGTCTCTATTAAAAATACAAAAATTAGCCAGGTGTGGTGGCGCATACCTGTAGTCCCAGTTACTCAGGAGGCTGAGGCAGGAGAATCGCTTGAACCCCAGAGGCAGAGGCTGTAGTGAGCTGAGATTGCACCACTGTACTTCAGCCTAGGCGATAAAGCGAGACTCTGTCCCCCGCCAAAAAAAAATAATAATAATAATAATAAAATAAATAAATAAATAAAGCAGCATCTGTGAAATGCAATAAAGTGGAATACAGTTAAGCAAGCAATGCCTGTATCTTCTCCCATGTTCAATCTTTACGTAGAAATACTACAAATCTCCAAATCTCAATCTCTCTGATCCTTTTTCTTTTTTTTTTTTTTTTTTTTGACAGGGTCTCTTTCTGTCACCCAGGCTAGAGTGCAGTGGCATGATCATGGCTTACTGCAGCCTCGATCTCCCAGGCTCAAGCAATCCTCCCACCTTAGCCTCCCAAGTAGGGACCACAAGCATGTACCACCACACCTGGCTAATTTTTTTTTATTTTTTGTAGAGACAGTTTCTCGCTATGTTGCGCAGGCTGGTCTTGAACTCCTAGCTTCAAGAGATCCTCCCTTCTTGGCCTCCCAAAGAGCTAGGATCACAGCTGTGAGCCACTGCACTCGGCCTTTTGCTCCTGATGAGAGAAGAGAAACTTGAGACATTATTTTTTATTTCTCCTTCTTTTGCCCTTCCATCTTCAAGACAAAATAAAAGAGTGAATATTATATTTCACAGGGATATGGAATTATTGCAATTAAATTTGAGGTTGGTATTTAACATTCCACTTTGTAATTTAAATTGATTTCTCTGTGCAGATCAAGAAACAAAAGAATGTTTTGGAATGAATTCCAATGGAGTTCAATGACCAGCCATACTGGGCAGATTTTTTAAAGCACCAAGTAAGAAATAGTCTATACATACTGTTTTTGAGCTGTTCAGATGAATTTTTATGACTTCTCCTTTGTCTGGTAGATATTTGTTTTTCCGTGTGGTATAAAGTAGATTAATTAAAGAGTTTCACACCCAAGAACAGCTAAAGGATAATTTTACATCAGAATATATCGATGTCCTTAGGGCCACTTCTTTCCTTCCCACCACTGTGACAGCTCTACTTTTCCCATCCTCTTTTTGTGATTCTGGCCACATTCTCTCATCTCACCCTGAATACAAACGGACAATTTTGCCAATTCTAGATCATAGGAGCTAATCATCTATCCTTGTAGCTCAGAAATTTTATGATAGCTTCCACAGAGGACCTCCCCAACCCCACGTTAGCCCCAAGATCAATTTACTCTTTAAGCCAAAAATCTCAGTTCATCAGGAGAATCATGCACCAGAGACACTTTATGAAATGTACCTGGCTATCAGATATGTCTTACTAGAAATGTGTCATAGGACCACATACATGTTGACAAGCTCTGTTTTCTTTGTTCAGTAGGTCATTAATGTTTTCTGAAAAACTGGAGAGAGAAACAACCTCTCTTCCCGCCCCTTTCCACCCATCTCTGTTCTCTAGGTCTACTTTGTCAGTTCAGTGCTGGCAGAGAATTGCTACTGGCTGTCTACACACATGGCAACCAGATCTGACCCATTTGTTTCTGTGCCTCTGAGATGGAGAGGAACTAGGAGCTGTTCAAACTTAAGATTAGTTGCTTTGGTTACCATTTCCACTGTAAATTGGTTCATTTTTGTTTTCTTCTCTCAATCACCCATTTTAGTTAATGAACAGAAGGTCACACAATGAAGAAATTCATATGTCCTGAAATGGTATGTGTCTATGCACACGTGTGTATATTATATGTGTTGTTTAGGTAACTTAGAAAAAGCATACTTGAAAGATAAACCAGTAAGAACCTGAAACTGATGTCCTATAACTTGTTTTCCTGTTGCATTAAACATTGACTACAATCACATAACTTGCCAGTGGCCAACTGAATTTAAAAGCAAAATATGCATAGCATAGGCTAATATAGTCCCTTCCAGATTCCAGAAAACAGCTTGTGGTAGCTCTGTTTCATTAGAGGAAGGTTGGTTCTGTTGCAAGAATGGCTTGCTCATTCTGCTGATGAATTAGTTGTATTAATGTGCCAGAAACAAAATAACAATCTGGGGATGATTTCTATAAAACTTGGTGTTTCATTCAAATGTGATTAACACAACCAAGATTTTTTTTTGCCCTTGCTACTGTGAATTAACTCAGAGTCAGAGATTGAGTTCATAAGGGCTAATCTTCTGTCTACATTTGAAGAAGTGTACCCATCAATTTTCCTTCCTTTGTGTATTAGTCTGTTTTGCATTGCTATAAAGAAATACCTGAAGATTGGGTAATTTATGCAGAAAAGAGGTTTATTTTGGCTCACAGTTCTGCAGATTGTACAAGAAGCATAATGTATATAGAAGCACAAAGTTCATGCTTACAATCACCGCAGAAGGCGAAGGAGGAGCAGGCATTTCACATAATGAGAGATGGAGCAATAGAGAGGGAGGGAGAGAAGTCCCAGACTTTTTAAACAACCAGCTCTCATGTGAACTAGCAGAGTGAGAACTTGCTCATCACCAAGGGGAGGGCACAAAGTCATTCATGAAGGATCTATCCCCATGACCCAAACACCAGGCCCCACCTCCAACACTGGTGATCACATTTCATTCCAGTTCAACGTGAGAATTGGAAGGCATTAATATCCAAGCCATATCACTTTGCATACTAGTTTTTGAGAGAGCCATAAATAAGCCTCTTATTTTTTCAGTTTGAAGATTTTTTAGTGAGCATCAGAGTATAGAATCTGCCACATGGGAGAGTAACCTAGGGATGCAGGGTACTCAGAGATCAACAACAATGCACATTTTGTAACAAAATAGCTATGAGACAGATACTGACTTTCAAAGCTGTGCTGTGGCAAGTCAGAAGCCTTAAACATAGCCTTGTCTTTATATTTTGAGAATCAGTAGAGGATTGTGGTTAAATACTCACACATGGGCATCAGGATGACTCAAAGTTTTAACACTGCCTCCATCACTTTAGATTCTACTTGGAACTGAAGCTAGATGCTGGAGACTGCTCTATGTGTCAATTTCTCATCAACCAACCTGGCTAAGAAATTGAACAAGATAGTTTAACCCTTTTCCTGTTTAGGAAAAAAAAAAAGTGCGGCTTGCTGCTAGCACTCATTTAATTTTACATAAACATGCTCTTTGAGGCTGAAGCACATCTGACTGGTTTTCAATGTGAAAATAAAATATAAAAACTGTTCTTGGAGTTATTTCTAAACAGAACTAACATCAGAATTGTCTATTTTGGAAAAATCAGATTCATCAAATGAATCTTTGGCCAACAACTGTTTGAGAATGATGCTAACATCCTGTGTAGGAATGTTGTTTTCTAGGATTTGACATTTTTAGCAATCAAGAATCACTGTATTTTGTAAATGGAAATACCACTACTAAAAACAGAATGCTATAGCTGTAATCTCAGCACTTTGAGAGGCCAAGGTGGGCAGATCACTTAAGGTCAGGAGTTCAAGACCAGCCTGGCCAACATGGTGAAACCTCATCTCTACTGAAAATACAAACATTAGCCAAGTGCAGTGGCTCACACCTGTAATCCCAGCACTTTGGGAGGCCAAGGCGGGCAGATCATTTGAGGTCAGGAGTTCGAGACCAGCCTGGCCAACATAGTGAAACCCTGTCTCTACTAAAAATACAAAAAATTAGCTGGCCTTGGTGGCGGGCGCCTGCAATCCCAGCTACTCTGGAGGCTGAGGCACGAGAATCGCTTGAACCCAGGATACAAAGGTTGCAGTGAGCCAAGATTGCGCCACTGGGCAACAGAGTAAGACTCTGTCTCAAAACAAAAAAACAAACAAACAAACAAAAACCAGAATGCTATAAATAGAATGATATGTTTTGTTTCCAAAGGTGATATACTAGAGTGACGTGAAAATAATAATAAAAGCAAGGCATTTAGTGGCCAAGTTATCTTGGGGTAAACGCTGCTGCTGCTAGCACTGCTGGCAAGTATTCTCAGGGTAAAGGGGAAAAGGTTTTAAGTAAAGTTCCTAATTCAAAGTAAGTGCTCAACAAATGGTAGCTACTCCTACTAGCTGCTTAACTATTAAATGAATATAATAATTATACCTTTGGTGATAGTAAAGATTTTGCACTAAATCAGAGGAAATAGTGAGAATTTATCTTATTTAAGTTAATGTTAATTCAAAATGTTAATACACAGATTAATTTTCTCCATAATTCACACTGTCTTATTCATGTATACTTAGTAGATTGCATTTTTCTAAAAAACACCACTTAGTGATCTGAAACAGCTGATGTACAGGAAGCTTTCTGAATCAAGCTGACTCAGAAGGTGGCAAAACAACTCAGTGTTTGGGTACAGAACATGATTTCTATTTTAAATATCTTAATCCTTTAGACTTCAGCTTCTCTACCAGCCAGGATTTGAGATGGAAGGAGCAAGGAAACTCATCAATTGCCCTTCCCTGATTCTCCATCAAGTGGTGGAGCCAGGGGTAAAAAGACAAATTATTGATTTAGGTTGGGAAAAAAGTAATCCTGGTTTTTAGCATTACTTTTAACGTCAAAAAAACTGCGACTACTTTTGCCACAACTTGATTGATAACCCCCAAATGTGCATTTAACTACTGTGCTATACTGCTTCCCACGTTAGGATAAAGACAGGCCTGTGCTAGAAGTCCCCAGCCAGCAAAACTCCAGAAAAGCAACATGGTACAGTGGTGAAAGGTGTGGCTTCTCAGAGCCTGCTGCCTGAGTAGGAATCCAGCTCTGCCACATGTGCTGCTGTGAAATCGTGGGGAAATTAATCTTTCTATGCCTGAGCTTCCTTATCCAGAAAAGGAGAATGGAAACAATACCTGCTTATAAGTTCACAGGAGGATTAAATGCCTTACTACATGTAACCTGCTTAGAACGATGCCTGATTATAAGTGGTTATTATCTATCTCATTGAGCATATGGAAAATATCCTAAGGTTTTAGGGATTTTTCTTCATCTGTTTGTTATTAGATCTAAAGAAACTTGCTTCATTTGCAACATATTTTTTTTTTGTTTGTGTTAAAATCTGGGGATGCACCTTTTATCTCAAACATTGACTACTTCAAACACTGCTCATATATGTTTTTTTTTTTCTTTTCTATTTCACAGGGATTTCCAGTGATTGAAAGAGATATTTTTTTTTTTTTCTTTTTTTTGAGACGGAGTCTCGCTCTGTTGCCCAGGCTGGAGTGCAATGGCCGGATCTCAGCTCACTGCAAGCTCCGCCTCCCGGGTTCACGCCATTCTCCTGCCTCAGCCTCCCGAGTAGCTGGGATTACAGGCACCTGCCACCACGCCCAGCTAGTTTTTTGTATTTTTTAGTAGAGACGGGGTTTCACCATGTTAGCCAGGATGGTCTCGATCTCCTGACCTCGTGATTCGCCCATCTCGGCCTCCCAAAGTGCTGGGATTACAGGCTTGAGCCACCGCGCCCGGCCTGAAAGAGATATTTCTAAATCAAGTTCTCTTTCCTTGAGGCCTATAAACGTTATTTATCTTTGGGGCAATGGTTCCAAAATCACTAAACTTAAAAAAAGAAAAAAGATCATAGGAACTGCTTTGTAAGCTGCAGAGAAACTGTAAAATAGTAAGGCAAACTCTTACCCAGGGGAATTGCAGTTTATCATGGAGCTAGGTTCAGCATTTCAGGCAAAAATGAAAGACAGTTAAAATTACCCCTGAAAATCCCTTAGAATACAGGACAGTTCTGTTTTTCAGTAAGTTCACTATAGTCACTTTTTTCTTCAGCATTGGAAAAGATCACATTTCTTCCATTGAACACTTGACGATGTGATTGTCTTGTATGTAAGCATCTTTTGCATGAAATATATACAACATAAACCAAGCATTTTCTATATACCACCTCACTCCTCATAATGACCTTATGAAGTATTATTATTATTATTATTATTTTGGAGATAGAGTCTCGCTCTGTCGCCAGGCTGGAGTGTAGTAGCACGATCTCGGCCCACTGCAACCTCCGCCTCCTGGGTTCAAGCGATTCTCCCGCCTCAGCCTCCCGAGTAGCTGGGATAACAGGCACAGACCACCATGCCCAGCTAATTTTTGTATTTTTAATAGAGACAGGGTTTCACCATGTTGGCCAGGATGGTCTCAATCTCCTGACCTTGTGATCCACCCGCCTCAGCCTCCCAAAGTGCTGGGATTACTGGTGTGAGCCACTGTGCCTGGCCATGAAGTATTATTATTATTCCTCTTTTCCCTTTGAAGAACTGAGGCAAAGTAAACCCCTTGCCAGTGATCACCAGCAGGCGAACTGTGGAGCAGAATCTTGTTTTCAGTTCTCTTAGCCATCGAAGCCCCTACTTTCCCTCTACGGGGTGCTCCCGCGGCCTACCATTACTGCTACATGGCATTGAGGGATACAAGTTGCCTTTTCCTCTGCTCAAGACTGCTTAGTATCTATTGCAGGAAACAGTGAGTTCAGAGCTACTCAACTTCAATTCAATACAATACAAAGAAACTAGAGACAGTCCAGAGAAGACTAAGGAACTGATTTTTCTGAAAGAAGTCCCAAGAGGGAGTCTGTTTAAGAGTGGAAAGATTTAGAGTGGAATGGAAGGCATTACTGGGTTTTAGGTCCATAAATAAGTGATGCAAGGAAGCTGAGGAAGACTCAGCGCTGGCAGTCTTCACTGTGTGGTTGCAACCCTCCTTAAAGATGGGCTGGATGGGCGCCCTCCAAAGACATCTTTCTATCTGGCGATTCTAGGAATCCACCCCCAGACATCACTAATAAATGTGGCAAAGTGAGAGAGATCAGATACACTCAGCTGGTTCCTGGAACGCCTGTATAAAGGGGGAACAAACGTTACTGTCTTCCTCTCGTTGAACGATGAGGAAATGAGACCCAGAGACAAAATTCACAGGAAAAGTGACTGTTCAACAGGACTTTTTCCGGGCCAGGCAGCCCCAGAGGAGCTGCTTCACTTGTGCAGGGTTCCAAGGACACTACTGAGTGAGAGAGGATGCCACTACCTACGTGCCAAGTGTCCAGGCCTCCTCTCCTGGCCTGGAGGAAGTGCAAGGAGGGTACTTAGTTACCCGAATCAGGGGGTTGGTGTGATGAGGGGGTTTGTCAGATGTTCCTGATGGCTGGTGCCAGCTACCTGTGACCCCCGGACAAGCCCACCTCCTCTACAGAAATAGGCCTGTGAAGGAGACCAATTACTCAAATCGCCTGGTCCATAATAAAGTCAGGATCCCTTCTTGTGGCCTTGCTCTCTCTGAAGAGTTCTTTGTCTTTCAATTGCTTTTATCAAATTATACATATAGTTCAAGATTAAAAAAGGAAAAAAACAGAAGGCATAAAAAGATAAATATCACTTCTAATATCAAAGATCATATATTTAATATATATATATTCTTAAGAAACTCATATATATAATAATCTGTCATACAGATAATGGTAATAACAATAACGATGAAATAAACCAGGTGCCAGTTGCTGTGCCAGTGCTTAATTTGCATCATCTTGCTTATAAAAGCCAACCTAGAGAGGAAAAGTCTGACACTTCCTCCAGGTCCAATCCAGTATGGCACCTTTCAGGGGTCAGATACTTTCTTTTTGCTTTCCTTGGGGAAAAAAAAAAAAAAAAAAGCTAAATATCTAATGATGCTTAACATTGAAATCATCTTACCATCTTAATTATAGCCTCCAAGGTTGTGGCTAATATTAAAACCTAAGAAGAACCAATGAAAATTAACATGAATGATAAGCTTCTGATCAGTAAGGCCCCTTTGGGCTCTAAGAAAATGAAAATTCAACAATTGCCCACCCCACTTAACCACCAGGCCAGTGGTAAAATTAGCAGCCTGATCTGAGAACTGTTTCTGGAGCTTGTGCTTCAGCTGCATTTCGTTTTGACGATCTTCTGTAAGATCTACTGTTCTTTTTAGTTCTGCAATTTTTAGTCTTGTAACTGTTGAGGGTTTTTGTCTTGTACCTGTTAAAGATGATACTGGTACAAACATTCTACTAACATTTGTGAAAGGTATAATTTTAAAAACGCCAACATGTCTAAACAAAAATGTTTTCAACTACAATTTCTCAATAGAATTGGGTTTGAAGCATACTATAATATGGAAAAATAATCAATAAAAATCTTAAAGTCCTTACAGAGGAATCCAGCTTTTCATCTTCTTACTTTCTCTTCACTTTTGTTGGTTTGTATTTCTATTTTTCAATGACTTCCTTTTTCTGTACTAATTCTGAACATTAATTCTCCCCTCTAGAACTCATATATAATTTGTGATTTAAAAATCCCTTTAGGCTACTGAATTACTATTTTTTATTTATTTTATTATTTAATATATTTTGAGATAGGATCTCGCTCTGTTGCCTAAGCTGAACTACAATGACACGATCACAGCTCACTGCAGCCTCAACCTCCCAGGCTCAAGCCTCTTGTCTCAGCCACCCTAGTAACTGGGACTACAGGCGCACACCACTGCACCCAACTAATTTTTGTGTGTTTTGTAGCGACAGGGTTTTGCCATGTTGCCTAGGCTGGTCTCAAACTTCTGAGTTCAAGCAAACTGCCCACCTCAACGTCCCAGAGTGCTAGGATTACAGACATGAGCCACTGGTGACTGGCCAGGCTACTGAATTTCAAAATGTGCTTTCTTAATTAAAATCTTAGCAACAAGACCTAATAGATGCCTTACTATTGTGAGACACTTTTTGCATACTATTTTTTTTCTCTTTGCACTGTGTTTCAATTCCAACTATTACTTATAGTAATAGTTGGTAGAAAATTAGACATATTCCATTCGCCATTCCCACATATTAAAGCAATTTCTGTATCAGAGTGACTTCAGATAGTAGTGTGTTTTGCTGAACTGCATCTTAAAGGTTTTCTGTTCCCCTGACCAAATCTCCAGCTCAGGTCCTGCTGCCCTAAGGCCTGCTGGGCTCCTACCTACCTAAAAAACAATTGTCACTCTCAGTCCTGGGAGCAGCTCTGACAGCCTTGCCTCTGACATGTGTGAAAAGGAGAGAAACTCAAGGACTTTCTATGAGCAAGATTGCAGGAAGAGTAAGGAGGTGGATGGAGTCTTTACAACAACAAGAAGTGCTTTGATCTACAGCTATGAAATGGACTTGATATTTTAATGAGGGAAAGAGTCAGCTTCTGAGACCAAAAAAGGAAGGAGACAGATAGATGGACATCGAAAACAAAAGCAAAAGGGTTAGAAATAAATTTAGTCAGGAAGACACGGACTGGTACACTGAATATGAAAAACATCGCAGAAAGAAATTACAGAAGACCTAAATAAATGTTCATGTATTGGAAGACTTAAGATATTAATATTACCCAAAGTGTTTTACAGATCTTTATAATTCCTATTAAGATACGAATGACCCTTTTTAAGACATGGAACAAATCATAACATTCATATAGATTGCAGGGGACCACAAATAGCCAAAACAATCTTGAAAAAAGAAAAAAAAAAAGGTTGGAAGACTCATAATTCCTGATTTCAAAACTTACTAGAAAAAAAATTACTAAGTAATTAAAACAGTGTGGTACTGGCATTAAGAAAAGACATATAGGCTGGGCAATGCCAGTGCTAATCCCAGCACTCTGGGAGCCTCAGGCGTATGGATCACCTGATGTTAGGAGTTTGAGACCAGCCTGACCAACACACTGAAACCCCGTCTCTACTAAAAATACAAAAATTAGCCAGGTGTGGTGGCATGTGCCTGTAATCCCAGCTACTCAGGAGGCTGAGGCAGGACAATCGCTTGGACCCAGGAGGCAGAGGTTGCAGTGAGCCAAGATCACGCCACTGCACTCCAGCCTGGGTGACAGAGTGAGACTGTGTCCCCCGCCTCACCCCCCCAAAATAGACATATAGATCAATATACGAAATAAAATTAAAATTGACAGTCCAGAAATAACCCATATATCTACAGTCAATTGATTTCAATAAAGGTGCCAATATCACTCCATAGGAAAAGAATAGACTTTTCAACAAATATTGCTGAGACAACTGGATATCTACATGCAAAACAATGAAGTTGGGTATATATAAATATATAAATACAGATACAAAATATATCCACAAGATATACACAGACTAACTCAAAATGAATCAATAGACTAAATATAAGATTTTAAACCATAAACTTCTAAAACTCTTACAAGAAAACATAGGGATAAATCTTCATGACCTTGGATTTGGCGATGAATTATTACATATGACCTCAAAAGAAAGTATAAGCAACAAAAGAAAAAATAAATACATTAGAAATCAACAAGATTAAAAACCTTTTGGGCATTATGGCCAGGCGCAGTGTCTCATGCCTGTAATCATAGCACTTTGGGAGGCCAAGATGGGGGGATTGCCTCAGTTCGGGAGTTCAAGACCAGCCTGGGCAACATGGTGAAACCCCGTCTTTACTAAAATACGAAAAATCAGCCGGTGTGGTGGCGTGCAACTGTAGTTCCAGCTAATCAGGAGGCTGAAGCAGGAGAACTGCTTGAACCTGGGAGACGGAGGTTGCAGTGAGCTGAGATCATGCCACTGCACTCTAGCCTGGGTGACAAAGTGAAACTCTGTCTCAAAAAACAAAGCAAACAAAATAAAAAACTTTTGGGCATCAAAGGACATTATCAAGATAATGAGAAGAGCACCCGCAGAAAGAGAAAACACTTGAAAGCTGTATACTTTTTTTTTTTTTTGAGACAGAATCTCACTTTGTTGCCCAGGCTGGAGTGAAATGGTATGATCTCAGCTCACTGCAATCTCCGCTTCCTGGGTTCAAGCGATTCTCTTCCCTCAGTCTCCTGAGTAGCTGGGATTACAGGTGCCCACCACCATGCCCAGCTAATTTTTGTAGTTTTAGTAGAGATGGAGTTCACCATGTTGGCCAGGCTGGTCTTGAACTCCTGACCTTGGGTGATTCGCCTAACTCGGCCTCCCAAAGTGCTGATATTGGAGGTGTGAGCCACCACGCCCAGCTGAAAGTCATATATCTGATAGAGGTTGTCTGGTATCCAAAGTATATAAAGAACTCTTACAACTCAACAACAAAAAGACAGGCAACCCAACTGAAAAACTGGCAAAGGACTTAAACAGGCATTCCTCTAAAGATATGGAAATGCCCAACGACCACATGAAATGACATTCAACATCATGAGTCATTAGAGATGCAAATCAAAACAATGAGATACTACTTCACACCCACTAAAATAGCTATATTAAAAAAAAAAAGAAAATAATAAGTGTTGCCAAGAATGTGGAGAAATAAGAACACTCATACATTGTTAGTAGGACTGTAAAATGATACAGTTGTTATAGAAGACAGTGTGGTAGTTCCTTAAAAAAATAAACATATAATTACCATATGACCCAGCAATTCTTCCCCTAGGTGTATAGCCAAAAGTATTCAAACAAAAACTTACACACAAATGTTAATAGCAGCACTATTCGGAATACTCAAATGGTGGAAATGCCCAAATGTTCATCATCAGATAATGGATTAACAAAATATGGCATAATAAACAATAGAATATTATTTAGCCATAAAAAGGAAGACGTTCCTACATGCTACAATGTGGATTAATCTCAAAAACATTATGCCAAGCGAAAGAAACCAGACATATAATGTCATATATTGTATGATTCCATTTATATGAAACATCTAGAATAGGAGAATCCATAGAGACAAAAAGCAGGTCAGCGGTTGCCAGGGGAGAGAGGGGAATTGGAAAGTGAAGGCTTTATGTGTATGGAGTTTTCCTTTGGAGAGATTAAATGTTTTGAAGCTAGAGAGAGGTGTTGGTTGCACAACACTTAATGTACTAAATGTTACTGACTTGTACATTTTGAGATGGTTACTTTTATGTTACGGCTATTTTACATCGATTTTTTTTAAAACATGGTTGGCCACTAACGTACAACCCACTATATTGTCATTGGCAATGACATTGGCAGTTATTTTGTAAATGTACATTTGCTGACAGATATTTTTATAATCTTCATTATGAATCAGGTTACAAATTAAATTATAAATTAAATTTTAAAGATTATAAATTTTACATTAAAACAAATCATAAATTTTTGCAAAGCAGACGAGCAAACAAAAGAACAGAAGAAACTGAGAAAGAGAGGGAACAGAGGCAGGAAACATGAGGGAGGAGAGAGAGAAGGAGGAGGAAGAAAAGGAAAATGCAAAAAAAGAGAGGAGAATAGGAATATGAAAGAGAGTGAGAGCAAACATTTTAAAGTTGGGTAATATCAGGGCTCCGTGGGGAGTGTGAGGAAAGGAGACTGCAGGCAAGAGCACTCTCCTACATACCTGGTAGGGATATAAATGGACATAGACACTCTGGAGAACGATTTGTCAGTAGCAAATAAAATGAAAATGAACATACTCAGAGCCCTACTTCTGAGCATATATTCTGGAGAAATAATCACATATGTGTCCAAGGAACACGCACACAACATTTGTTTGCTACATCAAATACTAGAAACAGGCCGAGTGATGTGGCTCATGCCTGTAATCCCAGCACTTTGGGAGGCCAAGGCAGGTGGATCACTTGAGGTCAGGAGTTCAAGACCAGCCTGACCAACATGGTGAAACTCCACCTCTATTAAAAAACACAAAAATGAGCTGGGTGTGGTGGCAGGTGCCTATAATCCCAGTTACTTGGGAGGCTGAAGCAAGAGAATTGCTTAAACCCAGGAGGCAGAGATTGCAGTTGCAGTGAGCCAAGATGGTACCACTGCGCTACTCCAGCCTGGGCGGCACAATGAGACTGTGTCTCAAAAAAAAAAAAAAACCCTACAAACAACCTAAATAGTTAAGAGGATGGATGCACTGTTATATGTTTGTGAAAGTAAGTAGAAATCTAAGCTGCTGGAACTTTAAAACATTTTGAGCCTTAAGGGAATCTGATTATGGGATCTCAGTCACATGTAAACAGGCAGCTTTATAAAGTAGGCAGCTGTGACCTTCGTTTCTCTGATGATAGACTAGCCTTTTTCCTTACCTATGTTGTTTTGTAAAATGTTATGACTAACGGGCACCAGGGAAGACCCCTTCTCTCTTAACTGTTGATCTTCATTACAGAGTAACTTCCCTCTTTCCTCTTTCACAGACTTCATGACTAGCACATTGTCTAAGATGGAATGTTAAATACACTCTTTCAAATAGGAAAAGAAAATAAACTTATGGAAAAGAAAACAACTTGTAACTAATTAAATTGTTGTAACTCATAAGCCAGCCTTGTATAGAAAATATTATAATCCCACAAAGTTTCTTTGTTTTCTGCCTGTATACGCAAGATCTTAACTCTGGAGCACTGACTCCCTTCCTTTGGAGTCTGTGTTATCTGAACGGCATTCTCAGCTTTTCAGGTGAATAAATGCTTTTAAACTGGATTCTGATCCTTTCCATTATTTCAGGTAGACGTACTAATAATATGGTAGTATATAGTCATTTAAAAGAAGAATTTTATATATACTATATATGTGAAAAGATAAATGAACTTCAAGGTATTTTGTTGTCTGGAAAAGATAGTTGGCAGATACAGTATGATGCCAAGCAATATAACTTAGTATATCACATTATATTCATGTATTACTTATATAATAAAATGTATAATAACAAAAAATGGAGGGATACAGAAAAAGAGAACTCTGCCATGATCAAGGTAAGAAAATGTATGTGAAGGAGTAAGAAAGAGAAAAATCAGAACGCAGCAGGGCAGCAGTATTTAACACAAAATTTTCAAAGAGGGGTTGCACTCTATATAATATACTCTCAAAATTTGGGGCAGTGGGTGCATTTAGGAGTACAGGCATGGATTAAGTGGATCCCCTGCTTAGGGTTTCACAAAACTGCAATTTTGGTGTCATTGGTCTGTGTTCTCATGTGGATGATTGGGGAAAGATTTACTTCCAGGTTCACTTAGACTGTTGACAGAATTCATTTCCTGGAGTTTGTAGGACTTCTTGCTGGTTGGCTATGGGCCAGAAGCTGCTTTATAGCGCCTAGAGGCTGCCCATGGTTCCTCACCATGTGGACTTCGCAAGCATGGCCACTGCCTTCATCAGGCCAGACAGGACAGTCTCTAGAGAGAGTCTGTTCATAAGAGAGAGTCTTTTATAATGTAATGTAGTAGTCATGGGAGTGATATCCATCACCTTTGTTATATTTATTTTCAGAAGCAAGTCACAGGTCCCAAACCCTCTTAGGAGGAGGGGATCCAATACAAGTATGAACATGAAGAGGTACTGGGAATCAGAAACCATTGTGGCCACTGAAGAATCTGTCACACAGGCATATATTTGTTGCATTGAGACAGGGAAGCTATTTTAAGATGGTGTGGTGAAAAAGGATAAAAGCTCCTTACTCAGGCTCTAACTTACCCTACTCTCAGTCAATTGGTAACAAAAGACCTAAGAAGCTGTTAACTGCAAGCTCCTATTTCAGAGGGCTAGGGACTTCCCCAGGTCCCCACGTGTACAGTTAGACTCCAACCTACAGTTACCCCTTCCTCACTTTAATGCTAAAAATTACTCCTGGGGTGGAGATTTAAAATGCTAATGCTACATATGATGTATGAAAAAGCATATTGGGCCACTGTGCAAGCACTAGAAAAACTCCTCCTATAGGTGCCCTGATGTAACCCTCCCCTATAGAAAGACCCTATAAAACTCACCCACACACTAGCCTCAGAGCAGTCCGCTCCTTTGCCTTTCTTGGTGCTGACTCTCTTGCGCACAAGCTGAATACACTTTCCTTTGCTACCATGTTTGGTGATCTCTTTTAATCTCTATCATGGGAGATCATAAGAACCCAGGGCAACAGTAACAGCTTCTGAGTATTTTTAATTAAAAATAACTGTAATATAATCCTTGAATTTTTAAAATGTAGGGCACTAAACAAAAGTAAAACCTAAATCCAGAGTACATCTGACCTCAAAGTTCATGGCCTTCTCACTTCCCTGGCCATAGTTTAAAGGTGTGTATATATATATATATATACACACACACACACACACACACCATGGACTACAACCAGTTCAAACTGGATTTCCAACATTTCAGCACATCTCTGGAATGAAGAGTATAAGTGAAGGCCTAGGAGTCACCTGGTTTCTACCCATTTCTGGGGTGTAAGAATATGTGTATTTCTTGATCCTCAGTTCCAGCATCAATTAAAGGGAGTTAATTTTACCATCTATATTCATTGTTTTTGTGGCTACCCTGGGGCTCAAAAAAGACACCGATTGCTCAATAAATGCTTGTTCCTGGAGTTACTATTACCAATATGGTTATATAAAATGAAAGTGAGCTAGAAGAAAGGAAATTCTTAAATTAGTGGCGTGTTTTACTGGTCGTCACCAACCCTCACATTTGTTCCATCACAAAAACAAAACAAAACTTTGCTAATTGCAAAGGAAGAAAAAAAATGCATCTGATTACTTTAAAAATGTATGCATTTGGTTGTTACTGATATGAGTTTGTCATTTGTTTTTAAATTTTTTCCTTTTATGATTGTCTATGCCCTTTACTCGTTTGCTTTTGGAGATGTTCACTGATTTGAATATAGGTATTTTATTGGTTGGGTGTGGTGGCTCACACCTGCAATCCTAAGCTTTGGAGGCTGAGTCAGGGGGATACTTGGGCCCAGGAGGTCGAGATAGAAGTGAGCCGTGATCGCCACTGCACTCCAGCCTGGGAGACAGAGCGAGACCCCATCCCTAAGAAGAAAAAAAATACTATATTTACCCCTCTCTTTCTCTCTGTCCAATACATCCAGATATTCCCGTCCCCACTATGGTGATTTACCTCTTCATTTTGTTTACGGTGTGTGTGGAGCGGGGGTGAGAGAGCCAGCGTGCAGTTGCCTTGGTTCAGCAGCCAGCCCATCGCTCCTGCCTAGCGTGACTGTGAATACTAGGTGTATGTTACAACCGGGAGCGGTGTACACTCGGGGAAGCGCATCTTTGGAAACTTTGGTCTGTAGCGGCCGCTAGGATTCTCCGCAGCCCCGCACCCCGGTGGCCGAACCGCCTGCCCCGGCCCAGACACTGCCGCCGCGCCCGCCCACCCGGCTGCGCCCCGGGGCGCGCGCCCGTGCCCGGCCCCCGCCCGCGCCGCCGCGCCGCTCCGGAGCCCGCTGCGGTCACGCTGCACCCGGCGCCGCGGGGTGGGCGGCGAGGCACTCGCGAAGCGGGTGCTGAGGGCGTCCGCGCGGGCCACCCGCGTCCAGCGCGCTCCGCCGGTAAACTTCTGCGGGCGCCGGGCTGGAGCTCCACGCAGGAACGGGAAGGAAAGGTAAGAAGGTGAGCCCGGGGCCGCTGCGGCCGCCGGCTTCCGAGCTGTCCGCACCCTCACACCTCGCGGCCGCTTCGGTCAACTTAGCGGGCGCGACTTCTGCTGGGCCGGCGACCCCTGCGAGCGCTTGCGTCTAGCTGCTCCGCGTTCCCGCGCTGCCCGCGCCGCCCGTGCCGCTCCCTTCCCGGCTCCCGTCAACTCCGCGCCCTAGGGTCCGGGGTCTGGGGTCCCGTCTGCGCAGCCGCTCGCAGCTCGGAAGTCTAGGGGTGTCCTCTGCTGCGGTTCCTATCCGCGCCGACCCCTGGAGAACGCGAGTCGTCTGCCCTAGAGGCTTCTGGGCGAATATTCCTCCCAGATCTTCTCCCGCAGGTCCTACTCTGGCCCCAGGCACCCTGGAGTCCAAATAAACAGGCCAGGTTTGCAAGGAAGAAAAGCCGTTCCTAGGGGCCCTTGTCAGTCTTGGGTTTCCTGGGGAAGTCATGCCACCGCCGGGAGTTTCCTTTCCCCTGGCTGTAAGCAGAGGGCCTGACTGGTGTCATTGCTCTCACACTGTTGTCACAGAGTTGGGGGTACGAAAAAGGTGCCTCATCAAAGGTCGCGCTGACCTGTTTTCTCTATTTGGGGATCCCCTGCCAAAAAAGAAATTTGCCAATTACTAAGTTGTCTTATCACCATGTCGGTTACAGTGGTATAGTTTTGATGGTCTGTATTTTAGGCAAAGATGAAAGACACAATCAAAATACAGTAAGGGGCAGTGCCAAAAATTTAGTCAGAAGACATTTGCAGACAGTGAAAAATTCTGTTTGTAAGTAATAAATGGAAAAGTAGAATTAAAAAGCCCACTTTTGAACGCAATTTGATTTACTAAACTTCGTTGCTTCCTGACTTTTCACTCTAATACCGGTAGTTAGATATTTTGAATTTGCAAGCCAACAAACTGCAATTGAGTTTTATAGCAGCCTTAAAAAATTATTGTTGCCTGTTCATACTAAGGTGGCTATTTTTTTCTTCTTGTTTTTAATTCTACAGACTGTTGCGTGAAAATATCCTCTTGTGAGAGTACAATAACTTGGCATTGTTCTTTGTGACAATAGAAAGCCAAACAAGAACTACGTGAGGCAGAAAATATAAACAAAAAATTGGATCTCAGTTTCCGTATTTGCAAATTGAAGAGCTCTGACTGATCCCAGATTCCAGATATCTCTTAGGTTCTTTTTTGTCCTGAAAAAATTGTGTGTGTGTGTGTGTGTGTGTGTGTGTGTGTGTTCAGGAGTTTGGGATACAAATATTAATTGAAATCTAAGATATTCTCTGTCCTCAAAATTTTATACATTTAAATGGGAAATATTTGATAGTTGAGTTTCTTTAATCATATCAGTCCCTCAAAATAGCTGAATCATGGTGCATCCTCTGCCTCTAAATGGTTACATTCTATGCTATTAAATAAAAATGTGTCATGGGAAACAAAAATCCCATACTTTTCACCACAAGACTGACACACTAGATAGGATTGACACAGTAGATAGGGTTGACACACTAGAGCACTGATGCCTGCTTATTTTGAAACAGTCTCCAGGAAAAATTAAGAATGTTATGAAGCATTTGCTACAGTATGTGAGCGTAACACATAAGCAACATGGCAGACAAGAAATTTCAAAACTGCTTTGGAAATATCCATGATAGATCTGAAAGTCTATAAACTGCAGTTGAGATCACATTTGGTAATTATGATCATTGGTCAGCTGGGATTATGAGCTCTCTCGAGAGAATGAATTTCCCTCCAATTAACAGAAGAGTATATTGAATCACTGATTAGATTGTTTTAAAGGAAGAGAGAAAATGTTTCTCCCTTTTATCTAAGTAGTTATAAGAAAAAGTCTTACAGGTAAAATTATATTGTGTGTTTTCTAAATTAAATAAATAAATAACCAAAAGTTCCTGACTGAAATTACCTGTAAAAATGCAGGGTCCTCCTCCAAACCAGAAAATCCAGGGATTAATTCACACAGACTTACAGCAATACTTTCTTATTTTGTGTTCTTCAACAGAGTAATAACCTCCAGTGACTCTGGCACACTGAAATTGGCTAGGATGGGATCATGAAGGAAGGGGTTGTGGGGTAGTAGTATTGAAAGGACAAGCAACTGGCTATGCTTATAGAAGAATCTCCATCTCTCTGAGCTTCATTTTCCACCCTGAACAATGCTGACAATAATATGTAGGTTTCAGAGTTGCTGTGACTCCTGAATGGATCTGTGTTTGTAGGAACTAGTACCTGCACAGAGAAAAGAGCACAGCTAATCTTGGTTCTTCCTGTCTTCTTGGAAGGTGTTTGTTTCCTAGCTGAACAAGTTGCAGCTGAATTGTAGATAACAGCTTTTGCTTTTAATTTCAAAAATTCTGTGTGGCAAAATCTTGATAATTGTTGAATCTGGGTAACAAGTATATGGGAATTTATTGTATACTATTTTCGCTATTTGTGTGTGTGTTCAAAATTATTTATCAGAAAAAAAATTTAAGTGCGAATCTGAAAAAAACCCAACACTTTGCGTTATTTCTAGTCCAGAATTTCATTTTATATTGTATGTTTCATTTTACATTGTATTTTTAAATTAGTGAATATTTAAAGAAATATAAATTATGTACTATATAGGGAGTGGATGGGTAGCCACTGGTCCTGGAGAACAATCCATGGCAGTCTTCAAATTTTTGTGTGGAATTTTTCTTTATTATGAAACAATCTAAAGAAAATATGACAGTGTTGATGTTTGTTAATTCTGTTTGTTGGGTTCATGGATTTTTTGAAGTTTTTATATTTAAAATTTTTTTACATTGATATACAGTCACCATATTGTTTCCCAAAATAATTATAATACAAATAATGCAGCTATTTTTAAAAAGGTAAAAATAGTTTCTATACCACCATCAAGACATATTCATCTTTAACATGAAGTGAAAATCATTGCATATATCTTTCTATTTTTATACAAATAGGATATATTGGCCAGGCTTGGTGGCTCACGCCTGTAATCCCAGCACTTTGGGAGGCTGAGGCGGGCGGATCACCTGAGGTCAGGAGTTTGAGACCAGCCTGGACAACGTGGTGAAACCCTGTCTCTACTAAAAGTATAAAAATTAGCCAGGCGTGGTTGTGCGCACCTGTAGTCCCAGCTACTTGGGAGGCTGAGTCAGGAGAATCATTCGAACCTGGGAGGTGGAGGTTGCAGTGAGCCAAGATCGCACCACTGCACTCCAGCCTAGGTGACAGAGCAAGGCTCTGTCTAAAAAAAAAAAAAGAATGTCAATCAATTAAAAAGAAATGCTTTTATAAAAAATAGAATTGTTAAATAAGCAGGACGCCATTGGCCTGAGGCTTTCTCCCTACTTTGAGTTCCTATGTGGAAAACTAACTTTGTACATAAACAAACAAATCTAACTCGAGTATATTTTTTGTAATAGCCAAGTTTCAGCCAATCACAGGCAGCCAGCTCATCACACCATGCCCAAATAAAGCAGATGCAGAGCTGTAACCAATCAAGTGATTTTGGTTTTTTACTTCTGTGATCAGTTTATAAAAACTGCAGCTCATGCTGCTGGATAGAGCTCTGTGAACCTCTTCTGGTTCTGAGTGCTGCCTGATTCGTGAGTTGTTTGTTGTTCAGGTAAACTGTTAAATTTATCTAAAGTTTTAACAGGATGATACTATATATGCTTTTTAAAATAAAAAAATTATGATTTTTTAACAGAAGAAACTGTAGTGAAAGTGAAGGAATTGCTGAACTTGACATCAGTATTTCTTCGTCCTGAGAGATAACAGGTTCTAAACAAGTCTTCCAAACTAAGAGAAAAGATTCTGAATACATCTTGAGATCAAGATTTTTTAAAGCATACATTAATTTAGACAGAGGCTCCCTATTATAAAGGATGGCGCACTGGGCACTTTTACATTACCTATAGTTTCACTTCTCCTCATATCCCAATTTTTATTATTTGTTTATTATTTATTTATTTATTGAGACAGTCTTGCTCTGTCACTCCAGGCTGGAGTGCAGTGATGCGATCTCAGCTCACTGCAACCTCTGCCTCCTGGGTTCAAGCGATTCCCCTGCCTCAGCCTCCCGAGTAGCTGGGATTACAGGCATGCACCATGCCACCCGGCTAATTTTTGTATTTTTAGTAGAGATGGGGTTTCACCATATTGCCCAACCTAGTCTCAAACTCCTGACCTCAGGTGATCCTCCCACCTTGTCCTCCCAAAGTGCTGGGATTACAGGCATGAGCCACTGCACCCGGCCTATTTTTTATTATTTTTTTTAATTTTGGAGACAGGGTCACACTCTGTCACACAGGCTGGAGTGTAGTGGTATGATCAAGCTCACTGCAACCTCAGCCTCCCAGGCTCAAGCAGTCCTTCCACCTCAGCCTCCCTTGTAGCTGGGACTACAAGCACGCACCACCCAGCTTTTTTTTTTTTTTTTTTTTGGGTAGAGTTAGGGTCTCACTATGTTACCCAGGCTGATCTCAAACTCCTAGGCTCAAGGCATCCTCCCACCTCAGCCTCCCAAAGTGCTGGGATTACAGGCAGAAGCCACTATACCCAGCCCCAATTTTAAAAATATATTTATATTGTGAGGATCTATAACATTTGCATTGGGTTTTGTAAACTTCATTTCCGATACAATTTTTTTTTTTTTTTGAGATGGAGTCTTGCTCTATTGCCCAGGCTAGAGTGCAGTGGTGCAATGTTGGCTCACTGCAACCTCAGCCTCCCAGGTTCAAGCAATTCTTCTGCCTCAGCCTCCTTAGTAGCTGGGATTACAGGCGTGTACCACCACACCCAGCTAATTTTTGTATTTTTAGTAGACACAGGTTTCACCATGTTGGTCAGGCTGGTCTCCAACTCCTGACCTCGTGATCCACCCGCCTCAGCCTCCCAAAGTGCTGGGATTACAGGTGTGAGACACCACACCTGGTCATTTCAGATATAATTTACTCTCAGTTTTATAACTAAATGAAATCATGATGAATCACTGATTCTTTTACCATGGCATCTCAAGTATCAACTTTTGATTCATCCTTTGATTGGCTAGATTTTGTCAATGTGTGTGTTTGTTTCCAAGAAGGGCTCATTTCCGGTGTCTTTTTATGTTTGAAATGTCCGTGTTTCTTTCCAGACAGTCCCTGACTCACAATGGTTTGACTTAACCATTTTTTAACTTTATAACGGCGCAGAGACAATACACATTCAGTATGCTCAACTTTTGGTGTGGTTACACCCAAGTAAACACATCATCAACATAAATTGAAAATATCATAAGTCCAACATGTGTTTTCAGCTTATGATATTTGCAACTTACCATGAGTTCATTGTACATTGGGGAGCATCTGTACTTGAATGACCATTTGGCTGGCTATACCATTTTTGAGCCAGTTTCCTTACCTCCGGATTATATAGCCCTTGCTCCATTCACTGCTAGCATCTAATGTGGCTGTAGAGAAGTCTAAGGTTGGTTTCAAAATTTCTGGCTGGGTGCGGTGGCTCACGCCTGTAATTCCAGCACTTTGGGAGGCCAAGGTGGGCAGATCACTTGAGGTCAGGAGTTCAAGACCAGGCTGGCCAACATTGTAAAACCCCATCTCTACTAAAAAGACAAAAAATGAGCCAGATGTGGTATCATGCACCTTTAATCCCAGTTACTTGCGAGGGTGAGGCAGGTGAATCACTTAAACCCCAGAGGTGGAGGTTGCAGTGAGCCGAGATTGTGCCATTGCACTCCAGCCTGGGGCAACAAGAGGGAAACTCCATCTAAAAAAAAATTTCTTCCTTGCAATTGATTTGCTTTTTCTGCCTGGAGTCCTAAAGTATCCTTTCTATTCCTGAAGTGTAATAATTCAGGCTATATCATTGTTAAGCTCTGTATCAATTTTTCATGGAACCTGGTGCATTCCTTCTGTTTCTATCCTTTCTATTGGAATAATCTGTTGTTCTTAATTTCAGGGTTTTTTTTTTCCCATTATAAATGCTTTTTCTTTCCCATTTTGTAATTCTCTACTTCAAAGACACCAATTATTCTTACACTGTCTCATCTTTGTTCTCCATAATGATTATATTATCTTGTTTTAATTTCTCCTCTGTTTTCTTCATTCACGTACTTGTCTAAATGATTAAAATGTAACTGATTTATAAATGAAAGTGTAGCATGGTATAAACAGAAGCATGTTAGGTATGAGGATATTTGGATTCTAACTTGGCCAAGTCTTTCTTAAAGAGGTTTTCTTGCTTGAAAAATAGGAAAACAACTATCCCTCCCTCCTGCCCCCAGTATTTTTGGAGCTATGAAATAATATACATGTAGTAGTCCACGCGGGTTCTGACACAGGGTTGCTACTCAAAAGATGCTGGTAGTTATTACTTATTCCTCCATTCAAGATGGAGAAGGGGTGGTGTTAGAATTCAAGTTCCATATACATTTTACATTATAATTGTTCTGGAAGTCACAATGCATGAAGGATAGATAGTACCTTTTTCCCTCTGTTATAAAAGGAAATTTAACCTTCATGAGAAAAAGAGATAAACAGAAGCACTTTAAAACATTCTGTTTGGAATGTATTTTGTGGAATCTCAGCTTATTTTCTGTTGTTGGTATTCATTTTCAAGTTTATATTAAATCTTGGTAATGCATGGAAACCCACCAACTAGTGGACCATCCTTGATCAATACTTGGTCAGATATGAAAGGAAATTTAAGATAATGATTCTAATCTCATTAAGACTTTAGACTGCTTTAAAATGTAGCATTTATTTAAAATTTAGTATGCAACAACTGACTTTAAATGAGTTTTAATGGCTGGGCACAGTGGCTCACGCCTGTAATCCCAGCACTTTGGGAGGCCAAGGTGGGAGGATTACTTGAGTCTGGGAGTTTAAGACCAGGCTGGGCAACACAGGGAGACTCCATCTCTAATTTAATAAAATAAATAAAATAAGTGTTAGGTAGTTTATTTGTAGATAAAGTGTATGTTTAGTAATATTTAAAATAGATCTCAGTTTTGAAAATGACTTAAATGGTGTTAACATTTGAATTACACTAAAATACAGGCTCCATGAGGACAGGATTTTGATGAATAATAATAATAGTTATTATTATTATTTGAGACAGGGTCCTTCTCTGTCACCCAGGCTGGAGTGCAGTGGCATGATCACAGCTTTCTGCAACCTTGACCTCCTGGGCTTAAGTGGTTCTCCTGCCTCAGCCTCCTGAGTAGCTGGGAATACAAGTGCATGCCAGCATGCCCACCAAATTTTTTTTATTTTTTGTAGATCTGGGGTCTCACTTTGTTGCTCAGGCTGGTCTTAAACTCCTGTGCTCAAGCACTCCTCCCACCTCGGCCTCCCAAAGTGCTGGGATTATAGGCACGAGCCACTATACCTGGCCCTGAATTATTGCATATATTAATTGACAATATTTTTATGGCCATTTGAGAGCTAATGATACAGTTAATTATGTTATAATGCATGTTTTGAAAGTAAGCATTATTCCAACAAAATTGACATATATTAGGGAATGATTTGGGCATAATACAACTTTCGTGTTTGCTTATGCATGTTTTACCCAGAAGAAACACTGGGTGAATGCATTAAATTGCAACTAGCTGACCTAAGCTATGTAGGGATACACAAAATGCAAAATGCAAACACATACTTCTCAAACATCTACCAGCTCTCTTGGTTTGCCATGTATTATTCCGAAAATTTATACTTTGCTGTCCTTTCACACTTGTGAACTTTGCTATATAAAAACATGCTCATTCTAGGATTTAAGGGCTGAGAAAGAGTGCAGTTTTTTATTCCTTCTTCCACCACTTCATCGTAACTCACAAATTGCAACCATTCCCATACCACTTCCCTAGCAAAATTTTGGCCTTTTTTTTTTTTAAGATCAAGTGCCATATTTGTGTATGTTAAACCATTTAACATAGATAGATAGATAGATAGATAGATAGATAGATAGATAGATAGATAGATAGATAGAACTATGCTATTGTTTTTATTAAATTCCTATCATTTAAAGAATGTGCCACTGATGAAGATTTAAAGTGTTATATCCCTAACCCCATTTTCTTGTGAGCCCTGTGGTTGTTACTGCACAGTTTAGTATAGTGCAGTGACTGTTTAGAATCACTTATGTTGTTGTGTTACAGTAGAATTGACTCTACTTGATTAAAGTAGCGTAGGAGTGCTATTAAGTGTCATGCTGTCGAGACAATAAGGGTGACATCTACATCTGGCATTCTCTCTACTAAAAGAGTCCACCTGGTTATTTAGCCAGAAAAAAAGAAAAGGCAGAGATTATGGCCAATTAGCTATCATACATGATCTTGTTAGGGCTGTTTGCCAGGAAGGAACTTGAGGACTTGATCTAAACATAGAAAAAGTGAGTTCATTTTCTGCATATAGGTCACTTGGAGTATAGGAAAGCACAGGTGTCTACCATTGATTCATATAAAGAAACGACTGCTTAATGTATCTAGTTTCTCTTGCATCTTTCATCAGGAATCTCTCTTTAGTAAACTTACTGCATGATGTCATAGCAGCTCATCAAAAGGGAGTGGCTTCCTGCTTATGCCTTTAACCATTTCCAGGATATGGAGAAGAACTTGAGCAGAGCCTGTCAATTATTTAAAACAGTCTAATGGCAAGCTTGAGAAGTAGAGATTTACTGCTGCTTCTTCAAATTAAGGATTTTTGCAACTATAGGGCTGAGTGACTCAACTTATAGGACACACCCTCCTAGCCCTCTGAGCCTCAAAAAACTGTAGTTTCTTAAGAAGACATTTAAATTATTGAATCTAAACTGAAGAAAGAAAATAAGAATGTTGTTGATTTGTTTTGTTCCAGTAAATCCAGATATTTGTTGAAATTATACATGTAGCAGGATATTTTGGTGGTGAAGAGAGCAGACACTGGCATCTGCCTGCCTGGGAGTGAATCTGGGCTCTATCATTCGCGTTTTGTTAGGCAACCAACTTAACTTTCCTAATACCTCAATTTTCTCGTCTTTAAAAACTGGACAATAAAACTATCTGCTCAGTAAATGCTAGATGCTAGTAGTAGCACATGAGGATGAAGAAGATGAGAGCTGGATATTGCCTTCCCAATGCTGAAGTCATCTGGCCTTGGTGGCGTCACACAATTTGAAGAAATACAGAGGTTAATTATTTTGAGTTTCTCTGGGCTGTATTTTGAGTGTCAATCTCTGAATATATCTGAAACAGTTAAGTATTTGCCCTGTCTTTAGGGCTCAGTGTTACAAAGAACTGACTGATCAACCATGAAAACCATGTTATTCCAGGAATTTTGGAGATTGGTATATGAATGTCATAACTTTTCTGGAAGTTACTATGTGTTCAAATGCTTAACGGTATGGTGACTACCTGACTCTATGAAAGGAAAACCTCTTCAGTGACACTGGGAACCACAGTGAATTTAATGTAATTCCCAGCGTCTCTCATAGGGTCTTGTTTTCCAGGTTCTATCAAGGAACGATTCTCACCTGATTTTCCTGATTTAAATCTAGGAAGGATTGAGTGTCTTCAGCTTCACAGATCTATATTCTAATTCCATTGTAAAATATAGATTATTAGATTAATGAAAAGCCTCATATACAGTGAGTACTTATAACTGTTTATGTGTGTGTTCAGTTTTCTGTTGCTGTATAAAAAATGACTACAAACTTAACATCTTAAAACAATAAACATTTGTTATCAGTTTTTGTGGGTTGAGAGTCCAGGCACTGTTGAGCTGGATCTTCTGCTCAGGACCTCCCAAGCCTGCAATCAAGCTGTCAGACACTCTGAGCTTCTTCTTTGGAGTTTAGGGTCCTCTTCCACGCTTCTCAGATGGTTCACAGAATACAGTTCCTTCTGGTTGTAGTACTAAAGTCCCAGTTATCTTGCTAACTGTTGGCTGGGACTTCTTCAGGCTCATAGAGGCTGCCTGCTGTTCCTTTCCTTGTAAACCCCACAGGCAGTTCACGTATGGATGTTCGCCTTCTTCCAGTAGGAGCACATCGATCACTCTGACATCCAATCTCTCTCCAGTCCTATGATGGAGTCCTATATAACTTAACATAATCATGAGAGTGACTATTCCACCACCATTTGCCGTATAATGTTACCTAATCAAGGGAGCATCTATCCCATTCCATTCACAGGTTCTGCCCACACTCAAGGAGAGGGAATGACACAGGGCATGTATACCAGGAGGGCAGGAATGTTGAGAGCATCTTAGAATTCTGCCTGCCACAGTATGTGATAAAATGAGAGATAAATCATGGGTAGAGATTAATGTGATGTTAGCTGAGACATGAGAACAGAAAAATGTCCAGCGTAGCCTGTCCGCATGGTCTTTGATTTCCTCAAGTCTCAAGGAGACTCCAAGATCTCATTGATAAGGAGGATCAAAGGCATGCTGCAGCCTAAGAGACTGGTGGTACATGAAGAGTCTCCAAGTATTGTGTGAAAGCAAAGGCTGGCATGGATACTCTGGAATCCACATCAGAAGATGAAATGAGAAAATTAAACCGTGTAATATAATTGCTTGGGAAGGGGAAACTCTCCTCAGGCAAAAGGAAAAAAGTGATACTTCCCTTGGTAGGATAAAGGAGCCAAGTGCTATACTGGGGTTGGCCACCCCTGTAGGCAGAAACCAGATGGTGACATCTATGCTTTGGGTAACATCTGACTGATGGCAGCATATGAATATTGTAACCAATACCACTTACATTTCCGTCAACACTCTGTTCTGAATCTTGGATAATTCTTCCACATTTATACACTTATGCATTATACATATGCAATGTTTGCATAGCATTATGCCAAGTCTTCTCATTTCTTCTGTTACTTGAGAGACTCTAGACCAGCATTGTCCAATAGAAATATAATGTAAGTCACATAAGCAACATTTTTTTAAAGTAAGAACAAGTGAAGACAGCTTTAATAATAGGTTTTACTTAACCCACTATTTCTAAACCTATCATTTCAATATGTAATCAATATAAACATTAATGACTTATTCTTTACTTTTTTTTTGAGGCTGAGTCTCACTCTGCAGCTTATTGCAACCTCTGCCTCCCAGGTTCAAGCAATTCTCCTGCCTCAGCCTCCCAAGTAGCTGGGATTATAGGTGCCCACCATCACACCTGGCTCATTTTTGTATTTTTAGTAGAGATGGGGGTCTCACCATGTTGACCAGGCTGGTCTTGAACTCCTGGCCTCAAGTGATCCATCCTCCTCAGCCTCCCAAAGTGCTGGGATTACAGGCGTGAGCCACCACGCCCAGCCTATTCTTTACTTTTATACAGTCTTCACAATCTATTGTGAAGACTTTCATTTCTCCCAGTGCTCTTTTTCAATAACCTTAACAACCCCAGTTTTTATTTAGCATTGACCTGTGTGATGTGTGATAGTAACTGCTAACTCTCTCTCCCTTTATCCTACCCTTTATCCTCTGCTGTAAATTCTGCTAGACTCAGAGAATCAGATTAAACATGGCTAAAACTGAGTTCCTTTTTCCTCTGACTTATTCCCTAACTTCAAGATCTTGCATAACTCTAAAATGTCTTCAACCCTTCTTTGTTCCTCTGTCTCAATAGATCCTTTCACTTCTTCTTCATAGTCTAATACATGCTTCCTTTTTTTTTTCCTTTTAATTCAACAACTAAACTGTTGATTCAGGAGCTTTCTGACTTACTAACCCTTATTCCCAAGCTTATTTCAAACACGGTTTTTCTACTTGTGCAATTTACTAAAGACCACTTTGTGCTAGACAGAGGAATATTTCAAATATATTTAAATATATATATACACACACACACACAATGATCATTAAAGCTGTTATTCTACACACACACACACCCCACCTAAGCTCATTTTTTTAATGCTTGAATATGTAAACCAACTGAAAAAAATTAAAAAATTGTGATGCTTTAAAAAGGAAAAATACATAATGGTCAATATGACACAATCTATGATGGAGGCTATGTAGACAGATAATAAAGGCCATTAAAAACTCAGCTTACAAGATGCACTTCAAGCTACCATGGTCAGGAAAGGCTGCTGCAAAATGTCCACGAGCCTTCATCCCTCTTGGACTGATGAGTGTACGGAAGGAAAACATCTTTTCACCAGGGCAAAGGATGGAAGTGAGAACACATGAAGAGAAAATGTACCTTTCCAGCTCCTTAAAAACAAGGATTAAAATCCAGATCCTTTATTATGTGGAATGTTCTGGTGTCTCTTTTCCCTCCCCCGCCCCCACCTGTCACCTCCTTCCTATCTCTTAGATTTGTTCAACAGTTCTTAACCCTGTTTGAACATCAAAATCCCTGGGAAGTTTGTGAAAAAATTTAGTAGCCCGCTGACAAAACAGGCCAATTAAGTAACAGTCTCTGGAGTTGGGCCCCAAACACCTGGTGTTAAGACCTGCAGTTCTATGGGAAGGATTGCATTGGGAGTTATACCTGATGTAAATGACGAGTTGATGGGTGCAGCACACCAACAAAGCACAAGTATACATATGTAACAAACCTGCACGTTATGCACATGTACCCTACAACTTAAAGTATAATAATAATAAATAAATTAAAAAAAAAAAAAAAAAAAAAAAGACCTGCAGTTCTGCCACTCGGCTCTATATTTTGACCTATGTTTGGAATCATCTTCTACTCCACATCATATGGAGTCATGTCATTTTAGAGCTCTTATGATGTCCAATTCTTTCATTTTACCAATGAAGAAACCAGTCTAAGGAGATTAAAATCACATAGCTATCTAGGGATACAGCTAAGACTAGAACCCTTCTCTTGAGTAGTAATCAAGCTGGCTAGACTAGATAAGAGAATGGTGAGCTAACACCAGCACTACATCCCACCAACAGAAAACAGGACGGAAGCACATGACGTTGAGTAATCAGCATGGAAGGACAGCCAGCTGTCAGGCAAAAATGGACAAAGCTGAAGTCCTACAAACATGTTTGGCAAGGGTAATTAGACATCACTCAGGGATAGCATAAAACAATGCCTGTCAAACTTTAGTGTGCACAAGAATCAACTGAGAGCTTATTAGAAATTATCTTCCTGGGTCCTACTCCAGTGAGTCTGGCTCAGTTTTCTTGGGTTGGGCCAGAGAAGGGGCATGTTTAACAGGTTACCCAGGTGATTCTGATGCAGGTGATCTGAGGACACCCTTGCAGTTTAGGAAGCACTAAACATTGAGGTAGAAGATTGATGATGGCTTCCCAGAAACAGGCTCTTTGACCACTAGACAATGAAGACTTAGGAGTAGCATGGTTACTGGTCTGTATCTACCACCAGTAGGAAGTCAGAACACACAAGATAGGGGAGAATAAGAGATCACCCCTGCAGAAATGAGTTAAGTTTAGAATTTATAATTTAAAGATTGATAGCAGCCAAAAGTGACTCATCAGTATTTCTGTCTTCAGTTGTAATCATCTGGGGGAAAGAAGGTTTTTGAAAACTATACTCTCGGCCGGGTGCAGTGGCTCATGCCTGCAATCCCAACACTTTGGGAGGCCGAGGCGGGCGGATCACTTGAGGTTGAGTTCATGACCAGCCTGGCCAACATGGTGAAACCCCATCTCTACTAAAAATACAAAAATTAGCTGGGGTGGTGGCTCATGCCTGTAATCCCAGCTACTTAGGAGGCTGAGGCAGGAGAATCACTTGGACCCGGGAGGCGGAGATTGCAGTGAGCCGAGATTGCACCACTGCACTCCAGCCTGGATGACAGAGCGAGACTGTCTCAAAAAAAAAAAAAAAAAAAACCTCCACCAACAAAACTATACTCTCCTAATGGCCCAACTCTGTAACACAAAACCAACAAGTATAGTGATGCTATTTCTATATTGTTTTCAAATTTGCAAATCATATTTAATATAGATTTCTGTTTCAACCTCCAGTACTCTTTAGGTAGATAGAATAGGATGATATTTCCTCTGCTTTACTGATGAATTAACATGCCAGAGCTCACCTATGTGGCAGAGAGGAGGCTAAAGCTACATTTTCTAAATCTTTTTGTAGTGGAAGGAAAATAATGTGGTGTAGACTATGAGCTTTGGAATCAGGCAGACCTGGGTGCAATCTTAGTTCCATTATAAGCAATGTGGCCTTGAACAACTTACTTTTTCTCTGAATTTAAATTTTCTTATCTGTAAAATGGAGATAATAGTACTTTCCTCCTGGGGTTGTTAAATGAGATAATTTTAAAAATATGCCTGGCACATAGTTGCTGGGTAAATATACCACCTCAAGGACAAGTCGAAAAAAACAGCTTAAGAAATGAGAATTTAGCTTAGGGAGCACATGCCAAAGTTGAGAGCTGATCCCAATTAATGAGTAGAATATTGATGGAATTTTGAGTTTGTGGGTTGCTTAGCAACCAAAACTCACTCAATACCACTGACTGCCCTGGTTGTTGTTTTTAATCAAAGCACTAAACTGTTCTTAAGGAGTTCAAGGTTGTGAACAGACAAAAGGATTCCCTTAGGCATTTGGGGTTGTGCCAGGCATTTTGAAAAAGTGATGCCCCAGCTCCTCTGTGTTTTTGCACTTAAACATCTTGGACATTTGGATCTCCCCAGTTCTGTGCCCATAGATGACAGAAGATGTTACAGCATCTGTTACATTGGATAGAGTGAGAAGGGAGAAGGCAGAGTGCTTGCACTTCTATACCAATGTATTAAGCCAAACTTATGGAATGCTAGGGCTCAGAAATACAAAAGCATTTGTCTTTGCCCCTGCTGCCCTTTAGAATTTCAGTCTAGGAGAGGAAACCAGTCAATATTGAATAATACAGCAAATTATTCATGAGTAGCTCTCTGTGTCCCCAGCAATATTCTAAGAGTTACAAACTGAACAGTACAAGAACATATTAGGGTAAGTCTGAAATATCCATGGTCAGGATTTTTATTTTCTTGGCAAAGCAGCCCTGGAAGAATATCCCAGTTAGGTTCCCCAAAACATTTTTTTTTTTTTTTTTTTTTTTTTGAGACGGAGTCTTGCTCTGTCACCCAGGCTGGAGTGCAGTGGCCGGATCTCAGCTCACTGCAAGCTCCTCCTCTCGGGTTCACGCCATTCTCCTGCCTCAGCCTCCCGAGTAGCTGGGACTACAGGCACCCGCCACTTTGCCCAGCTAGTTTTTTGTATTTTTTTAGTAGAGACGGGGTTTCACCGTATTAGCCAGGATGGTCTCGATCTCCTGACCTCATGATCCGCTCGTCTCGGCCTCCCAAAGTGCTGGGATTACAGGCTTGAGCCACCGCGCCCGGCCCCCAAAACATTAATATTTGATTCACAGTCTTGAGAGCTGGCACTGAATGTTGGAGAGGGTCTAAAGAGGGGCGGAGGGGAACTGGAACTCCATGCCACCACCTCTTTTACCTGAAGCCAGAGACTCAACCAATCTGTGCCCTTCTTTTCTCATTTGTAAGCTGGGCGTAATGATTTAGATTCTGCCTCCCTTGTGGCAATGAGTGTGATGCAATGAGATAATAAATGCATAAGTTCTATTGCAATAAATGCAGTTTCTAGCTAATTTGCCAGCAGGTTTACATTGCATGTCATTGAGCACCCTTGTATCTTCATTTACATTTCCTATTCCTGTATAACTCATAATCTTAACAATTTAAAGAGAAAAAAAACAGATGAGCTTGGAACAACTGTGTTTATTTGCACTTGAGTTTGTCTTCATCATTTGTAGCTGAGTGTGCTAACTTCTTTTGCAGTGAAGATCAACTTTAGTGCTTAGGAAAGAAACGCATTGTGCCACTTTGGCATGTGAACATTTATTTACGCAAAACATAACCTCAGGCCTACAGGCCTTTAAGGCAGACAGCTGGTGGATGAATCATGTTGAACATTCATATAGTGCTGCTGGCACATGTCAGAAGGACACTCCTGCTCATCACCTGCCCCTGTCAGTTCTTCCACTTCTAATAAAGCATATCTGTTTTGGTGACCAAATAAAAACACACCAAGTGGAGAAGGGCTGGGTGTGGAGTAATTTAATCAGGGCAAGTCAGCACACTGCATTGAGCGGTACAGTATCAAGGATAAAAAGATGGGTTGGTAACAGCTGAATGAAACGAAGTAGATTAGAAAAGGCGGAAGCACAGTTCCCCTTATAATCATAATGGGTCATGACCCTGGAATGTAGGAGCCCCAATATATCCTACAAATCAAGATTTTTAAGGAGACAGGATTCCCAAAAGTTCCCTTCTGAATTGCCACGAACGTTTTACATGGCCTTTCTCTATTAGCATCATTTAACATTTCGCTGAGGAATATAAATTTTTAAGGAAGTTCAAACCAAAGTTCAGAGCTCCACTAGCAAATCTTTTTAATACTGGCTTTCGTGGGTGTGTTTGGTATCCTGAAGAATTGATTGATTTAAAATGCCCTACTTTTGAAACAGCAGGGAGACTGACATTTGCAGCCTGGTATTTTGCAGTTCTCACTACTCATTGTATTTTTAAAATAATTTTTTCTTTGTTGTCATAACCAGTAGAATAGAATTTTGTGCTTTGTTTAAAAGAGGAGAAACTGAACATGTTCAGGATGCTGGCCTGTCTTGAATTTCATCACCATCATCTCATAGATTGATTGGTGGGGAGAATAATTAGGGATATGCAGGATGTTTGAAATGTAATTGAAAACAAGTAAAAACAACAATATGACTATAAGTTGTAAGTCTAAGTTTTTTTTTCTTTTTTTTTAAATGATTCACCTGGCAGTGTTCTTAAAGTCATTACTTACTGAGAAAAGAATCACTATATAAGATGAAAAATCAGGAACTTCAACAACAGCTCCTTTATTTCCATTTCTACTTCTGTTGGTGATTACACTGTTCCATCTTTGTTTACTCCAGCTAAGTCATTTTCACCTCTGTGTATTTTTTCCCCGATGGGGCAAGATCTGTGATATCTGATAGTTTATTAACAGGTGTGCTGGAAATAATCTATTTCAAAAATAAAACACTAAATATAGCACACAAGTTCAAGGCTTTTGAATGTTACCATGGTTTTAAAAAAATCAATGTCATGAATGCTTTACACTGAAATCATTTATTGTTAGGAAACCGGGTGGCAAATGATACATATATCCTGTAGCTCTGTCATCATGGCTAATGCTCTCCTGACTCAGATTACATATTAGCATTTCCACCATATGGCTGAAAGGCTAGAGAATATATGTGCAGAGGAATAGAGCTGGTAATATTTTTGACCATCTGGTAAATAAATATGTAAGTAACAGGAATATTAATATTTATTTAGTCATATGATGCAAACTTTAACCTGAAATAACTACTACTACAACAAAGTAGTACTACATTTATGTTTCTCAAATAATTTCAATCTAATTTATTAAACATTTTCATAGTCAATTAATGCTCTTAGAATGTGACTTCTAATTATGTTTCTTATGTTTATTGATACAGTAGGGTTCCTTATCATGCCAAATTTAAAAATCTTTCATGAGAGGCCACATGATTGGACCCAGCACATGGACATGAGTGCCAAAGTTCTGCTCTGCCAGTGACCACTGTGTGGCCTGGGATAAATTACCTGACCTCTCTAAGCCTCAAATTCATGTGTAAGTGGTGAATAACCTATTATCAGATAGTATCCCTCAAAGGGTGGGCCATGGAGAACCATGGATTAACACATCAGAATCACATGGGGAGCTTAAAATACAAACATCTGGGCCCCGCCTGCAATGATTCTGATTCATGTATCTGGGAGCAGCCCATGAATCTGCAATTTTTATATATATACACACACATACAGACACACACATACACACACACACATACACACATACATATACGTGTGTGTGTGTAAATATATATATATTTTTTAATACAGAGTCTTACTCTTTCACCTAGGCTGAAGTGCAGTGGTGCGATCTCGGCTCACTGAAGCCTCTGTCTCCCAAGTCCAAGTGATTCTTGTGCCTCAGCATCTTGAGTAGCTGGGATCCCAGGTGCACGCCACCACGCCCGGGTAATTTTTATATTTTTAGTAGAGACGGGATTTCGCCATGTTGGCCAGGATGGTCTCAAACGTCCGGACTCAAGTGATCCACCCGCCTCAGCCTCCCAAAGGGATAGGATTCCAGGCACACGCCACCTCGCCCAGCCCACATTTTTAGTCACTGTCCCAAGTGATTCTGAGGTATACTGAATCACTCCCATAGAGACGAGATTAATATAGAACACTTAGCTACCTTGAAAAATATGTAGCTAATTTTAATAAATATACTTTTTAGACCATAGAAATTTAACACCCAACAGCACTTGTGCTTAAAATACTCTGAGTTCGGCCGGGCGCAGTGGCTCACGCCTGTAATCCCAGCACTTTGGGAGGCCGAGACGGGCGGATCACGAGGTCAGGAGATCGAGACCATCCTGGCTAACACGGTGAAACCCCGTCTCTACTAAAAAATACAAAAAACTAGCCGGGCGAGGTGGCGGGCGCCTGTAGTCCCAGCTACTCGGGAGGCTGAGGCAGGAGAATGGCGTAAACCCGGGAGGCGGAGCTTGCAGTGAGTTGAGATCCGGCCACTGCACTCCAGCCTGGGCGACAGAGCCAGACTCGTCTCAAAAAAAAAAGAAAAAAAAAAAATACTCTTGAGTTCATAGAAAATAGGAGGTCAGCTTGCTAAGTAATGCTGCTGATCATTAAGTATACCTCACAATTCTTCTTTTTGTTTAATTAGATCCTTTACCTTTTTTTCCCTTGCATAGGAAATAGCAAAATATTTGCGGACTGGATCCAAATCAGGAGCTCAGATGAACTTAAAGAAGCGAGCCTGGGATTCTTAGTTTTTCAAGATCCATACACACGAAGCCTTTAATCAGCACCAACTCCAGTGTCCAGGTTTTTTCTGGTTTTGTGAAGACTGAGCAAAACTCTCATGATGGAAAGAAAACCAAAGGACTTAGTTACCTGTTTCAGTGTCATCTAAAGTCAACTGAAAAGTGAAGCAGGCAGTAATATAGCCATGGAAAGAAATTCAACTTTATGGAAGAACCTAATAGATGAACACCCGGTCTGCACAACCTGGAAACAAGAGGCCGAAGGAGCCATTTATCATCTTGCCAGTATTTTGTTTGTAGTAGGTTTCATGGGTGGCAGTGGATTCTTCGGGCTCCTTTATGTCTTCAGTTTGCTGGGGTTGGGTTTTCTCTGTTCTGCTGTCTGGGCTTGGGTAGATGTCTGTGCAGCTGACATATTTTCCTGGAATTTTGTACTGTTTGTCATCTGCTTCATGCAATTTGTTCATATTGCATATCAAGTTCGCAGCATAACCTTTGCCCGAGAATTCCAAGTGCTGTACAGCTCCCTTTTCCAGCCCCTGGGGATCTCTTTGCCTGTCTTCAGAACGATTGCTTTGAGCTCTGAAGTGGTTACTTTGGAAAAGGAACACTGTTATGCCATGCAGGGGAAAACTTCCATTGATAAACTCTCCTTGCTTGTTTCAGGAAGGTTTGTACCTTTGGTGCTTGCATGTCTTTCCTCAAGTATTAGTTGTTTGTATTTCTTTCCACTATATTTTTCCATCTCAGTATTGCATAGTCTTGGGTGGCATTTAGCACCCTGAGGCTTGAGGAAGTCTTTGATACATGAGTCACAGACATAGCCGTTTAGAGTATACGGCATTATTTACTTGAAGCAGAAAATAATCAAGAGCCTTAATATTTCATCTTAGACATCAAATTACATGAATCTTAAAATTAAAGTATGAATTTGTTTATCTGGATATGGTATTTGTTTCCTAGATAATTACTGAAAGTCAAGAAGAGGATGATGTCAGCTTGAATTAATAGAATGCTTATATTGGCGTGCAAAGTATTTTAAAGACTCTTTGATAGGGCATTCTTTTAAGTAACAGAGAACATTTAAATTTTATTATTATCTTTTTTTCTTCAGTAAATTCTAGCAATTGCCCATAAGAAACAGGCTAGGGGGACACTTCAGGCACATACATAGAAATCTAAACTTTGAAAACAGGCCAGGTGTGGTGGCTCACACCTATAATCCCAGCACTTTGGGAGGCCGAGGCAGGATAATCACCTGAGGTCAGCGGTTCAAGACCACCCTGGCCAACATTGTGAAACTCCCATCTCTACTAAAAATACAAAAACAAAATTATCCAGGCATGGTGGTATGTGCCTGTAGTCCCAGCTACTCGGGAGGGTGAGGCAGGATAATTGCTTGAGCCTGGGTGGGAGGCGGAGGTTGCAGTGAGCTGAGATCGCCCCACTACACTCCAGCCTAAGCAACAGAACGAGACACTATCTCAAAAATAAAATAAACTTTGAAAACAAAGTTTGGGTGAGGAAACAATAGTGGGATTACTCATGGTTTTCAAAAAGTTGAAACTTTGGCTTACAGGCCAAGCGTGGTGGCTCATACCTGTAATCCCAGGACTTTGGGAGGCCAAGGCTAGTGGATCACTTGAGGTCAGGAGTTCGAGACCAGCCTGGCCAACATGGTGAAACCCCATCTCTACTAAAAATACAAAAAACTTAGCTGGACATCGTGGTACACGCTTGTAATCCCAGCTACTCAGAAGGCTGAGGCATGAGAATCGCTTCAACCTGGGAGGAGGAGGTTGCAGGGAGTCAAGATCATGCCACTGCACTCCACGCTGGGCAACAGAGTGAGACTCCGTCTCAAAAAATAAATAAAAATTTGGTTGACAGAGGTACTTGCAGAACTCCTCTATGTTCTTAAATGTTTCCCTACTTAATGTAAAATCTGACAGAGTCCATTAAAACGTTTTATTGAAGCATAATATGCATGCATAAATAGATAGATATCATAAATGTACAACTTGATGCGTTTTCTGAATTTCACTCAATATTCCAGAATCCTGACTGTGTAAGGAACATGAGAACATGAATCTCACAGGATATTATGTCACTTATTATAAAGTATGAATTTAATATTTGCCTTTCAAAATCGTAAGGGGCAAAAGAGTCATCAGGGATCTGAAATACACTTCCTCTACCCCCTACCCCTCCCCAATTATGTGCTGTCTTTCTCTTTCCCTTATAAAAGTTGTTCCTGTGTTTTGATAGGATCAGAGTGACAGTTGATGGCGAATTTCTGCATTACATTTTCCCCCTTCAGTTCCTGGATTCTCCTGAGTGGGATTCACTGAGACCCACAGAGGAAGGCATTTTTCAGGTAAGGGATACCAGACCACACAGTTAGCACTCCCTCTTTCAAACAGATGTTTGTTTAATAATAGGTAACCAAACAGAACAGTGGATAAGGCAAGAATATTTTAAGACTTTGGAATGCACTTTGCAGCATACATGACTTCCCAATTCTGGTGGACTCCTGATGATTAATGCCACTTTATAGGTCCAGTGATGAGAAGAGCAGGTGCTACATATGACAGAAAGGAGGCTGTGATCAATACTTTAAGCTATACTTTGCATAACTGCATATTTAGGAATTGAAATATAATTGAGATTTGACTAAACACTGCTAATGCGACAGTCTAGAAAACATCAAGAACAAAAACTGCTCTTATTAAAAAATAAATGATTTTTAAAATTTAAAATGCCAGTGGATTTCACTTGTTTTCCAGCAACAGAATGCTAAACTAACTGTCATTACTCTGCTGCCACGTCTGGCAGTTTTGAAAGATAATCATTTCAGCAGGTTTCATTTATTTCGTTACACAGTTTTCTTATAAATATATGTGTGTATGCAGCAAACTCAAGTATGTATGCAAATTAGGTATATACATTCTATTTTCTACTACAGAAACTGCATTAGGGTTAAATGTCCGCAGTCTTCAGAATTGACTTGGAAATATTTCTGTAACATTAGCCAACTTTTTTTTTAAATATCAAGTAGTTCTCCCTTCAATAAAAGAAATATAGATACTGGAACTTAGAAAAACAGATAGATTGAAGATGGCTAGAACATTTTGATTATTCATATTATAAATTATATATGTAGTAACAAATTTTATAGTTTCGATTTTTGCAATATAGTAGGTCAGTGGGCTTTTTCAACCTAAAAAAGGCAGCAGGTGAAATTAATTTAACATTTGGGGTAGAAAAAATGTGGCAGAAGTTTTCTTGCTTCCACATCTGTTTATGTGTGGTCTTATGTTTTCTAGGTAACCCTCACTGCAGAAACTGATTGTCGATATGTGTCTTGGAGGAGAAAGAAATTGTATCTGCTCTTTGCTCAGCATCGTTATATCTCCCGCTTGTTTTCAGTGCTAATTGGCAGTGACATTGCAGATAAACTCTATGCCTTGAATGACAGGGTATATATAGGAAAAAGATATCACTATGATATTCGGCTACCCAACTTCTATCAAATGTCAAGTCCAGAAATACGCAGATCACCCCTGACACAACATTTTCGGAATTCCAGACGATACTGTGATAAATGACATCAAAGTCTGAAATTTATAAGTATAAAAAAAGACTCTTCATCATTCCCCAAATGAAATAGGAAAATACAAAAAAAAAAGAGCTCCCTAGTATTTTTATAAATCAAATTCAGAAGTCAGATACCATTGCTAACTGTTTTATTCCTTTCAACAACTGCATTGTAAATAAATTTTACAAATTTTTCTTGTATTTCTTATTGTTATAATTGAGGAGGGGGTGGATAACTATGGGCAGTTTGCCCTTTTCTGCATCAAAACTGGGAGAATGAAATTCCACATTCTCAATTCTTTTCTCACATTTACTCAAATGCATTGTCTTGCCCTATAGACTCAGCGGTTGCTTCTCAAGAAGCAGCCAGCAAGTATTCTCAGCTTCAGGGTGGGTTGCTACTGTCCACATAAGCATTTCCAGAATTCACTTTTTTGCTACAACCTCCAGTGAAAGCAAGATGTATTACTGTGGTGGGCAGCAATTATTTATTTTAAATGTGCAGTTACTTGATATGACTAAAAAGTAGAATAAATGCAAGAGATAATATGTGAATCTTGAAGCCTATTTTATTGCTACAAAATAAAATAACATTTAAAAAGAAGCATTTCGTGGAAAACAAAGCTGCCTGATCATTACTAAAAGAGTACTCCTAAACCAATAGTAAAAATGTTGCATGGTGTTTCAGTTTCAGGTGTTCAGCGGAAAGAGCTTTCAGTGGTGTGAATGGGCAGCGAGGGTTCACCGGGACTGCACAGCCCATCACACAAACACAAGGGTCTGCCTCACAGCAAGTGCTTCAGCTTTGTGAATTTAAGAAAGAACCCTAGTTGCAGATCTGATCCCTTCCTCTGGAAAACTGGTTTTCTGAAGATCACATGCAGCCTATATTCTCTGATACATTATCAGATATTTAACAAGTATATATTGAGCACCTTCTATGGCTCTAGGTGCTGACCTGGGCATGGGGATACATCAGGTAACAGATGGAGATCCCACCCCTCATAGAGCTTACATTCTGGGGATGTGGGAGACATAATAAAGTAAATCAGAAAAAACCTATATTTAGAAGGTGATAGTACCAAGGGGAGTGATAAATTAGAGAAGATGGGTAAGAAAGGGCATTGCAATTTTCATCGGGTGGTCAAGGAAAGCCTCCACAAGAAGGAATGTTTGAATGAAGACCTGAAAGAGGCAATGGAAGAATCCACGCAGATATCCGGGGGAAGAGCAATTTGGGCAAAGGGGATAGCAACTGAGCAGGCCCTTAGGCATGAGCATGACTGGCCTGTTCCAGGAGCAGCTGGAAGGCTAGCGTGGCTGGCACAGAATGAACAGAAACTAACTGTGGGCGGACTGGGTAAGGCCTAAATAAGTCATGGTAAGGATTTTGATTTTTTTCTAAGAGTGACCAGAAGCCATTGTAGGGTCTGAAGTAGAATAGTGATATGATCTGCCCCATGTTTTAATAGGATCACTATGGCTAGCCTGCTGAGAATAGACTAGGGGGAGGAGAAAAAAGAGTGAACTTGGAAAGTAAAATGAGGATTAAGAGTGAGATGCCTGCTAGACACTGAAATAGAGTAGATAGCTGGAGATAAGAGCCTGGAGTTCCAAAGAAAAGTCTGGGCTCTAGACAGCTTTGGGAGTATTTAGCATATACATGGTGTTTAAAGCCATTAGTCTCCATGAGATGGCCAAGAGTGAGTGTAGATTCAGAAGAAAAATGGTCTGAAGGCTTGCCTTGGAGCACTCCATTTTTAAGGGAACAAAGAGATGGGGAAGAGTCAGCAAAGGATTTGAGGAGGAGCAGCCAATGAGGTGGAAAGAAAATCAGGAGAGCCTGGGATCCTGGAAGCCAAGCAAAGAGAATTTCTGGGAGAAGGGAGTGATGGAACTGTCTCAGATGTGGCTGAGAGGCCTGAGAATGAACCACTGGGTTAAGCAACATGGAAGTCATGGGGGAACTTAACAAGAGCAGTTTTGGTGGAGTGAGCAGGAACGAAAACTTGACTAAAGCAGGCTGAAGGAGAATGAGAGGCACGAAGTTGGAACAGTAAGGGTAGGTAAGGTTTTCAAGGAGTTTTGATGTGAACCGAAACAGAAATGGTCAACAGCCTGGGCAGAAAGTGGGGTCAAGAGAGGGGATTGTTACTGATTTTCAGATAACATGGCACATTTGCATGCAGATGGAAATGATCCAGAAGTGAGGAGTGAACTGCGGGAGTGATGACCTTGAGCAGGTGATGGGATCCAGTGGCCTTAAACAGAAATGTGGACAATTCTTCATTAATAAAAAGAGAAGAGTATCTGGGAGAGTAGTTGCTGGCAAGTGGGAGATGTGGTGAGAGGTTGTGGTATACAAACACAATTTTCAGCCACAGAAAATAATGAAATACTGTCATTTCCAACGACATGGATGGAACTGGAGGACAATATTTTAAGTGAAATAAGCCAGGTACAGAGAGACAAATATTGCATGTTCTCACTCATTTGTGGGAGCTGAAAAAAAAGAAACTGAATTCATGGAAATAGAAAGTAGAATGATGGTGACTAGATACTGAGAAGGGTAGTGGATAAAGGGGGTATGAAGTGGAATCGTTAATGGATACAAAAATACCATTAGATAGAATGAATAAGATCTAGTATTCAGTAGCACAATAAATAGGGTGACTATAGTTAACAAATTATTGCATATTTTTAATAACCAAAAGAGTAGAATTATAATGTTCCCAATGCAAAAAAATGATAAATGCTTGAGGTGACAGGTATTCCAATTACCCTGACTCAATCATTACACACTGTATACCTGTATCAAATACCACATGTACCCCAGAAATATATACAACTATTATGTACCCATAACAATTGTTAAATGTTTTAAAAAGATGTTTCTTGCCATTTTAGGCAGTTATAGTTTATTCTTCTTAATTAAATTAATTAATTAATTTATTTTTGCAAAGAGGTCTCACTCCATCACCCAGGATGGAGTGCAGTGGCATGACCACGGCTCACTGCAGCCTAGAACTCCCAGGCTCAAGTGACCCTCCCACCTCAGCCTCCCAAGTAGCTGCGACTACCATGGTATGTGCCACTACGCCCTGCTAATATTTTTTTAAGAGATGGGGTCTTGCTATGTTGCCCAGGGTGATCTTGAACTCCTAATTCCTCCCTGGATCGAACGCAATGTTGCTTGGGTAGTTGGTCTCTGGGTATCTGGGCTGATGGCCCCTAGAGTGTAGTTGGCTCTGCTGCTGCCTCTGACTTGGAGGCCTCTGCATTCTTCCCCTACTGCTATGGTCTGACCCGAAGCATTTCCCACCCATTAGACCACTCCGTGTTTCTGAATGAATGAATGAATTCTGAATGAATCTCAGGGTTAAACCTTCCCTCTGCTCCACCGTCTCTTTCCACTCCTTCCAAACCGATCTTTTCCGAGTTGTTCCTGTTCCATCATTAATCAGCTAGACAGGACAGGGGAGAAGCGGACGTTGGTGATGGGGAGTGTGAGGGTGGGCAGTGGGGTGGGGTGTCATTGTCATGGTGAGGGGTCACCATAATTCTAATAAAGTAATATAACCTGGTAGAATATTAAGTGTCACTTTGTTATTTATTCTCTCTATTAGAAAAATAATGGCCAGACGCGGTGGCTCACGCCTGTAATCCCAGCCCTTTGGGAGGCCGAGGTGGGTGGATCACAAAGTCAGGAGATCGAGACCATGGTGAAACCCCGTCTCTACTAAAAATACAAAAAATTAGCTGGGCGCAGTGGCAGGCGCCTGTAGTCCCAGCTACTCGGGAGACTGAGGCAGGAGAATGGCATGAACCCGGGAGGCAGAGCTTGCAGTGAGCTGAGATTGCACCACTGCAGTCCAGCCTGGGTGACAGAGCGAGACTCCATCAAAAAAAAAAAAAAAAAAGAAAAATAATGTATTATAAACAAGTTAGAATAGAAAAAAGAAAAGACAATCATTCCACTATCGTAACCCAATTTCTATTAACATATTGGTATACATTTCTTCTACTGTTTTCCCCATTCATAATAATTTAACTTGTAAAACACAATTTTAAAAAAGGTTTACTGTTTCTTCTATTGGAGAATTTACAGAGTTCCAAATATATGTAAATCACGTGCTAAGCACCATGGAGATATGAAAGATAAATCAGATATACTTCTTATCCTCCAGAAACTTCCGACCTAGAGGGAGAAAAAGACTTTTACATAAATATGTAAAAGGTAGCAAGTGATAAAGGCCATAACAGAGATAGAGAAAAATGGCTCTAGGGAATCACACATCTGTAGTGTCACCTTAAAACAACTGGGAATCACATGCCAGCATGTTAAGTCATCAATAACGTAAGTACTGAATGCCAAGTCATTAATAGCAATATTTCCTGTTTTATTTTTCCCATTCAACATCATTTTTCTGGGTATTATGTTTTATTTATTTATTAAACCAAGTCATTTGAAACCTTTAAAACATGAAAAATTTCCTGATTCACACTGTAATGCTCTATTGCTTTTAGATGCCATTTTCTGAGCTTATAATATATTCATACACTTCTACTCAGATGACTTAGTATGGCTGATGTAAAAGATATTAAGAAATCCTATGTTGTGGCATGCAGTAAAACTGCATAATAGTCCTGTATATCTCATGTAAACCCAAATCATCTTCTGTCAGAAACTGCTCCATCAAAAGTATTTCTATTCTTCCCATACTCTAAAAAGAGATTCAGTGGCTCTAAAATCTTTTTCAAAGCATGATCTTTTTGGTCATTCATGGGAGTGAGGGTGCCTATCGTTTTCAAACTAAATAGCATTTGCAATCACTTTGTGTGGTTCTAAATTATATCAAATATGTTTGACCTTGGACTAGAGAAATGTTTCATCATGTTTACCAATTTTTTATGCAAAATGATAAAACTGCTGGATGTGGCTCATAAATATTTTATTAGGTGTTATATATGTATTAAACTAGAGAGGTGTCTTATTTTCATGAATTTATTACAATTTAAGTAGTAGAATAATAAAAATTTGCATTTAAGTAATTCTTTTCTCCTGGGAACTGAGTGTTTTTGCACATCAATTAACGCTGGATGGCAGCGTCATTATTCCCAACTTTATTTTATTATTTCATCTTTATGATGTGCTGCTTTGGGTTTTTGTTTCTAGCCTTATGTCAAATTACTTGGCTGGCTATTATCAGGCCTCACATTTGCCTCCTAAACCAGCCTTTTTGGAGGATTAATTGTATAAAAGAATGATACAGAACTCTATGTCACATAGTAGAAACTCTATGATAATTGAAAGTTGTTTTCACCAGATATAGATTAAAAGTCCTTACATGGCCTCACTTTTTTTTTTTTTTTTTTTTTTTTTTTGAGACTAGTCTCACTTTGTCACCATGGCTGGAGTGCAGTGATAAGATCTCAGCTTACTGCAACCTCTGCCTCCTGGGTTCAGCAATTCTTCTGCCTCAGCTTCCTGAGTAGCTGGGATTATAGGTGCCTGCCACCGCACCTGGCTAAGTTTTGTATTTTTAGTAGAGACTAGGTTTCACCATGTTGGCCAGGCTGGTCTCAACCTCCTGACCTCAGGTGATCCACCCACCTTGGCCTCCCAAAGTGCTGGGATTACAGGTGTGAGCCACTGTGCCCAGCCTATAGCTTCATTTCCAACCAATCAAAATCTTATCTATACCACTAAATTACATACTATTAAAAATTGCCAAAAGTTATTTTTCTACCATTAAGAAGTTTTCCTTTCTAACCACTAAATACCTCATATAAAGCAAAGCAGCTGCTTACACACTAAATAAAATGGTACCTTTAAAAGTGTTGTCCTCAGAGACTAAATGGTGGTTGTTGGCATTTTTCTTCTCTGAAAGTGGACATGCTTGAGATTTATAGCTGGGCTTTATAGGTCTGTAAATTCCTAGAAGTTCCCAACAGGGAAAGAACAAAAGACAAGCAAGGTTGTCACTATAGCTGGTGCCAGACATTAGGGGTATCTGCCTAGGCCCCTGATCCAGTTTTGTTTTGAGGATCCAATCTGGCCCAGAGATTGAATCCTTCTGGTTACAGGTTGAAGCTTCTTAGGGAATTGAGTGGAATTCAGGGTCACTTCTCTGATCCTCTTTTCATACTTACCTTTTGTATTTAAAACATGATTTTGTTATGCCTGGTTACTTATAATAATTTCCTTCTCTTTGAAACAATTTCCAAAAGGATTAGGAAATCCTATGAAATGCTTCATCTATGGCCTTTGTTTGTTATTATTAATATTTAAAACAAATATTAACAAATGTAATTCTTCTGTTTTAGAGGAAAAGCTATGTGAAAAAGAATAGACAGAGGGGAGATCAGGGCTCTGGTTTCTGACAATATAGTTACTGTATACACATTTCTGCCAACCCCAAGATGGTGAATTACTGTAACTTAGCTCTGCCAACTGTCCAGTTTCTACAATCTAGACTGTTGCATATTTCATGAGTTTGCTTTTGAAGCCAATATCTTTTTTTTTTTTTTTTTTTTTTTTGAGACGGAGGCTCGCTCTGTTGCCTAGGCTGGCGTGCAGTGGCACAATGTCAGCTCACTGCAAGCTCTGCCTCCCGAGTTCACGCCATTCTCCTGCCTCAGCCTCCCAAGTAGCTGGGACTACAGGCGCCCACCACCATGCCCAGCTAATTTTTTGTATTTTTAGTAGAGACGGGGTTTCACCGTGTTAGCCAGGATGGTCTAGATCTCCTGATCTCATGATCTGCTGGCTATTCCAGGGAAATCCCAAACTACTGGAAATTTTAGCATGCATCAAAGTCTTATAATGTATAAGCAAGTTTCATTTAAAATACCTTGCATATTCTGTATTCCATCTATTTAAAACAGGCAAATACATAGAAAAATGAAACTACATTTTAGCTACTTCATGTGTTCACAGGATAGTTTAACTATTTCTTCAGACTAGGGAATTTTGATGATTCAAATTCATTTCCATTAAACAATTAAACTAGAATTCAAATAATTTTTATGAATATGAACCATGTGCAGGGCACTATTGGGGGATACAAGAGATACACAATTATGCTACCAAGAACTAGATGCCAGGCATTTTAAAAAACAATCTCTAAAAGTCAAAATCATCTTGGTAACTATGAGTTATTTTCTCAGTTTTATAGACAAGTAAACTGAGTCTCAGAAGAGGTAATTATCTGAATATACATACAGCTTATTAAATACAAAACTATTGTTCAAATCCAGCTGCTAATTCCAAAGCTACCACTCTTTGAACTGCCTTCATAATTCACTATCTTCTCAAAGTTTGGGGTCACTTTTTAAAATTTTGGTTGTGTGTGTGGGTTTTTTTTTGTTTGTTTTTTTGAGACTGAGTCTTGCTCTGTTGCCAGGTTGGAGTATAGTGGCGCGATCTCAGCTCACTGCAACCTCCACCTCCTGGGTTCAAGCAATTCTCCTGCCTCAGCCTCCCGAGTAGCTGGGACTACAGGCATGCACCACCACGCCCAGCTAATTTTTGTATTTTTAGTAGAGACAGGGTTTCACTGTGTTGGCCAGGATGGTATCGATCTCTTGACTTCGTGATCCGCCCGCCTCAGCCTCCAACAGTGCTGGGATTACAGGTGTGAGCCACCGTGCCCGGCCGCGTGTGTTTTTTTTTCCATTGTGTTTTGTTTGTTTTTTGAGACAGGGTCTTGCTCTGCCACCCTTGCTGGAGTGCAGTTATGTGATCACAGCTCACTACAGCCTCAGCTTGCCAGGCTCAAGGGATCCTCCCCTCAGCTGAGGTGAGGAGCTCAGACTGAGACTACAGGCGCCAAGTCGCCATGCTGGCCCATTTGTAGAGATAGGGTTTTGCCATGTTACCCAAGCTGGTCTCAAACTTTTGGGCTCAAGCAAACGGCCTGCCTCAGCCTCCTAAAGTGCTGGGGTCACAGGCATAAGCCACCATACCCAGCCTGTGTGTCACTTCTTTTAGGAGCTGTGAAGCCTTTTGGTAAAAGTTTATTATCCAATGATTAAATTGTTACATGACTTATTTAGGGAGTTTCTCCCTGCATTTAACATGGACAATATTTGGACACTGCAATATTTAGACGGTGGGACTTGTGAAACAATACGAAAGTTAAGGCCCTTTGCTTTGAGATGTTGTTTCTAGTTTTCTATCTAACAAAAATATAGATCTGTTGAATGCATAACCTGCTTGGTTATTTTGAACAAAGTAAGTAATTGAATCAATTTATAAAGTAAAAAACACACCTATTAGAATGGCTAGAATTCCCCACCCCACCCTACAAAAAAATGATAGTATTAAATGTTAGTACAGATGTGAAGCAACAGGAACTGTCATTCATTGCTAGTGAGATTGCAAAATGGTGCAGCCACTTTGGAAGACAGTTTGGAAGGTTTCTTACAAACCTAAACATAGTCTTACCATATCATCCTAGGTATTTACCCAAATGAGTCAAAAATATATGCACACAAAAAACTCCACACAAATGTTTATATATGTTTAGACCTAATTTGCCAAAACTGGAAGAAACCAAGATGTCCTTAAAATGGTAAATGAATATATGAACTGTGATACATCCAGTAATAAAAAGATATGGGCTATTAAAACTCAAAAAGACATGAAGGTTACAACTGATACCACAGAAACAGAAAAGATCATAAGACACTACTATGAATAATTATATGCCCACAAATTGGGTAACCTAAAAGAAAGAAATAGGCCGGGCGCGGTGGCTCACGCCTGTAATCCCAGCACTTTGGGAGGCCGAGGCGGGCGGATCACGAGGTCAGGAGATTGAGACCATCCTGGCTAACACGGTGAAACCCCGTCTCTACTAAAAACGCAAAAAAAAAAAAAAATTAGCCGGGCGAGGCGGCGGGCGCCTGTAGTCCCAGCTACTCGGGAGGCTGAGGCAGGAGAATGGCGTGAACCCGGGAGGCGGAGCTTGCAGTGAGCCGAGATCGCGCCACTGCACTCCAGCCCGGGCGACAGAGCGAGACTCCGTCTCAAAAAAAAAAAAAAAAAGACTTAAATGAAACCATAAAACTACTAGAAGAAAATGTAATAAAAAAAATAAAAAAGAAAATGTAAGAAAAAGTATTCTTGACATTGGTCTTGGCCATGACCTTTTGGATATGATACCGAAAGCAAAAACAAACGAGTGGGATTCCATCAAACTTAAAGGCTTCTGCACAGCAAAGGAAACACTCAACAAAATGAAAAGGCAACTTATGGAATGGGAGAAAATATTTGCAAACCATACCTCTGATAAGGGGTTAATATCCAAAATATGTAAGAAATTTATAGCAATAAATAGATAAATAAATAGTAGGTAAAGGACTTCAATAGACATTTTTCCAAAGACATACAAATGGCTAACAGATACACGAAAAGGTGTTCACCATTACTATCATCAGAGAAATGCAAATCAAAACTACAATGAGATAATCGCCTCACACCTGTCAGAATGGCTATTATCAAAAAGACAAGAGATAACAAGTATTGGCCAGAATGTGAAGAAAAAGGAGCCCTTGTGCATTGTTGGTGAGAGTGTAAATTGGGTATAGCCATTATGGAAAACAGTATGGAGGTTCCTCAAAAAATTAAAAATATAATTACCATATGATCCAGCAAGCCCCCTTCTAGGTATATATTGAAGGAAATAAAATCAGTATCTCAAAGAGATGTCTGCACTCCCATGTTCATTGCAGCAGTATTAACAATAGCCAAGACAGGGAAACAATGTAAGTGTCCGCTGAGGAAGGAATAGATAAAGAAAATGTGGCATATGTACACAATGAAATATTATCCAGCCATAAAAGGAAATTATTTCATTTGTAACATGAATAAAAATGGAGGGCTTACACTAAGTGAAATAAGTCAGATAGAGACAGACAAATGTTGTATGATCTCACTCATGCATGGAATCTAAAAAAGTTGAACTCATAGAAACAGAGAATACAGTTACCAGGGGCTGAAGAGTGGGGAAATTGGGGGAGAACGTGGTCAAAGGGTACAAACTTCCAGTTATAAGATGAATAAGTTCTGGGGATTCAATGTATGGAGTAGTGACTCTAGTTAGCCATATTATATTTCATAACTGAATTTGCTAAGAGAGTAGATCTTACATTATTCTCACTACACACATAAAAATGGTAACTGAGGTGATGGATGTGTCAACTAATTTGATTGTGCTAATCATTTCACAATATATAGATATATCACATTAAAAAAAAAAAAGGCATGGAGGAAACTTAAATGCATACTGCTTAGTGAAAGAAGCCAATCTGAAAAGGCAATATATCATATAACGCCAACAATAGGATATTTTGGAAAAGGCAAAACTATGAAGACAGTAAAAAGATCAGTGGTTGCCAGAGGTGTGGGAGGAGGATAGACAGAGGGATGAAGAACTGGAGCACAGTAGATTGAGATTGTTCTGTATGATACTGTAATGGTAGATACATGACATTATACATTTGGCAAAACCTGCAGAATCTACAGCATGAAGAGTGAACCATAAAGGAAACTACAGACCTTTGCTAATAATGGTGGATCAATTTGAGTTCTCCCTTTGTGACACACATACCACACTAATGCAAGGTGTTAATAATGGGGGAAGCTATCTGCTCAGTCATCTGTAAACTTAAACTGCTCTTTTAAAAAGTCCATTAATTTTTTAAAAATCAAAAGAAATGTAAAAACAATCAGTGAGGTTGGTTTTCAAACTGGTCACTGAAAAGGTTAATGCAACAATTAATGAGAGGAATGTAGGTTCAGAAACCAGTCATGACCAGAACTGTCTGCTATGAGACTATCAGAAGTAGCTATAGTCTCCATGCAATTAGTAATAACAGTTGAAATAACATCTACACTGATGTATACCATGGGCAGATTTATAGATAAGGAAGATAATGATACTTATGTGAGTACTTGTTTTTTGTTTTTTATTTGAGACAGAGTCTCACTCTGTTGCCCAGGATGGAGTGCAGCGGTGTGATCTCGGCTGATTGCAACCTCTGCCTCCCGGGTTCAAGCGATTCCTGACCCTCAGCCTCCAGAGTAGCTGGATTACCGGCATGCACCACCATGCCAGGCTAATTTTTGTAGTTTTTGGTAGAAATGGGGTTTCACTATGTTGGCTAGAACTCCTGACCTCAGGTGATCTGCCCTCTTCGGCCTCCCAATATATGAGTACTTTTAAAACAAGTGACTCCCTCAGATCTTGTTTTATTTTCACAAAACTTATTGTATCTGAACTTTGAAGTCTCATTAAGGTTTTATCCAACTGGTAAAAGTAGACTAGGATGCCTATGGAGAAATAAAGGTAAAAATCACGATGTCAATCTAACACTAACCAGAGTTTTTACAGAGGAGACAGACTGCCCTGTATTTCGTTATTTATGCTTCTTACCCTTTCATTCTACATGTATGTGCAAATTAGCTCCTTGCTTCATATTAACTTTCAAATAGCGCTCGGAAGCTTTCCATCTGACCTTTCTGTGGCCAGCAGGAGGAGACCAGGGAGCTTAACGTATTCCCATATCCTGGTTTCTGTGTCTAGAATTCTTGCTTTGAATTTTATAAAGCTACTATTCATACATCTGAGATAAGAAATTCAAATACAGTAAGATACTCATTATAAATAATGGTTTTAACCCTAGATGGGTTATAGTGAGGGGATTAGTTTTCCAATCTTCACTTTCTATAGAACACAGACTCAAAGAAAACACAGACTCTGTCAAAGGCTAGAACTCAAATCTTACGATAATTCAGTGCTCTTTTCATAAAAACGTGCTGTCTTTATATGATCTACATGCCTTACAGGTGTCCTATCCTGAAGGTAAGCACTGGGTGTGTAATAGGTGACAATATATCTGAGTCACTTATAACACTGCCTGACACAAAGTATACTCTATGTGAGGGGCCAGTAAGCTTCTTCTGTAGAGCCAGACAGTAAACAGTTTAGGCTTTGCCGGCTGTAAGGTTTCTGTTGTAACTAATCAAAGCTGCGTTGGCAGCATGAAAGCAGCCATAAAAATGAACGTGACCAGGTTCCAATAAAACTTTATGGACACTGAATTCGAATTTTATATAATGTTCACATATCATGAAATATTTTTCTGATTTTTTTCAACCATAAAAAATGTAAAAATGGATGTAAAAACAGGCAGTGGGCTGGGGTTTTGGGGCACAGTTTGCTTTATATAATTAGTAGACATTATTATGATGTCTATAATATCTTTCTAGAAATTATTTTTAATGGTTGCTTAAACATAGAGTCTGTTTCTGTTTTTTATTTTTAATGGCTGCTTAAACTGGTAGGAGAGGGAGGATTCAAACCCAGCTTGTGTGACATCAAGGCCCATGCTCTTTCATAAACAAGATTGTCTGGATGTTCTATAATTTACTTAGTCCCCTGTGGTAAGAATGTAGGCTATTTCCAATATTCATTATTACAACTCACCCTCCAGTGAACATCTGTGTAGTTAAGTTTTTACATGCACATAGTATTATACCCATACCTTAAAATGTATTTAGTGGTAGCTATCAAAACGGCTGGCAGGGGTGTGCGCGCGCCTGTAATCCCAGCTACTCCGGAGGCTGAGGCAGGAGAATCGCTTGAACCCGGGGGGCGGAGTTTGCAGTGAGCCCAGATCGCGCCATTGCACTCCGACTTGGGCAACAAGAGCGAAACTCTGTCTCCAAAAAAAAAAAAAAAAAAAAGGTTGACAGAGCATGTAAAGAAACAGACTCTAAAGAAGTAATCTCAAAAAGTAATCTTTTATGGTTACAAGTTCGGACATACTAGAAAAGGAGTTTTATAAATACCATATATATACATAGAACTTACGTCCCAAACACCATTTTAAGACCTTTATATATAATTACACCATTTAGTCCTCAAAACAATACTATGAAGTGCAGGTATAATTATCACTATCATCATCATCATTATCCCCATGTTCCTAAAAGGAAACTGAGGCACAGAAGGGCTAGGTAACTTCTCCAAGGTCACACAGTAAACTGGTAGGAGAGGGAGGATTCAAACCCAGCTTGTGTGACATCAAGGCCCACTCTCTTTCATACCAGGCTGCACTTGCCCAGTGTGCACCTCCAGGTACTCTTTATAATGTGCCTTCACACAATCGGTGGTGGTCTTTTTTTATAGTGAGATCACATTTCACATGCATGAACGACCTCATACTCTAATAACTGGTGCCAATTTTAACCCATAATGGTACACTTTTGGTGGAAACTAGGTACCCATCTAACCTTCCTCTATTGTCCTACAAGACACCCCCGCACCAACGCCAATTCTTCATTAACTTTCCCTGTTTTTCTTACCCAAAATAGCTGTCCAGTAAACAGCATACTCTCATGTCTTATTTTCCAATGTATGGCCCCAAATCTACATTCAGGTGGTGCTTTGCCTACAATGGAGGGCCCTGTACCGCCTGGGATTGCTAGTTTCGATTAAGTACCCTTCTTTGAAAACAAAAACAGTGGCACGTGTCAGAAGTCCCTCCCGCGCGGCCTCTTCCCCCTCTTCTTCCGCAGCAGGAGGCCTGGCCCCCACGTCCTGCACCCGTCTGGACCAGACGTTCAGCCTCCCCCTCCAGACTCGGACGGGAACTCGTGCGCACTCCGGGGTATTCCCTGTTTGTGCTGAGTTACACGCGAATCTCCCAAAAAGGAGATATGCGAGTGGGTCGTCCAGCTTTGAAGGGAAACGAGGATTCCCTTTCTCATTTTCTCTCCTGATTTCTCTCCCTAACCGGACCGCACTTCTCGAATTATCCCCGTGGGGAGGAACGACAAATGCCGCCGGTCCCACCAAACTGCCGCCCCCCACTCATGCCCAAACAAGGATAGAATCTTCTAGCGAGGGAACAAAAAAATAAATAATTGGGCGTTTCAAACCGAGTCCTCGGGTGTGCAGACCCGCCGCGGAGTCCCAAGCTGGGCGGGCAGTCCTGGCAGCGGCGCGGGGCTCCGCCCGCCGGGGGGCGCGGGGCGGCGGGCGCGTGCGCGTGCGCGGTACGGCCCCGGCCCTGGCCGCCGCCGCCCGCGGCTGCCGCCGCCGTCGCGATGCCTATTTTAGTCAAAGCGGCTGCGGGCTTGGGGACCCGGCCCGGGCAGCGGCGCTTCCGGACTCGCCGACCCGCCGAGGAGCGCGCGTCGGGCTCCCGTCGAGCAGCTGAGCCCGTGTTCCCCGCGTCCCGCGCCCCGAAGCTGCTGCTCCGAACTTTGGTCGGCGCTGCCCAGGCTCCCCGCCAGGGACCAGCCAGGTAAGGATGGGAGGCGCAGCTGCAGCCTGCTGTCCCCCCGCACCGGGCTGTGTGCGGCCTCGCGCTCCCCTGGCTAAATCGGGAAGCGAAAGTTGGATCTCAGCCCCTCGGAGACCAACTTTGTCTGCCCAGGGGGCTGTTGCTTGTTCTCCGCGCCCGGGCAGCCGGGGGCGCCGCCCTCTGTCCCTCCTCGCTGGCCGCGCCCTCGAGGGGCTCCCGGCCCTTGGAGGCCGCCCTTCTCCCCGGGTCTGGGCCCTGCGGCCACAGAGACCCTCAAGGGTCAGCGGCCGCCGCTCGGGTCAGGCAGCCCTAGCGTCCCCGGGTCTTCGTCCCCACCGAGCGCTGGCTCCCGCGCTCTGCGGAGGGCATGCCCCTTGGTGAGCTCCACTTATGCTCTCCCCGCCGGATCCCCGGGGTTCCTCGTCGCCCTCTGTAGGGCCACCGCGTGCCGCGCAGAGCCTGCGTGCAGCCGGGCGCGCAGTGTCGCCCACTCTGTCCCCGCTCCGAGAGTAGAGTGGGCCACGGCGCTCACTCCTCACCCCCGCGTCCCGAGACCGCCTGGCCGAGGAGGACCGTTGCGGCGGACCCTCCTTTAAGGAGCGAGGTCAGAGGACCCCGGGAGAGCGCCGATGGCTGGTGACCCGAGGTCCACGCCACCCACCCGCAGCCTCCTTCCCCGAGCCTTTGGGAACGGGTTGTTGGCCAGACAAGTCCCAGAAACTGCCTGCTTTGAAGCATGAATAAGTGCGAAAAGACTTAGCAATGTAATGCCATTTGCCATTCGGAAGATGTGTGAAGATTCAGTTAGAATTACAGAATGAATTAACTCGACTAGCAAGACTTGCTCGTTGCAGTTACCTTTTTCCGTTTTTTAGTTTGGTAAAGGTTTAATGTTAGTTTCAGCATTTAGCTATTTAGCCCTACAATCACCTATTTGAAAACCGATCAACGGAACTTTACAAGTATGGGTAACTTAAGGACTTCAACTTTGGTGATCTGATGAGGGAAAGATAATTTCTCTTGATTTAGTCAAAATTAATCAGAAAAGTTTACCAATTTAGCAGTCTAACCTTTCTCTTTCCACCTATTCTCTGTATAAGAATTGTTCAGTGTAAGCCACTAAACGATTAAGTGGTAATCAAAGTAAACTGATCTGATCAATATTTTCAACAATAGGTAACTGACATTTCACAATAGACAATTATATAGATATATAGATACATCTGTATGCCTTTGCATGTATCTCTGTATATACATATCTCTTTAATAAGGTGTGGTGCATCAAAACATGCTTAGGATGACCCTGCCTTCTAAAAATTGCTAATATTTTTTGGTTCTTGGGTCATAATTGTAGTTTTCCTGTCATTTTTCTTGGACCAGAAATTGGTACTTTTAATGTCACTTTAAGAACTTATAAAAGCCTGATATTGAATTATAGTGGATTAATAGGCAACATAGGTGAAATTGCGTGAACTCGAGGGGAATATGTATTGATTGACTGATTATGTAAATATGTGTTAGAACCATAGGCTATTCAAATTTTCCCTATTCCAAGGAAGAAACAGACCAGAGGAGCAGAAATGGCTTTCCCTGGCTTATGTGGCTCCCTGGTGGCTTGTGGTATAGAACCTGACTCAACCTCAGGAAGGCTAGGCACTCTCCTGGCTTTATTACTGAGATGTGGGGAGACTGAACAGTGATTTCTAAAAGTATTTGTCAGGTTGAGGTTCCTTCAGAGTGGCTTTCTTCCCTGCCTCAGTGGCCTTCTCTACAGAGGCTAGGCCTTGGGAGTACATAGATAGATAAATATTGTCCCTGCCTCATAGAGGACAAACAGGACAATGGGAGTGTAGGTACATTCTACAGTGCTGTCGAAATGGTAGTTATTATTAAGCTATGTAATGCTAGGGTAGGTGATGTTAGGTTATGAGTGATAGAGGACATGTCATATCATTCTCTCTCCTGCAGAAGTTATGAGATTCATTTTCGTTTGGCCTTGAAAAGCAAACTTTGTATAAATGGACTTACTAAAATAATGATCTCCCCGCTATCCTGATAGGCTTATATATTTGCTGATTTCAGACATTTGGAAAATAGGTGAATTTTTGTTTCTTCCGTTTTTGTAGCAAATCAATATCTAAGTCAACTATTATTATTTACGAGCTATTTCAATATTATGTAAAAAGATCTTCAGTTGACTTGATCATTTCATTCACAGTTTGTAAATTGGTGTGTTTGTTTTTTATCAGCTTTAAGCTGTGGAATTCTTTCACATCTGTCTGTTAACATCCTTTCAAAATACCCATTTTGTACCAATTAATTATTCTACTACCTAAAACCTTTACTTTAGTATGTTGAGAACAAGCAGAAAAGTAAGATTAATTGCATGACCTTATTTTGAAAGAAATACGTATTTCTAAATTTAGATGTATTTAGGGTCCCCATTTGGAATTTTCCTGAAGCAGAATAATTCATATATTCTGTAAACCTACATAGTATTTGGCAAGGACCAGATTTGTGCAATTAATAATAGAGTTTCTTTTAAGGACCAGAGACTGAAGACAGGTACCATAGGAAATGGTTTTATATAAGCATGTGTAAAATGTATATTTTTTAAATGTACTTGCTATAGACTTTAATATGTATAAGTAAACTGGAAGTTTACTACTTTTTAATTTGTGATATGCTACCAACTAGAATTATTATGGGAAATAAAGTAGAGATTTAAATTAGACAATAAAAGTTTCATGTTGTATCTCTCTGTGTATATATAAATGTTTATATGGCTGTATATTATTTGCATATATGATAATGTATTATGTATGGTACAGTGATTTAATGGCGGTATACAAATCGAGCCTTCTGAATATCCTAAGCCTTCAAATAGATGTGAGGGTATTCATATTTTTTAAGTATTCAAATAATTAGTTTTCTAGTTATTTTTCCTCTGTTTGGATTCAGTCACCAGTGGGAATTTGGTGGAAGACTAGACTAAATAACTTTGTAATTACCATGGTTTATGAGCATTGGTGATTGTCTTAAAGACTAATTCCCTCAATCCTCCCTTCCCTACAAGTCTGTATATGTATATATGTGCCTATGAGGGAATAGTTGTGTGCTATGCTAAGTATAATGATAAGTATGTATCATTTCATTTAATCATAAGGCATATGAGGTATTATTATCATCCTTTAACAGGTAAGGAACTGAGTACATTTAATATGTGACAGAGTTGGGATTTGAATCTGGGTCTGTCTAATTCATAAGCACTAGAGAAGTCTATTTAATTCACAGAAATAATTTTGGTATAATACCTATGGAGGTAAAAAGATACAATTGCCATTTTTATGATTTTACTTTTGTTTACTTGTTTTTACAGGAATTTTCAAAATGAATTATACAGAGTCCAGCCCATTGAGAGAATCAACTGCCATAGGTTTTACACCTGAGTTAGAAAGCATCATACCTGTGCCTTCCAATGAGACCGCTTGTGAAAATTGGAGAGAGATACATCATCTGGTTTTTCATGTAGCAAATATTTGTTTTGCAGTTGGGTTGGTTATTCCAACTACTCTTCACCTTCATATGATATTTCTTAGGGGGATGTTAACTCTAGGTAAGATACCTAACTAATATTTTATGTAACTTTTCTGTAACTGACATAAGATGGGCTTTGCATTGAGATCTTCAGAGTATTCTTTGTCAGGCCCATAGCAAGCCAAAAAATGTAAGTCTTCGTTAATGAATTAGCAGTATATCAATTAGCTTAGGGCATAGGCCTTCACATGCCGTATCTCTCCCTTACTTACTTTGTTTATATGTTCTTTCATGTGTTGTTTAGGTTTTCCAGATACCAGAAAATTCATTCATGTGTAAGAGTGTGGACTTTAGAGCCAAATTGTGTGATTCAAATCCTGGTTCTACATCTTGTTGACTGTAACTTGGGCAAGTGATTTGATCTTTCTACTGCCTCAGTTTCCTCATGTATCAGATAAGGGTAAAAATAATACCACCTCCCAAAGTTGTTATGAATTAAATGTGTGTCATATATGTATTTAACTTGGAATATTGCCTGCACATAGTAAATACTGTATAGTTTTAACTATTATTACTTGAAAAGATATTTGCTGTGGGCAGTAAAGAATCACTGGGAACAAAAACAATTACCCAGATACAGTAGTTCAACTAAAACAAATTTTTTTTGGCCCCAGTAACCCTAATGAAGCAAGTTAAATTGATTCACATCAGAATATTAAAACAATTGAATCTGTTACTTTAGCCAGTGATTCTTGACAAATTACTCTCTATGTGATTACTTCCCTAATGGCCCATTTATTCAGGTGCATTTTTTTAGCACCTGTGATGTGTCAGACAAAGATTGAGGAAGGCCGTCTTCATCCTTGAGAAAGACACTCTTGTGGGGGCCAGTAGAGAAACAGATGGGCAATCCCAGTATGGCGTATCAGATGCTGGGATGCAGGTGTGCACCCATTATCCAGGGGTACACGGAGAAGGTGATAGGCTTAGTAGGAGGGCAGAGCAGGATCCCACTGAGGAGGTGACATGGGACCTGGATTTTGGAAGATGAGCAGGATTTCTCTGAGTGACTGTGTGCAGTATCCGAGCGAAGAGCACAGAAGAGAAGGAAATTGAGCATATTGGGATGAACATAGAGTAGTGCATTGTGCTTAAAAATATATGATAAATCGGCTGGACACAGTGGCTCATGCCTGTAATCCCAGCACTGTGGGAGGCCAAGGTGGGCGGATTACCTGAGGTTGGGAGTTCGAGACCAGCTTGGCCAACATGGTGAAACCTTATCTCTACTGAAAGTACAAAAACTAGCTGGACATGGTGGCAGGAGCTTGTAATCCCAGCTACTCGAGAGGCTGAGGCAAAAGAATCACTTGAACTCAGGAGACAGAGGTTGCAGTGGGCCAAGATTGTGCCACTTGGAATTTTCCTGAAGCAGAATAATTCATATATTCTGTAAAACTACATAGGGTTTGGCAAGGACCAAATTTGTGCAGTTAATAAGAGTTTTTTTTAAGGACCAGAGACCGAAGACAGGTAACATAGGAAATGGTTTTATATAAGTATATATATAAACATAGGAAATGGTTTTATATAAGTATATATATGTAAAATGTATATTTTTTAAATGTACTTGCTATGGATTTTAATATGTATAAGTAAACTGGTGACAGATTACTCTGTCCAACCTGGTGACAGAACTAGACTCCGCCTAAAAAAAAAAAAAAAAGTGATAAATGACAAGGAAAAAGAGGCTGGAAGGTTAGTAGAAGCTTGTGGGACCTCAGTGGCTGTGTGACCTGTGAGTAAGGTGAGGACTGCAGCAGTAGGAACAGGGAGATGAATGGAAAAAAAAATACTATACCCTATAAAAAAGCAAACATCAATTATGAATTTTAAGACAGAGTTTCGGAGGTGGAGTGAACCAAAGATATTATCAAATCTAACACTTTATTCTGTAAATGCAGAAAGAGAAACCTAGGCTAGGCATAGTGGCTAACGCCTGTAGTCCCAGCACTTTTGGAGGCTGAAGTGAGAGTATCTCTTGAAGCCAGGAGTTCAAAACCAGCCTGGGCAATGTAGTGAGACCCTATGTCTACAAAAAATTTAAAAAGTAGCTGGGCATGGTGGCACACATCTGTGGTCCCAGCTATTTGGGAGGCTGCATGGGAGGATGGCTTGAGCCTGGGATGTCGAGGCTACTGCACTCCAGCCTGGGTGACAGAGCAAGACCCTGTCTCAAAAAAAAAAAAAAAAATTAAAAAAAGTGAAACCTAGAAAAATAAAATGACCCATCCAAAATTAAGATGGAGAAAAAACAGCCAAACCAGGACTATAATTCAGGTCCTCCAGTTTTTCTCTATCCTCCCATTGTATACCTTGTCTCCTTTAAATTAAAATATTTTAAATTGCTTCACTATTTGCTATGAAATATTACTTAAAGAATATTTAAATTTTTACATTTGGGGCTTTATTTAGGTGCCTCAAATCATTCTTAGGAAATAAAAAATTGCAAGTGAGTAACTTTTAAAGTGGGAGGTTAGCTTTTGTGAGTATGCGTGAGTCAATGATTTATATCTTAATGATAGTTTTATTTTAAATGTATACACTGTATTAACTCTCCTACCATAAAATTGATCAAAAGAAACTGGGAATATTTTATATAAGGTAAGAGAATCAATAAGAAAACACAGGAAGATTCTCAGAGTTACATGGATAATCACCAGGGGAAAATTCAGATGGCTAAAACATTTTGGTAAAATATGCAGGCTCACCAGTAATCATGGAAATGCAAAATAAAGTATACATAATTCCTCACTATCAAGTTAGGAGTTTTCACATTTTATAATACAGTCATGCATCGTATAACGAAAGTGGTCCCATAGTATAGTACCACATGTTCACCTTTTCCATGTTTCGATATATTTAGATATACAAATACTTACCATTGTGCTATAGTTGCCTGCAGTATTCAATATTCAGTACAATAACAAGCTGTACTGTATTGGTTTACACCCTATAGTGTAGTAGACTGTGCCATCTGGGTTTATGTACGTATACTCTATGATGTTCACACAGCAACAAAATCATCTAATGAAATATTTCTCAGAATATATCCCTGTCATTGAACGACACATGACTATACTGACAACTTGATATTGGTATTTCTAGCTAGTAGGATTGCAAATTTGTAAAAACGTTTTGGAAAACAATTCTTCAATATTGTAAAAAACTATAAAGTTCATTCCCTAGATTCACCTTCAGGTAATCCAGACTAAGTAAACAATCACAAATACAGAAAAATTTGTATGTATAAAATTTTTTTTCCACTTGTCAAAAATTATACCCTCAAAATCTTGTCTTTCCAGCAGTAGGGGGAAGGTTAAATAAATTATGGTTTACTCAGTTGCAGTCATTTAAAACTATGCTTGCAAAAAGTTTAATGAAATGGGAAAATCACTAGAATAAGTTAAAAAGGAGATTTTAAAATTGTATCTGTGCTAGGTTTGCCGTCAGGTAAAACTGTATGAAAACTAATTCTGTAAGGCAGAATTAAATTATTTGATATTTAATGGCCTTTTTAAAGTAGTAGAATTATGGATTTTTCCTCTTTAAAAATATTTTTTATACTTTGTATTTCCTGTATATTTTTAATACAGCTTTTATTCAACAAAGCATATATTTGGGGTTTTTTTGGTCACTGGACAAAAGACAAAATGAAACAATGTGATACTTGGCTTAGGTAGTTCTGAAATGTGTTTGATTTACAGTAGCCCCCACATCCAGTGGGGGATTCACTTTCTGTGGTCAACAACAGTCCAATAATATTAAATGGAAAATACCAAGAATAAACAATTCATAAGTTTTAAATGCAAGACATTCTGAATAGTGCAATGAAATCTTGCAGTGTTGTGCTCTATCCTGCCTGGGATGTGAATCATCCCTTAGTCCAACTTATCCACACTATCAGTGTTACCCACCCAGTAGTCGCTTATTAGCTGTCTTGGGTATCAGATCGATAAAACATAGTGTTTATAGAGTTGTGTACTACCCATGGTTTCAGGCATCCACTGGGGGTCTTAGAAAGTATCACCTTCAGGAAAGGGAGGACTACTGTATATATAGCGGATATCAAATTTATTAAGCTCCCTGCTTAGGCTCTTCTAGATTATCTAACAGGTTAACTTTGCTCTTCAACAGGATGTACCCTTTATATTGTCTGGGCCACTCTCTACCGATGTGCCTTGGATATAATGATCTGGAACTCTGTGTTCTTGGGTGTCAACATTTTGCATCTGTCGTATCTTTTATACAAGAAGAGACCGGTAATTACTAAAATTAATTAATAAGGAAGTGATTTTAAAGCTAAAACTTTGAAAGGTACTTTGTTCAGACTTAAAAGTAAGCATCTAGCATGTTTAGTCACTTTAATATCATTTCTCTGAAGTTTAGGCTTTCTGTTTACATATGCCTGAAAGTGAAACATTTTAGTACCATGAAATTTGTTCTACAAATGAGTTTTTAAAACTTTAAAAATCAATAGCATATGAGAGAACATGAATAATATTCTCCTTTTTAAGTCATATTACTTGAGTTTTTTGTATTGATATTCACATGTTACCTGGAAATATCACTGCCCAGTTACAAAGTTACTTACTAATAGGCAACTTCTGTAAACATTCTAATGATTTACAAATAGTTCATACTAGTTTTTAGTGTAATAACTATATATTTTTCTAATGCCCAAAATATTCATTTAAGGAAGTCACCAAATTTGGTGGGTTGCTACCAAAACACCAGTCTTTAATTTTTTCTTTTCAACTCTGATTTATCTTGTTGTATTCCTTGATCATACCAAGAATAAAAATAGAGTAGGAAAACAGCAGGGTCCTAGAAATCACCCCATATGTATTTACCGACTTTCCTAAGCATTGCAAACATTCAGTAAAGTAAAAGATATAATGCTTGCCTTAATCTTATGTTTGGGGCCAGATTTGCATGTAGAAAACTATCAGAAAACAAGACAATTCATAGAAGATTCTAATTTGAATGATACAGATGATATATAATAGGCATTCAACTAGATTGTAACCTCGTCCAGACACAGTGACTCAGTCTGTGTTGTTTTGCTGTATTACTCAGTTTTCTCTAGGTTATACTATGTAATAAATCTCAATGATATGTAACAGCAAATGGGCTTTTTTTCTCACCCACCTTGTATCTTGACTCTGGCAGCTATGTGTCAGCTGTGATTCTGTTCTATGCATCTCATTCATTTCAGGGTCTGTGCTGAAGCAGCAGGTTCTCTTTGGACCATGCATTGTCATGGCAGAGGGAAAAGTACTAGAGAGCAAAAGAGAAACACCCAATGTCTCTTAAAACTTTTGCTCAGAAGGGACATATATTGTTTCTGTTCACATTTCATTGGCAAAAACGAGTGACATGGCCAAGTTTGATAATATGGGGCATGGGGTGGAGTAAGGGGATGTACAGTCCTCTTACAGAGGTTGGGAGCAGTGAATAATTGGGAACAGTAATCTAACACACTTACTGTTATATCCACTTTTCTTGTCGAACATGATTGGCACACAGTAGGTGCTCAAAAAAACCTTTAATGAGTAAATGCTTTCAAAGAGGAAAAGAATTAGGCCAAGTGAAGTGGCTCATGCCTGTAATCCCAACACTTTGGGAAGCGTAGGTGGGTGGATCACCTGAGGTCAGGAGTTCAAGACCAGCCTGGCCAACATAGCAAAACCGTGTCTCTACTGAAAAATACAAAAATTAGCCGGCATGGTGGTGCACGCCTGGAGTCCCAGCTACTCAGAGGCTGAGGCACAAGAATCACTTGAACCCAGGAGGCTGAGGTTGCAGTGAGCCGAGATTGTGCCACCACACTCCAGCCTGGGTGACAGAGCGACACTCTTGTCTAAAAAAAAAAAAAGAGGAAAATGATTAATAAGAGGGCTTCATGCGGCTGGGCGCCGTGGCTCATGCCTGTAATTCCAGCACTTTGGGAGGCCTAGGTTGGAAGATCACTTGAGCCCAGGAGTTCGAGACCAGCCTGTGCAACATAACAAGACCCTGTTTCTACCAAAAAATTTAAAAATCAGGTGGATGCAGTAGCACACACTGTTGTCCCAGCTTCTCGGGAAGATCACTGGATCCCAGGAGTTTGAGACTGCGGTGAGCTATGATCACACCACTGCGCTCCAGCACAGGCAACAGAATGAGACTCCGTCTCCAAAAAATAAATACATAAAAAGGGCTTGATCTGAGAGTTACGGGATGAGCAGATTATGAATAAATCATATTAAATGCTCATTACTAGAGGTTTGGAGTGGAAGAGGTGGATAATGATTGCATTTTCTGAATGTCAGAACTTGCTGGAACCCCAAAATTTAAGATTCAGAAGTTGCTAATGTGATCATAGCACCAAATAGGTAAATCACTTAGTATCTGTGCTTTTGTTTCTTCTCATACTATAAATCTACTTTTTTGAAAAATATAAATGCTGGATTTTCCTCACAATGAAACAGCAGGACAAGTAGGAGCATTGCAAATGCTACAGTGACATCAGGTTGGAGCAGCTGTCATGATCCGAGTCTATAGGCTTCATATCGTGCCTGCCAGAGATACAGTGCAGTATGGTTTTCCATCCACCTAATTAGTGTGACTTCCAGAGACTAATGCTGGGCCCAAAGATGGGGCATGACCTGGGCTTTGGAGAATCTGACAACAAAAATGATTAAGCCGTTTTGTTTTTCTCTTCCTCCAGTAGCCAGCCTTATTTGCCAGTGGGTTCTCCATTTTACAGAGTTCATTTTAGCTTGGGATGAAACTTCTACACTAAGACTCTTACACCCTTTTATTTTTCCTTCGCTTTGCTTGAGAGTACATAAATGTGAAGCAGTGATTGCAGCTGTACATTTTTGTTTTTCTATATTGGTGCATTAAGTAATTACATGGAGATAAAATGCTTAATGTATGTGTTACTTTTGTAAATTTGTTTCCTCATTGATTCCTATTTTGTGTGTTTATTTTCTTGCTGCCATATTTAAAAGTTAGTAAATTTTTTGTGTATGTGAAACAAAAGGTTTCACAGAAAAGGTTTTCTGTTATTTATAGAAGGTGCTAAGGTTAGGAAGGTGAATGTTGTGACAACATTCAAAACCTAAACAGTTGCAAAACCTAAGCAGGCTGCTCTCAAACTCTTGGACTCAAGTGATCCTCCCACCTCAGCCTCCCAAAGTGCCAGAACTACAGGCATGAACCACCTCACATGACCTAACCGTACCCTTTTAGGATCTAAAGTATAAACTTCTATCACCATTTCACTTGCTGTGTAAGATTCTGTTGGCCTCAATACAGAAGGGTGATGGTATATATCAAAGATTTGTTTATTCTCAAAACCATATTTGGACCACAGAGGTCAGTGTTTTGGGGTTGCTGCTGCTTTGGTACAGCATCTAGTCATTGCTGCATTTCAGGTGAAGATTGAAAAGGAACTCAGTGGCATCTACCGGCGGTTGTTTGAACCACTCCGTGTGCCTCCAGATTTGTTCAGAAGACTAACTGGACAGTTTTGCATGATCCAAACCTTGAAAAAGGGCCAGACTTATGCTGCAGAGGATAAAACCTCAGTTGATGACCGTCTGAGCATTCTCTTAAAGGGAAAGTAAGTGTTCTGTGGAAATCACAATTCCTAGTTTACCTTTAATCTTTTCATGGCCTCTGGGAAGGAAATGAATGGAAGGAAATGTCGCCAATGAATGGAGGAAGCAGTCACAGAATTTGTTGTTGGTGGAACTTTATGCTACAACTACGCTTTACGACGCTGCAGAGCAACATGTTAAAGCCAGGTTGAATGTACTGCTCTGAATCTTGATGTCAGGATTTTCAATTGCAAGTATTTTAACCATTTTTGACCTTTTATTAAAAATGAATGAGTCAAAATTGAAGTGGATTTAAATTAGACATTGAAATTCAAAAAGCCTATGCATGCTTCAGAGTTAATTTGTCTTGAATATCACAAAAATGCAACTTCTAGGAATATCAGCCTTTCGGGGAGAGAGTCAGTCTCTGTTGTGCTGGCACTGTTATTAATGACACCTCTTTCCCTCTCAGAAGTGTCCCAGCTAGAGTAACAGATTATATGGTCACTTCCATTAGACGAGCAATAGTTACCACTAGATGGCATACATCTGACTCAATATTGGACACTGTTTTTTTCTTTTTCCAACGTTATTTTTTGAAATACTTGTGCCTCAAGAAGTGCTTTTAGTTCTGTCCATCATCTGTGGAATTTTAAAAACTGTACTACAAAATAAAATCGCATAAGATTATAGCAGTTTTAAGGATCATGATGGTATTTGTGAAATATTGCTTTTATTAACATTAATTTCTGTTATCAGAATGAAGGTCTCCTATCGAGGACATTTTCTGCATAACATTTACCCCTGTGCCTTTATAGATTCTCCTGAATTTAGATCAACTCAGATGCACAAAGGTGAAAAATTCCAGGTACGTTTTCACATGATTTTTAAGGAGATTGAAGCTAGTTTGCATCTCATTCAGAATCCAGAGGATATTAATAGAAACACAGCTATGAGTTATTGGGGAAAAGAAATAAGTTTACCATAGGGCGTGTATAGTATTGTCTCTCTCTTTTTTTTTTTTTTTTTTTTTTGAGACGGAGTCTCGCACTGTTGCCCAGGCTGGAGTGCAGTGGTGCAATCTCAGCTAACTGCAAGCTCCGCCTCCCGGGTTCATGCCGTCGTCCTGCCTCAGCCTCCTGAGTAGCTGAAAGTACAGGCACCCACCACCATGCCTGGCTAATTTTTTGTATTTTTAGTAGAGAGGGGGTTTCACTGTGTTAGCTAGGATGGTCTCACTCTCCTGACCTCGTGATCTGCACGCCTCAGCTTCCCAAAGTGCTGGGATTACAGGCGTGAGCCACCACATCTGGCCTAAAAAATACTGTATATATTATATGTACAGAAAATGTTCTAAAAAGATATATTCTAATTTTGTCATAATGTTATTTATAGACTGTGTTTGATTGCTTTTTTAAACTTTTTTTTCTTATTTGAATTTTTATAAGTTTTTCTATAGAAAACATCTTATGCTTTATTAGCAAAAAGGAAAATGTGAGTTGTAGATAGTCAGTGTTCTTAAACTATGTAATTGACATTTATTGGGGAAAACCAGAAAACTGGCTTCGCCTTAGGGAATTTATTTTGTTAATTCTTATGAAAGAAATCTAATCACTAAACTCTTTTGTACTTAATGAATATGTTTAAGGGTAAAGAATGAAGTTCTTCATGATGGCAGTAATTTGAACGTGGACTACTTAGTGTGATTCCTTTTGTGTTAAAACAAATTACTCTGGCTGGGCACGGTGGCTCACGCCTGTAATCCTAGCCCTTTGGGAGGCCGAGGCGGGCGGATCACGAGGTCAGGAGATCGAGACCATCCTGGCTAACATGGCGAAACTCCGTCTCTACTAAAAATACAAAAAATTAGCCAGGCATGCTAGCAGGCGCCTGCAATCCCATCTACTCCGGAGGCTGGGGCAGGAGAATGGCGTGAACCCGGGAGGCAGAGCTGCAGTGAGCCAAGATCGCGCCACTGCACTCCAGCCTAGGCAACAGAGCGAGACTCTGTCTCAAAAACAAACAAACAAACAAAAAAACACAAATTGCTCCATTACATGGCACTTTGTTCTGATTCTTTCTGTAAGTGTCCAGCCCTCCTATTATATTCATTCACCTTGTTATTGGAAGGAAATTAACCAAGAAAATAAATGGGTGAGGGTTTTCTTTAGTCTCAGCCTCTGGATTAACAGCAGTAAGGAAATATCTTGAGAATGGAATTGTTTATGGGCAAGAAGGTAAATCTATTTAGGTAAGAAATGGAAATAAAGAGGCTATTACTACCTGAGGGAGGATGAAATGTTAGTGTTTCTTGATGACAGTCTTATTTTAGAATCTCATTTTGAGATGCTCTACAATTTGGGATGCAACAAAAGTGGAGATAAAAGAACATTTACAGACATACAGTTTAGTTTATATCATTTACGATGGTTTCAGCCCTGCCCTGCTCCCGCCCTTCCTGAATAACTGGCCTGAGTAATCATGGAGCTTGTTCGTTATGTGCATTTACTAAAAGGTTGCATATAGATTCACTGTTATGAAACGTTCTTCCCAAGCTGGCTGGGCTTACAATACAGAAGGAGACAGCTAATGCTGTGTCCTCGTCCTCTCTACACTCTCACCTTGTTGTGAGGGTCAGCTTTGCTGTGAGATTTATGTTCTTATTTTATCTTTAATCACCACCATCTACAGACTGGTGCAGGACCACATCTTTTTTCTCTCCTTCTTTCCTGTGACCTTTTTACACTTTCTTCTTCCAAAGTCCAACATTTATTGCCTGTATTTCTTTTGCCTGTGTATAGTAGTAGGTCGTTTTGTGTGATAACTCTGTATATAGTAGCAGGTCGTTTTGTGTGATAACTCTGTATATAGTAGCAGGTCGTTTTGTGTGATAACTATCTCATATAATCCTGAAGAGACTGGGATTTGAGGATGGGGTGGGAATTGAACCTGCTTTGTTTCCAAAATCAAAGTGGTCCCCAAGAGGCCAGAAATACTATTATACTATCTTTTCCACTGGACTTCAGAGTATGTTTATAATTAAGTCAACAAAAAGGAATTCCTACCACTAGCTACAGTTCTCTTTCTTCTTGGGGACTAGGAATTGGATTTTGGTAGTTGAGAGTTGTTCCCAGTAATTATAATAAAGATTCCAAAACCATGACCAAAATTTTATAGTACCATAGCTTGGTGAAGAAAATGTATTCAGCTTTTCCTAATGCCAGTCAGCTTTTCTCTGCATAGAGTCTCGTGTGGTATTTCCTGATTGGCCAGTAGATTAAAACTAGCATCATCAAGCCTGTGTCCTGTATAGCTGGAGCCATCAGAGTAAGCCCTTGAGAGAGACTGTACTTTGATTGTTTACAAAATGTTCCTGTTGGCAGATCCTCGACAGTAATAAATAGCTGTTACACATCTGTGTAGGAGTATGTATATTGCCACTTACCCATGCAAGTTCCCAAATGAAAAATGTCACATTCTCCCAGAGCCAACTTCTCACTACCTGTGCCGATGGCAGAGGACGCTTGAAATCATCAGCCATCAGACTTCTTCACCCTCACACTTTTTAGCTGCCAAGCTCATCCTTCCCTAATTCTGACCAGTTAAACGTGTTAGATGAGGAGCTACTTCCTTTGAATTTCTCTTTCTTTAAATTTGTTCTGTGGTCAGGGTGCTCATGAATTGTACAATAGGATGAAAAGGAGGAAAGAGAACGCAAGTGGACTCAATGACTGTCCCTTGAGATTGCACAACAGGTGTTGCTCAGGTAAATATGTAGTAATTATCATGACAATAAGCATAGCGATAGAGCTGAGACAACAGATTCTGAACTTACAGTTTGTTATCCCTAGGAACTTATAGTGATTTTGGTACTTATAGCCCAGAGTTGCTGTTTATAAGTATTGATAGAATCTTGAGTATTATTATTACAAAAGATAAAAGTAGGCTGGGTGTGGCGGCCCACGCCTGTAATCCTGGCACTTTGGGAGGCCAAGGTGGGTGGATCACCTGAGGTCAGGTGTTTGAGACCAGCCTGGCCAACATGGTGAAACCTCATGTCTACTAAAAATACAAAAATTGGCCGGGCATGGTGGCAGGTGCCTGTAATCCCAGCTACTCAGGAGGCTGAGGCAGGAGAATCGCTTGAACCCGGGAGGCGGAGGCTGAGGCAGGAGAATCGCTTGAACCCAGGAGACCAAGATAACGCCACCGCACTCCAGCCTGGGCGACAGAGTGAGACTCCATCTCGGAAAAAAAAAAAAAAAAGATAAAAGTAGTGTTTTATTTGGTTTCTTCTTCTTTATGTAGATGTTTTATATTAAGTGAGCTTTACTGTTTACAAGCTTTTCTTTTGTATTCTATCTCATGCTGCTGCCTTCCTATAGCCAATAGCATGTCCTGGTGTTGCAAAGCCCAAAAATCAAAGTTTTACTGACTTTAAGGAGAGAGGAATGTCTTGCAGGTATATGTCCATGCTCTTGTAAAAGAAATGAACACTAAGTTTTAATGGTATTGAAAGAAAACATTATCTTAATATTAACTAAATATTTTGGTGGAGCTGTGAAGCGATTTCCTCTGCCACTTTTGAATCTGTGTTATTTTAGTGCTTAGGAGAACTCAGTCAGCATCAGTGGAATAGACCACTTCTAGGATATTTTAGTGTTTGGTGTATGAAATGCAGTATGATGCATGCAAAAAGTATTAAATGATTTCCTCAGGACAGTCAGCCAGTCCTATTGCCACACTGCGGTTGCTGATTCTAGCACAGGTGGCAGATCCCTCAGAGACCTTTGTTTCCAGCAGTGGAGCCCAGTGTCTTCTCTTTACGACAGGCTGTAGAATTGGTTTGGAGTCCAAAGGGAGGAACTGATCCAATATCTTGTGGTAATCATGGCAAACCTGTTTGCAAATGCTTAGTCTAATTCTCGACCTGAAAGATGTCCTTTTATGTCTGCTGTTGCCATATTTGCTTTTATTTCTTCAGTAAAATTCTTCACAAGGACATAAGCATAGCACTGCTGAAATGCCTAATAAGAAGTAAATTTATTTTATGGAAACTTTTAAAATTCTTGTATTGCTTTATAAGATATTCTCATAAAAAATACACTTTGCTTGACTGTTGTGACAGGAAATCATTAAATAAAACTGTCTATTTGGTAGAAATGAAGCATTAGGTATCAAGTAAAATGACCTCAGTTAGCACTTAACTGCTGGCTTCCAACTAAATCCATGTTTTTGTGGGCCTGTAAGTTACTCATATGAACTAAGTACAGCTTATTATTTGAATACTGTTATTTTATATTCAATAATAACTTAAACAGGCCAAAGTAATTTTTTAACCATCAATAAAAAGTGAATTTGCTAAGGAAATTATAGTGTCATCGTAAAAGTTTCATTGCCTCGGTGGAAACTTGAGGTAATTCAGATGGCTGAAGAAAAAGTTAACGGCCTTATGTATCATCTAAATATAATTTCTTCATCTTCTAGATGATTTGCATCTCATCTTTTAACTGCTTCTCCCGCTGTTTTCCAGAGTCCGGGGTGACATCTTTGCCCAACGAAGGGATGTCAGTCCCAACTGTCTTTAGCGCTTGGGTGCTTGGCTGGGGCCTCATGAGGACCCCATGCTCACTCTTCTGTTATTACGCCAGGAGTATTTTTCAGCTGCCTTCCATTTATGCACCCGCCTCATACCGTTTGTGGGAATTCCCCAGGGGCAGTTGGCTTCTACTCCTCTTCCTATAAATCGTGCCATGTTTTTGATCCTGTTTCTTTATTAGCAGCCTCCTCCACTAGAATACAGGCTTCGTGGCATGTGTTCAGCCGTTCTTTGCATGAGGGGCTCTTGTGGACTGCACAGCCAACCTTGTAGTCACTAGGCAGAAATACTTTCTATGAAATGGTATTGATGAGTATTGGGTATATTGGGCAGATTTTGACCTGGTGGGAAAATACATTTGGGCTGAAAGTCAAAAGTGCTCACAGTACCACTAATTTTTTTTTTTTTTTTTTTTTTTTTTTGAGATGGAGTCTCACTCTGTCCCCCAGGCTGGAGTGCAGCGGCGCCATCTCGGCTCACTGCAAGCTCCGCCTCCCGGTTCAAGGGATTATTGTGCCTCAGCCTCTTGAATAGCTGGGATTACAGGCGCCTGCCACCACGCCTGGCTAATTTTTTGTACTTTTAGTAGAGACGGGATTTCACCATGTTGGCCCAGGCTGATCTCGAGCTCCTGGCCTCAAGTGATCTGCCCATCTCAGCCTCCCAAGTTAGCTGGGACTATAGGCACATGCCAGCAGGCCCGGCTAATTTTTGTATGTTTTGTAGAGCCACTCTACCACTAATTAATATGTGTTTGTGAGGTTTTTGGTCCTTCGCATTTGGCATCTGAAAAATGGAGAATAATATTACTTGTCTTATTTTAAACAGACTTTTGAGGATCCACTTACATGATAGATATGAAAGCACCTTAAAGTTTAAAAGTACATATACAAAGAGAGTGGCATTATGTGCGACTGTCACCCCCTAGTCATTCTCGACCACTTTCCCCTGTTCTATAGTTGTCAGAACACTTACTGCCACCTGAAATGGTCATATTTCTTTATTAATTATCATCCTTCTCCACTAGAATGTAAGCTTCATGGGGCAAGCGTCTTGTCTTTCTTGTTCACCATTGTAACTTCATACCTTGAAGAGTATCTAGCATAAAGTACATGCATAGTAATGTATATCGAAAGAATGAATGAAATTTAGTGTTTCATCAAGTCTCAGACACTGATGCATTTCTTAAAAACAAATCCGTTTGGTTTTGGAAATTTCTACTTTTGATATAGTAAAAAAACACAAGCTTTTTTTCCTAGGAACCTTGACACCACTTTTTAAAGTAGCCAGACATTCTTAATTTGCCAACGATCAGATTTCAGCTTGTTGAAGTAAGGAGACAAGCTGGGTTTTTCGTTTTCTGTCTTGGTAGATGTACATACCCCCTTGTCCTCTGAAATGTGTTTACTTTTGTGACAAAAGGGACAGAGCTTCTTTGGAAACATTTGCTCTGAGGCTCAGCTACGACTGGATGTCAGTTTAACAAACCTTTTATTAGGACAGACATTGGTTTTTGCCTTCTACAGTATTTGTGTTCATTTGTTTTGTTTTTGTCTTTGAGATGAGGTCTCGTGCTGTCACCCAGGGATCTCCTGCTGCCACTGTATGATCGAGTGTAGTTGTGTGATCATGGTTCACTACAGCCTTGACCTTCCTGGGCTCAGGTGATCCTCCCACCTCAGCCTCCCAAGTAACTGGGACTACAGGCACATGCCACCATGTCCAGCTAATTTGTGTATGTTTTGTAGAGCCAGGGTTTTGCCATGTCGTGTGTTCATTTGCTTAAGTCCTTCATACAATAGTCATGCATTGAGCACCACTCCATGTTGGAAGTCAGGCATTCAGACAGACATGAAGATAGACAATCCCTGGCTTCACAGTGCTTAGAACAGGCAGATTTGTCAACTGATGAGCTTGGATTTAATGATAGGATTTAAGCCATAATGAAGCTTACAGGAGTGTTAACTGATAGAAGAGGACTACATGGGAGGAAGGGCTTCCTGACACTGAGTTGTGAGGACATGGCCCCTCACTCTGGCAGAGGGATTTATTTGAGGGATGCTTGAGCTCTGTGTTGTGCAGTTATAGTACCTTTCTGCTTTCCTATGTACAATACTGAAGGAAAGGGGGTATGATTTCCAGTTCTGAGCTAATTCAGGGTTGTCTGTGAATATCTCGAATGGGCTACCCTGGATCTAACCTTGAAATGTGACACTTGAGAAACACCTATGACAGAAGGACCCTCACCAACCATATTCATCAGCAACAGCCGGGGGCCCTTGAAGTTTTCTCAGTCTTTAGTGTATATTTGCAGAGTTGGATGGGCAGAAGGTCTTCCATCTATAACTTGCCTCATGAATCTTACCTCAGTTCATCTGCTTGAAGCTGTATTTTTGAACTTCATTGTAATGTACAGGGTGTAAAGAAATATTTCATGAAAGTCATATGTCCAGTGGCATCCTCAGTTGAATACATGCTCTGGCAGCGGTAACAATACAATGGCCATTCTTCTGTCACCAGACCTCACAAAACAAAACAACAATGAAACCCAGAGAATTTGCTTTTATTTAGTCTGCAGATTGCTTTTGTAAAAACATAATTTTATACATATAGAAGCTTGTGTGCATTAAGTCTTAATTTAATTTGACAAATCATTGCTATGATAATGTCCACTAAATCATTCCTACTTTTCTCTTCTAAATCACTATAGTCATAATTCATATACATAGAAGTACTTTATTCTTTGCATGCTTGTTTCTTTGGCAGGTCACCATTATTGCAGATGATAACTGCAGATTTTTATGCTGGTCAAGAGAAAGATTAACATACTTTCTGGAATCAGAACCTTTCTTGTATGAAATCTTTAGGTATCTTATTGGAAAAGACATTACAAATAAGCTCTACTCATTGAATGATCCCACCTTAAATGATAAAGTAAGTGTTTTCTGAGTTTATTTTGTTAAATAAATATGTATATGAGGTATATTTCACTTTATGAAATATGTTTTCCTGAATTTTTAGTAACTAGTCATATGTTAAATGCACTGGGGATACTTGTAATCTTGAGAGGAGAAAGTATTTTGTAATGATTAGATTTGCTGTTACTTAGTAAGGAGTCTATAACTGTCAGGGACTAGTGTTTATGGTGATAAGGCACCCTCTTCATCAAGAGCATGTTAAGGAAGATGGTAAAGGAGTAAGAGGGGGTAGAGGATGGAGTAGATTAGGGAGGACAGGGCAGCTGGAGGTTTGCAGACAGAGAAAGGCTGACAGACCCCAGCGATCAGGAAGTTGGCCTTTGAACCCTGCTGTCTTCCAGTCTTGCATATCTTCAGGTCAGGCCAGAAGGTGAAAAGAGAGGTGTAGAGCTGCACAGATTGTCAACAGTTTGCAATTTGATCTTAATTTTCCCGTATCTTTTTGGAAAGAAAATGATTAGAAGAGAGAATTTTTAAAAACGTCATTTCTCTGATAAGTACTGTTACCCAGTGACAATTGAGTATATGTGCCCTTTCAAAATCATCTTGTCTGGGCTGTTTATCAAATTAAGCTGATGCTTATTTCAATTAATGATTTAGCTTATTATAAATAGGCTACTAAGTATATTTGATTTTTTATAATATATTTATAGTAATAACTAATAATAAAAATCATAGCTTATGTTTATTGGTCACCTAATATGTACCGGTATTCTTTTTTAATGCCCTGGCATATTTCTCAGAAAAGTACATGCTGCTTAAATGGAATATATGATTCAACTCCCGTAAATCTCAGAAAGCTTAAAACTTTGCTTTGTAGAAAGCCAAAAAGCTGGAACATCAGCTCAGCCTCTGCACACAGATCTCCATGTTGGAAATGAGGAACAGTATAGCCAGCTCCAGTGACAGTGACGACGGGTTGCACCAGTTTCTTCGGGGTACCTCCAGCATGTCCTCTCTTCGTAAGTTATCCCAAAACTGATACTACTCCAGAGTTCTGATGGATATCTCTGGACATAGACAAATGACAACTTTGATTAGAAAAGTAACTTTGCAGGTAACTATTTGGCAACCTAAAGGTAACAATAAAAACAATCAAATTTTGTTTAGCATTTCCCCCATATTGCGTATGAGCTAAAAGCCAGCTTTAGAACTCTTATTTCTGTTTCAGAAATTGTTCACTGGTTTTGCCATATACTTTGCTTAAATAGTGGCTCACCAGCTGGGCATGGTGGCTTATGCCTGTAATCCCAGCACTTTGGGAGGCTGAGGTGGGCAAATCACAAGGTCAGGAGATCGAGACCATCCTGACTAATACGTTGAAACCCCATCTCTACTAAAAATACAAAAAAAAAAATAGCTGAGCATGGTCTGGGCACCTGTAGTCCCAGCTACTAGGGAGGCTGAGGCAGGAGAATGGCGTGAACCCGGGAGGTGGAGCCTGCAGTGAGCTGAGATCGCGCCACTGCACGCCAGCCTGGGCAACAGAGCGAGATTCTGTCTCAAAAAAAAAAAAAAAAAATAGTGGCTCACCAGAATACTCTGAAAGAGTTCACATGGTTTGATTTTGTTGCTTTCGTTTTGTTTGGTTTTGTTGCTATTTGGTTTTGTTACTTTCATGACTTTAGTTAGAGTGAAGGTCTAGACCCAGAAATGTTTTGAAAAATGGTAGACAAATAAATGCTGGATGTTCTGCTGCTGGCTGGTTATCTCAGTATGAGTGCCATGAGTTAAAAAGTGATCGGGAACTGGAATATTCCCAAAGATGAAGGAGATCACTAAACACCCTTGTGAGTTACCTCATTCACACACCTGCCCAGAGGCACATTTTCCAGGATTCTTCCATAGTTTAGATTGTTTCAAAACATTTTAAGTAGCACAAACAACCCAGATGTTGAAAATTAGTAAGTAAAATGAGAAAAACTAAATTAAGCATTAAATGCTTAATATTAAGAATTAGTCTAAGAATGATAGTATAAAAACTTTGAACAAATTCATATGAAATAGCAAAAAGGCAGACATTCTTCCATTGCATGAATTAAAAACTATTTGTATTTCCAATTGTATTTTAAACCAAATTAACTTTTAAAAAATGCAAACACATTAAATAATTCTTTATGTAAATGGATCTTGTAACTTTGTATGCCTTAGATAAGTTAGATTGGGGATTTTAAGTATTACATAGTCAGGAGAGGCTGGAATTTACAAGGCCATATAATTGGTGTGTAGGAAAGAAAAAACGTTACCTCTTCCCTTTTAGGGTTGTTTTTGGGCTGGACCTGAGAATTAAATTGACATAAGACAGATTAACAAGAGAAAAGGATACACATTTGATACAAGTTGTGTGAGTTTGTGTTAAAAGCTCATACAGGTTTTACATGGCACAAAAGCTTTCATAAGGAAATGAAGACCTGAAAAAGCAATTAAACAGTTTATAGTGGACAAAGAATAGTAAGTTGTGAAAAAGCAACTAAATTATGCTGGAAGACTTGAAGACAAAAGAGTTATTTTAATAAAGGCTTGTACAGAATTCTCTCTGCCTCAACATCTTGATGATAAGAATGTCGTTTTCCTTCTAATATTTTTGGAGGTCACCTTTCATACAAGAATTTCATCTCCTGTTTTTTTTTTGTTTTTTTTGTTTTTTGGTGGGGTTGGGGGATTGTTTTGTTTTTTTGTTTTTTGTTTTTTGTGTTTGTTTTTGTTTTTGAGGCAGGGTCGCTTTTTGTCACCCAGGCTGGAGTGCAGTGGCACAATTACAGGTCACTGCAGCCTTGAACTCCTGGGCTCAAGGGAACTTTGTCTCTATAAAAATAAAAAAAAAATTGCTGGGCGTCGTGGTGCAGGCCTGTAGTCCTAACTACTCAACAGGCTGAGACAGGAGGATCCCACCTGCCTCGGCCTCCCAAAGTGCTGGGATTTCAGGCGTGGGCCACTGCACCTGGCCTGCATAGTAACTTTTGGAAGGTATTAACTAAAGCTTACATGAAGGTCGGGAGCTGCACTTCCCTGCTCTTGGGACTCAGCCAAAGGACCAGCTGCCATCTGGGTCATTGCCATTGTAACTGCAGAGGGAAGACAGTGGTGGCAGATTTACAAGATGGCTGTTAAAGCTCTTGCTCCAAAGGAGCAAGTAGCTCTTCCGTGCATGTTCCTTGGGCCACAGAAGTCACTTGCCAGAACCAACATCAATGGATAGATCATTTAACCCTCCTGCAGGGCTGTGAAGGGATTAATGAGAAACAAAGCAGATGGAAAGCTGGACTATAACACAGTCTACTATAGCAGGTGTTATGTCATTTTACAGATGAGGAAATTGGGAATATGAGATGTTATTCACTTGGTCCTCTTCCATAGTGACTGGTTCTGCAATACAAACCTAGGGATCCCGTCTGATGCCAAAGCTCGTGTTTGGCCAGGCACAGTGCCTCACACCTGTAGTCTCAGCACTTTGGGAGGTTGAGGCTGGAGGATCGCTTGAGCCCAAGAGTTCAAGACTAGCCTGGGCAACATAATAAGACCCCTTCTCTACAAAAAAATTAAAGAATTATCCAGGCATGGTGATACACGTCTGTGATTTCATCTTCTTGGGAGGCTGAAGTGAGAGGATTGCTTGAGCCAAGGAAGTCAAGGTTGCAGTGAGCCATAATTGAGCCACTGCACCGAAGCCTGGGTGACAGAGTGAGACCCTGTATCAAAAAGAAAAAAGAAAAAGAAAAACAGAAGCTCATGCTTGTAGACCAGATTACCTCTGTGGTTTTTTTAAATGCACGTAACAGTTGACTTGTGTTTTTAGATGTACGGGTCACCTTCACATCTGTTCTTGCATTTGAACCTGACAGCTATGTGAGCTAGGCACAGGAGCTGTTATTATTTGCCTCCTTGCAGATGAGTCCACCTAGAGTTGGTGAAGGTAGTGACTTATCCCAAACCACTTTTTGTCAACTCCCACCTACTTTTCTGGGGTAACCTGTCATCCCCTGAATCCTTCCTTGTGATCAAGTAGTGCTGCAGATAGGTTTTCGTAGATGGGTTAATGTAATCCACTTCAGTGAACATTTTTGCCTTATTCTTAGCACTGGAGTACCAGGATCCTACTTAGGAACATGTGAAATTATCCAATGATGATCTCCAGTGTCATTTAGCTTTTAGTTAGAGTACTTACAGAATTATAAGCAGTGTCACTCCATACAAAATTAAATATACCTTATGTATTTCCTTAAACCTTTTTACATTGTTCCACCTATTCATTAACCCAAACCTAGGTCGATTTAAACATTAACATGCATATGAATATTTATAATTATTTTTCGAATCATGATCTGAATAGCATGGGCACATTGCATTCAGCCGCCACACCTCGGGGCTCCCTTTCCAGTCGCTCTCTGTCTGTGTGTGTGTGTTTCTGCATATGTTTTTATTTGGGTGTTTTGATTTGTCCTGTAGAACAACAGATTCTTAAATGTGCATATGAATCACCTGGAGATCTTATTAAAGATCCTGATGTAGCAGGCTGGGGTGGGGGTTTGGGAGTCCACAGGTTTAACCAGTGCCCAGGTGATACCAGTGTGGCTGTTCTATGAACTACGCTTTGAGTAGGGAGGCTGTAGAATTTTCCACCTTCTGGAATTTTGCTGAGTTCATCCCTATGGTGGTGATTATGGTGTTCTTGTCTTTCTCATCTGCCTGGTAGTTGGGTCTAGAAGCTTGCATAACTTCTGGTAAAGGCTACTTTAAAGATCTCAATCAGTAATACGACAAATATACTTCATAACTTTACACAGCAAATGTTCAGTGAAACAGAAATACGGATCAGAAAAAGGTGGAGGAAAACTAAGTGACCTGTTTTAATGAAATTGCTGCTGCTCCCATTTCTCATGTTGTACTCTGCTTTTATACATGCCACACAACGCTAAATCCGCAGCAAGGTCTCTACTCCTTTCCACACAGATTCTGTATTCCCACTCCACATTGTCATTTAAAGGGAAGAAAGTGAAGTCATGAGATAGCCTGAGAAAAAGTCTGTTTTTTCAGTAGTTCAGAATTCATTTAACTCTTTCACTTTCTCATTGCTTTGTTTACTGGGTTTCATGTTTGCAAACATGGGACATACTGAGATAGGAAGAGAGGAAGAGACAAGCTGTATGAGATGTGTGAGAATCTTTAGTGCCAGTGTATGTAGGAAAGCTTTCTTCTCTTGGCTCCTGGACCAAGGTGTTGCTCGTCAGCGTACCTTGTTGTCATCTTCTTGTCATTTTCTCTCCTCCTTAGCTCCCTTCATGTATAAAACACACACATTCACACAGATGGATTGTATTGGCAATTCCATCAGTAGTAAGTGCTGCCCAGCTCAGGCATTGCTATGGTAACAGGAAGACATATGTTTCCTTGAATGTTACAGAACTGTATTTTAGTTAATTGGGGTTAAATAACTTATCATTTGGATTTTTTTTTTTAATCACAAGACAATATAGGCAATGCAATCAGTTGGAACTCATCTTTGAAAAAGCTTGTTAGTTTAAACCATGTCTTTTTTCATGAAATAAAAATTATGTTGTTTTTAAAGATGCTGTGAGATGTTTAGAGAGATGTTTCTTATTAAGATCTTTGTAAGTATTTTGTTTGTTATTAGTGTCAAGACAGTACTACATTGGCCAGGCACACTGGCTTATGCCTATAATCCCAGCACTTTGGGAGGCCAAGGCAGGAGGATCTCTTGACCCCAGGAGTTCAAGACGAGCATGGGCAACATAGCGAGACCCCCCCTCTACAAAAAATGTTTTAATTATCTGGAGGTGGTGGCATGCGCCTGTGGTCCCAGCTACTTAGGAGACTGAGCTAAGAGGACCACTTTAGCCTGGGAGATCTAGGCTGCAGTAAGCCATGGTCTTGCCACTGCACTCCAGCCTGGGTGAAAGAGTGAGACCCTGTCTCAAAGGAAAAAAAAAAAGGTGCTGCTGTGGACAGTCTGCTAATGTCATATGACCTAGTTGTACAAATATTTAGTTAGCTTGCAGTCTGAAAAGGCGAGCAATATGTCTGAGAGAAACTAATGGGTTTCTCTTGGTTCTCTTCTGTGTTTATTTACCTGGAAAGATGCAAAAAGCCATACAGCTTTCTTAGTTTCGAGGCTGGTTTCATGAAATAATCTGTTCAGCTCAATTTGTATTTCATTCCTGTTGTGAGCAACCATAAACTTACAAACAATAAGCTTTACATGAATTCTGCAGAGAGGTAGAAAGATGTGATTAGGCAGCAGGTTTCTGGGAGATGAGCCTGAACAATTCTCAGGCATACCAAGATGGCTAGAGAAAAGCAATACCCTCATTTTGTAGTGAGTAAAGTGCAGTTTAGGGAGATCAATGTGAGCATAAACTTGTTTGGGGATATTCACCTACTGCTGTAGCAGCTGACACATCCTGACCACTTTCATCCAGGTTCTCATTTAATCCTCACAACCACCCTATGAGGTGGGTGTTTCATTTTCCGTTTTTAGGCTTAGGAATGTGACCCTGTCTCCCCCAGCCAGTAGAGGCTATGCTCTCTCATGCCAGTGCCTCCCTCCTCGCCGCAGGAGGGGGCTTCTATCCTCACGCAGCATTTTCTTACCTGTAAAATCTTATCTGAAGGTATTTTATACAGTTGTACATTTTTAGTCTGTCAAATTTTTTTTTAATTATCAAGTTAATATACATAGATATCATGTGGTTAAAAAAACCTTATAATGAAAAGAACTGACTCCCCTCCAAGCTGATCTTAGTTCTACTCCCAAGGAACAATCACTTTGAAACACTTGTACCCACAGTGCTAATCTTTTTTTTTTTTTCTTTTTTTTTGAGAAAGGGTCTCACTCTGTCTTCCAGGCTAGAGTGCAGTGGCACCATCACAGCTCACTGCATCCTCCACCTCCCAGGCTCAAGGTGTCCTCCCGCCTCAGCCTTCCGAGTGGCTGCGACTACAGGTGCGTGCCACCATGCCCGGCTGATTTTTGTATTTTTTTTGTAGAGACCAGGTCTTGCTATGTTGCCCAGGCTGGTCTCAAATTCCTGGGCTCAAGTGATCTGTCCGTCTTGGCCTCCCAAAGTACTGGGATTCTAGGCAAGTGACTACCTTCTCACCAACTCTAGGTGGGCTTAGTAACTTTCATCTACTGACCTACTTAGCTCACTTCTAACTTCCCCTCCACTTTCTGCTCAACATGGCGAGGTCACTAGTTTTTGTTCTTTTATTGTTTAACTTTGTAACATTAAACAATGCACTTAAATCTCTGTTTCTTCTTCTTGCTGGACTAATTTTAAAGGTGAGGGACATTAGGGCTGGGCCCAATGGCTCACTCCTGTAGTCCCCACACTTTTGGAGGCCAAGGCGGGCAGATCAATTGAGCCCAGGAGTTCAAGACCAGCCTGGTCAACATGGCGAAACCCTGTCTCTACAAAACATACAAAAAATAACTGGGCATGGTGGCCTGCCTGTGCCTGTAATCCCAGCTACTCAGGAGACTGAGGACCACCTGAGCCTGAGGAGCTTGAAGTTGCAGTGAGCCAAGATTGCGCCACTGCATTCCAGCCTGGGCACAGAGTGAGACCCTGCTCAAAAAAAATAATTTTTTTAAAAACGTGAGGACATTAGCATCCCTACTTTCTTATTCTTCCCCCTTCTACCTTCTAACTGTTCTGGGTCTCTTCTTTTACTTTGAAATGGTCGAGTTGTTATATGTTCTCTTTTATAACTACAAATAGCCTTTGTCTATGAATTGTTCCACAAAGTCTAAGACAAATAAACAATGTTGAGATTATTGTGCTTTATGTAGAACCAAGTAGTGGGCAATGCTTACATTTATTTCTGTTTCCAATGTCATGACTCTTGTTCTGTTCAAAGGAGACTGTTCCTAAAAATCAAGTTCAAGTGGATTCTTCTTTCATATACAACATGACAATCATGCCACGGTTTACTTTATGCCTTGACTCTCTTTTTTCCCCTAAAGTTGTTTCATTGCCTTGCTGTTGTGGGACACATCTTATTCACCATATACCTGGGGTCTTCAGGCTTCTTCCTCATTCTCTCTTTTAGGTGAAGCCCATTTCATTTTTTCTTCAAGTCTTTGAGTGGTTGTCCTTTGTTTGAACCCTGCCTTTTCATACTGCTTATTGTTTCTACAGGCATTTCTAGTTGCCTTCCTTTTTCCTTATCCTTGCCTTTTCTGTCCTTATATCCTTTCTCCCGGTTCTGTGGCCCATTTTTCCTAGAGACTTTCCTTACAGAGGCTATCGTCCTCCAGCCTCATCCTGGACGGATTGTTCTCTGGGCTGTTGTATGGCTGCCAGCCTGGATCCTGCCCTCACTTTTCTCCTGGGTTCATTCACCTTCTCCTCTACCCTGTGTCTTCTTTGTGAGCAGGAAGGGGCCGCAGCACTTTTGCTCCTCCTTGGTTGCTCACACCACACCTTGTGCTCTGCAGCTCAAGGCCCTGATGGTGCATCCGGGTAGTTAGGGACTGATATGAGAATGTGCTCTTGGGGCCGAGTAGACCTCATCACGGGACCCACTAAGCTACTCCAACCTCCGCATTTGCCCTAATTTTTATGCTTTGCTTGAGTTCCTCAGTGCTGGTGCTGAGTGTATTAGAGGAAACATTTGGTGCACAGGCCAAAGCTACCCTTCAGTATTGTTGTTCAGAAAGCTTCAATTCAAACTCAGTTTCCTCAATTAAAAAAAATCTTAGGATATAATAAGCAAAGACAGGAAAAGAAATAATTCTTTCCAGAAAAAAAAAAAAAAAGCCATTAAAGCCTTCCCCATTCCCATTCTTCAGAAATTGTACAATCTAATTAAAATTCTAAACTCCTGTAGGTTTTTAATTACTTGCTAAAGCAGTTGGCCAGATGGTTAAACATAATAAAAATAATAACGTTTTGAAAGAAATGGAGCAAACGTCATTAAAGTTAACAGGGGAGAAAAGAAAATCTTAGCACATTATATTAGCTTACAGAAATGTTGCTCCTTTTTAAAAAGTGTGTTTCTTAAGCAAGGATAAAAGTCACCTGACAAATTTCACATCATGGTACTCTACTTATTTGAAGCTCAAATTTGAGATAGTTTGTTCATCCTCTGGAACAGGCATGACCTTCACTCTGGATTTAAGAACAGCAAATGTTTACTTTTACTTCCTAGGAGAGGCCCTCAGGCCCTCCTGTAATTAGAAGCACACTGAAATAGAAATAAGATTAATAGGGACAGAATCTTACCTCGTTTTTTCTTACCCTGTATGCCAGAGATTTGACTGTCATGTAAGAGCTCCCTGGTTCATGTGTAAAAAGGCCTGCTCTCATTATGTTAAGTGAAATAAACCAGGCACAGAAAGACAAACTTCACATGTTCTCACATATTTGGAGAAGCTAAAAACTAAAAGAACTGAACTCTAGGACAGAGAGAGTAGAAGGATGGTTACAGAGGCTGGAAAAGGTAATGGGGGTGGGGGGAGGTAGAGGGGAAGTGGAGATGGTTAATGGATACAAAAAAATAGGCAGAAAGAATGAATAAGACCTGGTATTTGCTAGCACAACAGGATGACTATAGTAAAAAATAAGATACCTTTTTAAAATAACTAAGAGAGTAAGTTGGATTGTTCGTAACACAAAGGATAAATGCTTGAGGTGATGGATAGCCTATTTACCCTGATGTGATTATTTCACATTGCATTCCGGTATCAAAATATCTCATGTGACTCATAAATATATATATCCACTATGTACCCACACACATTTTAAACTAAAAAAAAGTTTTTGTGAGACCTTCTATGGTTCTTTAACTTAAGACTCGGGAAGACAGAGAAGGATCTGCAGGGCAGCCCCAGCCTGCCCTCCACCGAGGTCCATGTTTTGTCTGCCCTTGTAGCCGGTGACCCTCAGGGACATGGAGTGGGTCTTAACGATGGGTTTCCCTCCTTCCTAACCAGCACCCAGCCCTAGCTGCTGTCTGAACGGTTCTGCCCAGGAGAGACTCTGCTGGCCGTATCTGAATCCCCTTGTGAGAGCCCATGGTTTGGTCACCCCCTGCCACCCGGCAGAAGCAGAGGTGTCCACTGTTTAGCTCAGGGCTCTCACTGCTGTCTCAGTCTTCCACATGTGCTCAGTGGCCTTGACTTGGAGTTTTTCTTTCTCACCCTCAGCACCGCTGCCTGGTGCCACAGTTCTGTTTCCCACCTGAACATACTGTGACTGTGGCAGACAGCCCAGAGCACAATTCTGCTCCACTGGCTGCACCTTCTCGATGCCTTGGTCCTTGTGGAAGTCCTTGGAGCAGAGGATTTTTTTGCCGCTTGGTCTAATATGAAACATCCCTCCAGCAACAATAACTCTTGACATAACTGTTTAACAGTTTCACACCTGTTAAGTCTGGATTGCAGTTCAGTATGATACTGTTTATATGCTTTCATAGTAAAATGTATTAACTGGTAGGTAGAAGGTGATTATAGCTAACAGAAAAAAAATTACTACCAAAGTCTTTTCCTGATCACAGTAAATACAACAGGATGGAGTTAACCACTCTGCCTCCCAACTGTAAAAATAGTTTTAATAGAAAACTAAGAATCAATTTTCTGGGAAATTTATGGATATGGAATTATTTGCCCCTCTACAATTGGGAATAAATGAAAAGTAAAGCATTCTACAGAGATCATGAACCTTACAGTAACATCCTTGAAGGACAAAAGTGATTTGAAAAAGCACTTAACTAAAAATAAGCTCTATTTTTTCCTCTCTCCTCTCATGTTCTCACATCTCTAGAAGATAGTTGGGCCTCTGGGCAAATTTCTGATGACCCATGAGTACATAAAATTAGTGAAAAACCAGGCACACCTGTAGAAGTTATTTATTAATGTTCAACTTGTGAAATGTAAGAGCATTCCTTTGAAATATAATATTCCCTCATTTTTTTTTTTTTTGTTCATACTACAAATTGGTTTTGGATGTATTAGGGCTTCAAAGAAATAATTTCCAGCTATATAGGGATGGACTCTGGGTCTTTCCATTGAACCAGTAAGTCTCCTGATGAGGCCAGAGAGCCCCATGTCTAGGGGCCAGGTGAGCCCCTCACTCCTCAAAGCCTGCCTTTCTGGTGGCCATGACAGTTGCAGATTCTGAGGCAGGGCAGGTGATCCTTTTGTCTTCCTGGATGTGAATGTTATACTTGGCCCTCAGTGGTACAGAAGGCCAGGCTAACGGGTTGGTACAAAGAGTGGACACTGTCTGTGATTCTGATTCCAAGTGAGGGGTTGGCAGCCAGCCGGCACCGGGTAGTCCCTGGAAGTGACAGGTTGGGCTGTGCTCCTCTCTGCCAGTGTGTGTACCATGGTAGAAAAAGCAACAAGGCAATGTTGTTGTAAGGACAGGGACTTGCCAGGGGGATTGCAGATTCTCAGCCACAAAGCTTGAAATGAAAGTGAGTCAAGAACTTTTGTAGAAGAATTCCATCTTTCCAGGCTGTTAGGGCTCCCTGGTTATAGCTAACAGGACACCTCTGCTCCTTCTAGGATGTGTTCTAAGTGGTTCACGCCCTGGTGAGAAATAAGCTCATTCATGGCATCCACCCCTCTCTGTTTTTTTTCACGGATGTCTTTGCTTTAGCTTCTGAATATACAGTAGAAATAATAGTACAGATGTGGTTTGGGTGAATTGCTCTGAAAAGTGCTTTGAGTTTCGGAGAAATAAAATAAGACAGCATGAAAGATCAGGTGTGATTCCTTTTTATTTCCCCAACATTTAACCCATTGTCTAGCACCTTGTGGTCACTCCCTGATTCCTTTTACTGATTGGATGAAAACATTGTAGCAGGTGATGGTGCTATTAAGCCTATTGATACTCCCTTGAGAGAACAGTGTTCTAGTCCATGCGCTAAGCAGTGTCGAATCAATTCTACCAAAGTGATTTCCTTCAGAGGACACACTACAGAGTGGAGTGATGACAGTCCCTTTTCCTAATGAGATTTACGGGACCCTGAAGCCTGCCCGTGCTTGAGGAATGCTGGCGATGCCCCACTGGGAGACCCGGCAGAGATTAAAGGTGATACCCATGTCTTTTTCCCTCATCCTCAGGATCCTTTCTGAGGTTCCCTATGTGGCCTTTCAGAGGAGAGATTTTTTTCATCACTGTGTACTTAAGGACATTATCAAGGTCCTGGCTATGTGTGGGGTACTTCTGTGAGGCTGCAGGAGAAAAGAGGCCTTGGTTACAGCATTCAAGATCCTGTTTTCTAATAAGGAAGAGATACAAGTACTCTAACCACAATGTGACACAGAACATGTAAGGGCTGAAGCTATTGAGATGAAGAGGGTGGAATCTTCCCACTGGAGTCAGGGAGGGTTACCCATGAAGGAGGTGGAGTTTGAACCCTGCCTGAGGAAACAATAAGAGTTTGGTGGTTAGGGATGGGAGCGAAGGAACCATTCCAAGTAGAGGAAAAAAAGCAAGATGAAAAGAGGAGGATGGGCTGGATTTGAAGAGCAGTGAGTTTGCAAGAGCTTGGACTGGAAGAGGGAGGGAGGCCCAACTTGGAGGACCCTGGATGTCACCCCAAGGATTGTGAATGACTCTCATTATCCCTTTAATGTTATATAGTAAGTTCCACAGCTCTTCTTCCCCAGCAAACATGGTGGGAGTAGAATAAATTCGTTCACAGAAAAGCTGAAAACTCTTGGGAAGTTGTTACTTAACCATTTCCTTTTGTGTTGAGTCCTCCCTTCATTTTCTCTCAGTGAAAAAAAATGCAAGGATAGGTGAGAGAGTTGGGAGGGTCAGATAGCACTGTGGCTCCAGAGTATAGATAGCTGCCTCAATATAACTGTAGGATGTCCCTCCTGGTTTGATAGGTGAGCTTAAAAACTAGAAACCAGTTAGTCCTACTTCCTCAGACGAAATAAACTGGGTTTGTTTCTGTTAAGCTATTATACAATTATGTCTAAATACGATTTATTATTGATTTGGTTTAATGCTCTTAGACATGCCATCTTATTGTTTGTTCTGAGAGTTTTGTCTCATTGTAGATACTCAGCCTAAGTTAATATTTTATGAGACCCAGTGATAACTTAAGGCTAAAAATATGATAAAAGCCAGGGCTATTTTTTTGTTTGTAAAGACAATTTTGCTACACTCAAAAGAGCTAAGATTGAGAAACACAAACCCCCATTTGAGCACAAGGCCCGCTTCCTTTATTGACCGTTCTGATGAGTAATGATGAATTGTAACAAATTTTCTCATTATTAAGTCCATAGCCTTCCAAAGACCATAGTAATCGATTTTTACATTCTTACAAATATTTACAAAGTGATTATTACATCCCAGGCACTGATCTAAGAACTTTACAAATATCAAGCTGTTTTATCCTTATAACAACCATATGAAATAGGTGCTGTTATTATTCCTATTTTACAGACAAGGAAATTAAGGCACAAAGAAGTAAAGTAACTTGTCCAAGGTCACACGGATGGTATTCACTGCCATTTGGGTAGACGTGAAGTAAAGGTTGTGTTTGGTGTGTTTGATGTCACTGGGAAAGGGGAAGAACTCGCCTGAGAACTTCCCATGCTGTGCCCTATGCAGAATTGGGTTCTTGGACCATTTTATTAGACGCTTCTTTTCTACAGTTTATGTCAGTAGTTGTCATTCAAGAAACTCAGTATTTTTGCTGTGAATGTCTGTAAGTGAACAGTTTCCATATATGTACAGCAAGTATGCATTAGCTGTACCACAGTCTAGCCCTGCATATTTTCTTATGTTAGAAGATGTGACTGGTAGTAGCATTTCCCCAGATGTACGGCAGTGACTGGACAGTTAATAAGAAATGACATTTAGTCGTATGTTCTATAGGCCCAACACCCTGCTAAGCACATCATATGCATTATTCAGTTTAATCCTTCCAACAATCCCATGGAGCAGATCCTAAGAATATCCCCTTTTTATAGATATGGAAACAGAGGCCTAGAAAGGTATTGTAATTGAGCGCAGGTTGCAGAGTAGGGATTTGAACCCTGGAACTGTTTCCTGAGCCTCTGGTCTTGACCACTCTGCATGCTCCCTCCCCCTTGCCATACCAGGGGCCAGGAATGACCACTCATTCATGACTGAGTGCCAGGGCAAAGCCTTTGCTGCTGTCTCAGCCTCCCTCCAGAAGCGGCCGTGTGGCATGCTCATGGCCCATGGCCCTCCTTGCTGGTTTGGCATTCTCCCTGTGCTGGCCAACCCGGCTGTCTGCTCCTGACTCCTGCCAGTGAATGACAGCTGATCTTGACAAACTTCTGTGGTCATCTTGTGGCAGATCTGCTTCATGTCTTAATAGATCCTCCACTCGCTTTTGCTGTTAGCACGTATTGAAAGAGCCAGGTTTCACCCCGTGTCCCTCCACCATCAGCCTTCTCCCCAGCTGAGTTCAGCATTTGTGGGCTGCCTGAATGCCACTCCACCCTGTGACTGGGCAGCAGGGAGATGGGTGTGGGCGGAGCAGGTGGAAACCCAGACGACATGGATCCTGACAGTGATGGTGGCGACTGTAAGGAGGGGAGTTCATGCAGTCACGTTAGCTGCTCATTAGGCACCTTGAGAGGCCTATTGATAATGACTTCTACTCTTACTTTTAGATAGTATTTTCTTCTACACCAAGCATGGTATCCATGGTAGATGCTCCATAAGCATTTGGTGAATGCAGGAGCCAGTGAGTGACTGAATGAATGAATTGTTGCCTGGTTCCTTTGATTAAATGGCATCCTAAAAGGCCCTGGGGATACGTTTTCTCCTGCTGCTACCTGGGATTGTGTTTCCTCCACTCGGCTCTTCCCTCCTGAATGCCTGGCCTTTCTTCCTCTTCCCTGTCTCCTTTGCGTATCAGCCCAGGGAGTGGCTGGACTCCATGGTGGAGGCAAGAAATGTGTTTTAGGTGATTACAGATGGCGATAGGTTCCATAATTTTAGAATAGAAGTATTCTTTGGGGAAATTAGGAGTTAAATCAACTTTCAAGGGCTAATATGAAACCCAAGCGCCCACGTATGATATTAATGTAGGAACATGCATTTTGAGTCCTAAACAGACTGTGGGGCCAATCCCTGGGAACTGAATATATTTGAGCAGCTCAGATCATCCAAGCACGTGCGGTGGAATCTGTCCCTCGTCTGTGCTCCTGACTGAGAGTCTGTTCTTGACTTGGTGGTTTTCCTGACATGCTGGATTGAAATAGAATGGTTTCTGGAAATTGTGTTCTTGGTACTAGTGACAGATTCCTACAGCTTTGTTTTCCAGTTGGAATTTATAATTGATACATCACACCGGTGTCTGGGCAGACTGTGCCTTCAGTGGTTTTCCCTCCTGTATCTTTCCACAGATGTGTCATCCCCACACCAGCGAGCCTCTGCCAAGATGAAACCGATAGAAGAAGGAGCAGAAGATGACGATGAGGTCTTTGAACCGGCATCTCCAAATACATTGAAAGTCCATCAGCTGCCTTGATCAGAGAAAGAATTCGGGTTACCAAGACAGAACATGTCTTGAAGAGATCCTGAAAAATACCAGCACTTTTTCGTGGCTTTTAGGTTCTTCTGCTTTAGTGCATCCAGACTGGTAGCGTCTGAGGGAGGAAGTGAGGAAGGGTTAAGGATGGAAGGGTTCTTTCACTTACCCTTTTGATTAGTCAGCTTTTAAAGTAATTGTTTTACTGAGCCTTCTGACTATGCCTTGTTCTCTTTTGAGATATATATTTTCACAGTCTTTTCTAGATATATTGTTGTTTTAACTTAACAAATCTTAGCACTCTCTCAATGCCTTTTCACTTACTTTTTTCCAAGTTGTGATTCTTTTTCCTCACGGTCTTTTTTGTTCCATGGCAATGGGGTTGTCCGTTTGATAATTTTAACAAACAATGTAAGTTTAAATTTGAGGCTAAGGTAACGTGAAAAAGCATGGAATCTCAAACTTTATTCCGTATTTTGTAACGGGACGTTTTAGAGAAAGGTGTGATTTGACTGGTTTTATTTTTCTCCCAGGCCGGAAGTATTACCCCACTGGATCACCTTATTTAGTTGGGCTCTGTGTTGATAACTTGATAATGAACACAACTCTCAGACTTGACTCACATTACCCTTGTATTATGCCATTTATAAACTGCTCTGAAACCTGAAGCTGGAAAGATAATAGATGGGTTTCTGAGCATGGGGTTAACCTCCAGCCAAACTCAACTTCCTTGGGATTTGGAGTCACCTTGTCCTGCACACACGGGTGTGGGAAACACTTTATGTAGGTTGGGAGGACAGGGGGGTTAAATGGCTGGGCAGGTGCCACAGGGTGTGGTGACTGAAAGATTCGCTTCATTCTTTGGTCTGTATTCTGAAGTTCCAGATTGTTCATCTAGAGGCAGAGACGTCGCTTTTGAAAAAGTACCAGATGCCCCAGTGCCAGAGCCGTGAACGTGAACACAGTGGAGGGCAGAGGGTTTACCACAGGCCAGGCTGTGGACACCCAACCCAGATACTGCAGTGAGGGCCTTCATTCCAGAGCTCTCTTTTCTACTGAAATCATGGTTTAGTAAACAGTGGCTTTTGGCTGGTGGGAAATGCATAACTGGTCAGTGTGTCTGGTCAGCGTGGCTGTGGCACTTGGCCAGGACACTCCGTTGAGTGAAGCTCGTTGATTGGCCATGCTGGTCATGTCTCTTTTGCTTCATCCACTAGAACCAACTTTGAGTCAGTCCCCTGTTAGGTTAAACGGCTAAGAAAAGTTCCAAATGAAATTGTTTTCAGGTGAACTGAGCCAAAAGCAGCAACTCTTCCCATGAGGTAATTCTGTTAGAGGAGGCATATAAATAAGCTCATCTAGGGTCACCTCATTTTCCTAAATATATTTTTAAAGCAATTATTTTAGTAATTTCATTTGAGTTAAATTTACATGCTCGGTCACTCATTGAGAAAATTTATGCAGACTCTGGATCCAGTTCCTGACATCTTCATCAGATGTTGGTTTATTGACGTCACAGTAAAAAGGCTATTGTCGACTGGACATGGTGGCTCACACCTGTAATCACAGCACTTTGGGAGGCCAAGGTGGATGGATTACTTAAGCCCAGGAGTCCAAGACCAGCCTGGGCAAGACCAGCCTGGGCAACATGGCTAAACCCCATCTCTACAAACAAAATTAGCTGGGCGTGGTGGTGCACGCCTGTAGTCCCAGATACTCAGAAGGCTAAGGTAGGAGGTTCACTTGAACCTGGGAGGTTGAGGTTGCAGTGAGCCCAGATCACACCACTGCACTCTAGCCTGGGCAACAGAGTGAGACCCTATTTCAAAAAAAAGGCTGCTTTCACTGTACTGCTGCAGCAGTTTCTTCAGGTAGCTAAATTAGGAACTTGTTTTGGAGAAATGAAGCAAAGGTGAGTGACAGCCTAGGCTTTGAAATGATAAAGCTCTCTCAGGTTGAACTCTCTCTCACGCTCTCACTGTCTCCCTGTACCTGAGAGCACAGGTGTGACTGTGACATCATAGCCGATACTACTTTCCTGTAACCACTGGGGTAAAGTTAGGCAACCCATTTAGTTTACACATGCATAAGACTAATTTACAGAATCACTCTATACAGTCGTTAGATGTAACATCCTTCCCTGAGTAGAAAATAATGGAGTAATGAATGTGTTTGGAGATTATTTTCTGTAATGCTGGGAACAAACCTGTTTTAAAAGCACACTGCTAAAAGTAGGTGACATAAGACCATTTACTGTTTTTATTAAAGTGTGTGTGTGTGTATCAGTGTCTCAATGTGAAGATTGTAATCTCAAGGTTAGGACTCTTAAAAGAGCCACTTAGCCTGAATGGGAAACATGAAACTATTTTTAAATACACACCTCTAAGGAAGACAGTGAGACTCTGAAAAAAGGTATAAGGCATTGAGAAGCCCTCCCATATAGACTTGATTGCAAAGAAGCAGATAAGAAGACAGAAAAGTGTTTTAAATGTAAGATCTCCTATGGAGTACTTTAAATTCATTTATACAAATGAATAAGTATATCTTTGTATAATGCATAAATACATAGATAAAAACATGTTTGCTGCCAAAGTTCCCAGTAAGATGCTTCCTGTGTTTTTTGGCCTTTACTTAGCTGAATGATCAAAGTTCAGAAAGTGGTCTGCAAAAGTTACTCCATATACAACCCCGTATCTACTACTTTTAAATGTAACATCAACTCAGTTGTATGAATCTGGAGTGTAATATTTATATTAGAATGTATATGTCATTTAAAATATTTTGAAATCCCTCATAAATATTCATATTTACTAAACTAATAGCATAGACACTATATAAATCTACAGTGATGCTAAAATAAATTAGTAATAATGGGTGCTATATAATTATTTTTAGTTATCATCCCTGGCTCTCTGGAATCTTCTCCATTTCTCCCTATCACTCAATTTCATTTTAATCATTGGACACCTTTGCGTTTTGCTGCGAACAGTGTGTGTATGTCACCCTCTTTATATCTGGTGTTCCCACTTGTCTGAAGCTCTCTTGATCTTAGAACCTGGAGCTGCAGATTCCTCCATGTCAGCTCCCATCACAGCCCCAAAGACAGAGTCACTTGGTTGCTGGAAAAATCTTTGGGGAAAGCTGGTATAACCTACACACTGACCTGTCCCCAGTGTTTCCAGGTAATGACTTGGCACTGCAGAGGAAGTTTCATGCTGTTGCGTGTGGTCGCTCCAAGCCAAGCACCTGGCATGCAGGTCAGCCCCTCCCAGCAGGGCGTGGTATCATCTTCTTCTCAGATGCCATGTTGCAGCCCCAAGGTCTCACCATTTTGTGGGTTTTAGAAACCCATTTTCTTGGTCATTTATAAAGCTGCTTTATAGATATCTTTGATCCTGGCATGCCTTGGTTTCCTCTCCCTTCCCTCTTTCCAATCCTGGTTTCCCGCCACCTGTTTTAGTAATTCTCAATTCAAAGTCCCAAGAATTTGGAATGGTAGGATGCTGTGCGGGGAGCTCGAGGCTGAGGCGTATTCACCACTTCAGTTCTGCTCCTCAGGGGACACGCTCCCTTACTCACGGCAGCCATGTTTGATTGTCACAGAGCCCCCCGAATACTGTCTATAGTGACACACTGTAGGTATCATAAATTTTAAGAAATCTGCTTTTAAGTACTGTTTATAGGTTTTTCTGTTACACTTGCAACCTAGTTTTAAAATACATGAGGATTTTATGAAAGCTTTATACAGACCTTTATAGGAAACTCATTCTTTGATTTTAGGTGCCATTTAAATTGATAACACTTACTTTATAATAAAGATGCTTTTTGTCTGGATACAGCCTTATAGTTTAAAATATCTTCATATATTGCCACTTGATCAAATAAATTTCTTACTTAGAAAATGTGTGTATTTTTTATTTCATCCCTCTTCCATGTATCTAGCTTGTTCGAATGCTGTGCCCGAAGGCCGAGGCTGTGGCGACTGCCCTGGTGCAGGCCACTGTATTCTGAGCGGACCAGCAGGGGCAGTGCTCACGGGTCGGTCATGCCTTACTTCAAAGGTCCTGCCATCCTGGCTGCTTTGACTGTGAACAAAGAAAAATGGTCAGAAGGCAGCGTAGACAGTGTTGACTAGATGCAGCGATGAAGAAGCCTTCAGAGTTTTACTGACGGGACTTGGTGGACTTCAGCTTTTTATCCACTGCGTCTGAACATTCACTCCCTTCTAGCTTCCTAAGATTCGACAATAAGAGGAGTCACATGAAGGAGTCAGAAAACCTTCCTGGGTCTGTTCTGTGGTGGACGAGGGGGACAGTCTTAAGAAACCCACGTTTTCTCCCATAAGCTGTCCTAGGTACTGGAATGGAAACTTGACAGCCCATCTTTTGACCTTGAGTAGCAAGCCCTTGGCATCTAACACACTCACCCTAGTTGGCCTCAAGGATAGGCCCAAATGGAAGGAGCGTCTTATACCATGAAAGAAATTAATTCTGTCACTCAACGGGCCATGGCATCGAGGCCTGATGTCCAGGTTTCCAGCCCTGAACTTTGTGCTGAGCCAGCTTTTGACCAGCTTCCCCTTACCTAAGACTGTGCTGTAAGAGCTGGGGAGTCTCCACTGATGTCCACTTGGGGGTTTTCTGTGGACAGACATGGCTACAGCCCACCAGAAGGTAAAGCTGACAGGACTTGGCTATTCGTGGGAACAGAAGTGGTGGTGAGTGAGGGAGGCGTGTCAGAGATTTCTGGCTTAAGTTACTGCTGGCGATTCTCTGGCCAGGAACATGGCAGAGCACCAGGTTTGAATGCAAAGCCTGAGTATGTTTTCTTCATGGTAAGTTTGAGGGGCCTTGAGAATAATGAAGAGATGTCAAGCAGGCAATTGGGTAAGTCAGCCTGGAACTCAGTGAAGGGATCTGGGCTGAAGATACAGATTTCCAAGTTGAAGACGTCACTGTGAGTTTACCAGCTTCCTAATACATAAAGATTTTTCTAGTTAAGGTTTTTTCTTTTCCTCGTTCCTTGCACCCCCCATGAATGAATGAATGAATGAATGATAATAAATGAGTGAATTTTGGATCTTTTATTCTGAAACGTGTTAACATTTGAAAGATCTGCATCAGTGAGCCAGTATTTTTTAAGTGATCAACACATGATGTTATAAAGTCACACACATGGATATAAGATCTATTCCAAGCACAAGCTAGACCAGTGCAGCAGCACAAAACTGCCATTAATAGGGTTTCAGACTCCACACTGCAAACAACCTTTATGAAAGATTGTTCCTTTTCCACTCCCACTGCTTCACTTGACCTTAAAAAAAAGAAAAAAGAAACTATTAAGTATAGAGTTTCTTGTAGCATCAAGAATAGCCTCAGTTGGCTGGGCGTGGTGGCTCATGCCTGTAATCCCAACACTTTGGGGAGGCCAAGGTGGGTGGATCACTTAAGGCCAGGAATTCAAGACCAGCACGGGCAACATGGCAAAACCACATCTCTACTAAAAGAACAAAAATTAGCCAGGTGTAGTGGTGCGCACCTACAATCCCAGCTACTCAGGAGAATTGCTGGAACCCAGGAGGTGGAAGCTGCAGTGAGCAGAGATCATGCCACAGAACTCCAGCCTGGGTGACAGAGCAAGACTCTGTCTCAAAAAAAAAAAAAAAAAAAAAAAATCCACAATTATCTCAAGATTATTAAAGTACTTAATCTGTCCTCTTACCTTTTCCAAAATCTGTGTGACTAGATTTTCTTCATATACTTCAACCAAAACAATAGGCTACAATCCACTGAATGCAGGGCAGAAGTGAAAATCCAGCTCTTCTATGGAGCCACACCTCTAAAAGAATTGCAAAAGCATAAAACAATGCCACCGTATACTTTTTTTGTTTTATAAAATAGTAATTTTATAAATTTTATAAATAGAAAAGTGTTCTTCATGTTAACATGTAATGAGTTATTTATTATTTTCAAGCAGAATGACGAATGTCGTCATTCTCTAAGCGCCTCTGTTTCTAGCCCCTGTGGCTCTCCCCTGGTTCCTGCAATAGAACCCCACCTTGTTTCTCCACCTCTGGCCTTGCATTTTCCAGTCGACCTTTGTGCTGCTATCGGAATAATCGGAAAATTTGCCAACAGAATTGAAAACCTTCCAATGGAGCTTCCTTTCCTGCAGAGAAAAGGCCACACTCTCTGCATGACCACCAAGGCCCTTCCCATACCCGATCACCTGCACCCAGCCAAGGCGGGGACTTCTCCATCCCCTGAACTCATCACACACGAGCCCACCTCTACCCGAAATGCCCGCATTTCTCATCCAGCGGTGCCCCCAGGGTAAACTCCCACACCTCTGTGGATCTGCTCTTCCTTCCTTTGCTGCTCTCTGTGGCTTATGCACACAGTATGGGTGGTTGTATGGCAGCCACAGCAGGGACGTTTGCTCAGGTCTCAGTGTCTCTTCATATCATTGTTGAATCTAGCAACGCTGTTTCACTTACCTATTTGAACCCTCAACAGTACTGTCAATGTGGGAGGGCAGGCCCTGTGTCCCCTTTTTAGAAGGGAGAGAAGGTGGGTACAGAGAAGGTGGTAAGTGATTAACCCAAGGTCACGTTGGCAGGTCCCAAACATATGTGGTCTGTTCACTTTCCTAGTTCTGCTTACAACTCTGGTTCTTTTTTTTTTTTTTTTTTTTTTGGAGACAGGTTCTTGCTCTGTTGTCCAGACTGGAGTGCAGTGGCGTGATCACAGCTCACTGCAGCTTTGAACTCCTGGATTCAAGTGATCCTCCCAGATCAGCTTCTCCAATAGCTGGGACCACAAGTGCACACCAGCATGCCTGGCTAACTTTTTTTTTTTTTTTTTTTTTTTTTTTTTTGGTAGAGATAGGATCTCACTATGCTTCTCAGGCTGTGTCTTCAACTCTGAGAAACCGACTTATTTTCTATTTACTCTACTCCTACTCTATGCTTAGGCCTTGTTCTCATTCCAGTTTTGGGCCATGTTCACAGTTCCAGTGTCATCCATAGCAGCGTCCTCTTGGTTGCTGTACCACTGGGTCTTGGATTTTGTTTTGTGTTTTTTGTATTTGGTTTGTTTGCTTGTTTTTGAGACAGGTTCTTGCTCTGTTGCCCAGGCTGGAGTGCAGTGGTGCAATCTCAGCTCACTGTAGCCTCCACCTGCCAGGGTCCAGTGATCCTCCCACCTCGGCCTCCCGAGAAGCTGGGACTAGAGGCGTGTGCCACTATGCCTGGCTAATTTTTGTAATTTTTGTTGAGATGGGGTCTCACCGTGTTCCCCAGGCTGGTCTCGAACTCCTGAACTCAAGCAATCTGCCCACCTTGGTCTCCCAAAGTACTAAGATTACAGGTGTGAGCCACCATGCCCAGCTGGATCCTGGATGTTAAACACTATGTTAATATTTTCTTGCTATTCACTGAGGACAAATATATTCCACTAACTTCCAAGTTCTCCCAGCTTTCTTCTTCATCCTGTCATGAGAAAATTCACACCTTTCCCACTTTTAGTTATGTCTTTCTGATTTTCTTCGTCTATTCGCTCGTCCCAGCTGCCTGTTAAATGCCACGGTGTTTATCATTGCTGGGCCAGTGCACGGGGCCTGCTCCCAGGAGGACATAGCACTTTGACTCGGGATTTTACCTTCTGACTCCTTGATTGGCAGGCCAACAGAACCAAAAGTGGTTTGAACTGGGCTAAACTATCTCACGTCCAAGTCTGTGGAGGTCCCACGACTGTAAAACAGCTCTTATAAGAAGGGACCTTGGATGGGGAAGTGATGATAGCCATTTAATTCTTGATATTTATCTGCAAATGAGGAAAGCATACTGAGCTGTTCACAACTGTTGGTGACTACATTATAATTATTTCATTTGTGTAGAGACTGGCTGAGGCAAGACCTCAGAAGGATCTCAGGGAACAAACCTCAGGTTCAACCTCCCAGGGGGCCAGCTACACTGTGCTGAAAACAGAACTATAATTCACTCATCTGCTATGACATTACGTCTCTTAAAATTCCTTCTGTAGGCCGGGCGCGGTGGCTCATGCCTGTAATCCCAGCACTTTGGGAGGCTGAGGCAGGGAGATCCCTCGAGCCCAGGAGTTCAAGACCAGCCTGGCCAACATGGCGAAACTCTGTCTCTACAAAAAAATACAAAAATGAACCAGGCATGGTAGTGCATGCCTATAATCCCAGCTACTTGGGAGGCTGGGGTGGGAGGATTACTTGAGCCTGGGAGGCGGAGCTTGCAGTGAGTTGAGATCATGTCACTGTAGTCCAGTGCTCTCTGGGCAATGGAATGAGACCCTATCTCATAAAAAGAAAAAAAGAACCACTTCTGTTGTCTTGGGGACCTATTTTTCTTTTTAATATGCTTCGCACCACTTTTGTTGTTCTCACCTGATCCCTTCTAACTTTTCGTATTAGGGCTGATATGTTTTGTTAGTAAGAACAATTAGGTGTAATGGGAGATAGTGAGAACAGCATGTATTGAGTGCCTATTATCTACCAGAGACTGCATTTAAAATATATGATTTAGTATTTTCATAACGATTGTGCAAGGTAGTTATGATCACCACTTTGCAGAGGAGGAAACTGAAGCTCAAATAGATTGAATTTACCAAGACAATTCAGCAAGTCACAAAGCCGGGACTTCCTCCCGGACCTCTGAGACTGAGGCCCCGCCCGTCTGCGGCCCTCTTTCTCTCCAGTGCTCCTGGAGGTTGAGTGTGCGGACACCAGCATATCTGGTTCCCAGCTCCTTTCCTTAGGTTATCAAGGAGTTTTCATACTAAAATAGAAAAATGTAAGACTTTCTATTTTTTGTACATGTATTTATATAGATGGGCATTTTCTTAGAAAAAAAGAAAAATTAAAATCTGACATTGGCCTTTAAAATTAGCTACCAATTCCTGTGAAAAAATGGGGTCCTAGCATATTTTGTCCCAAACTGATTTCTTATCGACATTGTTTGCCTCCACTTCCCTCATAGATGGAAGCAGCTGAAAAGCACAGGCCTGAAAAAGGAGGCAGAGTCCTGCCCTGGATGTGGCTTGGAGGTTGGACAGAAGCAGTTCTGAGCACTGGCTCTGACAGTGTGATCTTAGGCAACGCTGTGAAGCGTTCAGAGCCACTGTGTCCTCACATATGCACTCGAACCTTTCCTAACACATAGCTCGCACCCAGTACATGTTTGTCCTCCTCTTTCCCTTTTTCCTTTGTCAAATCGAATCCTTAAGCCTTCTGGAATCTTGGCAGCCACAGTCCTTGTAAAGAGCCTTGTAAAGGTCAGTGCCAGGACCCACAGGACAGACAGGGCAGGGGATTATTACCAGGGCTCCTTCTGCTTATAGCAGAAATGGCTGGAGGCCTGAGCGGCCCACACTCACGGCTGCAATCTCCCTGGACCTGTTTGCCTGGGGCAGGGAGAAGAGCCAACTCCAACTTAGACCAGTGGCTCCAGAAAGCACTAGGCAGAGAGAGGGCGCTGCAGAGACCTCTCTGAGGCAGCCAGTGGATGGATAGCACTGGTGTAACAGTGAAGCAGGGAAAGAACTAACACAACTCCATTTGTTTAAAGGGCCTGTACCCATTCCTGCATGCAGCCTAGGATAATTTTAGAGAACTGAGATAAAACACAAAAACAGCAATCATGTAGCTTTTGAAACCAGCTCTGGGATTAAAGGGGAAGTATATATATACTTTTAAAAAAACAAACCAACTACTCTGGTAAAGGTTTACAGGAGCATTATGACCTGACCAAGGACCAGGAAGTTCTGAACCCCCTCGGACCCTTGCTGGCACTCAGATGTCTGCGATTATTGGTCACCTCTTGATCCAAAAAAGTTATGTTGAGGATAACTGTCTTTTTTTTTTTTTTTTTTTTTTTTGAGACAGCCTCCCTCTGTTGTCCAGGCTGGAGTGTGGTGGCACTATCACAGCTCACTGCAGACTTGATCTCCTGGCTTCAAGTGATCCTACCGCCTCAGCCTCCCAAGAAGCTGGAACTACAGGCACGCACCACCACGCCTCGCTAATTTTTGTATTTTTTGTAGAGACGAAGTTTTGCCGTGTTGCCAGGGCAGGATGCTGATGCCGCTGTTAAGGGAACCGCATTTTGAGATCCTCTTGACCGCTTTGAGGTCTGATCATTTGAGTCTACCTCCTGCACCCACTGGGCAGATGAAAAACACAGCCAGGAAAATGGAACCCAAGAAAAACTAGAACCCAAGTATTCTTGTTCACAGTCCAATGAAAAGCAGCTTGTATTTATTGGCTCCTGGCCAGCTTTCAGACTTTTTATAAAAGAGTCACTCAGGGAACCAGTTAAAAGTCTAGCTCCAAGAGCCCACCCTCACAGATACTGACGCAATATACCCAGGACAGTGGGTTTAGCCCGGGCTGCACATTGGGATAAAAGATTCAAATGCCATTCATCTGGGCATCGGGAGTCTTAAAAGCTCCCCAGGTGCTTCATATGGATGGGAACTTTGAGAAACTGGTCTGGGGTGAGGTCCAGGAACTTCCTTGCACAAGCATGCCAAGATTGGGTGGAACTCCTGGCAGGTCCAGACTTTGCAGGCTAGTGCATTCATAACCTTGCTTCCCGCTGTAAGAAACACGGCCGGGCGCAGTGGCTCACGCCTGTAATCCCAGCACTTTGGGAGGCCGCAGCAGGTGGATCACTTGAATCAGGAGTTCCAGACCAGCCTGGTCAACATGGTGAAACCCCGCCTGTACTAAAAATACAAAAATTAGCCAGGCATGGTGCGCGCCTGTAATCCCGGGTACTCAGGAGACTGAGGCAGAAAAATCGCTCAAACCCGGGAGGCGGAGGTTGCAGCAGTGAGCTAAGATTGTGCCATTGCACTCCAGCCTGGGAAACAAAAGCAAAACTCTGTCTCAAAAAAAAAAAAAGGCCAGGTGCGGTGGCTCACTCCTGTAATCCCAGCACTTTGGGAGGCCAAGGCAGGTGGATCACCTGAGGTCAGGAGACCGAGACCATCCTGGGCAACATGGTGAAACCCCGTCTCTACTAGAAATACAAAAATTAGCTGGGCGTGGTGGCATGTGTCTGTAATCCCAGCTATTTGGGAGGCTGAGGCAGGAGAATCGCTTGAACCCGGGAGGCAGAGGTTGCAGTGAGCCAAGATCACGCCACCGCACTCCAGCCCGGCGACAGAGTGAGATTCTGTCTCGAAACAAAAACCAAAAAACCAACAAACAAAACCAGAGAAACACAGGGTAGCAGGATGAGATGAGAGTGGCTTTGGAGAATGACTAGTAGAAATGGGTGGCATGGATGGAAACATTCAGACAGAAGCAAATGTGGGCAATCGCATTGGTGTGTGATTTTGATCCTTTCAACTCTCCTACTCACTTCCTTGTCTTCCTGGATCTTTCTAAAGAGTCGGAAGGAAGCTTGCTGCCTGGTTCTGGTGACTAGAAGAAGAGAATGATTCAAATCAGAATTCTGAGGTGTCTTGTCTAGCTAGCTCCAAGCCTGGTTGTGCCCAAGTAGTTAATGTAATTTCCCTGAACCCAGCGGTAATATAGGAATATTGACATCTGCCATCTTAACCTTAGGAGGGTTTTGTGAGAATTAAATTTTAAAACACCATGTCACCTATAAAGCACTATAAAAGTAAAAGCTATTATTACATTAATCAGTGACACATAAATGGAAGCCGAAGGTAAAAGACATATTTCTTCATTAAATTATACCTGAAAATTCTTTCAGAACTTGTATCTAATTTTTCCTTGTTTCTAGAGGCACACATTTAAATCCAATACTTAGAATACCTGGGTGTGATATCAGCATTTTGACAAGATACTATTTCTTCTCAAATAATGGAAGTATGGACAGCCCTATTAAGATGTCTGAGTGAGAAGAGGAACATCAAAGTTTTCAGTAATAAAATCCCAGTGAAGAAGTCTTGCATTTCTTTCTTTCTTTTTCTTTTTTTTTGGACAGTCTCACTGTGTCTCCCAGGCTGGAGTGCAGTGGTGTGATCATAGCCACTACAGCATCAAACTCCTGGTCTCAAGCAATCCTCCTGCCTCAGCCTTCCAAGCAGCTGGAATTACTGACACAAACTACCACGCCCAGCTGAGGTTTTGTAGAATCAGGCTGTATTAGTCCGTTTTCATGCTGTTGATAAAGACATACCTAAGACTGGACAATTTTACACAAGAGAGAGGTTTAATGGACTCTCAGTTCCACATGGTTGGGGAGGCCTCACGATCGTGGTGGAAGGTGAAAGGCATGTCTCATATGGTGGCAGACAAGAGAAGGGAGCTCGTGCATGGAAACTCCCCTTTATGAAATGATCAGCTTTCGTGAGAATTATTCACTATCACGAGAACAGCATGGGAAAGACCCAGCTCCACGATTCGATTATCTCCCACGGGGTCCCTCCCACAACACCTGGGAATTATAAGAGCTACAATTCAAGATGAGATTTGGGTGGGGAACAGCCAAACCATATCACAGGGTCTCACTATGTTCATCAGGCTGGTCTTGAACTCCTGGCCTCAAGTGATCCCTCCAGGTTGGCCTCCAAAGCACTGGGATTTCAGGTGTGAGCCACCATGCTTGGGAGAAGCTTTATATTGCTCATAGCTTGAAAGGTGGGGGAGAAATGTATGGGATAATAATGCAGTATGATTATTTAATGTAACTGAATGTTTACAGTCCTGTGGTTTCTTATTACAAGAAGACTTTCAGAAACACTTTTTTCTAGACGAGTTACCAGTATCTGATTATCTCTTCAGTATTGTGAACTGTGTTGACAGCCCCTGTCTTCTGCATAAGAGCTCAAAAGGCATTACTTATAATTACACATTTTTTTTCAGTCAGAAAATTTCCTAGGTAAGTTTATCAATCATATGGATATTCAGATACTCAAAAGAGTATTATAGCTATGAGGGGATGGAAAATAAAATTGTTTCAGAGAGCAAGTGAAGAGTGCCCTCTGGTGGTGTTAAGCAACAACTGAAGTGCATCATGTTCAATCTTTCTTCAGAATCAGTCAATTCCAGTTCTACAGTTTCTTAAAAGTCAGACTTTCACCTTAACCATAAGGAATTTTTACACTTCTAAAGGCCCACTGCACCTTGGAGTACATTATGACATGCTTTCTAGATTGTGTTACTTAGGACATCTTTTACATAAGCCTTGAAGAAAATTTTAGTAGGGATAGTGTTCCATTAAGAAATGTCTTACTAAAAAGAAACACTGCAGGCTGTCGATATGGTCCCTTTAAATGGCATCTTTTTAAATTATTTTTTAGTTTCTGTGGGTATGTAGTAGGCGTATATATTTACAGGGTACATGAGATATTTTGGTACAGCCATGCAATGCGTAATAACCACATCATGGAAAATTGAGTATCCATCTAAATGGGATCTCTTATATAATCTGACATTGGCGCATAGTCTGTTATTACTTATTTTTGCTGTTGTTGTTTACTGATTCCCTTCTAAAGAAACTCGTGGAATCTTCTCCAGCAGATTTTGGAAATTACCATCTAGAATGGTCAGGTATGATCCTAGACAGAGACAGACTACTGAACCAGATGCCAGTCCAAGGTCCCTTCCCACTGTTTGGTTTTATGTTACATTTTTCCCAGCAATAAGTTTCCCCTTTAGTGCTGTGCAGTCTCAGCAAACAAAAGCCACCTAAGGAAACAGAGCGTGGGCCGGGCATGTCGTCAGAACACCGCTGCAGGAGCTTCTCACGTGGCAGCCCCTCCCCTGCATTTTCCAAGATTTTTACTGTGAGGAAATTATTATCGAAATTAGATTTTTATTAATATTGTTTTAAATGGATTTTTTTGGACGAGTTTGATTGCTTTTGGGCAGAAGCAGTTTAACATGGGACTAGCGAAACTAATATCTGAACTAGTTAATGAAAGTTGTGGAGAATTAATTCATGAAGAAATGAGAGAACTTAAGAGCCGATGTGGAGATTGATAACTATAAGGGCTTAATATGTGGCCTGATGATCTCAATGAAAGAGTGATAAATGACCAGGCACAGTGGCTCACATCCCTAATCCTAGCACTTTGGGAGGCTGAGGTGGGTGGATTGCCTGAGCCCAGGAGTTCGAGACCAGCCTGGGCAACGTAGCAAATCCCTGTCTCTACTAAAAACACAAAACATTAGCTGAGAGCGGTGGTGCGCACCTGGAATCCCAGTTACTTGGGAGGCTGAGACACAAGAATAGCTTGAACCCGGGAGGCAGAGGTTGCAGTGAGCTGAGATCGTACCACTGCACTCCAGCCTGGGGAAGAAAGCGAGACTGCATCAAAAAAAAAAAAAAAAGAAAGAAAGAAAAAGAAAGAAGAAAGGAAGAAAGAAAGAGAAAGAAAGAAAAACAAAAAGTAAGAAGGAAGAAAGAAAGTGATAAATAACACTTGAAATATCTGACATACTGGCAGTGGGGGAGAGGCTGCACTTCTAGAAGTGAAGGTGGAAAAGCATTATGAAAGGACAGGTCAACAGTATGTCTACTGGCACCAAGTCACATAGAAATGTGGTTTGATTCTTAAGTGTGAAATAGTCACACTTAAGTGAATTCTTAAGTGTGAAACAGGCCTCTTCCTTCTTCTTGACAAAAGAAAACAAATCATATGATTTGGGATGTAAGCAAAACCTCCAAGGTTGGAGTTTGTGTTTTAAATAACTTTTACAAACTGGAGCAGGCGTATATAGCTACAGATGCTGAGCAGCTCAGAAATTAACTAGAAATGGAAGCCCTTGACCTTCAGAAAACAGCCCACATCTTCCAGGAATTTTGAGTAATTTTAGAAACAAAACACACTATAAATATAATAAACTATCCTGTATTGTGTTAAGAAACATGCCTGCTATGCAGCCACAGAAACATTTACCATTTCCCAGGCAGTCCAAACTAATTCAGAAAGAGTGTGTGTGTGTGTGTGTGTGTGAGAGAGAGAGAGAGAGAGAGAGAGAGAGAGAGACAGGAGAGGATGAGAAAGGGCAACATACTGATTTCTAAATTGAGGATGACAGAAATTACATTTGAGCAACTGTGAAAGTTTTAAGAATTTTCAATTATTTCTAGAAAGCAAAGCAAACAAGAAACCCCACAGAGTTTTTGAGGAATATTTTACAAAACTAACAGGCAATCAGGAGCAGAATCGATCACAAAATGGTGGCTATCACACAGCACTGCTTTGATTTAGTAGCCTAGCAAGCAAAAGCTTCATACAAAGGCCCTTACAAAAAGCTTACACGGGAGACACAGACAGGGGCAGGAAACGTAGTACTCTGTACAGAGAAGGGCGCCTGGGATTCTGGCTGGGTCTTCCTGTTATCCTGAATGTGCCTTACAGCTCTTCTTTATTCGGAAAAAAAAAAAAAAAGCAACATTAATTACGTAAGCATATTGGACTATTTGTTTTAATGATCAAATTCTTCTATGTATAAACTCCGGTAGGGCGTGGTGGTTCACGCGTGTAATCCCAGCACTTTTGGAGGCCAAAACAGATGGATCACCCGAGGTCAGGAGTTCGAGACCCAGCCTGGCTAACATGGTGAAATCCTCTACTAAAAACACAAAATCAGCCGGACGCAGTAGCACGCGTCTACAGTCCCAGCTGGAGAATCGCTTGAACCTGGAAGGTGGAGGTTGCAGTGTGCCGAGATTGTGCCACTGGTCTCCAGCCTGGTGACAGAGCGAGACTATGTCTCAAAAATAACACAGTCTCGTGTGTGTGTGTGTGTGTGTGTGTGTATATATAAGCAGAAGAAAATTAAAAATGCCAATGGTTATTTCTAGGCAATGGGATTATGTGTGTGTGTATATATATGTCTATATATGTATATATACACACATATATAGTCTATTTTATATACACACATATATATGTATCTTTATATATATAAATTTTTTTTTAAGCTTTTCAGCCAGGTGTGGTGGCTCATGCCTGTAATCCCAACACTTTGTGAGGCTGAGGTGGGATCCTTGAAGCCAGGAGTTAAAGATTAGCCTGGCTAACATAGGGAAACTGTCCCTACAAAAAATTTACAAATCGGCCGGGGGGTTGGGGGTGGTTCATACCTGTAATTCCAGCACTTTGGGAGGCCAAGGCAGAAGGATCAATTGAGCCCAGGAGTTCAAGACCAGCCTGGGCCACAAGATAGTAAATTTTTGTTTTGTGATTTTACCATCTCTACAAAAAATGCAAAAAAGTAGCCAGGGGTGGTGGTGTAGGCCTATAGTCCCAGCTACTTGGGAGGCTGAGCTGGAAGAATCACTTGAGCCTGGGGAGGTTGAGGCTGCAGTGAGCCGTGGTTGTGCCGCTGCACTCCAGCTTGGGTGACAAAGCAAGACCCTGTCTCACAAAAAGAAAAAAAAATTTTTTCCATATACTAAATATAAATTAATAAAAGCTGCTATTGGTTACTTTCAGATGATGGGATTACGTATATTTTTAAGGTTTAAAGGTTTTCCATATTCTCGAAAGTACAAAAAGCCCTTCACATTCAAAGAAAAGTGAATCATACATGGTTGTACAAGAATGTGAATATACTTAGCAATCAAAAATGGTTAAGGCTAGGCATGGTGGCTCACTTGTAATCCCAGTCCTTTGGGAGGCTGAGGAGGGAGGACTGCTTGAAGCCAGGAGTTCAAGACCAGCCTGGGCAGCAAAGCAAGACTCCATCTCTCTAAAAAAAAAAAAAAAAAAAAAAAAAAATTAGCTGGGCATGGTGTGCATCTGTAGTCCAGCTACTCAAGAGGCTGAAGTGGGAGGATCGCTCAAATCTAGGAATTTGAGCCTGCACTAAGCTACGATTGCACCACTGCACTCCAGCCTGGGCAACAGAATGAGACCTCATCTTAAAAAAAAAAAAAAAAAAAAAAAAAAAGGTAAAGACAGTAAATTTTATGTTATGTGATTTTACCAGATTTTAAAATAAAATAAGAGTTATAACAGATCATCAAAAGAAGAAATCATCCAGGTGTAGAGAGGAAAATAAGTTTGATTGTGGAACTGGCCAATTTATAGAACTCAATAGTTTTACCAAATGGTTTGTTATAGTACATCAATACTGCATTCATGGTTTGATAAATCTACATTCGCATTTTAGATATTTGGTACTGATATAATTTGCCTTTTTCTTTTCAAATTCTTTATTAGAAAAAAACCTGTAGAAAAATTCTAAAATGATTTCTTCAATAGGCTTTGAATATTTTGCTTCAAACCACTCTTCCTGACCATGTGAAGTATGTGCCTTTATTCATTCACAAGCTTGCACAATCTCTGCTGGACAATTCTGAGTGATGGCAGCTTCCACCTTTCCTTCTTCCTTCACTTAGACTACATTTATTCAGCATCTGTATTGTTGGAGTAAGTTCCATGTTAATACTCACCACTGAGGATATGTTAGTATCATTTAACTTATGCTCCAACTGATGTAAAACACTGCCTAAATGGCCTTTTATCCTTTCACTTAGTAAGAACACACATCATAAAAAAATCTCCAAAACCCATCATAAATGCCAATGTTATATGTTTTATTTTTAATCAAGTAATTTTTTTAAACCCCAGCATATCCATAATTGACAGAATACGACATTAGGCATGAAATGAGAATATAAAACCCAGAGTGTACAGAAAGGCAAACAGTGCTTCAGTCCCTCCAGATGACTGCACGCAAGTGAAATGCATTCCAAACATCTACCCCTTATCTTTTAAAAACATACAGTTCAAGTGTTTTTATTTTCACTTGTAAACAGCATGAATCAAAATGGACAATGAGGTAATCTAAATACTACACAGGATAATTTAAAAACACTAGATAAAACACCATTATTAAAGACATATAAAAATCAGGGTTCACTTTGGTCTCTAGTATGGTTAGAGTTGTTAATACCAAAAAGAAACACATACTAATTGAAGCCAGCTTGGTGGTAGGTGCCAGTGGTTGATAGATGGAAGTGATTCAAGAGGTAGTCAACACCATCATTTTCAAGCTGGTAACTCTCACAAGTGTTAAGCCACAGATGCATTAAATATCATAATACTTTCTCACAGTACAGTACTTTACCATAACTTGCAGCTTTGTTCCAAATATAAAATTTAAAAATGAATCATAGGTCAACTTCTCACTCTAACTGAACAATTATGACACAGATCATACAACCACCACATCTTAAAGAGGCTGTTGACAGCTATGTAAGACAGAGTTTGATGCTTTTAACAGATGTTCTTCTCTAAAACAAATAAATCTCATTAAGACATCTAGAAAATTAAAGTCAGTGCAGCTGCACTTGTACATACTTTCCCAAATTTTATAACCAAAGGGGAAATACACATATATATTTTATGATAAACATTTCTTAGAGAAAACAGATAAATTAATTTAAATTAACTTTAAGACTTAATGAGATTTCCCATGTCCTGTATAATTCATCTTACAGTGAATGTTACAAAGTCTATTAACACTTATGGGCTCCTATTCACAAACTAAATACAACCAGCAGTAACTTGGGGCTGCCCTGGTGCAAAATAAAACTGAGCCAGAATAAAAATAATATTGGCAATATTGGAGGTGGACTGATGCTAATAACATGACATTTCTTGATCTTTTTTCTTACATTGCACGCTAAACTTCCAAGTTATAAGCAGGTAAAAATCTTTCTAAATCTTTCAACTGCAAAAATACGTCCAAGGTCTTCTAGTGAAGACTAGAAATCCAAGTATAAAAATGTTTTCATTATAGTCTGCCATGTAGCAAATGATTAGCTTACAGGGCTAAGAGACTGGCAATGCATCTTGTTTAGGAATTGCATCTTGTTTAGGAATTACATTTGTGTTGACATGAGGGTGAGGTCAAGAGATAACTGAATTCACAGACCTGCTGCCCCACCATTAGTAATCCCCGCAAAGTGATGCTTCACACAGACCCTTTACCCTCAATAGCTAGTAATGGCATTGCATGTTCATTCCTTGGCAAGCCAGTGCTAGTTAGTTATGTGCCTGGGGCTATAATGCTGCAAGACGCTTGGCTTCAGGGCAGCACAGACAGTAAATGAAGGACATTGGCATCTTTTAAACCCTTTGCCTAGCACAAATACCTGCATAAACCAACCCCTCTCCCTGCTACTCCTTCCGACCTCCGCCTCTGGGCAAAGAGATGCTTCTAAGACTGCTTCCGTGTTCTGTTTTGCTTAAGTTCTTAAGTTGAACAGTGCCCATAATTCTTTAAACTAAATACATGATTATTTTAAGGAGATGTTTGGAGACTTTGCTAACTAAAACGAGATGCTTCATTATTCACAAGTGTTTGTCAGAAACATGCAGTTGTGGATTGCTATTTATAATACAGATAAACAGGTTCTGTACCAGAGAATTATCAGCCACCTGTCAGGCTGGAACAGCATACATACAGGTGTGCTATGCATCAACTATGAGGTAGCCTTTTGCTGTAAACAGAATATTTTACCTATGTAAATGAACAATGTGTTCACATCAGTGATATTCACATATGCACGGAGTTGAGGGAATCTGCTTTAGAGGAGTTTTCAAATGAAATAAAAATAGGATAACTGATATCTGATATTCAAAAATTTTGATCTATGTCAAACTCAGAGGTAGTTACTATCATCAGTACATAATACTTATATAAAGGTATAAGTTATTTGGTTTGTTTTGAGTAAGCAGGACTGTAGACTAGTCTGTAAAGAAACACCAAAAATATTATATGGTATGTTCCCTGAGCAAAGTTCTTTGTCCTGAGTATGTTATGTAATAGTGATAATATTCTCATATAAAAAATAAACCCCAACTTTCAACCATAAGATAGGTTTGGTATGTGCTCTTAGTTCAGTCTGGTAAGATGATGAAAAGGATTTCAAATTGCACCCATAAAGACCATAGTTCTCAAGTGTTTCTATTTTTTTACCATGATTTTAGCTCTAAATTTCTTTTTGTAAACAGGAAATGTCCAATTTTCAAGTCCATAATTTCCTATTTCCATAAGGTGAAGGAACTTTGGTTTGAATTTTCAAAGTGACTTATCTATCATGTTTTGCATTTTTACTGTTAACCTGCTTATTATACCTGCTAAAAATTGAGCAATGCTTATCATGTTTTGCATTTTATTGTTAACTTGCTTATTATGCCTGCTAAAAAATTAAGCAATGCCACTTTGATTTGTCTACATAATTTAAATAAGCTTGAAATCCTCACATAAGGCAAGGAAGTACTTCTCTACAGCTATATCACATTCAATATCGTCAAAGGTAAGCTTTGCATCACAGCACACCGATATTTCAGTGTATACCACGCAGATTCTCACAATCACTGTTGTGAAATTCAAGCTGAGTTGTAAAAGACTGGCAACCCAACCTGAGGCATTTTTCTTCTTATGGTGGCTTGCTGAAACAGCAGTAACTATATACGTCTCCCATGACAGGACAGGAGGGAGAGGAAGTAGAAACTGTTCAGCAGAATATGTCTCATTTGAGTCATGCTATTTTTATTTAATTATCTGAGCTTACACCAACAGGCCCATACATTATAATTATAATGCTTAATATTATTCCCAATATTAAGCACTATAATTAACTGGTACCTTCTTGCAGATGTTTCAGAAATTTGCCCATAACATCTAGAGCCAGGATGACCCCAAAATAATTTTTTTTCCATGACCGAAACCTAATGGGACCAATACTATAACTGGTCCCTAGCCAGTTTATCACTCTGAGAACCAACCTGAGAAGATTCTCCCTAGCACTGAATGTTCATCCTGCATCCACCATATAGGTTACTTCAGAATAAGCATTGGAGGTAACTTCCAGAGGTTCAAAGTTACCGTATAAAATACTTCCAGCTCTCTGGTGGGAGAGGTTTGGTACCTCTGCCCCAGGCTTGTCACTCTTGTTAACTGCCACTGAACACTGCCTTTTTTCATATCATTCACAGGTCATATATATTGGGCAATTGTGAACATCCATTTAATTTTAATTCTCAACCCTGGTATTTCATTCATTTCTGTGCTGCTTGTTTGTTTTAGAAACAAGTTAGATAACTCTCCAGGAGGAACAAAAAAAACAGCCACCAAAAATATACGTCAAACAATTGGAGTTCTCTAAGGTCTTCAGCAGTAAATAAGGAGGGCTACCTGCTCTAAGCAATGGGTAGAAGATTGACTTAGCCAAGGGAAGCTGCTGTTGCCACACAATCCCTTACAACCCTCACATCATGGAAAAGGTTACAAGAAGCTGGTATGAAAATACTACTGAAAACAAGTCACTAAGATGATCCTCCCCTTCATTTCTCTTAATAGGCTCTAATTTTACAATCAAACATAGAATTTAAAACAGTGAAATATCGGCACAAATTACACATTCATTGTCTTTTGTGGAGTTATGTATCCCAGAATCAAAAAAGCTTATGGCAGTCAGAGGCATACGAAGTTAAGGTACTGCCTTCAAAGAGGGGGGAAAAATACCACTCCAGAAATTTCAAGAAAAAGAGGCAATCCCAAATTCGGGAGAACTGGATGTCTTAAAAACCTATAGTACCCCATAGTTGGCAGCTCTGAGATCTGAAGTATCCTTTGGTTCACACAAAAAGTAACAGTCATGTTTTTATTTTTATATAATATAAAAGAAGTGGTATTTCAAGAAAACTCCAGTGGGTTAAATTTAAAACTATCTATAATGCTTCACATGGGTTTTCAATTCTTGGAAATATCCAATTACATGAGGGAGGGTGTGTGCTTTGATCTATACACAAATATATAAAGACAAAGGCTCTTTATATATATGTGTACATTTCTATATAAAATTCTCATGTACACACACAGACTCAGGCTCTCTCCCTCTCACACATGCACATATTGACAGATATAGTATCTTACTCTCTGAATTAACATAAAACATGACACCCTGCTCAAATGTAATTTGCTTAGAGTGATTTGTCTGTTTAAAAAATTCACAGTTCCCCAATAGTAGTTAAAATCCCAGGTCAGCTACTGCTTGTGAAATACTGTTCCCCTATACTTGCATGAGGTAGACTTTGCAACAGGGTAAAAGGAAAGAACATATGAAGAAGACCTGTTATGTCTTTTTTCTTTTTTGAACTGAAGGCCCCTTTTTGCTTTGCTCTTCTGGTGCTGTAGATGACTTTGTGGAGGAAGCTTCTTGAGGTGACCTGCCTGACCGTTCTGAGATCTCTGCCCTAGCCTCCTGAGGTGGTGATGTACAGCCATGCCCGCCTCCCACTTCTCGAGGGAGAGTTGAAGTGCATGGCTGGGATTCTGCTTCCTGTCTTCCCTGAGAACTCACGGGTGGCTGTGCAACATTTTTATGTGGGCAGTTTGCCACCATGTGCATGATGCTCTGACAGTAATGGCACTTCTTTGGCTGAGGAGGTAGACTACATTCCTTAGCATGATGATCAAGGCCACCACAGTTGTAGCATCTGCAAGGCAAAAAGATGAAAACATCTTAGAAGTAGGCATCATGTATCCAAAAACACATTTTAAAATGTGAAGACATACAAACTATCAATGAGACAAGCTTATTTTAATGTGCCTTCTTAAAAGTATTTATCATTGTTTACACTGTTGGTTCAAAGACTATCTCCAAAATGTTCTCGTGAGGTTAAAAACTTAGTTGTGTGAGACATAACTAATCACAGTGAAAAACAAGAGTATTAAAACATGAAAGAATATTTAATCACTTCCATATAGAAATGATTCCTTTAAATTTGACACTATCTGGTCATTTTAAAAGAACCATTTAGCCCACTAGAGGGCAGCGAATATTCAACAAAAAACAACCAGCCAGTTTTAAAAACAAGAGTGTAGAAATACAGCTGTTGGCATGATACAAAGTGGCAATTCACTCAGAAATTGGGAAAATTTTAGACCAAATTAAATTTTAAGAGTTTAACACTTCTTCGAATGTTAATTATTTTGACTGCAGAAACCAGCTAAACTGGAAAAAAAATGTTTTCCTTTGTATAAAATTAAGTAGTGCAGTGAAATTTGATATATAAGAAAGTCAGAGTTTAGTCAGAAAGTCAGGATGATATCTGGCAAATTACCAAGCAATTTTAGAGCAATAGAGTAAATGTCTGAATCAGAACAGTGCTAAAAAAAGAAAGTTTCTAAATACTTAGATTGAATTAATAAAAGTTCATGCTAGTTCAATGATGAGAAAAGTTTACTTTCTTTTCCTTTTGTAAGAAATTAGCTTTCTTTCAGGGTGATCTCTTTTAAGTTAAAATAAATGGAAATCCATCCATAATATGTGAATGCACATTGAAGACATGGCTTTGTATTAGATGTCTGAAAGTTCAGCTTTTAGTTTGGCAAGGAAAAGCTAAGCAAGAAAATTTATTCAGAGGTATATTTGTTCAATTTCAATCAGATTTTCTTCTAAAATTTTATATTAAAAATAACAAAAGACCATTAAGTGGAAGAAACTAAGAAAAATTTATATTTACTAAAGGTTTTAAATCTGATTGTTAAACATAGAATTTGTTTAATGACTTGTCTCCAAATGAAATATTTTAAGAGCTATTTTATTTTCCAAATACATTTATGACTCCATAAATTTCATTTATGAAGCACAAAGAACAACAGGTTATAATTTTTTTTTTTTTTTTTTTTTTTTTGAGATACAATCTCATTCTGTTGCCCAGGCTGGAGTGTAGTGATCTTGGTTCACTGCAACATCCGCCTCCTGGGTTTGGGTGACTCTCCTGCCTCAGCCTCAGGAGTAGCTAGGATTGCAGGCATGTGCCACCATGCCCGGCTAGTTTTTGTATTTTTGGTAGAGACAGGGTTTCACCATGTTTAGCCAGGCTGGTCTCGAACTCCTGACCTCAAGTGATCCGCCTGCCTCTACCTCCCAAAGTGCTGGGATTACAGGTGTGAGCCACCGCACCCGGACAAGTTATAACGTTTTAAAAAAATAATAAAATGTGTTAACTGGCTGGGCGGCGGTGGGTCACGCTTGTAATCCCAGCACTTTGGGAGACCGAGATTGGGAGGCAGATTACGAGGTCAGGAGATCCAGACCATTCTGGCCAACATGGTGAAACCCTGACTCTACTAAAAATACAAAAATTAGCTGGGCGTGGAGGCACACGCTTGTAGTCCCAAGCTACTCGGGAGGCTGAGGCAGGAGAACTGCTTGAACCTGGGAGGCGGAGGTTGCAGTGAGCCGAGATTGTGCCACTGCACTCCAGCCTGGTGACAGAGTGAGACTCCATCTCCAAATAAAAAAAAAGAAAAACAAAAAACAAACAAACAAAAAATAAAAGGGTTAACTGAGGAAATTGGTTTAAGTCCAGACTGACAACAAAAAATGAATTATAATGACTTATATTTGTATGTGTGTGAGAACATCAAACAATAATTTATACTACCTTATATTTAAAAGACAAACTACTAATGTACTAACAACCTACTAAGCAGTATATATAGAATATTTAGTATTTTATCTTCTGGGATAAATTAAACGGTGAATTTTTTAATTGGCAAAACTTAGGGTAACTATTGCCTGCTTCTCCAGTTAGCAATGTTACCTTATGTAATTTAGAATAATGAATTGATAAGATGGGCTTTTATTCTTTGCAACAATTAACAAGTATTTATCTTAGGAGAGACTGAATCATATTTTCAAAAAGGGGAAAAAAAAACAAGAAATCACATGTTGTAGTTAAATTATTCATTGTGCAATTACATATCTTAATATAGCAGATTTAATAGTTTCAGCCATATGTTCTATGAGAGTGTAAGATTAAATAATCAAGATTACTCGCTAATGCTTAAAATTCAGGTTTTCAAAATAACAACTCAAAAATGACATATTTGAAAGATATAACCACATTACTTATAATAATATATTTTCCCACACAGTTCTCCTCTACAATAGAGAAGTGAATTCTTAAATTAAATTTGCCCATCTATAAAGTATCTTCTTTTGAATTAAATTCACTTCCTTGAGGATACCTTCCACTCAGGAGCTCATTTTCAAAGAGAGAAAAAAGAGGTTAAAGGCTTCAGTAATAGGCTGGCTCTCCAGCGGACACATCGGTTTTATCAGTCACCATGGTGGGCACTGCGCTATCCAATTCAGGGAGCCATTCTGCCTGCTCACTGACCAGGAGCCTGATGTCAGTACTCTGCTTTCACAACTGCGATCTTCAATTACCCTCTATCTGTGCATTCACCATTAGATATGGGCTATAAAAGTTATTTTTAAGGATGCTATATAATTTTGGTTTCCTTACATTTTGATCTGCATAGTTAATTCACCCCCTTGGCTTTTCTGATATGTGCTATCATTAGGCCAGACTGTCTTCCACACTGAAAAGATTTGCATTTAGTGTCTATGTGCTTAGCCTTAAAAGGGGAGGAGTGGTATTTATATTCTCTTCTATTTAATCATTCCGTGTCAATCACTCTTACTAAGAGTAGAGATCACTCTCCATTATGAAACCCCTTCCTTCCCAAGGGACTGACACCAAAATAGAAATGTTCAGCTATGTTGCAGCTCACAAATCATACCACAACTATATACTCCATACAAGCTATACACGATTTCCATACAAGCTATACATGATTTTAGTCCCCTTTGTTCACCCTCCATACTTTTCCACATCAGTTTGCCTTTGTAGTCTGAATGAATTTTACATTGTGATGTTAGCATAAAAATAGCATGTGTGTCCATGTTCAGCTACATGCTTAAGAAATATAAGGACATAGTCTCACACAAGCAAAAGACCATACAAAGAAAATTATACTCATACTTTATTATATATTTCCATAGTCCAACATAAAAAATAAAATTATTCATGTTAAGTACTTTATTAAATGCTGAACCAATGGCACAAAGGGTATTTTCTCATGCATTACAAGTAAAGATAAAATAGGCCAGGCGCAGTGGCTCACACCTGTAATCCCAGCACTTTTGGGAGGCTGAGGCGGGCAGATCACTTAAGGTCAGGAGTTTGAGACCAGCCTGGTCAACATGGCAAAACCCCATCTCTACTAAAAATACAAAAAATTAGCCAGGCGTGGCGGGGCACACCTGTAGTTCTAGCTACTCAGGAGGCTGAGGCAGGAGAATTGCTTGAACCAGAGAGGCAGAGGTTGCAGTGAGCCAAGATTGCTCCACTGCACTCCAGCCTGGGCAACAGGGCTAGACTCTGTTTTAACAAACAAACAAAGATAAAATAAACAAAAATGTTCAGTTTAATCTTAGAAAGTTATCAAGTTCTTCATAAAATCATTTTATAAATACTGTTATTCTAATGAGCTAGCACATTCTACAAGTATTATTTCTTATTTAAGGAACATTTAAAGATAGAAGATAAATAACAATCAAATCAAAGCCAACTTTTTTGAGACACTATCAAAATAAGATTTAAAATTTAAGATTTTAAGACCGGGTGCGGTGGCTCACGTCTGTAATCACAGCACTTTGGGAGGCCAAAGCGGGCAGATCACGAGGTCAGGAGATCGAGACTATCCTGGCTAACATGGTGAAACCCTGTCTCTACTAAAAATAACAAAAAATTAGCCGGGCGTGGTGGCAGACGCCTGTAGTCCCAGCTACTCAGGAGGCTGAGGCAGGAGAATGGCGTGAACCCGGGAGGCGGAGTTTGCAGTGAGCTGAGATCGTACCACTGCACTCCAGCCTGCGCAACATAGAAAGACTCCATCTCACAAAAAAGAAAAGATTTTAAATAAAAGAATGGCAACAATAGATAGAATAGAGGCACTTATGATGGCCAAATAAATAAAAACAAATTGTTTAGACCTTTAGAACTATTTAATTATATTCTGAAATAATTACATGAGTTTTTAAAAACCAAGTCCAAACACCTACACTAGTTAATAAGTTAATCAAAATATACCCACATTTCTGAGGATTTCATCAAAAAATGAAAACTCTGATTCAGAAATCAGAATTCAGATCTGCTACGACCATTAAAAAGTTTGCATTTTTTGATCCAAACAACTGAGTAAGCAGATTATATTTTCAAATGATATCAGCAATAATGGAGCTGAGCACAGCTGACAATCACTAGGTTAAAAGATAGACATTAATTTTTAAATAATATTCCAATGGTGTAAATGAAAATATTTATCAGTTATATATTCCCCCTTGATCCAGAGAGTGATTTAAAAAATTGGGAAGAGGGGCGATACCACAGAGGAAGATCCAGATTTGCTTGCCTAAAAGTATAATGGAAAAAATCTATCTTAGGGTTCTTCTCAGTACTTGAACATTTTAACTTAATAAGAATTTATATGTAAACTCAAATCCACATTCTGAGGGTCTGATGGGGGCATTAAGGATAATTTTGACAGTGATCTGTAAGCTTCTGAAGGGGAAGGAATTGTTGAAAGATAGTATGTAAAGCAGTATCAGGGACAGAGAAAAGAGTAGTGAAAGAAGTGCGAGCTTTGGGCAGGAAGAAGGTACGAACATAGAAAAGGAATTACGTAAAAATTCTTGGGAAAAACAGACTAAAAAAGGATTAATAAAGTTTCCAAACGGGAGGCAGAGGAGCTAAAGAAAAGTCACGGATTGAAAAAAATTTCAGGAACTAAATTGGAGGAAAAATAATTCTTTGAAGAGATCATTTTAAACGTTGGTACAGTTCAACTAAAATCCAGAAATGATACTAATAACATTCCTCAGCTCTATTCTTTTTTATTCTAATATGTTTTAATACTTGTTATTTAATTAAAATTGTGTACCAATCAACTGAACACATGGAAGTGACGGATTGCAGCCAGCTGGTGGTGGGGAGGTGGGTGGGCAGAAAGGTTATTAGAGAACCGCACAGAGCGGACAAGCAAAGGATCCAGAGCATATGATGGAAGCAATCTGCCTACCCTGTACCTCCTGAAGGTAAGAGGGGCAGATCCTGGAACCAGTCTTCCAGAAGAAGGCCCCATTTTGTTCTGACTGGTTCTACACAATCTAAATAAACATTTGGGTAGCTCCACAGGACCCGCCCCAAAGTACCAAGAGAGAAGTCAGGAAAGTGTGATGAGTCACAGAACTAGTAAGTCTCTTTAATAGTGTACATGTCTTCTGACCTCCATCAACCTATGTGTTAATGAATTCGTTTCTTTTATTTCATTCTTCTCATAACCAAATTCATAAGACTGTAAGCCAGTTAAACAATAACAATTTTAGTAAAGTTAATTTTTATTTAAGTATGTTTTCCATAGTTAAATTTTTATATATTCTAAGTACAGTGGTAAAATACTGAGTTTTCAAAAATAGTTGGTGATAATGATGATTTATGTTCTTTTAAAAGTTTCCTAGAGACCGGGCGCGGTGGCTCAAGCCTGTAATCCCAGCACTTTGGGAGGCTGAGACAGGCAGATCACGAGGTCAGGAGATCGAGACCATCTTGGCTAACACGGTGAAACCCTGTCTCTATTAAAAAAATACAAAAAACTAGCTGGGCGAGGTGGCGGGCGCCTGTAGTCCCAGCTACACGGGAGGCTGAGGCAGGAGAATGGTGTAAACCTGGGAGGCGGAGCTTGCAGTGAGCTGAGATCCAGCCACTGCACTCCAGCCCGGGCGACAGAGCGAGACTCCGTCTCAAAAAAAGAAAAAAACGTTTCCTAGATAATAAATACACATTTAACATCAGAAAAGTTTTCATTTGGATCACATTTAACATCAGAAAAGTTTTCATTTGGATCTTCAGGAATATAGAAGCCAGCATCATGCCCCTCTTTTACCTTAATTCATGCTAAAAACAAAATATTCTATATAAACATACTTTAACATACTTTTAAGGTAACTAAAATGGTAATAACAGAAATAATAAACAGGTTCAATTCACTGAGAGCTTACTAAATTCCAGACACTGTGCTAAAGGTTTTTAATGTGTTATATAATTTAATCCTCCCCCAAACTTTATGAATTGGGAACTACAATATCTAAATTGTATGGATGAAGAAATTTAGGGATTACCTAGAAGGGAATTTTAATTGAAAACAATTAAATTTCACTTCCATTTTGATTATATAAAAATGTTATACCCAAGAATATTGATGTAATTTTATTATATGTAAGTCTAAAATATCTAGGATCTGGAATTTAAAATACTAATACACACACACACACACACACACACACACACACACACACACAGAATTGTAGATTTTTCTTGAGACTTTGTTACTGGGGAGGTCAGCGTCTTTCTTTGAGCATCCCATCTATAAAACAAAAGACTGGGAGTAGTCCAGTCCAGATTTTTTTCACTGCCAAGGCTGGATTTTCTTTTCATCTCTCCTACACTTTACATGTTGAAAAACTTGGTCTAAAAAATGTGTGAATACTTTTTCTATTCTCTTTAATCATATGTTTAAGATTGTAAATTGGAATTTCAAGCTGACATGCTATATGATCAGTGCTATCAAACTGACTCAATAAAATTCCAGTCAAAAGAGAGAAGATGGAAATTTTAGTTAGCCCATTAAATCATACTGCAGTATGAATGATTTACTTAGGCTCTGAAATATTGCAATCAGATTCTATTGGTTGGAGTGAATGTAAATTGAGACTGCCTCCCTTGGAGGACAATTTGACAGCATATTTGAAAATATTAATACATATACTATCTGACCTAGTAACTCTCACTCCAGGAATTTGCTCTACAGGAATATTCACTGATAAACACAGTGATTCAGGTACTAAGATATTAATAAGAGCATTGTCCATACTGGTAAAAAGTTAGAAAAATTAAATTATAATAACAATGCTAACAATAACCAATTGTTATTATTAAGCTATAAACTTGTTAAAATAAAAAACAAAGCCACATAATACCAAAAAACATTTGCAGATAGTAGAATAATGAAATAATTTTTTAAAAATTGAGGTAAATTTATATGTATTGACATGGAAAGATCTCCAAGACAAACTGTTAAGTAAAAAAAGCGAACCATGGCATAATACGTAAATACAGTATGATCACATTTGTTTCAAAGACATTAGACATGATTATAAGTAATTGTGTGCATTTTCAAACACATGTAAAAACCGGCCAGGTGCAGTGGCTCATGCCTGTAATCTCAGCACTTTGGAAGGCCTAGGCGGGCATTCCTGATCACAAGGTCAGGAGATTGAGACCAGTCTGGCCAACACAGTGAAACTCCGTCTCTACTAACAACACAAAACTTAGCCAGGCATGGTAGTGCATGCCTATAATTCCAGCTACTCGGGAAGCTGAGGCAGGAGAATCACTTAAACCCAGGAGGCAGAGGTTGCAGTGAGCCGAGATTACACCACTGCACTCCAGCCTGGGTGACAAGGCAAGACTCCATCAAATGAATGAATGAATGAATGAATGAATGAATGAATGAATGAAAAAACCATTGGGAGGGAAGACAGTGAACTGACAAAGAGTGGCTACATCCAGGGAAAATAGTACAGTGAAAGGGCATTTCATTTTTTTTTTTGAGACAAGGTCTAGCTGTTGCCCAGGCTGGAATGCAGTGGTGTGATAACGGCTCACTGCAGCCCGGACCTCCCAGACTCCATCATCCTCTACCTCAGACTCCCTAGCAGCTGAGACTACAGGTGTACACCACCTGTGTGTGTGTGTGTGTGTGTGTGTGTGTGTGGTTTTATTGGTAGAGATAGAGTTTTGCCATGTTGCCCGAGCTGGTGTCTTAACTCCTGGGCTCAAGCAGTCCCTCCCATTTTGGCCTCCCAATGTGCTAGGATTACAGGCATTAGCCACCATGCCTTGCTGGCATTTCACTTTTTCTCTGTAAATTTTTGTATAATTTCTTTTTTAAATAACAAGAAAGAACTTATATTACTTATGTAATTTAAAAAGAAAAAGAGCAATTATAATTATAAAACTCCATTGCCATTTTGTAATTGACCTTCATTATTATTGCTAGTCATCTGACAGTGAGTCTGTCTACCAGTGACTCAAAATCATTTTGGAAGCTTTCAAAAAATACTAATGCCCGGGTCCTACTCTAGACAAATTAAATCAGAATCTTTGAGGATGATGCCCTAAGCATAACTACTTTTTAAGTTTCCCAGGAGATGGTGATGTGCAGCTACTTGAGAACTACAGCTATTAACAAACACAAGTGTTGCACTGACAATCTTACCACTACATTTCCCACTACAAGGAATGTGGTTCAAAAGAGAATACATCTCTCAAAACAGTTTTCAACAGGTTACTCACTCATGCCTCAGAAAGGAAAAGAGGGGAGGAATGGAAGGAGGGAAGGAGGAAGGTAAAGAGAAGGAAAGAAGGGAGTAAGTGAGGGAGGGAAGAAGTGTGTGTATATATCTCTTATTTCCTTATTGAGAATGGATCATTGAAATTTCTGGTTGTGATGGCAGAAAAGCTCCTCAACCTTTTACCATCACTGATCCCTGGAAGGTATACACTGCAAAAACCCACTGAGTTTAACTTCAGATATAGTTTCTCTGTTCAATTTATAATTTATCAATCAAGAACAGGTTCGATGTATACTCGTGTCATCAAAATGGATAACTTACAGCTTTTTCTTTTTTCTTTTTTTTTTTTTGAGACAGGGTCTTGCTCTGTTACCCAGGCTGGACTGCAGTGCCACAATCAGGGCTCAGCATCCCTCAGCAGCTGGGACTACAGGTGCGTGCCAACATGCTTGGCTAATTTTTTTTTTTTTAATTCTTTTTGTAGAGACGGGCTGTCACTTTGTTACCCAGTCTGGTCTTGAACTCATGGGCCCAAGTAATCCTCCCACCTTGGTTCTCCAAAGTGCTGGGATTAGAGGCACGAGCCACTGCACCTAGCCAATTTACAGCTCCTTAATCAATAGCTACTTTCCCTAAATTTCACCATCATTACCAATTAACAATTACTAATTTCCCATAATAACTCTTTTAATTCTCCATCTTCTATTGCCTACATCTAAAATAATTTTGACCAGCATATAAATTTGTTTAGTATGGACATGCTCTTGCAAACATTTCTCCTCATGGCCAAATTCTGATTTTTTGTTTGTTTGTTTTGTTTTTTGAGATAGGGTCTCACTCTGTTGCCCAGGCTGGAGTGCAGTGGCACAATCTTGGCTCACTGCAACCTCCACCTCCCAGGTTCAAATGATTCTCATGCCTCAGCCTCCTGGGTAGCTGGGATTACAGGTGTGCACCACCACACCCAGCTAATTTTTTGTATTTTTAGTAGAGTCAGGGTTTCACTATGTTGGCCAGGCTGGTCTCAAACTCCTGGCCTCAAGTGATCTGCCTGCCTCGGCCTCCCAAAGTGCTGGGATTACAGGTGTGAGCCACTGTGTTCGGCCTCTGTTGGCATTTAAATAGAAAATTACTTTCTTGTCAGTATAAATATAATAACAAGATCTCTGTTTTTTATAAAAATGATTAGGTATGTAATTTTTTAAAACCCTATCTAATGTCTAAACTACATTGTGCTTAAAAGAATGCCATTAATAAGATAACTACTGCTCACTCTGTTTTCTATACCCAAAGAAAAGGAAGTCCATAAAAGATAGTATTTAAACCTGTTTAATCAGACCACCCTATGGGTAGGTGCTCAATATTATTAAACAAAAAGCAAAATTCAGTTAGCATAATTGCCATTTGGTTCTTTCTGTTGCATAACAAATCATGTGTGTTTGGATGGCTCTGTATTGTCTAGTACTGTTCAGCGTAACAAGCAGGGATCAGCCTGTGGTGACATGGAACCAAAGTAAATTCAAACTCTGAACTGCTGGCAGTAGAAATGAATATTCTATGTCTCCCCTAAAGCTCAGATTGCAGATCAACTAAACTAATTTTTTAAAAAATTTATCAACTAGTGTTCTAACCTCTTTTATCACCTGATTATATGATGAGAAATTAACTAGATACATTGTCTGCTAGTGGATTCAACTGCTTATAATATTCATTTAATCATTTTCATAGAATCAAATGAAAACCAAATGGACAAAAAAAAAACCTGAAGAATATCTACTATGTGCACAACTTTGTATTAGATGCCAATGAAAGGTATGTGAATAGTTAGCTGGATGGTTAAGATTTACACATTTTATCTTATTTAATATCTTCTCCTGACTGGTTTTTGGATTGCCTTAGGTTTATTAGCTTTTGGACACTTTCTCTGATTAATGCCATCAACTATCTCATAACATCAGTGAAAATGCACCGAAGTATACTGAAAACCAGCTAAAATACAGTAAGAGCTCTATTCACAAACCTTTCATCATCTTATAAAAACATGAAGATAAGATGAAAAATGTGGGGAATGGGTATGTAATGAGTGGTGGTGCAGGTCACTGAGAAATGGGGATGAAACATGTAGCAGTTTTAAAAGCAAACAAGACATGGAAGGGGAGAGAAATCACTGGAGGCATGGGGGCAAAGGGCAGCATTTTTCATATAAGGGCACTTCAATCAGGCATAGTTATAAACCAGACATTTTTATATATCATTCCATCATGTTTAAAAGTATTTGGTAGATTCTGTGTCAAATCAATGAAACAATATTCATTTGTTAAAAGTTTTCTACTTTGCACTATAACTTGAGAAGGAGCATAATAATGAATTCTAGGTCATAAGTTAAAACTTTATTTCAAATAGAAATGTTATCTCTCTCTTACATGACAAACAACATCTCAGACAGATAATCTGTTCTGGCTAATGGAAAAGTTTAGAAAAAAGAGAGAGAGAGAAAGATGTACTCAAACACAGATAACTTCATGCTTTCCAATTTCCTGGGAGTAAAAGCAGTTTGTTACGAAATAGGACCCAATCTCATACGCAGTGGGCACTCGGCCAGTGCTGCTTTCAGAACCCAAGATAACTAAGAAGGAGTGTCCAGTTCAGGAGTAACACACACACATATACACAAATAAATAAAAGCCACATGCATTTTTGCTGTTGTAGTGTTGTAACTATCCTAACTGCAGGTTTACATTCATCCTTGTTGGAAGCAAGGTCAGTTTATCGACTCTATTTGGTCTTACTGACCTTTAAGTTAAAGTGTTTTAAAAGGTTAGTACTACTATCAATTATGAAAGGAAGGGAAGACGTTCAATGTTTAACTTATCTTGAAATGGTTAAAATTAGCTGCTTGCTTAGATGGAAGAATCAGATTATAATATGCAGTCTGGAAATGTCTGTTCATTTATTATAGCAGCCTTGCCGAAAACTTAAACCACCAGGGCTGCTTGCTTTTTTCACCAGACTATTTCAAATTCACAGTGTCAGAGGTGTGACATCTGCTGTAAATAAGCATCAGCTCAGCCTGAAGAAATACAATTCCACTAGAGCTTTGTGTCAACTCTTATAAACGTTTTTTCTTCTCATTGCATGATTTCTTTTAGGCTTTGGTTCTGTAGCCAGCATTCTTTTTATCTATTAATATAACATTATTTTGTAAGTCATTCTAAAGTTGTATCTTTCGTGTGTGTGTATGTGTGTGTATATATATGTTGAGCCTTTTATTCATATATATATGAATATTATTTTATTCATATATATATATAAAATGTCTTTACTATTAGGCCATTTGACCAGAGCACAAGAAATTTTAAAAGAAGAATTTCATCATGGTTACCTGATAAGTGAGGCAATAATTTGTTATCTAGAGAAGTAGATGTAAATGTCCGAACAATATATACAAGAATTTTAATACCATATTAAAAACACCTTAGGTATACAAAATAAGGACTACAAAATAGTGGCTAGCACACATTTTATCACATACACTTCTCCATTAAAACACAGAAGGAACAGAGAACATGAGAAATTCCAAAGGAAAGAAAGACGTATAGAAGTTAAGAATCAATTTTGTTGGCATGACTGATGTACTGTACATAGAAGATTAGATAACAGCTTCAAATTTATACTGGTTGTTTGCAAGCCAGGGGCAAAAGGGCGCTAGATTAAAAGATGTTACCCTAATTTTAGCAAAGTAAATATCTTCTGGGTTACTCAAAACTTTGAAGTTATCTACGACTGAGTTACCTTTGATGCAACTAATAATGCTGGTAGAATCTCAGTTTTTATGAAGACAGAATGTTAAAACACCTCTCTGTTGCTGTATGACTGACTTACTACTGAATTACTAGCACTTACTACTAACTACTAGCACTTCCTACTTACTACCTAATTATTTTTTGAGACAGGGTCTTGCTCTATCACCCAGACTGGAGTGCAATGGCACCATCACAGCTCACTACAGCCTAGAGCTCCTCGGCTCAAGTGATCCTCTTGCCTCAGCCTCCCAAGTAGCTGGGACTACAGGTGTGTGCCACCATGCCTTGGCTAATTTTTGTATTTTTAGTAGAGACGAGGTCTCACTATGTTGACTAGGCTGGTCTCGAACTTCTAGGCTCAGCTCAAGTGATCCACCTACCTTGGCCTTCCAAAGTGCTGGGATTACAGCTGTGAGCCAGAATACCCCCAGCCCCCTGAATTATTACTACATTATTGAATTAGTAAGAAATATTAATAATCTGTCCATTTTGACAATGTTTATATTAATAGCATTAAAAGTATTTATAGAGGGCCAGTGGTCTTAGAACACAGTGCCTGGTATGATTTAACCAAAATGTGTTCTCAGTACGAATTCATGTGCGAGAGTCAAAAGAAGACTGTCCCAAGCCATCACCTGTCTCTACAGCTACACAGCAATCAGAAGGAGTTAAAACCATTTTGCTCAAGTCAGAAAGGAAAGGCTTCTAATGATCGATAAGTTTGATCTCCCATTCCAGCACCAGCTACCGCTGAGGAAAATGATGAAGTATAAATGAGAAGTAAACGACCTCTGTCCATTTCTGCCTCCAGTCCAATTGGTCTTCTAGTGACAGACTACATATTGCCTTTTGTCAAGAATCAGCAGTTCTTCAATTGTTTACCACGTACGTAAGTAAAAATTAAACAAGGAAAATTGCTACCATGTTCAGATAACCTCTGTAAACTGTGATATTATCTTGTGTAGGTCTTACTTTAAAAATTAGAGCTCAAGACAATGTTCTTTGCTTCATGGCTACTTCCTTTCCTCCTCCTTGCTGATTGAGGGTGCCCTTCATGTCATAATCTTTCTATGACTAAAGCCTGATGGTCAAGCTGCTAAGACAGCCCCTACAGATCTTTTCTCTGATCACAGATCCCTTAAGGGATCTTATCTTCCTATTTGAACATTTCAAGGCTGTGACCCTGTGAATACATAGCCACTGGTGGAGGTAAAATTTGAAGGTAAGTATGGGAAGAGCAGTTGAATTCCCGGATAGAACAGATTGTTTATAAAAGTCCAAATACTCTTAATAACTTCTAATCATTAGGGCTAGATTCTACATGTTAACAGATTTATTTGCACATATTCTGTAAGCCAAAAAATAGCTTTGTTATGAGTACAGTTCCTTAAGTATTCGAATGATGAGTTTTCATCTCCTTTGGTCACCCTCTAGATTTGGCTGGAGGAACTTTTCATGAAGAACTTGGCTTATTCTCTTAGTGGAACAAGAGAAACAAAGCCACTGAGTATTTTTCTTCTAGATTTTTCTTTAAAAAATATTGAATGATATCCTGACTGGTGTGATAAAAAGGAGGTAAATTTGCTTGGGCAATACTTGAGCCTTTTATTCAAAAAACATATTTATTTCAGAAAATAAACATTTGAAAATACGATAGCTACAAATGGCAGTGTTATTTATCACTCTGAATGTAAAGTTCTCTTTATGTGTTTGACATGTAATTTGAATGAATGCAATATATGTGTGGGGGAAAGCTGTGCTTCAGTGGAAAACATCTGGAACCCAGCTTCTGGATTATCTGATTCAGATTCTAAGAGGGTTATTTTACAGCTCTTTCCATGACTGACAGAAATACAACATCATTTTTCTCTACAGAGGGGCAAATTCTATCCTGGAGGGTGAAGAGTCAATTGATTTCCCTTGCCCACTGTGGAAGAAGCCAGTTTGGGTTTCATTTGCATATTCATGTCAATATACCTGATCTACAAATATGTCTGTTCTTTGATTCTCCTTTGAACAAGTTACAACATTTGGTTCTCTTACTGAACTGAGTTAAATAAATTCTTTAACACTTGTTCATCTGATATTTGCATAAAAATCATAATGCTGCATTTTAAAAAAATTATCCTTTAACATACAGTAAATATGCACCACAGAGCCACTACATGAGATGCAATAAACATTTACAAGCACTTTTAGACACAAAGACTTCTAGATCACCAACTAGCTTTAACACTGAGTTACTGGACCCAATTTTAGTTTGTTTCTTCTCAGTGATTTTGTTTTTCCTATATCCTGAAACATTTTGACCTTTTATAGTATTGGGACTTATTTCCAACTACACAAAAAGATAAAATAATTAGAATATAATTATTATTATAACTATTATATTTAATAAGACATATTGGAAAATATTATTTGGAAAAAAAATTTTTTTAAAGACTGAGTCTGACTATGTTGCCCAGGCTGGATTGCAGGGGTTATTCATAGGCGTGACTGTAGCACAGTGCGGCCTCAAACACCTGGCCTCAAATGATCCTTTCAAGTAGACATGTGCCACTGTGCCCGGCAAGTGATGATACAATAGAGAAATAAATCATCGCGATTTTACTATCCTTTACTTTACTTTTCTTACTTTTATTTTGAGATGGAGTCTTGCTCTGTCGCCCAGGCGGGAGTGCAGTGGTGCGATCTCGGCTCACTGCAACCTCCGCCTCCCGGGTTCAAGCAATCCTCATGCCTCAGCTTCTCGAGTAGCTGGGATTACAGGCATGCGCCACCATGCCCAGCTAATTGTTGTATTTTTAGTAGAGATGGGGTTTTACCATGTTGGCCAGGCTGGTCTTGTAACTCCTGACCTCAAGTGATCCACCCTTCTCAGCTTTGCTTAAAGTATTGCCTGATGTTCCAAGAATGTACCAAAGACATTGGGACAGTGTTTTTTATAATCTTTTTCTTTTTAACCTTACATTGAACGCAGCTGAGAATTCAGAAATTTTCATTTCTGTCCATAATAGCAGAGAGAAGATGAATAAGAACATAAATACAAAAAGATAGCTAGCAGTACTCTAGACTCTAATGATAACGATAAAATTGTATAAATTAAATCTCAGAGTATGAGCCTTTATATAAGACAAACAAATAAATATTCACTAAATCAATGAGTAAACAATATTATTTCTAAGGACAAAAAGGAAATCTGCTACCCAGTCAGTCATTCCACAGGATGTCATCATGCAATATTTTTGGACAAAAATTTTTACTAAAAGAACACGTGACAGTATTTTATCTTTTATGAGGTTTGTACTAAGAAATTTACATAAGAAACTGTACATAAGAAATATGGCTCATAAGTGGACAAATGCTTAAGGCACTGACTGAAAGGAAATAGCATAGAAATGAAAAAATCAATTAAATATATCATTCTAATCAATGTCTAAAAATGAAAATGTTTTGCTATCATCAGCTGAAGAAAATGAACACCTTCTAACAAAATTACGAGCCATGAAAACTTTCAAAAGTATTTCATTTTGAGGATGTAAATGCAAGAACCACCAGGAGCAATAAGCTGGAACCTCTTAGAAATGTATTTGAAAACTGAATCAGTATTTACAAAATAGGTATGTTCCAGGGTCATCCATGCACAATTACTTGCATTCAACGGAAATCACCCATTATGAAAATGAGTATCTTCATACCAGAAACACATGCAAGAAAAATTTGAGTTTGTTAAATTCTTGCTAATTTCCAATGCAGTTTTTAAAGCAGGCTTTGATTTACATATTTGTAAATTATTTGTAATATCACTTAAAAATATATTTTAAACAGTCCATTGGTTCAAATGGTAACTGTTGCTGATGACTGTTCTTCCTGTATAGCAATAGCTAATAAATGTAGACTTTGTTAAATGCTGTAAGATAGAAAGTGTTACGTCTTTTCCAAAAATGACATAATCAAAAACAAAACAAAACAGAACAGAACAATAACAAAAGTATAATTACTGAGAGTGAGAGGGATGACTTTGTAAAAGAGTTGGCCTGGCTGCAACATAGTACTTAAAAGTTATTTTAAAATGAGTAAGGTTTAGGCTGACTCTGAGTGCCCTGCCTGGGAGTCAGCCCTGCTTCGCAAGGAGCAGTACCATTTAAGAAAAGATTCCTGTCTAAAATAAATAATTACATTAAAATAAAAATTAAAACAAGTAAGGTTTAAACAGATGCAGAGATGGGGAAAGAAAATATGCCAGGCAAATAAATGGCCTGAGTATGACACCAAGGTAGAAAAGCAGAGGACATGTTTAGGAAGGCAAGTTGGCTGGCTTGGAAAAGAAAATGGAAACAAAGACTACTAAGCAGAATATTAAATATATTTTACAATTTAACATTTTTTAAACTTTGATCTTACAGTAGGAAAAAAACCCTAAGTTTCAAAGTTTATGTACACATTGTTCATGACCTCAAATCTAATATAAAAGGGAATCCAGGATTTCAGCCTGTAACTCAGGTGGTGGTCCATGATAAAATCACCTAATCTCTCTGGGTTTCCTCATCTATAAGTAAGCTTCATACTTCAAGAATTCATTTTTAAAGATGAACATAATTTCCACTTACTTCATTTGGTTGCTGTTGGTCTTAAATGAGATACATATTTTAAAATGTTTTGTCAACTATAACGCTTCGTATATAAATGGTAGGTGAAATTTCTCTACTAGTGGTAAGACAATTCATGGTAGACGAATTGAAGCCCTCATGAACTGGGGGGTGGGGTGGGGGGAGCGAGAGCAAAAATAACAGAAGCAGCTTAAAATATTTTTCTCTTTACAAGAATCCTACAGAGATCAAACTAAATAGCCCAACAATGATATCTTACGAATGCTCTATAATTAATTTCTATTTTCCATTGCTTGTCTACTGGGATTTTCTTGACCATCTCCTACTCTTCCATTTTGATGAGATATTAGTAAATTAATTTGCTTTGTTGCAGATGCCATGCATTTCTTCCTCTATGTAGTTCAATGTCTAAATATTTAATATTTTTCTGCTTTATCCCTTGGAGTCCCTAAAAATCAAATTGCAGGGCAACTTAGTTTATATAAATTCTATCACAAAAGTTGCAGATAAAGAAAATGATAGACTATCTTTGTGTAGTACAGTTTTAAGTACTGGGAATTTGCCGACTATTCCTATATTCTAGGGACTATTCTTTCATCTGGTTTTCAGAACATTAAATTAGTTTTCTTTGTACCTTACTGATACTATTTTCCTATCTTGTTCTCAGTACCTTTCGAGAGTCACCAAAATCTAGACTTACATTTGTCTACCAACTCCCTTTTGAAAAATTAATCAACTTCCTATATACAAACTACTTTCTTTAGTCTGATCACTCACAAATTATTCCCACTTTTATGTTTCCTTGTAATCTCAAACTCAGCTCATCTCTTCCAGTTTATTTAGACCCACTCCTAGTTTCCAAATCTCTTCCAATAAGTTCTACATTTATCACTGCATTCACAGTGTTTACTGGTATAATGCCTGGTTGGTTCAAAGAAATGGAAAAGGCACTATTGAAAAAGTCACTATATTCTGGACTTTAAAACATCATGCTTACTGGAAGTTAACTCTCCTAAACCATGAAGTCATCTCAGCTTTCTGTCTATTTGGGAGTAGATTCTTGATCTCTAGCCTTCAAGGCATGTCACAGATCAGTCACGGTAACTGATACTCCAGGTGCATCTATCAGTCTACTTGTACCACTCAGTCACCAACCACTGTGACCATATTTATATTACTGTGGACAATATAAATGAAACGAACAAACAAAAACTTAATTATAGGTCAAGCACAGTGGCTCACTCTTATAATCTCAACAACTTTGGGAGGCAGAGGTGGGCAGATCGCTTGAGCCCAGTAGGTTGAGGCTGCAGTGAGCCATGATCACGCCACTCCACTCCAGCCTGGGCAAAAAAAGCGAGACCCTATCTCAACAAAGAAACAAAAAAAACGAATTAGCAAATCAGTCATCTTCACCTTGTATTATTAAAAAATAAGAGTAAAAGGCCAGGCACAGTGGCTCACGCCTGTAATCCCAGCACTCTGGGAGGCCGAGGCAGGTGGATCACCTGAGGTCGGGAGTTGGAGACCAGCCTGACTAACATGGAGAAGCCCCATCTCTACTAAAAATACAAAATTAGCCAGCTGTAGTGGCGCATGTCTGTGATCCCAGCTACTCAGGAGGCTGAGGCAGGAGAATCACTTGAACCGGGGAGGTAGAGGTTGCGGTGAGCTGAGATTGCGCCATCGCACCCCAGCCTGGGCAAAAAGAAATAGAGTAACATTAGAATACAGAGAATGAAAAGGGAAAATATTATAAGATGCTGGAATGTAAGGATGAAAAAATAATATTTAGTACTAAAGGGCAGCATCATTAAAGTGGAAGAAATGCAAAATAATTAGTGTCAAATGCAATAAAAACATGAATTCCTATCTGCCATACTTTTTGGGCCAAATAGTATTGTCATACATTTTAGTAATATTTCATTGTAACAGGCACCCACTGAGCTATAATGTAACTAACTCTATGGCAGAAGCTTCATCTTCTGGGCAAAACTACCACACAGTTCAATCTCCCTTCATCTAATCAATTTTTTTGTCAAGTCTTACTTAGCTTCAATTACCACTATAAGGATTTTTCAATAAAATAGTAATGGAAAAACTACAAGTTAACCACATGTGGATGTGCATCTCTGGAGACACAGCGAGTCTGAAACTTGAAGAGAGATGCTAAGGTTGAAGTCACAGACTTGGGAGACATCACTGAAAGAACACACAGTAGCTAAAGCTCAGAGATCACCTAGCAAAATGTGAAGAGGAAACAATAACTGCAGCCAAAGCTTTCAGGAAATCCACTATTTAATAACTTTCAGGTGGAGCAACCAGTTAGAAGTTCTAAGAAGGAACAGTCAGAAAAGTAGAAGGAAGACAAGAAAAGAGATACTTCCCTAGTTTAAAAAAATATATATACACAGTTTCGCATTCGAGAAAGTAGCTAATAGATCAAACAAGATGAGGTATTAAAATAGGCTGCTGGATTTAGCAAGTAGGAGATAGTAAGAGGCCACAGATAGAACATAAAATGAATACAAAAGAATTAAGGAACTAAAATTAAACCATAGCGCCAGTATCAAACTTCCTCAAAGTCAGACAAGCATATCTTAGGAAACAGATCTTCCTAGGGGACTCATTTCCTCAGAAAAGCAGCCCTTTCCAAAACCATGTACTATAATTCTTTTGAAAATCATCAGAGTCCAACAGAAAAACAGACAATGGACATGAACAGGCAATTCACAAAAAGAGAAAGAAAAATGGCACAAATACTTTTAAAATATCCACAGGAGGAAAAGCGCAAATTTTAAAAAGCAACAGCCACACATTAAAATTACATTATATATAACATAATTACATTACATACAAAAATACACTTCATTTCCTTCAAAGTAGCATATAAAATACTCTGAACAACCATACCACTTAAAAACAACTAAATGCTGGAAAAAACATTTCTAAAGCATCCTTTGAACTGCTTTGCTGATGGCACTGAAAAGTCAGTGATGCTCAGAAGCCAAAAACAAAGTGAAAGCAGAAAACTAGGGAGGTAAGTGGAGCACTGAAATAGCCTCTCATTCTGGAGACATCTACAAAACACTAGCAACAATCTGAAGCTTTCACCTTGTAAATTGGATGATGCAGCAGAGGAGTTAGAAAACAAAGCCTAAGATCTGTCCAGAATTAGGAGTCTAACAGGAGATCCTGTCCCACAGAAAGCTGGAACCTCCACCCAAAATTATACTCAAATGTAAAGATCAATGAAAAGTAGTTACCTCAAAGACGGGAAAAGGCAAGATAACTTTTCTGCTCCCAACTATGTGGTGGGAGGAAGAGAAAACGATCTCCCCCTTGAGAACTGATATCACCAGCCAGATGCTATACGGTGTTGCAGCTCATGTGGGGCTACAACTCAAGCTGAGAATTTCTTTTTAAATGGTTCCCAGTTGGTACAAGTACCTCTAGGCACATGATAAAATAAACACATACCCGCCTCAGAGAAAATGCACTTTCAAGCCAGGAGTCAAAAAATTCCTGTAGACACAAGTTCAAGAAATATGAATTTCTGGTTAAAAAAATCATAGAAGACAAAATAATTAAATAAATAAGGGACCATGAGCTACAGCCAGTACAATTAGATCCAAAGTGTTCAGATATTGAATTGCTCAGATTCAGACTATAAAATAAGTATGTTTTAATTTGTTTAAAGCAACACTTCTTAACACTACTAGGTCAATATTTCCTTTTTATAATAAATATTTTTGTAATGCCCCTATTCTTATACTGAAATAAATTTAAAGTAATCTCTATATACATATAATTTAAACTATCTATATTCCTTAACCATAATATATAGAAAAAAGTAATTTATAGTAAACCAATACATACTTCAATTTTAAAATGTAGTGGTAAAACTACACAAGAATACAGTAAAATAACAATGCTTGTACTTATCTATGATAAATAAATTGACTTTAAGCCATTCTATACAAGTAAAAGAAAATGAAAGAAGAGGTACATGGGTATACCAAGATAAAAATTATCCTGAGTAATATACATATATAGAAAGAGGAAGAAAAATCACCTTGATTGAAGCAGCATAACATGTCACGGCAAATTAAACACTCAACACTGCAAAAATGAGAAATATAACACTCTTCAAATGAGCTACATGTTAGGTATAAGTGTAGGAGCCAAATAATTTCCTATGCTGTCAGATGGCAGATGATAGTGATGATGTGTAGCAGAAAACATACCACATCTATTTTAATTCAACCTCATGCTGAGACATAAATTCAGTGTCACGCATATAAAAAGACTTTAGAGACCAGATCCTTTAATAGGTGATGGGGAATAGCTGATGGATTGGAAAACAAAAACTAATACAAGAGGTAATAAATAAATTATCTCTGGAAATGGTACCACAGTCAGGCTGTAAAACAACTTGCAACCCCAAAATAAATTTCTACATGTAGTTTTTACAGTACAGATATTTTATCTCTGTATTACAAAAAAGTTATGAATACTGTGTATAGGTTCAGTGGGCTTCTGAATATGATAGACTTAGACTTACTCTTCTGCAGTCTACAGCTTTAACACTGGGAAAGATATGAGGCAACTGTTTATTGTCACTGGACAGGACAATAGGTAGTAAAAAAAACTGTAGTGCTTGATAGAAGGGAAACACTCAAAGTAAGCCCAGATGTTTGCCCTAGCTTTCTGCCTGGGTAGACTTTTGGGACTAAGGGGCAAGAAGACAATGAAACGCAAGCACAGCAGTGATCTCAGTGAGCCATAAAGGCATAAATTTCAGCTCAGAGCTTCTAAAGCAGTTGGAATTCATGGGACAGGATACTGGAGAGAAGAGATCTGCACAAATCCTGTACCTTTCCCTCATTCTTAATTAAAGACCAGGTTGCATGTGTACAGCTTGAGACCCTTCAAAACACAGCAGCAGACTTTGTTGTTTGGCAGAGAGATAAGCAAAAATATCCAAGGCCACAAAATGCTGGGAGATACTGGAGTTCTGGCCTAGTGAGAAGTAAAGAAACCACACTGGATTTTAAATCAAGAAACACAGGCATTTCACTTGAGATCCTAGTAAACTCATGACTTAGGAATAAGGATTATACTCTATGTACCTTATGACTGCATTCTAGGACTAAGCAAAACATGAAAATAGATCTACCATTATCCAGAATAAAAACAAAACTGGTAGAGCAAAAACTGTCTACCAGAACAAAAGTCAACATCTTGTAGAGAAGACAAATGACTCGGACTCCCTACAATCTATCAGCCCAACATTCTATATACAATAAAAAAATTACTAGGCATGAAGAGCAGCAGGAAAAAGTGACTCATATTTAAGGAAAAAAGTAGTCAAGATCTTAAAAAGACCCAAATGTGAGAAACAGCAGGAAATAACTCAAAATAGCTATCATAAATATGCTCAACAACTTAAAAGAAAAGATGGACATAATGAATGAACAAATGAGGAATAGTAGTAGAAAAATAATAAGAACAGAGGCTGGGCACAGTGGCTCATGCTTGTAATTCCAGCACCTTGGGAGGACTGCTTGAGCCCAGGAGTTCAGACCAGCCTGGGCAACATGGCGAAATCCTGTCTCTACCAAAAAAAAAAAAAAAAAGCCAGGCATGGTGGCGTGCACATACTCAGGAGGCTGAGATGGGAAGGCTGCTTGAACCTGGGAGGTTGAGACTGCAGTGAGCCATGATCATGCCACTGCACTCCGGCTGGGGCTGGAAGGAAGACCCTGTCTGAAGGAAAGAGGGAAGGAAGAAAGACAGACTATTAAAATAACAACAACCAGGAATATTAGAACTGAAAACTACAGTATCTAAAATGAAAATATCCATGGATTGAGTAACAGTAACTTAGAAACTGAAGAAAAATGTAGTGAACTTAAAAAGCAGATTATAAAGAAATAGCACAAACTGAATCAAAGAAAATAAAGAAATTTGAATATAATAAATATGAAGATATTTTTGCTTATCTCTCTGCCAGACAACAAAGCCTGCTGCTGTGCTTTGAAGGGCCTCAACCTGTGCACATGCAACCTGGCCCTTAATCAAGACTAAGGAGGGAGAGGTACAGGAGTTCTCCTTTGCACAGATCTCTTCTCCCCAGCATCCTGTCCCATGAATTCCAACTGCTTTAGAAACCCTGAGTTGAATTTTACAGTTCTAAATATGAATCTATTCATATTTTACAGTTCTTTATTTTCTTTTTAAGATACTGTTATTCGTAGTGACATGAGGGACAATATGAAATGGTCTGATATATACATATATGTAATTAGAATCTCAGACGAAGAAGAATGGAGCAGAATAAAAAACACACGAAGAAATGATGGCCAAACATTTCCCCAGTTTTATGAAAAACATTGTGGATCAACAAATCCAAAAAGCTCAGAGAACCCAAAACATAATAAATACAAATAAATGCCCCCAAACCCCACACTTTGGCACATCATAATTCAGCTACTTAAAGCCCAAATAAAGGAGTAAGAAAAAAGATACATTTTATACTATGGAACAAATAAATGAATAATATATAACATCCTCTCAGAAATAATGAAGACCAGTTGACAAGGGGACATCTTAAAAGTAGTTAAAAAAAAAAAAAAAAAACCTTTCAATTGAGAATTCTAAATCTATTAAAAATACCTTTTAAAAATGAGGGCAAAATAAAGATATCTGAGTGAATTTTTGGCCAGCAGACTTCACAAGAAGAAATGCTAAAATAAATAAATCAATAAATAAAATTTAAAAAAAAGATGTTCACATTCAAGAAAAATGTAAACTCATGGAAACTCACTGGTTTGCACCTCGGGTGTATGACTCCCCAACGGGGGGCACCCCAAAGTGGCAAGAAGTCCCCTGGGGCACGGGGATAGGACAAAAGGTGATCAATGTCCCTCCATTCCTCAGAGTTCCTAGGACCTAAGTTGATTGCTCTCCAGGTTTCAGGCTGTCACTCTCCCACTCCCTCCACAGAATCAGTCAGTCCCATTCCGGTACCTGTGGGTTCACCTTTTTTTCATCATCCCCTACTGTCTCCAAGACATTTTGTCCATAAAAGCAAGGTGAAATGGGGATAAAGACAGGTCTACAGAAACTAATAAATAAAACTAGAAATGAGAGATGTGTACAGGAAATGCTATCTATTTAAAGCAAAAGTAATAATACTGAATTGTGGGACTTACAAATTATGTCAAAATAAAAAATGTATGACATAATAGCACCAAGAATGACACCAGGGTGGTGGTGAATGGAATTAAATTTTGGTAGCATTGTTACATTTTATAGCAAATGAAACAATATTAACCAAAAAGATTGCAGAAAAAAAATACAAACAAAAACAATTAGAGCATTGTTACATTGTATTACCTTTTTACATTTTATAGCAAATGAAACAATACTGACCAAAAAGATGGCAGAAAACAAATACAAACAAAACCAAATAAGAAAAAGAGAAAACAGAGCAAAATGGCAGACCTGCATCTAACCATATCAATAATTACATTAAGTACAAATGGTCTCAAATCCCAATTAAAAGGTACAGATCATCAGGTTTGATTTAAAAACACACACACTAATTATATCTTGACTGCAAGAGACATATTTTAAATATAAGTCACAGATATGTTGAAATTAAAAGGAAACAAACAGTAGGCCGGGTGCAGTGTCTCACACCTATAATCCCAGTACTTTGGGAGGCCGCGGCGGGTGGATCACCTGAGATCAGGTGTTCGAGACCAGTGTGGTCAACATGGTGAAACCCTGTCTCTACTAAAAATATAGAAATTAGCCAGGCATGGTGGCAGGTGCATGTAATCCCAGCCTGTAATCCCGAGTATGGTAAGCTGAGGCAGAATTACTTGAACCTAGGAGGCAGAGGTTGCAGTGGGCCAAGATTGTGCCACTGCACTCCAGCCTGGGTGACAGGAGCGAAACACCATCTCAAAATACACACACACACACACACACACACATACACACCCACATACACACCATACAACCATAAAAAGTTGGTGTGGCTGTATCAGTGTCAGAAAAGGATATTACAGGGGAGGTGGGACATTTCATAAACATAAAGGGTCAATTCATCAGGAAGACATAATATTCCCAACATGAATGCAATGAATCTGCTGTTAATGCAGTTTCAAAGCACATGAAGCAAACACTGCTAGCACTCATAGAAGAAACAGAGAAATCCACAATCATAGTTGAAATTTAACATTCCTTTCCAGTAACAAGTAAGTTTATGAGTGCACACACACACGCGCGCCATAAAGACATCGATTTGGGCTACACTATCAACCACCATTATCTAATTAACACTATAGAACCATGCACTCAACATCGGCAGAATATTCATTCTTTGCAGGTGCACATGAGCCACTGTCTAGGATAGAACATACCTTGGGACAAAAAAGTCAGTAAATTTCACAACGTGAAAATCTTACAGAATACACACATTTTCTGACCACAACAGAATTAAGTTAGAAATAAATAAGATATATAGAAATTCCAAAATATTTTAATAATACAATATACTTTTAAATAACACTTAGATCAAAGAAGAAATCACAAGGAAAATAAAAATGAAAACAAAATAAAATTTGCGAAATGCAGCTAAAGCAGTGTTTAGGGGAAAATTTAAAAGTTTATCTGTTTATGTTAGAAAAGAAGGTTTAAAAATCAATGGTCTAAGTTTTTACCTAAAGAAGCTAGAAAAAGAGAAAAATAAACCAAAAGTAAATAAAGTAAATTAAGTAATTAAGAGCAGAAACCAATGAAATAGAAAACAATATAAAAAAATTAACAAAGCCAAAAATTGGCTGGAAAGGATTAATAAAAATGAATAAACTCCTAGTTAGAATGATCAAGAAACAAGAGAGAAGAAATCAATTGCCATTATAAGCAATGAAAAAGGGAATATTGGTATGTGTCTTGTAGTCATTAAGAGGACATAAAGGAATATTATAAACAATTTTATGCCAAAGCATTCCACAGCTTACATAAAAAGGACTCGTTCCTTAAAGAAACAAAACATAAGAAAACTGATCTTCAATGCAGCAGTATTGGAAAGCAGGGCCTAATAGGAAGTATTTGGGTCATGGGGGCACTGTCCTTATGAATGGATTAACGTTATTATCCTGGAAATGGGTTTGTTCTTATAGGAATGGGTTCCCTGTAAAAGGACAAGTTTGGTATCCTTTTCTCCCTTTGCTCTCCCATCATGATACAGCAAGAGGGCACTTGCCACATGCCTGCCAGCCTCCAAAACTGTGAGCCAATAAAATTTTTTTTCATTATAAATTACCTAATCAGTGGTATTCTTTTATAGTAGCACAAAATAGACTAAGACACCATCTCACCAAGAATAAAATCAAACTTCATAAACCATGGTCTACATGACCCTGCCAATTTCTCAGCCCTAATCTTGGACCTCTCTTCTCATCAATCAATTCACTCAGTCATACTGGCTGGCCTGCCACTCCTCAAACATGCTCAATTCATTAATGCCTCAGAATCTTTGCACAGGTTTTCCTTTTGAATAAAAATCACTTCCCCCAGAACTTTACAAGGCTTGTTCCCTTACTTCATTCATGTCTCTGCTCAGCTGTCACCTCTTCAGGCATTTCCTGATCACTTAATCTAAAACATTCCAACTATTACTCTGTCCTCTTACCCTGCTATAATTTTCTTCACAGCATTTATCACTACCTGACATCACATTATATACATTTATTAATAAATCTGTTTTTACTTATTTGCCTCACATTCTAAAATCTGTGCTCCAGGACAGCAAGACCCTTGTATGTCCCATTCTCTGCTCCAACTTCATTGCCTAGAACAGTACCTGGTCCATGGCAGGTCTCAACAAAAATTGGTAAAATGAAAGAATTTACAGATGAGAAACTAGATAGAGGAAAAGATAACTGCCCAGGGTTATTACAACTACTTTAATAAATATTAACTAAGTAGTTACTTAGTACTCATGACACAGTAGTGAATAAGGCAGATCAGGTCCTTGTTCTCATGGAGATTACACTTCAAAAGAACTCAGATTATAGGTCTTTCTATTGCAGACATTTCTTTGAAACTTAAAAAAAAAAAAAAATCCCCGGAGAAGGAAAGCAAGCTAATATACAACATTCCTCAGCAATTCAATTACAACCAGTTGTCCCAGCTTTTTCTTTTTCTGTCTTTTCTTTTCTTTTTTTTTTGAGATGGAGTCTCACTCTGTCGCCCAGGCTGGAGTGCAATGGCGTGATCTCAGCTCAATGCAACCTCCACATCCCAGGTTCAAATGAGTCTCCTGCCTCACCCTCCTGAGTAGCTGGGATTACAGGTGCGTGCCACCATGCCTGGTTAATTTTTGTATTTTTAGTAGAGATAGGGTTTCACCATGTTGGCCAGGCTGGTCTTGATCTCCTGACCTTGTGATCCACCCGACTGGGCCTTCCAAAGTGCTGGGATTACAGGCATGAGCCACTGTGCCCAGCCCTCAGCTTTTTCTTTTACTCATTATTAACTACTTTTTTTTCCTTTTAGATATATTTACTTATTAGTCTACATGAATCCTATATACCATTTCTTTTCTTTCTTTTTTTTAATCTAAGGTCTTGCTTTGTTGTCTAGGCTGGTCTCAAACTCCTGGTCTCAAGCAATCCTCCCACCTCAGCTTCCCAAAGTGCTGGGATTACAGCCACGAGCCACCACTCCTAGCCCTATATACCTTTTAAAGCATCATTTGTAAAACACAGTCTTACATTTTATATCGTGTCTTGAACTTCCTAATAAAACCAAGTACCGAAATCAACATTTCTCAGAGATTTTGGTGATCTGTCTAAAAGAAAAAGAACTTTAAAGAAAATTTATGAGGCCATTCATTGTCCTGATAATATAAAAATATACAGTGATTTAAAAACATTGTAAAATCATTTAGTATTAGTTACAATTACTAACTATAAAAATGCCACATGAAAAAATAGAACAAAAACCATATAGTGATGAAAGAAGATGGGTTTTAATTTTTAAAAAGGTGTTATTAGATAAGCACATTATGTACTGATCACTTGGAGAGTCATGGTAAAGTTCACAGTTCTGAGTTCTGGCAAGGTTTTGCTCAGCATCCTACCAACTGGACTTTGAAAAGCAGCCTAACCATGCACTACAGCACACCCAGACTTCCTTCCTAAGGCAAAAAATGAGTAACTGGTTTAGCATTGTCCAAGTGTGTACAGATATGGTTAACTTTTTTAATGTACAGTGAGTGGGTGCTTGCTTTGCCAGCACATATACTAAAGTTGGAACAATACAGACAAGATTAGTATGGCCCCTATACAAGAATGACATACAGGGCTGGGCATGGTGGCTCACACCTATAATCCCAGCAGTTTGGGAGGCTGAGGCAGGTGGATCACTTGAGGTCAGGAGTTCGACACCAGCCTGGCCAACATGGTGAAACCCCATCTCTACTAAAAATACAAAAACTAGCGGGGCAAGGTGGTGCATGTCTTTATCCCAGCTACTCGGGAGGCTGAGGGAGGAGAATCACTTGAACCCAGGAGGCAAAGGTTGCAGTAAGCCAATATTGTGTCCCTGCACTCCAGTCTGGGTGACAAGAGCGAGACTCCATCTCAAAAAAAAAAAAAAAAATGACATACAAATGTATGAAGTATTCCATATTAAATAATAACAGTTATTATTATTAAATAAATAAAGTGAGTGGATTTAGGAATACTCAGGATTTAAACAGGCTTACCTACATAAAATATACATAGAATAAAAAGAAAATAGTGCCTTCAGGTATTTCTGAAACTTTTCTTAATCTATGATGTGATTATTTACCTGCTGCTTCTATTACTGCTCCTAACAGTTTAGTGTTAGACTATTCATAGCACATATACTTGTAGCTATAAATGTCATATGCATTTTTTTTTAAGAGATAGGGTCGGCCAGGCGTGGTGGCTCACGCCTGTAATCCCAGCACTTTGGGAGGCCGACGCAGGCAGATCATGAGGTCAGGAGATCGAAACCATCCTGGTTAACATGGTGAAATCCCATCTCTACTAAAAATACAAAAAATTAGCTGGGCGTGGTAGTGGGCGCCTGTAGTCCCAGCTACTCGGGAGACTGAGGCAGGAGAATGGTGTGAACCCGGGAGGCGGAGCTTGCAGTGAGCCGAGATCACGCCACTGCACCCCAGCCTGGGTGACAGAGTAAGACTGTCTCAAAAACAAACAAACAAAACAACAACAACAACAAAGAGATAGGGTCACACTACATTGCCTGAGCTGGTCTCGAACTCCTGGGCTCAAGTGTTCCTCCCATCTCAGCTTGCCACGTAGCTGAGATTACATATGTGAGTCATTGCACTTGATCCAAAAATTCCAACAACTAGAAATACAACTTTAAAATGTTACCATTAAGATAATTTCCATTGGGTGTAACGTACACTATTCGGGCAACAGGTACATTGCCTGAATGTAGTCAGGCTTCACTACTATACTATGTAGTCAGGCTTCACTACTATACCATGTAACCAAAAGCCACTTGTACCCCTGAAACTACTGAAATGAAAATATTTTTAAAACTAAAATAGTAATTTCCAATGACTATATTAAATCAATTTTTAGAGCATGAAAAAAATTAGATCAAGTCATATGAAATAGTTTATCAGCTATCATTAGATTTGTATCTTCACTGTGGGAATTGAAATTTCTATTTATAGTACTATACTTTGGATTTACAAACTGCAAAACTGGGATTCCTGTACTACAAGTATTTCATGAATAAAACAATTTGAATTCCTATCAACATACAATGAGAGTTGATAATGATGGGAAGAAAGTGATTTTCAACTTCATCTTTAAAAATAAATGAAAATGGCTATAATAATACCTCAGAACAGTAATAAAGGGAGATTTATTTACTTCTGGAGGAATTAAAAGGTATTACAAAAATACAGAAATTAAAACTAGTGGGAGAAAGAGTAGGACAAGCTGTAAAAGTAGAGAGCCCTGAAACATACATATTAGCAGTAACACAAGGAAGAAATCATCAAATAACAGAAGAACTTTCACTAATCAACAGAGTTCAACAAGAGATGCTGAGTAAGGGGGAATTTAAAACAGAGCTTCTTAATCTTTCTATAAAGTAACAAATAAAATTTTTGATGGATTTAAAAATTAATACAAGGAAAACAGGAAAAATGTAATTATTTGATCACTGAATAGGTAAAACACACAGGCAGAAACAAAATGGAAAAACAATAAAATGGATATACCACAAATTATCATAGAGGATACAGTTATTATTATTTGTGGGTAAAAATATTTCATACCTTGAAAACCATGAATATATTGAAAAACTATTAAAAATCAACAAAAGAGCCAGGTGCAGCGCTTTGGGAGGCTGTAATCCCAGCACTTTGGGAGGCTGAGGAGGGCAGATTGCTTGAACTCAGGAGTTTGAGACTAGCCTAGGCAACATAGTGAAACCCCATCTCTACCAAAAATACAAAAATTAGCAGGGCATGGTGGTGCACACCTGTAATCCCAGCTACATAAGTGGCTCGGGCAGGATAATTGCTTGAACCCAGGAGGGGAGGCGGCAGTAAGCTGAGATCCTGCCACTGCACTCCAGCTTGGGTGACAGAGTGAGACCCTGTCTCTAAAAAACAAAACAAAAAAAAACCAACAAAAGAAGTTTTTAAAGTAACTGGTTAAAAATTATCAATCTTATTAAGTTTATAAAACTAAAAGGAGGAAAGATTTCATTTTTAATAGTATATACACACACACACAGACAAACATATCCCAGGATAGGCTTCATACTGAGCTTAGTTTTACTCATGTTTTCTTTTATACTAACTCTGTATAGTTTTAGTTTTTGTTTGTTTGTTTTTTGTTTTTCTTCCAAGACAGAGTGTCTCACTCTGTTGCTCTCGAGTAGCTGGGACTACAGGCGTGCGCCACCATGCCCGGCTAATTTTTGTAATTTTAGTAAAGATGGGGTTTCACCATGTTTGCCAGGCTGGTCTCAAACTCCTGACCTCAAGGGATCCACCTGCCTCAGCCTCCCAAAGTGCTGGGATTATAGGCGTGAGCCATCGCACCTGGCCAGTTTCAGTTTTCTTCATTTAGATTCTGTGTATCTCTCATTAAACTTTATTCCTCGGTATTTTCACTCTTTTGTTCCTTTGGCAAATGGAATATATTCTTCCAGTGAGCAGAGGACAGTTCAGAGGTTCTTTCCTTGGTTATCCATCCTTGAGCCCCCATCTCCCATAGTAGAGGGGCTGGGCTTTGATAGTTTGCTTACTGTCAGCTCACAAGAGCAGAAATCACAAATCACTTCCATAAATCAGAGGTTTGTCTCTGTTTAAAAGAGGCTAAAAGTCACCTCTGTACTCATGTTAAGGGAAGAAAAACCACAACGAGAGGGGAGAAAAACTCCAGTATTTCATAGGGACAAAGTAACCTGAGCGAGAGAACTGCATTTTTAGAAAACCTGGCTCCCACTGACATCTGAAGAGAATTTTTAACATAAACCAGTTTAGGACAGAAAAGAAGGCTCTCTGGAACTAAAAACATGATCTCAAATTTTGAAACTAACTAGAAAAAAATAAAAAAAAACAGTGAAAGAAGACAGTCACATCTGAGAAGTCAGTCGATGTTCTAGAAGAACTCAAACGTTCAAAATAATGATCTTACAAAAGAAAGCAAGACAATAGATGAAAATGCTGAGAAAAGACATGAAACTTTAGGAGCATTAATAGCTATATAACCAGATTTCCAGGAGAAAAGGAAGAAAATAAAGAAACATATAAACAAATAACACAGGAAAATTCTAAACACATGAAGAAAGGACTATTTAGTACAGGTGACACTGTTTTTGTAGCAAGGCCTTCCAGTGAAGGAAGTGGTATATTAACTTAGATTATAGTACAAGCTCATTGTCTTCTTGAAAACCAGTAACAGTTTACAGACCGGCTCCTCTGTAATCCAGTGCTATTTTACGTCTATCAGTTATTTTTGTCTACCCCCTCATTCAGTGCCTCTACTCATAATGGCACTTTTTCTACTGGAGAATCCTTTTTCCCCTACTTTTAATCCTTGTGGTTTAGATGGGGGTGGGAGTTCACCTGACTCCCCAGCATAGAGTGGGCAAATGATTCATGTCTAGCAAATCAGATTATCACATTCTAGGCTCGATCAACAAAATTAATTCTGAACTTCTGAAAGAATTGCTGGGAATTCTATCCCTCTTGGCAGTAGGATTGAGCACTCAAATCCAGATATATCTGAACTATTTTAATTCCTGGAATTATAAACTATGTGATTCAACAAATTTCTTCCCACATCACCCTCCCACGCCAAGCCAAGGGATCTCAAACTTAGAGTATATCAAAATTACCCAGAGGTTTGTTGGAAAAAAGAAGAAAAAAAAAAAACAATAGTTGAGCTCAACACCCCAGGTTAAGTCTAGGGTCAGGCCTTCGAGTGTGCATTTTAAACAAGATCCCATGTGATGCTAATGCTGGTCCAAAAATGACACTGAGAACAACTACCTTCAGCCACGATGAGTTCATTTGTGTAACTTGCACCTGAAAGACTTATGACCAATATACCTCCAGTTAGATGATAAAAAACAACCCTTTAACAGCACTGGATTTCAGAGTAGCAAGCACAGTGAAAATCAAAACTAAGTATCAAATTATCTAGAAAATAACAAAAACACCTAGAACTTCATACTGAAACCTGTGCAAATTAATTAAGTTTTTCCTAAAAGAACATTTATGGTCTGAAATCCTTATTACCTATAAAAATAAACATTGAAGATAAATTAAGCATCCAACTTATGAAAATAGAAAAAAAAAACAAAATTAACAAGACATACAAGTGAGATCTGAAAGAAACAAAAAACACACAAAATTGTAGATAGAATAAAAGGTAATTATTTGAAAAGGTAAACTCATGAGATGCCTAAATGAGAAAAAAATAAAAACATAAAACATTAGGAATTATTAAAATCCAATTGTAGGCCAGGTGTGGTGGCTCACACCTGTAATCCCAGCACTCTGGGAGGCTGAGGCGGAAGGATTGCTTGAGCACAGGAGTTCAAGAACAGCCTGGGCAACATGGTGAAACCCTGTCTCTACTAAAAAAAAAAATTATTGGTTGTGTCGGTGTGTGCCTGTAATCCAAGCTGCTCAGGAGGCTGAGGTGGGAGAATCACCTGAGCCCAGGAGATCAAGGCTGCAGTGAGCCAAGATTCCACCACTGTGCTCCAGCCTGGGCAACCAGAGTGAGTATCTCTCTCCAAAAAAAAAAATAAATAAATAAATAAAAAATAAAAATAAAAAAATAAAAATCCAATTGCATATAAGGAGGAAATTTAAATAAGAAAATCTTATTTCAAATTTTTGCACAAATTAGAAAATCCAATGGAAGTAAATAACTTATTAGTAAAATATACCAAATCTGATCTAAAAGGAAACAGAAAACTCTAATAGATATGAGAAAGCTCTGGACAATTTTTTTTAACTACAAAATGTGAAGGGCTTTGGTGTTTATAGCTTAGTTCTATTACCTTTTAAAGTTGTGGGCTTTAAATTATTTTGATCATGCACACTTATTAGTAAGAATTTTTTTTGAATACCTATCCCACTATATGTATATTTGTGTGTATTTATATATCAGGTACATAATAGTATACATTACAAAACATAAAAATAAAAGGTATAAAGTAAATAAATATAAACACAAGTTGTGATGTTTTTCCCATGAAAGAAATCTATTATTCATCACTTGAGAGGAGACTACTACTTAAATTCTTATTATGTTAAACTATATAGCAACACAGAGACAGAAAACTCACTAATTCATGAGACTAGAATAATCTTAACAAACTTACTAAAACTTGAAGAGGAAAGTACACAAAAAGTCCTAGTTCATGTATGACTGATAAATATTATGAAACTGAATAAGCAAATAATGACTAAAAAGGGTCTCACTTCCCCACAGAAATGTAAGAATGCTTTAACTTCACAAAATCTATAGATGTAACTCACTTTATCAATATACTAGAAAATTACAAAATTATGTCAAGAGATGCTGAAAACATTTTTGATATAATAATTTAGCAGCCATCCACGGTTAAAAACTCTGAGTAAACGAGAAGAAAAAGAAAGCAATTTAAACATGATTATTTACTGAAAAATAATAGCAAACATCCAACTAAACTTGAAATATTAAAGCCATTTTTATTAAATTGGAAGACAGAATGCTTGCTGTCATCAGCATCATTCAACACTGCTTAGAAAGTTCAAGTGTATTCCTAAGAAAAGAAAAGAAAATAATAGGTATAATTCTTGGAGAAGAGACAAAACTTTCCCCTAAATTTTTACACAGCTTTTCTCTACAGTATGCAAGAACCATTTAAAACTGAAGAAAAAAAATTCATTCAAAAGAGCATCAAAAACTACAATACCTAAAAATAAATATAATAAGGTATGGAATCTATTATATATGAATATCCTACTGAAGGATTCAAAATAATTTGAACAAATGGTTAAATATAATCTGTATACTCCCACAATCCCATTCTCTTCTCTGCCTCTTAAGAGTAAGTACTAGCATGAATTTAGGGTTTATCATGTTTTCACATTTTTGCCACACATGTAAGTATCCATACATAATACAGAATATCATTTGATGGTTTTAAAAAATATAGATGGAGTAATATTTCACACACTCTGTGCAACTTACATTTTTATTCAACAATACAGTGGGGTTTTTAAAAAAGGAGTTATCCTTGAGATGTAGCTCTAATATGTTCACTTTAACTGCCATATCATCCTAAGAATATACTATAATTTAAAAATTCTCATTTAGACATTTAGGTTGTTTCTAGTTTTTTGTTACTACAAACAATGCTATAAGTAACATTTTTGTATAATTCTCTTTGTGTGAAAATGACCATGACCCACATTGAGAAAACATTTGGAATCTTGATTCAGTACTCACACAAATACACACACCACAACTCATAAGTTTATGAAACAAGTTACTCTTACTACATGCAATGTACGCTGATGATTTTTATTCTATTTCATTTTTTAAAATTAATAACTCTGGTCATAACCCATCAAATAGATCTCAAAGCCACCAGTGGGTCCCAACCCACAGTTTGAAAAACACTGCCATGGAAAAGTCTACCCAGAAGTGGAGTAAAATGATATGAACAATCTTCCACCAGATATTGCCAAATTGCTCTATGAAGTGGTAGTGTCAAGAATCCCACCAGTATTGTGGAACATTCTTCACAATGCTGGTATTGTCAGACTCTGAAATTTCTGCTCGTCCAACATGAGTGAAATGATGTCTCATTAGGTTAGTAATGCCACACATTTTTTCGGTGAATACTTTTCTTTATGAATTACTGTTTACTTGTTCATTTCTATCAGGCTTTTTTTCTTTTTGATTTGCAGTGCTTTTTGGATATTAATTCTTTATCAATTACATGCATTGCAAATATCTTTTCCCACTCTAAGTTTATTTATATTATTGATGCTACATTGTTTAATGTCAGTTTGGTTATGGCTAGCACCTGTATTTCAGAGAATCTCCTTCTCTGGATGTTTCTGAGGTAGAATCAACCAAAAGAGAAACTTGTACAAGATTTGGAAGTGAAGAAGTCATTATTCTTTGACCTGGTCAGACTTCGTAACAGACACAGACCTGCCCAGCAGGTCCCAGCTGTTATCTCTGGTGCCCTGTGCTCAGCATGTCTTCCCAACTGTTGGCCCTGCTGACCAACAGCAGCCTGCCACTGGTCCACTCGGAGGCAGCAGCTTCCATAGGCCTCTCCAGAAACTCCCTCTTCCAGTTCCCTTTTCATAGTCAGATGTGCCTGGCTTTTGGAATTCCCTGCAAGCTCTGATTTGTAACCCCAGCACAGTGCTTCTGAAGACTGGTTAATGACTATTTCTCTAATCCACTGACTCTTCCATTCCCCTGCAACTCCCACATTACGTATAATGCATACATCCCTAATTTCTATAGATACTTTGAGTGGTTTTATCTGTCTGACTGAAACCTTTGCCTGGTAGAAGATTAAATTTTAGAGCAGCCAATTTTATTAATCTTATCCCTTATGGTTTGTACTGTTTGTACCTTCTTTTAAAAAGATCTTTCCCAAACCTAACATCACAGGAATATATTCTCCTGTATTTCCTTCTAATATTGTAAAGTTTTGCCTTATGTCTTTAAAAATGGTATAAGGTAGGGTCCAATCTTACTCTTTCTCTACAGATAGACAATTTTCCCAGGAACATTTATATATATATAATGAATTTAATATAAATAAGGTAATCCTATTATTCCAACAAAAAGAAACATCTCTTTATGTGAACAGTTCAAGTTGTAGCTCTTGGTGGGGTGCAGTAGCTCACGTCTGTAATCCCAGCATTTTGGGAGGCCGAGGCAGGCGTATCACTTGAGGTCAGGAGTTTGAGACCAGCCTGGGCAACATGGCAAAACCCAGTCTCTAAAAAAAGATTAAAAAATTAGGGCATGGTGGTGCACACGTGTAGTCCCAGCTACTTGGGAGGCTGAGGTGAAAGGATCACTTGAACTTGAGAGGTGGAGGTTGCAGTGAGCCGAGATTGCACCACCGCACTCCAGCGTGGGTAACAGAGTGAGACCCTGTCTCAAAAAAAAAGAAAAGAGAGGGAAGGGGAGAGAAGGGGAGGGGAGGGGAGGAGAGGGGAGAGAAGGGGAGGGGAGGGGAGGAGAGGGGAGAGAAGTGGAGGGGAGGGGAAAAAAGGGGAGGGGAGGGAAGGAGAGAACAGTTGTACCTCTTAATCTGTTATTTTAACCAAATTTCAAAAATTTAAATTCCAATGTGAATTTGGAAGAATCTTTACATAAGCTCTTCAAATTTATTAGAACAGAATCTGACTTGCATATCCTTATTACGTAGAATTTAGAAAGTCTAGCTGGAGACTGCTGAAAACTTTGTGATTCCCCTAGATTGTTACTTGGGTTTGGGATGCAGAACTAGTATTTCAGTAGAAGGATTCAGCAGTGCAAGTAACAAAATTTTCTGTTAATAGTCTTCATCTTGATCAGCTCTTATTCTATTCACACAGGAACAGATTGGATGTCATAGTTAGCAGATATAAAGCATGATAATTGATGTTTACATTTAAGACATTTAAGCATAATTTTTAAAATTTAAGTGACATTAAAATTCACAAGTGATACTCTGAACAATGTCATAATGTTCATTTAAACATCTATATACTTAATATTAGAGGCTAAATTAATTTCCTTTTTAGAACAGATGATCAAATTTCTAAAGTACTACCAAATTATCACAATACCCTTGTACTGAAATCATACAATAAATAAATAATCTAACTTCACCAAGGCCACAGTCTAAAGGAAGAAAGCTAAGTTACTTCTTAAATCCATAATTTCTACTTGAACTATTATTAGAGTTGCTTCTGGAACTTTTTTTCTGTAGGCATTATTTTATTATTTATTATGCTGAGACTACAACAGCAATTAGAAAATCAACCTAAAATTCTGATTATTTGCCACTTGGCTTCTGACCATTCCAATAAGGCATCTTGGGAGACCTATGCAGCGCCAAATGAAGCTCAGCTCCACACAATGTCTGGCAGAGGGTGATGAGAATGGCACATTGTCTGCCCGGTCTGAACAGAGGTCACAGCAGGGAGAGCATCTGCTAAGATAATGTGAATGAAGGAAACAACTATAATTGCCTCATTAAGAGATCCCTGGCCAAATAATCACAAGAAGAAAGGACTTGGATAACCATCCTAAAATTAGGCTATAATAAAGAAACTTGGGATAGAATTAAAATTACAGAAGAATTAAGAAGACTTGGGTATTCTATCGGTTTTACTAATTTCCTTAGTCACCATATGGATAACTGAAAATTTGGATGCAATAGTTCAGTTATTCAACTCGAGCCTTTGCCAGTCATTAGTAGGAAACACAAGATGCAAATTCACAGCTGTCCAGGATACAAACAAATGTAAAATAAAGAGTTGTGGGGAATTTCTTACGGGGATCAAAATAGAGAAACTAAGAAGGGATATCTACTGATCTACAGTTCGGAATTACAATGAAAAAAATCACACAACTAAAAGACATAAGGAACATTTTAAAGGGGAAAGACAAAATTTAAAAGAGCAGTCTCAAAAAGGCAAAGGAGAAAAATGAATAAATTGTCTCTGCCTAATCAATTTACCTTCTTTTACTTTCCACCTCCATCTTTTACAACTACTTTTTCCCCAAAAGTCAACATTGTACAATTACAACTAAATCCTCAGTCACTTCACATTATCATATGTATATATTTTATGAAACAGTGTTGATAAATTAAATATTTCATAGTAAAAGCTGAAGTAAATATTTTCCCAATTTATATTTAAATTAAGTATACAAACACACACAAGACTAAAATGTACTGATATTGTGACAAACTATTTTTACATTTCCCAATATTTTGAAGGTAAGCTATGTGAACTTAATTTGTATTATGCAGCTAAAATTTATTACTATATAAATAGTACCTTGAAGTAAATTATAGTTATTAAACTTTTCTGATTCCAACAAACACAATAAAATCAGCTTGTTATAACCATAAGCCAGGTTTAAAATAAGCAAACTATTTGATGACTTTGATGTTTTGCACCCAAAATGTGCTGGCTAATTTTTCCATTCCATTTGCCATTCCAGTCTTTAAACTGCCTTAATCTCCTGCCCTCAGATGTTGACCTTGTAAGAATAGGGGTCATAGGTCAGAATAGACAGACCTCAAAGGATCTGGACTATCAATTCATGCCTGAAAGATTTCTCTGCCACAATAGGAACCTACTAAACAGCAAATTCCTAAATCTAATCACACAAGTATCAGGGTGAAACAGTTATTTATTGGAATTCGTTGATCTACATTTCAAACATCTCTATCATCTAAAAAGCATTTTTATTTTTATTTTGGGAACAGAATCTGGGATATAATACATATAAAATGTAAAATCATTGACATGATTTTTAAAGTAAAACAGATATTCTTTAATAAAATGACACCATAAACCTAAACATGGGTTTTTTTCTGTTTTTAGGAATGCTATGGAGATTTCAAAAATATAATACTAGATATCCCAAGCATAAAGTACCTGGAAAAATGTCAAATTATACCACTGAGATAATGACTGGAAGAGGTTATATTGCTGTAGAGGTGGGAGGGAGTTGGGCAGAATTACCACTAGTTAAGTTTTCAGCTTATTTGCCCTAAAACTGAATGAGACAATAAATAAATATTTTTCTGTTTAATAAACAAATGTGAATTTACAGCACCTCAATAAGGAAGCCTATTAATCCCAAAAACAAAAACTTCATGGCTACTAAAACTTTCTCGCAAATTTAAAGAATTTGAGGCCACAAAATTATGGCTCTGCAAAAATAACTTTACTATCATACATCTCCACTTTTTTTTTAAAAAAGGCAAGTTAACTCGTGAGCTAAGAATGAATCAGACATAATTGGTTTCTGTTTCTGTTCACCTTGGTCTTTCTGATCATAAATGATAAATACACTATGATGTACCATTTTAGTACTGATTACAAGGAATGTTAAATTTCACAATCAATTTTTAAATCTAAATAAGGAGCATCTTAAAAATGATAAATTAATGAATTCTTCTAATATGATCAAAGTAAAGAAATTCTCCATGCTTCCAAGCCAAAAGTAGTCAAACATCTTTTTCTTTTAACAGTCTATTAGCCTTCTTTCTAAACAAAATATATTACCACTTTAACTCATGTAGAAAATCAAAAAGCTTACTCATACTAACGTAGTTATAAAAACTAAATATTGAACAAAATGAAATAAAAGCAGTAGAATGTTTGTATTATTTTCTAAGTTATTTTTAAAAACTCAAGTCAACATTATTACGAATAACACTTCTTGGAATATGTGGTTGGGTCAAAATATATGGAAGGTTAAGAACAACACAAAAGACAGTCATTACACTAAAAAAATTGGAATTAAAAAAGGAGGTAAAAAAAGAAACCATACACAGTTAAAAAATAAAGCTATATGTATACACCCAATATACACACTACATATCCATGCACTTTGTGTTCTTTAAAATTATACACATTTTTATTCACCAAGTATTGAGTATAAACATTTAAACTATATATAAAAAAAATTTCCAGACCAGTCATTTTAGTCTAAATCCTTTTTACATATTTAACATATCTGTTAATATAAACTAAAATTGTATACTTAATTCTATACTACAGGCTGACATGATTATTTCATATAAATAATAGAAATCAACTGTGGCAAAGAAAATAATTCTACCACCCTCACCCACAATTTCATTATGTTGGAAGTCACTCACTTCTTTTTCTTCATAGTAAATTGTATTTGTAAAGAGAACAAAAGGTCCCAAGTATAGGCTAGTTTTATAGAAGAAATATAATGTTTCTTAATGTTTTATTAACAATCTTCACTTTATCATAAAGACAGCTGTATAGAGTTCGTTAAGTTTCTTTACTCTTTTTGTAATGAACATAAGAAAAACTAAATAGAAAAAATAAATCTTAAATTATTTCATTTGAAATGTTAAGAAAACTTCTCAAATGTGGAGGATTTAAAATAACGCAATATTTACTACCTTGTGTAACTAGACAGTAGTAAGTGGACACTAAATTAAGCAGAATTTTAAGAGAGAATAAAATAATCCCATTTTCGTTTATAAACAGTCTACTAATAATTAAAGTGGAATCTTCAAAATTATTTTACTTTTTTTTGCCACAGGGAGTAAGTCTTCACAAAACATGATTCTACCTTATATACAAATATCCAGAATTGAACAAATAATTTCTCAAGTGATGAAATCATATTTGGAATTTGTTAAACGTATTAATTCCATGTAATCAAAACTTCAAAATTTCAATTTTTAACCAAAAATGACAGAAACTGAACTTTCTAATCTAAAAATATTTCAAGAAAAAGGATATTCTTTTCAATAAATGATGCGTGAACAATTCATATTACACATGGCAGAAATGAACCTCTACCTAGGCCTTACACTTTATATAAAAACTAACTCTAAATGGATCATTGATGTAAACAGAAAATGTAAAGATTGATAAATCGTCTTCAAAAACTTTTGTTCTATAAAAGATATATAAGAGATTGAAACGACAAGCCACAGACGGGGTGAAAATATCTGCAAATCATGTATCTGGCAAAAAACTTTGTATCCACAATACATACAAAGAGTTCTTAAAGTACAATAAGAGAACACACAACCCACTAAAAAATGGGCAAAAGATACGAAGAAACAGTTTGTCAGAGAATATATGAGGATGACACAAAAATAAATATAAAGATGTTTAATATCAGTAGCTATCAGGGAAATGAAAATTAAAACCATGATGAGGTATCACCACGCGCCTAACAGAATGTTTAAAAAAAAATTTTTTTTTTTTTTGAGACAGGTTCTTGCTTTCACCCTGGCTAGAGTGCAGTGCCTGATCATGGCCGGCTGCATCTTTGACCTCTCAGGCTCAAGTGATCCTCCCATCTCAGTGCAAGTAGCTGGGACTACAGGGGTGCACCACCATGTACAGCTAATTTTTTTACTTTTTGCAGTGACAGGGTTTCTCCATGTTGCCCAGGCTGGGTTCAAACTTCTGGGTTCAAGCAATTCACTGGCCTTGGCCTCCCAAAGTGCTGGTGTTAAAAGGCGTGAGCCACCACACGGGGTCAAAATTTGTAAAAACTGGCAATACCAACTGCTGGCAAACATGGGAGGCAGCTGGAACGCTCACATACCGGTGGTGGGAATGCAAAAGAAAATAATTATTCTGGAAAACAATTTGGCAGTTTTTTATAAAGTTAAACATACATATATGACCTTATTATGCAGCAATCCCACTCCAAAACTGAAAACAAATCTTCACACGTGTGCATAAATGTTTATGGCTGTTCTATTCAAAATGGTCACAACTGGACACCACTCAAATGTCCTTCAATAGATGAATTAGTAAACAGTGTTATAGCTATAAAACGGAATACTATTCAGCAAAAAAGTGAACTACTGATACACTAAACAGCTTGGATGAATTTCAAAGATACTATGCTGAGTGAAAAAATGCAATTTCAAAAGGTTACACACTGTATGACTCCACTTACATGTCATTCAAAAAAACACAAAACTACAGTGAAAGAATAGGTCAGTGGCTGCCAGGGGTTATAGGTGGGGAAGGGGTAACCATTACAGATTAGAGGGAGTCTTTTTGGGGCAATAAACTTTCTGAATCTGGATTATGGTACTGACTACAGGGATGTATATGTATGTTAAAATTCATTTAACTGAATACCAAAAGAAAAAAAGTCAATTTTCTCTTTGGGAGGCTGAGGTGGGTGGATTATGAGGTCAGGAGATCGAGACCATCCTGGCTAACATGGGGAAACCCAGTCTCCACTAAAAAAACAAAAAATTAGCCGAGCGTGGTGGCGGGTGCCTGTGGTCCTGGCTACTCAGGAGGCTGAGGCAGGAGAATGGCATGAACCCGGGAGGCAGAGCTTGCAGTGAGCTGAGATCGCACCACTGCACTCCAGTCTGGGTGACAGAGCCAGACTCTGTCTCAAAAAAAAAAAAAAAACAAAAAAAACAAAAAAAACAAAAAACAACAACAACAAAAACAGAAAAAAGTCAATTTTACTATATGACAATTTAATATTATGTATATATTTATATACAGAAATATACCAATGCTTACTTCCAAATTTAATATAAATTAACTGGAATTCTAGCTTTCTGGTACATCAGCAGACCAAATCAATTATTTAATTCATTATTTTAAATATTTTGTAGCTATAAGGTCAGTATGAAAGTATCTTATACCAGTAACAAAGTACCCAAAAAATGATGAGGACCCATCAAAAGGACACAGAAACCAGCCTGAAGGGGCTCCTACTGGTCAAATCTGGGAAATTTGAGCAGTAGAATAAATAATGATGGTTACAGATTATAACTTCCAGAGAAATGCAGAAATCCATGGTTCAGACTAATAATAAAAATTTAAGTTTGATGGTGAATGGGATATTTACATAGTCTTAAAATATCTCCCCACAAAATGCTTATTAAAAAAGGGAAAAGAAGCCACTTTAAATATGTAAGGTGGGCATACATGTTTGGTGGCCATACCATTTTTCCTACCTTTTTGTATTCTAAAAATTTTCATAATAAAAGTCAAAAATAAAATAAAATAGAAGGAAATAAAAATAATCACAGGAAGTGTTAGGGAAAAAACAGTGTAACAGAAGTTAATCCAAGAGGCAGGGTGCAGTAGTTCACACCTGCAATCCAAGTGCTTTGGGAGGTTGAGGCGGGCAAATCACCTGAGGTCAGGGATTCGAGACCAGCCTGGCCAACATGGTGAAAACCCATCTCTATTAAAAACACAAAATTAGCCAGGCATAGTGGTGCACACCTCTAGTCCCAGCTACTCGGGAGGCTGAGGCAGGAGAATTGCTTGAACCCCGGAGGCAGAGGTTGCAGTGAGCCTAGATCACGCCACTGCACTCCAGACTGGGCGACAAGAGCAAAACTCTGTCTCAAAAAAAAAAAAAAAAAGAAAGAAAGAAAGAAGAAATTAATTCAAGAGCCTGTTCTTTGAAATATAATACATTATCTTATCAAGAAAAAATAGCAATAGGAAGTAACTAGAGAATCAGAATATTTCATAAGATTTTTAAGGCTGCTTCACGTAATTGTACCAATAAACATAAAATCTGGATCAAAGCACAATTTTATTCTTATTACTAAAATTGTCTCAGGAAATAACCATGAAATAAATCAAAAAAGTTATCAAAGATCTTCGAAGTTTTTTAAACATTTGGGGAGCAAATCATGCTTTGGTAACTGTTCCAGCCATCAGCTGACAAAGATCCATTTCTTGCTACCACACTGTCAAATCTTGTTTTTTCATGGTGTCAGTTTCTATGCAGGAGTCTCTATGTTTAAGGAATATTATATTGTACGTTGCCTCTACATCATTTTTTAAAAACAAGCAGCACATGGAAAATTGGAATTGCTAATCCTATTGACAAAAATTATGGACACCCTTAGCTTAACAGAAAGTTGGAAATTATTAGATATTAAGTGTGTCAAAGCTTTAATCACAATAAGACACACAGTAAGAGTAAGCGGTTGGAGCAGTTATTCACTTCTGACCACCATCACCTCGTACCTTGCCAGATCAACTCAACTACAATTCTTTGACTCTACTGCAACCCACACCCCTTGTGCTTACTTATCACCTTTTCAATGTCTTCACTCTTTATACCGTTTACATTCTATCATCCATCATTACATTTGCTGCTCTGCATACATCTCCAGTGCCCTTTGTCATTCTCAACTAGGAAAAACCCCAACTCTAGTTAAATCATTTTAATGACTATTTCACAGCTATAGCCATGAAGTCAACAATGGCTGGAGAAAGAACACAATCTTCATGCCCACTATTCTTATGTGGGTCTTTGGCACAGCCTGAAATTCTACCTCTTTTCTATAATATGTTCATTCTTCTATTTTATACGTCTTTCTCGTTAAATTTCCAAACCTACTCTTCTACCATTACTCTCAGTTGATGACTGTGCTTCAAATTCAAAAAAAAAAACAGCATAAAAAAGAGAAATCTCGCCTTATCCTACCTTCATATCTATCTACCACCTGCATCTGTGTCCATAAGCTATGCCTTTCCTCCAGGTTTGTAAGAATGAACTTTCTGTTATCACATGACCAGCTCCTCCAGTTGTGCTTTAAATCCCAATACTGTCACCCACTCAAGGAAATCACTCCAGTAATTGTTCTCCTCTCTCCTGCATGTTCAATCTTTCCTTTGCACTAGACCATTCCTATGAACATATAAACATGTTATAAGTTCTTCCATTTAGCTACTGCTTTGTTTCTCTCCTCCCATTTATTAAAGAAACACTTCTCAAAAGATTGTATGTACTTGCTGTCTCTGCTTCCTGTTTTCATTCTCTGTATTGAATACAACCCACGAAGGCTTCCACCCCCACCAGTCCATTGAGCCCGTTCTTGTCAACTTCAGACCTCAATAATGACTTTCATGTTGCCAAGTGGTCAAGTTTCAATGGTTATCTTCTTACTTGATCATTTCACCATCAGCACCATTTAACGCACCTGATACCCTTTCTTGAAATATTTTCTTTCCCTGACTTCTGGGACAATATTCTATCTTGATTTCCCTCCTATTTCCCACCTTCTTACTTAGTGCCCTTTGCTGTTCCTCCCTCTTCTTGACTCTTAAATGCTGGAGTGCCCCAGGGCTTAGTCCTCTTCTTGCCTGTGTATACTCACTGTGATGGTGATCTTATTTCCTCTTGCAGCTGTAAATATCATCTTTTTGCTAAATGTTGTCAATTGTTTAACGCCAGTGCTGGAACTCTATATAGTGCATCCATCTGCCTAATATACATTTTCACTTGGATGTGCATTATGTATCTCTAATTAAATGTCTGAAACTATACTTTTGATTTCCTGCTCCTTCTATAGGTTTCCCGTCTTGATAAATCTCCATCTTTCCTGTTGTATAAGTCAAAAAACCTTGGAGTCACCCTGGACTCTTCTCCTCTGATAGTCCACATCTAATCAATCCATCAGTAAACTACATGGTCTCTTCCTTCAAAACATATTGGAATTTTCATTCACTACTTCTACTGCTACTACTTGTCCAAACCACCACTATCTCTTTTCTGTATTATTGGAACTGCTTCTTTACTGGTCTTTCAGCTTCTATCCTTGCCTCTCCACACTGTGTTGTCATCACAGTTGCCAGAATGATACTCTAGAGTAAATCAGATCATGTTACTTTTCGACTTAAAATTTCCCAATGACTTCCTATTTTCTCTAGGATCAAAGTCCTTACAATGGTTGACAAGATCCAATATGAAAAAATGTCCTGCTATCTTATGCTTCAAATCTCAACCTCCACTATTCTCCCTCTCATACTGATTCTAACCCAGAATTGGAAAGTAAAGCATTCTAGAACTACTTTGTTAAAGATTTTATCTAAAAGACATCAAAAAATAAAGGACTGTTTTATTTTACTTTGCTTTACTTGTACATATTTAAGTATGTATACAGGTATTATCTCCATGGGAGCAGAAAACCACTTTAATAGCTAAGTGTATCATTAAACTTTCACACATATTCATGGACTTCCTTTTGTACAAAATGAGCTCCTAAAATGTCAATGAAAATGGAATTTATTGTCTCACTGATTTTCAAACCAATAGGAAAATATGAAATAGGCAACAACTGCTACAGAGATAACTGGTTACCAATTTGGAGAGAAAAGAAAAGCTAGAAATTTACAGTCCTTTCTTCAAGAGCAAATTAGATTACAAAGAGAAGAGACACTTAAGTGTAAAATATAAATTAACTAAAATAATATTAAAAATATAAATGAATGTAGTATATTTTTAATTTTGTAGTTAGGAAAATGAGATAGCAATCAAAGTCAGATAACATCAAGGAGAGAGTCACAGACTTGTCTGTAAAAAATTCAAAACTTCAAAATACTTTTTAAAAAAACTACTATCATTAAAGCTAAAATATATTTTACAAGCTAAAAAAATTCTTATTTTGTATTTGAGAAAAAAGATTCATATCCTAAATATATCAAGAGAACTTAGAAATCTATTAACAAATGAACATCTCAACAGAAAATGGTCAATGGACAAGCAATGTACAATTCTTGGAAGAAAAAACAAAAATGAAAACATATAAAATATATTCAACCTCCAAAGTAATCAAATAATGTAAAAACAAACAAATAATGAGCTGCATCTCTAACCTATGTAACTGGAAAAGGTTTAAAAAACGACAACATTCAATGAGCTGTCTGACTTTCAGAGGTGTTACATACTGGCCCACTAATCATTTCTGGAGAGCAGTTTAGAAATAGGTATCGAAATTTTTAAAATACATATTTTTTTGATCCAGACTTTTCACTATTAAGTATTTACCCTAAAGATACAATCAGACAACTTTTCAAAAATGTACATCTAAGAGTTTCCACAGTGGTATTATTGATCAATTCAAAATACAAGAGGTAGCCTAAATATCCATTAATATATTATTCTTTATATTTTGCTACATTCATATAGTAAAATTTGTGAAGTGATAACAATTGACATGAAATATTCTATAATATACTATTAGGTGAAAAAAATTACAAGTTTCAAAATACGATATATAATTCCTACTCTAATTAGGATTTCAAGTGATTTTTTTCCTCTTTATGGTTTTTTTATATTACTTGGACTTTCTATATGTGAGCTGTCTTTTAAAAACAGACAAAACAATAGGTACATTTTCATTGAAAAAAGTGGTGAGGTGTTGGCAAATTCTGGGTGTAAAAAGGGACACCTCTGTCTACTGGGAACTTCAACTCCTCAACTGTTGTCTCAGAACAGTCTGGTGGAAAAGGTGGTCAAGGGACTATTCAGTGCTTAAGGCTGAAGGCTCAGTTCAGTACATTCTGTAGATAATTCAAATCGCAAGACAGTCTATATTTCTGATATTTAATATATTCTACATGATGGTGGTTTCCTTTGGCTAGACGATATAAAATGCAGTAAGATGAAAACATTTTCAGAAATCCTTTCCAAATACAATAAACTGATAAATTAACAAAGTAAAAATGATTACCTATCTCCCTTTGGTTTTCTTTTCTGTAGTGTCTTCCCTTTGGGTCTTCTTTCACTTCCTAAACAGGGGATCCCACCAGGTCCTGTTACCCGTATTGATTCAAGGCCTTTGGAAGATTTTTTAAATGTGAATTCCACTGGTTCTCCTTCTTTTAGGCTTCTAAATCCTTCCATGAATAGTTTGCTCTGTAAAGAGCAGAAAAGGGTAGGGGAGAGAAAGACAGATCAAAATTATTATTGCTTTATAAATTATCTCTATAATTTTAACAAAGAAAGATACTCTGTTATACATTACAGAAGTATACAGTCTTAAGTTCAGTGAAACACATACCATTTTAAAGTTTCTTTTTGCAATGCTGGCAGTGGGAGAAAAAAATTTTTAAGGCAATTTGGCAATACTTAGAAAAATTTAAATGTGCATATTCTTTGTCCCAGCAATTCCACAATTAACAATTCTACTACAGACATACACAAAGGCTCAAAAAGACACCACAGCACTGACTGGTAAAAAATTACATCTATCTGAATGTCTATCAATGGGAAACTGATTAAATAAATTATTAATATAATAGCACCATATAACATTATTAAGCCATTAAGAGACGTTTTATTAGTTCTACATGTTCTAATGTAGAAAGATAAGCATGTAATACTGTTGAGTAAAAAAAAAAAAAAAGAGTTAAAGAACTGTGTCCACCACAATGCTATCTATGTAAAATTTTAATTTTGTTTATTTATTTTTGATATGGGATTCACTATGTTGCCCAAGCTGGTCTTGAACTTCTGAGATTTTCTAGCCTCAGCCTTCTAAGTAACTGAGATAACAGGCACATGCAGAGTCCAGCTAAAGTTTTTAAAAGATATATGTTTATTATATACAGATGTGGTCTGAAACAACAGACCCTAAAGAGTCGTTTTCTTCAATCCTGTTCTAGAACGGTAGAAAAGTTTTCTGGTATATACATTACTGCATTGTTTGAGCTTTTTATAATTTGAACAGAAACCAGATTTCATATTTGAAAAATAGTTGATTTTTTGTAAAAATAACAATGTTCACCAATTACAAAATTGTTAACTTTGGTTTCAAATATTATTTGGCTCTTTCAATCCTCTTTTCATCAAAGTCAATGTGCCAATTCAAAATACACTAAAAATAATTCAATTAGTAGTTTTATTTTTTCAAATCCCTCTGTGTACATTTTACAGGAATAATTGAGAATATCATGTAGTTTTTAAAGACTCTTCTGAATTGCTGGGGCAACAGAAATAAAACATATGATGGTAGAAGTCCTTAGTTCAAGTCCAGTTCTTTAAATAAACTGCTATATTGCTTTGAATAAGCCATTTGCTACCTTTTTTGTTTATTTGTAAGTTCAAAAGATTTGAGTTCTGAGTAACAACAAGACCATGAGAAAAAGGTTTCGTGGTCAAGTAAGTTTGTAAAACACTGTATGTTGTTTCTCTGTGAGAGACTCATGTTAGCATATTAAAGTCTCAGAAATGTTCTCACCTCCCCAACTCCCACGAAACTAAGAATCTTGTTTAACTCAGCAGTTTCTTGACCTAATTGATCCCAGAGCCCCTTCTTTAAGTACAGATGATGAACATACTTAGAAAAATACTGAACCAGAAAATCTTCACTTCTCCAAGTTCATGACTCTAAAGGCAACTAAATAATTACATGTAACCAAATTATTACATAGAACAAATAAAAACAAAACTTAAAAAATTCATTGCAAAACGAGACCATTCATTGTGAAAGCAAGACAGCCCATGAAAACAGGGTTATTAACCTGCTTCTAGTGCAGGTCACCTGACAGAGTGAAATCCTTCATGTGGAAGTCTGCAATTTGGCAGCACCTTTTCTGCTCTCTGATGAAATGTTGGGGGGAAAAAAAAATCACAACTGCCTACATTCTTTAAAATGACGAAGTATTATTATTAAAGCTATTTTAACATTTCTAAAGCATCTTCTCATTTTTTTCCTAAGCTTTCTCTTCACTAATTATAAATAGCTATTTTGCTTTCATTTCCTTTCTCCCTCTTCACTCAAGAAAGTACAGATTATTTCTCTTTTATGGATGAAATGGAGCATCGTTCAACTACTGAAATTACAAGAACAAAGAAACAGCATTTTTTATTAGAGCTATCATATGTTCATATGTTTTGTTTCGGTAACAAAAACTATCACTGGGCTAAGCACGGTAGCTCACACCTGTAATTCCAGCATGTTGGGAGGCCGAGGCAGGCAGATTGCCTGAGGTCAGGAGTTTGAGACAAGCCTGGCCAACGTGGCGAAACCCTGTCTCTACTAAAAAATACAAAAAATTAACTGGTTGTGGTGGCACCTGCCTTAATCCCAGCTACTTGGGATGCTGAGGCAGAAGAATCAGTTGAACCCGGGAGATGGAGGTTGCAGCGAACGAAGATCAATATCGTGTCACTGCACTCCAGCCTGGGCAACGAGCAAGACCCCGTCTCAAAAAAAATCAACCAAACAAACAAAACTCTATCACTTATCTCCTCAAAGCTCTTAGTGCACTTTCCTAGGAGTTGGTGCATAGTTCCTAGTAAACCCAATTAAGCTGGTATACTTTCACTTAATTTAATTTTCCATTATTAAGATTTTTGATAGGCATAAGTGAACTGCTTTTCCAAATCTAAAGTAAAATTCCAGCTCTTACAAACCAATAAATTCTAGCTGTTCTTCATGATATTCTGAAAGAATACTTTAAAAAGTTCTGTCATATATGTCCCCCTCCCCAAATTAGTACATAAGGCAATTTAGTTTCATAATACTTCACACACACACACACACACACAAATATATATATATACACATACACACATATTCATAAGAAACTATAATGGCTTTGCAAGAAAAAGACAAGGATTCACAGAGAATATTCTGTCTTTGCTATTATACCAAAATAGCTGCTACATAGATGGGAAAGATTGTTGAAAGGTAACGAATTAGCTCACTATATTTGTTCCCCCCAAAATCAACTTATCCCCTTAACTTGCCAATTTTTATTAAAGGTTTCTTCATTTTTCCAATTACACTGGTTCCAATGCTTACTTTTACCCAAACCATTTATGGAATCTTGTTTATTTTTGCTTCCTATCTCTCCTCTTTCATCTGCCCCATCTAATTCATTGGATTGCTATGACCCTACTTCAGGTCTTAACTATTGCTGGGATTCAGAAAACAATACAACAAAAAAGAAAACTTTAGAAGCTGAAGTTTTTCTCTGACCTTCTCCAGTCTTCCTGTTTGTCAGTCTTATCTCCCCGCAAGGCTAGTCATAGAAACTGGAATCCCTCTTCCCCAAGGTAGGTTAGAAACCAGAACCCCTTTTCCCCAAAGCCGCCATAAAACCTAAAAATATTACTCTAATTCCATCCCCACCCTGACCTTTCTGTGCAAAAACTGACTACCTTGTTTGACTCTAGGTCAATAAGACCTCCAATCAGAGAAGGTCCTGCTCATACCCAGAAGGCAGGAATGCATGCTCAGAGAGGCCAAGAAAAATCTAGACAGGCAGACCTTGCTGGGCTTCCCTACTCAGTCTATTAGCATTAGATCATACATAATCTTTTTGTCCAATTATATTTCTTTACAGCTGTCCATACTTTGTTAGACATATGCCTAAAAATGTACAATTTCCCCTGTATTTTTGGATCCTCATTCTGAAGGCTCCTGTGTCACAGTAAAACTATGATGAAATAAACTTGTAAGTCTTTTCTCCGATTAATCTGCCTCTTGTCAGTAATTTTTAGTGAATCTTCAAAAGGCAAAGGCAAAGTTTACATTATCTTCTACTAAGGTAAGTGTAATAGTTTCTTCAGTGGCATCTCAGCATCAAAACTGCTTGTTACTCTACATCATCTTCCATACCTGCACATTCTCTCTCAATAAATCTTAGCCTGTTAGTCCCTTGTCTCAAAAATCTACAATTCTGCTTAGGTTGTAGGTGAGATCCGTCATAATCTTACCTTACTTACATTTTCCACTTCCTTTCCCATTACTCTAAAACACAGTCCCTCCATTAGTAAAACTGGATAACATATTTCTCTGAATATTTTCTCATTTCAGTATTCTATCTTATTCTGGTAGGGGATGTACTCTCCTAGTTATGGCTGTCTATTTAAAATCTTACTTGGTAAGACCTCAACAGCAAGGCAAAAATAGACAAAAAAGACTTAAACTAAAAAGTCTCCTTCTTCACAGCGAAAGAAATAATGAACAGAGTGAAGAGACACCCTGTGGAATGGGAGAAAATATTTGCAAATTAGTTGTCTGACAGGTGATTACTATCCAAAACATACAAGGAACTCAAACAACTTAACAAAATATAGTGAGCAAAGAACATGAATAGACATTTTTCAAATAAGACATACAAAAGGCCAACAGGTGTAGGAAAAATACTCAACATCACATCACTAATCATCAGAAAACCACAATGAAATATCATCTTACTGCAGTCAGAATGGCTATTATTAAAAAGATGTTAGCAAGGATGTGGGAAAAAGAGAACTCTTATACACTGTTAGTAGGAATGCAAATTAGTACAACCTTTATAGAAAACAGCATGAAGATTTACCAAAGAACTAAAAATGGAATTACTATTTGATTTAGCAATCCCACTACCGGGTATCGACCCAAAGGGAAAGAAATCAATATATCAAAGATAACCACACTTGTATGTTTTGTGCAGCACTATTCACAATAGCAGACATGGAATCAACCTAACTATCTATCAATGGATAAGTGGATAAAGAGAATGTGGTATATATATACACAATGTATATTATTCCACCGTGAAAAAGAACAAAATCATGTCTTCTGCAGCAACGTTAATGGACTGGAGGTCATTATCTTAAGTGAAAAAAGCCAGGCACAGAAAGTCAAATATCATATGCTCTCACTCATAAGTGAATGCTAAAAAATTTGTACACATGGATGTACAGAGTGCAATGATAGGCCAGGCGCGGTGGCTCACGCCTGTAATCCCAGCACTTTGGGAGGCTGAGGTGGGTGGATCACGAGGTCAGGAAATCAAGACCATCCTCGCTAACACAGTGAAACTCCGTTTCTACTAAAAATACAAAAAAAAAAAAATTAGCCAGACAGGGTGGCAGGCATCTGCAGTCCCAGCTACTTGGGAGGCTGAGGCAAGAGAACAGTGTGAACCCAGCAGGCGGAGCTTGCAGTGAGCCGAGATCGCGCCACTGCACACCAGCCTGGGCGACAGAGCAAGACTTCGTCTCAAAAAAAAAAAAAAAGAGTGGAATGATAGACAATAGAGACTCAGAGGGGTAAGGGGTTGGGAGGGAGGTAGATGATGAGAATCCAATTTTTAAAATTCATTCTGGCACATATTTATTTAAGAATTATATAAATATTGGCTTTCAGCCTGGGTGCAGTGGCTCATGCCTGTAATCCCAACACTTCGGGAGGCCAAGGCAGGTGGACTGCTTGAGCTCAGGAGTTCCAGGCCAGCCTGTGCAACATGGCAAAACCCCGTCTCTACAAAAAACACAAAAAATTAGCTGGGCATGGTGGCACACATTTGAGGTCCCAGCTACTAGGGAGGCTGCAGTGAGCTGAGGTCGCAATACTGCACTCCAGCCTGGGTGACAGAGACCTAACTCGGCGGGGGGAAAAAATCCTTGCTATATTTGCTTTCCGCCTCCCAACCAACCATTTCAAAATTACTTTTAAAGAATATTAACAGGGGACAGGTGCAGTGGCTAATGCCTATAATCTCAACACTTTGGAAGGCTAAGGTGGGAGAATTGCTTGAACCATGGTTGAGGTTGCAGCTACCCATGATTACAACACTGCACTCCAGCTTGGGCAACAGAACAAGACCCATTCTCAAAAAAACTTAAAAGGAAAAAAAAAAAGAATAACATGAATAAGGAGTCAACTGAAAATAGTCCAAATGCTATCATTTATTTGCCAAGTATTTTTACCCAGGGCTCCAGATAGTAATGGGTTACTTATCTCTCTTGACACAGGCTTTTTCTCTCCAACTAGATTGGGATGTGGCTACAGTTTAATAACTGATTCTCCTTAGAAATAAGAGTAATTTTTTTTCTCTAGGAGGCATAAACTGACTTCCAGTTCAAGACGGCATGCTGGACAACTGAGGTGCCTCATGTTACTGTTTAAAAGCCATTAAAATGACAAACTAGTAGAAAGAAATATTCACAATAAAGAAGGGAATGAGAGAGATGCATCAGCAGAAAACCAAATTCGATAAATTTCTAGAAGTTTGAGTGCTGACTGATAACTGAGTTGAAGGAGCCACACCCAAGAAAATTAACAAAAGGAGCTGCAGCAGAAGTAGAAACCAAGATTCCTAACAGAACACTGAGAAACTCTGCTTACACACATATATGATGAAGGGCAAGAACGAGCAATGGGCTTGAAAACAGGGAGGTTAATGAGCAGTTCTGTAAGGACCAGATTCCCATTTCATCCTCACATACCATTCCTACCTACACATGTGAAAACAGGCAAACATGGCCTTAAAGCAAATAATATGAGGCCCTTCTCTAAAGAGACTGAAGGAAATATCCAGGCAAGTAGTAAAATATTGGATCCTGTGTATACACCCCTATTCATTCTGACAATAAGAAGACCACTGGTGTAAAAACTGGCTCTCTATTCACTGGACCTTAAATCATTCCTATCCCTCTTTCATGTATCTGAAGGGTCAACCAAGAATCACAAAACATACAGCATAATTAAGAAAGACCAGATGGGAGTGGTGGCTCACGCCTGTAATCCCAGCATTTTGGGAGGCTGAGGTGGGTGGACTGCCTAAGGTCAGGAGTTTGAGACCAGCCTGGCCAACATAGTGAAACCTCATCTCTACTAAAAATACAAAAAAATTAGCCGGGTGTTGTGGTGGGTGCTTGTAATCCCAGCTACTAGGGAAGGTGAGGCAGGAGAATCACTTGAACACGTGAGGCAGAGGTTGCAGTGAGCCGAGATCACACCACTGCACTCCAGCCTGAGCAACAAGAGAAATGAGAAATACAGAGGATGAATCCAAAAAGACAAATATTTAACTTTAACTTGATTTCCAGGGAAAGAGAATACATAAAAAAGAGAAACAAAAATTATGAAGTGAATAATACAAAGGAGGGGTGTATACCATGTAGAAGCATTATAGAAGCTTTACACATGAGGTGTATTTTTGAGTGCATGGAGAGAGAGTAACATTCTAATGGAGACTGAAGACAGTAGTCCAAATTGAGCTAATGGTACCATAAACTTGTGCAGCAGGAATAGTTAATATAATGTTTGAGGATGGCAAGGAGAGTAGTTTAAGTGTATCACTGTGAAGGTAGAGACCAAAAATGAGGCTGAAAAATGCAAGCTAGAGTCATATCATGCAATTTTATTTTTTTTAAGAGGCAGGGTCTCACTCTTTGCCCAGGCTGTAGTGCAGTAGTGTAATCACAGTTCACTGTAGTCTTGACCTCCTGGACTCAATCAAGCAATCATCCTGCCTCCGCCTCCCAAGTAGCTAGGACCACAAGTGCACCCTACCATGCTTGGCTACTTTGAAAATTTTTCTGTAGAGATGGAGTCTCACTATGTTGCCAAGACCAGTTTCACTAGGCTAGTCTTGAACTCTGGCCTCAAGCAATCCTCCTGCCTCAGCCACCCAAAAGTGTTGGGATTACAGGCATGAGCTAGCATACTCAGCCATGGAAATTTCTGATTTACATTAAGCACTTTATTATGTCTAACACAAATATTTCTTTCTAAAATTATTTCTCTATTTTCAAATTTCAACTTATTTGAGATTTACAGGGTACATGTGCAGGTCTGTCACATGGGTATTCTGCACGATGCTGAGGTTTGGGGTATGATTGATCCCATCACCCAGGTAATGAGCATAGTACCCAACCGTTTTTCAGCCCTGGCCCCCCTTCCTCCCCTCCTTCTCTAGTAGTCCCCAGTGTCTATTGTTGCCATATTTATGTCCATGAGAACCCATGTTTAGCTCCCACTTATAAGTGAGAACATGCAATATTTGGTTTTCTGCTCCCTCATTAATTTGCTTAGAATAATGGCCTCCAGCTGCAAAAACTGAAAAAATACCCAGAGCCCCAGTTTCCTTGTCTGTAAACTAGGGATAATATGCAAAATATCTCATAAGGTTATTACTGGATCCCAAATAATTGTACAATGCCTAGAACAATGCTCAGTACATTGACTAGTAGTTCAATAAACACTTTAAACTATTTTTATAAGTATCCAGTCTGCTTCCCTATCTGCTGACACAGGGATGGAAGAGGTGGGAGAAGACAAACATGTATGGAGAATCTATTCAGTAACAGGTACTGTGCTGAATGCTTTCACCTGCTCTCTCATATGCTCAACCCACCTTATCGCTCACCCACACTTGGCAAATATCTGTATGTTACTGAGTTTCAGTTTAAAAACTACCTCATCTTGAAAGCCTTTATGATATTCTTAAGCAAATATGGGTACTCCTTTTCCAGTGCTCCAATTATATGTGGTATATATCACCATTATAACACATCATACTACATTATAATGTGTCTGTTTTCTTTTCCTTTTTTTTTTTTGAGACAGGGTCTTGCTCTGTCACTCAGACTGGAGTATAACAGTGCAATCTTGGCTCACTCCAACCTCTATCACTCAGCGCAAGGGCTCCTCCCACTTCAGGCTCCTGAGTTGCTGGGACCGCAGGTGTGTACCACCACACCCAGCTGGGTTTTTTTGTTTTTTTGTTTTTTTATTTTCATTACAGATGGGGTCTCGCCAAGTTGCTCAGGCTGGTCTTGAACTACTGAGCTCAGGCGATCCACCCAACTTGGACTCACAAAGGGCTGGGATTATAGGCATGAGCCACCGCGCTCGGCCAATGTGTCTGTTTTCTTATAAAGCTACTAACTTTTTTTTTTTTTTTTTTTTTTTTTTTTTTTGAGACGGAGTCTGGCTCTGTCGCCCGGGCTGGAGTGCAGTGGCCGGATCTCAGCTCACTGCAAGCTCCGCCCCCCGGGTTTACGCCATTCTCCTGCCTCAGCCTCCCGAGTAGCTGGGACTACAGGCACCCGCCGCCTCGCCCGGCTAGTTTTTTGTATTTTTTTTTTAGTAGAGACGGGGTTTCACCGTGTTCGCCAGGATGGTCTCGATCTCCTGACCTCGTGATCCGCCCGTCTGGGCCTCCCAAAGTGCTGGGATTACAGGCTTGAGCCACCGCGCCCGGCCCGCTACTAACTTCTTGAAAGGAAATATCATAATTTTTCACTTACATGTCTAAAACCATCCCTGAAACATAGCAAGTGTTCAGTATATATTTGAAGCAGAGAGGAAGAATCAGGATGGTGGGGAACAAGGGAAAGAAGGAAGGAGGCAGAAGAAGTAGCTGTGACTTTTTCTCACTTAGATGAGGAAATCAAGAGTCCCAAGGTCCTATCTTATGAGAGGCAGAACCAGGACTCAAAGCCAGATCATTTCACATAAAAAGCCCTTGTCTATCATGATGCTTAATATAACATTCTCTGGAATATTTCAAATGTCCCTCAACAACATAATCACAATATTAAAGTTTAGAATCTTGAAACTACATGCCACAGGTAGGCCACCCTACTCAACCCATGCTCACCTTTTATCCTTTAATTTTCTGAACTTTTAAAAATTTACTATAAAACTTCTTAGCTGACACAACGAATCATAAGAAATGGGTGCTTTTATGATAGAGTATTTTGTTTTATTGCTCCTTTTTGAAAATAAGAGGTATTAAATAGATGATGGCTAAAGAAACTTTTTAAATCCCTATCAAATCTATACTTTTATGGTATTAATGTTGCACTGTTGAAATAATACTATATTTCAAGTAAGATCTTACTTACAAAAATATCTCTGATTTTACATGGAGTGGCAGAACAGTACATCTACGTACACTATCTAATTTAAGGATGTATACTATAAGCCTAGAACACTGTTTTTCATTATACTCCCCATAGTGAGCTTTGTTTCCTATTTTCCTCTTCATGTGAAATTATAATACCACAGATATACTGAATATTTACTTACGTACTGTAGCTCTTTGGAAGACTACAAACCACTACAGTATCTGGGATGGTACTGCCTCTACGAGAACCAATTTTCATTTCTTTGTTGTGATATCATGCTCTGAGAATGCATGTCCTCAACCACTTAAAAATGCAAAAATGTGTAACTGAAAAGCCAGTGGATAAATTAAAATGGAATTTTAAAAATATCATATTAACACAGACAGCAGCAGAAAGACATAAAAAAGTTACCAAAGAAATGAGATAAACAGAAGAATATCAAAGTGGTAGATCTAAATCCAACCATATGAACAGTTACATTAGGTGTTAAATTAAATGCAGAGATTTATCAAATTGATAAAAAGCAAGACCCGACTATTTGCTGTCTACATCTATAAAAGAGCCACTTTAACTATAAAGATATAAAAACATTAAAAATCAGAGCACAGAAAAAGACAACCATGTAAACAATAAATAATAAGGCTACAGCTGTGTTATATTACTAAAAGCAGACTTTAAGATAAAGAGTATTATCAAAAATAAAGAAGGACATTTCATAATGGAAGTTTTAAAAACTCATTAAGAAGGCATAACAATTATTAATGTGTATGTGCCCAGTAACAGAGCTTTGAGATGCACAAACCAAGAATTGACAGAATTATAAAGAGAATGAGACAAATTCCAAGCATAGCTGGAGATTTTTTTATCAGCCACCCTCTACAGTTAACAGAACAACTGGGGGAAAAATTCATTTAAAGACACATTAGCTATTAAAAAATATCAACAAGCAATTTAACCTATTTGAGATTCATTTGTTCTCTGATCAAAAGAGAAGTAAAACAGAAACCATCATGATAAATAAAAAGATAATTATAAATATTTGTAATTACACAGTATACTTTTAATTGATCTGATAATGCAAAAAAAAAATCACAGGAAATTTAAAAATTTTTAAACTGATAATAAAAAATACAACATATCAAAATTTGTGGGATGCAGCTAAAACCATTCATGAAGGAAAATTTAGATTTATTTATTTATTTATAAAAAGGCCAGGTACAGTGGCTCACATCTATAATCCAACACTCTGGGAAGCCCAGGCAGGAGGACTGCTTGAGGCCAGGTGTTTATGACCGCCTGGGAAACTTAGTAAAACCCTATTTCTATAAAAAAAATTTTAAGGCCGGGCACAGGGGCGCACACCTGTAATTCCGGCGTTTGGGAAGCTGAGGTAGGCAGATCACCTGAGGTCAGGAGTTCAAGACAAGCCTGGACAACATGGTGAAACCCCAATCTCCACTAAAAATACAACAAAAATTAGCCAGGCATGGTGGTGCATGCCTGTAATCCCAGCTATGCAGGAGGCTGAGGCAGGAGAATTGCTTGCACCCGGGAAACGGAGGTTACAGTGAGCCGAGATCGCGCCAATGCACTCCAGTCTGGGCAACAAGAGTGAAACTCTGTCTCAAAAAATATATATATATTTTAAATTGGCTAGACATAGTGGCACATGCCTGTATTCCCAGATAAGCTGGGAGGCTGAAGTGGGAGGATCACTTGAGCCTAAGAGGTTAAGGCTATAGTGAGACGTGACTGTGCCATTGTATTCCAGCCTGGGTAACAGAGTGAGATCCTGTCTTAAAAAATAAAATAAAAATAGAGAGGTTCCAAAGAACATCATAGGGTTTCACATAAAGAAGCTACAGAAAGTGCAAAGGAAACTCAAAGTTTGTAGAAGAAAATAATAGGAACATAAATTAATAAAATAGGGTAAAAAACAATAGAGAAAAGTAAAGACAGCTAAAAGTCAGTGTTTTCAACAAAACTGATAAACCCTTAGGTATAAAGACGAGAAAAAAATAAAGAACACAAATTATCAAAATCAGGAATCAAAGAGGGTCTTTCACCACCAATCCCACAGACATTAAAAAAAGAGCAAAGAAATATTACAAATAAATGATTGCAATAAAATTGATAACTTAGATCATCTCTAGGAACAAAACGTCACTTAAATTCTTTTTTATTAAAGCTAACAAAATGTAAATTTTTTTTTTTTTTTTTGAGACAGGGTCTCACTGCCATGGCCTAGGCTGAAATGCAGTGGTGTGACCCCACTCACTGCAGCCTCAACTTCCTGGTAATCCTCCCACCTCAGTCTCTCAAGTAGCTGGGACGATAGGCACACACCACCACACTGGGCTTATTTTTTGTAGACACAGGGTTTCACCATGTTGTCCAGGTTGGTCTCGAAATCCTAGGCTCAAGCAATCCTCCCACCTCAACCTCCCAAGGTGCTGGGATTATAGGTATATAGAGCCACTGCACTTGGCCAGAATGTAACTTGATTTTTAAAAGTAAGCAAAAGACTTGAATTGATATGCCTACTAAAAAAAGATACATAAATAAAAAATAAGCACATGGGTAATCAACATCGTTAGGCTTCAAAAAAAAAAAAAAAAAAAAAGGGAATTAAAACCACAACGCAGCCGGGTGCAGTGGCTCATGCCTGTAATCCCAGTATTTTGGGAGGCGGAGGCGGGCAGATCACCTGAGGTCAGGAATTCACGATCAGCCTGACCAACATGGAGAAACCCCGTCTCTACTAAAAATACAAAATTGGCCGGGGATGGTGGTGTACGCCTGTAATCCCAGCTACTTGGGAGGCTGAGGTAGGAGACAGGATAATCGAACCTGGGAAGCAGAGGTTGCAGTGAGCTGAGATCACGCCACTGCACCCCAGCCTAGGCAATAAGAGCAAAACTCCGTCTCAAAACAAACAAACAACAACAACAACAAACTACCATGCAATACACAGCCACTAAAATGGCTTAAAAGTTGGTGAGGATGTGGAACAACTAAAATTCTATATATTGCTGGTAGGAATATAAAATGGTAGATCTACTTTGGAAAAAGTTCTGCAATCTCCTATAGAATTAAACATATACCTACCCTATGACCCCAGTTTCCACACTTAGGCTTTTATGCAAGACAAATTAAAACACGTGTTCACACAAAGACTTGTGTGCAAATGTATATTAGGGGTTTATCCATAATAGCCCAAAACTGAAAACAGTGTAGATATCCTTCAATGATAGAATAAACAAATTTTGCTATGTACAATATTACTGAGCAATAAAAAGGAATGAATCACTGGGATATACATCTTAATAGTGGTCAAAAACTGTGAAGGGTGTTTGGTTTTACCTCAAGTACAGGCTAGCAAATAAATTTAGCCTGCCAAAATTTCACAGAAGGTGGTAGAATGCATGAGATACTACAAGGTCAGAAACAAAGGATAGGCTTTTTTTTTTTGGAGATGGAGTCTTGCTCTGTCGCCCAAGCTGGAGTGCAATGGTGTGATCTCGGCTCACTGCAACCTCCACCTCCCGGGTTCAAGCGATTCTCCTCCCTCAGCCTCCTGAGTAGCTGGGATTACAGGCACCTGGCACCATGCCCAGCTAATTTTTGTATTTTTTAGTAGAGACAGGGTTTCACCATGTTGGTCAGGCTGGTCTCGAACTCCTGACCTCAGGTGATCCACACGCCTCGGCCTCCCAAAGTGCTAGGATTACAGGTGTGAGCCACCGCACCCATCCCAAGGTCAGTTTATTTTATTTTTTGTTTGAGACGGAGTCTTGCTCTGTCACCCAGGCTAAAGTGCAATGGCACAATCTCGGCTCACTGCAATCTCTGCCTCCTGGGCTCAAGCAATTCTCCTGCCTTAGCCTCCCGAGTAGCTGGGAATACAGGCACCTGCCACCACACCCAGCTAATTTTTGTATTTTTAGTACAGATGGGGTTTCACCATGTTGGCCAGGCTGGTCTCTCCTGACCTCATAATCCACCTGCCTCGGCTTCCTAAAGTGCTAGGATTACAGGCATGAGCCACCACACCTGGCCGACAGTTTATTTATTTATTAATTATTATTATTTTTTTTTTTTGGAGAGATGGAGTCTTGCTCTTTCACCCAGACTGGAGTGCAATGGCACAATCTCAGCTAACTGCAACCTCCACCTCCCAGGTTCAAGCGATTCTCCTGCCTCAGCTTCCAGCTGGGATTACAGGTGCGTGCCACTGGGCCCAGCTAATTTTTGTATTTTTAGCAGAGATAGGGTTTCTCCATGTTGGCAAGGCTGGTTTTGAACTCCTGACCTAAGGTGATCTGCCTGCCTCGGCCTCCCAAAGGACAGTTTATTTTTAACAAGAGCAGTTGCTTCAATTCCCACGGGGTGATGTAAAGGTCAGATGAGACAGAGAGTTGCATTAACAAGAGGAACACTGCCGGGCAGGCACAGTGGCTCACGCCTATACTCCTAGCACTTTGGGAAGCTGAGGTAGGCAGATCGCTTGGGCCCAGGAATTCAACACCAACCTGGCAACATGGTGAAATCCCATCTCTACAAAAAAATACAAAAATTACCCGGGCATTGTGACATGTGTCTGTAGTCCCAGCTACTCTAGAGGCTGAAGTGTGAGGATCACCAGAGCCTAGGGAGACAGAAGCTGCAGTGAGCCATGATCATGCCCCTGCACTACAGCTTGGGCAATAGAGTGAGACTCTATCTTAAAAAAAAAAAAAAAAAAAAAAAAGTAGCTGGGCGCGGTGGCTCATGCTTGTAATCCCAGCACTTTGGGAGGCTGAGGCGGGCAGATCACGAGGTCAGGAGATCGAGACCATCCTGGCTAACATGGTGAAACCCTGTCTCTACTAAAAATACAAAAAATCAGCCAGGCGTGGTGTGGGCGCCTGTAGTCCCAGCTACTCGGGAGGCTGAGGCAGGAGAATGGCATGAACCCGGGAGGCGGAGCTTGCAGTGAGCCGAGATCATGGCACTGCACTCCAGCCTGGGTGACAGAGCAAGACTCCATCTCAAAAAAAAAAAAAATGCAAAGAAGGAGGAACACTGATGTTAGTTAGGGAACCTGAATTTTTTATAATAGGCAGTAAGCATACTGGCCCTTTATTTTGGAAGGAAACACAATCTCTGTGTTCCAAGGCTGTTAGCATATTATAAACATTTGGGAAAAGATAGTCTGGAACAAAGGAGAGTCGGCCTCACTCACAAGAGATGCAGCAATCTGAGAGATGCAGGGAAAGTTATCTCCCAACAATAGGAAGTAAAAACAGCTTTACAAAAAAATGGGTACACTGTAATTCCATTTATTTGAAGTTCTAGAACAGACAAAATTAACTTATAGTAGGAAAAAAATGAAAATAATTGTTGCCTGTGGGTGGATATGTGAACTGACTAAAGAGGGACGTGAAGGATCTTTCTGGAATGAGATAATGTTCCATGTCTTGAGATGGGTTTGAGTTACAAAAGGGTAGACATGTGTCACAGTTATTGAATGTGTATCAATTTTACCTCAAAAAAGATAGTGAACTCTAGTTAATGACATGCATGCTGGAAAATTTAGAGATTATATTGATGTCTGCAGCTTCTTTTCAAATATAGCAAAAAGATAAACAGATGGACCCATAGACGGATAATAGATGCGGAGTTATATAAAGTATACAAAAATGATAATTACACAATCTAGATAGTATTGTGCTCCTTGTTAAAATTCTTTCAACCTCCTATGTTTCAAAAATTTGTTTAAAAATATTAGAAAAAATATCTTTGATACAGATACTTTATGGGTGAGAGATACGTTGCTTTGCTTAAATTTAAAAATGAGAAAGTAGTAAGTTGACATTGAAACTGTTATCATTCTAAGTTTTTTTTGTTTTTTTTGTTTTTTGTTTTGTTTTGTTTTAGTCAGGGTCTGGCTCTGTTGCCCAGGCTGGAGTGTAACAGCACAGTCTCAGCTCACTGCAACCTCCACCTCCCAGGCTCAAGTGATCCACCCACCACAGCCTCATGAGTAGCTGGGACTACAGGTACACAGCACCATGTCCTGCTAATTTCTGTAAATTTTTTTGTAGAGATGGGGTTTCATCATGTTGCCCAGGCTGGTCTCAAACTCCTGGGTTCAAGCGATCTGTCTGCCTGGCCTATTCTTACTACTATAAAGTATTCACTAAGAATGGCATGTGCATGGAACTTATATTGGATGCTACCAACAGATTTTAGACAATATTCAAGTGACTGACAATCTGACATTTTATATTGTTCATGTAATTGGAAAATGGGAGAAGGCAGATGAAGAGACAGAGAGATGAATAAGAAGAAATGAATATGAATATGAATTAAACAGAATAAATGAGTATAAGAACTTTGAAGTGAACCTGCGGAATTATTTTCAGACTAGAGTCTTGGCTGCTGAGCTGATGAATGAATTTGAAAGGCAGCAGGAAAGTGATTTAGACGTCAACAAATGAGAATATAGATCATGAAACTAAAAGAACAATTGATATAGAGAAACTGCTTTCCTTTTTAGCATATTTTCTGAGGAGTTATATTTGATTCTTTCCTCCAAGGCAGTTTCAGCCATCCTCATGGAGCTGATCTGGCTTTGAGAACATGCACTATTCACCCTTTGTTGCAATGATGGTTGATGGGACAGGTAGTATAGAAAATGAACAACAGGAAGTGTGTCTACTTTTCTTTTAGAGCTCAGAAAAATTAGCTGTACTCAATACAGCTGTACAGGTAATAGAAAAATTCAAACTTATCTTTGGCTTTACTTAATGTAAAAATAATAACATGCCTCTCCCCCAAAAACGCTAAAACTTTGGCTTTCCACCATCTCCCCACCATCATATGAAACAGTGATTTTGAAACTGTTCTATCTTTAAAACTCTGGAGATCAGGGAAATGCTTCAAAGATTCTAAAACAATTTATTTGAACTTATATTTTTAAATATATTTTTAAAGTATCTTAAAATCTGTAACATATAACATGCACTATTACATACTCAAAACTAAGTCAACGGAATCCCTAACACATAAGTTGGTACCACCAGGTTCATACATTTTTTTGGTGCAGATTTCAGAATAGTTTCTACTGGTAGCTTTCAGTGCATATGTTTTGATTTAGAATATTACAGCTCTGTATTTCTCATTCATTAAAGTCCCTGGCTTGTGTATAGCCATTCACACACACACAAAAAAACATGAAAGAGTAGTTAGTTCTAAAGTACTTGTGATATTAAATGCTGTGGTAAGTCCCAGGCACCGAATGTAATCCTCGGTTGTTGATAAACAAGTAAACATAAAACATGCCTTATTAAAATAACGTGTTAGTTCCTCGTAGTTGAATGTCACTGGGTGTGTGAAGTAAAAATAACTACCCTTAGAGCTAGAAGTGGTTTCTATTTTTTTTTTTAACCAAAATCCGGACATTTAAAAAGAAATGTGTCAAGTCTTCGGACTCAAAGTAAAACAAATTCCATTAAATTAGCAACATTGCATTCTTCAACTGCTTCCACTATGTAGATAATACACAAAATAACAAAAATAAAGTTGCTATTCAACAGCAAGAAAACACTATGTTACCTGATATTGGCATGCTTTTTTTTTTTTTTTTTTTTTTTTTTTTTTTCCTGAGACAGAGTCTCACTATGTCGCCCAGGCTGGAGTGCAGTGGTGCAATCTTAGCTCACCACAAGCTCCACTTCCCGGGTTCACACCATTCTCCTGCCTCAGCCTTCAGAGTAGGTGGGACCACATGCGCCCACCACCACGCCCGGCTAATTTTTTGTAGTTTTAGTAGAGACGGGGTTTCACTGTGTTAGCCAGGATGGTCTCGATCTCCTGACCTGATGATACACCCACCTCGGCCTCCCAAAGTGCTGGGATTACAGGCGTGAGCCACCGCACCCGGCCTGGCATGCTCTTTTATGAAAATAAAAATGGTCCAAACATACATGAGTTTCAAATAATGAAATTTAGTGAAGAGTTTGTATGGTCACTCTCAAGATACAATGTCATTTTCAAACACAGAATGAAAATAATTCCATTAATTTATTTTTAGTGTACATTTAATAATTTAGTTATTTGGAAAGCAATTTTATTGCTTAAAATAACCTACTATATTGAATATGGGGGGAAAACAGGCATAGACAAGGAAGAAGCTCACAGATTTAGCAATGTGGTGATATAATGTTACTATGTCAGCAATAAAATTAAAGTTTGGACACAAGGCACGAAATTAAACATGACTGAAATTTTATCTGACAGAGGGCACTAACATACTTGAGGTGTGTTTTAATGACAACATAGAACAATTTATGATTTTTAAAGGGGCTGGGTGTGGTGGCTCATGCCTGTAAGGCCAAGGCAAAAGGATTGCCTGAGGCCAGGCGTTAGAGACCAGTGTGGGCAACACAGAGAGACCCTTCTGTCCACAAAATTTTTTTTAGGGGGCAGGTATCCTGGCTCATGCCCATGATCCCAGCACTTCTTACCAGCCTGGGCCACATTGTGCGACCCCATCTCTACAAAACAAACAAAAATTTGCCAGGTGTGGTAGTGTGTATCTGTAGTCCCAGTTACTCAGGAGGCTAAGGTGGGAGGCTCTCTTGAGCCCAGAAATTAAAGGTTGTAGTGAGCTATGATCACATTACTGCACTCCAGCCTGGGCAACGAGTGAGACACTCTTAAAAAAAAAAAAAAAAAAAAAAAGAGGTATATGTAAAAATATACATGGTTTATTTTCAACAAAGAAAGAACATTTAAATTAGCTGAGGAACCTCGTCGTTTAAAATCTCCAAATTGGACATTTGTAATTCAAGAATGCAAGCAGTTATTAAATATTGCCAATGATGCAACACAGAAACAAAAATGTCCCACGATTCTTTCAAGCATCTGACTCTGTTTCAATAAAGCATACCACCTCTAAATTATTTATCTTAAACTACTATTGGGGAAAATAGCTTCCAAATGTTTTCATTAACTGTACATTTACTTAACATAGTAATTTTTAACAAGTTGTTAGGGTGAATGGCAATTCTCAAGTATTACAGCCATATAATTTGAAGCTGAAAGAGACCTTAGACATCCCACTCTTGGAAGATATGTATATTATAAAATCCATTAAAATGGCAAGAGCATATATGAATTATAGAACATGTGTAAGTAGAATGCCATTACAGTTGTTACAAATATTCTGGTCGCCCTTGTCTTCAGGACAAAAGGCAGGCTTGCATTTCCCTACTGTCTTTTACGGTAGGCATGGCCATGTAACTTACTTTGGCTAATGAAATGTGAGTAGAAATAGCTTAGGTACTTTTGGGCAGAAACTGTAAGAGCTAGCTAGTGCAAACTCTGCTGTATCCCCTTTCCTGCTTCAAAATTTATGGAAGCAAGTTCTAAGATCCATCATCTGGGTCCTGAAGTGAGAGGACCATGACTAGAGGACCCTGCAGACCACACTAAACATGTAGTGCAAGAGAGGTAAAACCTTTATTGTGTTACGGCACTGAAAATGTGGGGTCATATGTTACCAAAACATAATCTAGGCCAGGCACGGTGGCTCATGCCTGTATTCCCAACACTTTGGGAGGCCGAGGCGGGTGGATCATCTGAGGTCAGGAGTTCAAGACCAGCCTGACCAACATGGTGAAACCCCATCTCTACTAAAAATACAAAATTAGCCTGGCGTGGTGGCGGGTGCCTGTAGTCCCAGCTACTCAGGAGGCTGAGACAGGAGAATTGCTTGAACCTGGGAGGCAGAGGTTGCAGTGAGCTGAGATTGTGCCACAACACTCCAGCCTGGGCAACAGAGCGAGAGTCTGTCTCAAAAAAAAAAAAAAAAACAAAAACAAAACAAACAAACAACATAATCTAGACTATGCTGAGTTGAACAAAAATTGGAACCTAAAAGTGAATTATGGCTACTTGGTGTTATCTTAGGGCTGGTAAGTAAAAAATACACTGGTTAGCAATCCATGCTATGTAGTGTTAGTGTTTAGTAAAAATGTCATACATCAAAAAGCTAGGTCACTCTTAAAAACGGACAGCCAAGAATTACCAGTCACTTCAACATGAGAGAAAGGAGCTCAAACAAGCAAACAGAAAAAAGGATGTAAAGGAAACAGACACAAAGTCAGGAGAATAAATCTTTAACAACTGCAATTAATATTGCTCAGCTGGATGAAAGATTATAATGCATCTATGAAATGAGACAGAAGTCTCCTGAAATCAAGAAAGAGCTCTTGAAAATTAAACTATTATTAGAGAAATTTAAAGAATCAACACAACTGTTAGCAAATTGATTAAATCCTCCAAAAAGAACACAGAAAAAATGATGAACAACAAGAGTGTATTAGTCCATTCTCACACTGCTATAAAGAAGTACCTGAGACTGGGTAATTCATGAAGAAAAGATGTTTAATTGACTCACAGTTGCACAGGCTTCACAGGAAGCATGACTGGGAGGCCTTAGGAAACTTACAGTCATGGCAGATGGCAAAGGCGAAGCAAGCACTTTCTTCACATGGCAGCAGGAGAGACAGAGAGAGCGCCAAAGGACAAGTGCCACCCACTTTTCTTCAATAAACCATCATATCTCGTGAGAACTCACTATCATGAGAACAGCAAGGGAGAAATCAATTTGACGTGAGACTTGAGCAGGGACACAAATTGAAACCGTATCAAAGAGCAAAAAAGGTTAAAGTAAAGCATCCACCAGTAGGAGTTACAGAAAAAGAGAACTAAGAAAGGAGAACACTTTATTGAGAGTAGTTCTATGAACAGAAGGATATGAGTTTTCACAATTAAAGGATCAAGTCATAAAAAAATTAATTAAAAACCCTGCAAAATCCCTGTGAAACCTCGGAATAACCCAGGGAGGAGAAAAAAAGAAAATCCCTAAAAGCTTCTAGGAAGAGAACAAAAAAGGTAGAGGGGTCTCATAAAAAGAAACAAGAATCAGAAGGGCACCTGAGTTGTCAACAGTAACAGCGAACACCAGAAGATAAATAAAACAATACTTTGAGAATGTGGAGGGAAAAATATTTCCATATTAATTCTATACCTGGCCAAACTATCAGACAAATAGAGTCTTTAAAAGTTTGCCTCTTTATTTCCCTTTCTATGAAGGAGTTTAAAGATATGTTCAATCAAAACCTGGGAGAATAAATATGATGAAGACATGTGATCTAAAAATAGTAAAGAAAGGAAATTCCCCAAGATGAAACTAAAGGAAAGCATGAGACAACAGCTATCAAGCAGGCCTATATAAAACAACAGAGTCTGGATTGGAGCAGAAGTATGGTAAACTATAGGAATGATTTTTCAAGGAACAACAAAAAAAAAAATTGGCAGATGCCCTGATATGTTCGAAGCTGAGTAGATTTCTAGTTCTGTTAAGATTTTAGAGACATATTAATGATATTTACATGGGAAATTAAGCAAAAGCAAAAAGCAATTATAACCCTAAAAGTTGTTTTTTACAAAAAAAAAATCACTATATGCTGTGATTCTGCCGCAAACAATATTTATGTATCTATAACAAAATAAACATTCAATATTTATCTAACCAAAATATGGGCTAAACTTTATTTTTGGAAGAGTGGTGAAAGAAGTGGTTTGAAACAGCTAAATTCTCATTTTCTGCAGTAAGAAGTTCATGGATAATATCTGAGGGGAAAAAAAAGATACAGCAGTATGAATACCATATACCAAAAGAGACAGCTACCCAATTTAAACGTGGTTGTCTGTACAAAAAAGAAAGAGGGAGTGGAGAGGAAAGGGGCATAAAATTGCTTTTCCTTTTTCCTTCTTAGCTGTGATAGTTAATACTGAGTGTCAACTTGACTGGATTCAAGGATGCAAAGTATTGATCCTGGGTGTGTCTGTGAGGGTGTTGCCAAAGGAGATTAACATTTGAGGGCTGGGAAAGGCAGACCCACCCTTAATCTGGGTGGGCACCATCTGATCAGCTGCCAGTGAGGCTAGAATATAAAGCAGGCAGAAAAACATGAAAAGACTAGACTGGCCTAGCCTCCCAGCCTACATCTTTCTCCTGTGCTGGATGCTTCCTACCTTTGAACATCAGACTCCATGTTCTTCAGTTTTGGGACTCGGACTGGCTTTCCTTGCTCCTCAGCATGCAGACTGCCTATTGTGGGACCTTGTGATTGTGTGAGTTAATACTTAATAAACTCCCCTTTATATATCTGTATATTTAGATCTATCCTATTTAGTGCTGGCCCTTTAGAGAACCCTGACAAATATGTTAGCCTTGTAGAACAACTGAATTTTTAAATTATTGCTTTGTAAAATTAAATTGAAAAAACAAAGTCAGGCTGGGTGCAGTGGTTCATGCCTATAATACCTGCACTTTGGGAGGCCGAGGTGGGTGGATCTTGAGGTTAGGAGTTTGAGACCAGCCTGGCTAACATATAGTGAAACCCCGTCCCTACTAAAAATACAAAACTCAGCTGGACGTAGGTGGCGCACCCCTGTAGTCCCAGCTACTTGGGAAGCTGAGGCAGGAGAATCACTCAAACCGGGGAGTGCTGACCAACAAAACTTTACACAATCATGGATATGGTCTATATTTGCTCCATCCAGGATGGTAGATACTAACTAGTCATGTGACTACTGCACACTTAAAATACTGTTAGTGCAACTATGGAGTCAAATATTTTATTTAATTTTTATTAATTTCAGTTTAAATAGTCGTAGATGGGTAGGAATTACCACTTTGAATAATGTAGTCCTAGAGTTATATCACAATCTGAGGTAGTCTGCAAAGGAGGACTGAAAATAGATTCCATCTCTACCCTGTTCAACCCTATTAATGTAAAAGAATTATCACAGATAGTGATTATGAGATATCATATTATTTTAAAATGTATTTTCTTAATCCTGAACACCTTCATCTTCCAATTTATGTATCAGAGAGTAGGATCTTATATATCACGGGAGAAAACCTTTATGGCTAATGCAAAGTTGGGTAAAAAATGAACCAACCCTTCTCCTGTAAAAAAAAAAAAAAATTCCAGAGAATCTCTTCAAGTGCTCAGCCTGCTTCAATGATCACAGAAGGGTCAGAAAGCCCCGGGGGATCTTTCCAGGCATAAAACAAGTTCAACAACTCTGCTCTAATTCTTTCACTAAAGTCGCTGGATACATGTAAGTCAAGAGCCCAGCTTCATCATAATGCAGTTTTTACATTACTACAAACTGTTCCAAATAACCAGACACAAAAGAAAAATATGCAATTTTAGACAAGGGCTGCATTAATTTATAATTATGCTATGTACTTTCTCCCCTCCCCACTTTCTAATATTTGAATACTTGTCTAAAAATAAATTCTCTTCCAGCTAGAGATCGAGTTTTTTTGTAATATAAAGAAAAACTTGAAGAGTTCATTTTATTCTTAAGGATATCATAACATCTTCTTAATTAGCTCATCATCTTTCAGTAATACTGATTTCATTTCTATGACATTTTCATTAGCACATTTCCCCGTAACTTCTTTCTCCTTGTCTTCCCTACTGATTTGTTCATCGCAGTTCATTGACCTTGCTAATAATTCTTCCGTTCTCTTACACATGTCCCTTTTCCTTTAGAATCCTGGTAACATTTTTATTCCTGATACTTATCAAACCTAAACAGTATTTTGGAAATGCACTATCTGCTGTAGGAAAAAGGCATATACATAGCAATTATTAGTCTCCAAATGCACTCTGATTTCTCCCAGCTTTCTCACTTAGCTCTGAGAAGACCCACAAGGTCGTAGATAAGAAAATATGTAGATAGATGGTCCAATGCAGTTAGTTACCATCATAAATAAGTCAGGCATAAACATCACTGACAGCCATCTTCAGTATAAAAAAGTGTGATTTATGTATATCCCAAGGCCAAATGATTTATATGTGTTCCACAGGCAGAGCATGTAGACACTGTTCATACCCACACAACTGTGGTAGTCAGCTTGCTTAAAAATATACATAGTAACTCAGGGTCAAAGCTACCACAGACAAAACTTCAAAAATATTTTAAGAAGAAAGAACATCTGATCAACCTAGAAGATCTGCTTGTTTACTATCTGCATATGATGGTAGCAATGACTGAAGCAACAACAGCAGTTGGTCAAAGTCTTCTAACAAGATGATTTTTAAAAACTGAAAATACAAATAAAATATATACATATATGTCAATATATATATTTTCACATCTGCCATCGATAAACTATTTTTAAAATTTAAAAGAATTAGTTATCTGAATTGGAGTTCAACAAGGTGAAACTCGGAATACAAAAGTAACAAATCAAGGTAGTTTGAATCAGTAGTGTGACCTTAGTCATATTACTTCAGCTTTCTGTACATAACAGTAATTCTGAATTAGGGTTGTTGTAAGAATTAGACGAGTTAATATATGTCAACTGCTTAGAACAACTGGCATATAGTAAATCTTATACTTAGTGATTATTATTCTAGGTTAAGAAAGGATTTTCTATTTTTTTATTTAATAAATATTTAAAATTTTTATTCTCTATTATTTAAATTATTTTACCTATTAAATTAAAACACTAGGGCAACAGAAATCCAGTTAAAACATAAAACATAGCTCTTTTATATATAAAAGGTCTCTTGAACAATTAGCCTTGAAGGGCAAAACTAGTTCTGACCAGACCAGCATTAAAATAGAATTTTGCATGCAAATGTGCTAACATTTCAAAGGTATTTATAAGTGACTGCTATTGCTTTGTTTTCTAATCATCACAAATACTACCCATTCATTTTAGAAAATATAGATAAGAAAAACAGAAAGTAAAACACACCTTGAAATCTCACCACACTACTGTGACCATTTTATTTTTTAACACTCTGTTACCACTATATACCCCAAACTTGCATTTTTTCATACACACAGAGAGATGGAGATATAACTGTTTTTTTAAACACGGCTCCTTCTATACCCAATGCTTCATACTATACTTTTTTCATTTAGGAAGGTAACATGCATGGAATTGAACATTTTAAGACCATGGTTTTAGCAGTCAAATGTGCCCCCTCCCCCCACCGTTTTTGCACATAAACTCTTATTTGAAACTTCTGTATTAAAAGAATAGAGACAAAACATTCTGGTTGAAGAATGTGCTCAGCTTTCCCCTTCCCTGGTGGTCCTCAAAAGGAGTGCCAAGGAAATCAAAGGAACTTCTGAATACAGTTAACAATGTAATCCCAGCACTTTGGGAGGCTGAGGCGGGCGGATCACCTAAGGTTAAGAGTTCGAGACCTGCTTGACCAACATGGAGAAACTCCGTCTCTACTAAAAATACAAAATTAGCCAGGTATGGTGGTGCATGCCTGCAATCCCAGCTACTTGGGGGCTGAGACAGGAGAATCGCTTGAACCCAGGAGGCGGAAGTTGCATTGACCCAAGATCGTGCCAATGCACTCCAGCCTGGGCAAAAAGAACAAACTCTGTCTCAAAAAAAAAAAAAAAAGAACTTCCTTTGTTCAGCACCATAAGACAGGGTAAAACAAACAACAATAAAAAAACTTCCTTTGCTTAAATTTGCTACACAGTATACACGCCATTACACTGATGTTCATAATCTAATCACCTAATGATGAACATTTCTTTCTAATTCTGTAAGTGCTATAATAAATATATTTGTGCATATCCATTCTAATTTACATGCTTTTGATATAGATTACAAATTATTACCTAGAAATTTGTATCAGTATATAAATTTCTGTCCATTTCTCTTCAACCTTGCTTTTATTAGGTATTATCATTAAAACAGGCCGGGTTACGTGGGTTATGCAACATCTTAGGAGGCTGAGGTGGGATGACTGCCTGAGGCCAGGAGTTCAAGACCAGACTGGGAATCACAGCAAGATCCCATCTCTACAAAAAATACAAAATCAGTTGGAAGTGGTGTCACAGGCCTGTAGCCCCAGCTGCTCTGGAGGGTGAGGCAGGAGGATCTCCTGAGTCCCAGAGTCCAAGGCTGCAATGAGCTATGAGTATGCCACTGAACTCTAGCCCCCACCTCAAAAAATAAATAAATAAATCAGATAATAACATTGCCAAACTTTCATCTACTAAATGTCATTTTCAAATTTCAATTCTTTAATTTCTATATTTATATCTTCATGAATGTCCATATTCCTGTCCTTTGCCCATTTTCGATAAGGATGCCTGTTTTTTCTTACTAATTCTCAAGAGTTCTGTACACTGCAAGGATTTTACTCTTTTGTCTGTGCATTATAAATCATTTTCTTACTTTGCAATTGGCCTTTCAATTACCTAAGAAGTTTCTACAAGCTATTTAAGTCTAATAATAAAAATACAGTTAAAATGACAAAGATCCTTAGTCATGCACAGTATCCAAAAAATTACCTGGTTTACCATACACACATATTTAATTTATACATAATTTACTCACTTTAGTTAAATATTTTAGATCCCAACGTGTAAGTAATCTGTCTTTATGACATTAAAATATATTTTGAATAAAATATTTCACTCATTAAATGGCCATCATTACTTTTATAAATAATAGGTTATCTAAATATAAAAATGACTTTAAATGTCAACATCAGTGAATGATAAATGATATTGGATTCTAAGAGGAAATGAATGGCAAGAAGAAATTAATTTTTTATACAGGCAGTTGTAACACGACACAGCTGGCAAGTATGGAGAGAAAAAAGTAGTTAAAAATAAATAGTGAAGGTAAACAAATTTTAAAATCACAAATAATTATTATTATCTATATTTTAACAATAAACTATTATACAAATAATAAAATTGAACCAGCTAATCCTAAATTATTTTGGAATATGCTCATTGTTAAGTATGTTCTGTTTAACACTGAAAAATCTAAACAAAATGATAATAAAATGTTAACAGATTTACATCCCTCTTTTAGTTGAACTTCATGCTTTATGAATAAAATGTAGTCACAGGACTTCAATTACATAATAGGTTAAATTTTACTGCAATGAACTTCAATTATTTCTGGGTTTTAACATTGTGGGGTCTTATAACATGAAACACATCTTAAAAACATGGGTCTTGAATTAGGTGTTTATTTTAATATTCTGTTATTGTATGGTTTGATCAGTATTATACATTTTAGCTAAAACTATTCTAATTATGACTAAAACAAGTTAAATGGATAACAAAAGGACTTAATTTTACAGCATAAAAGAGTTTAAAACAATATTTCAACAATAAGGCTTTTCCAATAATAAAACCTTTTTTTCCTCAGTTTATTATTGTATATAAATAAGACAGTCTTTTCAAAAGCGTGTAAAAGAAGACAAGCTCATCAAAAAGGCACAAGGGAATAAATTAAGGACAAAAGACTACTGCTGCTTCCGATGAATGCCACCAACACTAATGGGGATGCTAGGCATATAAACCCAGAAGGGTCAGCCTTAGCTAATGTGCTAAGACTAATTTTTGCGGGATATGAACCCGGCCATGTGCAGATTATCAATTCTGATTTCAGTACAAGTATGAGCTTCTTACCATTAGAAATTCTACCATCATTATTCTCTATCATCATCACCAAATGTCAAACCTCTCAACCTGAAAACATTTTATCATTTTAGAAGTCCGGTCTATATTTCAACTTTCAGGCTATCTCATAGAAATAACGTGTGGATGTGCGGAGGTGTTACATATTTTTGTTGGTACTGTATTATATTGGTCAACCGAGAAACTGTAGATACAGTTCAATTTTGTCATCATCAAGGTTCAATTTTTTTATTCTTCCTTTCACTCCATCTTATCTATATATATAAAATACAATATATATAAATCACAATATTTATATATCAGAACAATAAAATTAAAATTATAACCATGTAAAAATGTTCTATGGACAAACTTTTTCCTTTTTTTTTTTTTGAGACGGAGTCTGGTTCTGTTGCCCAGGCTGGAGTGCAGTGGCGCGATCTCGGCTCACTGCAAGCTCTGCCTCCCAGGTTCACGCCATTCTCCTGCCTCAGCCTCCCAAGTAGCTGGGACTACAGGCGCCTGCCACCACGCCTGGCTAATTTTTTGTATTTTTAATAGAGACGGGATTTCACGGTGTTAGCCAGGATGGTCTCAATCTCCTGACCTTATGATCCACCCACCTCGGCCTCCCAAAGTGCTGGGATTACAGGCATGAACCACTGCGCCCGGTCTTTCTTTTCTTTTTAAGAAACAAAGTTTCACTCTGTCACCCAGGTTGGAGTGCAGTGGCTCATTTGTAGCTCATGCAGCCTCAAACTCCTGGGGTGAAGTGAACTTCCTACCTTAGCTTCCCTCAGGTAGCTGGGACCGCAGGTGCATGCCCCCTTACCTGGCTTGGACAAACATTTTTAAGAAAAATAAAGTTGGCCGGGTGCGGTGACTCACGCCTGTAATCCCAGCACTTTGAGAGGCTGAGGCGGGCGGATCACGAGGTCAGGAGATCGAGACCATCCTTGCTAATATGGTGAAACCCTGTCTCTACTTAAAATACAAAAAATTAGCCGGGTCGTGGTGGCGGGCGCCTGTAGTCCCAGCTACTCGGGAGGCTGAGGCAGAATAGTGTGAACCCGGGCGACGGAGCTTGTAGTGAGCAGAGATCACACCACTGCACTCCAGCCTGGGCGACAGAGCGAGACACCGTCTTAAAAAAAAAAAAGAAAAAGAAAAAGCAAGTTATCTGAAATAGAATTACAGGCAAGGTAAAATGCTCATTAAACGATTAAGGGGGAGTTTTGTCCACAAACACTATTTTCGTCATACCTGGTTAAGGAATCTACATGAAGGATATTCCAAAGTTTATCAATTAAAATCATATACTACCTGGTTTTTCCTTACTTTACTACCCCTCTACACCTTCTTAATCACTGTCCTTAGTGTATTCCCAATAGAGACTTACTAGAGCACTTCCTAACACCACCAAATATTTGTCTCTGCCGCCAAGCCTTTGCTAAATTCTTCTCTTCACTTATCACTGTTATATACTGAGAAAGATAAAAGCAGCCCTTCACAGTCAGGAGCTGTCTTGGCACTATCTGTTAGGCCAAGAGTGTTCTGTTGAACATAAACAATTTCAGAAAACACTAACATCAGACAAGAACATTCTGTGACCTTATCTGAACAGAGACAAAAAACAAGAACACTGTCCAAACCAGAAGTGATCAAACGCTCCCCTCTTCTGGCTAATAAAGTTGTTCAACAATTTCTAGTTTTGGCCCTGCTATATTCCTTTCTAGATAAGAATTATTAAGATACCCAACCACAGAATGACTCCTGCTTTCTGATGAACATCCAATCCAAAGCAAATCCCTGCTTCCTTAACCCTCTGCAAATCCCCTAACATAAACTCAAGTCCCATAAGTCCTTTCTAACACCCTCCTATTGAGATGCTATAAGATTCCACATGATGTGCCATGTCTCTCATTGCTGCAAGTTACAAACCTGATTTTGTTTGATTCACATGTGTTTCTAGTGGGGTATGCATGTGTGTGTGTGTGTGTATATATATAATATATAATAATTTTTAAATATTTTTTAAACCTTACTCAAAAGACATGGTATCAAAGAAGCTTCCCTTCATTATATAAGCCCAAGCTATTTTTAGTTTGGCTTTAGCTATTTTTTATTTTTAGTTTAGTTCATCTTTAGTTTTTCATGTTTTTACAGTTCTTATTACATGTATTTATTTATATGCTGTTGAGAAAAATGTTCCCATTAAATGCACATATATATTTGCCCTCTACTTCCAAAACAGAAGATAAGCTTTTTGTGGATCCAAACATTTATATCTTTCTATCACTATGAAGAAAGTATGTCACTAATCCCTCTTATTTACTGGTACTTTGCAAAGTTCTGTTCTGCAAAGTTTAGAGTGGGAAGAAAAGGATCCCTTGGATCCTTTTCTCTAAATTTTCTATTTCACTACCACTTAAATCTGATGATTCCCATATCTATAACTAGAACCCAGATCTTGACTTCTCAGACCCACATGAATATATCCAACTGGATGGCCACAGGGCCTGCATACTTACATTTCTAAAACAGATTTCATATCTGGCCCCCTCAAATCTGAGGATCCCTCTCCTTCACTATAATTTTCATGCTTCTGTCTCTCCATTCCACTCGGTCAACTCAAGCTAGAAATGTAATAAGTCATTCATATGCTTGCCTCCTCTCTCACCCTCTACAACCAATAGTTTACCAAATCCTAAGTATTTTCTCCTTAAATCTCTAATGTTCCTGTTTGTGTCCAGTGTTACTGCTTTGGTTAAGGTCTCCTTCACCCTTTTCCTAGAAATGCAGTTCTCTTACCTTCCTTCAATGCATCCTCAATATACAGGCTGAGTATCCCTTATCCAAAATGCTTGGAACCAGAAGTGTTTCAGCTTTTGGATATTTCTGGGATTTTGAAATATTTGCATTATACTTACCAGTTGAGCATCCCTAATCCCCAAAATCCAAAATGCTCCAGTGAGTATTTCCTTTGGACACTAAGTTGGTGCTCAAACACTTTTGGGTCTTGGAAGATTTTGGATTTGAGATTTTCCAGTTAGGGATAACTCAGTCTGCAATACAGCAAGAACCACTTATAGTGAGAATCTGTTCAAACTAGTTGCCCGCTTAAAATCCTTCAAAGGCTCCTAGTGTCAATCAGTTTAAACCCAACCTTTCAATAAGTTAAAGGCCAACCTTTCCATCCCTCTTACCTCTTCAACCAACTGTTTCACACCGTCCTCTCATCCTTTGCCCATACTCAACTATTTAAAATGTTCTAAAAATGCCAGGCTCTGAATGTAATGCTGTCTCTGTTGAGAGTTACTGTCTGACAAAGACCCTTCTCTTACAAGGCTCAACTTAATAATCATCTCTTATATAAAATTTTTAACACCCTGATAAATGAAAAACCTTCCCTTTTGGGATTCCAATATACAAATTTTCCTAACAGGATCTACGTCACTTTTATGAACGATTTGTAGCTTTCTCTCCTATTCCAAACCACAAGGTCCTTGAAGACAGAGACCATGACTGAATTCATTTTTATATCCTAAATTTCTAACACAATGCCTGACACAAAACAAAATGTAACGGGTAAGTTAAATAACTGATTTGCTAATTCTTAGTAAAACAATTTTATTTTGCCACAAATCTTCACTTAAGAGGACGGTTAAAAGTTAAAAAATGTTTTTATCGGCTGGGCGCAGTGGCTCACGCCTATAATCCCAGCACTTTGGGAGGCCGAGGTGGGCAGATCACAAGGTCAGGAGATTGAGACCATTTTGGCTAACACAGTGAAACCCCTGTCTCTACTAAAAATACAAAAAAATAGCCGGGCATGGTGGCGGGCGCCTGTAGTCCCAGCTACTTGGGAGGCTGAGAGGCAGGAGAATGGCGTGAACCCAGGAGGCGGAGCTTGCAGTGAGCCAAGATTGCGCCACTGCACTCCAGCTTGGGTGACAGAGCGAGACTCTGTCTCAAAAAAAAAAAAAAAAGAAAGTTTTTATCAAGAACTGGTATAGTTTAATGATACCTTTAGAGATAAATATTCTCTGCTCAATGCTATAAGAAAAAGTAGGCCGGGCGCGGTGGCTCAAGCCTGTAATCCCAGCACTTTGGGAGGCCGAGGTGGGTGGATCACGAGGTCAGGAGATCGAGACCATCCTGGCTAACACCATGAAACCCCGTCTCTACTAAAAATACAAAAAACTAGCCAGGCGCGGTGGCGGGCGCCTGTAGTCCCAGCTACTCGGAGGCTGAGGCAGGAGAATGGCGTAAACCCGGGAGGCGGAGCTTGCAGTGAGCCGAGATCGCGCCACTGCACTCCAGCCTGGGTGACACTGCGAGACTCCGTCTCAAAAAAAAAAAAAAAAAAAAAAAGAAAAGAAAAGAAAAAGTAACTTTCCAAGATGATCGGTTTATGGCTTTTGGAATTATTATTTGTACTGACGCTCACAAAATTAAGGCTCTTAACTTTTTTTTTTTTTTTGGAGACAGTCTCACTCTGTCGTCCAGGATGGAGTGCAATGATACAATCTCAGCTCACCGCAACCTCCGCCTCCCAGGTTAAAGGGATTCTTGTGCCTCAGCCTCCCAAGTAGCTGGGACTACAGGTGCATGCCACCACACCTGGCTAGTTTTTGTATTTTTGTAGAGACAGGGTTTCACCATCTTGGCCAGGCTGGTCTTGAACTCCTGGCCTCAAGCAATTCACTCACCTCGGCCTCCCAAAGTGTTGGGATTAAAGGCTTGAGCCACTGCCCCCAGCCAAAGCTCTTAACTTTAAAATCCTGAAACAAACAAATTAAACAGTGGCCTTTTATTCAACAATAAAATCTTGTTTTGTTTTTTTGTTTTGTTTTTTTGAGAAAGGGTCTTGTTCTGCCACCAAGGCTGGAATGCAGTGGTGCGATCATAGCTCACTGCAGTCTTGAACTCCTGAGCTAAAGTGATCTCCTGCCTCAGCCTCCCAAGTAGCTCAGACTACAGGTCCACTCCACCATGTCCAGCTAATTTTTATTTTTTATTTTGGTAGAAACAGGGTCTTGCTATGTTGCACAGGCTGGTCCTGAACTCGCCTCATGTGATCTTCCCACCTCAATCTTCCTAAGTGCTGGGATTACATGAGTCACCATGCCAGGCCCCAACAGTAAAACTAATCTTAATAATACTAATAAAAACACATCATTTCAGGGACTTTTAAAAGTTAAAGAAAATATTTTAAAGCTTTAAAAATAAGATGAAAGAAAACAGTTTAATAATCTCAGAATAAGAAAATAATGCTAAAACAAAATACAAAAGGCAAAAATCATGTGCGAAGGCTGATAAATTCAACTATATTAAAATAAACAACTCAAGAGACACCATGAGATTCTTGGGAGAATAAAAAAGTAATAATTCAAAGTTGTCTGAAATAAATTGAGGACGCACAGTGTAACCTCCAGTGTCACCACTAAAAAAAAATTTGAAAAAAGTAAAAGTATAAAACTAATAGAGAAGAAAAACATAGTAGTAAAAAATACTTGATCAGGCCAGACACAATGGCTTGTGCCTATAATCCCACAACTTTGGGAGGCCAAGGTGGGAGGACCACTTGAGCAAAGGAGTTCAAAACCAGCCTAGGCACCATAGGGAGATCCTGTCTCTACCAACAAATTTTTTTTTAATTATCCAGATGTGGTGGTGCATGCCTGTGATCACAGCTACTCAGGAGGCTGAGGTGGAAGGATCACTTGAGCCTGGGAAGTTAAGGCTGAAATGAGCCATGATCATGCCACTGCATTCCAGCCTGGGTGACAGAGTAAGACCCTGTTAAAAACAAAAACAAACAAAAAAAACACACACACAACAAAAACTTAATCCAAAAGCAAGCAAGAAGGAATAATGACAAAGAACAGAAAAAACAACTCGAAAACAAATAGCAAGGTTGCAGACCTAAACCAAGTAATATTAATTGTTATATAAGATGTAAACGAGGTCAGGCACAGTGGCTCACGCCTGTAATCCCAGCACTTTGGGAGGCCGATGGGGGCAGATCACCTGAGGTCAGGAGTTCAAGACCAGCCTGACCAACATGGAGAAACCCTGTCACTATTAAAAATACAAAATTAGCCGGGTGTGGTGATGCATGCCTGTAATCCCAGCTACTCGGGAGGCTGAGGCAGGAGAATCACTTGAACCAGAAGGCAGAGGTTACAGTGAGCTGAGATCGCACCACTGAACTCCAGCCTGGGCAACTCCGTCTCAAAAAAAAGAGCGAAACTCCGTCTCAAAAAAAAAAAAAAAAAAAAAAGATGTGAACGAATTAAAGACTCCAATTAAAAGACTAAAATTTTCAAAATAAATAATGAAATCTCATATATACGACGTTTACAAGAGGCACACTAAACATAAGGTAACAGAAAAGTTAAATTCAAAAGGATAATAAAATTATACCAGGTGAAACACTCATCCAAAGACAGCCAGTATAACCATATTATTATCAGATGAAATGGACTTAAAGCAAGAATATTAAGAGAATATAGGACATTTAACAATGAAGTATTAATTAAACAGGAAAATATAACAATCCTAATATGGATGCACCTAATAACATAGCTTAAAAACAGATAAGCGGATGTTGATGGAACTAAAGATACATAATCATTGTTGAGAATTTTAAACACATTTCTCTTAGAAATAGACAGAAAAAGCAAACAAAAAAATTAGTAAGGATATAGATTTGAATATGACTAATTAGCTTAACCTAATAAATATATGTAAAATGCTATGCCTGCAAACTGCAGAATATACATTATTTTCAAATGCACATACTATGACCACATTCTGAGCCACATACCAGATCTCAACAAATCCTGAATGGATTAAAATAATACAGAATATATTATCTAATCATTATGGAATTAAATGTGGCTCATTTACAGAAAAGTGACTACCAAAACTCCAAATATTTAGAAACTCAGCAACATACTTTCAAAATGGCCCATGAGCCAAAGAAGAAATTACAATGAAAATTAAAATGTATTTTTCACTGAACGGTAATGAAAACACAACATACCAAACTATGAGAAATGTGGTTAAAGTAGTCTCAGATGGAAATGAATAGCTTCAAATACATTTACAGAAAAGAAGGGTTTAAAATCAATAACCTAAAATTTCATTTCACTGGCTGGGCATGGTGGCTCATGCCTGTAATCCTAGCACTTTGGGAGGCCGAGGCAGGTGGATCACTTGAAGCCAGGAATTCGTGACCAGCTGGGCCAACATGGTGAAATTCCATCTCTACTAAAAATACAAAAATTAGCCAGACATGGTGGCGCAGGGCCTGTAATCCCAGCTACTCAGGCTGAGGCATGAGAACTGCCTGAGACTGGGAGGCGGAGGCTGCAGCAAGCCTAGATCGTGCCACTGCACTCTACCCTGGGCAAGAGACTCTGTCTCAAAAAAAAAAAAAAACAAGTAAAATAAAAATAAAATAAAATTTCAGACAGCTAAGAAAGCACAAAGTAGTGGGACTAGGCATGGTGGCTCAGGCCTGTAATCCCAGCACTTTGGGAAGCCAAGGCAGGCGGATTGCTTGAGGTCAAGAGATTGAGACAAGCCTGGTCAACATGGCACAACCCTGGCTCTACTAAAATTACAAAAATTAGCCAGCCATGGTGGTGCACACCTGTAATCAATCCCAGCTTCTCAGGAAGCTGAGGCAGGAGAATCACTTAAACCAAGAGGTGGAGGTTGCAGTAAGCCGAGACTGTACCACTGCACTACTCCGACAGAGACATGCTGGCTCACAAAAATAAAAATTAAAAAAAAACAAATTAATCACCAGGAAATTGGATGGAAGGAAATATTCAAGAGCAGAAATCAAGAAATAGAAAGCAGAAATAAAATACAAAAAAAAAATCAACAAAGTCAAAAAAAAAATAAATATATCCCTAGCAAGATTAATCAAAACAGAGAAAACACAAATTTCCAATATAAGGAAAGAAGGCAGGAACATGACTGCAGATCATATAGAAAGTATGAAGAAAATGTGAGGCCATTATGGACTCTTTGATGGTGACAGACTTGAAAATTTATATGAAATACACAAATTCCCTGAAAAACACAACTTGCAAAGGTTGACATGGGAAGAAAAGAAAATCTAGGTAGTGGCTGGGCACAGTGGATCATGACTATAATCCCAGCACTTCGGGAGGCCAAGGCAACTGGATCACCTGAGGTCAGAAGTTTGAGACCAGCCTGGCCAACATGGGGAAACCCCATCTCTACTAAAAATACAAAAAAGTTAGCCGGGCATGGTGGCAGGCACCTGTAAGCTCAGCTACTCGCGAGGCTGAGGCAGGAGAATCCCTTGAACCTGGGAGGTGGAGGTTGCAGTGAGTTGAGATCCTGCCGTTGTACTTCAACCTGGGTAACAGAGTAGACTCTGTCTCAGAAAAAAAAAAAAAAAAATCTAGGTAGTCCTCCCATATGTAGTTTAAAAATCAAATCAATTAAACTTTCTACAAAGAAAACTAAGGCCACGTGGCTGCACTGGTAGACTCTTCCAAACATACAAGGTAAAAAAAAAATACAAGTCTTAAGAAAACTCTTCCAAGGAATAGAAAAAAGATGAAAGGCTTCTCAACAAATCTTATAAATTAGGCTTTATATCTGGATATCAAAACAATTTACCACATTAACAGAATAAAGCCAAATACCATAAGGTCATCTCCATCGATGCAGAAAAGGCATCTGATAAAACATTTGTTCATAATAAAAACTATCAGCAAACTAGGAATGAAAGGCCATAATTTGACATATTTATAAAAACTCTATAGCTAATATCATGCTTAATGATGAGTTATTAAACATATCCCCCTGAGTTGTGAACAAGAGAAAGATGCCCACTATCATCACTTCTAGTTAATAACCTAGTGAATGAAAAAATTTAAAAAACAGAAGAATATTGATGGCCAGGAATGGTGGCTCATGCCTGTAATCCCAGCACTTTGGGAAGCCGAGGTGGGTGGATCACTTGAGGTCAGGAGATCGAGACCAGCCTGGCCAACATGGTGAAACCCTGTCTCTACTAAAAATACAAAAGTTAGCCAAACATGGTGGTAGGCACCTGTAATCCCAGCTATTCAGAAGGCTGGAGCAGGAGATCACTTGAACCAGGAGGCGGAGGTGGCAGTGAGCCAAGATGGCACCACTGCACTCCACCCGGGGGAACAGAGCAAGACTCCATCTTAAAAAAAAAAAAAAAAAGATGAGTCTTGAGATGGGAAAACAAGAAATAAAATTATTATTATTTGAAAATGACCTGACTGTATACACAGATAAATTTTAAGTCTACAGGAAAAAGAGGTATATAAAGTGTTTATAATAATTTATAAAATGATTGGGTGCAGTGGCTCACACCTATAATCCCAGTACTTTGCGAGGCCAAGGCAGGAGAACTGCTTGAGCCCAGGAGTTCAACAATGCCAGCCTGGGAACAAAGAGAAATAAAAAAAATTTGGCTTGGCATAGTGGTGTGAGCCTGTAGTCCCAGCTACTAAGGAGGCTGAGGCGGGAGGATCCCTTGAGCCCAAGAGTTTGAGGTTGCACCACTGCATTCCAGCCTGAGTGATTGAGCAAGACTCTGTCTCCCCATCCCCACCAAAAACAAGTGTAAAAACTACATGAATCAATAAGAAAATTTAGCAAGGTTGCAAGAGGCAAGGGCGATATTAAAAAATCAATTATTCTTATGTAGAGTAAAAAACAAGTGGAAAATAAAATGTGAAAAAAAAACTATTTAACAAGAGCATCAAAAAATCAAATATACAGGAATAATCTAATTAAAGACTTACAAGACTTCCGTACTAAAAACCGAAAACATCTCTCAGAGAAATTAATGAAGCTTTAAATTAAAAGGACAAACATGTTCATGGATTTGTTAAAGTCAAAATAAAAATGTAAAAATGATGAGTCTCTAAATTTAATGTTTCACTTGGGAAAAAAGAACTGCAATTCAGGGTATACATGCTTTGCAATTCAGGGTATACATCTCTTTGTCTGAAGAACAAAGAGAAGGTGAGATGATTTTTAAAAAAAGAAAAGTTAGGTATTGCTCTTTGAGAAAGTTTGTTGACACTAGTAAGTGTGTGGGGAGCTGGCAAGCTCGAATTGCTGAGTGGTGAGACAGGGTAGTGGGCCAAATTAGTCCCAGAGTTGCAGCAAATTATTTCAGAATCTAAAGGTAAAACTGGTTTCGGATTGCAACCAGCAGTTTCAACTGTCAGGCTTGCAGAGAATTACATTCTTGGAGCAACGTTTTGTATTCTGAGAGCGTTTTCCCCTGGTTTCTCAACTCTATTTTAGTTGAGTATGACAAGAATGACCAATTCTTATAACTAGCTTTCACAGTTTGAGCACCTCAATATGAAGATGTCATTTCTCCCCTAAAACAAACCACAGATGTAAAGCATTCACAGTCAAAACCCCCACAGAGATTTTTTTTTTGGGGGGGGGGCAGAAATGAACAAGTTGACTATCTAATTTGTAAGAAGAAGAAAAAGACCTAAAATAAAGAGACAATATGGGGAAAAATGAGATTGGAGAACTTAAAACTACCAGATGCTGTCTTACTATAAAGTAACAATAATTGGGAGTATAATGCCAGAGCAAGGATAGATAAAAAGGCCAATGAATTAGCAGACCCACTCTATTAGTCTGTTCTTGCACTGCTATAAAGAAATAACCTGAAACTGGGTAATTTATATAGAAAAGAGGTTTAATTGGCTCACGGTTCCTCAAGTTGTACAGGAAGCATAGCTGGGGAGGCCTCAGGAAACTTACAATCATGGCAGAAGGCAAAGGGGAAGCAGGTACATCTTACATGGCCAAAGTAGGGGGAAGAGAGCAAAGGGGGAAGTGCTACACACTTTTAAACAACCAGATCTCGTGAGAACTCACCCACTATCACAAGAACAGCAAGTAGAAAATCTGCCCCCATAATCCTATCCACTAGGCCCCTCCCCCAACATTGCAGATTACAATTCAAATGTGAGATTTGGGCAGGGACACAAATCCAAACCATATCACCCACACATATGCAATCACCTGATTTATGACAAAGGTTCCAGTGTAATTCACTGGAGAGAGGATCATATTTTAAATCTAGGGTGTTGGGTCAACTGAATACTCATAAGACAAAACAAATAAGCCTTGACAGCTACTTGACTAGCTGCTCAAAAATTAACTGTATATGGATCATAGATGTAAATGTAAAGCTAAACCTGTAAAATGTGTGGAATAAAACACAGGAAAATGTCTTCACGACCATGGGGTAGACAAAGATGTCTTAAACAGGACATAAGAACACTATCTGTAAAAGAAAATATATAATATGATATATAATATAAAATATAACAAATTGGACTTAATCAAAATTTAAAACTATTCTATTCATCCAAAGAAACTATCAAGAAGGTAAAAAAGGCAAGCCACATATTGAGAAGATATGTGCTGAACAAGTATATAAAAAACTGTATCATATCAAGATATGTACTATCAAGAATTTATAAAGAACTCATACAAATCAATAAAAAAGAACAATCAATTAGAGTATAGGCAAAACACACTTAAACAGGAATTCGAACAAACACACCTTAAGTTCCTCCAGTTTACTATATTTAGCTCATATCCCTTTGTCCTGTCATGTTTTTCAATGACTTTCTACTCCTCATCAAACCTAGTATTAAAAACACTCAGGCTTAACAGTTGCTTCAGGTCTTAAATTTAACTATGAATGCTTCTGTGTCACATAAAGCTTATATTAAATAAATGTATATGCTTTTCTTTGTTAATCTCTCATTTGTTAGTCCAATTTACAAGCTCTAGCCTGAGAACCTAGAAGAGTAAGACAAAAATACTTTTTTTCCCTCCCCTACAGTTTGTCACTGTGCATTTTTTCTCAAATCCACATTCAGTGATTTCACACTGGTACCTTAAAATTGGCCATGGTGGAAGTACTTATACCATGGAAATTAGGAAATGCTACAAATCAGGACTTGATTTGTTTTCTTAATTGTCTAGACACTTAGGAAAGTGATTGAGAAAATGTTAATAATGCAGATAAAATTTAACAGTGTGTCATGTCTATAGCAGTTACATTGTAAATAGCACAAAAATTTAGGAAACATTCCTACAGTATTCAAAAACTGTTATCTAATTCAGCAAAGAAGTCACTCATAACATTCTCAATGAATAAAGTTCTGACATACATCTTTGTCTTTGTTGTTTTACTTTTGTGTTACTAACTAGTATCAAAAAATATTACTTCACATACATTTAAAAATTATACTACTTTGGGAGGCCAAGGTGGGAGGATTATTTGAGGCCAGGTGTTCAAGACCACCCTGGTCAACATCATGAGACCCTGACTCTACAAAAACTAAAAAATAATTAGCTGGGCATGGTGGTGCACAGGCAGAGTCCTAGCTACTTGGGAGGCTCAGGTGGGAGGATCGCTTGGGCCCAGGAGTTGGAGACCGCAGTGAGCCACTGCACCTCGGCCTGGGTGACAGAGTGAGACCCTGTCTCAAAAAGACAAAAAAAAAAAGAAAGAAATATACTCATTCATCAACTGCAAGCATAGTCTGGCTAGAGATACAAGAGTTGAGGTAAAGCTAACAAAAGCATTCCAAGAGAATCGATTGACTACACAGGATTTATAATGGGTACTGTATGTTTATTATTTACAAATTGTGTGCTATTTTTTAACCAGTAAAATGTGTAACACATACACACAATTATTCCTCTGGAGAAAAAGCTAATTATTAAACATTTACCAAATCACCTATTTTTTTTAAATGCATACTCGGCTACAAAGAAAAATTAAAATCACTTATTCAGAGAAAAGTTCTTACATATCTAAATCACTTTTCTTTCTACTTGTAGAATGAAAGGTGTAGTCTACAGTAGGAAGAATTTTAGGCAGCTGTTACTATAGTCACATTTTCAATTTGGCAGCTGGATACTCTAGTACAACAGTAGTGTGTTATGAGGATTGGTGCCAGCAAGTAAGCTGTTCGTGATTTACTTGTCATGGTCCATAAATACATAAATTGAAAATAAGCATTTGTATACAAGTATTTGCTGTGTAGTCGATCAGAAAAAATTTTAAAAACACCTGGAGAATCGGCCAGGCATGGTGGCTCACACCTGTGATCCAACCACTTCGGGAGGCCGAGGTGAGTGGATCACTTGAGGTCAGGAGTTTGAGACCAGCCTGGCCAACATGGTGAAACCCCATCTCTACTAAAAATACAAAATTAGCTGGCAGTGGTAGTACGTGCCTATAATCCCAGCAACTTGGGAGGCTGAGGCAGGGGAATTGCTTGAAACTGGGAGGTGGAGGTTGCGGTGAGCTGAGGTAGCACCATTGCACTCCAGCCTGGGCAATAAGAGGAAAACTCCATCTCCAAAAAAAGAAAGAAAGAAAAAAAAAAACTTGGGAGAATCACTGTGCTAGCACACCAAGATTTGTCCAAGATTTGACAGTAAAACTGACAATAATCTGTTAAGTAACTAAGATAGCTGCCTTTAAGCAAATTTTGCTGCTACTCAAGGAAAGGCAGCCAGCTGCTACTGGGCAAAGGCCATTCCCAGAAGCTACTAGTGAAAGAGGAATGTGTATCATTTATCATTGTTTTTCTTTCTTTTTTTCCTCACCGAACCTACCCCAACCAAATTTCAGCTTCCCTACACCATCACCACTACCACCATCTACCAATTTTGAGCTATCTTCACTGCCCTTTTAAGATACCCAGATGCATGGTTGATGCTTTCTAAATATTCACCTGATGTTAGCTCATCTGTTATGCTATTTTTATATGATGAACCATCTCCTTGCCAGCTTTTCTGGATACCTTGAATATTACTTATGTGTCTGGCTTTGTAAAATAAAAACATATAATTGAAAATGTTTAGAAAGACCAGGTGTTATGGCCAGCACTTTGGGAGGTCAAAGAAGGATGATCACTTGAGGTCAGCAGTTCAAAACCAGCCTGGGAAACATAATAAGACCCTGTCTCTACAAAAAAAAAAAAGAAAAGAAAAAAATTAGCTAGGCATGGTAGTGTACACCTGTAGTCCTAGCTACATGAAAGGCTGAAGGTGGGAAGATCACCTGAGCTCAGAAGCTTGAAGTTACAGCAAGCTATGATCACAACACTGTACTTCGACCTGGACAGCAGAGCGAGACCCTGTCTCTAAAATAAATAAATAAATAAATAAATAAATAAATAAATAAATAAAAATGTTTAGAAGATGTTTTAAAGACCTTTAAATTTTTTAACTTAATAATTAATTATAAGATAAACAGTCAAGGTGTTAATATTGACTAATATAAAGATTACTGTCAGCCAAGAATTTCTCAGTACTTGTCTCCATGCAACCACATATGGCCCATGAGATGATTTTTCAAAATGAGAGGGGTGGTCAATGTTCAACAAGTATGGAAAATACTACATCCTATCTTCCTGTTATGGAGACTGACAGCATACTATATAGTATGATAAAGCACTTATATGTCATATATTAAATAAAAGGATTGAATTTTTTATTGCCAAGAATTTCTCAAACTTACTTAACAACTTTTGCTTTTCTTTCAGGAATTTACAATAACTAACGTACCACAGAACTATTTATTTGTAAAACATGCTTTTGGGGCATTAACTGTCATTCAGTCTCATCACTGAACTGGAGGCCATTCAAATTAGTAATTAATTCCTCCTCCTTTTTTTTTCTTTTTTGAGATAGAGTCTTGCTGTATCACCCAAGCTGGAGTGCAATGGTGCAATCTCAGCTCACCGCAACCTCCAGCGTCCCGGGTTCAAGCGATTCTCCTGTCTCAGCCTCCTGAGTAGCTGGGACTACAGGCGTGTGCCATCACACCCAGCTAGTTTTTCGTATTTTTAGTAGAGACAGGGTTTTGCCTTGTTAGCCAGGATGGTCTCTATCTCTTGACCTCGTGATCCGCCCACCTTGGCCTCCCAAAGTGTTGGGATTACAGGCATGAGCCACTTCGCCCAGGCCCTAATTCCTTCTTATGATAATCCTACTATATCCATTATCACTATGTACAAACACCTTTATGTAAAGTCTAAAGGATATTCTAAATAAATCCATCTGACCAGTTTGTAAATAGTCTTATGACATAACCTTATTTGTAGGCTAACTTGGCTGCTCAAACTTGTTCATGACCTAATGACTAGTTCTTTTAACTCTGTTTAATTCTAAGATGCTTGCCATGTTTAAATAAATGTACCTATAAAAAGAGCAACAAGTAACTGTCCCTTGTTTTTCTGGGTATCTTGGGATTGATATTAAAATTGCTTTCTCTTCCTTTTTGCTGGAAAGTCAGTAAGAGCTAGGAAATAGATACACTCATTTTGATTTGCAGTCACTGTCTTTTGAATTGGAAGCGGCTTTATAAATCGCCCTGTACAAGTATACACATCATCTGGAATTGCTGAGGATATATGAATTACAAGAAATTAGCTCTTTACTCTCTAGTACAAATGACATAACTGAAAACCAAGAATTAAAAGTTTATAATAAAAGGGCAAAGTGAAAGGAACAGAAGAAGAGCAGATGTAAGCAGCCATGGGCAAATGAGTAAAATTTCCGGTTAGTTTTCTTTTGTTAAGAGCAGTTTCTCCTGTAAAGAACAATTGATTAATCAGAGAACTGACAAGGATCACAGGAACCTGGTCAATTTCTGTTAGCAGCCAGCTCCATGTGTTAAAGACTTTGAAGCAGAAAGACATGGATTATCAATTCCCTACAGAAACTTTTAACACCAGAAAAGAGTAAATGGGGGTAGAAGTTGAGGAAAAAGGGGAGGAAAAAAACCCAAGTGGTGAGAGGAGCAAATATGGGTAGAATGATTTTAAAATAGCAGTGTTTTCAGAAGGATGGGAAATAATAGCGCACACACACAAAAAAGGCTAAGGTGAATTATAATGTGAAAAGCTATGTCCTGCATCCTTTATGACACTGTATTTTTACCAGCTAAAATAAAATGTTCCAGAACCTGTTGTGGTGTCCAACCTTAGTTCTACTTGGCAGTATCTTAAGAATGGGCTAAACACCCAGAAGACAAGAGAGAAAATATATAGCATGAAATATACAGCAGAATATGATAACATTTGGCATATATTTTAATATATAGTAGGAATAAAATTAGTAACAGATTAGAAATGGGCTGTTTCTAGTGGCTCTGCTGATAAAATGAGAAGAACAGCCAACAATTTATATGGACATGATATGAAAAGGTTAATTCAGTTTGTGTGCAGAGGAAGTATCCTAGTGCGTAGAGAAGATACACGAGTGACCTCCAATAAATATATGGATAAGCAGATAATGAATCCATCACTGTAGAAAAAGGAGCATTTACAAAAAGCATAAAAGGCTGTTTCCTTTCATATTGAATGAAAATTCTTCCTTTAACATCAGTTTTAAATATCTGTGATGCAGGACAGAACCTGAAGTACATTTGCCATTTAAATTCAGGTCAGCATATGACCTTCTAATCATAAAAGGAATATATACATTTGTGCATCTCTGAAACCAATCTGGGATGATAAAGTTGAGAAAGGCTCCTGGGAACTCCCCTACATCACACAAAATTTCAAGATCAAAAGACTGTTAACACCTATGTTTTAACACCTGCATCATTTTTGCTACCAGAATGCTTTTCCTCATTGCTCTGTGGTCAGACAAAACATCTTCCTTTCTCAAAGAAATAAAAACTCATCTCTCTCAACTGCAAATGACACTCCAAAGGTACTTTATATATTACAGTTACACACACAGATTCATCAAAACTTGTATAAAGCTATATATTTTAATAACGTAATTACTTCACGCATTTTATTAAATTTAGGAAAACAACATTATGGAATTTTAAATACATTTTAGGAGTGAAACTGATCTCTAAGTATAGTTAACAGAATTGAATTCCATATTAGCTAGGAGTAAAAATATTAACTTGCCTATTAAAGAGGACCTATTAATAAATTTTTATGCAAAAGCACATCACAATCCTTTCTATGTTTCTCATGTTAAGATAAAGACATATTACTATAATTTTGTTGTTTTTCTTCTCTAACCAGGTGACAAAATTTCCCAAAGCACTTAAATTTTTAAAAATAATAAATGGCTCACATGTTCAGACTAATGAAATTACAACTGGACCAAAGTAAGAAATAATATAGAATATCAGGTTTACTCATTTTTAAAGATGTATACTTCATCAATAAATATAATTTAGAATCTGTCACTCAAATGCATAGTGTATGTTTCTCTACATTTTCTTTTTTCAATTTCCAAATTTATGTATCTGTTTTTCTATATAATCTGATTAATTTTAAACTCATAATTTATAATATGACAAAGTAAATTGAAAGTTAATTTCCCTATTTGTATAAAAAGTCTTAAGCTAACAGCATAAATACCTGATTCAGAAACAGCTTTTTTTTTTTTTTTAACAAGAAAAAGAAAATATACCAAAGGGTAAGCAGTGGTTATCTCTGAGTGATAGAATAACGCATGATTTTAAAAATCATTTTTGGCTGGGCACGGTGTCTCATGCTTGTAATCCAGCATTTTAGGAGGCCGAGGCAGTTGGATGACTTGAGGTCAGGAGTTCGAGACTAGCCTGGCCAACACGGTGCAACCCCGTCTCTACTAAAAACAGAAAAATTAGCTGGGCGTGGTGGCGCACACCTGTCATCAGCTACTTGGGAGGCTTGAGCCTGGGAGGTGCAGGTTGCAGTGAGCCAAGATAGAACCACTGCATTCCAGCCTGGGCAACAGAGTGAGATTCTGTATCAAAAATAATAATAATAAATTAAATTTAAAAATAAAAATAAAAATCATCTTTATATTCTTTTTCTCCAAATATCCTATAATCACATGTACTACACTTATAATCAGCACAATACAATATATAACACCCTAAAAATAAAAATGCTAAAATGTTTCATGTTTAGTCCGTATCATTACTTAAATCTTAAATAGCTTACTGGTAGTTTCTTATGTCTAATGTTTAGACCCTCTAAAAACTAGTAACTAAAAACTAATAACTGCTCCCTTCAGACTGAATAGGCCAACTTATGTCTCACTCTCCCAGACTTACAATAGTTGCCAAAATAATGCCATGCTTACACTAAAAAGACTATGCCCCTTATACTGGGGGTAGAGCCACTTTTCCCAGTGGCATATGGGGATACAGGTAAATACATGAATAAAATAACCCAGGGTTTTGATCAGAAGGAGGAAGGGAAGAAATGGATGTTGGATATGCAACCAACAGTGTTCACTACAAAAGTCTTTGGTGCCAATTTCTTTTATTCTATTAAATTTCACCTTGTGTGGTTAGTCCCACTTATCTGCTACAGGGATCAAGATTTGGCTCTGTCATCCCTTATATCAGATTCACTCTGCGTTACAGCAATTGTAGCATATCTACATTTTTTTAATTAAAAAAAAAAAAAACAGGATACCCTTATTCTCCTTTCAGATACTGGACCAGATACTTAAAATACACGAACACTAATTCTCACAATCCTATAAAATTAGTATTACTGATTTCTATAAATAAGAAATCTGAGTTAAAGTAATTTGGCAAAATTCAAGCAGCTGATAAGCATGAGAGTTGGGATTCAAACACAGATCTCTCCCATTTCAAGGCCTCTACTAGTTACATTTTATATCATCTCATCTTCCCAACGAGACTGCCACTTCAAAATATTTATTGGACATCCAGTTCAATGTTTTTTGGACTTAAAAAGAGAATCAGACAGATAGCTCCTTCCCCTCCAATGAACTGCAGATACTTTAGACTTAGTGGTAAACTATAGTGACAAATAGGACACAGAAGCCACCATGTTTTCCACTTAAAAAAAGAAGGTGGGGGGCAGTAGCCTAAAAGTATCTTGGATTTCTAGAGTTTACCATATATAACTCAATGCATAATGAACATGTAAGAGTGGTATTAAAAGGGGATGGAATATAGGTTAAACACTTCGTTTTCTTAAACAAGAAGAATACATATTCTCTTGGACACTGAATCCAGTTTATGTTCTAGAAACACCATCTTTTTACCCAATGGAAGATAGGAAAAAAATTCTTAACGTATTATGCTTTTTTTCATTGTTCAAGAAATGTTCTGCAGTAATCCCAGCACCTTGGGAGGCCAAGGCAGGGGGATCACGAGGTCAGGAGTTCAAGATCAGCCTGGCTAACATAGGGAAACCCCATCTGTACTAAAAATACAAAGATTAGCCAGGCATGGTGGCACATGCCTGTACTCCCAGCCACTCAGGAGGCTGAGGCAGGAGAATCACTTGAACCTGGGAGGTGGAGGTTGCAGTGAGCCAAGATCACATCATTGCACTCCAGCCTGGCTGACAGAGTGATAGTCTGTCTCAACAACAACAACAACAACAAAAAGAAAGGCATACACCTACGTACTGCTAGAATACCAAATTTAATAAAACAATTTCCACGTAGAGTTTACAATTCAGGAGAAAAAAGGAAACAAAATAATAATAATAGAAGACAGTCTATGACAAATGACCCATTATTTACAAAGGGTTTTAAAGTTTATAAGAAGGAAGTAAGCAATTCTGGCTAGAAAGCCCTTGGAGAAAGAAGGTTCTGACTTTGGGGCGAGGTTCTGAAGGATGGCAATGATTTCCAAAAGTGAATGTAGGAAGGAATTTGGGAGAAAATACTGTTTATGCAAAGGAAAAGTGGCAAAGTGAAGGGTATGTTTACAAAATGGCAGGCCCTATTTGACAAAGCAAACAATTTAAATAAGAAATATGAGAACAAAGATTTTAAAAGTGGATTCACTCAGGAGGCAGAGGTCAGAGGATCACTTGAGTTTCGGAGTACAAGATTATACAAAGTGAGCTACAATCATGTCACTGTACTTCAACCTGAAAGAGAAAGACCCTGCCTCAAAAAAGAATAAAAAATAAAAAGTATATTCAATCAGATCATCAAGAGCTTAAATATCTGGCTAAGATGTCTAAATTTTATTCAGAAAACAAATAGGCAATGAAACTTTACGGAGAGTGAATATTTTAAATAAATTTTCCAATAGCAATGTTCAGTGTAAGGGCTAATAAAAAGTATAAGCCTGCCCATCACAAGCTGGTCCCAACCTTGGCTTGAGCTTCATCTTCCACCTCCTTCCCCTTTGCCCTTCACCCATCGAGTCCTCATGCTCTAACCAGACATGGGCCTTTCCAAGAGGCTCTTTAACCTCTCCACATCTTTGCTCACTTACAATATGAAATGCCTTCTCAGGCTGACAATTTCCTAGGTATTTTCAAGGCCCATCTCAAATGGACTCTTCCTTTGTAAAAGCCTTCCCTGCTACTAAAAGCATTGGCAATTGCTACCATAATGCTCTTATCTTGGCACTTAACACTCTGTGGGAACTGTTGGTCACATGGGCATACACATGACTATAAGCTCTTAAAGGGAGAGACTGGATATTACTGATCTTTGTCATCTTAACACTTTGTAAAGCTAATGTTCAATAAAGTTCCATCATCCTTCCTGCCACAAATCCTCTGCACACAACTCCTTCTTCAGTTAAAATGCTCTTTTCCTTGTTTTTTTGTCTACTCATTCTTCATTCCTCATCACAAATCTACTGCCCCAAAGCAGCCTTTCTTACCCAGAGACTAGGCCAGGCCCCTCACCATTATACACTCAAAGCACCATGTACCTTTTCTTCATCACACTAATTTTACTTTCATTTGTGTGATGAAATTGTCTGATCCCTTAACTGGTCTTTAAGCTCCACGAGGTCAGAAACCCTCTGCTTTTTGCTCATACCTGAATCTCTAGCACCTAGCACAAAGTAAGTAATTAATATAAAATTAAAACAGCTACATGTGGCAGAACCCAGAGATTTGACAGCTCTATTCTGGGGTGATACTGCTGGCTCAACTGTGTGAAATTAGGCAATTAGCCATTTTATGATCATTTTCTTCATCAGGACATAGCACAATAGGCTAGGCACAGTGGTTCATGCCTGTAATCTCAGCACTTTGGGAGGCCAAGGTGGGGTAATTGGATTGCTTGAGCTTAGGAACTTGAGACCAGCCCGGACAACGCGGTGAAACCCTGAATCTACCAAAAAAAAAAAAAAAAAAAAAAAGAAGAAGAAGAAGGAAACAATTAGCTGAGCATGGTGGCACGCACCTGTAGTCCCAGCTATGCAAAAGAGGCTGAGGTGGGAGGTTCACCTCAGCCTGGGGAGGATGAGGCTGCAATGAGCTGTGATCACACCACACCACTGTACTCTAGCCTGGGAGACAGAGCAAGGTCTTGTGTCCAAAAAAAAAAAAAAAAAGCACAGTACTTGGCACATGCAAGCACTCTGTAAAACTTATACTATCATCACTGTGTTGTCACTATTTATATCATAATTTTCATAATTACTATAATACTGTCTACAGTTTAACAGTTCTCTCAGGTGGCAGAACAGAAGGCTTGGTAGAGAGAAGTTAAACCAGTGGCTTTGGATAATCAGTTAAGAAGAAATGGAGGCAAATCGGGGTCTATGCCTAGGGATTGGTAACAGTGGGGATTTACTGTTAGCAAGCATTTAAAACAAAATATCAATGTTAATCTATAAAACTATATAACTATAAACGTTAATCTGCAGAGGAATTAATATAGGGAGGAACAAATGATTATAATCTAACTGTATTTTTAGATATTATTAAATATTAGATATTATTATATCTATTTGATAGAATAATCAAAGACATTACTCTTTTGAGAGAATAATCTATTTTTATATTACCTTGAATCTACTTAGCTATTACATGTTTGTATTTATCCTTGAAACAAACAATATTCAAAAATTTCAAAATATCCAGGGCTGGGCACAGTGGCTCACTCCTGCAATCCCAGTACTTTGGGAGGCCAAAGTGGGCAGATCACCTGAGGTCAGGAGTTCAAGACCAGCCTGGCCAACATGGTGAAACCCCATGTCTACTAAAAATACCAAAATTATCTGGGTGTGGTGGCGGTTGCCTGTAATCCCAGCTTAGGAGGCTGAGGCAGGAGAACCACTTGAATTCGGGAGGCAGAGGTTACAGTGAACAGAGATCATGCCAGTGCACTCCAGCCTGGGCAAGAGTGAGACTCCATCTCAAAAAAAAAAAAAAAAATTTCAAAATATCCTTGATTCTTTCCATAAAACATAGGTTTTATGCAATATTTATTTTTATTATATTTCAAATATAGATTGTGACTTCTAAAATCCTGTTTGAGCTAATTGTGAGATTTATAACCACACTGTGTAAGGTTTTCAAACTAGTCAACAAGTATAAGAGCCTTAAATCCATGTGGAGCTAAGTAAAGAGATTACCCTTTAAGATGAAGAAAAGCCAACAGCAATACCTATACCACAATGGAAGAAACTTGGGCCCGTCAGGGAGCTTACACTACAGTTTATAGTGTTTATTCCACTGAATCTGCATTTTCTTTTTCTTTGTTTTTTTGAGATGGAGTCTCGCTCTGTCGCCCAGGCTGGAGTGGAGTGGCGCGATATTGGCTCACTGTAATCTCTGCCTCCCGGGCTCACTGTAACCTCTGCCTCCCGGGTTCAAGCGATTCTTCTGCCTCAGCCTCCAGAGTAGCAGAGACTATAGGCACATGCCACCACACCAGGCTAAATTTTGTATTTTTAGCAGAGACGGGGTTTCACCATATTGGCCAGGCTCGTCTCGAACTCCTGACCTTGTGATCTGCCCGCCTGGCCTCCCAAAGTGCTGGGATTACAGGCATGAGCACTGCGCCTGGCCTGAATCTGCATTTTCTTACTCATCTTGGAAAACAACCAACTTCACAGTCTCTTTAAGGAAGTAAGCAATTAAAACATTTCTAGATCTATTGATACCAATTTATTTTCATTATTAGCCTATTTTATAAGTCAGTCTGTGGTTTTAAAAGCTTTCTTCTAGGTAAAAATATGCTAGAAACACAAACACTATCTTTAGATGACAAATGATATACGGTAAAATATTTCATATATACTTTCTTTGGAAATTCGAGTAATATCAGTAAGTGTGTAGAAATGTTAAAACTACTTAATCATCCAATGCTCTTGTTGAGAACTCTCTCTTCTTCCATGTTGGAAAAATCATTAGCCTTTAGAAAAGGTATAAAAGAATTAACCAAACCTCAGTAAAGACAGAAATGTGGTAAAGAACTGGATTTGACCTTGCTAATACCTGAACAGACAGAACAGACATCTTTTTTCATGACAGCAATAGCCAGCTGTATCAAAAATAAATTCTAAAGTAATTTAGGATAAATTCTAAAACTCTATTATCTGTTATTAACTTCTTCTAAACTACACCCTTCGTCAAGGAATGACACTTCTGCTATAGACAGACACTTTCTGCTGAGTGATTGCTTTTCCCTGGTATCTCCAAAGCCAGGGCCTCGGGCTTCCTTCCCAAAGGGGAGTGGGGGTAGGAGGAAAAAAGAGAGGAGAAGGAGACTATAAAGAAAGAGACCACTTAGGGCTATAATAGTTCCTGGTGGCAGATCAAATTATAATGATAGGGCAGGGAATAATTTGGGGACAGCATAAAGCACCAATAATTTGGGTAATTTCATTTTTCAATTTACACTGAAAACTGAACAATATAAATCAAAATAATGAACGCTATTCTATTAAATTCTCACTCTGAAAACAGTATCCCATGTTTTAAGAGATTTTGGAATATATATTCAACACTAAATATCAAAGGAAATTCTGAATTACTATTAGGAATATTAATGGCTTAACAGTGACCAGGCATTTTTAAAACTAAAGACAGAGACGATGGAAAAGTGGTCGCTGTCTAACAAGACAATTTCCCAAACATCATTTGTTAAGACTCTTTTTTTTTTTTTTTGAGACAGAGTCTCACTCTATCCCCCAGGCTGGAGTACAGTGGCATGATCACGGCTCGCTGCAACCTCTGACTCCCGAGTTCAAGTGATTCTCACACCTCAGCCTCTTGAGTAGCTGGGATTACAGGCACCTGCCACTACACCTGGCTAATTTTTGTATTTTTTAATAGACAATGGGGTTTCGTTGGCCAGGCTGGTCTTGAACTCCTGACCTCAGGTAATCCACCTTGACCTCCCAAAGTGCCAGGATCATAGGTGTGAGCCACTATGCCTGGCCTACTGTGAGTCCCAGATGCTCAGGAGGTTGAAGCATGAGAATCACTTGAACCCGGGAGGCGGAGGTTGCAGTGAGAGACTGCGCCACTGCACTACTGACTGGGAGACAGAGCGAGACCCTATCACAAACAAACAAATAAATAAATAACACTAATTCTAGGATACAAATAATTTCAACAATAAACGTTAGTACTAGATTTAAATGCTTAATAATAGTTGTTAGTGTTTTCTGGATACCTTGCTAATCAAAATAACATATGAGGGAGGATCATGGATTTGAAAGATTTAGTATTCTAAACCTTTCCAAAAAGCAAAATTTAAGTGACAACTTAAGCATTAATTAAAATATCAATAAAAATTTAAATTTAATTAAGTAAACAGAAGTTGACACATTCAATTGTAGACGACATAAAAAATAAATCAATTGCTGTAAATTCTAATGTCAATGAAAGCACAGACCAATACATTAATTACAGACTTCATACCTGATCCTAGTTCTTGAAAGGCTGATAACCCACTGTTACCAACAGAAACTTAAGCAGCCTTTCTATGTACCTCAACAAATCTTGTATTTAACTTTTAAAGGTAAAATAAACTTACCACAAAACACTACTAAAAATTAAAAGATGACTTTGTTTCTCTCATTATTCATCCTAAAAGCGGACCAAAAGATTGTATTTATAAATCTGGTTAACTTAAAAGTTATCTTGGATTGATAGGAAGATCATATGACCAAATATCATTGTCTTTTAAGATCTACAAGACCATGAAAATTTAAGGAAGAATTTTTTACATAAACAATAAATACTCATTGAAATAAAATATTTTAAACAAAAATGCCTATTAGATTTTAAAATATAATTACTTATGTCAAGGGTGGCCTATACAGTATTCTTAGAAGTCTTTTAAAAATACTTATTTGCAGGCCGGGCGCGGTGGCTCAAGCCTGTAATCCCAGCACTTTGGGAGGCCGAGACGGGCGGATCACAAGGTCAGGAGATCGAGACCATCCTGGCTAATTCGATGAAACCCCGTCTCTACTAAAAAATACAAAAAACTAGCTGGGCGTGGTGGCGGGCGCCTGTAGTCCCAGCTACTCGGGAGGCTGAGGCAGGAGAATGGCGGGAACCCGGGAGGCGGAGCTTGCAGTGAGCTGAGATCTGGCCACTGCACTCCAGCCTGGGCGACAGAGCGAGACTCCGTCTCAAAAAAAAAAAAAAATACTTATTTGCATAAAAATATGCCAATAAATTACATATTTTAAAAATCAATGGCAGAGAGGGTACTTTTTTGAAACTATTGTTGTTTCAAATATTTTAGTTATTTGGAGACAGCTATACTGTTTACTAAAATAGAATTTAAACATTTAAATACAAGTAGCTTAACAACAAATTAAAATAACTTTAAAGATCGAATATTTAATGGTTCACAATAAACTAGAACATCAAGACTAAGTCACCAAATTAGGAATAAGCATCAAACATGTATCCTCATTTAACTTTATAAAAAATTATGTAAATATCATAGGAGGTAGATTGGATTTTCTTCCAAACAGCTAGCTACCCTATGCTAACTGTTAGGAGGTGGGTCAGAAGAGCAAGAAGAAATACATCTAATTAATTCCCTCTTGTATTTTACATGCAGTCCTATAATGTATTTCTTTCTTTTGCTCTGCCAGCAATTATTTCCTGCTAACGTCTCCCAACCACCACCTCTACTTTCTCTACACTGTGAGTTCTGGGAAACAAGCTACAGTTTAGAAATCTCAAATGATACTAAAAGATAACTGACAGAAAAATAAGTAACTAAGAAACTACCACGGTATAGATTAGAAGGTCCATATTATTTTAAAAATCTATGTAGTAGTAATTTTTTTCAGCTTCCTAAAAAACAACAGCATGGAGCTAATGTAAGATAAAGCATATGAAATTAAACAAGACACGTATCAATAAATATTTTCTCGAAGTTTTATGCTTCATTCTGAGATTCACTTCAATCCTATCTGTGACCAACTAAAAGGGAAGTCACATGACTTAAGCAATGAAAGAGAAAGTTTTCTTTCCTTTCCTTTCTACAGGAAGAAACAAAACCTTGGTATTAGCTATCCAAAGCCAAAGGGTGGGGCCTGAAAACCAAAAAATTATACTGAATTAAGATTAATCTTAATAGAGGCCCACTTTAACCTTCTGAAAACATCAAAAATGCGAAGATTGCAGCCAGCACTTAAATAAAATAACAAGCATTTAATACAAATTAGGTTTTACAACTAGAAAATTCTTCAGGGACAAAATTCAGTTTACAAACAATGTTGAAGCTTTTATTGGGGTAAAATCACCTGTGATTCCTTATATCAGATACACACACCATCCCCCACTGGCACACAGATACTTCACAAGCCTCTTGAATAAATAGGAGTATCCAATGTCCAGGGTGATGGGTGGTCCTGAGGTCCTGAACCAGAGCTGTATACTTTTAAGGGATGCTAAGATAAGAACAAAGTGTTTTGTGTTTGTTTAAACCTGGGTCTAGATGTAGTCTTTGCACCATTATTGGAACAGCTCATAAACTTGTGCTGTTATTAATTCAGGGAAGCTTTAAATGTCTGCATAAATGCTAGAAATTAAGTATATCAAAATAAAATACTTTAGGGCTTTTTATAGCTCTCATTCAAATTAATTCAATTTACTTAAAAGTAATCATTACATTTCAAAAGTGGTAAATCTCAACCTAAGAGAAAAACATCACAGGACCGCACTTTCACTACCAATAGGATACCATACCATATAAAATAACATGCATTTAAAGTATATACATCAAATAAGCTGCAATGCAATGAAAAACTTCTTAAGATAATGAAATTAACCCATGGAGAGTCCCAATAAAGAATCAACTATTATGCCCATTTTTATGCTGCAGGCTTTATATATGTCCAATATAAAGAGTTGTTTGTGGGGCTTTTTGTTGTTGTTTTATTTTATTTCCCAGAGCAGAAAGCAGGCTTTACAAGTGGCCCAAGGAAAAGATAAGCAATGAATAGTTCTGACCCTGGCTTCTGTGGCTTGATCAAGTGGGCCTGCAACCTGAGCCAAAGGGCACAAATTCCTCACCATTCAAAATTCTTCAATGGCATGGGGGAGGAAACAGTGAAAGGGGCAAACATGCAAATCCAAGTGTTCTTAGATTGAGTATTCAACGAAAATTTTTAATTAGAGAGCTAAAACATGAGGCCAATACTGTGACTAAACTTCTAATGCTCAGTTTAATCAATCCCTGAAAAGAGAAGCTTTTTTTCTTGTGAAAACTGAAAAAGATGCACTTTAAAAAAAAATTTATGGCTTACACTGAGCTGTGTTATGTATATGTCTCTAGTATCATTTAATCTATTTAAAGGAGCTGTTGAAAAGTGTGACAAATTTGGAAGGATCAGTGCTTATATATCATAAAAAATCATGTATTATTAAAATCACACAGGAAGAAAAGTTGATATAATTCATTCCAAGCTTTACAATATATTAATGTTCTATTAAATATTTAAAGTGATAGCTATAACCTATGTTGCCAGACTTTTGTTACAGACTGAACTAAGGATAAAGACAATTCATTTGAATGGGAAAAAAAAAAAAGCTAAGATAAAATAATTTAAGCATTATAGGATCTGGGAACATTCTAGTCACTATATCTAACAGCCTAGGAAATTGTTTACAAAAGCTTAAAAAAAAATGATCATTAACAAATCTTGGCCAAAGTAAAAGTAATTTGAAATTTATATGGAGTCTTTGTATCCTATAACACCATAAAATGAAATAGCAAACTTAAGAGTTATTACCAAATTAAACTTACAAGATTTATTTATTTTTTTTTTTTTTTTTTTGAGACGGAGTCTCGCTCTGTCGCCCAGGCTGGAGTGCAGTGGCCGGATCTCAGCTCACTGCAAGCTCCGCCTCCCGGGCTTACGCCATTCTCCTGCCTCAGCCTCCCGAGTAGCTGGGACTACAGGCGCCCACCACCTCGCCCGGCTAGTTTTTTGTATTTTTTTAGTAGAGACGGGGTTTCACCGTGTTAGCCAGGATGGTCTCGATCTCCTGACCTCGTGATCCGCCCGTCTCGGCCTCCCAAAGTGCTGGGATTACAGGCTTGAGCCACCGCGCCCGGCAAACTTACAAGATTTAAAAAGTCTAACTTTAACAAAAGTAATAAATTAAAGTGGGTTTTGATTTTTTAAAGTGGGCTGTTATGACAAAAGATTTAAAGCAGCTGGTAGAAATTAAGTATTATTAATAGCACAATAAATTAATGATTCTAAGCACTGGCAAAAACAGTTTCTCCACATGAAATGTGAAAAACATTATTTTAATACTATTGGAAAATCATTGCATTTAGCTGAAAATTTTAAAACTAATATTTGCTTTTTATCTTAGCTATCCCAAAATTAAATTGGTAGAGGCTGTATAGTTAGACTTCATAACAGGAAATGAATAGAACACAGGAAAAATGATCCTTTGCTTTTATGCCTTATATGCAAATAATGAGAATTAACTGGAAAAAACTTAGTTTGCTAAAATGGAAATACCAAACCAACAGTGTTTCACTTAGTAAGTGATCAATAAAAATTAGTTAACTTTACTGAACCACGATTTTTATAATCATTTTTTAAAAGTTAATACTTTTCTATGACGTTAAGCCATCTTGTTGATTTACATTTCTAAAAATGTTTATACAAGCTGAGCAAAGTGGCTCACATCTGTAATCCCAGCACTTAAGGAGGCAGAGGCAGCAGGATCACCTGAAGCCAGGAGTTCTAAACCAGCCTGGTCAACAAGGCAAGCTCCTGTCTCTACAAAAAATTTTACAAATTCGCCAGGCACAGTGGCATGTGCCAGGTATGGTGGTGCACACCTGTCGTCCCAGCTACTCTAAAGGCTGAGGTGAGAGGATCCCTTGAGCCCAGAAGCTCGAGACCAGGCTGTGAAACACGGATACCACATCGCTACAAATATAATAAAAAATATCAGCTCAGCATGCTGGTGCACGCCTGTAGTCCCAGCTACTCAGAAGGCTCAGGTTGGATAACTGCTGGAGCCAGGAATTTGAAGTGGCAGTAGGCTATAATACCACCACTGCACGCCAGCCTGGGTGACTGAGGAAGACCCTGTTTCTAAAAAATGATAATAATAATAATAACAATAATAATTAATTAAATAAAAATTTTTAAAATGTTTATACAAAAACCGAGTCGGGATCGAAATTCAATAAATTTCTTTTCTTTTCTTTTTGAGAGGGAGTTTTGCTCGTTGCCTGGAGTGCAATGGCATGATCTCGATTCACTGCAACCTCCACCTCCAGGGTTGAAGCGATTCTCCTGCCTCAGCTTTCCAAATAGCTGGGATTACAAGCATGTGCCACCAGGCCTAATTTTTTGTATTTTTAGTAGAGACAGGGTTTTACCATGTTAGCCAGGCTGGTCTCGAATTCCTGACCTCAAGTGATCCACCCGCCTCAGCCTCCCAAAGTGCTGGGACTACAGGCATGAGCCACCACACCTGACCAATTCAATAAATTTCTGACAAGAAACATGAACATCAATAAGCCTAATTATGCACTTTAAGTAAGATTACAGCACATGAAAAAATACCATAATGATAAATGTAATTAATATTATACTGAAGATCAGTAAAATGCATATGAATTAATCTCATTCACAAGCACAGAAACTACTAGAATAAAGGTTAATTTTCAGGCAGAAAAAAACTAGAGAAAACCAAAGTGAGGTCAGGCGTGGTGACTCACGCTGTAAATCTCTGCAACTTTGGCAGGCTGAGGTGGGAGGATCCCTTAAGCCCAGGAGTTAGAGACCAGCCTGGGCAACATAGGGAGACCCCATCTCTACAAATATAATAAAAAATATCAGCCAGGAATGGTGATGCACACCTATAGTCCCAGCATCTCAGAAGGCTCAGGTGGGATAATTGCTTGAGTCAGGAGTTTGAGGTTGCAGTGAGCCATGATCCCACCACTGCACTCCAGCCTGGGCAAGAGCAATACACTGTCTCAAAACAAAAACCAGAAAAATTCATAATTAAAATGATTAATAAAAACATAGCTCTTGAAAAAAAGATTAAAACTAAAACCTGAGATCGTTAGGGTTTTTTAATTATTTTCATGTGTATTATTTCAACTGACCCTTGCCATAACCCTCTAAAATTAAGAGGAAAATATTATTTATCACATTTTACCCATGAGAACACTGAAGCTCCCAGGAAGTGACCAGCCAAAAGTTACAAACCAACCAAGTGGCAGAGCCGAAGTCAAATACTCATTCCCATGTTTTTTTCTCTCACAATACCACACTACTTCTCCTTTATAATAATAATTATGTACAATACACATTGAGTCCCTACTATCTGCCAAGTTTGTGTTAGGTGCTTTACATATGTAATAACATGTAATCCTCCTAACAGCCCTATACAAAGTGGGTACTATTTTTGTCCTTCCATTTATAGGCCATTGAGACACTGACAAGGTAACTTATTTCCCTCACAGGTATCTAATAAACTGGGATTTGAATACTGATTTGAGCAGAATCTTTATCATTCTACACTATCTTACAAAGATTAAATAATTATTAATCAAAAAATGGTATTAAATTATCACAGCAGGCCTATTTAAAACAGTATTTTTCTTTAGCTTATAATGAATACACAAAATACATACGTACACAGGTAAAATCTTATACAGGTAAAATCTTATGTTACAACAATTATTAAAACCAAAATACCCGTATAACAAAAATATTTCCAAGCTGTAGTTTATATCCTGATATTTTAAACAATATTCTAGGCCTGGCGCAGTTGCTCATGCCTGTAATCCCAGGATGTTAGGAGGCCAAGGCAGGAGGATCACTTGAGCCCAGGAAGTAAAGGCTTCAGTGAGCTATGATCCCGCCACTGCACTCTAGCCTAGGCAACCGAGTGAGACCCCATCTCAAAAAAAATAATTTTAGAGACCGTATTGCTCTGTCATCCAGACTGGAGTGCAGTGGAGCAATCTCAGCTCATTGTGGCCTCTGCCTCCTGGGCTCAAGAAGTGATCCTCTTACCTCAGCCTCCATGACAGCTGGGACCACAGGTGCATGCCATCACGCCTAGCTAATTTTTTTGGTAGGTACGGAGTTTTGCCATGTTACCCAGGCTGGTCTAAAACTCCTGGGCTCAATCTGCCAGCCTCAGCCTCCCAAAGAGCTGGGATTACAGGCATGAGCCACCATGTTCAGCCAAAAGAATTATTTTAAATAACAAAAACAATATTCTATACCAGAAAACTATAATAAAAAGCCTTAGCGTCAACTGTAATGGAAATTAAACTATTAATATACAACACATTTTGCCCAATTTTTTAAAAAACACATAAAAGACCAGCTTAATTATCCACCATGAGTATACACCACTGAAAATAACTTAACCATGATTCTTTTGGCAAAGACCAGTTTACATTAGTTTATTTTCTCAACAGATACTTCGTAGGCAGTTTATATAACATTACCTCTACTCTTCAAAACAACTTAAAAAGTTAGGTATTATTACTCCAACTAACAGAAAATTATAGAAAAAAATACAGGACTAAATCTATCAATTATTTGTAAATCTTATTTAGAAAATATTTCCAAATTGTCAAATATTTAGATATTGAAAAGGAAGAAGCAATAATCAGACTGTCCTCCAATTTGAGATAAACGATTAGATGTATCCTGATGTATCAAAATGCAACATGGTACTTTCATTACTTGTTTGATAAGCTACTCATTAAAAGATCATTTTTAAATGTACCCCACTCACCTGCAATGTACTTTCTTAAACACATTACTGTTATCAACTTTTATGATATTAGAAGATGCTATAATCAAATTATTTTAGGGAGGAATATAAATCAGTTAAGTTTCTTATGCACTGTAAATGGTACAATGCCATCTATTGTAACTATATATTAAATAAGCTGAATCTCCTGTTACTCAAAACTCAGGGGAAATATCTCAAGGTATAAAGAACGATAGTCTTTGATAATGATAAAATATTCCATATTTCATTCCAAATCAAGTATAACATTTAAGATAACTTTCCAGTTTAATTCATCAGAAGTATCTTCACTTTGTTTAGGTTATTCTCAGTTTAGACGTAAAAATACAATACATCAAGCTAGGCATGGTGGTGCATGCCTGTAGTCCCAGCTATTACGGAGGCTGAGGAGCAAGTATCTCTTGAGACTAGCTAGGAGTTCCAGGTTAGCCTGGACAACTTAAGTCTCAAAGAAACAAAAACAATACAGTGCATCTTATTTCTAACTAGCAACTTTTAAGTTAATCACAACACCAAAAGAGCTGGTCAGTTAAAGTAGACATAACTATCTGTAATATTTCTAACTATCTCTGAAGAGGAAGAATTCAACCAAATCCAAATAATATTTTGTTGCTGCCTGAAAGCAACAAAAATTACAGTGAAGGACTCAATTTTTAATCTACCAAGTTGAATGCAGGTAACAAATAAACTTTTAATTTCTCATGAAACCTAAGAACTCTGAGACAAGTTAAAGACATGTTTTAAAAGGTTACACTGAATACTTGTGATTTGACACTCACATTTTTATTTAAAAAATAATTATTTGATTTACTGCGTTCATTTGTTGTGAATAGTCCTTTAAAATAAAAGAGGAATCAAAAATTAGCGAGAACATGCAACACCAAAGGCTAACACTAATGTAAGCTATGGACTCTGTGTGATTATGATGTGTCAATGTACATTCATATTTGAAACAAATGTGCCACTCTTGGTAGGGGATGTTGATAATGGAGGATGCTATGCATTTGAAAGGGCAAGGGTACATGGAAAAATCTATGTATTTTCCTCTTAATTTTGCTGTGAACCTAAAACTGCTCTTTAAAAAGGTAGGAGAAAAATATTTAAGAAGTACACCAATAATCTTTAAAATAGGAGAAAGGACTACATTTTCAATATGTACCTAATTCACATTTCACATTTAAATTGAATCAGAGTATCTTTGTAGAACTTAAATACATGAAAAAAGTCTGAAAAATGCACCACCACTTGAAAATCAAAAGTATCTTTAGGGCTACATTAATAAATCTTATAAAATTTTGTTTTATAATAAATGCCTTTAAACGTGATATTATGATTAAACGACCTTAAAGCACTTAGCTTGGGATTCTCTGAAATTGGTGAACTGGGCAAATCATCTTAAAAATCTGGTAGGTTATAAACTATTTTAAGAATATTAAAATGTATAACTCACTATACAAATGAGCTGTAACTGTTTATGATCACATTTTTGTTTCCAAGATGTCTTTTTTTTAACTGGCATATTAAGCAGTCCAGAGAATAATAATAATCACACATATTCTTCATGTGAAAAATGATTTTATGCTTAACTATAACAAAACTAAACACGGCTAGTTAATCAGCAATGAAATATTATGAAAAGACCTTAATGAACATACAGAAATAAATTTGTTTTCCTACATTGTATAATTAATTAAATGTATAAGAACTCTATATTAGATCAATTGAACTGTAAGAAATTTTTCATATATTTAAGTATTAGTCATCTCTAAATGTTTTCATATCTCTTACTGTTAATGCTTTAACTCAGTAACAATAACGATTCTTATTTTTTCTATTTCCATTACTCCTTGAGATATTTTTGAAGCAAAGGAACATAAAATATATAAAGCCTTTCTAATGTGGGCATTTGAATTATCCATAAACATCAAAATCTAATTCCAAAATAAAGACCATAAGAAAACACCAATATCTGTAAGGTAAATGAAGATGAATAAAGATAAATTATTAATATTTAGGCCTACTGAGTAATGGTAGCTAAATTGCAGTCATTTTGAAATTACTTTTTCTTTGAGAAAAAAAGAGATACAAACATTATGCATACATTATGAAATAAATGAAATACATTTACGTAAACAATTGTATCATATTTGATGGCAAGGAATTCCAAGTATATATAAACCCTATATGTGAAGAAAGTATTATTATGCACATAAGCTGAGGAGAGACCAATAAGGAGAATGTATTCTACACCTCCCTAGAACAAAATCAAATTCAAATGATCATTTTATCTTATTAGGTAAGATAACGACTTTGGAAATAAATATTAAAATCTATAAAAAAACCTATATAACAAACATCAATAGGTAGTTATTAAGTTAACACTGCCCTTCTCCAAAAGAGATCTAATATTTAATTACCATTCTATTCTTCTAAAGTACCATCAAACATTTAAGTCTTACTAAGAACTTTTATCATTTCAAAAAACTGCCAGTAACATTCTCCAGGTAATGTAAATGTTATCCTAAATCTAACCGTGATTTTAAAAAATGTAAGAAACTGGTAGGAGTATTAATTACTGGCACTTACTAAATAATCATATTCTAATTTATGAAATCACCTTAGTAAGAATCTATACTTACAGCCGGGCGCAGTGGCTCACGCCTGTAATCCCAGCACTTTGGGAGGCGAAGGCAGGCGGATCACAAGGTTAGGAGTTCGAGACCAGCCTGGCCAACACAGTGAAACCCCATCTCTACTAAAAATACAAAAAATTAGCCAGGCGTGGTGGCGGGCACCTGTAATCCCAGTTACTCGGGAGCTGAGGCAGCAGAATTGCTTGAACCCGCGAGGCAGGGGTTGCAGTGAGCCAAGATCTTACCACTGCACTCCAGCCTGGGTGACAGTGCAAGACTCCATCTCAAAAAAAAAAAAGAATCTAGACTTAACAAATCTGTATTAACCACATATATCCTTACTTCATTTGAAACAAATCTGTGTTTGCATTGGATACTTAAGAAATTTTTAAAAATTTATATTTAAAAATAATCAAAAATTTCCTATTTTATTAAATATTTTTTAAAAACCTCAACAGTGAGATATGACAAAATTCACAAATACAATACTTATATATTTTGTTAAATATTTAAAAATAAAATATTCATTACTAAACTGCATCAATGTTTCACAATTAACATGGGTCAGAATATATATTTTCACATTAATAAAAATAGGAACTAGTTAAATTACAAGTTAACATTAGAAAATCAAATGAATACTGTCATTTTAAACCATCAATGGTTACATACCATCCTCAAACAGCAGAATCTCACAGCATTTATCAACATGTCTAAAGAGAGATAAAGTACAGCACCTAGGCATTTGTTTCTTTTTGAGGATTTGGTGACATCACAGGAACTACAAGAAAGTTTGACTGTATTACTGCCAATAAATTTTAAGTAGAATTATGTAACTATAAATATACATAACTACAAATACACAGCTCAATTTTAAAACACACATGTATACATTCTCTATTTTGAAGCAACTGAATACGTTTTGATATATGGTTACTTGCAATCACTATTTTTAAGAGAAAAAGTATCCCAGGTGCCTTAGCATAAATTTTTATATATTTATTAAAGACACAAATAATTTGTTTTTTATTTCCCCAAATACATATTAAAAATGCTTCAGAATACTTAAAAAAAAAAAAATCCAATGACACATGTGCTTCCAAACACTCCAAAAAAAACTATGTCATATATTTAAAATATTTTGAGTAGATACAGGTACAGTTGAACATTTAAAATTCTTAATCGTCTATGATACATATCCTTTCACAACAAAATAGTACATAGATATAAAACCTGGAATGTTTTCAAAACTGCTTATAGAACTAAAATGGCCTCTCAAATAGTAATAAAATTTTTTTTAATTCTATGAAATAGTCTTGAATTGCAACCTTATTCCACAAGGGATGCACACATAATACCTATATCATTTACAACCATCTAACTGTTACTTGTAGTTGCTTGGCTAACATCAGTAGGATTCGTGCCTTCTTCAAAACAATTATTCATACAATTTATATACAATGTATGTAAATTACAATATAAGAAACCTCTTTAACTAGGCATCATTTAATACTGTCCTTTTAATATATATATGAACTGTACATATATACTGTATGTAACTGAAGATTAAGTCAACTATTTAAAAATCAATGTTTATAGTCTAGAAACAGCTATATATTAAAAAAACTTTAACAGCTATATGTTTTAATTCAGTGAATAGAGGAATGTTTACCAATATATAATCATTAAATAGTGTAAACACAAATGTCTCATGGATCTAAACATTAACGTTGGTTAATAAAATATCTTAACATTTGAATATTTTAGAAGGTAAACACAGAAAATCAAATTATAAAAAGGTGTGACCAGACAAAGAAGAAAAGGGCTATTTTTTTCATTCATCTATAAAACGAATTTATGAGATCATAAAAAACAATTTAACAACCTAAAGAAGGTTCAAAGGGGGAAGAAAGCCTGAGAGAAAATGGATTTGTCAATGATTTTTGTCATCCAGTCTTAGAAGGGAAAAAACAGAAAATGTAGCTTCATTTTGCACTATAAAATAGGAAGCATAAAATCCAGTAGTCTGTATGTGGACTCGTATTTGTGTATTTAAACCCTGTTTCATTTCACAGATTATGCTGATCCTTCCACATATAAACAGCCAATAATGATGGCCAGGCCTTCAGGAAAGGAAAACACACACCACACAGCAAGGTCAGGAAGCTACCAAGCACCAAAGGACAACAGATCAAAACAGAATGGTTTCATATGTTTCTATTGTTTATATATTTAATTTGAAGATGATATTACTTAGGGAAGGGGGTATAAATATTACTAGGAACATGCAACACAGTACCAAATACATACTTTTCAAGCAAATATACCAAGTATTTCATGCATGTATCTGTCAGTCAATCTGCAGTATTAACAGTCATTCATTCAATTCTTTTTAACTTAAGATATCATGCCAAAATAAACCTCTTTAGTCCTAAACCTCTTTATTTCTAACTATGAATTCGCTACAGAAAATTTATATTTACCTTTTTTTGAGGAAACAATCAGGCTTCCATAAAAGTATCTTTTTTATTATAAAGGGATTAAGCAGTAGAGTAAAGGCAGAAGTATTAATTCATTATTTCCTGGATAAAATTTTGAAAATGGGAAGCAATGAAATTCTGTTTGGTATTAAAACATCTTTAAAAATTACAACACAATATAAGCAAAGGTTGAAATTTACCCCAAGTAGCAGACCAGCACATTTTAAACACACAAACTAGAGCCGCCTCTGGCCACATGTTTTTTTGAGTTCAGTCTCTTAAAGAGACAGTATACTTAGACCACTGACTACACGGAGCACATTTCTAAAATGTTTGTCAAGCATCCCTCTATTGCACGCATTTCTTTACAGTCATAACTAAGTCAACAGTGTTCTATTTTATTTTACTATGAAGTCAAATTATTTTTATCTGAGTCTACAAAATGACTACTGGACAGGCAGCGATGAAATAATAAAGGGAGCTACTGTGACTAGAGGTGTCTAAAATAAGGCAATCTATACATTTCTTTCCACAGCAAACTGTTTCACTTTGTTTTTTCAACCTTAAAATGATGTTTCTTCATTTTTCTACCCATTCACCAGATACAGGCGACAGAGTATATTGTATAGATAATACCGGAAGCTACATGAACACTAGTTCGCTGTAGAATGAAGCAGGGGGAAATGCTAATAACATCAACCTGAATATATATAGTGAAATTTCAAATATTTTCTTTTCTCTTTTGACAGAAAACCCAGGAAAAGGCCCATACACGTACCCTAAACGCTGCACTACCTAGTAATTTCAGGGAAAATTTTGTCTTTCAATATACCGAAGGGCATCTTCTTGTACGTCTATTGGCATAACTACTGATCAGCTCCTCCACATGGAAAAAGATGAAGAGGTGGAAAAAAAAAGCTTGGCTTACTTGGTGTACAAATACATCGACTGGAATATCCAAGGGGCTTCCCTCTCGGTTTATCATGGAGATGAATCCAAATCCCATGCGCACATTGAACCACTTACAGTGGCCAGTTCCGCGCAAAACCTGGGATTCCTCCTCTGCCGGCTCCGGCAGCTTCCCGGGCTCTTCTCCACCACCTTTGCTCGCCCCGCCTGAGAAGGAACAGGACAAAAAAGTCAGTCTGTATTCCCATTCAATGTGCATTCAAAGATTTGGAAAAAAAAAAAAATGTTGCCTGCCTGGGAGTGTAGGGGAAGGGTAACAAAAAAACATTTTTTTAAAATGGTTTGATTTCTTTTCTCCTACAGAAAATATTTAAAATATAAAGGGTTAAAAGGAAAGCGGGGGAGGGGGAAGCCACACTGTTCTATCGATCACACCAACTTCCACGTTTCTATACATACGTGTTCTTTTTCATTTAACTCCATTTTTCAGCCACATTTTACATTACAACATGCGATACTTTACTTGTATATTGCTGATTTAATACTGATCCCATTGACAAAGAGAAATTTTCAGCAAAACTATTCTCTCCGGCGGGCACGAGGAGGAAAGAGAAATCGTGAAGATGGTTTAGAGCTACTAGTTAAGGCACATGGGGCAGCAGTGAATCCAGCGTTATTTGCAATGTGCATTCCCCTCCCCCCCATAACTTTCAATTAAAGTTGGGGTGGAATGGGGGAGGGGGCAGGTGTATAAAAGTTTTCTTGGGCTCACTAACTGAAACTGCGCTTAATCACACTCACACAATTCAAACAATAGCCCCCTGAAAGCTTTTCAAGTTGTGAATCAGTGTGGGCGGTACAAAACATTTTTGGAGATCTATAACAATAGGTTTGCAGAAAGCCCCACTGCGTGATGGGGGGTTGGGAGGTAATGCCCAGTATTGGGGTAAAAGGGGAAGGGGGGACGGTCAAAGAAGGGTGGGAGAGGGGGAGGGGGAGGAGAAAAGAAGAAAGAAATTCACAGTAAAACAATAGAAAAGAAAATTAACCTTCGGCCATGTTGCCCCACGGGCCCTCAGCTCCAAACTCGTGAGATGAAAACTTTCCCTTTGGAACGGAGTGATCTTCTGCATCAATCTAACATCTTGATTTTGTGCGATCACAAATTTAGCTCGCATGGTCTAATGTGCTTTCCTTCTTTTGATTTTTTTCTCTCCTCTCTCCAGTTTCTGGCCCCCTGAGCACACGTGACTTTGTCAATTACATGCTTTCTTGCTACTAATTTCACCTCGTATCCTTAAGGGGCTGGCAAGAGGAAGAGATAACCAATCGCCATTTCATCTATGCTGACATCAAAATAATTTATGAATGAACACGAAAAACTCAAACATGTTATCTTAAAGACAATTTGGAACGCTTCTTTAGGGTAAATCAGAATGCTGATTTTGTGCTTCTACTTAAACACAATGGAGGGTCCTTGTGAATCATAGATTTAGGAAAAAAGGCACAGTCATATATGTGCACACGCGTGCCTTACACACAAGCCCGAATAAATAAAATCATGGGAGGGGGTCGTTTAAATAAAACAACCGATGTTAACGCTTTTTTTCCCCCTTAAGAATTCAGCTATTCCATGGCAGTAAACCTGCTTGGAACGCTAATTTCATATTTAATTCAATTCTTAGAGGAAAATATATAATTTATAAAAGATCTAATTAAACCTAATTACATCCCCATGAAACTTTAGATTATGAAAACATACACCTAGGAAAAGGCAGAGGCACATAAGTTACCTGATTATACCCGAAATATTTTCAAATTTAAAATAAAATCCTACTAGAAAAATCGTTATCACCTTCATATAGTCAAATTGTGTTTAAGTAAACCATTTTGGAAAATTTTAGAGGGGGTTGGTAAGGAATTGTACTTCACAGGTTTCTCTGCCATCTCTTTCCGGGGGAGGAGATGTGATTAATGACTTCCTAAATAACAGCCCAGTTTTCCAGCCTTACATAGAGTGAACCTCAATCAGTGGCGATTGTTCCCCAAGAGCCGGAGGACATAGGGCAGGAGGGGGAGGGGATCTCCAGGCAGGGGAGGTGAAGAGGAGCCGCCAGGATAGGCGGCAGCAGAGTCAGAGAAAGAGGTGGGAGAGAAAAAAAGCCGGCACAGGCAGGGGGTGGGGTGGAGAAAGAAGGACAAGTGGGAGAAAAAAGGTAAATTCGTATCATATTGACTTGTACCCTGACATTTTAAAAGTCCACTACCAGTGGCCAGAAGAGTTGAATAAACGAAAATGTAATAACGGAGGAAGCTCCTACTGTCCTTCCTCGACTGACCCCCAGCTTCAAAATGCCTACCCCTTTACCTTTCAAACTGGTTCAAACGATTGATTACAAGATGCTGGCAACAGTATTACCGCCCTTATTGAATACAACAATAAATATTATAGATTAACTAAAAATGCTTTATTTTAAAAAATAAAATATTACCTGTTTTAAAACCTTAAAACGCACCACCAGACTTGCCTACCCCACCCCCCATTTTCTTAAACAAGCAGTTTACCAAGAAACTAACTGTTCAGATACCACTTCCTTCGACAAAGCTACTGAGTTGACCCTCCCCCACCATGCCAGCAATCCCCCTCCCAGTCTCTTCAAACACGTCCACACTCCAGCACAGTTTCACACAAGCTAAAATGTAGGGATTATGAATCGAAGAGCTATGGAAAAAGCTGTATCCACCTATTTATACTCCCTCCCCATATTAAACAACTAAATATAAATTTAATTGGGTCAGATTGGAAAATGGATGTATAAAAAATAGAAGTTATTTTCAGCTGTTTGTGATAAAAGGTTTAATCAAAACTAATCAATTTGGAAAGATTTTTTTTGTATGTTACTCCTTTTATTTCTCTTTAGGAAAAAGGGCTACTTTCTCATTTTATTTATTTTGGAAGGAATAACCGTGTGCCAGCTGTTAGGGAGAAAAGAAAAGGTGCAAAAATCCAATGACTTTGAAAGTTTAACAAAAGCGCAAGGCTATGAAAAAATTATTTACTAACAAAACATTTACTAGGCATTATTTTGATGGTAGAAATTACTTCTATCATACTGATTACACTGACAAAAAAGTAATCTCAATGATAGCATTACAGGCTAAGCTTGTGACATAATATGAAATTGAGAAAGTAATTTATATGTTTTTCATATTTTAATAATCACTTTAAAAAACCAACATCCGGTATCAGGGGAAAAAAAATCTCAGAAAGTATTCATGTAAATTGAGGTGAAGTGCTATTATTTACATAAAAGTAATGATCACAAAATTCACAGGCCAGTATAGTTTAGCTTTGTAAAATATTCATTTAAGTTTGCTTTTAATTAGAAAACAGTTTAGTCATTATAAAACCAGAATCATAATATGTAGGTAGATCCAGAATCTGTTTATTGTTAAATTTGATGAAATTCAAATTTATTTTGAATGTGGATGCAAAGTGTGGAATACCACAACTGAACTACACTGTACAGTAGAGTTATGAGATTCACAGTCTTGCCTGATTGGGGGCCTCCAGTATTAGTGGAATTAAGGTAAGGTTCACTGGAGTGGTCACTGGTGTCAGAGGTTATCGACTCATTCATTTCCTGAGAGGGACATCAGCCTTTCAAGTTGTGTAGAAGGCTTTTTCCAACTGGGAACCCTGAAAAATCCTCTAAAATTCGTTCATGAAGAATTTAAGACAAATGCATTTACATACCTTGGGGGAGGGTAAAAGAAAGGGGAAGAGAAGAGGCGAGGGAAGGGTAGAGGGGAAAAGGAATAAGAAAGCAAAGAAGTTGGAAAAGGAGAGAAGTAAAGGAAGGAGACACATTGAGAAACACAAAATAATCACTCAGCAATTTAAGAATATGGCACTGTCTTTTCTGCGCCTTCCCCCCAAACTTTTGAGCCTAAGATCCTTTTAAAATATAAATTGCCCATAAGCTCTTAAAGCTCCTAGAGTGCTTCTTTCACATAAAGTCGTCCTATGAGTCTCCTAGAATGCTTTCCAATTTGTCACTTTCCTGAAGTCTTCTGGTTTTAATTTTTTTCTCATTTCCTACTTGTTTTTAGTCCCTGAAAGACCTGTGTTTGACTCAAAAGGCGTGTTTTATTCCTGCAAAAGCCAAATACTTTATAGCTTGACTTATAGTTCTTTCAAAATGTCTTTAAAATGAGTTCAAGTAGCCACAAAGAATCGTCAATGTACTGGGGGAAAAAGCAAGGAAATAACCTATCACATGCCTGTTGGCTATCACAATCTTCCCCATTTAAAAAACAAGGTACACGTTTTCCCAGACTTTTTTCCCCCAACAGTACAAGGAGCCGAAAGAGGTGCCAGAGCCCACCGTCGTTGTTTTCAACTATAAGGAATGAGTGACTTCTGTTAAAGCAGAAACAATGCTTCGGTTCTTCTTAAAACTAGGAGGAGGGGCTGTGGCAATGCGGCAAGTGACTCCACCCGTCCTCTCCTCCCCGCAAATAAGGCGGGGTCTGTAGCCCAGCGCTGCCATCGCAACCCGCCTCTCTAGGCAGGTCGCTCCCCAGGCGGCCCAGACCTGAGACCCCAGACCCCGCGCCAGCAGATCTAAGCTTTCCCTCCACCTTCTGAAGCTTCCTCTCACCTTTCTCTCCCCAGTCACTTTTCCCTTTATTCCTCACTTTACCATCTCCTCTCCCTAAGCGGTGTAGATCCAAAGAAGGCTGGTGATTTCTCACTAAGGGACTTTTACATTTGTCATCTTGTCCCCAAGAACACCAAACAAAAGAAACCCCTGCCTTCACCACTATGGCAAAAACACTATGCACAGCCTACTATTTTGACTGAATTTCCAGACGTGTATCATTTATAATTTGATCCCTTTTCCTATGAGATGCCAGAATCTCCTAAAGCTAACATAACTGCAGTCAAAGAGAGGGAATCCGAACCCAAGAAAATGACCACCGCCACCCCCACCGGGCCATGCCTAAAACTGAGCTGTCTTCCAGCAAACCCGGCACCGTCCTTTCGGGAAGCTGCGATGGCAAACGTCGCCCTGGGCCTTCGGAGGATCAAGAAAAAACGTCGGCGGGAAGGGGCTGGACGCGCGGCTGGGGGCGATTTTCGGGATCTCTCTCTGCCCCTGGCAAGATCTCTCCTGCCTGAAAGCCGCCGACCTGCCCGTCGGGCAAACTGTCCTGATTCCTTCCACCCCGTTTCGGTAAACCACTTGGCGGTAACTTTCTTGACATTCCTACGACATGGAGTCAAATGCAAGGCGCGCCTGACTGGGTGCGTGAGTCTTGCAGCAGAGGCACTTCAGAATATAGTTGGGTCGCTTTGCTTTTGTTTCCAAAATGCAAAATTCTATTCTCATTTAATTTCCTTGTCTGGAGGCAAAATGCTCTGGCTTCACACTATTGGTCCAATGTTAGAAATTGAGACTTTCCTTAAATACCTTAACACACTTTCCCCAGAATAATAAAGTAAAATTATGGAAATACAGAAACGGATTAGCATAAATTTTAAGTTTCCCAGACAAATTGCCTTTATATTTCAAAATTTGCCTTTATATTTCAAAATTACCCTTTACATTTCAAAATTTGCAAATGCTTCCTTCTCTTTGGTCAGTTAGTTTCAGCAAAATATTTAGAACAAAATCCAGAAAAGGAGCATTATTTTAAGACTGACATTCTGTAGAAAAAGTATTTTTTAACTCTATTTTTAAAAATTATACATAATAGCTGTAGAAAGTATCTTTTTAAAAACTTGGAATAGCAAAAATCCTATTACATTAACATACTTCTCTCCCAATAAGCAGGAAAAATATTTTCCAAACTGTGCTCAACAAATACTTTCTTAAATGACTTTAATTAGAATAGTAACAGGTTAGAAAAAGCATGTACTAAGTTTTACATTACTTTGCCCAGAATGGCACAAAAGGAAGCTTCATGTTTTAGCTGCAAAATGAAAGTATTTTTCAACTGTACTACTTGAACATGTATGTTTCCTAATTTAAAGGTCCTTTTTGCAATAAATACCATGAGTCTGTGGAGCAAACACTAAATAATGTTAATGTACTATTCTTTCTTCCTCCCTCAAGCAATTAATAAAAATATTCTTTTAAAAAGTTCTATTTCATCAAAAGAAATAATCAACTGAAATAAGAATGTGGACTGTCTCCCAGGTATTTATTTCAATATTTACCCTTTGGGTTTATTTGGAGGGCGACGGCAAGTATACCAAAAATGAAAAAGGAAAGAAGAGTGGCAGGGTAAAAGATGAGACAAGTTAAAAGAAATCTTCAGGCTTTAAAGATGCCTGAAGCAAATCAGCATGTGTGAGAAGCAAATCTGTGGAGAAAAAGCATCAGCTAGAAAATGGAGGCCAGAATTATGGTCCTATTTACCAATCTGTGGCCTTGGGCTAATCACTAAACTTCTCTGGGACTCAGTTTCTTCATCTGTAAAGTGAGTAAACTGGACCAGCGAATATTCAAAGTCTCTTAAGTTGAAATGTAATCTCTAGAAATAACCATTCTTCTGGTGAAAGTGGTACCTTTCCCCTCCAATCCTTTTTAATCACAAGGAAATACAGACATGAAACTTTATTGCAGTCACTTAACACATTGGTGTTAACATTATTTCCCAACAGAAAAGAAAAAGGTCTCTGAACTGGCCCCAGCGAAAAACCGCAGTCGATAATAAGGGGAAAAAAATAAAACATAAATAAATGAAAAGAAAACAATAATAAGAGGAAACTAGCTGGTATACTAAAACATTTGTAGCAACTTTTGAGAATCTTCTTTTTCATGACACTGGAGTATCATCTCTATGTCAAGATTCACTCTAAAAAAAAAGCAGTGTCTCAAATGGAAATCCTATCATGGTTTCCTCGTTAAACTTTTTGATCCTTACTGCTTTCCTCTTGCTACTCACAATCCTATATTTGAAAAGTTTAATAACAGAATAACATTTTACTTGTAGTTATTATTAATATTCATATACTTTGCAATATCACAGCTCCTATGCATGCCTTCAAAGTGGTACTGGTCCAGCCAGAGTAATAAATTATTATCAAAATAAGATTGTTACTAAAAAATGGTGCTATAACTTTTAAGTTAATTTTAATAATATAAGAAAGCATGTCAAAAGTCTGGGTTTAAAATATTAAAGTTTAAATGACTCAGTTTTGCAGCATGAAAACGAGGAGCAAATTCTGATATATGTTCATGAAAAGCAAGATAGAGCTTCCTGGATAAGAAAAATTTCCTCAAAATGTCTAATATATTATATTGTGCTATTTCTGTTATGATAAATTATTTTAAAACAGCACCATGTCTCCATTTTTAATTTAATTCAGCAAATATTTGTTAGTGCCTATTTTACTTTGGGAGTTACAAAAATGACCAAGCCATGAATACTTTTCATTCATCTCCATAAGCATTTAAATATCTATTATCTATGTTGCTTGAGTTACAGCAAAAGGAATCACAAAATACAGTACTGCTAAAAGTGGGGGTGGGGGAAAGTGGTTAATTAGAAGAGGTTGTCCACGTAATTCTTATGGGAATACCAGTTTTTTAGATGGAGTGATCAGGATGGAGTTGGAGTATAAGAGGACTTGGTACCTATCTTGCCAAAGTAGAAAGGATGGAGAATTCCTGAGGGCTGTCAAGTTCTCATATGCCTCTAGTGATCTTGATCTTTTAAAACATTAATTAAACAAAATATTAAAAAAAAAAAAAAAAGACTAACCTGGGGCTGATGAAACCTGGTTGAATGACCTCATCCTCTTCTGAAGAACCTAAAATCAGAGAGCTCAAGTCAGTACTACATTAATTGCCTATTTAATTGCCTCTTCTTCATCCTAATGGCCATTAGAAAGCAATAAAATGCCCAGGTTTAGACTCTGTGAAGAGACCTGTAAACTTTTTTTTACAATTTAAGACTCACCTAGCAAAATTAGATAACCAATTGGCATATACTTGCCTTTTATATCTAGTAGAGGACACTAATTTAAAGAACATTTAAAACATTTAAGACCATTAAGATGCAGTCAAAAGATCTCAATTTCACGAACAATGCAGTTTAAATTTTTAATATTTAATTTTACACTGTAATTTTAAAATACTAGTATTTTTTTCCAAGCACAGTTAAAATCTACTTAACCTAGAATATCATGTTTCTTGAAGAACTAACTTATTTGACTTTTTTCAGATATATTTTAGAAGATAAATCATGAGAATCTAATGATACTATAAAATTGATATTGGGGCTGTTGCAGTCAAGTGAATGAAAAATTACATTAATGGTAATACATTTAATCATTAAGTATATTTTAAAATATCTAATACACATTTTAACTCATTTTTAAGTGGGTTAATATTTTTTAAAAAGCAAACAGTTCTCATTTTTTAAATATGAGTAAATACTGATGTTTCTAATATATCCATTGGCAGATGCCACAACACAATAAAACTTGCGATAAAGAGGCCACATAGTAATGAAGTATAGTGATTGGAAGAGGAACTCCTGGTGACTACTAAATTATTCTTTTTATCCTTGGGTCAGTTATTAAGGTTTGCAAAACAGATTGATGTGAACATGCATGCACTCACCTGCTACACCAAGAGTTGTCTTTCCTTAACTAAGTTTTACACACTATACCTACTATATCAACTCACAAAAAAAAAGTAAAACCATTCTGTGAAAATTCTTTAAGTTGCAATCTCTCTTCTCAAAAGGAAATGGAGAATTTTCCAAGTGCAGGGTTCTACTGAATGTTGACCCAAGGTTCTTTTTACAAAGGATGACAATCCCACTGAGTCAGATTTGAAAAGAATAGAGGAAGAATGTGAACAAAAGGCACGTGAACCTCTGTATATTAAATCCTTCAGTTATCCTGTGTTTTCAACCAAAAGACACAAGATAATGACAGATCCTAACTTTAACAAAATTCTTTACAGACACTTAATGAAATAGAGCTTTCCTTTACATTGATCCTGTATCAAGTTTTATTTTGCACATCTGGCTTATGTGAGTATATTTAATTATTGTACATAAATATTTCAGCACAACTGTAGCTTATGCCTTTCTGTTCTAATAGTCCACAGCCTATTCTTAATGCTATCTGCTTATATTTAGAGAAGAATTCAAGCCAACATATTTTAAAGATGTGTAAATACAATAGATAGGGTTAGTAAAAAAAAAAATACATAAAATCTTTGCAAATAATTTGAACAAATTACCACACATAGTAGGTTTAAATAAAGTCAAAATCAAATAATGCAAGAAAGTTGGCTAAATAATGCTGTTTAATTCAAGAGCTCTAACTATTAGCTTTTGGAGTTTTCTTAAAAAAGCCAATTTGACTGATAATAACATTCAGATTTTTCACTATTCAAACTTACATATGATGTCCTTGGTTATACTAGTTTTAACAGTAATGTCCACTTCAAAGGAAAAGTAACATGAAATTATTTCACAGTTAATGTTTTTCACTATTAATGGTTTAAAATCGTTCAAAAACAAGAGTAGAAAAAACAGAATTAAGTTTAAATAGAGATATTATTATGTATCCATCCAATATTGACTGAACAACTACGACAGGAATGAGACAGGTACAACCTGTAAAATATTTATAATTTTAAACGTTCATATTCTTATTCTAGGTGACTGTTTTTTGAAATGAAATATCAGGAGTTAAAATAACTCTTCAAATGCATGAATACTCCAAAAACAGCCACTCACATTTTATACATGAGTATTTATATTTAATTTTTTTTTTTTAGACAGAGTTTTGCTCCTGTTGCCCAGGCTGGAGTGCAATGACGTGATCTCCGCTCACTGCAACCTTTGCCTCCCAGATTTAAGCGATTCTCCTGCCTCAGCCTCCCGAGTAGGTGGGATTACAGGCATATGCCACCACACCTGGCTAATTTTTGTATTTTTAGTTGAGACGGGATTTCACCATGTTGGCCAGGCTGGCCTCAAACTCCTGACCTTGTGATCCACCCACCTCGGCCTCCCAAAGTGCTGGGATTACAGGCATGAGCCACCATGCCCGGCCTTGTATTTAATACATTTTGGTAAAATATTTTATTTAATAGAGTTAATTACATTTTCTTAGAAAACAAAAACCTAAACCTGTGAAATCCCAAAATACACTTCTCTGCTCCTATACTAGAATAATCTCCGTTCATCATTTAGATCTCTACTTAGAACTCTTTTTCGTACTGTTCCATACTGAATACAATGTCTCTACCATGTAATAGTGTACTGTGGTTTCTTTTAACAGTCCATCAAAATGTTCTCTCTCCCCACTGAACTCTATGCTCTGTGATTAGAGAGACTATGTATATTTAGCTCATTATCATAATTCTGGCATTATTTTGTGTTCATTATATTTTTTGAACCAATGACAATGAATTCCTGTACCTGGGTTGATTATTCCTAGGTTGGCTTTTACAAAAAAAAAAAAATATGGACTTGTACACAAAATGTTTTGTTAAACTATCTTTTCATAAAAAATAATTGGATAGGCAATTCATCTCTTATAAATATAAAATACATATATTATAAATATAAAATACATATATACAAAATAATTCCAATTATTTTATTTTAAATATATGACTTACTGCTATAAGAGTGCCTAACTTATAAGGAGTATCCATCACAAACATTCTTAGATTTCACACTTCTTCCTATTAAAATATATAACAATATTCCTCACAATTATACATTGTTCATTATTAAAATCCACTGTTGTAACTAAATATAAAGGAAAATGATTGCTATTATGAATTATATATTGTAATTCATTCAAAAATTGCCAGTTGGTGTGGTGGCTCATGCCTGTAATCCCAGCACTTTGGGAGGCCAAGGCAGGTAGATCACTTGAGGTCCAGAGTTCGAGACCAGCCTGGCCAACATGGTGAAGCCCATCTCTACTAAAAATACATGAATTAGCCAGGCATGGTCATGCATGCCTGTAATCCTAGCTACTCAGAAGGCTGAAGCAGGAGAACTGCCTGAACCCGGGAGACGGGGGTTGCAGTGAGCCAAGATCCTGCCACTCCACTCCAGCCTGGGTGACACAGCAAGACTCAGTCTCAAAAAATAAAAATAAAAATTGCCAAGCTGTTAAGTTCAGAGAAATGAAGTGATGAATAAAAATAAAATACTACTACATTTCACATTACTCACAAATTTTATTTCAATTCACATCACGCTAACTTTTACTTCTAATACTAACAAATGCAAAAGTTAAAGTTGCAAAAATGATTTAACAATTAGGAATAGTATTCACCATAATAAGAAAAATTATTTCATTACTTATTCTCATCCCCAGAATTTTTCAACATTTTAAAAAATACTTAAGATAATTTTTAGTATCTGTTATGGTATTTTCTAAAATAACATAAGTGTAAATTAGATTATAACTTACTATAATAAATATTCACTTTATGGTTCAAAGAAAAATTAATCTACAGTATGTCTCAACTATCACTGAACTACATTCTTTAGAAGGCAACATAGATTTTTCTTTCCTAGCAAGAGAAAACGTTTTAAAATAACACTACTTAAAATCATATAGCAAACATATTAATATTACAGTAACACCAGAATAAAACCCAAAGTACAATACTGATTTAAATTGACTATAACTTAAAATATAACATACACATCAGATAAAATATTAAACATGAAAGTTCAACACTGAAGTGAATGCCGGTGCTTTATGAAAGTGTTTCCTTACATTGTCCTTTAAACAAACATTTAATATCTATTAAAAACCTTACTGTAATTATTTGCAATTAGTCAACAGACTAAATTCAAATGCTGCCTCAGTAAAATCAGGATAAATTATTTTGCAATTTAACTGAACATCCTACTTTAATCATAGATGTAGCTGGAAATGTTGCTAATGTACCCTCAATCATACACAGGAACAGAAAAGCTAAACAAAATAATCTACTTAAAAGTAAGAGAAATAGTTACACATGACTTTGTACAGTTTAAAAATATTAGTCTATTGGAGTTTGAAAACAAGCTTCACATTCGGTTAAATATTTTTAAAATTACCAAGAGAAAATTTTATATTAGGAAAAAAAGCTCAAAGTTGCATTATTTCTTGTATTTATAAAGTATATGACTTAATTTATAATATATCATATGAAACACTCAACCTTAAATTGTAGGGTAGTATTTTGGCACTGCTGAATCATGGAGATAAACTTAATTTTCTCAACCATATTACAATTTATAAATTTTATTGCTTTCATATAAGATATGGACAGCTCTATCATTCTCTTCAAATACTGTAATAAAAAGAATTATTTTGGAAAATAAAAACAAATGAATAATAATTTGAGACGACTGGCATATTTTCAAAATTGTTTAAAGGCAATATTATGGCACAGATAGCAGCTGGTAAACACAATTCTTTAGCTTAAATATAAGCTACAATACAGTTGAGCCACAGCACAGTTAGTTTTGCTAATGTGTTTGTATTTCCCAATATGAAATAATAGCTTTATGTAATCAAGCTCACAGCCCAGTCATTATTAGATCACATTAAAGAAAAGTAAAAGAAAGCTCTAGTGGTTTCAGATCAAAAAGATCAAAATAATGGCAAAATTCCTGCCTTAAAAAAGGTAATCACATATACTTTGAAGGCCCACCATAACTTTAAGACAAAACTTTAAAGTGGCTTTTTGATATAGTAAACAAAAATGATTTTAGGTAAAACTGAACACTTCTTTTAATTAAAATAATAAGAAAATTTTATTGACATACATTTTAAGTTTTAATATACAACATTATTAATGGTTCAAAATTTATATCATCACCAGAGATTAACAACTAAATGAGAACTTTTAGTGTATTCTAATATTTTCAATAAACATTTTAATAAAGATAAAGAGACACTTTACAAGTATTCATCCTTACAACACTGGGTGACCTACTGATGTAATAAATGTAATATCAAATAAAAAAGGATTTTAACTAACAGAGGAGATTATAACAGACTAATACAAAAGATAAAACATAATTTACAGATTTTTTCTAAAATGTTAAATCCACAAAATATCTATTTTTAACCTATACAGTCTAGAGTATTTTAGTTAAAATGTTTTTGTAAAGTCTGAACAAATGATACACAGAAAAATGTCTGAAAAACATAAAAGTAGCATTTCAGCTCTTGCCTTTCCAAACAAGTCTGTAAAATACTGATTTGAAAATATCTAGAAAATTGTAAACATGTTTTTCCACCATTAGAACTGGCCATTCAACATCAAGTCTTTTTCTCCATATAATTAAGCTTTTGTTCTGCTAAGAAAAAACTAGAAACTGATTGCTTGAAAATGAGCTGCATGCCCTTTGTCCTGATTTGTCACCTTTGACCCTTAATTTGATGATCCTGCATATCAACCCATTCTATTTTTAGAAGAATCATGTCAATGTTCTATGCTTAAAATAGTACTTTTTACTGATATATTAAATGTATTACAACATTCCTTTCAGGTAATTTATACAATGGTTTCATACTAGTACTCATTTCATATAACGTAGAACACAGTAATATTGTAAGCAGTGAAAGCCTGGTGTTTGTCCTGTTTCAAACAATAGAAAATTTCCCCCAAATGAAAGGTCAATATCACTATAATTTCAAATTTTATATTCTTATTTTAAAAATTATTTAATGTTTTTAAGTGGAATTTTTTTCATGAATGATTTCTAATTTGATTAAGTTTGATATCACATATTTTGATGTTGGTTTTGATAGTGCCAGAATATGAACCTAAATCAAAAACTGCAAATATCAAGTTCATACTCTACCTTACGGGTAGTGTCAATTAAAACTGTACAGTGTTTGAGTTAAATAACTAGTTGCTTAAACAGGTTTTAAAAATCTTGGCATCATCTCCAAGTGGCAGCTTTCAAAGAAAGAGAAAACCTCTAGCATTGATTCTATTGATTTTACTGACATTATTCAAAATCAATGTTACACAGTAAATTAATATACTTCAGGGATAACATTTCTCTATCACAATTTCTGATGATTCCAATTCAACTAGGTGAAAAGCAAAAAATAAAAGTAGTTATGAACTATATATGCATATATTTCCTGTATCACGATGCTACTTGAATCCCTACACAATTTCTGTGTACTGTACAGTTTTCAGTCAGATTTAGCAGGGACCAATATGGCTGTCTTGATTCAGCACTGTGGCCAGCGACTTTGTCGAGCATCATTGTGTCAGAGAAATCCAACACAATAATGTACGTGTATACAAGTACATGGTGGGCAAAGTTCCTCAAAACAATAAGATTCTGTATTTCATATATTCCAAGACTTATTCATATAAATCAACCTTAAGTATTTGAATGTAAAGAATTTCCATTGTTCTTGGCAAGCTAGAAATTCCTTACTTTGTGGTTCATCAAAAACAGTAGCTATTTGTAAAGAAAATAGTCCCTTTAAAAGGCAAGAAAATAAGGTACAGATTCAAAAGCATTTAAACAAGAAAACTGAGTATTTGAGAATTTTAAAAGAAAATTAAATTCTATTAAAAAATACTTAATAAGAAAACCCTTTAGTTGTCCAAAAATTTTTAACGCCACTTTCATAATCAATAATTTAATTACTTCTAAATTGATTCATCTCTGTATGCTCATGTTTCATTTCTTAAATCAATTCAACTTTGGATTAAGATAAATGTTTATAGATCATTTCCTGACCTGAACTTGCTAATTTAGTCCCCAAATTTAGTAGCTGTGCCTGGCGCTTCAATTATTTTTAAAGAGACATCAGTCTCACACCTGAAGACTGTTATTCATACATGTTTTATTTAATAACTTACTTTTTTCCTTTAATCATGATTTGTAAATTATGACAGCAGTGTGTCACAAATCCCTAATAATGTTACCAGATGAGATACCAAGCATTATCAAACTTTTAGGCAGTTAAGATCTGTTTAGTCTTCTCTTTCTTCAGAGTAAACCGGAAAGAAAAAAAAAGCCAAACTTAAATTCACTGTATTTTGGGATTTACATGTGCAACACACTTAAAAATTATTCTGACTGTGAGCACTACTGACTTTGAGCACTACTATTTTAAATATCGATTTGTTTCCCTTACAAAGTATAAGATTGACATATCTCGCCTCACAACCTAGCGATTTTTAAATTTAAATCCTGACTAATTTCACAACAAACTTTTTATTGTTTCTGAAAGAAGTCTAGCAGAGAATATAATAATAAGACACCATACAGTCTGACAAGGATTAATGAGAATATAATTATTGAATCATTTGGTTCCAGATCTATTAATTGAGAAGCAGCTATAAAGTTACCAAGAACCAATATGCATTACAACCCGATCCAATTCCTTAAATTTTTATGACCCTATATTGTCAAGCAAAGATTAGCTGATCTTACTTGTAAGATGGAAAAGTCAAATAAAACTTTTTTATTCATTGATAATATAGCTCCTTTCCCACTAAGTGCTAGAAGAGGCCTTGTATCAGTTTCATTTCTAAAGCTCTGTAGGAAATTAGGCACACTGCAAAGACAAATAATTTGGGAAGCAAGAACTTTCCCTAAGATGGACAAGGGTGTAATTATTATTGAAAATGGAATACTGATTATTACATTCACTTTTGTTAATTTATCATGACTCCTCTATAAAATCTATGCAAATTCACAGCAGAAGAAAAAAATGGCATAAATTTCATAGCAAATTTTATATTTTTAAAATCATACGAATTGGCATATATTTCCAAGAATTCACCCTTAACTTTTAAAATTTCCCTGAAAGCTTTCATAAAACTGCGATGTTTTGTACTTATTGTTGGACGTAAAAATGTGCTTTTTAAAAAAGCACTTTTGCATTATCATCTAAGTAAATATGGTAATAACTAGCACCCAAAAAATGAAACATTAAGATTTTCTTGATTAGAGTAAAAATCACTTTACGTCGTATTTTTTCCAGCAACGTTGTAAAACGTTTTAAATTCATTCTAACACTAGTTGTCAGGTGTAATTTTCACTTCCATAGTACTTGTGACAGAGAAATAAAAAACTACAATAGAATAGGAGCATAATTTATTTTTCCCTTGCATTAACAATAATACGTATAAAAATCTTCAGTGGAGAATTTAGGTCCATGAACAGTAATACTTGGCAATCTTAAAAACCTACGGATGAAAACAAATCCACAAAGAACTGGAGGGAACTCAAGAAAACACAGGCACCTAAGATTTCATTCTGTGTTACATGAAACAATTCAAAATGGCGGACTTACTATTACTTACATTTAAGAAATTTCCGCAATAAGGGCACTAAATACATACTGTTAGATTTTACTCAAAAACACTCAATATTTACCAACGTGCAATTTTTAAAAAAAGTTTTTGGAGTACAAATCCTCATAAAGCACCCGCATCCAATGTTCCAGTCAGTAGTCAGTTAATGCTCCTGCAAACGTATCATTTCTTCTTTGGTTTTTCCTTTTCAAAAACAACCTAAATCCAAGTGCGTTCTTCCCCGTTCTTTTCAAAATCCTTAATTTTAATTCATGAATTTACATCACCGATACCGAAGCAAAAACGATCCCCGACGCCTGCCCGGTACAAAGCAGCTCGGTTTGCGGAGCGCGAAAGGGAGGTGCGCACGCCCCCTGGCGGCACGGCCCCGTGCGTCCCAGAGGAGCCCGCACCGGCCGCGAGGACCCGCCGCCGGGACCCCAGCCTGCGCCGCACCCTCGCGCCCGAGTGGCCTGCGCCCCCGCCCTGCCCTGCCCCGCCCCGCCCTCCTGCTCCAAGCCGGCTTTGGCCGCCCGGCAGCAACCGCAGCGGCGAGCCCGGGCGGCCGCTCTGGCAACGCGGTGCCCATACCGGGCGCCGACCCAGCAGCACGGAGCGGGGAGAGAAAGGTGTGAACCCGGAAGTACATCGACTGCCCGCGTCTTAGTGGCAGCACCGGGGCAATAAATCAGGGCCGGCGAAGGAAAGACGCTGCGCGCCGGCTCCCGAACCGCAACTTGCTGCGAGACCTGTCACTTCCCCGCGGTGCCCAGTCCTCGCCCCTCCCAGGCGCTCGCGCCTCCTCTTTTCTTCCTGCTCCTCAGCACGGAGCTCCCCTCGACGTTGCTCACGTGCCAGACTCGGGACCGCGAGCGGCGTCCGCACCCGCACGCACACCCGGCCACGCTCGCACTCGCGCGGCCGCGGGACCGGCTGCTTACCTCCGGGGCCTCATGGTCGCGTCGCTAGCCTGGGTGTGAAAGGGGGAGAGGGTGTGAGGACGTGTGTGGCGTTCAGTCCCGGAGGACTGGGCGGAGGAAGGGGCCTGGAGTCTGTCACTTCCTGAGGGAGCGCGGAGGTCGAGAGACCTGTGAGGCGCGCGGCGTGGCCGGGAGGGTCAGCACATTGTGAGCCGGCAAGGGGACGCGGAACAGCCGGGCCGCGCGCGGCCACCGGGCGGAGAATCCGCTGTCGCCACCGCTCCGCCGCCGCAGCCCGGCGAGTGGCGGGGCGCGGGGAGGAGGGGGCTGAGCCGGGTGGGGGAGCGCGGGGCGCGGCGGCGGCACCAGGCGGTTCGACTGGAGCCCTGCGTCAGCCGGCGGCACGCGCACACCTGCCCGCCGCCGCTCCCGGCCGCGTCATTGGCTGCCGGCGCCGAGCGCGCGAGATTGAACCTTCCATTCATTCCAGGGCCGGGCGGGCGCGCGCGGCCGTGGTGGAGCTTTACCGCGGGCTCCCCCGAACCCCCGAGGCGCGTTCCCGCGCAGGCTCGGGCGCGCACGGCCGCGCCGCCGTTTGTTCTAGTGGAGGCTGCGAGTGCCTGGGCCTGTGACTCCCGGCTCTCCGCGCGCAGCGTCGGTCCCGGAGGGAAGCTCACATGGCCGTCCCTGGGGTGTGACTGGAGGGAGGCGGGACGGTGCTACTCCTTGCTCCCCAACCTGACACCTTGGTGCGGTAAAACTGTAAGAAGGTAACAAAATCATATCTGAAGCCCAGGTCTTTTCTTTTACTACAGATGCCCTGGACATCATTCCGAACAGCACAATTCAAGGTAATAATAGTCATGTATTTCAGAATCCAGTGAGCATCGTAGACAATGCCAGAAGTTTGGGGAACCTACTGTCAGCTGTTCCTTTTCCTAAACAATAAGATACTCAACGTCAAATTGGATGATACAAACTTAATAATCATCACTCAAAGAGCCACAAGATCTGGGGCCCAAAATACTGTGATATACACACAGTATTGATATTTTGGTATATGTTCACAAAGTATCACTGCTTTCTCTCCTATAATTTTCCACCTGATAATTTTATAGTTCTCTTTTATACTTTGGGTAGTTTCTCATCAGACTTTCAGAACTAAACAGTACTAGTCAATCATTATCTGACCAGCTACAAAAATCGAGTATAGCCTTGTAATGTGGACTGTTCTGTGGAACTGATTAAAGGGATTAAATATTTCAGCAAACTAAAAATGTGTTCAAAAATTTAAAATATAGAACATAAAAACAAAAGTGGAAAACTTTTCAAATGAAAACACTTTCATTTGAAAATAACTAATAAAGGTCAGTTCACTGGCTACTATTGTATAACTAAAAGGCAAATCTGCAAACTGTTGATGTGTGATGATGCATTTCTCCCTTCCAATTTCTGGATTAGGATTAAGAAACCAATTTATCTCTCAAGGGTAACCACAGTCTAGAAAAAAGCATCTCTGGCCTGGGAATGAGATCAATGCAGACAGACTGATCAGAAGCAAAATCCTGTTGTGACCCCTCCTAAGAATTTTCCACATTGGCTACCACCTTCAGCAAATTCCCTGGATGGCTGCTCAACTTTCCATTGGGTTAGTGGAGTGAATACCACATACTTTAAAGATGCTTTTTCACTGGCAAGTATGTAAAGTATCTCTTACATTACTTTGCTAAGTAGTACAGAGGATTCTTTCAGATACAATTCCTTAGTTATAATCATTGTATCAATTTATACTATGATTCCAAATATAATTTAGAGGAAAAAGATGTGGACATAGATTACTGGAAATGAAAAACAGCAATTAATTATCACCATCTGAAATGTGATATGCTTTGACTTTAAAGCATTATAGTAGTTTTTTACTTATGAGTAGAGCTTACAAATGCACTTATAGAATGAACTCTGTTTTTTTTTAATAGCTATGTTTTTAGGTATTTTGTAAGCCTTTCAGCATTTAAGTGTGATGCATATTTATACAGTACCTATTTAAAGTCCTGAGAAGAATTGTAAACAGAAAATAAAAAATTAAAACACCACCCAGGGTTAGTATCCCAGCACTCAAGAGGTCGTCCTTCTTTTCGATTTCAAACTAGTTGCCATCATGCCGTCATGCTGCTGTGACACAAGTAAAAAAATGGGACATCATAATATTTAATGTATTACTTTATGTAAGGTACCTGAAAGGGGTGATGATGAACATTGATAGGCTAAGCATTTATTAAGGAGTATGTTAGCATGATTAGAAATGAATGAAAAGCCATAAGAACAAAGGAATTTATCGTTTATGTATGGCTCTTGGCGATTTCTTTTTCTTTTCGCGTGTTTTTTTTTTTCTTTAGACAGGGTCTCACTATGTCCCCCAGGCTTGAGTGCAGTAGTGCAATCTTGGCTCACTGCAGCCTCCACCTTCTGGGTTCAAGGGATTCTCATGCCTAAGTCTCCTGAGTAGCTGGAATTACTGGTAGGCCTGCGCTACCACGCCCAGCTAATTTTTATATTTTTAGTAGACACGGAGTTTCGCCATGTTGCCCACGCTGGTCTGAAACTTCTGGCCTCAAGCAGTCTGCTCACCTGGCCCTTCAAAGTGCTGGGATTACAGGTGTGAGCCACCATGCCTGACAGGGGCAATTTCCTTCTAAAAGTGAAACTTGGGAATTTCTTTCTAAAAGTGAATCCTTCTACCTGGGACCATGGTGATAATTTATTTTACTTTATTTCCAACCTCCCCTTTTTTAGAGACCCGGTCTCACTCTGTTGCGAAGGCTGGTGTACAGTAACACCTTCCTAGCTGACTGCGGCTTCGACCTCCTGGGCACAAGTGAGAATCGTCTTCAACCTCCTGAGTGGCGGGGACTACGAGCGCCTAAGTTTTTGGGGGTTTTTTTTGTTTGTTTTTGTATGCCTAATTTTTTTTTTTTTTTTTTTTGTAGAGACAGGTTCTTGCTCTGTTGCCCAGGCTATTCTCAAACTTGTGGTGGCAAGATATCCTGTGGCCTTGGCCTCCCAAAGCACTGGGATTACAGGCATGAACCACTGTGCTTGGCCTGCTTTACTTTTAGAATATATCTAATAATTATTCCCAAAGAGAACAGGCTCTTACTCTTAGTATCTCCAATGCCTACAACGGTTCCTAGAATATGGTAGTGTCTGAACGCACCCTGATTATAGTTTCAAGGAAATACTTAGCAAGACCTTTAGAAAACATAAAATGCAGTGTTTCATATTTCTCTTACCCTCTATTTTTTTTACAACTGGAGTATATGGAAGCAAGCCCCAGGCATCGTGTCATTTTACTTATGAATTACAAGTATTGAGTGTTATAATGTTGAAAAACTAGGCTTATATGTTTATTATACTACGTTAAAACAATTTGAAAAATAGAGTTGGCCGGGCGCGGTGGCTCACGCCTGTAATCGCAGCACTTTGGGAGGTCGAGGCGAGCGGATCACTTGAGCCCAGGAGTTGGAGACCAGACTGACCAGCATGGTGAAACCGTCTCTACAAAAAATCAGGCAGGCTTGGTGGCGGGCGCCTGTAGTCCCAGCTGCTGGTACTCAGGAGACAGCCGGGAGGCGGAGGCCGCAGCGAGCAGACACTGCGGCCCTGCACCCCAGCCTGGGCAAAATGGTCACCGCTTCTCTACAAAATATTAGCTGGGCGTGGTGGCGCGCGCCGGCGGTTGTGGCTATTGGAGAGGATGAGGTCGCCCGTCCGACCCGTAGGCAGAGGTTCCAGAAAGCTAAGATCGCGCCTCTGAACTCCAGCCTGGGCGACAGAGTGAGATCCTATCTAAAAAAAAAAGTAAAGTAAGAAAGAAATAGAGAGTTTAAAAATAAACTGACCTGGCGGCGGTGGCTCATGCTCGTAATCCCAGCACCTTCTTCAGAGGCTGACGTGGCGAATCGCTTGAGCCCAGGAGTTCAAGACCAGCCTGCGGAAAATGGCGACCTGGCTCGCTACAAAATATTCGCTGGGCGTGGTCCGCACGCCTGTGGTCCCAGCTATTGGGGAGGCTGAGGTGGGAGGATCGCTCCAGCACGGGGGCGGAGGTTGCAGTGAGCCAAGATTGCGCCACTGCACTTCAGCCTGGGCAACAGTACGATCCCGTCCTAAAATGGAAGAAAGAAAAAGAGAGATTTAAAAAGGTTGGCCGGGTGCCGTGACGCACGCCTGTAATCCCAGCACTTAAGGAGACCGAGATGGGCAGATCGCTTGAGCACAGAAGTTCCAGACCAGCCTGGGCAACACGGTGAATAGCATTGTATTTGCTTTCTAGGATAGCTGAAACAACAAAAATTAACGTCTCACAGATCTGAAGGCTTCCGTGTCGATTCTGGACTGTGATGAGAATCTGTGCCATGCGTCTCTCCTGGCTTCTGGTAGACTCGGGCATTCCTTAGCTTGTAAATGGCTGCTGCTTGTGTCATCACATTGTCTTCCCTCTCTACTTATCTGTCCCCATGCCCCAATTTTTCCTTTTCAGGCGCCAGTCAGATTAGGACCCACCCTAATGATTTTTTAAGTAAGTCCACATTTACAGAGACTGGGGGGTAGGACTTCGACATCTTTTTGGAGGGACGCAGTTCAACCCATAACAAGAATCATTGTTAGAAGTGGATGAGTTTGCTTCTTCACTGAAAAATTAGTATCATTCTGCAGAGAACTGACTTGCTGCGCATGGCACAGATTTTTTGCATTTATCATAGTAAAAGAAATCAGTCACGAAAGCTTGTTTTAGACTGCTACATACCTATCACAAATATAAATTATTTTCAACATTAAAAGTTAATAAAGCAAGCACTGTCACCCAAATTATATGATATCTATTGAGCACTCCCTTGTGTACAGAAGAGGAAAATTAAAAATGAACGGGAAGTTTCACATTCATAAAAATTGTTGGCTACGTGCGGTGGCTCACTCCTGTAATCCCAGCACTTTGGGAGACCAAGGTGGGTGGATGATCTGAGGTCAGGAGTTCGATACCAGCTGGCCAACATGGTGAAACCCCATGTCTACTAAAAATACAAACATTAGCCCGGCATGGTGGCGGGCTTCTGTAGTCCCAGCTACTCCGGGGGCTGAGGCGGGAAAATCGCTTGAACCCGGGAGGCAGAGACTGCAGTGAGCTGAGATTGCGCCACTGCATTCCAGCCCGGTGACAGAGCAAGACTCCATCTCAAGAAAAATAATAATAACTCATAAAAATTGTGACACACTTGTGTTTGCCTATTGAACTGGCAAAAATCCTAAAGTTTGACGACACACTGTGTTAAAATACAGATTTAAAGTTTTAAAATAATTTTTTGGTGAGGCTCTAGGTAAACCCATACTTGGATACATTGCTGGTGGGAGTACCAAGGGGGCACAACATTTAGAGAGGAAAATTTGGTGAAGTCGAAATCTCTCAGAATTTAAAATATACTCTACGACTTAGCAATCCCTTTCCTGGGAAATTATCCTACAGATATAAGCGCATCTTATACACATAATAGCAAATGATGTGTATACCTGGATTGATTTTTATAATAGCAAAAGAATGGAAATAACCTACGTGTCCACCTACAAGGGCTGAATAAATAAACAATGGTACATCGAGATGTAAAATCTTTCTGTGTATTTATATGGGAAGAGCTCCACAATACATTGTTAAGTACAGGAAGCTGCATGCCAAACATCACATATGCTGCTTTTGTATGAGAAAGGAAGGGGATAATCAGAATATATGTTATACTTATTTATATACTTATAATAATTATGTAATATATTTATATACAGAAACATTCAGAAAGATATATAAGAAACTAAACGATTGCCTATTGTGGGCAGATAGGGAGATCAGAATGGATGGAAGTAGGTGTGGGAACAGTATGTTACATAGTTCTGATTTTTCAGCCATGTGAATGTACAACTTATTTTTAAAAATTTAGTAAGAACAATAAGGTTATGAAAAACTATTGATGCTACTTCTAGGAACAGTGCCTTTAAAAACCTGTATTTTGAAAACTCAATTGCTAGAATAGATAACCTCAAAAAAAATGGATAGATGAAGCAAATGTGGCAAAATCTTGGTAACTGTTATCTGGGTAATGGATATCTGGCATTGTACTAGTCTCTCTAGTTTTATCTATGTTTGCACATTTTCACATTTAAATGTTCTCTCAATAATCAAAATTTATGAAATTTCATAAGAGGTATCCTTAAAGTGTTATTTTTAAATTGTTAATGACTAAATATTCTAGGCTCTGGGGAGAATCTATGTAATTCAGAGCTTTAAGGTAGGTGCTAGAAACAGACAGTAAAGCCTCCTTTGAATAGATGGTCTTGCCAAGTATGTGGACTGGAAAAAAAGAATCCTTGGCAGAAAGACTATTTATTATTACAGTTCAGTCATACATGAATCTACAAAACCCAGCTTTTTAAAATCAAACTTCTTTATCCACCTCCAACTTCTGAAAAAAATCATTGTTCATTTTTTAATTTTTATTTAAAATTTTTAAAGCTGTATTTTAAATTATTAGAGCCATGGTGTAAAGGTTTTTATCTCACACCACTATCAGTTTTTTTTTAAAAAGTGTTATGCCCACACTTCTGTCGAGGAGATAAAATATCTTATCCTTCCATCCTTCTTAGGTTCATTAGCCAGAGCCCTGTAAATTAGACTAACAAATGATGCAGGAGCCTTTATAAGATAATGAAGAACTGGAGAAATAATTCCACCTAAGCATTTTTATAGTAGGTTTGTTGAGGGGTGGAGAGTCTTGGGAAAATGTGATAGGACAAAAAGATCTGAGCTAACAGTGGTAAACTGGGAGAAATTTCGTGTGTTCTGTTTGTTTGGATTCCCCTCAGGGTGCCTCCATCTTCAGAGATAAAGATGCCCCCTTCCTCCGTGTATAGGAAGGGCACCTCTCATGTGAGGGTCTTATGACCCGCCTCAGGGAAGCAGGGCAAGGTCAGACAGTTCTAACATCTGCATTTCTCAAATTCCTTCAGCTTAAAATATTCAGTTGCACCAACGCACCATACTTTAGGGTAGAATGCTGTGAACCCCATCACCTTCAATTATGTATATTTATTTATAGATTGTATACAAACATGTACAAGTAGAAATTTAAAAGAATGAGATTTTTAAAATTGTAATTATGTGTCTCCCATTCTTCATTGGATTATCTTCTATGCTTATCCCATTTGGAGGCTTTGGCCATCCTATCACTGTGGCCACAAACATAGGCTGGAGGTCAGGGACAGTGAGCAGCCCTAATCCTGCTCTGCTATTGCTTAAGGCATAATCAGAACAGAAAAAGTACAAATTCATAGGATGTTTATCCCCACTTCTGGACAATTAAGATCCAAGACTTAATGTAGGTACATTAGTATCATTTTTGTATATTACAATATAATAATAATTTAGCCCCATGAGGGCAGTTGTTTTCCTTATTTTCTCTGGCAACGATAAATAGTTGTAGAATAGATTAAATATTTGCATGGCTTTCATCAAATTATCTCAAGCCTTCAAGGCATAAAATGATTTATTAGCCCCATTTTATAGATGTGAAAACTGGTAATCTTAAGTGAGATAAGTGGGCTTTTAAGTAAAAGAACTAGTGTTCAAATTCAAATCACCTGATGCTCAACGCAGTATTCTCTGTGCTCTAGGGCTTCTTCAGTCTGACATATTTTTGTTTCAGGTTTTTAATTCACAAGTAAGGGAACACCTCAACAACCATTTGTTCATTTATACCTATAAAAAATTTACATATTCTTACAGCCGGGCGCAGCAGCTCATACCTAGCACTTTGGGAGGCTGAGGCGGGTAGATCACCTGGGGTCCGGAGTTCAAGACCAGCCTGGCCAACATGGTGAAACCCCGTCTCTACTAAAAAAAATAAATAAATACAAATAAAATTAGCCGGGCATGGTGGCTGGTGCCTGTAATCCCAGCTACTTGGAGACTGAGGCAGAAGAATTGCTTGAACCCAGGAGACAGAGGTTGCAGTGGGCCAAGATCATGCCATTGCACTCCAGCCTGGGCAACAAGGGGGAAACTCCATCTAAAAATATATATATATATAAAAGTATACATATATGTTCTTATATATATATTCATATGTGTATGTATTCTTACTCTTACATATTCTTCCTCCATTCCACAGATCTCTTAAATCCTCAGATTTTAATCTTAACTTTGCTTATATCTCTTCCTTTATTCCTATATTTTGCTAAAATTTTGAAGTTTAAAAAAGTATACTGTTATTCAAACTTTTCATTAATTTCATAATTAAATAATTCTAACACTTATTAAATGGTTTATTTAAATTAGTGCTCTCATGGCCCTTTTCTATTTTAAAAACATTTCATCCTGGCCAGGTGCAGTGGTTCACACATGTAATCCCAGCACTCTGGGAGGCCAAGGCAGGAAGATCAATTGAGGCCAGGAGATTGAGATCAGCCTGGGCAACATAGTGAGACTCTATGTTTACAAAACAAAAAAAATTTAATTAGCTGGGTGAGGTGGTGCGCACATACATCCCTAGTTACTTGGGAGGCTGAGGCAGGAGGATTGCTTGAGCCCCGGAGTTCAAGGCTGCAGTGAGCTAGGCATGTGCCACTGCCCTCCAGCCTCAGCAACAGAGCAAAACTCTTTCTCTTAAAAAAAGAAAAAATTTATTCCATCATCAGTCATTGACATGCAATTAAAAAATGAGATTTTAAAAATAAAATTGTAATTATATGTTTCCCTTTTCTCATTGGATTGTCTTCTGCACTCATCCCACTTCTTGGAGGCTTCTGGCTTTGAGCCTCCTATCAGTATGGCCACAGACACATACTGGATGCCAGGGACAGTGAGCAGCCTTAATCCTCCTTTGCTATTGCTTATGAGCATAATAAGAACAGAAAGAGTACAGGGTAAAATTATATTGATACAAGCATTCTGCTGCCATAAACAATAATTCAATAGAAATAGAATTAAAGTAATAATGTCGGGCCAGGCATGGTAGCTCACGCCTGTAATCCCAGCACTTTGGGAGGCCAAGGTGGGTGGATCACGAGGTCAAGAGAGTGAGACCATCCTGGCCAACATTGTGAAACCCTGTCTCTACTAAAAATACAACAAATAGCTGGGCGTGGTGGCACATGCCTGTAGTCCCATCTACTCGGGAGGCTGAGGTGGGAAAATCACTTGAACCTGGGAGGCGGAGGTTGCAGTGAGCCAAGATCATGCCACTGCACTCCAGCCTGGCAACAGAGTGAGACTCTGTCTCAAAAATAATTAAATAATGTCACTAATAATATCTAACATTTATATAATTCCTATCTGAAGTCTGATATAAGTGCTTCACATGTGTTCTTTTATTTAATGATCACAACAAACATCTTAGTGTGACTGCTAAACTCTTCTACAGGTGAGGCTTTTCCAAATTATGCAGCTGTTAAGAGGCAGAAAAGCAGCAAGGGATGATCATGATCTCAGGTTGTACTTCTTGATTTATTGCGTCTACTCAATGCTGAAATTCTTGAGGCTTGATTCCCAGGAATTACAAATTTAAGAGTGCACCAAATGCTGGCTTTTGGTCTGGTAGGGAAGTTGAGACTTTCCCTCTGAAGATTCAGGTCTAAGTCTGCTGAAATGAATTGACAAAAGACAGATTAACAGGAGAAAAACCAATCTAAATGTATTACGTGCATAGGCACAGGAACCACATGAAGTTTGAGACTCACAGAAGAGCCAGATGATTAAAGTCTGTGTAGCATACAGAAAGGAATAGAGGCTTGGAGTATGGCAACAGCTTATGGGAGGGAGAGGGGAGGAAAGGCATGGTGAGCAAAGGCTGTCTTGTTTTGCGGATGAAGCCTCAAAGGTAGCAGCCTTTAGAAAGAAAAAAATGGTAATCTGTGGTAAAAAAATTTTTCTGTTAGGCATTTAAAAGTGTTAGGACATTTGGTCTCCTTTTCCTGGAGTCAATCTTTCCTAGGTCTGGATAAGGGGACCCCTGAGAAAGACTGTAGCTGCTGTTTATTTCACTAATGTAGATTTCCCCACAGAATGACAGCTTTTAGGGAGCTATTTCTGTGGTCTGTAGCCCCTCTGAATAGCCGTCTTAAAATATGCCATAGAAGTATATTTTGGGGTGGCATATTTTGGTTTCCTTCTGTCTCTGAATATATCTTCTGTCTGATCTTCCTCTTTTAAGATTCCATGAAGGGAAGATGACATGCACAAAAGTTTTTAACTAGATCCAAAGATACCAAGTTTAGAAATGGTCTTCAAGGGACTTCTTACTCCAAATGTTGTAAGTGTGTTTGAGTGTACACTTTTACTGGGATGAGAGTTCACAACGTTCATCACACTCTCAAAGATATCCATAACCCACAGGAGGTTAAGAACCACTGACTTAGAGAATGTGTGAGGATCAGGTAACAACTCTCCTCTAGGAGTGCCAGTGCTCACATCAATGGTAAACTGTACTTCTAAAAAAAGAGGCAGAGAGAATTGTGTGATTATGAATGGCTTGGCCTTCGTGGCCTTCCTACTTGAGATTGACTGATTGCTGTAGAAATCAGGGGTAGAGCAATCTGGAGAAGACAATAGCTATGAAAAAATATTCAGAACTTTCTTTAAAGCAGCAACACAACAATCAATGAAAGTTATTCTAGAGTTGGGCTAGTATGGAACTCCTGGCCTCAAGCAATCCTCCTGCCTTCATCTCCCAAGTAGCAGGGTCTACAGGCCTAAGCCACCAAACCTACTACCAGTAGGTCTCTTTAAAGACACTTTGTAGCAGCCCTTCACACTATTCTAATGTTTATTCTAGAAACTGACCCAAGGGCTCTATTTGGCCACCCTGCATTTTAATGTAAATGTTCCTGTGCTAAACTTAAAATGTAGAAATAAGGTGACTGGTATCTGTATTTAAAAGCCACCAAGTTTCTTCACTTTCTCAAGTTGTCATCTCAATAACATAACAGATTTTTTTTTTTAACTCTGACTTGGACTGGTCATAACAGTGCATTAACCAATTGTACTTGCACTGAATTGGATATGTTGGCTCTTCACCACATTATTGCCTGGTTATGTCAAAAAGCCTTAGAGACTTTGAAATGCTGCAGAATATAGTATAAAGATCCCTGATTTCACAGACAGACTTAGATTTGAGTCTTGGCTTGTTTATGTAATATGGCCAGTGACCTTTAGCAAATCATTTTACCTCTTCAAATCTCAACATTCACATGTATAAAATGGGCAGATGCTTGGCATATATTAATAGTAAGCTCTCAATACACATTGGTTGCTGTTTTTATTTCAGGGTGAAGACATGCAATGCATATAGTGCTCAGACAGATTCTAAATCCAAGAGTCAAACTTAAGTTCTGCATCATCATTGTGGCTTGCAGTCAGCCCTGTGCTAGTGTTCCTGTGTTCCCTTTACCAGTCATCTTTTTTTTTTTTTCTTTTGTTTTTGGAGATGAGTTTTGCACTTGTGGCCCAGGCTGGAGTGCAATGGTGCCATCTCGGCTCACCGCAACCTCCACCTCCCGGGTTCAAGTGATTCTCCTGCCTCAGCCTCCCGAGTAGCTGGGATTACAGGCATGCTCTATCACACCCAACTAATTTTTGTATTTTTAGTAGAGATGGGGTTTCTCTATGTTGGTCAGACTGGTCTCAAACTCCCGACCTCAGGTGATCCACCCACCTCAGCCTCCCAAAGTGCTGGGATTACAGACATGAGCCACCATGCCTGACCAGTCATCTTAAGATTTTAGCATTTTAATATAAAGTGCTACAGATAATCAGATGGCTCTTTTCCACAAATATACCTGAATTTGTTGATCAGAATAAATGTGATCTACTTCTTAATACATTTATTCCAGCACTATCTGCTTTGAATATCTCTGACACTCCTTTTTTGGACTAGCTTTCAGAGCTGCCTTTGCATCCTAAGAAACCTGTCATACTGCTTTGCAGTTACAGGATATTCCCTCTTATCTGCATTTCATTTATCTGTCTCTCCTAGGTTCAATTTCTCTTATGTCCATGCTTTTCCTCATCTACTTCTGTCAGTACTCTGGAGTCAATGTCTAAGAATTCTCCGAGTAGGGCTGTGATAACTGATTGGTTAGGAGTCTATACATATGTCAGCACCTGTCTGACATAGAGGTGGGTGACAGAGTGAGACTGGGTGACAGAGTGAGACTCCATCTCAAAAAAAAATGAGATTTAAAATTTGTTGTTCATGCTACTGATGTATTTATTATTATATATTATTACTACAGCACAACCTCATTTACTGGTGACTGCTACAGTGTTGAATATGGTAATTGATTATGCCAATATGTTCTCTCTGACAGAGAGACTAAGGGATTTGGAGAGGTGGCCAGGCAGAGCTAAGACAGAGCTAGGAGCCAGGGAGATTTATGGGGAGGGGAACTAATCAAAACCAAAATAAACTATGGATGTTATTAATGGCACATGAAGCCAGTAACTAGTTTGTTATCATATAGGAAAAAAAAAACAAAACCTATATTTGGGGAGAGTTAATACTGCCAGAGAAATTACTAGTTGGTCTAAAATTGTATGAAGCTGCTCTAGACTTAGAACTACTCTTAGGCTCATAAGAGTCTTTGGGCAGGAAAAGGCTTGAGAAACATGTGCAGCTTCCAAGGAAGGCATATTTTCCAACAACCACTTCAGGTGTCACTAAAGAGGTAACAGAAAAGGAAGAATCTGGGGCGGTTGAGTTGGGAATGGGGAGGAGCAAAGGCTGTGGAGAACAACAAACAAAGGAGCTCCTCTTAAAGAGCAAAGTCATGACCTAATCATGGAAGATTTCCCACACCTTGGTCAGGAGGGCCTCACAACATCTATCTAGCAGGATTCCAGAATTGCTTTAGACCAGTGACTACTGTGTGTCTCCCATTTTTCTCCCTTTCAGAATGGGAGAGTTGATTACAGTCCCAGTTCTGCAATTATATATTGGATGTGGTTCAGGAAGTGGGAAGCAGATATTTCATCCCTTTGGGCGATACGTAGTGGAATCAAGGGAATTCACATTTGGGCCTGACGAGAGGATCACTGTGAATCACTAAGAAATCCAGAATTTTGAGCTGCATGCCATAGCTAGTTGAGATTTTTAGATTATCTTTTTTGGGGAAGTGGTTATTGATTCTACATCTGAGAAGAAGAGACATGGGCTTGTGGTGACAAGAATGGTGGACTATAGAAGATACTTCTGATACTCACATCCACATCTCTTCTGATAAACAGAAATCTTATGTGCAGTTGGGCAGGGCCATGTACCAGTTCTACGCAATGGGTTATAGATGGAAGTGGCACATGCTTCTTGTGGGCCAGAACATATTGCCAGTGTAAGAACCCTCAGTATCTTCCCTGATGCAGTGACCAGCAACTTTCCAGATGGTGGCCTCCATCAGCCTGAGTCTTGAGGACTATAGAGAGTCCCCGGTCAACATAAAATTGACATGTGATAAGAACAAGATTTGGCCAGGCACAGTGGCTCATATCTGCAATCCCAACACTTTGAGAGGCCAAGGTGGGCAGATCACCTGAGGTCAGGAGTTCAAGACCAGCCTGGCTAACATGGTGAAATCCTGGCTCTACTAAAAATACAAAAATTAGCCAGGTGTAGTAGTGTGCACCTGTAGTCCCAGCTACTCGGGAGGCTGAGGCAGGAGAATTGCTTGAACCTGGGAGGCAGAGGTTGCAGTGAGCTGAGGTTATGCCACTGCACTCCAGCCTGGGTGACAGAGTGAGACTCCATCTCAAAAAAAAAAAAATGAGATTTAAAATTTGTTGTTCATGCTACTGATGTATTTATTATTATATATTATTACTACAGCACAACCTCATTTACTGGTGACTGCTACAGTGTTGAATATGGTAATTGATTATGCCAATATGTTCATTAATGATTCCTACCTGAAATATGTGCAGTGTATCTTAATAGCTCTTAGATTCAAACAAGATGCTCTGTTCCTGAAATTAACAGGAATATAAAAAATTAAAATACTTACCTCTAAGAGAAGACTTAACTTTTCAGTAATCTTACAACTTTAATACAATTTGAAAGTTGAAGAAACAGTGTACAAGAAAATGACAAACCTGATAACTAGAGCCAATCCTAGATACAAGTGTAATGAAAGTAAATTTATCTCCCGAGTTTAGGGTAGATTCTATGCAAAATTGGTTGCGATAATTCCTCTGCTTGTTTCCAGGCTCTTGGGTAACCTCCTCCCACACCAACTCTGAGTTTCTCTGTGGCTTGTTTTGGACAATAGGACATTAGCAAATGAGATATAAGTGCAGGCTTGAGAATTACATGGGCACTGGGGCTTGCTTGCTGGCTGCTGTGTGGAACCTGAGACTACCACGTGAAGAAGTCCGAAGTACTAGAGGATGAGAGAACACGTGCAGCAAAGATGAAGCATCCCAGCTGAGATTCCCCTAGACCAATCAGCTTGCCAACTGCCACAAAAGTGAATAAAGCCGTCCAAGAGCATCCAGCTATAAGATGAGCCAGTCCAGACCAGAAGAATCACCTGACAAACTGAAAGATGTATGTGAAATAATAAATGTTTGAGGTTTTAAATTTTAAGAGGTACAGAGGCAATATGGGGTTGATGGTTCTGTTGTATAATCATGTTTAATCTGGAAAGAATCACTTGGAGTCATCTGCTTTTAACTTTTGTCATAAACACAACATATGAGATAACATATTTCAAAACATTTTTTAAAATTTTGTTTTGTTTTGTTTTGGTTTTGAGATGGAGTCTCACTCTGTCACCCAGGCTGGAGTACAATGGCAAGATCTCAGCTCACTGCAACCTCCGCCTCCCAGGTTCAAGCAATTCTCCTGCCTCAGCCTTCTGAGTAGCTGGGATTATAGGCATCCGCCACCATGCCTGGCTAATTTTTGTATTTTTTGCAGAGCCAGGGTTTCACCATGTTGGCCAGGCTGGTCTTGAACTCTGACCTCGGGTGATCTACCCACCTCGGCCTCCCAAAGTGTTGGGATTACAGGCGTGAGCCACCGCACCCAACCAAAAATGTTTTTTTAAACTATCGAAACCCCCCTCAGGTTTGTAGCTGATGTTGGACATGAAGATGTCTGTGCTTTTAGAGCCCATTTTCAAGTTTTAGATACTAGATTCTCCCTAACAAAAATGCATGGAAGTTTCAAGGATTGCCCATAAGAATATATCGCTCAAGAAAGGCATTGGATGTACTTCATTGTACCATATTTTGAAATGTCAAGGAAAAAGGAAGATGACCTCAAAACATTGCCAAATTCACACAGCTTTTCTTTATTTTTAGCATTAACATAAATTAAACTCTTGATTTTTAAAAATCATTGTACAGTTAATTAGTGAAGAATTCTTAAGTGATTATCTGCCCAGGGTCATTTCTTCCATTAGTCCTCCCTTAGTACTTAACTGAAATTGCTGTGCTTTCAGACCTAAAGATTAAGTCATGGGAGGTAAGTGTTGAAGTACAAAGGGTGTTTGGTATTTTAGATACATGATACATAAGGCATGAATGAGTTAGCTCAAATTATGGGACAGAATTAAAATATGATAGTAATCTTGATTTCCATGTATTAGGACACAGTATAATGGACCTGGGGCAAGTGGCAAATGAATTTTGAGCAGTTGGCAAAGCTTTTCATAAGTAAATCTAGCTGCATATCAGACTGTATTGTAGTCCCAGCTACTTGGGGGGTAGGGTAACTGAAGCAGAGAATAGCTTGAGCCCAGGAATTCAAGGCTGCAGTGAGCCATAATCCCACCACTGCAATCCAGCCTGGGCAACAGAACTAGATTTTGGCTCTAAAAATAAATTAATAAATAAAAAGTAATTCAGCAGTTTTCTTTCTTGGATACTAAAAAATATCTCCTAAAATAGGAAGAGGTATAGGGTGAAGAATTAACATATGTTGAATCCTTACCAGGTGGCAGATTCTATTCTTAGCATCTATGTACATGATCTCATTTATATCTCATAATAAACCTATAAATTGAGCACAGTCATTTCCATTTACAAAGGAGGAGTCTAAGACTACTCACTGTATGTTTCTCAAAGTGTATTCCACAGACCACTCACACAAGATAACCTAGGGAACTTGATAGAAGTTTATCTTTCTTGTCCTCAAGTCAGATTTCCCTGACTCTTTTAAGGGGCACTTTTAAGAAAACCAATATATTAAATTATACAAACGCGGCTGGGCACAGTGGCTCACGCCTGTAATCCCAGCACTTTGGGAGACCGAGGTGGGCAGATCACGAGGTCAAGAGATCAAGACCATCCTGGCCAACATGGTGAAACCCTGTCTCTACTAAAAATACAAAAATTAACCAGGCATCATGGCGCACGCCTGTAGCCACAGCTACTCAGGAGGCTGAAGCAGGAGAATCGCTTGAACCCGGGAGGCGGAGGTTGCAGTGAGCTGAGATCGGGCCACTGCACTCCAACCTGGCGAAACAGCGAGACTATCTCAAAGAAAAAAAAAAAATACATACATATATACACACACACAGACACACACACAAAATTTACAAAATACAGCTGGCACAGTAGCTCACGCCTGTTATCTCAGCACATTGGAAGGCCAAGGCAGGCAGATCCCTTGAGGCCAGGAGTTCCAGACGAGCCTGGCCAACATGGTAAAACCTATCTCTACTAAAAATACAAAAAATTAGCCAAGCATGTGCCGCCGCAACTACTCGGGAGGCTGAGGCACGAGAATCATTTGAACCTGGAGGTAGAAGGTTGCAGTGAACCAAGACTGTACCACTGCATCCCAGCCTGGGCGAAAGATCAAGACTCTGTCTCAAAACAAAAAAAAAAGTTATAAAATCCATGAAAGTTTTTTTTTTTTTTTTTTTTTTTTTTTTTTTTTTTTTTTGAGACGGAGTCTCGCTCGGTCGCCCAGGCTGGAGTGCAGTGGCACGATCTCGGCTCACTGCAAGCTCCGCCTCCTGGGTTTACGCCATTCTCCTGCCTCAGCCTCCTGAGTAGCTGGGACTACAGGCGCCCGCCACCGCGCCCGGCTAATTTTTTGTATTTTTAGTAGAGACGGGGTTTCACCGTGGTCTCGATCTCCTGACCTTCTGATCCGCCCGCCTCGGCCTCCCAAAGTGCTGGGATTACAGGCGTGAGCCACCGCGCCCGGCCAAAATCCATGAAAGTTTTTAGTTTTGGTGGGTGGATGTTAAAGTCATTAGTTAATCCACCTCTGTTCATGACGGTTTCTTAATGATCTATATCTATAATTACATTTCTACGTTATAAAAGGTCAATCATTTTTATCTGCAAATAAAAGCAGCATAAGGAAGAAAGAGATCAACATTTTAGACATTAGTGTCTATCCAGTCTCTTCCTCAGTATCTTGTCTGAGATGGCACCAAAAACAATTGTTAGTACTGTTTTTATCACTTGTAGTTTTTAAAAATATATATATCCTTCTTTTCTATTTATTTTGTTATCCTTATTTCAGTCTCTCTTTTTTTACTACTTTCTTATTCTACACCAATTTTTCTTCTTCCCTTACTAGCTAGCCTTGGGTTTGTCACTAGTTTCTGGTGATATTTGGTGAGGTGTTAAATAATACTCCCCTTTCCCAGTTCTGAACTAATTAATATCCTGTATACAGAAAATGAAGACAGATGGAGATTAAAACCAAAAAGCTAGATTGAAAACTAGGGCTTAGATCAACAACTAATCAAGCTTCCTAATACTTCTCACTAAATGTAGACCTTAGGATGACCCACTTATCTGAAATCACTGCTTCAAACCTATCAAGCCCAGAGAGTAGTAACAGGGACAAGCAGCCTCCAGCCATGTTTCTAGAAGACAGTTTTAAGTTGGGCATTGATATTAATGCATATGTATTTGTATATGTATAATGAATACATTTATTCATATATATTAATATTATATGAAAAGGTAAATATTTCTACAAAATGCAAACCTAAATTAAAATCAGTCAATCTCAGTTTCAGGGGCAGAGTGTTGGCCTGGCAGAATATGTAAATGTGGAAGAAGCATGTGCCTCTGACAACTGCCTTAAGACCACGCCCTCCCTCCCAACAATAATATACAGGAACAGAGATAAAATGATGCCATAGCAGATTCCCTATCATGTCCACCTTGCTTACAAGTTCACCTTGCTTAAACAGATTCAGTAAATCATGTAGAATTGTAGGATCATGACTAATTATGTGAATTAATTATGTGAAATCATCCGGTGGGAATTAAGATATGGTTCAGTAAGTTACATGTTGGCTGTAGAAATGAAGATGACCAGGCCCCAATGTCAATTCTCTGTGACAAGTATGGGGTTTTCCCAAAGTTAGAAGGCTATTGTTACTGATTTTAATACACCATGTAGCAAGGAGACCCAATTGGAGGAGTATAACAAGTGTACAGCAATGGGGATGATAGTGGTGACAATAGCAGCCAGGACCCAGAGTCAATTAGCTTCAGGTGAAGCTTCCTAAAATGATATACACAGATGAATAAGATTGCCCTATCCTCACACAATTTATACTTTGGCAGATAGAGAAGATAGAAACAAACTTATTTCAATAATATAAATAAGAGTGACAACAGCTAACCTTTACTGAGTCCCTATTATATTCCAGGCGCTGTGTTACACAGTTGATCCTTGCTATAGAATCATGATATAGGTATTAATATAATTATTATTTTAAGCCTGGACAACATGATGAGACACCATCTCTACAAAAAATTTAAAGATTAGTGGGCATGGTGGCACTCCCCTGTAGTGCCAGCTACTCAGGAGGCTGAGGTGGGAGGATTGCTTGAGCCCAGAAGGTCAAGGCAGCAATGAGCCATTATCACACCCCTGCACTCCAGCCTGAGTGACAGCACAGGACCCTGTCTTGCTCAAAAAAAAAAAAAAATCTTATTTTATAGATGGAGAAACTGAGACTTGGGTGGAGTGTGGGTATTAAGCAGTTTGCTCATGAATGTGCAGGAAGTAGATCCTTAAGTTAGACTTTAAACTCAGGGAAAAATGTGTAAGACATTGTGAACACAAAACCCATAGGTCAGGTGAGAAGAAAGACTTGGGGAGATGCCTAAGGGAAGTTGCTGTTAAGGCCATTTTCTAAATAGATTAGCAGCTTACCTAAAATACTGTTAAGTACTTTTTAACATTTTTGTGTGTGAATAGTCATAATGAACTTACGTGTTTAGGGGAAGGAAGTGGCAAGAATAATACTTTGTGTTGGAATCTATGTTTTCCTCTATTTTTCTCTTGGTTTGAAGAGAGACAGGAGGGAGAGGCTTTAGCAGCCAGGTTTAAGAACAGAGGGAAGCCAAATCTGCCAAGTGAGGGACGTGCCAAGAATTCAGGTCCTAGAGATTATGGTGGATTCGGGCATAGATAGCTGGGGCAATTAGAATATGCAAGTAATCAGCCAGAGCTAATTAGTTAACAACAGACTTCTGGTTTAAGCTCTGAAAACCTAAAGTTGCAAAGCAGCTGAAACAGCTAAAGTAAGGTTTTAGGTGTCAAAACTATTCCTAGAGTAGAACATACAAATTGAGGCAGCAAATGTAATTTTGAATAGGTCTAAAATATCAGAAGTGGAAGATTTCAAATTTTCTTAAAGGTAGCAAAGAAAACCAAAGATGAAAGAGTTGTTAATAAATGTTAAGATTTATTCTGACAGGAATGGGATTTGTACCTAAAAGATAAGTTTCTTTTATAACACTTTTTGTATATTTTTTACTTGTATAATGAATAATTTATAGTATTATTTTAATAAAGGGTTACATATTTAGATTTAACCATTTACTTCTCAACAGAGCTAACTTATAGAGCTCCAAGGACTGCCGTAAACAGACTCAAGCTAGGAAGCTATGCTTCTGGGTCCTGATAGGGCAGCTCAATGTTGTCTTATATAAGAAACCATAAGAAGTATCCGAAGGGGGCCAGGCATTGTGGCTCACGCCTGTAATCCCAGCACTTCAGGAGGCCAAGGCGGCCAGATCATGAGGTCAGAAGATCGAGACCATCCTGGTCAACATGGTGAAACCCTGTCTCTACTAAAAATACAAAAATTAGCCAGGCGTGGTGGTGCACACCTGTAGTCCCAGCTACTCGGGAGGCTGAGGCAGCAGAATCACTTGAACTCGGGAGGTGGAGGTTGCAGTGAGCCGAAGATGGTGCCACTGCACTCCAGCCTGGGTGACAGAGCAAGACTCCATCTCAAAAACAAAAGAAAAAAAGAAAAAAATATCTGATGGATGGAAGATGGAAGGATGGAGAGCATGGCATTGGTTATTAATATACCCAATTCAAAGCTCAAAAGCAGGTTACAAAACTTCCTTTTTGCTTAGAGTCCCAGGATCCCTTGGAGAAAGCTTTGGGACTGACAGTGATATTGAAACTGGGACAAAGAGGGGAGACAAAATCCACCCAACTTCTATGCAGGATGGGGCTGGGGGTTAATACATCAGGAAAGGAAACAATTTACCATGTAGTAAAAGATTCTTATTGGTTAACAGAGAAAGGATTTTTTTTCAGTTGTTCAGATGGGATGAATAATATACTTATCTGTCCTCGAGTTCACTGCTTTTATCTTGTCATCTCCACTCTATGATTGGAGATTCTATGAGCTGATCTAGTTTTGTGTTGTGTTGTGTTGTTTGAGACAAGGTCTCGCTCTGTCACCCAGGCTGGAGTGCAGTGACACAGTACAGTCCCATCTCACTGCAGACTCAACCTGCTGGGCTCAACCGATTCTCCTGCCTTAACCACCACCACCCCTACCTGCCACCACCGGCCCCCAGTAGTTGGTGGCATGTGCCACTACACCCAGCTAATTTTTGTAGAAACAGAGTTTCACCATGTTGCCCAGACTGGTATCGAACTCCTGAGCTCGAGCGATCCAACCACCTGAGCCTCCCAAAGTGCTGGGATTACAGGCGTGAGCCACTGCACCCCACCTCCAGTGGGTTTTTAATTTTGGTTATTGTATTTTTCAGTTTTCTATTTTCCGTTTGATTTTTTTAACTTCTAATCTTTGCTGAGATTTTCTATACTTTTATTCATTTCAAGTGAAATCATAATTGCTTGTTGATGCATTTTTATAATGGCTGCTATAAAATCCATGTCAGATAATTCCAACATCTGATTCATTTCACTGTTGGTGTAATGTAATTGTCTTGTCTCATCTAAGTTATGATTGTCCTGGCTACTAGTATGATAGGCGACTTTCTATTGTATCGTGGACATTTGGGCTGTTGTGTTAGGAAATTCTGGGTCCTATGTAAATCTTCTATTTTAGCAAGCAGTCACTTTGCACATGTTCAGCTTGCAGGTCCTGGTCTAATTGTAGACTGCAGTTCCAATGACAATTTAATTTAGTTTTCAGGGCCTTTGCTGTGCTATTTTGATCTGCTTCATTCCTCTGATGACACCAGGGTTCCCACTGATCCCTGCAGTTACCTCATGTGGGGACAAAAGGCACTTCCCCAGTCCAGGCCACCTGTGCCTCTACATGGGAGAAGGAAGTCTCCAGCACCCTGGAAGGAAACGTAGTTTCCCAGGGTGACTTGTCAAAAGAGCTTCTACTCTATTCCTCTTGTCAATCGAAGTCCTTTTAAATCCAGGGGAGGAATAACCCTACCTGGGCCATCTACTGCTACTAGATTAGAGTACAGAGACTGGGCTGTCTTCTGCTGCTGAGTGGGGAGAATCATAAGATACCTGGCCACTGTGCCGCTCCTCCACTCTGATATTCCTAGCCATCCTGCCTTCCATTTTTAACTTCGGAGTGCTCCTGTGGTTGCCTCATGCATTATTTCCAGGGTTTATAGTTGTACTTGGCAGCAACAAAGAGGCACAAGTCTATGCCATCTTATCTGGAAAGGAAGACTACTAGAAGGATTTTTATTTTATTTTATTTATTTATTTTTGCCACATAAGGGATTTTGCTCTGTTGCCCAGGCTGGAGTGCATTGGCATAATAATAGCTCACTGCAACCTTGAACTCCTGGGCTTAAGCAATTCCACCTGCCTCAGCCTCCTGAGTAGCTGGGGTCATAGATGCAAGCCACTGGCACAGCTCAGAAAGAATATTTTTAAAGGTAATACAGTGTTGTCATTTAAATACACTCTAACCAATCTTTGAGGGACTTGAAATGATTGAACAAATATTATTGAACACTTACTAGGTGGCAGATAGTGTGCCAGAGATATGGAAATAAACAAGATGGATATGGTTTCTGCCCTCATTTTGAGGGGGACAGGCGGAGAGATCAGTAGAATGTGGAATTATTATTAGTAGGAAGAATTATATTTGGAGGCCAAAAGGGTATCACAGAAAAGAACACCTTATCATTTCTCAGCCTTCCACGGTGGTGGCAATACAGCAGAGACCAGAAGCACACTATGACTGGACATATAAAGAAATATGCCAACACCGTGATGATAGTGAAAGCAGTAGAACAGAAAGCACTATTAAAAAATAGAATGCTGTGATGTGTTCCAGTGAAGAACATGAGCCACATTGACCAGTCAAGGGAACTGATAGTGGGTAGAGGCTCAGGCCAATTGTCATTGCCTCCCAGAACCACATTGAACAGAGATGTAGGAAATGGTATGACTATCACAAGGATTATTTGGACAATAATAGGAAACACGAACACAAGATAACTAGGGCTGCATTTCACACAACTAATGAAAACCAAGGTTAAAAAGAACAAAGCTGGTGGCATCACATTACCCAACCTCAAACTATACTATAAGGCTACAGTAACCAAAACAGCATGGTGCAAGTACAAAAAACAGACACATAGACCAATGAAACAGAATGGAGAACCCAGAAGTAAAGCTGCACACCTATAGCCATCACTACAAAACTTTGATGTAGTCGACAAAAATAAACAATAGGGAAAGGACTCCCTATTCAACAAATGGTGCTAGAATTGCTGGTTAGCCATATGTGAAAGAACGAAATTGGATGCCTAGCTTTCACCATATACAAAAATTAACTCAAGATGGATTAAAGATTTCACTTTATTTTTGAGACAGGTCTTGCTCTGTCACCCAGGCTGGAGTGCAGTGGCGCAATCTCAGCTCACTGCAACCTTTGCCTCCCAGGTTCGAGCCAACCCCCTACCTTAGCCTTTTGAGGAGCTGAGACTACAGATGCATGCCACCACACCTCTCGAATTTTTGTAATTTTTTGTAGAGATGGGGTTTTACTTTGTTGCCCAGGCTGGTCTTGAACTCAGGGTTCAAGTGATCCTCCCGTTTTGGCCTCCCAAAGCCCTGAGATTACAGGCATGAGCCACTGCACAGATTAAAGATTTAAATGTAAGACCTCAAACTATAAAAGTCCGCTAAGAAAACCTAGGAAATAACATTCTGGACATCAGCTTTGGGAAAGAATTTATGAATAAGTCCTCTAAAGCAATAGCAACAACAATCTTTTAAAAAATGACAAGTGGGACCTAATTAAACTAAAAAGCTTCTGCACAGAAAAAAAAGAAAAACCTACCCTCTGTCAACATAGTAAACAAACAACTTATAGAATGGAAGAAAATATTCCCCAAGCTATGCATCCAACAAAGTTCTAATATCCAGAATCTATAAGGAACTAAAACAATTCAACAAGCAAATAATAAATAACCCCATTAAGAAATAGGCAAAAGATATGAACAGACACTTCTTGAAAGAAGATATACAAGCTGCCAACCATAGGAAAAATGTTCAACATCACTAGTCATCAGAAAAATACAAATCAAAACCACAATGAGATACCATCTCACACCAGTCAGATTAGCTATTATTAAAATTTTTTTAAAATAACAGATGTGGCAAGGCTGAAGGAAAGGTAATGCTTATATACTGGTGGTGGGAATGTAAATTAGTTCAGCCATTGTGGAAAGCAGTTTGGAGATTTCTCAAAGAACTTAAAACAATGACCATTCACCCCAGTAATCCCATTACTGGGTGTATACACAAAGGAAAATAAGCCATTCTACCAAAAAGACACATGCACGCATATGTTAATTGCAGTGCTATTCACAATAGGAAAGATGTGGCCTCAACCTAGGTGCTCATACAGAAAATGTGATACATATAAACCATGGAATACTATGCAGCCGTAAAAAGAACAAAATCACGTCCATTGAAACAACATGGATGCAGCTAGAGGTCGTTATCTTAAGTGAATTAACAGGAACAGAAAACCAAATACCACATGTTCTCACTTATAAGTAGGAGCTCACCATTGAGTACTCATGGACATACAGATTGGAATAGACACTGGAGACTACTAAAGCAGGGAAAGAGGGAGGGGTGCAAGGGTTGAAAAACTACCTATTTGGGTACTTTGCCCACTACCTGGGTGATGGGATCATTCATAACCCAAACCTCAGAATCATGCAATATACCCATGTAACAAACCTGCACATGTACCCCCCGCATCAAAAATAAAAGTTAAAATTAAAAAAACAATTAAAAAGAAACATTCAACAGACAATGAGAGGTAAGAGATAGATGTTCTCTTAGCATGAAATTCAATGATGGATTGTTTCATATTTATGGTTTTATGATAATCAGTGTGCAAAAGACCTGATGATGTATTTTCATTGATAACTCATTCATCTATTTATAAATGAACAAGCATGCATGGTCATTTCTATTATTTTTTAATTTTTAATTTTTATGGGTACATAGTAAATATATGTATTTATGGGGTACAGGAAACAGTTTGATATAAATACAATGCATAGTAATCATGTCAGGGTGAATGATGTATCCATAACCTCAATCACATCCTTTCTTTGTGTTAGAGACGATCCAATTATACTCTTAGTTATATTTAAATGTACAATAAATTACTGTTGACTGCAGTCACCCCATTGTGTTTTCAAATACTAGATCTCATTCATTCTATGTATGTTTTTGTACCCATTAACTGTCCCCACTTCTCCCACCCCACTACCCTTCCCAGCCTCTGGTAACCATCATTCTGCTCTCTCTTTCCATGAGTTCAGTTCTTTTAATTTTTAGATCCCACAAATGAGTAAGAATATGTGATGCTTGTCTTTCTTTGCCTGGCTTATTTCACGTTACATAATGACCTGCAGTTCTTTTCATATTGTTGCAAATGACAAGACCTCATTCTTTTTTATGGCTGAATAGTACTCCATTGTGTACATGTACCACATATTCTTTATCCATTCATCTGTTGATGGATACTTGGGGTGCTTCCAAATCTTGACTATTGTGAATAGTGCTGCAATAAACATGGGAGTTCAGATGTCTCTTCTATATACTGATTTATTTTCTTTTGAATATATACCTAGCAGTGGAATTGCTGGATGATGTGGTAGTTCTATTTTTAGTTTTTTGAGGAACCTCCAAACTGTTGTCCATGGTGGTTATACTAATTTACATTCCCACCAACAATGTGCAAGGGTTTCCTTTTCTCCTCATCCTCGTCAGCATTTATTGCTGCCTGTTTTTTGGATATAAGTCATTTTAACAAGGGTGAGATGATAGCTCATTGTAGTTTTGATTTGCATTTCTCTGATCAGTGATACTGAGCACCTTTTCATATACCTGTTTTCCATGTGTATGTCTTGTTTTTGAGAAGTGTCTACTCAGATCGTTTGCCCATTTTTAAATCAGATTATTAGATTTTTTTCCTATAGAGTTGTTGGAGCTCCTTATGCATTCTGGTTATAAATCCCTTGTCAGATAGATAGTTTGCAAATATTTTCTCCCATTCTGTGGGTTGTCTCTTCACTTTGTTGATTGTTTTCTTTGCTGTGCAGAAGCTTTTAACTTGATATGATCCTGTCTGTCCTTTTTTGCTTGGATAGCTTGTGCTTGTGGGATATTCCTCAAGAAACGTTCCACATCTAGTGTCCTGGAGGTTTCCCCAATGTTTTATTTTAATAGTTTCATAGTTTGAAGTCTTATAATTAAATATTTAATCCATTTTGATTTGATTTTGTATGTGGCAAGAGATAGGGGTCCAACTTCATTCTTCTGCATATGGATATTCAGTTTTACCAGCACCATTTATTTAAGAGATCATCCTTGCCCCAATGTATGTTTTTGGCACTTTTGTAGAAAATGAGTTCACTGTAGATGTATGGATTTATTTCTGGGTTCTCTCTGCTGTTCCATGGGTCTATGTATCTGTTTTCATGCCAGTACCAGGCTGTTTTGGTTACTATGGCTCTGTAGTATAATTTGAAATTAGGGGCCAGGCGCGGTGTCTCACACCTGTAATCCCAGCACTTTGGGAGGCCTAGGGGAATGGATCACGAGGTCAGGAGATAGAGACCATCCTGGCCCACATGGTGAAACCCCATCTCTACTAAAAATACAAAAATTAGCTGGCCGTGGTAGCACACACCTGTAGTCCCAGCTACTTGGGAGGCTGAGGCGGGAGAATTGCTTGAACCCGGGAGGCAGAGGTTGCAGTGAGCCAAGATCGCGCCACTGCACTCCAGACTGGCAACAGAGCAAGATTCCGTCTCAAACAAACAAAAAAAAAAAAAGAAAAGAAAAGAAAAGAAAGAAAAGAAAATTAGCTAATGTTATTCCTCCAGTTTTGTTCTTTTTCCTTAAGATTAACTTTGGCTATTCTGGGTCTTTTGTGGTTCTATATAAATTTTAGGGTGTGTGTGTGTGTGTGTGTGTGTGTGTGTGTGTGTGTGTGTGTGTAGAATGTCATTGGTATTTTGATAGGGATTACATTGAATCTGTAAATTGCTTTGGGTAGTATGGACATTTTAACAATATTGATTCTTCCAATCCATGAACATGGAATATTTTTTCCATTTTTTATGTCCTCTGTAATTTTTTTAAATCAATGTTGTATAGTTATCATTGTAGAGATCTTTCACATATTTGGTTAATTTGTAGATATTTATTTATTTATTTATTTATTTAGAGACGGAGTCTCGCTCTGTCACCCAGGCTGGAGTGCAGTGGCGCGCTCTCGGCTCACTGCAAGCTCCACTTCCTGGGTTTACGCCATTCTCCTGCCTCAGCCTCCCGGGTAGCTGGGACTACAGGCGTCCGCTACCTCACCCGGCTAGTTTTTTGTATTTTTTAGTAGAGACGGGGTTTCAGCATGTTAGCCAGGATGGTCTCGATCTCCTGACCTTGTGATCCGCTCGTCTCGGCCTCCCAAAGTGCTGGGATTACAGGCTTGAGCCACTGCGCCTGGCCAATTTGTAGATATTTAATTTCATTTGTAGCTACTGTAAATGGGATTACTTTCTTAATTTTTTTTTACCATTTGTTTGCTGTTAGCACATAGAAATGCTACTGATTTTTGTATGTTGACTTTTGTATCCTGCAATTTTGCTAAATTTGTATATTGGTTCTTTTTTTTTTTTTGGTGGAGTCTTCAGGTTTTTCCAAATATAAGATTATATCATTTGCAATCAAGGATAAGTGGACTTCTTCCTTTCCAGTTTTGATGCCCTTTATTTCTGTCTCTTGCCTGATTTCTCTAGCTAGGACTTCCAGTACTATGTTAAATAACAGTGGTGAAAGTGGGCATCCTTGTCATGCTCCAGATCTTAGAGGAAAGTCTCTCAGTTTTTCCCCATTCAGTATGATATTATCTGCAGGCCTGTCATATATGGCTTTTATTATGTTGAGGTATGTTCCTTCTGGCCTCAGTTTTTTTAGGGTTTTTATATTAAAGGTGTTTAATTTTATCAAATGCTTTTTCAGCATCAATTGAAATGATCACATGGTTTTTGTCCTTCAGTCTGTTGATATAATGTATCACATTGATTGATTTGCATATGTCGAACCATCCTTGCATCCCTGGAATAAATCCCACTTCATTATGATGAATGATCTTATTGAATTTGGTTTGCTAGTATTTTGTTGAGGATTTTTGAATCAATGTTCATCAGGGATATTGGCCTGTAGTTTTCTTTTATTGATGCATCTTTGGTTTGCTATCAGGGTGATATTGGTCTCATAGAATGAGTTTGAAAGTATTCTTTCCTCTATTTTTTCAAAATAGTTTGAGAAGGATTGGTCTTAGTTCTTCTTTAAATGTTTGGTAAAATTCAGCAGGGAAGCCATCAGGTCCCAGGCTTTTCTTTGCTGGGAGACTTTTATTACAGCTTTGATCTCACTATTTGTCACAGGTTTGTTCAGGTTTAGGATTTCTTCATAGTTCAATCTTAGTAGGTGGTATATGTCTAGGAATGTATCCATTTCCTCTAGGTTTTCCAATTTATTGGCATATAGTTGCTCATCGTAGCCTCTAATGATCATTTGAATTTCTGCAGTATTGGTTATAACGTCTTTTTCATCTCTGGTTTTATTTATTTGGGTTTTTACTCTCTTTTTCTTACATAATCTCACTAATTTTGTTTATCTTTTCAAAAAATGAACTTTTTATTTCATTACTCTTTTCTGTGTTTTTTGATTTATTTCTGCTCTGATCTTTATTATTTGTTTCCTTCTACTAACTTTGGGTTTGGTCTGCTCTTGCTTTTCTAGGCCTTTAAGATACATCATTAGGTTATTTGAAATTTTTCTTCCTCTTCTTTTTTTTTTTTTTTGATTTATTTTTTTTTTTTTTTTTTGAGACAGAGTTTCACTCTTATCACCCAGGCTGGAGTGCAATTGTGCAATATTGGCTCACTGCAACCTCCGCCTCCTGGGTTTAAGCAATTCTCCTGCCTCAGCCTCCTGAGTAGGAGGGATTACAGGCACCTGCCACCATGCCCAGCTATTTTTTGTATTTTTTTTCTTTTTTTTTTTTTGAGATGGAGTCTCGCTCTGTCACCCAGGCTGGAGTACGGTGGCCGGATCTCTGCTCACTGCAAGCTCTGCCTCCCGGGTTTATGCCATTCTCCTGCCTCAGCCTCCCGAGTAGCTGGGACTACAGGTGCTCGCCACCTCGCCCGGCTAGATTTTTGTATTTTTTTAGTAGAGACGGGGTTTCACCATGTTAGCCAGGATGGTCTTGATCTCCCGACCTCGTGATCCACCCGTCTCGGCCTCCCAAAGTGCTGGGATTACAGGCTTGAGCCACCGCACCCAGCCTATTTTTTGTATTTTTAATTGAGATGGGGTTTCACCATGTAGGCCAGGCTGGTCTCAAACTTCTGACCTCAAGTGATCCACCCACCTCGGTCTCCCAAAGTGCTGGGACTACAGGCGTGAGCCACCACACCTGGCCTCTTCTTTTTTAACGTAGGCACCTATAGCCATAAACTTCTCTCTTAATACTGCTTTTGCTGTATCCCATAGGTTTTTGTATGTTATGTTTCCATTATCATTTGTTTCGAGAAAGTTTTCAATTTTCTTTTTAATCTCTTCATTGGCCCACTGCTCATTCAGGAGCGTATTATTTAAATTCCATGTGTTTGTATCATTTCCAAAATTCCTCTTGTTTTTAATTTCTAGTTTTATTCCATTGCGGTCAGAGAAGATGTTTGATATTATTTCAATTTTTTTTTTTTTCAATGTTTTAAGACCCGTTTTTGGATCTAACATGTGGTCTAAGCTTGAGAATGATCCGTGTGTTCAGGAGAAGAATGTGTATTCTACAGCCACTGGATGAGATGTTCTGTAAATATCTACTAGGTCCATTTGGTCTATAGTGAAGATTAAATCCAATAATTCTGTGTTGACTTTCTGTCTGGATGATCTGTCCAATGCTGAAAGTGGGGTGTCGAAATCTCCAGCTATTATTGTATTGGGGTCTAGCTCGTTCTTTCTCTCTAATATTTACTTTATATATCTGAGTGCTCCAGTATTGGGTGCATATATATTTAAAATTATTGCTTAATTGACCCCTTTATCATCATGTAATGACCCTCTTTGTCTGTTTTTATAGTTTTTGTCTTGAAATCTATTTTGTCTGATGTAAGTGTAGCTACTCCTGCTCTTTTTAGGTTTCCATTTGCATGGAATATCTTTTTCTATCCCTTAATTTTTAGTCTATATGTGTCTTTATAGGTGGAACTGTGTTTCTTATAGGCAGTAGATAATTGAGTCTTGTTTTTTCATCCATTTGGCCACTCTGTGTCTTTTGATTGGAGAGTTTAGCTCATTTACATTCAATGTTATTGTTGATAAGTAAGGACTTACTCCTGCCATTTTGTGATTTGTTTTCTGGCTGCTTTGTGGTCTCCTCTTCCTTCTTTCCTTCCTTCCTGTTTTCCTTTTAGTGAAGGTGATTTTCTCTGGTTATATGTTTTTTTCTTGTTGTTTTGTTTGTTTGTTTTTGTTGTTGTTGAGACAGAGTCTCGCTGTGTCACCCAGGCTGGAGTGCAGTGGTACAATCTCAGCTCACTGCAACCTCCGCCTCCTGAGTTCAAGCAATTCTCCTGCCTCAGTCTCCCACGTAGCTGGGACCACAGGCATGCACCACATTGCCTGGCTACTTTTTTTGTGTATTTATAGTAGAGACTGAGTTTCACCATGTTGGCCAGGCTGGTCTCCAACCCCTGACCTCAAGGTGCTAGGATTATAGGCGTGAGCCACTGCGCCCGGCCTGGTTGTATGTTTTAATGTCTTATTTTTTTTACAGTTTTATTGAGGTATATTCGACAAATAAAAATTGTATATATTCGACCGAGCATGGTGGCTCACAGCTGTAATCCCAGCACTTTGGGAGGCTGAGGTGGGCAGATCACTTGAGGTCCGGAGTTGAGACCAGCCTTGCCAACTTGGTGAAACCCCGTCTCTACTAAACATACAAAAATTAGCTGGGTGTGGTGGTGCATGCCTCTAATCCCAGCTACTTGGGAGGCTGAGGTAGGAGAATCACTTGAACCTGGGAGGCGGAAGTTACAGTGAGCTGAGATCACGCCATTGCACTCCAGCGTGGGCGATAAGACCGAAACTCCATCTCAAAAAAAAAAAAATTGTATATATTCAAGGTGTACAACATGATTATTTGATATACATTGTGAAATGATTGCCACAGTCAAGTGAACACATCTATCATCACACTTACCATGTTTTCGGGGCGGGTAGGCAGCAATGAGGACACTTAAGATCTACTCTCTTAGCAAATTCAAGTATACAATACATTATTAGTAACTATAGTCACCATGCCATATGTTAGACCCCCAGAACTTATTCATTTTATAACTGAAAGTTTGTACCCTTTGACCAACATCACTTCATTTCCCTGCCCCCCAGCCCCTGGCAATTACTGTTCTGTTCTGTGCTTCTATGAATTCATCTTTTATAAGATTCCACATGGAAGTGAGATCATATAGTATATGTCTTGCTGTGTCTAGTTTATTTCACTTAGCATAATGTCCTCCAGTTTTATCCATGTTGTTGCAAAAGGCAGGATTTTCATCTTTTTTATGGTTGAATAATATTCCATTGTGTGTACATATATGTGTGTGTATATAGCATATATATGTATATACACTAATTTCTTGCTTTATATTTTTTATACATCATTATATGATTTTAGATTTGAGGTTACCATGAGACTTGCAAATAATATAAACCATTATTTTAAACTGATGACAATTCTAATCGCATAAACTAACAAGCAAAAAGAAAACTAATAAAGACTCTGCACTTTAACTTTGTCTCCCCACTTTTAAACTTTTTGTTGTTTCTATTTATATCTTGTTGTACTATCTATGTCTTGAGAAGTTGTCATATTTATTATTTTTGGTCAGTACATCTTTTAGTCTTTTCTACTTAAGATATGAGTTGTTTACACACGACAATTACAGTGTTATAATATTCTGTACCTTCAGACGATTTCTTATTACTCATTAAATTTCCTTTCCTTTCAGACTGAAGAACTCCCTATAGCATTTCTTGTAGAGATTTGTAGAAGAATAGGTCTGGTGTTGTAACCCCTCAGCTTTTGTTTGTCTGGGAAAGTCTTTATTTCTCCTTTATGTTTGAAGGATATTTTCACCAGATATGCTATTCTAGGATAAAAGTTTTTCCTTCAGCACTTTAAATACGGCATGACACTGTCTCCTGGCCTGTAAAGTTTCCACTGAAAAGTTTGCTGCCAGATGTATTGGAGCTCCATTGTATGTTCTTTGTTTCTTTTCTCTTGCTGCTTTTAAGATCCTTTCTTTATCCTTGACCTTGGGGAATTTGTTGATTAAATGCCTCGAGGTAGTCTTCTTTGGGTTAAATCTGCTTGATGTTCTATAATCTTCTAATATTTGTATACTGATCTCATTCTCTAGGTTTGAGAAGTTCCCTGTTATTTCTTTGAGTAAACTTTCTACCCCTATCTCTCCACCTCCTCTTTAAGGCCAATAACTCTCAGATTTGCCCTTTTGAGGCTATTTCTAGGTCTTGTAGGTGTGCTTCATTCTTTTTTATTCTTTTTTCTTTTGTCTGTTTTTAAAAGACTCCGTTGCATTCTACAGTATATCAATTACATTTTCAACTCCGGAAATTCAGCTTCTTTTTAGTCGTTTCAATTTCTTTGTTAAATTTATCTGATAGAATTCTGAATTGCTTCTCTGTGTTATCTTCGGAATTTCTATCGGCACTTCACGGAGTTTCCTCAAAACAACTATTTTGCCTTATCTGTCTGAAAGGTCACATATTTCTGTCACTCTGTGATTGGTCACTGTTGCTTTATTTCGTTCAAGTTAGGTAGTCATTTTAGTCTTCACAGTCTGGGCTTGTTTGTACCTGTCCTTGGGAAGGCTTTCCAGGTATTTGAAGTTACTTGAGTTTTGTGATCTAAGTTTTTGCTCACTGCAGTCATATCTGCATTATGGGGCACCCCAATCTCAGTAATACTGTGGCTCTTGCACACTTGTAGAGCTACTGCCTTGCTGGTTTTTGATACGATCCAGTAGAATTCCCTGGATTACCAGGTATAGACTTTTGTGCTCTTCCCTTACTTTCTCCCAGAGTCTCTTTCTCTGTCCTGAGCTGCCCAGAGCTCAAGGAGAGGTGACAAACACCCCTGTGGCTGCCACCACTGGGACTATGCTGGGTCAGACCTGAAGCCAGCACAGAGTCTTGCCCAAGGCCCACAGTAACCACTCTCATCTGCCACCCGAGTTCACTGAAGACCCTAGGGCCATACAATTAGTGGGTGGCAAAACCAGCTAGGCTTGTTTCCTTCCCTTCAGGGTAGTGAGGTCCCCCTGCCCTGGGAGGATCTAGAGATGCCATTGAGGAGCCAGGGCTTGGAGTTAGAAACTTTAGGAATCTACCATATGCTCCACTACTCTGACTTAGCTGGCATCTAATGCATAATACAAAGTCCTTCCCACTCTTCCCTCCCCTTTCCACAAGCAGAGAAGTCCCTCCCTATGACCACCACTCCCAAGGGCCATTTGCCTGATTATTGTCAATGTTCACTCAAAGGCTCTTCAGTCAGCTTGTGGTAAATGCTGTCAGACCAGGGACTGTGAACTCCCCTCTGGCCCAAGACAGGTCCGGAAATGCTGTTCAAGAACCAAGGCCTGGAAGCAGGGAGCCCAAGAGCCTACTTGGTGGTCTACCCCACTGTGGCTGAGCTAGTACCTAGGTTGCAAGACAAAGTCTCCTTTATTCTTCCCTCTTCTTTTCTTAAGCAGACAGAGCTTCTTCCTTTAACCACCCCAGCTAGGCATTTGCTGGGTCACACTTGAAGCTAGCATGTCTCTGAGTCTCACCCAATGCCCACAGCAAGTACTGCCTGGCTATATTATTCAGGGCCTAAGGGCTCTGTAGTCAGCAGGTGATGAATCCTGCCAGTACTAAATTAAAGCCAGCAGGTTCCCTCCTGCCCCAGGATAGGTTTAGAAATGTCACCTGGGCTCTAAGGCCTGGATGGGGGCCTCAGGATTCTACCCGGTGTCCCTATCCTACCAGTGTCCCTATCCTACTGTGACTGAGCTGGTATTCAAGTTGCAAAACAAAGTCCTCTTTACTCTTCCCTCTTTTTCCTCAAGTAGAAGAAGGAGTCTCTCCCAGTGCTGTGAGCTGTCCTGCCTGAGGTCTGGGGAGGTATGGCTCAAGCACTTGCTTGGCTGCCCTGACTAGTATCTCACTGAGCCATGTACCCCACATGTTCAATGGCTCCCAGCCCACAACAGCACCAGGACACGCTTAGAAATTGCAGTCCTTGTAGCCTAGACTGCCTTTCAAGTTTATTTAGGATCTTAGAGCACTTTAGCCCACATTGGTGAGGCTTGCCAGAACTCAGGTTCTGATTGCTGGGATGGGCAGTTCCCCTCTAGTTAAAATTGGTCTAAATGCTCCCTTCATGGGCACTGCTTGAGTTCTGCCCAGTGTTGCTTTCTGCTGTGCCAGGGCAACTCTAAGTTCCAATGCAAAATCCCACAATCACTGTGCTTTCCTTCTCCCAAACGCACAGATTCTCTCTTCATGCCATGCAACTGCTACTGGAGAATGGGGGAGAGGTGGTGTCAGCAGTTTAAGACTGTCTTTCCTACCCTCTTCAATGCCTCCTTCAGTGATATAAAGTTAAACCAGGTACTGTGAATGCTCATCTAATTTTTGGTTCTTATGAATATGGTTTTTTTGTGTGTGTGGATAGTTGTTTAATTTGGTGTTCCTGCAGGGAGGATAATCAGTGGAGGCTTCTATTCAGTCATCTTGCTCTGCCTCTCCATGTTTCTATTACTAAAAGCTTCATGTTCTTTTTTTTCTCCCCCAGCTCAATTATAAATATATTATCTACCTGTTAAAAATAATAATAATTTAAAAATAAGGTTGATAGTAAAGTATCTATGGTGATATGCAGTGAAAGCAGTGCTTACAGAAAAATTTATAGCATATTTTTAAAAAGAAGATTAAAATTAACCATCGAACTTTCCATCTTAGGACACTAGAAAAATAAAAGCAAATGATATCCAAAGTAAGCAGTGAAAAAATTTAGAGCAGAAATCACAGAAATTGAAAATAGGAAACAGAGAAAATCAGCAAAACCAAAATACGTTTCTTTTATTTATTTATTTATTTTTAATTTTTATTTTACTTTTTTTGAGATGGAGTCTCACTCTGTCGCCAGGCTGGAGTGCAGTGCCAAGATCTCTGCTCTCTACAACCTCTGACTCCCCGGTTCAAGTAATCCACTTGCCTTGGCCTCCCAAAGTGCTGGGATTACAGGTGTGAGCCACCGTGCCTGGCCAGGATTTTTCTTTTAAAAGATCAATAAAGTCAACAAATCTTTAAAAAAAAAAAAAAAAAAAGTGAGAAAGAGGAAAAAAGAAAGAGGACACACATTAGTAATGTCAGAAATGAAAAAAGGGCATCACCACAGATCCCATGGATGTTAAAAGATAATAAAGGATTATTATAAACAACTCTATGCCACTAATTTAGATGAAACAGACCAATTCCTTGAAAGATACAATCTGCCAAAACTCACACAAGAAAAAAATGGACAATTTGAATAAGTCTATATCTGTTAAACAAATTGAATCAATGGCCAGGCACGGTGGCTCACGCCTGTAATCCCAGCACTTTGGGAGGCCGAGGCAGGCGGATCATGAGGTCAGGAGATCGAGACCATCCTGGCTAACATGGTGAAACCCCATCTCTACTGAAAGTACAAAAAATTAGCCAGGTGTGGTGGCGGGCGCCTGTAGTCCCAGCTACTCGGGAGGCTGAGTCAGGAGAATGGCATGAACCCAGGAGGCGGAGCTTGCAGTGAGCTGAGATCATGCCACTGCACTCCAGCCTGGGTGACAGAGCGAGACTCTGTCTCAAGAAAAAGAAATTGAATCAATAATAGCCTTTCAAAACAGAAAGCACTAGGCCCAGATGGGTTCACCTATGAATTTTACCAAACATTTAAGGAAGATATTATGCCAATTATCTTCAGTCTCTTTCAGAGGATAGAAACAGAGGGAATACTGTCTCACTCATTCTGTGAATCCAGGATTACACAAGGATTTTCTTGTAATACCAGACAAAGGTATTACAAGAAAACTACAGACCATTATCCTCTCATAAGTATAAATGCAAAAACCCTTAACAAAATATTAGCAAATGGAATCCAGCAATGTATAAGAGTTATACACATGACCAACTGTGATTTATTCCAGGTGTTAAGGCTGATTCAACATTTTCAGAATGCATTAATGTAATACATCACATCAAAAGACTTTTAAAAAGAAAAATTATACCAGGTACAGAGGTTCACATCTGTAATCCCAGCACTTTGGGAGGCCAAGGTGGGTGGACCACCTGAGGTCAGGAGTTCCAGACCAGCCTGGCTAACCTGGTAAAACCCCATCTCTACTAAGAATACAAAAGTCAGCTGGGCATGGTGGCAGGTGCCTGTAATCCCAGCTATTCGGGAGGCTGAGGCAGGAGAATCACTTGAACCCGGGAGGGGTAGGTTGCGGTGAGCTGAGATTGCACCATTGCACTCCAGCCTCGGCGACAGAGCGAGTCCCCATCTCAAAAAAAAAGGAAAAAAAAAGAGAAACATTATATGATTATATAAATAGATGTAGAAAGCATTTGACAAATTCAGCAACCACTGATAATAAAAACTCTTGGCCGGGCACAGTGGCTCACACCTGTAATCCCAGCACTTTGGGAGACCAAGGCGGGTGGATCAACTGAGGTCAGGAGTTCGAGACCAGCCTGGCCAACATAATGAAACCCTGTCTCTACTAAAAATACAAAAATTAGCAGGGCATGGTGGTGGGCGCCTGTAATCCCAGCTACTCGGGAGGCTGAGGCAGGAGAATGACTTGAACCCAGGAGGCAGAGGTTGCAGTGAGCCGCGATGGTGTCATTGCACATTCCAGCCTGGGCAACAAGAACGAAGCTCTGTCTCAAAAAAAAAAAAAAAAAAAAAAAAAAACACGTCTCAGTAAATAGGAATACAAGTGAGTGTCCTTAACTTGATAAAGAATATCTATAAAATCTACAGCTAACATCATACCTAATAGTGAGAAACTCAAAGCTTTCCCATTAAGATCATAAACAAGATGAGGATGTCCTCTCTCACCACTCCTTTTCAATATTTTGCAGTATTTTACTGGAAGTACTAGTTAATTCAATACAACAAGAAAATTAAGTAAAAGGTATGCAGATTGGGAAGAAATAAGTAAAACTGTCTTTGTTTGCAGTTGATATGATCATCTATGTAGAAAATTCAAAAGAATAGACCAAAAAAGCTCCTTGAACTAACAAGCAATTACAGCAAGTTTGCAGGATTCAAAGTTAATATCAAAAGTCAACCACTTTTCTACATGCCAACAGTGAACAAGTGGAATTCAAAATTAAACACAAATACCATTTATATTAGCATTAATGTACATTATTAGCATGGTGAAATTAAATACTTAGGTATAAATCTAACAAAATATGTAAAAGATCTTTATTAGGAAAACTACAAAATTCTGAAGAATGAAATCAAAGAACTAAATAAATGGAGAAATATCCGATGTCCATGGTTAGGAAGACACAATATTTTCAATATCCCAGTTTCCCCCAACTAAATTTATAGATTCAATACAATCCCAATCAAAATCATAGCAAGTTATTTTGTGTATATTGACAAAGTTATTTTAAATTTTATTTATTTATTTGTTTATTTGCTTATTTGAGACAGGGTCTCACTAGGCTGGAGTGAAGTGGTGCAATCATGGCTCACTGCAGCTTTGACCTCCCAGGTTCAAGCGATCCCTCCACCTCACCCTCCCACATAGCTGGGTCTACAGGCACATGTAACCATGCCTGGCTAAGTTTTTTATTTTGTGTAGAGATAGGGTTTAGCTGTGTTGCACAGATTGGGTTCGAACTCCTAGACTCAAGCAATCTGCCTACCTTGGCCTCCCAAAGTGCTGGGATTACAGGCATTAGCCACCATACCCAGTTGATTTTAAATTTTATACAGAAAGGCAAAAGAACCAGAATAACCAACACAATATTAAAGAAGAACAAAGTTGGAGGATTGAAACTACCTGACTTCAAGACTTTCCATAAAGCCACTGTTATCAAGACAGTGTGGTACTGGTGAAAAAAATAGAGAAATAGATGATCCATGAGCAAAAACATGAATCCAGACACAGATCTTCCACCCTTTACAAAATTTAACTAAAAATGGGTCACAGAGGCTAGACACAGTGGCTCATGCCTGTAATCCCAGCACTTTGGGAGGCTGAGGTGGGAGGATCACCTGAGGTCAAGAGTTTGAGACCAGCCTGACCAATATGGTGAAATCCTGTCTCTACTAAAAGTATAAAAACTAGCTGGGCATGGTGGCGGGCACCTGTAATTCCAGCTACTTGGGGGGCTGAGGCAGGAGAACTGCTTGAACCTGGGAGGTGGAGGTTGCAGTAAGCTGTGATCACACCATTGCACTCCAGCCAGGGTGACAACAGAGAAACTCCATCTAAAAAGAAAAAGGATCATAATGGATCATAGACCTAAATATAAAAGGCAAATTTTTTAAACTCCTAGAAGATAGCGTAAGAGAAAATCTAGATGAACTAGGATATGGCGATGACTTTTTAGGGACAACACTGAAGACATGATCCATGAAAGAACTAATTGATTAGCTGGACTTAGTTAACAATCAAAACTTCTGCCCCAAAAATACAATGTCAAGAGATTGAGAAGATAAGCCATAGATGGGGAGAAAATATTTGCATAGACACATCTGACAAAGGGCTGCTATCCAAAATATACAAACACTTCTTAAAACTCAACAGTAAGAGAAAAAATAACCCAATTTTAAAAATTGGGTGGCCGGGGGTGGTGGCTCATGCCTATAATCCCAGCACTTTGGGAGGCTGAGGCAGACAGATCACTTGAGGTCAGGAGTTCAAGATCAGCTTGGCCAAGATAGTGAAACCCCGTCTCTACTAAAAACAGAAAAATTATCCAGGCATGGTGGCGCATGCCTGTAATCCCAGCTACTTGGGAGGCTGAGGCAGGAGAATCGCTTGAACCCAGGAGGCAGAGGTTGCAGTGAGCCGAGGTTACGCCACTGCACTCTAGCCTGGGTAACAGAGTAAGACAAACCTGCACGTTATGCACATGTACCCTAGATCTCAAAGTATAATAATAATAAAAAAATAAAAAATAAATAAAATAAAAAATAAAAAAATAAAAAATGGGCTGGGCGCAGTGGCTCACGCCTGTAATCCCATCACTTTGGGAGGCCGAGGCAGGAGGCCCAGCTACAGGCACCCACCACCTGTAGGAGAATGGCATAAACCCAGGAGGCAGAGCTTGCCGTGAGCCAAGATCGCGCCACTGCACTCCAGCCTGGGTGACAGAGGGAGACTCCGTCTCAAAAAAAAAAAAAAAAAAAAAGCCAAAGACCTGAAGAGAGACTTCACCAAAACATACATATAGATGGCAAATAAGCATATGAAAAGATGCTCCACATCACATGCCATCTGAGAAATGAAAAATAAAACAACAATAAGAGATACTACCATACTCCTATTATAATGACCAAAATCTGGAACACTGACACCACCAAATGCTAGTGAGGATGTGGAGCAACAGGAATTCTCATTCATTGCTGGTGGGAATGCAAAATGGTACAGTCACTTTAGAAGACTATTTGGCTGTTTCTTACAAAACTAAACATATTCTTACCATATTGTCCAGAAATCATGCTCCTTGGCATTTACCTAAAGGAGTTGAAAACTTATATGCACCCACATTTACCGCATTTTTTATTCATAATTGCCAAAACTTGGAAGCAACCAACATATTCTTTAGTAGGTGAATGGATAAATAAACTGTAGTTTTGTAGACAATGGAATATTACTAAACACTAAAATTAAACGAGTTACCAAGCCATGAAAAGACATGGAGGGTCTTTAAATGCATATTACTAAGTGAAAGAAGTCAATCTGAAAATGTTGATATATAATTCCAACTATACATCATAGAATGTATGATGTATGTATGTCTATATGGATGAATGAATGGATGGATGATTCCAACTATAGGGCATTCTAGAAAAGGCAAAACTCGAGACACTAAAAAGATTAGTGGTTGGCAGGGGTTAATGAGGGAGGAAAGGTTGAATAGGTGGAGCACAGAAAATTTTAGGACCGTGAAAATACTGTGTTTGATACAAATGATGGATACATGACATTAAGCATTTTTCCAAAGCGTAGAATGTAAAATACAAGAGCTAAGCTGATGTAAACTATGGACTTCGGTTGATTATCATGTGTCAACACAGTTTCATCAGTTGTGACAAATATGTCACTCTGTGGTGGATATTGATAATGGAGGAGTCTATGCATTTGTAGGGTGAGGGGATATATGGGAAATCTCTATACCTTCATCTTTTTTATTTTTCTCTTTTTTTTTTTTTTTTGAGATGGAGTTTCCCTCAGTTACCCAGGCTGGAGTGCAATGACGCAGTCTCTGCTTACTGCATCCTCTGCCTCTCGGATTCAAGTGATTTTCCTGCCTCAGCCTCCCAAGTAGCTGGGATTACAGGCACCTGCCATCATGCCCATATTAAAACATTGTATTTTTGATAGAGACAAGGTTTTACTATGTTGGTCAGGCTGGTCTTGAACTCCTGACCTCAGGTGATCCACCCACCTCAGCCTCCCAAAGTGCTGGGATTACAGGTGTGAGCCACCGCACTGGGCCTATACCTTCATCTTAATTTTGTTGTGAAACCAAAAGTGCTCTAAAAATAGTATTTTTTTAAAAGATGGCAAGAAATTTAAAAATATATTATCTATGATATTGGTTCATAGAACAGTGGGGGTTTTTTTTTTTCTTTTTTCTTTTTTTTAGAGACAGGATCTCTGTTGCCCAGACTGGAGTGCAGTGGTGCAATCATGGCTCAGTGAAGCTTCTATCTCCTTGACTCAAGTGATTTGCCTGCCTCAGCCTCCCAAGTAGCTGGGACCACAGGCATGAGCCACTGCGCCCAGCAGAACAGTATTTTTTTTAAAACAATTCACTCTGCTATAGTGATAGTCTGTCTTCAAAGTAAACCTGTGGGGCACTTAGCCATACGATAAATAGTTTATTCAGAGTGGTGTGGAGATACTCAAGTTTCCTACTCTCAGATTTCTGCAGGTTTCCCTAAGGGCTTGAAACACAGCCACACTTAGTTGAATTGTGACATGGAAGGGGTTTAGATAATAATTAGTGCATTATGAGGAAACTGCCTGGTTCAAATTACAGTATCCGTGTGTGTGAGTGTCAATAATGTAACCATCATTTCATTGAAATACCTGTCAGTTTGTTTCAAGTGCTTATGATGGATGCCTGTGATCTACTGGGCTGAAATAGTTTTCATTGATAATTGGGAAAATCAGAGCATGCTCATAAAGCAAAAATACCTCCAGCATCCTCAAATGTTTGAAAATTTCTAAAGTAAATCAATTAACTCAATAATAACCTCTAGCCTCCCTTTCCTTCAGTATTTTTCAATTTTATATTGATATTGAATCCAATTTTCAGTACATTTCAATACAATTAGTGCCTGTCCTCTGTCTATGTACTTGCTGTAGTGTATTTATCTTCATTTGGGATAATGTTCATTACTGCTACTTCTTCAATCGTAATTCTATCCAATTTTTTTTGCAAAGTATTGCCATAGCTATGCTACATTTAAATTTCCAGTGTACTAAATTTTTATTTGCAGTAATATTAAAGTTGATTTTTTTAAAACTTGAATCTTAAGCCAGGTACAGTGATGTGTGCATGTAGCCCCAACTACTGAAGAGGCTGAGGTGGGTGGATCCCTTGAATCCAGGATTTCAAAGCCAGCCTGGGCAATATAGCAAGAGCTCATTTCTTAAAAAAAAAATTTTTTTAACCTTTGATCTTAAAACTATTAAAATGAAATAAGTTTACTGAAAAACATTAGAACATGATGGAGTATATAAAGTAATAAGTAGAATTCACAGGGTTAAGGGTTTGTTTTGGTATGTGCTTTTTCCAAAGCATTACCCTACCTGAAGTCATTTTGTAGTGTTGTAGGACTACAAGGTAATAAGGCACCCTCTGTGATCCCCTATTTTGAAGATGAAAGGCTGAAAGCCTGGAGAGGCAACAAGAAAGGCAAAGACAAGCCACTTGGAGCCCATTCCCCCCAGTGCAGCTGGTCAGTTGTAATAGACTTTGTGATGACTAGCTACCATATTAAACATTCTCTAATCTGACTCCTTAATCACAATGAGAGCTCTAGAGGGGAAAAGACAAGGGATTCTATATTAGGATCCACATTTGCTGCAAAGGAGCAAAAATGATTAGATGGAGAAAAGATAAGTTGGCCCACTCAATGAAAAAGAAAGAAAAAAAAGGGAAAGCTAAAGGTTTAGAAAAAGAAAGTGGCTAATAAATCATGGGATGTCACACTAACCTGATTTTTCACAAAACTGTATAACTCATTCTGAAGCTAAAGAATAAACCAACACCTAAGGACATCCCACTGAATAGGAAAGATACAAATGATACTTTTCATAATTTGGCATAACTGGGCAGTGGTAGATGTTTTTAACATAAAGTCCTAATACCATGATTACCTATAACCCCAGACATGTTACCTAATCCTCTTAGGTAATGAGGGGACTAAAGAATAAAAAGCATTAAAATGAAACCTCTAGCTCATATTATAAGGTAAGAATTAAAATGGTCCCCCCCACAAAAAAAAAAAAAAAACCGTCAAGATGATTCTGTGGAAAAATAGCGAGATACGGCCGAGTGCGGTGGTTCACGCCTGTAATCCCAGCACTCTGGGAGGCCAAGGTGGGTGGATCACGAGGTCAGGAGTTCAAGACTAGCCTGGCCAAGATAGTGAAACCCCATCTCTACTAAAACTACAAAAATTAGCCAGGCGTGGTGGCGGGAGCCTGTAATCCCAGCTACTTAGGAGGCTGAGGCAGGAGAATTGCTTGAACCCGGGAGGTGGAGGTTGCAGTGAGCCGAGATTATGCCACTGCACTCCAGCCTGGGCGACAGAGTGAGACTCCATCTCAAAAAAATAAAAAAATAAAAAATAAAAATAGAAAGATAATTATATCTTGATATTTTTTGACAAAAACCAAGAAACACCCACATAGGACTTATACAGAAATGCTGAAACAAAACCAGAATGGAATAAAGGATGCAATTTGCAGGTGAAGCGCACTCTTGGGAAGAAGAAAATTTTACATAATTGCTTTGATTCTCAAGTAGATTAAAGAACACATGGGCTCTACAAAAACAGGAAAAAAATGTCCAATAACCCTAACTCTATCTCTAATTATCCACATAACCTTTACTAAAACAAATGAACAAAAAATTCACTTTAATAATTTTTTTCATCATCTTTCAGGGATAAATAAAAATAAACGTTCATCCTATGTAGGAAAGGACTAGTGATATATATTGAATCTTTTTAAACACAGAATTAAACTTACATAACTGGTAAATGGTAAGAGAGAAGAATGTAAATCCTGTAACTATTAAAGAAGAATCTTAGTGTATAATGACAATCATTTAACTGTAATAATCTAGGACAAAATTCTCAGAGCATGCAAACAAAAATTGCAAGTTGGAAAGCTGGGAGCCATATTCCCTGTCATAAAACACACAATAGAATAGAATAGAAATACTAATTCAGTGATGTGATTTTACTGTAATTTTATTTTTAAATATGAGTAAAATATGAACAAAACCACTTTCATTTTCTAAAACTAAGTTCAGGTGGTACTAGAAAGTGGGGCTTCTTAGCTTCAGGGTGTTACAGAACCTCAGCTATGGAAGAAATCTCTGAGGCTATCTATGAAAATATTTAATGGATTAACACATTCTATTGTTTCATTTCAGACTGATCAAAATAATGCCAGTCAGCTGAGCCAAGTGTATACATTCCTCACTCAGCCCCAGACAGCTTCATAATGGTTCATTAAGCAGCTAATTAGACTTGTATTACTCTCAGTCACAGGCTCACAGATCCCACCCAATGGACACACCTTTGGCATGACCCTTGCTCATGGTGCATCTCACTTCATTTTGCTATTCAGAGGCAGCTCAAGAGAGATTTTTGTGTCCTAGAAAAAAAAAAAAGTATTTTAAGCAGCCTTGTCCATGCACTGATTTTGATTTGTTTTGTTGAATATGTTCAAGAGAGTAGTGCCAGGGAATTTAGTGATTCCATAGCTTAAACTTAAAAGGAGAAACTCAAGTCAATTGTTGGGTAGGTGGCAAGGAGGTACCTAGAGAGCATACTTCGGAACTATAACATGTGGCTCTTTTGTGAAGAGGAGTATCTTGCTCTCATGACCTGAAGAAAATCCTGAATACATAGATTCAAGTCCACTTATTCAGCTCTTGAGATGATAGGGTATTACCTATGGAAAATCCTTGTATGTAGAATTTTGCTTTGGTCCTGTGTTGTCAAAGTACCAATTCGTGGAGCTCCAGGGCTTGCAAAATGGTCATTTTAAATGAGATTTTAACTGAGTTTATTATTTTTTAAATATATTATATATTTCAAGCAAACATTTTGTATTATTTATTTCTTTATTTATTATTATTATTATTTTGAGACCGAGTCTTGCTCTGTCACCAGGCTGGACTGCAGTGGCGCGATCTTGGCTTACTGCAACCTCTGCTTCCTGGGTTCACGCCATTCTCCTGTCTCAGTCTCCCAAGTAGCTGGGTCTACAGGCACCCACCACCACGCCTGGCTAATTTTTTGTATTTTTAGTAGACACGGGGTTTCACCATGTTGGTCAGGATGGTCTCAATCTCTTGACCTAGTGATCTGCCCGCCTTGGCCTCCCAAAGTGCTGGGATTACAGACATGAGCCACTGCACCTGGCCTTGTACTTATTTTCTAATGATCTTTTATTATAAATCATAATCTTAAAAATAAGGAAAAAATTAAACCATCGGAGTATTTGGCTGGATTACAATTCATAAGTGCTGACATCTACTGGTTGTTACTATCTTTGATAAAGTACTATTTAGGTAGTACATATTATGATGCTGGCTACATCATAATACTTGATTTAAAAGTATTTACTTCAAAATTTAGGTCATACTATTTCTCTTTATAAAACTGATGCATTTGAAATACTTTGGTTAAGAAGAATCATTCTGAAACTCTGGAATTAAACACAGTTTTCAAACTTTTTTCCCCTGCAAGTATGCCATTCACAAGTACAGTACTTTTCCATGATCACATCCTGCTGCATGCAATGGTTTTCAACAAGGGCCTGGAAGAGAGATGAGAATTCCTAAGAGATGAGTAAGAAGTTTTCCAAACCCCTTGAAACTTACTATTTTTAAGTTTTTCTTTTGTGTCTGCTTAGGAAGGCAGATAGAATCACTGGATAGTCATGATGCTTAAATTCATTGGGATTTCCTGGAAGCTTAGCTTTGGTACAATTTGATAATCACAAAGAGCATTTAGAATGAAAAGATACAGGCCGGGCATAGTGCCTCACACCTGTAACCCCAATACCTTGGGATGCCGAGGGAGGATTGCTTGAGCCCTGAAGTTTGAGACCAGCCTGGGCAACAAAGTGAAGTGAAGCCCTGTCTCTGAGAAAAAAGAAAAAAAAAACAAAAGAAAAGAGAAAAGAATTAGCCAAGTGTGGTGGTGTGTGTGCCTGTGATCCCAGCTACATGGGAGGCTGTCAGGAGTATCACTTGATCTGAAGAGGTTGAGGCTGCAGTAAACCATGAGCCAAGGTTGTGCCATTGCATTCCAGCCTGAGTGACAGAGCAAGAACCCAAAAAAGAATGAAAACATACTTATAGGCATGTGCCATTCCTAGCCTTGCCCTAGGGACACAAGATGAATTCGTGTACACCTTATTGTTGACCAATTTTAAGGTAAGAAAAACAAATGTCATGAAATAATTGCAATTTATTATGACAGGCAGAATAGGTGAACTATGGTAAGGAAATGTAAAACATATAGGAAGAAATTGGAGGGATGAAGAAAAAACTTCACATAGGAGCGATCTCTAAACCAGGTCTTGAAGATCATGAATTACCAAGGTGACAAAAGATAGGCATTCTAGACAGTCACTTATTCATTAGCCACTCAATAAGTATGTATTGAGCACCTACCATGTGCCTAATGGGGTACAGAATGTGCAAAGGCTAGAGATATAAATGATATTTTAGAGCATATTATCGCTAGAGCGGCAAATAGAAGAAATTGGGGGAGCAGTAGGAAGTGAAGCTATGCAGTGGAGAAAGACAAATCTGATATCAAATCTAGTATCTACCACACTTACTTGCTATATAACTTAAGAAAGTAACATAGGCTTACAAAATATTGTTTACCCCATTTGTACAATGCAAGACTGTTTCACAAGTTATTGTGAAAGTTAAATGAGCTAATATATGTTAAAGTTCCTTGTGTGGATTGAAGACTAAAATGTTAGTTGTATCCATCAGCTTTTGCTACTTGATAAACAACCACAAAAATATTTGTGGTATGATTTTCTTGCTCATTGATTTGCAGGCCAACTGCAGAGCTAGGCTAGGGTTGGCTAGGCTAGAGGATTCTGCTTTAGGTTGTGGGTCTAGCCCACTTATCTCATTCTGGGCTCAGACTATAGGGACAGAGACTACCAGGGTATGTTTTTCTCATGGTAATGGCAGAAGCAAAAGGTCTAATCATGCAAGTTCCTTTCAAGTTTTCGCTCATGTCACATCCCTAACATCCCATTGGTCAAAGCAACCACATGATCGATTGAGTTCAAAGTCAAAGGGCCAGGAGGCGCTCTGTGCCTCCCTAGAGCCATCACATGGTGTAGACTTATACAGTGCTACCAAGGGGAATGAGATTTTGGAATGATTTATTTTGTAATGTGTCTTTTATCACAACAGCTTTATGTATCATCCTAAGGAGCTTGGACTTCATTCCATAGGCAATGGGGAAAGACCTGACCAAATCTGTGATTTTAGAAAGCTGGTTCTCCTGATACCATGAAAGGCAGAATTGACAGGGAAAGAGACTAGAAGCAAAAAGATGAGTTGCAGTAATTTATTAGTCTATAGATGACAAAAGTCTGAACTGGAAATGTCCCCTGCCCACCATATATGCATAGATGCAGGAGACTCTATTAAAAAAAGAGGAGATGGCCTGGGCGTGGTGGCTTATGCCTGTACTCCTAGCATTTTGGGAGGCTGAGGTGGGTGGATCACCTGAGGTCAGGAATTCCAGACCAGCCTGGTCAACATGATGAAACCCCATCTCTACTAAAAATACAAAAATTAGCTGAGCATGGTGGTGAGTGTCCATAATCCCAGCTACTCAGGAGGCTGAGGCAGGAGAATCACTTGAACCCACAAGGCAGGGGTTGCAGTGAGCCGAGATCATGCCACTTCACTCCAGCCTGTGTGAAAGAGCGAAACTCCATCTCAAAAAATAAAAAGTAAAAATAAATAAATGAAAATAAAAATAAAAATAAAAAAGAAGAGATAGCAATACAATAAAGTTTTGGGTCTGAATCCTTAAGGATTTATTGGTTTTATTTTATTTGCTTTGTGTTTTAAAATTATTGAATGTATCTGATCAGAACAGTTCTTCCTAAGGCCACAAATTTAGACTTGATAAACTAAACATAAACCTAAATCACATAAACCAATTTCTTTGTCTTACAAATGTAAAAAATGAAGCTCTAGCAGAGGCCTGCTAGAGGTGGCTCATATTGGCTTGTGAGTGCCAATTGTTAAATTTCAGGAGTCTTATGAGCCAGTTGATTTGCACAGCCATCATTAAAAATTCAGTTACATAAATTTATGATGAAATAAGTTCTACTAAAACTAAAAGTAATTGCTTCTGCTTCCAATAACAGAAACTGGATTTACTTGCCCACCTCCAAAAAATCAGAAACTCAGATAAAACATAAGAAAGAACAGTTTTCTAGACCCTGGATATCTGATAACAAAAGACAGTGATCCCTAAGAGATGAGAAATAAATGAGACAAGCCTGGTAACTGCCCAAGCTTAATGCCTTGAGAAGGGTTTCAGGCCATGGAGCAAAGAGGGAGAACCCAGACAGAGTCCAGAACTCTGAGAACTGAGGAGATAAAGCTGAGAGCCCATGAAGACCAACACAAGAGTTCTCAGGACAAAGCACCACAGAGGAAAGATTTGCGCTGAGAAAGAACCTCCAAGCTCTGCAAAAAGCTGCTCTGGAGTATTTAGCAGGGCACTGATCAGCATATACATATAAAGAAATTACTTGAGGCTGGCAAAATAACTATCTGAAAGGATTAGAGGGAATAGTATTCTATACCCACAGGGACTGAAATAGTGCCAGTCATCACCAGCCAGACAGGAAAAAATTCATAATTTGGGTAGAATTTTCAGAAGGGTCTTGCCTCAGTAGTGGAGAATAATTAACCCTAAACTAAATGCTGCTTTGGCCCCACCGTTAAAAAATCTTAAAATGGAGACCCAAAAGAACAAACTGTTTTCAAGTAAACTATGTCTCAGAAAAAGCTCAAGAAAGTTTATAGGAATGAAAACAAACGCAACATTCAACAAGGTAAAATATATAGTATTCAGTCTAAGACTATGAGGAATATAAAGCAGACAAATAAGAAAAATCAGTCAATTAAAACTAACTCAGAACACATATAGAGTTTACAACTAGCAGAAAAAGATAGGAAAACAGTTATTTTAGGCCAGGCGTGGTGGCTCACGCCTGTAATCCCAGCACTTTGGGAGGCCGAGGCGGGCGCATCACCTGAGGTTGGGAGTTCAAGACCAGCCTGACCAACATGGAGAAACCCCATCTCTACTAAAAATACAAAATTAGTTGGGCATGGTGGTGCATGCCTGAAACCCCAGCTACTCAGGAGGTTGAGGCAGGCTGATATCGCGCCTGCCTCATGCTTGAACCCATGAGACGGAGGTTGTGGTGGGCTGATACCGCACCATTGCACTCCAGCCTGGGCAATAAGAGCAAAGCTCTGTCTCAAAAACAAACAAACAAAAACAGTTATTTTAACTATATCCCATGTTAAGCACCAACATAGAAGGTATAAAAATACCCAAATAGAATTTCTAGATATGAGAACTGCAGTGTCTGAGATGAAAAAAATACACTAGATTGGATTAATAATTAATTAGACATTGAAGAAGAAAAGACTGATGAACTTGACAATGTAGCAATAGAAACTATCGACAATGAAACCCAAAGAGTAAAAGAAGTTTTTTTTTTCTTTTTTGTGACAGGTTCTCACTTTGTCACACAGGCTGGAGTATGGCAGCGTGAGCACAGCTCGCTACATCTTCAAACTCCTGGACTCAAGTGATCCTCCTGCCTCAGCCTCCCAGATGGCTGGGATTGCAGGTGCACACGACCACATCAGGATAATTTTTAAAATTTTTGTAGAGACAGGGGTCTGGCTATGTTGCCCAGGCTAGTTTCAAATTCCTGGCCTTAAGCGATCCTCCCACCTCGGCCTCCCAAAGAGCTGCGATTATAGGGTGTGAGCCACTGTGCCTGGCCTGGATTTTGTTTTTTTATGGAAAGAACATCGGTGAACTTTGGGATTGTAACAGCCCAAATATCTATCAATAGATGGATGGGTAAACAAATTATCAAATTATTTCCATGGGTGTAGATGGGTATATATCTTATTTGCTTGACCAATGATAAAATATAAAATTAATTATATATAAGTTTTAAATTCCATTAAACTATTAAATAGTATACCAATGTGTTTAGTTCATATTCTTTCTGATAATGGAACTGAATCTAGTATTTCTATTTTTGTGGGTCTCAGGTAAAGATTGATATGGGTAGGCCCGGTGCAGTGGCTCAGTCCTGTAATCCCAGCACTTTGGGAGGCCGAGGCAGGAGGATCACGAGGTCAGAGAATCACGAGGTTAGGAGATCGAGACTATCCTGGCTAACACGGTGAAACTCCATCTCTACTAAAAAAAATACAAAAAATTAGCTGGGCGTGGTGGCAGGCGCCTGTAGTCCCAGCTACTGGGGAGGCTGAGGCAGGAGAGTGGCATGATCCCGTGAGGCAGAGCTTGCAGTGAGCCAAGATGGCACCACTACACTTCAGCCTGGGCAACAGAGTGAGACTCCATCTCAAAAAAAAAAAAAAAAAAAAAAAAGATTGAGATGGTACATTTGAAAGGCAGGGAGAAGGCCAGGCGTGGTGGCTCATGCCTGTAATCCCAGCACTTTGGGAGGCAGAGGGGGGCGGAGCATATGGAGTCAGGAGTTCAAGACCAGCCTGACCAACATGGTGAAACCCCATCTCTACTAAAAAGACAAAAAAATTAGCTGGGCCTGGTGGCGCGTGCCTGTTAATCCCTCTACTCCAGAGGCTGAGAACAGAGAATTGCTTGAACCCGGGAGGTGGAGGTTGCAGTGGGCTGAGATGGCGCCATTGCATTCCAGTTTGGGGAATAAGAGTAGAAAGAGAGAAAGGGAAGATGGGAGAGAGGAAGAGAGAGAGGAAGGAAGGAAGGGAGGGAGTGAGGGAAGGAGGGAAAGAAAGAAAGGAAGGGAGAATGCAACATGAAGAACCCTCTTTTCCTTGTTTTAGATAACTTTAGTGTTAACTAAGATACAGATACTAGCATCTGAAATCAATTTTATAAAAGGAGAAAAATGAGGTGCTGAGGGGTTAAATGTCTTCACACAGCCCCTTAAGACAAAAATGAACTGAGTCTGTGTCCTTCGATTCCTGGATCAACAAACCCTCTATCTTGACTGCTTAATTTATGACCTTGCATTATCCATTCGAATCACAAAATCCAATCTCTTGATAAATGTTATGGATGAACTTTTTTTTCTTTTTTCTTTTTTTTTTTTTTTTTTTTTGAGACAGGGTCTCATTCTGTTGCCTAGGCTGGAGTGCAGTGACACAATCTCAGCTCACTGCAGTCTAGACCTCCAGGGCTCAAGCGATCCTCCGACCTTAGCCTCCCAAAGTGCTGGGATTACAGGCGTCAGCACTGAGCCCAGCTGGAAGAACATATTTATGTTACTTTTGGCATTTATTCATGACTACAGTCCGTGCAGTTGATGGAGATTTTCATGTTCGGAGCCTTTTTACAAAAGGTATTATTAGGGAAATTATGAAAGCCTTACAAGATGATAGAGAATCTTTTGACAAATCATAAACTTCTAGAAATGTAGTTTTGTGAAAGAGTATGTTTTTGCATCTCTTGTAGTTCTCTAGAGACAGAAAACTGGCAAAAATATGAAAATTTAAAACGCTGAAGATTTAAAACATACTTGAATTTCTAAAGCTACAGAAGCAACTGAATAATTTAGTCCAGTCAGGGGTTTTATAGGGCTCACTTCTAATATTAGACAAATCAGTTCACTCATCTCTAGCTGACCTATTTGTTCATCCATCCAAGTCATTACCCTAATCTCTCTATAGCTTCTGTGTTCTGTAATGTAATTAGCACATATGGGATCCATTCATAGCAGGCAGTGTTACTTCCTTGACAATAAGTTTAATCCAAATATATACATTCATTAAAAAAAAACTTCCTTCCCCAAAAGGAATAGCTGATTGATTACAGGCAACGGGTAAGGTATACCTTGGTGATGATGGTCAGACAAATGCAGAGCCCCTTTCACTCCAGACATGAGTACTGCTCTGTAAGTGACCTTTTGGTTACATCACCGGGTATGTCCAGTACTTTATGGAGGTGTACCCAGATGGCTGTTCCCACTTACCTATTATACTATATTAGCACCCTTATATATCTTTTGAAATTATATATGAGGGCCGGGCGTGGTGGCTCACGCCTGTAATCCCAGCACTTTGGGAGGCCGAGGTGGGCGGATCACAAGGTCAGGAGATCGAGACCATCCTGGCTAACCCGGTGAAACCCCGTCTCTACTAAAAATAGAAAAAATTAGCCGGGCGCAGGGGCGGGCGCCTGTAGTCCCAGCTACTCGGGAGGCTGAGGCAGGAGAATGGCGTGAACCCGGGAGGCGGAGCTTGCAGTGAGCCGAGATTGCGCCACTGCACTCCAGCCTGGGCGACAGAGCCAGACTCCGTCTCAAAAAAAAAAAAAAAAAAAAAAAGAAATTATATATGAGACAAGGCATGGCGGCTCATGCGCCTATAATCCCAGCACTTTGAGGGGCCGAGGTGTGTGGATAACTTGAGCCCAGGAGTTTGAGACCAGCTTGGACAACATGGTGAAACTCTGTCTCTACAAAAAAAAAAAAAAAAAAAAAAAAAAAAAAAAAAGCCAGGCATAGTGACACAGGCCTGTAGCTGTATAATCTACAGGAAATATATGTGTTTATATATGATTATATATACACACATATTTTCTATATCATTAACATATACAAACACATATATTTTATATATTTCACATATATAAAAACACATGTGTATTTTACAACATAATATAGAAGGAAAGTTTTCTTCTCTTGGATTGTTGCTTACATAGCTGTCATGTCAGGAAATAAGATCAAGAAGGATGGTGAATACTCCACTTTGTCAGCAGTCTATTAGCTTACCCCTACAAACATCATTGCCTATATGGAAAGGACAAATCATATACGCTTCTAAGGGACAAAATAATTTTAGTTGTCAAATAAACCAATATACAGATGGTGTGGCCATACCATTCCTTCGAGAAAAGGAGTATCATATCTTCTTTAGAAGGTTATTTCTATTTCCCTGAATTCAGTGATGTATCCTCACCCCAGTACTTCCTTTGGGCCAAGCTACTTTAATCTTCCCCTAATCGTTTTCCTTGCAAGGGTTGGCAAACTATGCCCTGTGGATCAAATCTGGTTTGTGGTCTGTTTTTCGACAGACCATAAACTGAGAATGCTTTTTTACATTTTAAAATAGTTGTTTAAAAGAATTTTTAAAAGGATAATATGTGACAGAGAAGAATATGTAGCCCACAAAGCCTATTTAGTATCTGGCCCTTTACAGGAAAAGTTTGCTGATCTCTATTCTAGGAGTTGACTCAAAGCCCCTAATCATAGCATCTACAGAAGAAAAATGGTCTAGGCTTGCCTCCTATTATTCCTAGAAATTAGGCAAGACCTGAATATGATTTTAGAAGAAGTATATTTTTCAGTATATCACTAACCAGCAAATGATACTCTTATCCAGGAAGATATTCTATAACCAACAAAACACAAATTTGAGGAACACATGGAGCATCAAAGAAGTTTGAGGACATCCACATAGTTATGTCATACCAATTCCATCATAGAGGTAGATAAAGAGACTTATGCTAGTACCAGAAGATATTTGCATCCATGATAATTGTGCCAGTTATGCAGCAAAATGAAGTGGGTATATGGTCCTTGGCTACTTCTGCTTGCTAATTTGCCAGACTCTTGTACTTCTGTTTACCATCTCTTCCCACTAGATTGGCAGCATTGTTAATCTCTGAGAAAGGATTCTCTGATGTTAAGAATCTTATCTACAGTACTTTTGGTTTCTACTAAGAAGACTGTCCTTTCTGTAAAATATTTAGAAAGAAGGTGCAAAGATTCTCTTCTTACCCTAAGTAATTTTATTCTTGAATAGAAAAACTTTTCTCTATACACCATGCTTACTTGTTCTTTCTTCCAACTGTGTTGGCACCCCTTTATCCATTTTGGATAAAATCAAGACAAAAGTTTCTCTCAACATATATGTACATGTATACACACACACACACACACACACACACACACACATACATATTTGTAGTTTTCTCCCTAAACTAGGTTCATATAAAGCCATTTTTTGGTCTTGAGAGATTTTTTTAAATGTTAAAGGGAAAGAACTAAGATGAGGGTGAGAATAATCATGTCAGCACTCATCAATTTTCCCTTTCCCAACCACCTCACTCTTATTCTCATTCAGTTTTCTTTATTGTCTCTGGGTTAGTGCAAAAGAATTGGTAGTGAATTAAGATACCTGCTTCCAAATGTCAATATCATGAGGGCTCCAGAGGACATAGGCCACAAATATAATCAATAGCATCTATTCAATCCTGTTATGCCTGTGAGCACTGCAAATCTGTTAGCTCTTATCTGTCCACACCGGGATTACTGCTTAACATCATGATCTCCCTATTATTGACATGCATTGAGTGCTTGTGGATTTGAATCACTTTAAATGGAATTAAATTCAGATCAAAGGGCAGGAAGACCTTACTCTGGTTGCACTGTTGTGTGGACCTGCTTGCCTGCTGCTGCACTTGAAAGTGCTGTTTCTAGTCTTTAAGTCTGAATGCCTTCCTTTTTGTTTTATTCAGCCTTAGCTCCTATCCCAGTCCTTCCTTTTGTTCTCAGATTTGATTTTTCTTTTCCTCGAGTGTGACCCTGGATATCAATTTTTGGATTTTATGAGCTTTATCATGCCTCTGCCTGAGTTTTGTGGATGCAACACTGGCCTCTACAATTGGCCTCTGAACCTTGCCTGTGTCTTGCTCAAGTTGTTACCAGAATGCTAGGGGTTCGGCCTGGGTCCTGCTGCTTATCACACAGAGAACCAATGACTGAGACAGTAAGTATTGCCAGGGAAGAAGGCTTTAATCGGGTGCTGCAGCCAGTGATATTGGAGATCAGTCTCAAATCCATCTCCCTGACCAACTAAAATTAGGGGTTTATGTAGCAGGGAAGAAATGTAACAATGTGTTGGAAAACAGGAACTAGGGAGGGGTAAGGAAACAAAATGAGCAGTCTGGCATCTCATTGTCTAGTTGCTGTGATCTGGTCAGTTTCAGTTCTCCAGTACTTTTTGAGAGGTCTGGGGGTCCTTTCTGAGGAAGCAACTCAGATAAACAAATGTAAGTTTCAAGCTTTAATATCAGAAGGGTCAATTTCTATGTTTCTTTAAAATAATTTTTAGGCCAGTGAGGTGGTGCATGCCTGTAATTCCAGTACTTTGGGAGGCCAAGTCCGGCGGATCACCAGGTCCAGAGTTCATCTTGCCAACATGGTGAAACCCCATCTCTACTAAAAATACAAAAATTAGCTGGGTGTGGTGGCACGTGCCTGTAGCCCCAGCCACTCAGGAGGCTGAGGCAGGAGAATCACTTGAACCCGGGAGAGACAGGTTGCAGTGAGCCGAGATCGTGCAGCGCCAGACTCTGTCTCAAAAAAAATAAAGAAAGAAATAAATAATTTTCAATGTGTCTATTGAATGAGTTTCACAGACACTCCAGATACACAGTAACAGACTGAGCAAATTACGCACCGGGGAGTGATAAGAGAGGTGAGGGCCGTGCATTACTGTCCATGGTCCTGAATTTGCTATAACACTGCAGTGGTGTTGGCTTTTCTGATCTGCCTACACTCCAATCATCTTGTTTTCCAGGCTGGTTCATGTTCCTGGCCTCTGAGTTCTACTGTGCCACACACTGAGCAAGAACACTATTTTAAGTTGTAAAGCACTTCAGGAAGATACTATGTGAACACACTGTAATAGTGAACTGGGCCTGCACCTGCCACTTGAGTTATTTTCATTTGACCAAAAGATGCTTAGAACACAAATAAAAATTTTAAGTGTGGACACAACTTTTAAGTCTTTTTTCCAAATTTTATTTTCTGATCCTATCTATTTTATTCAATTATTTAACTATCTGTCAATGCACCCTGACAGCTTTATATATATGACTATCATTGTAATTCTTTGCCCAGGAATTTTATATTTTTGAATTGTTACAGGGACAGAGGAAATCTTAGGAGACTTGGATTTTAAATAAGTTTGCCACAGATGATTGAAAAAGCCTGGTAAATAACCCCGTTATTAATGGAAGGAGAATTTTCTTCTTTTCTCTCTTTTTCTTTCTTTCTTTCTTTTTTTTCTTTTTTTGAGACAGAGTTTCATTCTTGTGGCCCTGACTGGAATGCAATGGCACGATCTCAGCTTACTGCAACAACCTCCACCTCCCAGGTTCAAGCGATTCCCCTGCTTCAGCCTCCCGAGTAGCTGGGATTACAGGCACCTGCCACCACATCCAGCTAAATTTTTTGCATTTTAAGTAGAGATGGAGTATCCTCATGTTGGCCAGGGTGGTCTCAAACTCCTGACTTCAGGTGATCCACCTGTCTCAGCCTCCCAAAGTGCTGGGACTACAGGCGCGAGCCACTGCTTCCAGCCTGTGTGTATCAATAGAAAACCTGGACAATTTTTCCTGAGGAGCTGAGTCGACTTCTACCACTAAGAGCCTCAGTGGAGAGAAGACCTGAGGTGGGTAGATCCTACCTGCAGGAAGGTTGTCCCAACGAGTGCACAGCTCTCAGAGGATAGGAGACCTAGAGTGGGGTAGCTCTTCTCCTCAGGCAGGTCATTCCATCGTCTGCCTGAGTCTGGCTGAGTTCAGGGGTTTTTACGGTCTTCAGACGGGAGGAAGTGCGTGCTGATTGGTCCCTGGGCGGCCATGGGCAGGCCTGGTAAAAGCATCCTAAGTTCCCACTCTGGTCTGCAGAACTAGCAGCCTGGCCCCCAGGCCTCAGGCCATCCCTGGCTTGAAGGTGGGGTTTCACCGGGACTCGCACCTGCCTCCTGCTGCCGTTTATGGTCCCAGGCTGTTTGTGCTGACGGGCACCTGCAGACCTGTGTTGAGCTGCCCTCAGCCCCACCTTGGCCTCCCTCTTCTGCGTGTAGGTGCCCAAAATCTGAAGGGCTCTGAGGCAGCAGGTGGCTGGTGTGTCACTGCCACTCGGAAGGCAGCACACCCAGCCGGGTCGTGACAGCACCGGGGCTCAGCCACAACCTTGCTCCAAAATCGGAGCAGGAACTGGGAGTGGGGCCAGGCCAGGCAGCGGGAGCAGCCACTGTGGAACCTGCGGGGGCAGCAGGGATACTTGGGTCCACAGCTGCAGCTGGTTGGTTGCAACTGCCCAGGAGCATGGGGCTCCTGCCCCACCAACTCGGAATGGGTAGTGTCTCCCATCTGTTCCCGGCTCCTGCCGGCTCCATAAAGCGTGCAGCTCCATAAAGTGTGCAGCCCGGGGCACGCCTTCCCCGCTGTAGCCGGCGTCTTTGCAGCAGCAACTCCAAATGGGCCGCTGCTGCCATCAGAATAGGCTACACCCCCTAAATCCTCCGGGAGTAGCATGAGTTGAGTCTTGAAAAAAGAGTAGGAGTTGTGCACATATGTGAGGGTGCAGGGACATTCCAGGGAGAGGCAATAACAGCACATGCATAGATGAGATGTGTGAGAGAGGATTATAAATTTAGAGAACAAGTATTTGTTTCACTATGAGAATGATGGGCTCATATAGTAGAATATTGGAAGAAGATGAAGCTGAAAGAAGAGTGGATCAAAATCATGTTGTGTGCCATTCCAATCATCTGAATTCTGTTCTTAATGTGATGAAGACCATTACTCACAAAGTAGGAGAACAATATGATCTGAAGACAATTACTAACAAAGTAGGAAAACAATAAGATCAAATATTAGAAAGACATCTGTGTGAGAGCAGTGTGGAAGATTGATTGCAGGGGATGAGGGCTGGCTCAGGGGAACAAAGTAGGATACAATAGCAATTATCCAAGGAGAAAATGATAAAGGCCAATTGTGGTCATAGTAATGGGGACAGAGATAAAAAATAGATAAAATAAATGCTTAGGGGGGCCAATGGAAGCAAGAGAACTGTGAGACCTATTGTATGTAGGGGTGAACAATGCAATGCTGATGCCATGATTTCTGGCTTATGCATTTGGATGGATGTAGATAAAGACTGAGATAAGGAATACAGATAGAGTAGCAAAAATAACAAAAGGAATATTTGTTATTTTTGTGGCTACTCGGCATCTTAAATCCCTCCTTTTTTTTTTTTTCTTTTTGTTTTTGGCCTGCTCTCCATAGTATATATAAGTCTTAGCTATAGTCAGAGTTCATTTCCCACTGTAGAAACTAAAAAGACAGTCTCACTCTCCTGGCCTCCTATGCAGGTAGGGCACAAGCATGTGTCCTAGGCCTAACCAATCAAATGCTCTAGTCTCAGAGTTTACACTGAAAACCAATGATATAAAGGATGGGTTATCTAATCCCTTCTTGTGGTGGCAGTAGCAGTAGTAGAAGTTCTGCTATAGCACCCAGGATTGCTGCCAGCAGGTAATAGCTAATAGCTGCCTTGTGGCTCTGGTAGCTGGCATTCGTTGTCAGTCCCATCAGACACTTGCTGTGGAGTAATCCTCATTGTAACCCTAGCTGCTGTCCAAGTTTCCTGGGACATGCCTAGTTCTCCTGCCTGGCTGTCTAGGCTTCCCTGTAACTCTTCTTCAGCTTAAGTCAGAGTAAGTTTCCATTGCATGCAATGAAGTCGTTAACAGATACTAGAAAACTTGGAGAGTAAATGATATGGGGCTGCAGAGAAAATATGTTTGTTTTTGCACAATGAGGGCACAGCAAATATCACTGAAGCTTGGTTCTAACAAACTTGAAAAGTAATTTATGGCTAATTAAATAGAGAATTCCGTGGGATGACACAGTAAGAATGACACTGGATGCTAGTATCTTGATGTTGGACTTTCCAGCCTTCAGAACTGTGAGAAATACATTTCTTTTCTCTCTTTTTTTTTTTAGCAAAAGTCCAGAATTTTATTAATTCTCCCTGGGCCCGCCCCCACCCCATGGGATGCTTGCAAGGTTACCAGGCCTCAGGGCCAGGGTCCGAAGTGCCACAGGAGCTGCTCCTGGTCCTCCAGGTCGTTCCACACCTTCTTGCACATGTAGAAGATGGGGCAGTCCTGGCTGGTGCGGATGACATCCTCGTGCAGGCCATACATTTCTTTTCTTTGTAAATCACCCAGTCTGCAGTATTCTGTTATAGCAACACAAAATGGACTAAAACTGAGATTAAGAATTTGGGGTGGTAATAAACTAGAAGAAATAAGATCAAAGTTGTGCTAAGAAAAAAGTTGTACTGGTTGAGGACTCATAGTTGGGGAGAAACGGGAGCAAAGAACTGAGAGTTCAACAGCTGGGGAATACGTATCCTTAAGGACAGGTTCTAATCCAGTAACCAGGAAATTAGACAATGAACACTTTTCCTCTTGAACCTCATTCACACCAACAAATACTTGTGTTCCTGCAGTTGCCAGGTACTATGTTACATTTTGAAGACATAGCCGTGAACAAAAATAAACAAATGTCCTGCTCTCAAAAATCATACATTTCAGTGGGAGGTGACATATACAACTATATGTGTCAAGTGGAGATAAATATAATTGGAAAAAATAAAACAGGATGAAAGGTCCAGAAAATGACAGGAGGAGTCAGATGGAAGAAAGAGTACTATTAATTTATATAGGATAGTGGTCCAGAAACATCTATCATTGAGACAGAAAGTAGCCCAGGTGCGGTAGCTCACGCTTGTAATCCCAGCACTTTGGAAGGCTGAGGCAGGAGGATCACTTGAGGTCAGGAGTTCAAGGTCAGCCTGGCCAACGTGGTGAAATCCTGTCTCTACTAAAAATATGAAAAAAACGTAGCCAGGCATCATGGCGGGCGCCTGTAATCCCAGCTTGGGAGACCAAGGGAGGAGAGTCGCTTGAACCCAGGAGAGGGAGGTTGCCGTGAACCGAGATTATGCCACAGCACTCCAGCCTGGGCAACAGAGGGAGTCTCCATCTCAAAAAAATAATAATATTAATAAAAGGCTGGGTGCAGTGGCTCACGCCTGTAATCACAGCACTTTGGGAGGCCAAGGCGGGTGGATCACAAGGTCAGGAGATCGAGATCATCCTGGCTAACATGGTGAAGCTCTGTCTCCACTAAAAACACAAAAAATTAGCTGGGTATGGTGGTGGACGCCTGTCGTCCCAGCTACTCGAGAGGCTGAGGCAGGAGAATGGCATGAACCTAGGAGGCGGAGCTTGCAGTGAGCCGAGATTACACCTCTGCACTCCAGCCTGGGCAACAGAGTGAGACTCCATCTCAAAAAAAAAAAAAGGTAGAATGGAAGTTGCCAGGGGCTAGAGGTAGGAGGAAGTGAAGGAGTTAGTACGTAATAGGTAAATTTCAATTTTGCAGGATGAAAGAAACTCTGGAGATGAATGGTGGTGATGGTTGTACAACAAGTGTGTATGTGCTTAATACCACTTATCTGCACACTTAAAATGGTTAAGGTGGTCAGTTTTATGTTATGTAAATTTTGACACAATTTTTTAAAAAGAGAGAAAGAAAGATCTCTCTGATAAGGAGATATCTGAGCAGAAGCCTGAGGGAAGTGAGAAAATAAGCTGTATGAACATCTGGGGCAAAGCAAGAAGAGATTGACAGGATAATAGTAGCTCTCAGCACCGTTTGGGAGCATAGAGTGAACCCCAACTGAAAGCTTCAGAAAAATGAAAAAAAAAACACTTGTTCACAACTTTTTTGATACCTCTGTTCCAATTAAACATCAGGGGTGTGATTTGAGTTCCTCCAATGTCATCATTCTTTTGTCTGTGCTGGGAGACATCCTCTCTGCGTGCAGGACAGAAAAGAAACTTATCTGCCATTTAAAGTCTGATAAGAGAAGAGAATGAGTCTGTTTTCTGGGATCTGTGCTCATCACCCAGGCTGGCTGCTGATGGGATTCTCTTTCTTACTCAGCACACATATGTGCTCTTGTAGCCTGGGCTGCTAAGGCAAACAGTAAACTCAGGTATATGAGAGCTGAGAGGACACCTTGAAGAATGCAAAGTTAATGTATCTTTGACCTTAATCTTATTTTGTTTCCTAGTCAGGAGTCTCAGGGCTGTTTGTGCTGGGGACAGTGAACACATTTAACATATGTTGGCTGCTTTTTTTGTAGTACACGAGCCACAATACTTACATTCAATGTTGTATGCGTAAATATGGGGGAGATGGTGGAGAAAAAAGGAAGAGGATTACACCATTAACAGAAAGGAATACCCAAGTTAACCAGCAGACACGTGTATTTTGTTTTGTTTTGTTTTCTTGAGACAAAGTCTTGCTCTGTCACCCAAGCTGGAGTGCAGTGGGGCAATCTCAGCTCACTGCAACCTCTGCCTCCTGGGGTCAAGTGATTCTCCTGCCTCAGCCTCCTGAGTAGCTGGGACTACAGGTGTGCGCTACCATGCCTGGCTAATTTTTGTATTTTTAGTAGAGACAGGGTTTCACTATGTTGGCCAGGCTGGTTTCGAACTCCTGACCTCATGATCCACCCACCTCGGCCTCCCAAAGTGCTGGGATTACAGGTGTGAGCCATTGTGCCTGGCTGACACGTGAATTTTGTGATTCCGTTTGGGTCAATATGACTACTAAAAATTGCACCAAGTCCTGTTTCTCACCGAGTATGCTTTCCACTGAAGACAGTCCAAACATTCAGCAACCAAACAACTTCAGAAGGAGCCTCATGCTTCCAAAGAATGTGGAGCAACACAAGTGACCAGTTCAGTTCAGCTCCTTTAACCTTAGCCTTGCTTGGGTTCTGACCCTTGTATGTGGCTCATGGACCAACCAGAGATATGAGCAGAATTTAAACACAAATTGGGGCTCTCCTGCACTGGCTCATCCTTTCCAGAGTATCCCTACTAACTTTCTAGCAGCTGAGCTTGTCTGTAATCTGTTTTCTGGTTCTTCAAGCTGGTAAGGCAGTGATTTTCTACTTTAATTTTAGCTCTCGTTGCCGATTGGAACCTGCTTCAGTTCCTTCAAGAGCAGGAAACTCACTTTTTGATATCTTCTTCCAAATGTTGACTCCCTTTCAATTTCTTCCTGGTTTATTCCCTTTCTAGTGCCTTTAGGTAGCTCTTTTTTTATATGTATTTTCCAGCATTTTCTGTAGGAGTGTTGGTTTGGTGGGAGCTAGACAGCCAAGCTCCTTACTTGGTTTTGACTCTTTGATTCATCACTGTAGATACTCCCTTGCACCTATTTTTGAACTTCTTTGCCCCTCTCCTCCCTCACCATTCTCACCAGCAATACCTGAGGCTTGATTAAATACAACTTTCCACCCGCTCTGAAATTATACCCAAGCAGCTGAATTTGATAAAAATACAACCCTATGCTGACTAGTCTCACATTAAATGTATGTCCTAACAGAACTAGTACACTTCCTTAGTTTATTCCTGCTCTTATTCTCCTAAGCAACTATCTCCATACTGTCTTCTCTTTCTACTAACCCCAACATCTGTTTACTGCGCTCCAATTTCAGCTTGCTATTTATTTGATGATATAATAGAAGTAATAAGAGAATATCTGCATGTTCCCATTATCACATCTACTAGCTGCTGTTTACTGTGCTCTACTTTCAGCTTGCTATTTATTCAATGATATAATAGAAGTAATAAGAAGAAAGTAGCTGCCTGTTCCCAACATCACATCTACTAACTGTCTGCTCCTATACTGATGAATTTTGCACCCCCTCCCTCCTGTTACATATGGTATATGTTCATGTTCCTAACTGAGGCCTCTTTTAAGCACTGGGTTCCATCCTCACTTCCCTATTCACAAAGGGTAACTGTCCTTTCTCTGGTATTATCCACTTTTTTTCCTCTAAATTTATTATTTCTATCAGTATACAAACATGTTTTAATATTGTCCAACTTAAAAAAAACTACCTGCCACTGCCTCCTCCCCACACTGAGCCTACCTGCTATCCCCATTTCTCTAGTCCCTTTTAAAATAAAACTAATTGGATTGGGCACGGTTGCTCATGCCTGTAATCCAGCACTTTGGGAGGCCACAGCAGGCAGATTATTTGGGCCCAGGAGTTCGAGACCGGCCTGCAACATGGTGAAACCCTGTGTCTACAAAAAATACAAAAATTACCCAGGCATGGTGGTGCGTCCCTGTAGTCTCAGGTACTTGGGAGGGACAGGTAGGACCACCTAAACACGGGGAGGTTGAGGTTGCTGTGAGCCAAGATCATGACACTGCACTCCAGTCTGGGCGACAGAGAAGACCCTGTCTCAGGTAAAATAAAATAAAACTATTGTGAAAGAATTATTTATTCTGGGCCGGGCACAGTGTCTCATACCTATAATCCCAGAACTTTGGGAGGCCAAGGCAGGCAGAACACCAGGTCAAGAGATCGAGACCATCTTGGCCAACATGGTGAAACCTTGTCTGTACTAAAATACAAAAAATTAGCCAAGCGTGGTGGTGCGCGCATGTAGTCCCAGCTACTTGGGAGGCTGAGGCAGGAGAATCACTTGAACCCAGGAGGCAGAGGTTGCAGTGAGCTGAGATTGCTCCACTGCACTCCAGCCTGGTGACAGAGCAAGACTCCGTCTCAAAAAAAAAAAAAGAATTATTTATTCTCTCTGTCACTACTTCACCTCTCACCCTGTCTTTCTATTTTAAAAGTCATTAGGCAATACTTTTTAAAAAATTAATTAATTATTATTATTTATTTTTCAGGCGAAGTTTTGCTCTTTTGCCCAGGCTGGAGGGCAATGGTGCGATCTCGGCTCATTGCAACCTCCGCCTCCTGGGTTCAAGCGATTCTCCTGCCTCAGCCTCCCAAGTAACTGAAATTATAGGCCACCACACCTGGCTAATTTTTGTATTTTTAGTAGAGACGGGGTTTCACCATGTTGACCAGGCTGGTCTTGAACTCCTGACCTCAGGTGATCCACCTGCCTCGGCCTAGCAAAGTGCTGGGATTACAGGCGTGAGCCACTGCACCTGACCCCAGCAATACATTTATATAAGTTCACAATTCAGAAGCTAAAAGAGTGCACACAGTGTTTCTGTCTCTCAAGCAATTCATCTTTCAATCTAGAGACAACTAATGTCAGTCAGCAGTTGTGCAGGCATATACAAGCAAATATGTAGTCTTATCCTTATTTTCTTTTCTCTCTCTTTTTTTTTTTTTTGAGACAGAGTCTTGCTCTGTTGCCCAGGCTGGAGTGCAGTGGCCCAATCTCAGCTCATTGCAACCTCCACCTCCCAGGTTCAAGTGATTCTCCTGCCTCAGCCTCCCGAGTAGCTGGGATTACAGGCGCATGCCACCATCCCTGGCTAATTTTTTGTGTTTTAGTAGAGACGGGGTTTCACCGTGTTGCCCAGGCTGGTCTTGAACTCCTGACCTCATAATTCACCCGCCTCGGCCTCCCAAAGTGTTAGGATTATAGGCATGAGCCACCGTGCCTGGCCCTTATTTTCTTGTAACGTTAACATATTCTAAATTATCTTCTGCACCTTGATTTTTTTCTCACTTAATCCATCTTGGAAATTATTTTGGATCGGTGAAGAGTTCTATGTCATATAAAGAAATAGCTTCCTCATTGTTTTTATGACACATGGAAGCGTATTATATAGCACTATTTAACTAGTTACAGTACATTTGAGTAGCTAAAATTATTTATTTTTATTTGTCTGTTTTCTCTACTACAATGTAAACCCAGGAGGAAAGGGATATTGTTTTTTTTTTTTTTTTGAAATGAGGTCTCACTCTGTCACCTAGGCTGGAGTGCAGTGGTACTGTCATGGCTCACTGCAGCTTTGACCTCTTAGGCTCAAGTGACTCTTTTGCTTCAGCCTCCTGAGTAGCTGGGACAAGAAGTGCCACCTTGCCTGGCTAGTTTTTTAATATTTTTTTTGTATACATGGGTTTTTGCCATGTTGCCCGGGCTGGTCTCGAACTCCTGGGCTCAAGCGACTTGCACGCCTCAGTCTCTCAAAGTGCTGGGATTACAAGCATGAGCCACCATGCCCAGCCATCTGTCTTATTTAATACTATATTCTCAATAACCAGAACAGTGTCTGGAATGAAATACACAATAAATATGCGTTCAGTGAATAAAAATGTACACGTCTTAACTGTTTTTGTGGTATCTTTTCGCCTCTTTCCCATCTGTACCACTAGCTCTGATTTGTTATTTTCTTGTGGACAAGGACAGCAGTACCTTATATGCATCAGAATCTCCTTTGGCCTGAAACATAGGCTTTGCACCTGTTTCATGTGTTGACTACATGGTAATAAAGCGGCATCAACAGGATGAAACCCCATTTCTTTTAGTCTCACAGTCCGATTATATCTTCCAAAAATATTTAACGTTATAATCGATATGAATATAAAAAGCTGTTCAGAAATAGAATAACTATGCAGTAGCCCTAAGCCCATGCGCTAGCCTAGTAGCACTTCTCTGAGAATCACGGTATATGCAGTACATGGCCTTGTGGTCCCTGAGTGAGAATCAGACCTCTTCCCACCCTCAATGCTCCTGGGTACATTTCCTTCCAGAAACAGGGCAGTCAGCATCATAGAATCCTCTAACAGAAAGCTCTTCCAAGCAGCACTAGATCTGAGCACAGGAGTGCAGCTGATTATTACTCCTGCTGTTGCACAGGCATTTGATCTAGAGCATCCACTTCTCCATTCATCTGTCCTCCTATCCCCATCCTCACCTAAACTCTCCCCACAGTGACTCAGGAAGTATAATTGGATCTATTGTGTTGAAATTCAGGGAGAGAGAATCTAAAGATTCTGTATAGATTATTTAGGAAGATGAGAGAAAAATCACTTATCTTTAGTGCTCAACCAGGAAAGTACCATGAAGCATCAAAGCTTTGCTAAATTCTACTTATAAATCTGTGTAATTGCAGTACCAGGCATACATGTTACAAGTAGTTACAGAGAAAAGAGATCCAGCTATCTCTGTTGTCTTTCTACATGGATTTGCATAGGAAGTTGAGCCCCCGCCTTTGTAAATGCTGTAGGCATAGTAAGTCCTAGGTGAAATTTTAAAGAGCAAGTGTCCTAAATGTTGAAATGTCGGGGTTAAACTCGAAGTGTAGGATTAGGCAGGGAGCAGGTTAAGGAACAGAAGTCAATGATTAATTATGGTAGAGCTGAGATTAGGATAAGGATTTTGGAATAGTGAGATATATCTAGCTGAAACAAAGCTGTTAAGGAAATTTCTCCATTTTTGATCACCTGAAATTTACCACCTCCGAGGCTCAGAGTGGGGAGGCTGATCAAGTAGTCTTGACCTTGTCTGAAATGGCCAATTTGGATCAAGACAGTTGTGGGGAAGCACAGCCTTCTATAGTGGCTGTTGCAGAGAAAGAGGAGACAGCAACTTCTGTTATATCAGCTTATTTTTTCCTAAAAGCAACAAGTGCTAAGATATTCAATTAATTGAGACTTTTTGGGAGCTAAAAATGAAGGATTCAGGGAATAAATGCAAGGCTAGAAGGATATATAAAAGAAGCAAAAAATATTAGCAGATGATTTCAAAATGATGGATATCATGGATGTGCCAAATATGTCAAGGCTGGGTGAGATGGCTCATGCCTGTGATCCCAGAACTTTGGGAGGCCAAGGTGGGAGGATCACTTGAGGCCAGGAGTTTGAGACCAGCCTTCACAGCACAGTGAGACCCTCACCTCTACAAAAATAAATAAATAAATAAATTAATTAATTAAAAATTAAGAATTAGCTGGGTTTGAGAGCCCATGTCAGTAATCCTAGTTGTTCGAGAGAATGAGGCAGGAGGATCGCTTGAGCCCAGCAGTTCAAGGTTACAGTGAGCTATGATTGTGCCACTGCACTCCAGCCTGGGTGACAGAGTGAGACCCTGTCTTAAAAAAAGGAAAAAGAAGAAGAATGTGCCAAATATGGATGTTATTTTCTAGATACAGACTTTTAGAATTGAATAAATAAGTGCATATCCTCTGCATTAGCCAAATTATTTTACAAGTCTAGGCTCCCACCCTTTGAGGAATTGCATCTCTCATGCATACGTTTCCTAAGAGAGGAGCTTATTTAAATAGTTTGATCTTGCACTCTGGTTCAAGAATGGGTAATGATGAAAAGATATGCACACACCTGTAATCCCAGCACTTTGGGAGGCCAAAGCAGGCAGATTACGAGGTCAAGAGATCGAGATCATCCTGGCTAACATGGTGAAACCCTGTCTCTGTTAAAAATACAAAAACTAGTTGGACGTGGTAGTGTGTGCCTGTAATCCCAGCCACTTGGGAGGCTGAGGCAGGAGAATCACTTGAACCCAAGAGTCAGAGGTTGCAGTGAGCTGAGATCGTGCCACTGCACTCCACCCTGGGGAACAGAGCAAGACTCTGTCAAGAAAGAAAGAAAGAGAGAAAGAGAGAGAGAGAGGAAAGAAGGAAGGAAGGAAGGAAGGAAGGAAGGAAGGAAGGAAGGAAAGAAAGAAGGAAAGAAGGAAAGAAGGAAAGAAGGAAAAAGAAAGAAAGAAAGAAAGACAGAAAGAAAGAAAGAAAGAGAGCAGGGAGGGAGGGAGGGAAGGAAGGAAGGAAGGAAAAGAAAAGATCTACAATGAGAGACTGTGTTTGTCACCATGAAATAAAAAATGAAATAAGGGAAATAAGACAGATTATGTTATTATTCCCATTTAGCAAATGACAAAAATGGAAGCTTCCAGGTATTAAGGAAGTTTTTCCATAGTACAAGGTTAGTAGGGGCAGAACCAGGAATTCTAACCCAGGTTGTTTTCCTCTGAAACCAAAAGGGTTCGATTAATTGGCAATTATAAGACTGAAAAGGTTTGTTGAAAATAGACAATGCCAGACTTTGAATAGCATTCTCAGGAGTTTAGATTTTTAAATGTTGGAGAAAAGGGGACAGCTGCAGAGATTCTGAGGTGGGAAATGAAATGTTTCAAGTTGTTCTATAGGAAGATAACTCTGACAGAGACCAGAGAGTTGTGAAGGTTACCCCTGCCCTTGGCATTCGTGAGCCATCTTACTATATTAATAAATTCCTTATTTAACATAAGCTAGCTGAAATTGCATTCCTGTCAGTTAAAGCTGAAAAAAATCCTGCTTAATAAATCTCAGTTTGCAGAGGAGGAAACTTAAAACCAGAGAGTATAAATGAAACTCAGTTTTTTGGTGTCAAGGTCAGCACTAGACTGTCCATGTCCCCACTCCCCTAAACCGCTGTACCCTGGGCAGTTAGACCTTTCACTTTTTCACTGCACTATTTGTCTTGAAGAAAAAGTGAACAAATCAATTCTTCATGGGCAATTGAAAGTGATGATTTTATGTAAATTAATTCCATACTAATAGATGTGGAAAACCAGTACTCAGATGACAGATGCATTTATTAAATGAATCTAGTATAGAACCATCCCATGCTTCAGATCAGACTTGACAAGGCTCCTCAGCATTCTACTACCTAATGATTTGGAGTTAGAAACCTAGCATGTTGGCCAGGTGCGGTGGCTCATGCCTGTAATACCAAGACTTTGGGAGGCTGAGACGGGCAGATCACGAGGTCAGGAGATCGAGACCATCCTGGCTAACAAGGTGAAACCCCGTCTCTACTGAAAATACAAAAAATTAGCCGGAAGTGGTGGTGGGCGCCTGTAGTCCCAGCTACTCAGGAGGCTGAGGCAGGAGAATGGTGTGAACTCGGGAGGCGGAGCTTGCAGTGAGCCGAGATTGCACCACTGCACTCCAGGCTGGGCGACAGAGCAAGACTCCATCTCAAAAAAAAGAAGCATAACATGTTCACATAAATAGTGAAATACACAGTAACACACGTTCATGAATAAGTCTACTGTACCAAAGTAGAGGAAAGACAGAATCAAACATATATAATACTAATTTCAATGCCTATAACCTAGCTTATGAGAAATGGATGACTTCAAGTTAAAATAATTGTCTTTCTCCATAAAAATCTGTTAAAAAGTGTCTTAACAACTTTTGAACTAACTTTTCTCCCTCAAAAGAACCACTGTACTCCTGTTACTGACTTTGGAGTCATCCCAAATCACTCTAACCCATTTATCCCATTGATCATCTGGATTCCAGATTCTGCATCCTGCCAATCTACAGTATCCTCATATACGTCTTTCTTTTTCACCCTCACCTTAATATGGTGTCTTGTATCCACTCACTTGTATAATTGCAATAGCCTCTTAACTCATCCAGCTGTTGCCACTCTCTCCGACTGCCACCTAATTATGTTGCTCCTCACTGCTTATAGAACTGGCTTCAAGCTGCTAAGCATGTCATTCAAGGCTAACTGAAATCTGACTAATATGTTAGCCTTAATTCCCCAATTACCCATAAGCCTCAGCTAAATCAGCTATTAATGCTCAACAAGTATCCACTGTTATTATTTGTTGTTAATCAGATTGTCCTGCTTGTTTCTATTCCCCATGTATAAATGTGACCTCTTTCAGGCATGAAATCTCCCTGATTCTACTCCCTCACTACACTGAAGTGATGATTCTCTTTCTCACCTCCTCAGGGATTTTGGTACAACTTGAAGGACTCTGCACAGTTTGCTGTGTATTATTGTCATATTTGTCTATGTCTTAACTCTCGTTTTAGAAGTTGAACTTCTTGAGCATAAAAAAAAAGTCTTTATTCTGGGGGTGCATGTGCAGGTTTTTATTCTTTAGTGTACTTCTACCTTGCATTTTGCACATAAATGTATGTATTGAATTTGAAACTAAGTTACTGATGATGGAATGAACTCACTAACACCTTTTATCTAATTTAAACGGAATGTTTAAAGAAGGCAGCATTTCACTGAAATGAAAAAAAAACTTGATACAAATTAAAATATTTTTAAATACACAAGCTAAAATGATCCTTCCTTCCTTCCTTCCTTCCTTCCTTCCTTCCTTCCTTCCTTCCTTCCTTCCTTCCTTCCTTCCTTCCTTATTTTTCTCTTTCTTTCAACTGAGTCTGTCTTTGTCCCCCACGCCGGAGTGCAGTGGCACAATCTCAGCTCGCTGCAATCTCTGCCTCCTGGGTTCAAGTGATTATCCTGCCTCAGCCCTTGAGGAGCTCGGATCACAGGCGCATGCTACATGCCTGGCTAATTTTTGTATTTTTAGTAGAGACGGGGTTTCACCATGTTGGCCAGGCTGGTCTCAAACTCCTGACCTCAAGTGATCCACCCGCTATGGCCTCCCAAAGTGCTAGGATTACAGGCATGAGCCACTGCGCCCTGCCCATACTGTTTTTCTTGACACTATTACTGTTTTTGTAGGAAACATGATCTTTCACGCTGTTCTCTGAAATGATTACTAAGGTCATTGAACTTACTACAAAATTCAGAAAACACTTTCATAGGACTAATTACTGATTTCGTTTCATTTATTATGAAGTCACAGACTTCTACAAATGTTTTAATGGTTTAAAATGTTTAACGTCTCAGTATGAGTTGCATTTTGGATGTTGTCTGTCTATTGATACCCTAATGCCTCACTTTGGGAAACATAGGGCTACTTTTAATATTAGCATAAAACATGAAACTTTTGCAATAGGTATATGAAAATTTGAAAGATCAAACTTATTTAGGCATAGCCAAAAGCTTCTACTTTATGCAATCACAATTTATGACTTTTGATTCATGGAAATTCCAAAATTTACATTTCTCCTGAGAACTAATACACTTTATTTATTTATTTATTTATTTATTTATTTATTTATTTTTTCTTCTTTTTTTAATTATTATTATACTTTAAGTTCTAGGGTACATGTGCATAACGTGCAGGTTTGTTACATATGTATACTTGTGCCATGTTGCTGTGCTGCACCCATCAACTCGTCAGCACCCAACAACTCGTCATTTACATCAGGTATAACTCCCAATGCAATCCCTCTCCCCTCCCCCCACCCCGAGAACTAATACACTTTAAATCCTAACATAAGATGCATGTAGGCTTGCAATAATCTACTCCTGAGAAAGTTCTGGTGGCTTGCAATTTATAGCCATGAGGACCAGCTGCCGTTAGTTATCATGTACTTCTTCCCATTGTTTTTGTTTGTTTGTTTGTCTGTTTTTTGAGATGGAGTCTCACTCCATTGCCCAGGCTGGAGTGCAGTGGCATGGTCTCAGCTCACTGCAAGCTCCGCCTCCCCGGTTCACGCCATTCTCCTGCCTCAGCCTCTCGAGTAGCTGGGACTACAGGCGCCTGCCACCATGCCTGGCTTTTTATTTTTTTTAGCAGAGATGGAGTTTCACTGTGTTATCCAGGATGGTCTCGATTTCCTGATGTCGTGATCCTTCCGCCTCCGCCTCCCAAAGTGCTGGGATTACAGGTGTGAGCCACCACGCCCGGCTCCCATTGTTGATATACAGGGAAGAAGATTGACATCTATCATGCTCTAAATACATAGAGTTAGATATGGATTTTCAATTTATTTGTCCTCAGTATTTGTAGCATGTTTTCTCAGGACTCAAGAAAACGGAACATTTTAGTGCAGTGAGATTTCTCCAGTATGAAATCTCTCCTACATATTAAGCAATATGTGAATTCTGCAAGGGTGAACATCTTCCATTCTATCCCTGTATATTATTTCATCATGGTCTCAGAGAAGAAACTTTTGCATTGATAAAATATGCACTTATTAACTTTGCATGTCATGAGAGGTATTCAGATGTCTTTCTGTTCAGAGACTATATTTACTGAGTACTGTAGCATGAAAATCTTCCATTTACTAGGTTGTTTTTGAGTGACAGGAATCCTTTTTTTGCAAATTCTTTATGAGATACGTGTTTTCTGAATATTTTCTCCCCTAGAGAATTTACCTATTAATTTTCATAATGGTATATTTTGCTAAGAAGTTTTTAAGATGAATATAAAGTTTTTGCTTTTTTGCTTTTTTACTTTCTGTGTCCTGTAAGAAGTCTTTGACTTCTCCCAGATCATGAAAATAGCATCCTATGCTTTATTCTAGAAGCTTTATAGTTAGGTCTTATGTTCTGATTTATGATCCTTTTTGAATTAATTTGTGTGTGATGTGATGTAGGAATTGAGGTGTTTTCTTCTCCCAAATGAATATACGACTACTCTGGAATCATTTTCTCTCGGTAGGTCTTCCCGTACAACGTTGTATAGAAGTAATGAAAACAGATATTGTTGCCTTATTCCTGGTTTTAGAAGGAAAGCAATCGATATTTTACCATAAATACAATGCACAGAGAGACAGGGGATTGAGAGAGAGAGAGAGAGAGAGAAAGAGAGAGGGAGATTGAGGTTCTGGTCCTCAGAAGAGTAAGAAAGCTTTTTTCCAGAAGGTTCTCAGCAACTTCTCCCCATTTCTCATTGATCTGAATTCTGAACTATAGTGGCCTGGGATGAGATTACACCTTAGCCACGTGCCCCTACAGTCAGGGTTAGAGTCAGCATATGGGCAGTGCAGAAGTGTAGACACCTGAATGAAACTAGGACTTATAAACATATGTAAAGAGAGTTAGGGAAGAGGAGAGTTATTTTATAGAATAAAAGTTATTTTATAGAATAAAAGAGGCTTTGCAATCACAACAACAAAATGTGATATGTGAGTGTTATTTGGATTCTGATTCAAATAAACCAGTTGTTAAAAATGTCTAAGACAATTGGGAAAATTTGAACATTCTCTGGATATCTGACAATATCATTATGTCTTTTTAAGTATTTTATGTTTAATTATAGTATTATAGTTATTTTTTGGACTCATCTTACAGAGATACATAAGAAATGGTAATAAATGAAATGCTATGATGTTTGGGAATTACATTAAAGTAACCCAGTGTGAGAGTATTGGGATATGGGCAAAATAAGATTGGTTGGGTGATGAATATATCAGATTTCATTTTTGCTATTTTGTTTACTTCTTTTTTTTTTTGAGAAGGAGTCTTGCTCTGTTGCCCAGGCTGGAGTGCAGTGGCACGTTCTTGGCTAACTGCAAGCTCCGCCTCCCGGGTTCATGCCATTCTCCTGCCTCAGCCTCCAGAGTAGCTGGGACTACAGGTGCCCACCATCACGTCCAGCTAATTTTTTGTATTTTTAGTAGAGACAGGGTTTCACCATGTTAGCCAGGATGGTCTCGATCTCCTGACCTCGTGGTTCACCCACCTCGGCCTCCCAAAGTGCTGGGATTACAGGTGTGAGCCACCGCGCCCGGCCTTGTTTACTTTTACTTAGAAAATTCCTTAATAAGATTTAAAAGCCCCTACTTAAAAAAATGAAAAATAGGGATTGTCACCAAAAATAGGGAGACGATGTTTTGGAGGCAACAGCAATTCCCACTCTATTAATCCTTTTATATCACTGTTTCTGATTATTTAAAATTATTTTATTTATTTTTACATATTCAAATAAGCAATGAATTTACAGAGGTAAAAATTATAAAGATCTCAAAAGATACACAGGAAGAAGTCTCCCTCTCATGCTGGGCCCTTGTTACTTCGTTTTCCGTCCCCATAGCTGCGCTCTCCATTTCCCTTGTAATCAGTGCTATCCTTTTATCATATACACCATTTTTAGTTGCTGCAAAATATTGCATATATAAACATACCACAACTTATTGAGCAATTTTCTTATTGTTAAACTTTTATGTTGTTCTTATTTAGAGAGCTTTCTGTATTTTAGATCTTACACTATCAATAATTTCTCCTTCTCGGAAATATTCAATTGATTAAAATATCCTTGGCTGGGCGAGGTGACTCACGCCTGTAATCCTAGCACTTTGGGAGTCCAAGGTGGGCAGATCACCTGAGGTCAGGAGTTGGAGATGACCCTGGGCCAACATGGTGAAACCTCGTCTCTACTGAACATACCAAAATTAGCTGGGCGTAGTGGCACACGCTTGTACTCCCAGCTGCTCAGGAGGCTGCGGCAGGAGAATGGCGTGAACCTGGGAGGCAGAGCTTGCAGTGAGCCGAGATTGCGCCACTGCACTCCAGCCTGGGCGACAGGGCGAGACTCTGTCTCAAAAAAAAAAAAAAAATTCCTCAATTACTTGGTAACTTGAAAAAAAAAACCCCAAAACTTTCAACCCCAGTCCCACTCCAGCTACCTTTCTATTGCTCTTTTTACTCCACAGCCTGGTCCAACATATCAATATTTTAGCAGGACAGACTGCCTGAATCATTGAGTCGTTCAGGAAGCGAACTCCCTTTGGGAGGTCAACCTGCAGGGATTAGTCTTGAACAAGTTGATGCTTCTTTTCTACTTTATATTTTCTCTTTAGTTTCCAATCACTATCTGTAGAGTTATAGCTCCAAATGTATATTGTAAGCCCAGAATAGCCATGTATGTCAAGTCATCTACTTGATATCTCCACTTCAGTACCTCAAAGGCACCTCAAACTCTCCATGACACAATCTCCTTTTCCAAACCTGGTTCTATTCAGTGTTCTCTTTTCCCAGGAATGGTACTGTCCTACATACAATTGCATAAGCCATTTTCTGTTTCCCATTTCCTATATGCAATCCATCATTAGGTGTTATTGATTTTATTACAAAAACATTTCTCAATGTTATTACGAAAACATTTCTCTCTACTGACATAACCACTATGCTGTCCAAAAGACAATCATCTTTTGGACTAAATAGTAAGTAGCCCACAAACTATTTTTTCCTTATCTATTCAACTGTCAATCTAATTCATTCTTCATCCTTCAGGTGGAGTAAACGTTTTCCTTCCCAACACAAATCTGATCATATTATTTCCACTTGCTTAAGATCCTTTAATACCTTTCCACTGTTCTTATGCTAAAGGCCCTATCACGGCCAGTGAAGCCCCGCATGGACTGCTTCCTCTCTCACCATTTCATAGTGTACTCCCTTTTACTCCTTGACTTTCAATGACATAACCAAAATACAACTTTCTTTACGTTTCTTGGACATTTCATGCACCATAGGATCTTTGCAAATTCCCTTCTCTCCATTGACCTTTTTTTTTTTTTTTTGAGACAGAGTCTCGCTCTGTCACCCAGGCTGTAGTGCAGTGGTGCAATCTTGGCTCACTCCAACCTCTGCCTCCTAGGTTCAAGCGATTCTCCTGCCCCAGCCTCCTGAGTAGCTGGAGTTATAGGCACGTGCAACCATGTCCGGCGAATTTTTGTATTTTTAGTAGAGACAGGATTTCACTATGTTAGCTAGGCTGGTCTTGAACTGTTGATCTGAAGTGATCCACCTGCCTCAGGCTCCCAACGTGCTGGGATTATAGGCACGAGCCACTGCACCTGGCCTCTTTTTTTTTTTTTTAAGACAGGGTCTCACTCTGTCACCCATGCTGGAGTGCAGTGGCACAAACATGGCTCACTGCAATCTCATTCTCTTAGGCTTGAGTGATCCTCCTGCCTCAGCCTCTGGAGTAGCTGGGACTACAGGGGCATGCTACTATGCCTGGCTAATTTTTAAATTTTTTTGTGGAGACAGGGTCTCGCTCTGTTGCTCAGGCTGGTATTAAACTTCCAGACTCAAGCGATCCTCTTGCCTCAGCCTCCCAAAGTGCTGGGGTTACAGACGTGAGCTACTGCGCCCCACCAAGAATATTCTTTATCACCCTATCTCCTTTGCCTGGATACCTTCTATTCATCTTTTGATTCTTAGGTGAAGTGTCTGTTTTTTTGAAATCCTTTCTAGATGTTCTTAGTCTTTCACAGCATGTTTTTTCCAGCCTTTCAGAACACTTATCTCTATTTATAATTATATATCCATGAGCATAATTATATGAAAAACATTATTTAAAAAATATCTCTATTCCCCTCCTACAGACAGTATGTTTTTTTGTGTACTAGGAATTTAATAATAGTTCTGTATAAATAAATACTATATTTATCTATACATCTTTGTTTTTTTCAGGTTGTTTCTTTGGACTATATGCCCAGAGGTGAAATGAATGAATCAAAAGGTACACAACAATTATTATTATTATTTTTTTGAGACAGAGTGTCTGGGTCTGTCGCCCAGACTGGAGTGCAGTGGCGCGATCTCAGCTCACTGCAACCTCTACCTCCCAGGTTCAAGCAATTCTCCTGCCTCAGGCTCCTGAGTAGCTGGGATTACAGGCATGTGCCGGCCAATTTTTGGTAGAGATGGGGTTTCACCATGTTGGTCAGGCCGGTCTCCAACTCCTGACCTTGTGATCCACCCGCCTTGGCCTCCCAAAGTGTTGGGATTACAGGCATGAGCCACCGTAATCAGCCTGCACACATTTCTAATGGCTTTTAGTACATAGACAGTTAGATGTGTTGATAGTCAATGATGTGTTCTCCCCTAAATAACCCATTAATGAATCAAAGATAATCTGGGAAAGTTTTAGGTTGTAATTTCAGTGAGTTTTTTTTTTTCACCTTCTTTTGTTTCAGCATTTTGATCTGTGACTTGAATCTCTATATAGAGAAGGAGCTTGTCAAGTCTGCACATGATATACAGCACAGAAGATACCAGACAAGTGATTAATAGATGCAGGACCCAACAATATCTTTTCAGGTTATACTAGTGACCTCAGGCCGGGTATGGTGGCTCACGCCTGTAATCCCAGCACTTTGGGAGGCTGAGGTGGGTGGATCACCAGAGGCCAGGAGTTTGAGACCAGCCTGGCCAACACCGTGAAACCCCGTCTCTACTAAAAATACAAAAAATAGCCGGGCATGGTGGTGCTCACCTGTAGTCCCAGCTACTTGGAGGCTGAGACACAAGAATTGCTTGAACCTGGGAGGTGGAGGTCGCAGCGGGGGTTGTAGTGAGTGGAGATCACACCACTGTGCTCCAGCCTGGGCAACAGAGCAAGACTCAATCTCAAAACAACAACAACAACAACAACAACAACAACAACAACAAAACCTAATTAAGATGAAATCCAGCAGGACAAATGTAGGATCCTTCACTTTGATTAAGAAATTCTGTAGCATGAGTACTGGACAAGAGTGTAGTTTAGTGAGACCCGTGGCTGCCTCTCATTGCTAAGTCCAAAGTCCCTTCTACTGGCTTATGTGTCCCCTGCATTTCCTGCCTCTACTTCCAGACCTACAGTCTGCTTTGTTTTTCTTTGATAGCTTCGTTTGTCCACTCCATTTCTTGGGATTTTCATCCTACCCTACCCTGGCTTTGGCCATAGTCTTCCTAGTTGCCACCTCATTAACACTACTGTGAAGAAGGGCACTCGGATGCATTGTATTTTTGTAACTGTAAAATATGTGCTTTAAAAGGATGTGTATTCCCCCTTCATTAGTAGTGAAATGAATGTTCACCCATGCCCTTTAATGAGACTTGTAGTCGAAGTTTTTGAATCTTCTGTATCTTTATCTTTTCCTGCTAGCTTTATTCATTTCAGAGCGAAGGGTGTGAAAAATCTAGCACCATGGTGTGGAACTTAGGCTTGTAATTCTGTCAAGTGTAGCTTTTTTTTAGTCTGTGTTTTTAGGTATAGGTTCAGGACTAGCATAAACTTTCTGGTGAATCTCTTTGACTCTAATAATGTTTTTACCTTTAAAATTTATTTTGCTGATATTAATATTTTCATGATAGTTAACTTTCTGCATCAACTTGGAGGGTGTTTTTGGAAGAGATGTACATTTAAATTGGTAAACTTTGGTTAAAGCAGATTGCTCTCCATAATATGGGTGGGCTTCATCCAATCAGCTGAAGGCCTGAATAGAAGAAACAGCAAGAGGGAATTTTTTAGCAGACTGCCTCCAGACTTCATCTGCCTTACTAGCTGCCCTGGCCTTTGACTGGAACTGCATCATCAGGTCTCTTGGGTATTGAGCCCGCTGGTCCAAACTGTAGATTTTGGATTTGCTAGCTTCCATAATCATGTGAGTCAATTCCTGATAACAGATCTCTTTCTCTCTCTCTCTCTCTCTCTATATATATATATATACACACACACACACATTCTACTGGTTCTGTTTCTCTAGAGAACCCTGATATATTGTTATATCACATTTATTTGGCTAATATTTTCTATGGTATCCTTTTTTCCATTTCCTTTTGGAAATGGTGGTCCCTTAGAAACAGCAAACAGCTGTTTTGTTTGATCTTTTCAGATGTAAGAAATAAATCAGATCAAGTACAAATTGTGATCCAGGAGATTTTGAATCAGTGGTGAGAAGCTTGCCTTACTGCAGTTCCAGTACAGCTTATAAAGCATAAAGATGAAGTACTTTGATCTTTTTTCATGATTGGCTGTTATACATTAATTTTTTGGGGGCAACTATTTAAGCTGATTTGTCTATAGCTGATTGGCTTAGTTTCACTGACTCATGCTCACAAGGATGTAAACCTTGTGTTTTGTGTTTATTATTACAGATGGTATTTTGGGGAAATGAGGATGATGAGTTTTGGTTTGTGGTTATACACAGTTGGACTTGGGTATATCTAAACTGTGGCCTCCATTTTTATTTTTCTTTAATACACTATCTAAGACCTCTGTGTTTTAGAGTAAACATTGAGCTTACTCTGTTTATATTTTCTGTGACCATGGGTATATTTAGATTTATTTCTACCGTTACTTCATGTTTTGTTTTTATGACTATTTTTCTTTGCTTCCCACCCATTTCCTGCCTTTTGTTGAACAGATTGTTTTTCTCTTCTCCTTCCCTTAAAGCTTGGGAATCTTCAATAAAACCAATTTCCAGGAAGAAAAAAATACCAGATATACAAAAAAGAAAGTTAAAACTGTCTGGACCACAGAATAACCTGTATTATCATTAGTGAAAAACTCTACGTTTTTGTTAATGGAACTTATGATACAAAGTGTCCTTTTGAAATCTCTGCTTGATGTTTTTGGTGTTGGTGACAGGCGACAAAATCTTCTACTCTTTAGCTAATAATCATCTATAAGAAGTTGTTTAGCTGTTTTGATGTTCTTCTGGGCAGCTTTCTTCTTGATGTGATAAGTTGCCCTGTCTAACACGGTAACCACGAGGCACATACAGCTATTTAACTTAATTAATTTCACTAATTGTACTTTAATACAAATTTAAAATTCAGTTGCACCAGCCACATTTCAAGCACCCTGTAACCCCATTTGGTTAGTGGATGCTATTTTGGACATTGTAGAATACAGAGTATTTCTATCATTGTAGAAAGTTCTATCGGACAGGAGGTGATAAGCTGATAGTAGTGCTGCAGCTTTATACATTTTGAAGCAGAGCTATTTGGGAGACTGCATCATATTACAGAATTTGGAACTGACAATTTACATCAGCATTCTGTGATGTTCTTCCATTATCTTCTGCTCCTGTGGTGAAGAGTGACCAGCATGAGGTGCAATGCCCACCATGGAGGCTGCTGGGGGCTCCTGCCCCTGCCCACAAACTCCAGGCTTGGTCCTCACAGGACAGTGGAGGTTTATATAGAGCAACAGCCTAGACAGCAATGGTGATAACAGCAGCTGAGGGGCTGACTTCTGTACAGCAGTGGGAATCCTGACTTTCTGAATAGTGTAAGAGGCCAAGCAAGACTGGAACATTTTTAGTTGAAGCCAGGTTGCAAACGGTTGAGCCTGGGCTAGACTGGTATTTCTTTCTTCCTTTCCTTTTTTTTTTTGAAACAGGGTCTTGCTCTGTCAGCCAGGCTGGAGTAAAATGGCAGGATCTCAGCTCACTGCAGCCTCCACCTCTCGGGTTCAAGCGATTCTCCTGCCTAAGCCTCCCGAGTAGCTGGGATTACAGAGGTGCTCCACCACACCTGGCTAAATTTTTTATATATATATATATTTTAGTAGAGACGAGGTTTCACCATGAAGACCAGGCTGGTCTCAAATTCCTGACCTCAAGTGTTCCGCCTGCCTTGGCCTCACAAAGTGCTGGGATTATAGGCATGAGCCACCGTGTCCAGCCTCTGGTATTCTTTTGAAACTTTGACCTCTACCACCTTGTTGCCAGACTGATTTAGGTGTCATCTGATTAGGTGAAGACTACAGAGGTCTTTCCCGAGCCTGTGGCACCACTGGCACAAATGGTCACTAGCTGGAACTGATTTAGGACGGCACTGGCAGGGAAAACACAAGCCAACCACCACCTGCCCCTTCATATCCTGAATGGGCAGGTGAGACTCTCTTTCTCTTGGCCAGCCAACATACATCATCGACGTACATGTGCCCATTCATTACAGGAACAGCTTTGCCTCTTTGAGGAAAGAGGAGCTGAAAAAGACAAGCCTTTTGCTTCTCCCTCACTCCGGCATCATCTTGGCACTGATAATATATCCAAGATATTCATAGTCAGTGGCGTTAGCCAGGCTCATATTTACCGCTTTGATTGGGTTAATATTTTTTCAAGTTCCAACTTCTGTTGTTTCAATTATCAAGTGTTCAACTTCTGTGCACAGCTTATGAATATGATTTTTCGCCACTGAGTTCATTTCTTACACAATGTAGGTATCCAAGTTTTTTGTAACTTACAAAGTCACATCCTTTGGATTTGCCACTAGGCTCTGTCATCACATTGACATTTTAGCATTGTACCAAATAAATGAAAAAATTTTTTCAGGTTGTCATCATCCACATCTTCCCCAGAGCTTTAACTTTGTGCCAGGTGCCTTGTTAAGTACAGGGATCAACACAGTTCCAAATTAAATGTCCCTGCCCTCGTAAAGTCGCCAGGCAGGAAAAACAACTAATTAAGCTATTGTCAAGTTATTTACAATGACGACAAAAGCATATTGTGCTTTTGGATTTGTTTGATTTTATTACTCTTTAAATTTGACATACGAAAATACCATACTTAAACAGTTCATGTACCTGGAACAAAGGCACTAATACAGTACTAGAGAGGTGGTGACGGATTTAAGAACAATTATGCCAATTTCCAATCTGTTTTACAGTAAAGTTACAGAATTGGAGGAAGCTACTCCTGTACAACTTTGGAGGGTAGGAGGAGCAGGGCGTGACAATGCCTTTCCAGGGACTTAGGAATACGCCCAGTCGCTGCGTGGCTTCCAGCACACTCAGCCGCGCGCCCGCGTGGGCGTGGCCGGGGCGCCCCCAGCGTGACTCCGCCCAGGGCGCTCGGTTCCGCGAGCTGGAAACTACAGTTCCCAGAAGGCCGCGCGAGCCCGGGAGGGACGCGGCGGCGGTGGCAGCAGGAAAGGCGCGAGCGGAGGCGGCGGCGGGTGTCCCCTGGGTGGTCGGCCCCGCAGCAGCCGGGCCCCCGGACGCAGGACGTGGCCCCAGGTAGCCCTTGCAGCTCAGTGCTGTAGCCAGGGCAAGCCCGCGCCTCCGCCTGCTGGAGTGGCCCGGGCGAGATGTAGGGCGCTGGGAGCGGAGGCCGCCGGTGCGGCGGGGGATCGCGGAGGGCGCGCCGAGGATGGAGAGAGCGATGGAGCAACTCAACCGCCTTACGCGCTCTCTGCGCCGCGCGCGCACCGTGGAGTTGCCCGAGGGTGAGCGGGGTCGTGGGGCCGGGCTGTCCGCGGGGCAGGGGGCGGCCGGGGGAGGGGGCAGGAGCTCCGGACGCGTCAAGGTCGGGTGGAAAAACTAACCGAAAGCTGAGAAAACGCCCACTTTTACTTTCCAGAGCTGAGAGGCGGCCCCGGGCCCTGGACTCCCCTGGCCCGCCGCTCCCACCCCGGCAGGTGGGAGTTTGCGGGAGGAAACTGGGTTGGTGGGGGTTCCGCTGCCGGGAGGAGCGAGACAAAGGTCTCTCAACGTCTGTCGATTAGGGGTCTTGGCAAAGAGGCAGGAATACCAGCCAAAGACCCGAGACCCGGAGTCAGAAAACATCATAATTGCGGGTCATTTCACTGTCGCCGGGGATAGAGATGATCCAAAGATAGTGTTTAAGCTGCATCGGGGGGCCAGGCGGGCTTTTATTTTTGTTATTTTTAAAAATGTGGGGCACAGCCTTGTTTTGATAACACTAAGACAAAGGGTTGTCAACCATCAAACAGGTACTCTTAAAAGTACTGTGTGTGTAAACACAATACATTTTTCTTTAATATGCATGCCTGACTTCATTTATTCATCAGACTAGTATTGAGTGGGCTAGCTGGGAACTAGGACACATCTGCAAATAGGGATAAGCCATGGTGCCTGAAGTTCAGGACTTTCAGTTCAGCATTCCAGGGTTCCTTCAGAACAGGTAAAACTCTACTAATAACGAGAGAAAATAAACAGTTTTGTTTACAGCGTCAGGAATTCAGACGTTTTAATGGTGATGGGAGATAGCAGTGCTGCTTCTAAGAAGCTTTTGGCTCTTTATGCCCAAGTGAGAGAAGGGTTGGGAGGAGGTTATAGCTGGTGAATAGCTTTTTTCTTAATTGTAGTAGTTTATCTTATTTTTTCAAAACTCTCTTTGAATTGCTGCTGGGTGATTTGTAGGATAGGGAAGGGGACCTTGGCAACGGTCATGAAAGAAATGTGGGATTGGGTACTTCGGCGATAAGTTTCTTTCTTTTATAGAGATGAGGCCTCACTATGCTCCCCAGGCTGGTCTTGAACTCCTGGGCTCGAGCAATCCGCACACTGCTCCGCCCCCCCACAAAGTGTTGGGATTACAGATGTGAGCCACCGCGCCTGGCCTGGGGATAATCTTCTTGAGAAAATGGTCTCTAGTTTCTATTTAGAATTCAGATTTTGATAACTAGATTCAAGCTTCAATTTTTTCTTTATTTCCTTTCCAAATTCCACATTTGAATCCATTTCTTCAGTGCTACTCTTGCTTATTTTTCGTAGTCAAATTATTGGTATAGGTTGATGAAGACTACATGTATAATTTATATTGTATAGTTTGAATCTCGATATTTTTTACATAAATGTGATTTAGAAGACTCTGATAATGTTACTTGGTTTTAAAAGTAACGTAGTTTCATTGTAGAAAATTTGGAAAATAAAAATAGAAAAAGAAATGTCATTCCACCACCCAATTATAAGCAGTGTTACCATTGTTACTTCTTTCTCTTTCTCTCCCTAACAAGTTAACGTCATATTGCATATAGCCTTTTATTTTGTGTTTAGAAAACATCCCAAATGTTTTCTTTTTTTTTTTTTTTGAGACAGAGTCTCGCTCTGTTGCCCAGGCTGGAGTGCAGTGGCCCAATCTCGACTCACTGCAACAAGCTCCGCCTTCGGGGTTCACGCTATTCTTCCGCCTCAGCCTTCCGAGTAGCTGGGACTACAGGCGCCCATCACCACGCCCGGCTAATTTTTTGTATTTTTAGTAGAGGCGGGGGTTTCAGCGTGTTGGCTAGGATGGTCTCGATCTCCTGACCTCGTGATCAGCCTGCCTCAGCCTCCCAAAGTGCTGGGATTACAGGCGTGAGCCTCCGTGACTGGCCCCCAATTTTTTTTTTTTTTTTTTAATATTCTTCAATATGCTTAATGACTTCGGAATTTCCTAAGACGCACGTAACAAATGTTGAATCTAAATACTGTTTTTAAACTGATTTTATGAGAAACAGCTTTATATTTAAGACATAGTCTGTCTCTAAATACTTCCTTAGGGTTAATTCTCTCAAGAAGAATGTCTACAATACATTTCTAAAGCTCAACGTATTATTTTCTCAACTTACTTCTTGGAAAGTTCCACCAGCAGTCTGAGAGTGCCCAGAAACTAGAGTTTGATAAGTAAAAGTAAAACTTTCCCACATATAGGCAAAAATGGCATCTTGTTTGCATTTGCTTTTCTTTGATTATAATGAATTTGTTCATTTTGTTACTTGAATTTAATTTATCTTTGTCTCTAAGTTCTGATGAGTATTTGAATTCTCTGAGCTTGGCTCTTTCAAGTATATCATACATACAGGAATATATATATATGATATATATATCATTTCTACTGATACAAATCCACATTTGTGCTTACATTTTTGTGCTTACATTTTAAGGACTGAATGGAAAAGAAACTCTGAGATGTCTCTAAATTTAAAAAATTTCAGTTTTGTTTTGTTTTGTTAGAATTCAATAATCAATAAGCATCTAATTATAACAAACTATTAAGCTTGTAAACTTTTTAGTCAGCTTGTACTCTAAAATTAACTTTGTTGCAAAGGTCGAAACTATAGATGTTTGATAAACTGAGTTGGATGCTATGTTTCCTTGATAAAAACCTGAGTATTACCCTAAGTAATGGAGTACAGGTAGTTGAGTCACTCTAGGCAGGCCTAACACAGGAATATTCTTGAGAGAAAAAGAGGTGAAGAGTAAGAAATTACTTTAGGGATATGGATTCTTAGTAGTGTTTAAAAGGTGGAGGCCGGGTGCAGTGGCTCACACCTGTAATCCCAGCACTTTGGGAGGCCGAGGTGGGTGGATCACCTGAGGTCAGGAGTGTGAGACCAGATGGCTAACATGGTGAAACCTCGGCTCTGCTAAAAATATAAAAAATTAGCTGGACGTGGTGGCGGGTGACTGTAATCCCAGCTACTCGGGAGGCTGAGGCAGAATTGCTTGAACCTGGGAGGTGGAGGTTGCAGTGAGCTGAGATTGCACCACTGCACTCCAGCCTAGACATCAGGAGTGAAACTGAGCCTCAAAAAAAAAAAAAAATAAAATAAATAAAATAAATAAATAAATAAAATAAAAATAAATAAATAAAAGGAAGGTGTATGTTGTTAGTGTATGTAAAGTTTAAACTACAATATAGTGAATGCAGTTTGTTTAATAAAATAATACAATTTGAGCCCATTTTAGCATATGTGGTTAGGATAATTGTGTTTAAAAAAATTACTCCCATGTGATGGTTTGAAGAGAAATTGTATATAATTAATTGCTCTGAGCACTTTTTTTGGTAACAGTTGGGTTTTGAAACTGTAGTGATAAAAATGGCAAACATGTCTAATAAAGTGAGAGATTAAAGTTTTCTTGTCACCCTGAAGACTTTAATTATATACCTAATCCTGAAGGTGCCTTCAAGAATAGAGAAGGAAATATCTGGCAACAAATTTTATTCTGTCCTTTCTTAGTATAGTATTTCTTGGATAGTCTCCTTCTAGCACCACAGTTGTGGTTAGATTTATTTCTTCATACTTACCTGTTAATGTATGTGACCTATTTTTTTCTTTGGGTTAGATGTGACTTAAATAAGATGCAAATCTAATTTTTATCTAAAAAATAAAAACAAATACAACCATTGTGAACCTTATTATGCTCACTAATGCTCACTTAAAATTAGGCACTATCTTGATTTAAAATTTATCTTGATTTAAGTTTAAACCCACAAATAACAGTGTTTTTTGTGACTTTATTATGGAGTAACTTAATGGAAATTCTCATGGTTTAGAAATTCAGATTTTTATTGGGACATGTATTATTATATGAACGATAAAGAATGTTGTCATGCCAAGGGAGGCTTAGTGTAGTATTTTCAACTCCTGGTGGTGACTCATTGGTAGTTTCTGAGAGCAATTAGTGGGTTGTAGTCAGCATTTAAAAAAAGAAATATAAGATGATAAAACAGAGTCTATTTTACATATTAAGAATAGTATTCTGGCCAGGCGCAGTGGCTCACGCCTGTAATCCCAGCACTTTGGGAGGCCTAGATGGGTAGATCATGAGGTCAAGAGATCAAGACAATCCTGGCCAACATGGTGAAACGCTGTCTCTACTAAAAATACAAAAATAAAAAATAAAAATAAAAATTAGCTGGGCGTAGTGGCATGAGCCTGTAATTCCAGCTACTTGGGAGGCTGAGGCAGGAGAATCCCTTGAACCCGGGAGGTGGAGGTTGCAGTGAGCTGAGATTGCGTCACTGCACTCCAGCCTGGAGACAGAGCAAGACTCCATCTCCAAAAAAAAAAAAGAATAGTATTCTATTGTGGACCTTCTGGTTATGTGGTGTATACTGGGTGCATTGTAGGATATATTATCTTTTTATTTTTTATTTTTATTTTTTATTTTTTTTCCGAGACGGAGTCTTGCTCTGTTGCTCAGTCTGGAGCACAGTGGCACGATCTTGGCTCATTGCAAGCTCTGCCTCCTGGGTTCACGCCATTTTCCTGGCTCAGCCTCTCGAGTAGCTGGGACTACAGGTGCCCACCACCATGCCTGGCTAATTTTTGTAGTTTTAGTAGAGATGGGGTTTCACTGTGTTAGCCAGGATGGTCTCGATCTCCTGACCTCATGATCCGCCCACCTCGGCCTCCCAAAGTGCTGGGATTAGAGGCATGAGCCACTGCGCCCGGCCAGGACATATTATTTGTAGAGGCTCTGGAGTCAGCCATTTAATGCCACTGTTACACAACTTGTTACTTAACTAGTACTTCAGTTTTCTCATTTGTAAAATGAGGATAATAGTACCTACTTCATAGGGTGGTTGTGAGGAGAAAAGCAATGATATATGCAAAGTGTTTAGAAAAGTGCCTTTAAGATAATGGTTCTTAAATGTTAGTTATTAGTAAGATTTAGTATTTTACTTTTATAGTGAAAAAGTTGTTGCATCTGCATACTGAACTTGTGAATGTTGACAAGGACTAAATTGCTTTTCATGTGTACACTCACAGTAAAATAATGAACAAATATGTGAAGGAATATTGATAACTTTTTTCCATTGCCCCTATAAACAGCTCAGTTTATATTTCTAAACATATGAATTATGTTTTTCAAACACAATTATAATACCATTACTAGAGCCAATACAATTAACAGTAATTTTGTATTATCTTGAAATAAAATACCAAGTCCATATACAGTTTGTCCTCGTCTCAAAAATTGTCTCAAAAATGTCCTTTTACAGTTGTTTTTTTTTAAATCACTATCCAGATAAGGGCCACATATTACATATGGTTGATGTGTCTCTTAAGGCTCTTAATCTATGACAGTTCCTCCTTTTTAAAAAAGTGTTTTTTAAAGTAATTTTAAACTTACAGAAAACTTGCATGAATAGCACAGAGTTCCTCCCATGTAACTTTCACTCACCTTTCCCTAAGGTTAACATCTTGTACAACCATAGTACAGTTGTCAAAAATAAGAAATTAACATTTGTATATACTATTAATTATACTACAGAGTTTATTAAAATTTCTCCAGCTTTCCCACTAATGTCGTTTAAGGATCCAATTCAGGATACCACATTGCCTTTAGTTATGTTTCTTTAGTGTCCTCCAAACTGTGATAGTACTTTAGTTTTTCTTTGTGTTTAATGGTCCTGAGACTTTTAAAGAGGACCGATCAGGTGTTTTGTGGAATTCCCTTTAATTTGGGCTTATCTGAAATTCCCTTTAATTTGGGCTTATCTGACATTTTCTCATGATTAGATTGAAGTTATGCATTTTTGGCAAGAACAGTAGTCCACCCTTATCTGCAAGCGTTGCTTTCCGAGGTTTCAGTTGCGGGAGGCACAGCACAATATTTTGAGAGAGAGGGAGAGAGCCCACATTCACATAACTTTCATTACAGTATAGTGTTATAATTGTCCTATTTTATTATTTATTGTTGTTAATCTCTTACTGTGCCCACTTTATAAATTAAACTTTATCATGTAAGGAAAAAAATCATATACATAGGGTTTGTTACTATCCACGGTTTTAGGCATTGACTCCGGGTCTTGGAATATAGCCGCTGTGGATAAGGGAGGACTGCTGTACTACAAAAGTGATGTGTCCTCAGTGGCTCCTATCAGGAACTATATGATATTGAATACATATTATTTTTGGTGACGTTACCCTTTGTCAGTTGATTAAGATAGTATCTGCTGGGTTCTTCACTATAAATTTTCTTTTTCCTTTGTAATTAGTCAATATTTTTAAGAGGTACTCGATACTATGTACATATCCTGTTTCTCCTTAAACTTTAACCTATTAACTGAGCATCAGCATTAACTTTTAAATGACTGAGTGGGGGTTATCAGGGTTTCGTCTTTGTAAATAATTTATTAAAAAACATAAACCTCCAAAATACATTGAATTGAGAAATGACCCTTAGTAATATATAAAAATCAATTCAAAACACTAGCTAAAATGTACGTAAGTATAATATGGCATCATAGATGTTGATTTTTAACCTTTTCTTTTGTTTCATGTTTTTGCGAACTTATTGTGTAAAGGGTCTCTCTTAGTCTGTTTTCTGCTGATATAACAATACCACAGACTGGATAATTTGTAAAGAAAACAAATATATTTCTCACAGTTCTGGAAGCTGGGAAGTCCAACAGCGTGGCACCAGCATCAAGTAAGAGTCATCCCATGGTGGAAGGCAGAAGGGTGAGAGAGGAAGGGCTAGAGGGAAGGGGACTGAACTTCACTATAACTAACCCACTCCTGGATTAAACAGAATTAATCCATTCATGAAAGAGGAGCCCTCATGGCTCAATTGCCTCACCAAAACCTCACCTCTTCACACTGCCGTAATAGCAACCACATTTCCAACACATGAACTTTTGGCAGATGCATTCAAACCATAGCACGTACGAGTAAAAATGTTGTAAGTAAAGTGATAAGTACAATGAAGACTTCAGTGCTCTTTCATAAAAGCTTCTAAACTAATTTCTTTTGTAATAATATTGACAAGAAGCCAGTATTGTATATATTTAAGGTTTTATAATTATTTTAGCATATATATTTAATATTCATATATATTTAAATTTCCCCCAAAGTACATGTAAGTATGATAAAACATGATGCCTGTAAATACCTCTTTGGAAGTAAAATAAATTTCAATTGTTAAAGCTACAGAAAGGTTTTTGGATGATGATGCACGGGCTACCATACTACACTTAGAGAATTGTGTTTTGGTGGATAATGGGACAAAACCTTCTGAAGAGTCACTCTTTAATTTTCCTTAGAAGCTAAGCTCTTCTGTGATGACGTAAAAGGGATAAGCAGTGGTGGGGGATGAAAGATTCTGCACTATCATAAATTCTGAAATACCTGTAGTATTCTGCATTATTCTTTCCTCCTTCTTCCTCTCCTTTTTGCTTTTTGTATAGAGTTAGAAAAATTCTAAACTAATCTTAAGTATCACCTTGGACAAAGTAGGGGATAAATGAACTCTTTCTGGTTTTTTTACTCAGATAATGAAACTGCTGTTTATACATTAATGCCAATGGTTATGGCTGATCAACACAGGTGAGTGCTTGTTTCAAAAATTTTTGCTTTTTAAGAAGCATACATTGTTCTAAATGTGTACTGCATTCCCACGCGCGTGCGCGCGCGCACACACACACACACACACACACACACACACACACACACACACAGAGTTTGGGCATAGATGTTATCCTGGGGCAAGTTATTTAACTTTTCTGTTATAATTTTGTGTGTGTGAAATAAGGAATATGATTTTCCAAGATCTTATGAGCTGTAAAATTTTATGGTGAGAGATTTTCTTAATGAATATTGAGATATTAAGTATTTGGTTGGTCACTGACATAGAAAAATACATTGTGATGATTTCTTTTGGAGGTCACTACTGATCTTTATAGCAAAAGATTACGGATGAGGGACAACTTAGTTCCCTTATGTGCTACTTACTTTTATGTTCCTTTTATTGATGTAGTGTTGACACGCTCTTACAGGGCTATATATGAAATACAATTGTTTGGGTTTGTGAGGGGGTCTTTAGACTTACACCAGTCAGCTCTGCCATGGCTAGCCACTGGATTTTTTGATATAGTAAGAATGTAAAGATAAACTATTTTGAAACAAGTTAAAAATTTTTTTAAAAATTTCCTACCTGGTATAGTTAAAAAATGTTTTTTGTCTGATTTTCTTTATTTGGTCAAAATTAATATAGCTAGGCTCAACTTTTGGCAAGGGGAGGAGCCAGGCCTACACCGTTTGTTTCTCAAGAATCTAAGGAAAGCTAAAGCCAACTTACTCTGTTGTGTATCCTAAGAGCAGGTAACATAGGACTATCCAAGTGGCAGATGAGGAAACCTTCAGCACCAGCTTATTGGCCAAGGCATTTGGTTTTTGGATGATACTGTGCTGGCTAACATACTAAGAGAATAGTGCAGTATTTTGTGGTAGGTGTGGGACAAAACCTGAAGAATCAGTAAGAGTAGCTAGGCTGGGCGGGGTGGCTCACGCCTGTAATCCCAGCACTTTGGGAGGCTGAGGTGGGCGGATCACGAGTTCAAGAGATAGAGACCATCCTGGCCAACTTGATGAAACCCCCTCTCTACTAAAAATACAAAAATTAGCCAGGCGTAGTGGCACGCGCCGGTAGTCCCGGCTACTCAGGAGGCTGGGGCAGGAGAATTGGTTGAACCAGGGAGGTAGAGGTTGCAGTGAGCCAAGATCTCGCCACTGTACTCCAGCCTGGTGACAGAGCAAGACTCTGTCTCAAAAAACACACAGGCAAGCAGAGTAGCTAAAGAGCTGTTAACTTGATTTATTATGTTTTTAAAAACTGTTTTTACACATTGATTCCTCTTTTTATTTTTGCACAGGTCTGTTTCTGAACTACTATCAAATTCAAAATTTGATGTCAATTATGCGTTTGGACGTGTGAAAAGAAGCTTGCTTCACATTGCAGCAAAGTAAGACTAAAGATATTTTGAGTTAAACTCTGATCTAGAGCAAGGATCAGTAAGCTTTGAACAGCGTTGTCACATGATATTTGTGGGGAGAGATGAGAACAGACAGCTGAGTGTTGTTTATCCTATTTGAGGGCGTGGTGTGCTGTTTTCTCTCTAAACTGTTAACTTTGGGATTGTATGTAAATCTCATGTCCTTCTTGCCTTAGCTTGTTTTATACCAGATCACAGTAGGTTAGACATGGAGATTGTCTTTCCTGGATATACTTAATGGTGCAGTTCACCAAAATTGTCTTTTTATCCCAGCAATATGATATTTTATATGCGTCTGCAGATGAAGTAATTGGCTTTATATTTTTTACATAGGTGGGAGAATGATTTTTATCTACAGTCTCCTAGTATGTAATCAATCAGTTAACTAACTGGTACCTATCCTCTTTTCAGGATTTAGGTAGGTATGTTGAAATTAATTGTTCATGAATAATTTGGCTTATGAAAGGCCAGAAAGTTGAAAGTACCATACGGTTTCTTTGAAGTATTTGAATTTCTCAAATACTTTATAATTTTCATAGTAGAATGGACCATCTTGAAAATAGAGAATGTTTACTATTCGTGTCAGAAGTTAAATTACAAATTACAGGTAAAAATAATGTGTTTAAAAGGCCATGCACAGGGGCTCACACCTGTAATCCCACACTTTTGGGAGGCCGAGGTGGGTAGATCACTTTAGGTCAGGAGTTCGAGACCAGCCTGGCCAACGTGGTGAAACCCCATCTCTACTAAAAATATAAAACATAGCCAGGTGTGCTGGCATGCACCTGTCATCCCAGCTACTTGGGAGGCTGAGGCAAGAGAATTGCTTGAACCCTGGAGGCTGAGGTTGCAGTGAGCCGAGATCGTGCCACTGCTCTCCAGCCTGGGTGACACAGCAAGACTCTGTCGCAAAAAAAAAAAAAAGAAAAGAAAAAAAATGGCCGGGCGCGGTGGCTCACGCCTGTAATCCCAGCACTTTGAGAGGCCGAGGCGGGCAGATCTTGAGGTCAGGGGATCGAGACCATCCTGGCTAACATGGTGAAACCCCGTCTCTACTAAAAATACAAAAAAAATTAGCTAGGAGCCTGTAGTCCCCGTTACTCGGGAGGCTGAGGCAGGAAAATGGTGTGGACCTGGGAGGTGGAGCTTGCAGTGAGCCGAGATCGAGCCACTGCACTCCAGCCTGGGTGACAGAGCGAGACTCTGTATCAAGAAAGAAAAAAAAATGTGTTTAAGGCCGGGCATGGTGGCTCACACCGGTGAACCCAGCACTTTGGGAGGCCGAGGTAGGAGGATTGCTTGAGTTCAGCAGTTTGAAATTAGCTTGGGCAACATAATGAGGCCTCTTCTCTAAGGAAAAAAAAAAAAAATTACCAAATTGTGGTGGCTCATGCTTGTAAGTCCCAGTTACTTGGGAGGCTGAGGTGGGAGGATTGCTTGAGCCCAGGAGGTCAAGGCTGCAGTGAACTGTGATGGCGCCACTGCACTTCAGCATGGGCGACAGAGTGAGACTCTGTCTGAAAAACAAAAAGAAAATTGTGTGTAATAGAATATTTTGTTTTTTAATTAAAGTATATTAAGTATGGCTGTATGTTGAATGTATCTGAACTGTCTTTTAATATTGTTTTAGTTGTGGATCGGTGGAATGCTTGGTTTTGCTGTTAAAGAAAGGAGCAAATCCTAACTATCAAGATATTTCAGGCTGTACACCCCTTCATCTGGCAGCAAGAAATGGGTAACTATTTAGTTTTCTTAAGTGGTTTAAGTTGTATTATCAGTTATTCAAGTCACTTTACCTTGGTTTGATGATTCATCCCGCACCCCCAATATTTACCTTGGGAAAAACTGCAATAATGATGTGTATATTTTATTTTCTATAATTTTTTTTGTCTCTCGAAGATATTATTGATGATACTGTTCTTCTTGATAGTGGATCTTGGGTCATTATATTCAGTTTTAAAATAGCTATCATATTTAGTAATTCATTGGATTGCTCACTGATTTTCTTCTTGGAAATATATGTGGAAGTTCATTATTACTTGTATTATAGTGACATTGTATTTTCTGAAAAGCATAATTTTCACCTCTATTTTAGTGTGCTTTTTTTCTGCTAATCTTTTGCCACTCCTAACTCTGTGGCTCATTTTGCAAATTGCTTGTTTAGTTACTTTTATTAATGGAATTGTACACAGACTTAATATATTGTACACAGTTTATTTGTAGTTGTTTCTGGATAAGCTGTACCAGAGTAATCTTCCTAGATACTAGGGTAGTTTACTCCTTTTAGTGCTAACATTAGTTTTTATTTGGTCTGAGAAATCAGACAAAAATGATTGGAATTATGTTTAAAACAAAAATAAGTAGTTTTTGATTCAGGACTTGAAGAACTTATATTTTATAAACTTACTTATTTTTTTTTTTTTTTGAGATGGAGTCTCACTCTGTCGCCAGGCTGGAGTGCAGTGGTGCAATCTCGGCTCACTGCAACCTCTATCTCCTAGGTTCAAGCGATTCTCCTGCCTCAGTCTCCTGAGTAGCTGGGATTACAGGCATGCGCCACCACGCCCAGCTAATTTTTGTATTTTTAGTAGAGATGGGGTTTCACCATGTTGGCCAGGATGGTCTTGATCTCCTGACCTCAGGTGATCCGCCCACTTCGGCCTCCCAAAGTGCTGGGATTACAGGTGTGAGCCACTGCATCCAGCTGAAACCCTTTCAAACACTGTAAAACTTCTTTATGGAGTCCAGGCCTGTATAATCCCAGCCTTTTGGGAGGCCAGGGCGGGCAGATCATCTGAGGTCAGGAGTTTGAGACCAGTCTGACCAACTTTTGAGTTGAGACAGTGGTGAAACCCTGTCTCTACTAAAAAATACAAAATTAGCCAGGCTTGTTGGCGCATGCCTGTAATCTTAGCTACTTAGGAGGCCGAGGCATGAAAATTGCTTGAGCCTGGAGGCTGAGGCATGAGAATCGCTTAAGTGCCCGGGAGAACTAGGTTGCAGTGAGTGGAGATTGTACCATAGCATTCCAGCCTGGACAACAAAGGGAAACTCTGTCTCAAAACAACAACAAAAAACCCAAAAAAACTTCTCTATGGACACGGTGTACAAATATATGGTGTCTTTTTTTTCTTTTTTTAATTACTCTTGAAGATATTTTTGTTTCCTATTCTTAACTGTGCTTCTAGATATTTGAGTTGACTGCCTAATAAGATGGATATGGGAGCTAAAATTGTCCATTACATCAATCTGAGGCCAAATTTTTGCATATAAAGATTAAAATAGAACAAAAAAGGCAGCTATAGTGATGCCTAGGTTGGACAGGGGAAAGGCGTAGTCTGTTGACCCTTTCTGATCTGCCGTATTTCCTGATTTAGCATGTGCGCCAGTTTAATTGTCCACTGTTCTCATAGGTAACAATGTGCTGATTAAACAGTTGTTTTTATAATTAGCCATGTTAGGTATCTTGTAGTGTGTCGCACCCAAGGTCATAGAGTAAATCATTCATTCCCTTGCTGAATTGATCTCAGGTCTAGGTACATTATCCCAAGTGTTGATAGGGTATTGATAAAGGTCTTGAAAAGGTTACATGTAGAAAAATATCTTAGTACTGTGTTTCAACAACCGTGTTAATGAAAGGAGAGATTAGTGCAGAGCAGGGATAAAAACTCTGCTGTCATTTCAGTAGGCAACTGAGTCTTAAGACTTCAGTGTGAAGAGCAAGAAGTAGGTCTTAGACTTGAAAGACAGGATGTTCTTGGTCTGCTGAAAAGAATTTTCATGTACCGTTTTTCAGAAACAAAGTGGCACAGAGAAAATATAGTTTTGATCACTCTGTCAACAGTGATTGAAGACCATTACATTTTAAAAGTGAAGGAATATGGCAGATATTAAATGATTCACAGCCATTCAGCAAGAAGAAAAGGAATAAAAAGAATTGATGACCCTCTCTTTAATTTGGATGCCTTTATGTTTCTATAAAGATGACTCTTGACATTCGATACTTAAATATTTTGGTTTTTATTATTTATTGAGTGGAAGCCTTGTACAACTTAGAGGTGCTCAATGTTTGCTAAGTGACTTGAGTACTTCCTGTGGTAGCTGATGTTTTCAGAAATAGCTTTTTACTATAATTTCTTTATGAGTTCACATTTATCCATACTGAAGTAGAAGTCGTAGTAGAGTTCTTCCCATTTTGTTGGTCCATCTGCGTTTTGGGGCCAGCTTTTTGTTTTGTTCCCTCAGCTGTCATCAGATGGCTGCTGTATTTCTCTTGACCTGCTTTAGCATTTTTCTCTTTGCCATTAGTGCTGTATTGGATTGTCCTCCTTTCCAAAAGAAGCCCCATTAAGCTTCCACAGAGCACTTGGGTGACTGGTCCCTGTGTAATTTTGGTTGTCATAGGCTCCCTATAATTGGTGCAATATCTGAGCAGGAATATAGTTGCTTCTTTGTACAGGGGGATTCAGCATTGCTCATGCTTATGTGAGAATGTTAAAAGGAGAGGCTTTGAAATTATTATGTATTCTTAGGTTGTGTTTTAGTCAGATTTGAAAGAAGACTTTATTTTTTAGGTGATTATGAGCTCATAAAGGGTAGGGCCCATTTGTTACATAATATTTTAGTTCTGTTAGCAAAATAGCACTTATTTATTGGATTGATTTGACTTATTCAGATCCTGGAAAATAGTAATAATGATTGTTCAATAAGAAAGATAGGATATATTTCTCTCCTATATTCCCTGTACCTTTTGCAATTCATTTTTGGGAGGAAAAGCGTTATAGATTACTGCTTTTCTTCAACAACCCCTACAATAAACCCTTTTTTGGGCCTATTTCCCTGGCCCATTCCTACCTATTGATTTATTTTGGCATTATTGGCTTAGGCCAGTGGTCCATAATAGGCTTCTGAAAGGTTTTAGAAATCTACCCATATGGGTATAGACACACGAACACACATTTAAACAATGCATTTATTTTAATGGAACTATCTGGTCTGTGGTCTCATGAGTATTGAATATTTATTTCTTAAGGTTTTCCTAACAGTGTGTTAGATAAAGGAACTTTGTAAATGTTTGATCTTAAAAGTTTACCCAGAGCTTTATTTTCTTCAGTTTCTTTGATTATAATGCTAATTTTAAGTGACATTTAACTTCATTACAAGTACAAAAATCAAAGCAAGTAACTTGTCAGTTCTTTTTTCTTAAAAGTTTTATTCAGTCAATGAGAATTTTAACTATTGATTTACAAGATTGAATATTAATAATCAAAGTTTTATTGAGAGCTACTATGAGGCTGGCTATCCTTAGTACTGAGTTGATTAAAGAAATATGATACAATCCATGGTATGAAGATGTTTATGATCTAGTTGAATAAATGGTAATATGTTCATATATACTATATACTCTGCCATTCAAAGTAATGGCAAAAACCACCATTACTTTTGCACCAACCTCATATTATGTTACTACTATATTTATTATATAATATGTATATAATACATATGTGTTATATATACACACTATAGTGCATATATTACTGTTTACTCACTGGACTATTTACCAGTGAACTGTACATTTAAAAATGGTTTTGATAGGGGCCAGGCGTGGTGGCTCACGCCTGTAATCCCAGCACTTTGGGAGGCCGAGGCAGGCGGATCGTCTGAGGTCAGGAGTTCAAGACCAGCCTGGCCAGCATGGTGAAACCCAGTCTCTACTAAAAATATGAAAAATTAGCTGGGCGTGGTGGCGGGTGCCTGTAATCCCAGCTACTCAGGAGGCTAAGGCAGGAGAATTGCTTGAATCCAGGAGGCAGAGGTTGCAGTGAGCTGAAATTGTGCCATTGCACTCTAGCTTGGGCAACAAAAGCGAAACTCTGTCTCAAAAAAAAGAAAAAAAAAAGGTTGTGATGAAGGCTGGGTGCAGTGGCTCATGCCTGTAATTCGCACTTTGGGAGGCTGAGGGGGTGGATCACCTGATGTCAGGAGTTCGAGACCAGCTTGGCCAACATGGTGAAACCCCGGCTTTACTAAAAGATACAAAAATTAGTCAGGCTTGGTGGCAGGCACCTGTAATCCCAGCTACTCAGGAAGCTGAGACAGGAGAATTGCTTGAACTCGGGAGGCGGAGGTCGCAGTGAGCCGAGATGGCGTCACTGCACTCCAGCCTGGGCAACACAGAGCGAAACTCTGTCTCAAAAAAAAAAAAATGTTTATGATGGGCCGGTCACAGTGGCTCATGTCTGTAATCCCCGCACTTTGGGAGGCCAAGAGGGGCGGATCACGAGGTCAAGAGATCAAGACCATCCTGGCCAACATGGTGAAACCCTGTTTCTACTAAAAATACAAAATTAGCTGGGCATGGTGGCGCATGCCTGAAATCCCAGCTGCTCGGAAGGCTGAGGCAGGAGAATCACTTGAAGCCGGGAGGCGGAGGTTGCGGTGAGCCAAGATCTGCCGCTGCACTTCAGCCTGGTGACAGAGCAAGACACTGTCTCAAAAAAAAACAAGTTATGATGGCAAATTTTATATGTATTTTACCACAGTACAAATAACTGAAAAAAAAATAAAGAGTCTCTGCATCCCCCTCCTCATCCCCCAGTGAGTAGAGGGATACATAGACATGCATTTCATTGATATTCTGAGTATGATTTTATAACATCTTAGTGTTATCTTTTAAATATTTTGCTGACAAGAATGTAGGATACAATGTTGAGACATCATTTTTCTCTATTCATTCCCCTTCCATTAGACTTGTATTTTGTTATGTTTCTGATGAATATTACTGTTTTATGAACTTAGTCAATACTAGAAATTTCTCTACAGTTTGAATGATGATTTGTCCCAATGATATGAAAACCTGACTGTGTCATTGTTTTCTCCTGTAATCTTTGAATCATAGAAGCAGTTTTGTATTTTGCCTCAAGTAGTGTTTGTTTAAATATTGCAGATATCACTTGATATTACAGATAAAGATGTTATGATGTTCTCAGCTGTTATTGATTATAGTTAATATTTCAGTAAATTAATTATCATTTGCATGTGTTTTTTAGTACCAGTTATCCATGACTCTTTTTCCTTTTCAGGCAGAAGAAATGTATGAGTAAATTATTAGAATATAGTGCTGATGTCAACATTTGTAATAATGAAGGCCTTACAGCAGTAAGTGCTATCAATTTCATCTGATGCTTTAAAAGTACGTTTTAGAAAATGATATTGAATGTGAGAGTTTGGCAAAGTGTAGCACAAGTGTTTCTGCAAGTTACTTTTTTTTGAGACAGAGTCTTGCTCTGTCACTCAGGCTGGAGTGCGGTGGTGTAATCTCTGCTCACTGCAATCTCCGCCTCCTGGTTCAAGCGATTCTTGTGCCTCAGCCACCCAAGTATCTGGGATTACAGGTGTGCGCCACCATGCCCAGATAATTTTTATATTTTTAGTAGAGATGGGGTTTCACCATGTTGGCCAGGCTAGTTTCTTACTTCTGGCCTCAAGTGATTCACCTGTCTTGGCCTCCCAAAGTGCTGGGATTATAGGTGTGAGCCACCACACCTGGACTGTGTTACTTCTTTATAGGGATTAAGAAGGTGTAGAATGATTTGAGATAAAGTTTTTAGCAATATTAAGATAAGTTATGGCTCACTGTATTTCTCTCTTCTCCTTTTTAAGTTTATAACTTTCATTTATTTTGAAGTTTATTTCCCTAGCCTTTGTTACTGACTTTTAAGGGACTTCTTAGGAGCATCTCTGCTGAGGTGTGTTATGTGTTCATTATTGGAGAGCTGTTTTTCATTATGTTCTTTTAAGTACTTTTAATATGGTCATTGTAGAATTAGATAGCTAGTCAGAAAGGAAGAAAAAAGGTAACAGAGGGAATGAGCACTTCCTATATTCCTTACGTTCTGAGATAATCACGGTTAAAAAAAAAAAAAAAAAACTTTTGTATTTTTAGTAGAGACGGGGTTTCACCGTGTTGGCCAGGCTGGTCTTGAACTCCTGACCTCAGGTGATCCACCCACCGGCCTCCCAAAGTGCTGGGATTACAGGCGTAAGCCACTGTGTCCAGCCAGTAAAACCTTTTTTTAGAGACAGGGTCTCACTGTCACCCAGGCTGCACTGTAGCAGCATGATCATAGCTCACTGCAACCTCAAACTCTTGGGCTCAAGAAATCATCCAGCATTATCCTTCCAAGTAGCTGGGACTATAAGTGTGTGTCACTGCCCTTGGCTAGTATATTTTGTATTTTTTTGTAGAGTTGGGGTCCTGCTTTGATGCCCAGGCTGGTCTTGAACTCTTGGCCTCAAGCAATCCTTTCACTTCTGCATCCCAATGATAAAGTCACTGTTAACATTTTGTTCTATTATTAGACTTATATTTTATATAAAGTAGTATTGGCCATTTTGCCATACCACTTTCTTTGGAAAAATAAGTTTATATATTTTTGAATCACATGGAGGTGGTATGGGATATTGCTGAAGAGATTGTTGAAGTCCCAAAGTTTTAACCAAATTGTCATTATTTAATGGAGCATTATTAATTTTAGAAGTAGAGATAACAGGCTGGGCGCGGTGGCTCGTGCCTGTAATCCCAGCACTTTGGGAGGCCAAGGCAGGCGGATCACGAGGTCAGAAGATCCAGACCATCCTGGCTAACACGGCGAAACTCTGTCTCTACTAAAAATACAAAAAATTAGCCAGGTGTGGTGGCACATGCCAGTAGTCCCAGCTACTCAGGAAGCTGAGGCAGGAGAATGACGAGAACCTGGGAGGCGGAGCTTGCAGTGAGCCGAGATCGTGCCACTGCACTCCACCTGAGCGACAGAGCGAGACTCTGTCTCAAAAAAATAAATAAATAAGTAAGAAGTAGAGATAACATAGAATTATGTTGCTGTTGAGCAGTTGTTTTGAAATCATGGCAGAAAATGTTAAGTTTTATTTATTATACATTCCTTTGATAGTATTTATATTTTGAATCTTTTAATTTGTGAATAGAGAATAATATTGAATGTTTACTTACCTTGCTGATTTTCAAGGCCTTTATGATTAAAAATTGGGGGATGAGGTATAGAAAAACAACTTTCCTAAGATTTTGAATGGCTTATTATAGAATAAACTCAATCACGATTATTATATGGAGTCTACAATTCCTATAAAAATTCAGATTTTGTTATATATTAATAATATAATACAACCTATTCTGTAAGGAAAGACTGTATTCTGAATATCTGTAGGATGCTTAGTGACATGGTAGGTACAACAGAGCGTTATGAAACCCTAGAAATAACATGTATCTTTCCTTAGGACACTAACCAGTTTAGGCATGATGGTTCAGTGTTAATATAATCTGTTTTAATTGCGTAAGATTTTATCTGGCCGGGCGCGGTGGCTCAAGCCTGTAATCCCAGCACTTTGGGAGGTCGAGACGGGCGGATCACGAGGTCAGGAGATCGAAACCATCCTGGCTAACACGGTGAAACCCCGTCTCTATTAAGAAATACAAAAAACTAGCCGGGCGAGGTGGCGGGCGCCTGTAGTCCCAGCTACTCGGGAGGCTGAGGCCGGAGAATGGCGTGAACCCGGGAGGCGGAGCTTGCAGTGAGCTGAGATCCGGCCACTGCACTCCAGCCTGGGCGACAGAGCAAGACTCCGTCTCAAAAAAAAAAAAAAAAAAAAAAAAAAAAAGATTTTATCTGTTAATTTCTTCCCTTCTTTCCTGTACTTTAAGGGAGGTGGAATAGAAAATTTGTAAAAATAAAATTTTTATTTAACAAAATTATTCATGTATGTATTTAAAGAATCAAATATTCTACATGGCTTGCAGAAAACAGTCTCTTGGCCTTCCTCCCCAACCTCCAAACTTCCCACTCCCTAAACAACCTCTCTCAGCTATTTTTTTTTTTTTCTTTTGAAACAGAGTCTCGCTGTCTCCCAGGCTGGAGTGCAATGGCACAATCCCGGCTCACTGCAGCTTCCACCTCACGGGTTCAAGTGATTCTCCTGCCTCAGCCTCCCGAGTAGCTGGGATTATAGGCACCGCTACCATGCCCAGCTAATTTTTTTTTTTTTTTGAGACGGAGTTTCACTCTTGTTGCCCAGGCTGGAGTGCAATGGTGCTATCTTGGCTCTCTACAACCTCCGCCTACCAGGTTCAAGAGATTCTCCTGCCTCAGCCTCCCGAGTAGCTGGGATTACAGGCATGTGCCACCATGCCTGGCTAATTTTGTATTTTTAGTAGAGCTGGGGTTTCTCCATGTTGGTCAGACTGGTCTTGAACTCCTGACCTCAGGTGATCGCCTGCTTCAGCCTCCCAAAATGCTGGGATTACAGGTGTGAGCCACCACGTCCAGCTAATTTTGTATTTTTAGTAGAGACAGGTTTTCTCCATGTTGGTCAGGCTAGTGTTGAACTCCCAACGACAGGTGATCCATCCCCTTTTGGCCACCTGAAGTGCTGGGATTACAGGTGTGAGCCACTGCGCCCAGCCTCTCTCAGCTATTTTAATGGATTTTAAAATGTTGTCTCTGTATATTTAAATAGCATGCTAAATGCTACTTCTTGGTTTTTTGGTTTTAGGCATCGCCTGTTGATTTTCTGGAAGATGAGGCGATTGTTCTCTTTTTCAGCCCCTCCTCCCACCCTGTCATGTATAAGCACTTTACCCTTGTATCCCTCCAATAAAATTATTGTAATTTAGTTAGATCATTTTTGTGTGTTTTTATATTTTTCACTACACAAAAACTATTCATAGTTAAGCCAAATAGTTGGTTATAGTTGCTTTCCTTTCTTGCATGACATTTTATTTCCCTGTAGTTAATGATTGTCTTTTTTAAAAAATTAAGATAATTGTAGATTCACATGCAGTGCTAAGAAATAATAGAGAGAGAGAGAGAGAGAGAGATGCCCTGCACTTTTTGCCTAGTTTCCTCCAGTGGTAACATTTTGCAAAATTATAGTATAATATTACAATAAGGACATGGACATTGATACAATCCATCTTATTGAGATTTCCTCAGTTTTATTTTATTTTATTTTTTTGAGACAGAATCTCACTCTGTTGCCCAGGCTGGAGTGCAGTGGTGCAATCTCGGCTCACTGCAACCTCCGCCTCCTGCGTTCAAACAATCCTCCTGCCTCGGTCTCCCAAGTAGCTGGGACCACAGGCGTGTGTCACCATGCTCGGCTAATTTTTGCACTTTTACTAGAGATGGGGTTTCACCATGTTGGTCAAGTTGGTCTTGAGCTCCTGACCTCAGGTGATCTACCTGCCTTGGTCTTCCAAAATGCTGGGATTACCGGTGTGAGCCTCCGTGCTTGGCCTTCTTCAGTTTTAATTGTATGTGTGTGTATGTTTATGTATTTTAAGTTCTATTCATTTTTATTACCTGTGTAGGCTACCTGTGTAGTTTTATTACCTGTACATGGTATATTTTCACCACCATAGTCAATATTCTGAACATTTCTAACACCACAGAGATATGTCATGTTGCCCTTTTGTAACCATACCTTTCCCTTTGTCCTTCATATCCCATGGCTAACCTATAGCAACCATTACTTTGTTTTCCATTAGTCATTTCAGGAATGTTACAGAGATGGAATTATATTGTGTGGAACCTTTGAGGATTGTTTTTTTTTTTTTTTTTGTCATGTTCCCTGGAGACTTACCTAGGTTATACTTATCAATAGTTTGTTCCTTTATAATGCTGAATAGTATTCCATCTAGTAGTGGATATACCACCATTTGTTTGACTATTTACTTGTTAAAAGACATTTGGGTCATTTCTGGTTTGGGGCTATTATGAGTAAAGCTGTTAAAAACATTAGGGTACACATTTTTGTGTGGACATAAGTTTTTGTTTTTCTGGGATAAATGTCCAGGAATGCAGTTGTTTTCCATAGTGGCTATACAAATTCACATTCACACCAACAGTGTATGACAGTTCCTGTTTCTTGACATCGTCGCCAACATTTCTTATTGCCTGTTTTTTGGATATAAACCATTTTAACAGGAGTGAGATGATACCTCATTGTAGTTTCTTTGATGATCAGTGATGTTGAGCACCTTTTTATATACCTGTTTTCCATTTGTATGTCTTCTTTTGAGAAGTGTCTACTCAGATCTTTCATTCTTTTTTTAATCGAATTTTTTTTTTATTACTATAGAGTTGTTTGAATTCGTTATATATTCTGGTTATTAATCCTTTGTCAGATGGATAGTTTGCAGTTATTTTCTCCCATTTTGTGGATTGTTTCTTTACTTTGTTGGTGGTTTCCTTTCCTGTGCAGAAGCATTTTAACTTGAAGTGATCCCGTTTGTCCATTTTTGCTTTGGTTACTTTTGCTTTTACTCAAAAGCAGATTTACTCCAGAAATTTGCTCAAGGGGTATTACTCAAGAAAGCTTTGCCCAAACCAATGTCCTGGAGAGTTTCCCCAGTGTTTTTAGTAGTTTCATGTCTTAGATTTAAGTTTTTAGTTCATTTTTATTTGATTTTTGTATATGGCAAGAGATACAGGGGCTAGTTTCATTTTTTGTTTATGGATATCCAGTTTTCCCAGCACCATTTATTGAAGGGATGGTCCCTACTCCCAGTGTGTGTTCTTGGCACCTTGTAGAAAATGAGTTCACTGTAGATGCATGGATTTGTTTCTGGGTTATCTGCTCTGTTCCGTTGGTCTGTGTGTCTGTTTTTGTACCAGTACCATGCTGTTTTGGTTACTATAGCTCTGTAGTATAATTTGAAGTCAGGTAATGATATTCCTCCAGTCTTTATCTTTTTACTCACAATGGCTTTTGTTCTAGATCTTTTGTGATTCCATATAAATTTTGGAATTATCTTTTCTGTTTCTGTGAAGAATGTCATTGGTATTTTGATAGAGAATACATTGAATCCATAGATTGCTTTGAGTAGTATGGACATTTTGACAGTATTGATTCTTCCAACCCTTAGGAATATTTTTTCATTTTTGTGTGTGCCGCCTTCAGTTTCTTGTATCTTTTTTTTATAGTTTTCTTTTAGATGTCTTTCACTTCTTTGGTTAAGCTGATTCCTAGGTATTTTATTTTATTTGTAGCTGTCATAAATGGGATTACTTTCTTTACTTCTTTTTCAGGTTGTTTGCTGCTGACATCGGAATGCTACTGATTTTTGTATGTTGGTTTCCTATTTTGCAGCTTACCTGTTTACCAGTGCTAACAGTTTTTTGGTGGAGTCTTAAGTTTTTCCAATACAAGATCATATCATCTGCAGACAAAAATAATTTGACATCTTTCTTTCTAATTTGAATGTCTTTTGTTTCTTTCTTTTCCCTGATTGCTCTAGCTAGGTCTTCCAGTACTGTTTTTAGTAATGGTGTTAAGAGCAAAAGTTAAATCTTCTGAAGAGCAAAAGTTTTAAATTTTGAAGTCAAATTGATCAGTTTTTCACGTTATGAGTCATGCTTTTGGTATCAAGAACTCTTTGCCTAGCCCTCGATCCTAAAGATTTTCTCCTATCTTTTTTTCTAAAAGTTTTATGTTTCTGTGTTTCACATTTAAGTCTATGATCTCTTTCGAGTTACTGTTTGCATAAGATATGAGGCTTAGGTCAAGGCTTCCTTTTTTTTTTTCCGCCTGTGAATGTCCAGTACTAGCACTGTTTGTTGAAAAGGCTGTCCTTTCTGCATGAATGTGGTTTTGCATCTATCTCAAAAATCAGTTGGGCATATTTGTGTGGATCCACTTGTGGACTTTCTATTCGTTCCACTGATCTGTGTGTCTCTACTAATCTCTCTGCTAATACCACACTGTCTTGATTACTGTAGCTGTAAGTCTTTTCTTTTTTTTTTTTGAGATGGAGTCTCGCTCTTTCGCCCAGGCTGGAGTGCGGTGGCACGATATCGGCTCACTGCAAGCTCTGCCTCCAGGGTTCACACCATTCTCCTGCCTCAGCCTCCTGAGTAGCTGGGACTACAGGCGCCCGCCACCTTGCCCAGCTAATTTTTTGTATTTTTAGTAGAGACGGGGTTTCACCGTGTTAGCCAGGATGGTCTCAATCTCCTGACTTCGTGATCCACCTGCCTCGGCCTCCCAAAGTGCTGGGATTACAGGCTTGAGCCACCGGTCCCAGCCTGTAGCTGTAAGTCTTAATAACAGGTAGAATAATTCCTCTCACTTTATTTTTCTTTGTCAGGATTGTGTTAGCCATTCTGATTCCTTTGCCTTTCCATATAAATTTTACAATAAACTCGTCTACGTCAACAAAAAAACCTTGCTGGAATTTTGATTGGAGTTGCTTTAAACTGATAGATCAATTTGGGGAGAATTGTTATCTTTACTATGTTGATTGAGTCTTTTAATCCATAAACACAGTATGTCTCCACACTTACTTAGGTCTTTGATTTTTTTCATTAGAATTTTGTACAGCACAGTCTGGGGATTTTGTGCATTGTTTTCATAAGCATATAACTATTTCATTTTCTTTGGCATAATTGTAAATGGCATTGTATTTTTAATTTGAGTTTATGCATGTTCAGATGGAAATGCAATTGGTTTTTGTGTGTTAATTATGTGTCTTGCAATCTTGCTGAACTCGCTTATTAGTTCTAGGCGATTTTGGGCAAATTGCTTGGGATTTTCTACATAGACAGTCATGTTGTTGGCATGTAGAGACAGTTTTTTGTTTGTTTATTCATTTAGACAGAGTCTCATTCTGTCACGCAGGCTACAGTCCAGTGGCACGATCTTGGCTCACTGCAACCTCTGCCTCCTGGATTCAAGCAGTTCTCCTGCCTTAGCCACCCGAGTGGCTAGGATTACAGGTGTGCGCCACCACGCCCAGCTGATTTTTGTATTTTTATTTTTTTAATTTTTTAATTTTTTTTTTTTGAGACGGAGTCTCGCTCTGTTGCCCAGGCTGGAGTGCAGTGGCCGGATCTCAGCTCACTGCAAGCTCCGCCTCCCGGGTTTACGCCATTCTCCTGCCTCAGCCTCCGAGTAGCTGGGATTACAGGTGCCCGCCACCTCGCCCGGCTAGTTTTGTGTATTTTTTAGTAGAGACAGGGTTTCGCCGGGTTAGCCAGGATGGTCTCGATCTCTGATCCACCCGTCTCGGCCTCCCAAAGTGCTGGGATTACAGGCTTGAGCCACCGCGCCCGGCCGATTTTTGTATTTTTAATAGAGACGGGGTTACACCATGTTGGCCAGGCTGGTCTTGATCTCCAGACCTCAGGTGATTCACCTGCCTCGGCCTCCCAAAGTATTGGGATTACAAGCATGAGCCACTGCGCCAGGCCTTTATTTCTTTCTTTTCCAGTTTGTATGTCTTTGATATCTGTTTTGTGCCCTACTGCTTTATTAAAGTTTTCTTATAACTTATTACTAATTCATTACCAAAGTCTCTCTCAGCTTTATAAATATCCTCTTAATAGTATGCAGTACCTTTCATGTCCTTGATTATGTCTTGAAGGAGTCTCTTAAGGAGACTTCTGTGCTCTCTTGGCTGGGTTGGTTGATACCTAGGTCTGCTGCACAGTTGTTTGGAATGTCTCATCATCATCCTGGGGATTCCTTTTGCTTTTTTCTTGCTTTGGGTTCTCTGTTATATGGGTCTCATATCCATCTTTTCTGGTAAGTATTCTGTCATTCTGATAGAGCACAACCCTGACAGTTTCCTGAGAAAAAGTGTGCATGGGAGATGTGTTGCCATCTTGCATGTTTGATATGACTCAAGTCTTTGAGTCTGATTATGTGATTGACAGTTTAGCTGACAATCTAGACGAGACATCATTTTTCCTTAGAATTTTGAAAGCATTGCTTTGTTGTCTTCTTACTTTGTTTTGAAGTTTAGTACTATTTTGATTCTTGATTGTTTATATGAAATCTGTTTTGATTTTTCTCTCTAGAAACTTACTGAATCTACTTTGTCCATGGTGTTCTAAAATCCTGTGATTATTATATCTTGGTTTGGCTTTATTTTATCCATTTAGCTGGATAATATTGAGACCCTGTCAGCCTGGAAACTCATGTAATGGGAACTTATGAGAAATATTCGTAAATTATTACTTTCATGATTTTTTTTTCTGTTTTCTGTCTTTTCTCAGTTTTATTTTTTCCCCAACTCCTGTTATTTAAACGTTAGACCTATTCACACTAGCCCTTTAATATTCCTACTTTTTCTCATTTCTTCATTTCTTTTATCTTTTTACTTTTAGGGAGACTTCCTCAATCTTTTCTTCTAAAGCTTCTTTTGAGTTTGCACGTCTCTATCATAGTATTAATTTCCAAGAGTTTTTTTTTTCCTTGTTTCTTTCAAAAAATAGTATCCTTTTCTCATTTCAAGGACGCAATCAGTATGTTCTCTCTCTGACAGTATTAAATATAGTTTTTTCTTGAATATTCATGGTTCCTTTTTCCCCCTACTTTTTGCTTTAAAAAATTTTTGTATTTTGTCTTTCAAATTAGATGCGTTTATCAAATGTTTGGTGGAAATGGAAAAAGCTATTTGAAGACTGTCAGCATGAGTGAGGTTTGTTCACTAGGGCCTTCAGTGTAGGATGATCTCCTTGGACATTTGCCTCTTGGACCTTTCCAGTGTCGATCTCTTTAGGCATTTACTCTTGAGCTGGTCATACTCCTCAGAGAAGACTCTTCCAACTGCCCTGAAGATGTTAACAGTCTGTGTGCTGGATAGAGAAGAATGCTTTGTAAAATCAATATTCAGTATTTAAACTTGCACTTAATCTCCCCTTCTTAATGTGGTATTCCTGGTTCAGTGTGCCTGGTGTCTCTTACCTAGAGACTGTTTTCAAGCCTCTTGCATTCTATCTGATTGAGGAGGGGCCATTACTGGCCTTGCACAGTTGGGGAGGGTTAGAGATATGAGGCTCTAAATCTTGTTAGATAAACTTTCAACCTCTTTTCAAAAGGTGCATGGTGCTTACTATTGATTCTTGAGCCTTTTGGGAGTCCTGTAATCTGAATCACATTTTTTTGGGGGGGTTTCTCTAATACTGGTGTAACATTCTGACAAGTTAACAAGTATAATCTGACAAGATAAAAAGCATCATCTATTTTCTTTGCTTCCAAAACTTGCTGTTCTCTCTGTATCTTTATGGATCTAGTCTTTAAGGAAATACTCTTTACTGTCATTTCTGTGGGGTTTAGGGAAGAAGTAGAGACTGATGCATGGATTAAACCTGCCATTTTAAAACAGGGATTTCATGATTTTCTTTTTAATGAAAAAAAAAATCATGTGAAAAATTAATGGATAGCATAGTCCAAAGTTTTAACATTGATTATCTTTGAGTGGTAGACTCATAGGTGTTTTATATATATTTTTATCCTCCTTTTTTTATTTATGCAAGATACGTGTGTTACTTGTAAAATATAGGAAGTAAGGGAGATAGCATTGCAATGTTAATTACTTTTTAACTTAACGTTTGCTTCTGGGAAAGGAAAAATATCTAATACCTTTTCTCCAGAGACAAGCTATGCATAGAGTCCAGGATTATCTGAGAAGCAGAGTATTTGATGATCGGAAGCTTAGTATACTATTTTGAACCATTGTGAGTTATTTTAAAACAATTTTTTTTTTTTTTTTTGAGACAGGTTCTCACTCTGTTACCTAGGTAGGAGTGCAGTGGCACAATCATAGCTCATTGTAGCCTCAAACTCCTGGGCTCAAGGGATCCTCCCACCTTAGCATCCTGAGAAACTAGGACCATAGGTGTATGCCACCATGCCCAGCTAATTTTTTTTTTTTTTTTTTGAGACGGAGTCTTGCTCTGTTGCCAGGCTGGAGTGCAGTGGCACGATCTCAGCTCACCGCAACTGCCACCTCCTGGGTTCAAGCGATTCCCTTGCCTCAACCTCCCAAATAGCTGGGATTACAGGCATACGCCAACATGCCCAGCTAATTTTTTATGTTTTAGTAGAGACAAGGTTTCACCATGTTGGCCAAGATGGTCTTGATTTCCTGACCTCGTGATCCTCCTGCCTCGGCCTCCCAAAGTGCCGGGATTACTGGCGTGAGCTACCGCGCCCGGCTGCCCAGCTGATTTTTAAATTTTTTATAGAAGCAGGTTCTTGCTACGTTGCCCAGGCTGATCTTGAACTCATTTTGTTCAAGCAATCCTCCTGCCTCAACTTCCCAAAATGCTGAGATTACAAACATGAGTCACCACTTCCAGCTGCATTGGGTTCTTGATTTTGAAATCTGTGGTAATGTAATCTGCATCTTGATACAGAAATTTTCCTCATATAAAACCTAGTTTCAGCTATTTAGGAGGCTGAGGCAGGAGGATCACTTGAGCTCAGGAGTTTGAGTCCAACCTGAACAACATAGCAAGACCCCAACTCTAAAAAGAACCCCAAACCCATAAATAAAACTTAAACAAATTAAAAAAAGGAAAAAAATTACATGGACTTAAAATACCTTTAGTTTTAAACCATTATATGGACTTAAAATGCCTTTAGATTTGCATGAGCAAGTCACGTTCAGCTAAGAAATAACATTATTTATCTGCTGTTTTTATATAAAACACTACTACACAAACGTTAAGTAACTAAATGGCTTCACAGATACACTGGCTGGCTGTGAATGGGCGGACAGAACTACTCCATGACCTTGTGCAGCATGTCAGTGATGTTGATGTTGAGGATGCCATGGGGCAGACAGCACTGCATGTTGCCTGCCAGAACGGTCACAAGACGGTAAGTTCAGCCATGAGGACTTTAAGCTGCATGTGTTTGTTTTTTAAAATTGAACTCATGAAAAGTTTTTCACTGTGCATGTTTGGGAACATGAAGCATAATAGCAAAATCTTATTTTCTGCATCTTATGGACTTTTTCTTTTTTGAGACAGGGTCTCACTTTGTTGCCCAGGCTGGAGTGCAATGGTGGTATCCTAGGTCACCGCGGCCTTAAACTCCTGTGCTCAAGTGATCCTCCCACCTCAGCCTCCCGAGTAGCTGGGATTACATGTGTGAACCACTGCACCTGGCCCATATGGACTTCTGATAAATATATTGTGTATGGTTAGAAGAAATAGAAAATAGTGCTTTTGGGCTGGGAGCCGTGGCTCACAGCTGTAATCCCAGCACTTTGGAAGGCTGAGATGGGTGGATCGCTTGAGCTCAGGAGTTCAGCCTGGGCAACATGGTGAAACCCCATCTCTACTAAAAATACAAAAAAATTTAGCTGGGTATGGTGGCATGCACCAGTAGTCTCAGCTATTCCAGAGGCTGAAGTGGGAGAATTGCTTGAGCGCAGGAGTCAGCGGTTGCAATGAGCCAAGACTGTGCCACTATACTCCAGCCTGGGTGACAGAGTGAGAGCCTGTCTCAAACAACAACAACAACAAAAACAGGAAAATAGTGCTTTTATATGTGCTCAAAATATTTGTAATTTGCATTTTGATTTTATTTCCAATTCATAGGTTTTAATAACCGAATATACTAAATTTTTTAATGTCATGTATTCACACTTAATTTTAACATTTATAATGTTCATTCTGTTCTCAGTTTTAGCAAATAAAACTTCATATTTTATTTTATCTTTTGCCATTAAGCCTCAATTTTGAGGATTAGGTAGTGAGGAAAGTGAGCAATGACACTGGTTAAATAGTATGAGTCAGGTTATCCTATTTTTCTACTTGGATTTTGTGTGGTCCAAGTAACAGTTGTTTTCTTTCTTTCTTTCTTTTACTTTTTTAAATTATTTATTTATTTATTTATTTATTTATTTATTTATTTGTTTATTTTTTGAGATGGTGTCTCGCTCTGTCACCCAGGCTGGAGTGCAGTGGTGCGATCTCGGCTCACTGCAAGCTCCACCTCCCGGGTTCACGGCATTCTCTTGCTTCAGACTCCCGAGTGGCTGGGACTACAGGCATGTGCCACCACGCCCCGCTAATTTTTTGTATTTTTAGTAGAGATGGGGTTTCATCATGTTAGCCAGGATGGTCTCAATCTCCTGACCTCGTGATTCACCTGCCTCGGCCTCCCAAAGTGCTGGGATTACAGGCGTCAGCCACCGTGCCTGGCCTCTTTCTTTCTTTTTCTTTTTTTTTGAGACAGAGTCTCACTCTGTCACCCAGGCTGGAGTGCAGTGGCACGATCTCAGCTTAGTGCAACCTCTGCCTCCCAGGTTTAAATGATTCTTGTGCCTCCCAAGTAGCTGGGATTACAGGTGTGCGCCACCACACCCAGCAACTTTTTGTATTTTTAGTAGAGATGGGGTTTTGCCGTGGTGGCCAGGCTGGTCTTGAATTCCTGGTCTCAAGTGATCTGCCTGCCTCACTCCCAAAATGCTGGGATTACAGGTGTGAGCCACCGTGCCTGGCTATTTTCCTTCTTACTCTAGGTTTCTAAAATCATGCATTTGTTTTAGGACAGTGCTCGCCTGTTATTCCTGTGTCCTGACATTTGGCTTTTGAAATTGCTATTTCTCTCTCATTAAGAGAGTTTACTGCCTTATATAAAGATTGAAAGTTAAGATTTTAGATTGAGTTTCTGCTTTGCTATAATTTTCTACCCTGTTTATGTTTTTAATTTTTTTTTTTTTAACATTTAACATTATTGTTAATAGAATGTACAGGTGTGTGCCAGTAGTCTCAGCTACTTGGGAGGCTGAGGTGGAGAGGTCAAGATTAGGTAGAGAGATCCCTTTAGCCCAGGAGTTGTGGGTCATAGTACGCTATGCTGGTTGGATGTCCACACTAAGTTTGGCATGAATATGGTGACCTCTCAGGATGCCAGATTGCCAGAGAGGTGAACCAGACCAGGTCAGAAACAGCAAGTCAAAACCCCCATGCTGGTCAGTTTGTGGGATCATGTCAGTGAATTGCCACTGCACCTCATCTCTTCAAAAAAAAAAAAAAAAAAGCATGTAATTTATTTTCTTGCTGACCATAACAACAACGAAACCAACTCAAAGCAAAGTCTGTACCAGTAGCTACAAGGATACAAAGTTTGTTTATTTATTTTTGTTGCAAACTTTCCGAGTCTTATCTCTTGTTGGGAGAAGGGAGAATTCCTAGTGGAATCTGGACTTTCATCTCTTCAAACACTTTTTCCTTAACCTGATTTCAGGATGTATGATCACAATTCACAGAATATTGGACTTCTTCAAGATAGTAGACAAAGGTTGACATTGTCTTATGTTTAATATGGTGTTGAAAAAGTGGAGGGATATAGGATCCTTTTTCTGTTTCCTGGAATTTTTTCTGAACAGCATTGTTCATTTGTATTTTTTGTCTTTTATCATCTGAAAACCAATGCAGTGTTTTCAGGTATATTCTTCTCATTAGTTTTTACTACTTAGAGTCAACATTATTAAATTTAAAAAGTATTCTATATGGAAAAAAAAGACGTGAAATGTCCTAATCTTGAATGACCCAGGTTTTTAAGGCACTATTGCGTATTAGAGAATGAGTCTAGCCAATAGCTCTCAGAGGACAGAAGAGCACCTACTTTAATATAAACACCCTTTGCTATAACGGATGAGCAGAGTGTCATTTACTAAGACTTGCATACCCTACCTGTTGCCCAGGAACTTGGATAGGAAAATACTGGGATTCAGATTAGAAAAAGATCTGTAAAAGCTAATTTTAGCTGCTTTGAACCAGTACAGAAGCAGGAATTACTAAGAAAACCTTGTTCAAAACATGTGCATTACAGGCTGCATTAAAAATTTAGAATTGCCTTCTGAAGTTACTGAAAATTAGGTGGTATAAGTATAATATACTCCATATGGTTTACAACCTAAAGCAAATGTGGTAAAGTAATGGAGAATTCCTCATAGTCAGATGCCTTTGAACAATTATATTCTGAGAAGATTTATAGGGAGCCTGACTTCATTGTGGTGATGAGTTTCACAGAATGAGATTTTGCAGACAGAGTAGAGGAGGAAGGGTAGAAAAAGTCATGTTGACTTGTGGTTGGTTGTAATGGCCAACGGGATTCATAATAGTTGGTCAATTATAGTTACCCGCAATGATCATATACAGGTAAAGGGAATGCTTAGGACTGATTATTTTCTGAATCGTTGTCTACGATGATCATATAATTGTAAAGGGAATGCTTAGCACTGATTATTTTCTCAATCATTGTATGTATCTTTATTCCTTTTTCAATTAGGACAAAAGGGAATCTTGAAAAATTAGTCTATTTCTTTGCCTCCTGGCTGAACTATAGTTCTACAAATCTGTGTTCATAGTTGTGCTAATACTGCCTATTTCAGAATTACTCATATATTTCTGGGACACATTCACATCTCAGTGTATAAGCATTAATTGTTTTATCTTGAGTTTGATGTGATTTACTGGGCTATAAAATATGATGTTATTATAGGATAAGGGTTACTGATTTATTAAAAACCATTTGTATATCTTTCCATAAGTTGAACACTGAGTGTATAATTCTTTGTCAGGTATCCTAGTGACTCAGTGGCAAGTCAGTATGGCCTTTTTGTTGTCTCAGTAGCCACTTCTTCCATAAATTCTTTAAAAAGTCTTCAGAACTGATGTCCATGTAGACCTATACCAGTGCATGTAAGTTTCAATATTTTATTTTTAAGCTTAGGAGCTTACATAATTCTGATTATATATATTTTATAGAATAAAATAGAAAACTTTAAATGGGGAAGAAACTCCATTAAGAAATAAAGCACATCAGCTCTTTTCACAGAGGCATGGGTGATAAATCCTCTGAAATTCGCCTTCTCATCTCATTTTAGAGTAAATCTGAGGAGTGCATGAAAACATTTTGAGCAACTAGCTAAGCACCCTTAAACTTTGTAGATTATGTAGCTAAATGCTATATTCTTGCTTCGGTGACAAGAAGTGCTTTTTCAAATTTATATTACATTTTTTAAGAATAAAAGATTTGGAAGAAAGATTCATTTTTGTCATAACTAAGAAATTGAGTAATCTTAATTATGATTTCATATAGATGCAGCTTTGCATTAGCGGTAAACATGATAAAGGTCTCATTTTCCTCTTGTTGGGAGGAAGTGGTTTGGGCGGTTGAAGAGTGCACTCTGTTTTTTGTCATTGTAGCATAATAGCACCGTGATTTTAAACTACTTCTATCCCTATTTAATAATGATCAGATGAAAGGAATCATAACAACTTCCTAATAATTTTATTTTTATGTAACTTTTCTTAGATCAACTGTTAAACTCCATTCTTAGCTGTGCATTACAGGCTGCATTAAATATGTAGAATTTTGGTATGTCTTTGGATATCAGAATTCTGGTATGTCTTTGGATACTAATTTCAAAAAATCATTTCAAAGTTTGGTTATTCAACTGGAGATGATGTAATTTTACTGGTGATATAATTAAGGAAAATGTTGTGAACACTTTGGAAGGCATTTAACAGCAGTAATAACTACTGCTCTTATGATTGTTATTAATATGCATGATGTGATTCTGTAAAAGTACACAGATCAGTATCTAGACCCTTTATTCATTTATGCTTATACAAGAAGCTGGGCCTTGTTGATTTTTAATTTCAGTTTTAGAAAGTTGAGTAAAACCTAACACTGTTCCCTGTAGGTATAATTTATTAATACTCTTTGGACCATAAATTAAACCTAGTTTTTGGTAACTTTTTCTTTAAGATTTATAAATGTGTTGAATTGCCAAAAATGATTAACTACAGTCTTCTCAGAATAACGTGGATTTAGAAACCGTAGAGAACTGTCAAATAGTTCAGTCTAAAATTCTGTAAGTTAGATTACATGGCAGGATTAGTTAGGGACTAATTTGTAATTTATTTAAAAATAAATTTCATTTTTATCAGAATAAACCTTATTAAGTTTTTGTAACTAAATACAAAGCTTCACAAACAATAGAAAATGATAGTTGAACCCTTCGTATAATAGACTATATTAGATAGAACTGACTGCATTTTTTAACTAAAATCATAGATTTGTTAAGAAACAGTGCTCAACCCTCCATTCAGTTAGCTCTCTTGGTGTCTTTAGCCAGCTTCCAAGTTTTTCATCCATTACTGGACAGCCGTGCAAACTTAATTGAAAACATTTTCCAGACATTAATTGGATTCAGCCTTGAGGCATAAAGGTAGGTAGCCTAACATTTCAGAGTATATTTCTAGGGTCAGAGTAATTGTATTTATTCTAATGCTAGAATTCTCCTTTAATCCTTTCTAAGAAGTTGAAGCAAATAGTAGAAAGTTCTCTTACCACTGTTACTTTTATAACACAACTGGATGATAATGATTTTTACTGGATACATCGTAAGAGTTCAAAGTTCTTAATAGGTGAAAGTGGACAGGTTTCTAGAAAAGATGTGTGTAAACCAGTCACTGATTAGTGAGTTGGGAGTTTTACTTAGTGTATAAGCTATTTGTGCATTGCCATAACTCATGTCATCAGAATTATTTTTAATTAAAAAATTAAGTAAGGACACTTTGTTGTTTGGTCTCCTTTTAGCTAGTGATAATACCACAACTTTGATTTTTACTTAGAGTTTTATTATTGAATATCTATTCCTTTTTACTTTGATCAGTGTTTTGAGAGTTGACATTGATAAAGTAGGGCTGCCCTGGATTTCTTGCTTTGTAATTTATCAGTGTATTGGGCACAGGTGGTCTTGGTTAGTCACTGCCTTCAATTAAATGACTTGAGATTGACCTACACATTAGGTTTGTACGTTCGTTTTACTCAGGATATTGTTTTATCACTTGAAAGGTTATGAAGTCTGTTGAAATATGTCATTTCTTCTTAAGGCTCTCTTGAAGGCCATATGAAAATCCCCTATGCTTTTCTTTTTCGGTTCCTCCACAATAGTTTCTTATTCTGTAAGGAGGAGGGAGTCCCATTCTAGATAATCAATGACTAGAATAGTTTTTTTGGTGGGTAGAGAAGGGGCAGAATTGGGCCGGGAATTTGCAATTCTAAATTTTTTAAAAAGTGTGCTTTGTCGATCCAATTTTGGGCATATAGTTCTTAAAATTATGTATATTAATGTAGTGTAGCTCTTAAAATTATATTAATTTGAAAAATACATAGGTAATCAGCCATCAGTCACATATTTATGTTGGCATGCTTTTACATGTTTACATTTAGTAAATTGTAAGCTACTGCACTTAATTTTAGCAAGTAAATGAGAAGCCATATAATTTTAAAAATAGAAGCTGTGACCATCATTGTAAATCACAATTGTTAGGTTTTTTGGACTTCATGGCTTATAGATTAGTGCAGTTTTCACAAAAGTATTTGTGGGATTTTAGGGGCAAGAAATTTGCTAAAATGAATTGAATCCAAATCATAGAAAATCCTGATTTATTTTTCTGGATAGCACTGATCACCATCTAGTACATTACAAATTTTGTTTATTTATATCTTGTCACTTTATCTTCCCTTTCCACTATATACTTCATGAAGGCAGGTTTTTTTGTCTATTTTGTTCATTGTTTGAACTCGAGTATCTAGAGTAGGGCATAGCACATAATTTAGAGCAGTGGTCCCTAACCTTTTTGGCACTAGGGACCAGTTTCGTGGAAGACAAGTTTTCCACAGTTAGAAGTCGGGGGGATGGTTTCGGGATGAAACTGTTCTACTTCAGATGGAACTTACGCCTAAATCTTTCATGGGGAGCTCACAATAGAGTTCATGCTCCTATGAGAATCAAATGTTACTGCTGATCAGACAGGAGGCAGAGCTCAGACAGTGATGTTCACGTGCCTGCCACTCACCTCCTGCTGTGTGGCCTGGTTCCTAACAGCCTGGGGATTGGGGACCCCTGATTTAGAGTAGTGTGTAACACACTATCTAGAGGAGGGCATAGTACATAATGGGTATAGATTTTTGTTGAAAGATGGTAGAAACTGGTGGACAGTGTCCAGGTTCTTGGCATTTTGAACAAAGAATTGGACAAAGTGCACAAACAAGTAAAGAATGAAGCATCAAAAGCAGGTATTTATTGAAAACAAGTACACTCCACAGGGTGGGAATTGGCCCGAGCAGCTGCTCAAGGGTTTGGATACAGAATCTTCTGGGGTCTAAATACCCTATATACGTTTCCCATTGGCCACTTGGCATTCACCTCATGTAAATGAAATGGTGGCCTGCAATCAATCAGAGGTCACACCCCTATGCAAACATCTGATTGGTTGTGGGAAGCAACTCATCAGAGGCTAAAGTGAAGTTAGGAAGTTGCACTTCTGTGCAATTGAAGACTTGGCCCTCAGTCTGATTGGTTGCACATAGTTACCTTCAGTTAGTCTGACTGGTTGCTATGTGCAGCCAATCAGAGGTTGGTTGCTATGTGCAACCAATCAGAGGCTGAAGTGAAGTTACAGAGTTACACTCCTATGCAAACATCTGATTGGTTGCTTTTTGCAACCTATCAGTGGTACTTTCAATTTCCCATCTGCCTCGCAAAAGAGGTGGGGGTTTGAAAAAGGGAGTAGTCTCTGGTCCTTTTATTACTTAGGCGTGGAAAGTTAGGGTTTTCCTTTCAATTTATTTCTGGAAAGTCAAGGTGAAATGGCCTTAGGTTCCCTGCCTCCAGACCCTATTCTTCTGCCTCAAAACCACTCAAATGCAGTATCATTTTGATCAATATATTCTGCCATTTTCTTTGCATTTCTAAATGTTTGTCACTTTTTTCCTTTTATATCTTTAAGTGGAGTATATATTGATAGTGCTGATTCTTACAAGAGGTTGTATCCATTTGTATCTATTGCTAAATATCTCCTTTTGAGAATCCTTAGGGATTTTAAAAGTTTAATCTAGAATTTATTCTCTTGAATTATGTTGTGCCTTATGCTTTGATACAATTTAAAACTCTCAGGTAGTGTTGTTTCTTCAAGAACTTTTATGTATTTATTTTAACTTAATAAATGCTCAGAGTACATTTTCTTCTACCTAAGTTTTAACCTTTGGGCACACATGAACAGTTTTCACATAGTTGAAAACATTGATTATCTTGTAGCACTTTGGAAGAGTGTATGTGGAGTCTTGAAACTCCGTTGTTAAATTCCAGTTGTTAAGACCAGGCAATAAATACCTCATTACAGTTCTATATACCTATTTGTCATTCATGATATCTCAATATCGTATGTGTGTGTTGTCAACAAGAAAATAATTTGTTATTGTGGTTAGACCTTTTGCTTTACCACTGAAATATTGTTTCTCTGGATTATTTGAGAATGAGAATCCATTTTGCACACTAGTGTATGTCCAATTAAGGAGTAGTAAGAGACTTAGGAGGGCTCACCCTCCGAACAAGGCTCAGTAGAAACAGCCAGAATAATAATAGGATGGGTTAGATAAGTGTTAACAGCCTCTGTCCCCTCGCCTAACACTAATTAGACCTTCCTTATTCTCCTTACTACTCATCACTGTGCAGTCTGCTAATTGTTGAGGTGAGTACATTTTAAGTTCCTTCTGTACTTGAATTATCTTTACTTGCTGTCCTCAGAGAAATGACTGGAGAGTTTTATAAAACTGTGATTCAGATTGTCTGTGACTTTCTAGCAGCTTTTCTTATTATGCCATTTAATCAATAATTGACTGAATTTTGCATTTTCCTTTCCCTTCCTGTTTAGAGCTTTTTCAAAAAGAAAACAGCAAGCAAACATCTTTTTTTTGTTAAGTCACAAAGATAGATGACTTTGCACTCATTTCAGTGCTGCAAGGCAATTTTTTATTCTTTCAAATTCCTTTATACATTTTTATTCTTATTCTAAGGGAAGTAGGTTTTTCTGTTTTTTGATTTTTATTTTTTATTGGGGGATTGGAGGAACATTTTATCTGCAAGTGCAGCTATTGAAAACTTTAATAAAAATATGTTTCTTTTAATAGTTGCATATTTTGAGGATCTTAATTGGGCTTTTTTTAAAAAAAATAGAAAAGTAGAAAGATTTATGAATGGAAAATAAAATACTGGAGCAAGTAACTTCCAATTTGTTTTATTTTTTTTTTTTGAGACAGAGTCTCTCTCTGTTGCCTAGGCTGGAGCAATGGCATGATCTTGGCTCACTGCAACCTCTGCCTCCCGGGTTCAAGCGATTCTCCTGCGTCAGCCTCTGAAGTAGCTGGGATCACAGGCACCCGCCACCATGCCCAGCTAATTTTTGTATTTTTGATAGCGACGGTGTTTCACCATGTTGGCCAGGCTGGTCTTGAACTCCTGACCTCAGGTGATCCACCTGGCCTCCCAAAGTGCTAGGATTGTAGGTGTGAATCATCGCGCCCAGCCTCCAATATTTTAATCAAGTGTTTCTCTCTCTTAAAAAAAATTAATGTCTTTGTAGGATATATTAAAAGTCATGGCAAGAACCACAATTACTTTTTTCACCAACCACATACAAGGTTTATATTGTAAATCACGCTTTTTTTCTAAGACTTGCTTCGAATTTATCTCACCAGTTTGTTGAGAACAGTAGAGGAATATGTTAGTCTAATGGCTAAATTGTTTTTATACTGTAAGCTCTACAGTATAAATAGAAATACAGAAGCACTATAAAAAATATATGGTTAAAAATACCATTACTTTTTTTTTTTTTGGAGACAGAGTACAGGCTGGAGTGCAGTGATACGATCTCCTCTCATTGCAACCTCTGGCTCCTGGGTTCAAGCAATTCTTCTGCCTCAGCCTCCTAAGTAGCTGGGATTACAGATATGCACCATCACGCCAGGCTAATTTTTGTGTTTTTAGTAGAGACAAGGTTTCACCATGTTGGCCAGGCTGGTCTTGAACTTCCGACCTCAAGTGATCCGACTGCCTCAGCTTCCCAAAGTGCTAGGATTACAGGTGTGAGCCACTACGCTTGGCCTACTTTTTTATTTTGTATTTATTTAGAGATAGGGTTTCACTCTGTTGAACTGGATGGAGTGTAGTGGTACGATCATAGCTCACTGTAACCTTGAGCTCCTGGGCTCAAGTGATTCTTCTGCCTCAGCCTCCCAGGTAGCTAGGGCTATAAGCACACACCACCACACCTGGCTAATTTTTTTTTTTTTTTTTGAGACAGGCTGGAGTGCAGTGGTGCGATCTCAGCTCACTTCAAGCTCTGCCTCCTGTTTTCACGCCATTCTCCTGGCTCAGCCTCCCGAGTAGCTGGGACTAGAGGTGCCTGCCACCACACCTGGATAAATTTTGTATTTTTTTTTAGTAGAGACGGGGTTTCACCGTGTTAGCCAGGATGGTATTGATCTCCTGACCTTGTGATCCGCCCGCCTCAGCCTCCCAAACTGCTGGGATTACAGGCGTGAGCCACCATGCGTGGCCCACGCCCGGATAATTTTTAAAAAAATTTATAACTTTCCTTTTTAGAGATGGTGGTCTCACTATGTTGCCCAGATTGGTCTTGAACTCCTGGCCTCAAGCAGTCCTCCCACTTTGGCCTCCCAAAGCCTTGTGATTACAGGCATAAAAATAGCATTACTTTAAAACCATACACAAGTAGCTGTCTAGGTACTTAAGCTTTATTCTGTAATAGTTATTTAGTAGGGAGTTACTAGATTATCTGTGATTAATGTAGTTTATGAAGATACGTCAGATTAGGCATAATACTATTTAGTAATCTGAATTCGGAAGAATTATAATGCCTATGTTTTGATCAGTGGAGTAGTGATTATGAACATGGACTTGGGTTTGAATCCCTGCTTCACTGTTTGTGTGTTGGAGTACAGATTACATGACCTCTTTGACACTCAGTTTTGTGCTTATAAAAGTGAAGAGAATATCACCTTTCTCACAAGATGCATTAAATGAAATGATAAATGCTTATTAGCACACTGTCTGGGTACATATTAGTGTTATTTACATTATATCATTACATAGTTTTTAACATTATAATTTATATAAATGTATAGTATATTTTGTTAAAATTCCTTTATTACAGTTTCTGGATTGCTAGGTTTTAATTGCGTATTGATATATATTTTCAGTGTGTTGGCTTTCATCTCTCCTGAGCCAGTTGAGAGTTGAAGACTTATTTTCTATAATTTTTTTTTTTTTTTTTTTTTTTTAACTTTTAAGTTCAGGGGTACAAGTACAGGTTTGATACATAGGCAAAGTTGTGTCATGGGGCTTTGTTGTAGAGATTATTTCATCACGTAGGTATTAAGCCTAGTATACATTAGTTATTTTGCCTCATCCTTTCCCTCCTCCCACCCTCTACCCCTTTGAAAGGCCTCAGTGTATATTGTTCCCCTCTATATCCATGTGTTCTCATCATTGAGCTCCCACTTATTAGAGAGAACATACGGTATTTGGTTTTCTGTTCCTGTGTTAGTTTGTGAAAGATAATGACCTGCAGCTCCATTCATGTCCCTGAAAAGGACATTGTCACATTCTTTTTTTATGGCTGCATAGTATTCTATGGTATATGTGTACCTCATTTTCTTGATCCAGTCTACCATCAGTGGGCATTTAGGTTGATTCCATGTCTTTGCTATTGTGAATAGTGCAGCAGTGAACAAATGTGTGCATATGTCTTTATAAAAGAATGATTTATATTTCTTTTGGGTTTATACCCAGTAATGGGATTGCTGGGTCAAATGGTATTTCTGTCCTTAGGTCTTTGAGGAATCACCACACTGTCCTCTACAATGGCTGAAGTAATTTACTCCCACCAACAGTGTATAAGCCTTCCTTTTTCTCTACAACCTTGCCAGCATCTGTTGTTTTTTGACTTTTTTTTTTTTTTTTTTTTTTTTTGAGATGGAGTCTTGCTCTGTCCCCCAGGCTGGAGTGCAGTGGTGCCATCTTGGCTCACTGCAAGCTCCGCCTCCCAGGTTCATGCCATTCTCCTGTCTCAGCCTCCCAATTAGCTGGGACTACAGGCGCCCACCACCATGCCCGGCTAATTTTTTTGTATGTTTTGGTAGAGATGGGGTTTCACCGTGTTAGCTGGGATGGTCTCGATCTCCTGACCTCGTGATCCGCCAGCCTCGGCCTCCCAAAGTGCTGGGATTACAGGCGTGAGCCACCACGCTCAGCCGTTTTTTGACTTTTTAATAATACCCATTCTTACTGGTGTGAGATGGTATCTCATTGTGGTTTTGATTTGCATTTCTCTAATCCGTGATGTTGAGCTTTTCTTTCATGTGATTTTTGGCCACATATATGTCTTCTTTTGAGAAGTGTTTGTTCATGTCCTTTGCCCACTTTTTAATGGGGTTGTTGTTTTTTGTAAATTTAAATTCCTTGTGGATGCTGGATATTAGACTTTTGTCAGATGCATAGTTTGCAGAAATTTTCTCTTGTTCTGTAGGTTTTCTGTTTATTCTGATGATAGTTTTCTTCGCTATGCAGAAACTCTTTAGTTTAATTAGATCCCAACTTTTCAGTTTTTGCTTTTGTTCCAATTGCTTTTGGCATCTTTGTCAGGAAATCTTTGCCCATGCCTAAGTCCTGAATGGTATTGCCTACATTGTTTTCCAGGGTTTTATGGTTTTGAGTTTTGCTTTTTTTTTTTTTTTTTTGAGACAGAGTCTCGCTCTGTTGCCCAGACTGGAGTGCAGTGGCACGATCTTGGCTCACTGCAACCTCCACCTCCCGGATTCAAGTGATTCTTCTGCCCCAGCCTCCTGAGTAGCTGGGATTACAGGTGCGTGCCACCATGCCTGCCTGATTTTTGTACTGTTAGTAGAGACGGGGTTTCACCATGTTGATCAGGCTGGTCTCGAACTTTTGACTTCATGATCTACCTGCCTCTGCTTTCCAAAGTGCTGGGATTATAGGCGTGAGCCACTGTACCTGGCCTGGGTTTTACATTTAAGTCTTTAATCCATCTTGAGTTAATTTTTGTGTATGATGTAAGGAAGGGGTTCAGTTTCAGTTGTTTAACTATAGCTAACCAGTTATTCCAACACCATTTATTGAATAGGGAATTCCTTTCCCCATTGCTTGTTTTTGTCAGGTTTAGTGGAAGATCAGATAGTTGTCAGGGTGCGGTCTTATTTGTGGGTTTTCTGTTCTGTTTCATTGGTTTATGTGTCTGTTTTTGTACCAGTACCATGCTGTTTTGCTCACTATATATCCTTGTAGTATAGTTTAAAGTTGGGTAGTGTGATGCCTCCAACTTTTCTTTCTGCTTAGGATTGCCTTGTCTATTTGGGCTCTTTTTTGGTTTCATATGAATTTTAAAATAGTTTTCTCTAGTTCTGTGAAGTAAATCAATTGTGGTTTAATAGGAATAGCATTGAATCTATATAAATTGCTTTGGGCAGTACAGCCATTTTACTGATAATGATTCTTCCTGTCCGTGAGCCTGGGATGTTTTTCCATTTGTTTGTATCATCTCTGATCAGTGGTTTGTAGTTCTCCTTGTAGAGATCTTTCACCTCCCTAGTCAGTTGTATTCCTAGTTATTTTATTCTTTTTGTGGCAGTTGTGAATGGGAGTTCATTCCTGACTTGCCCTCAGCTTGACTCTTAGTGTATAGGAATGCTAGTGATTTTTCCACATTGATTTTGTATTCTGAGGCTTTGTTGAGGTTGTTAATTGGCCTAAGTAGCTTTTGGGCTGAGACTGTGGGGTTTTTTAAATCTAGTGTTATGTCATCTGCAAACAGGGATAGTTTGACTTCTTTTCTTCCTATTTGTTTGGCCTTTTGTTTTTTTCTCTTGCCGATTGCCCTGGCCAGAACTTCCAATACTACATTGAATAGGAGTGGTGAGAGACAGCATCCTTGTCTTATGTTGGTTTTCAAGGTAATGCTTCCAGCTTTTGCCCATTAATTATGACACTGGCTGTGAGTTTGTCATAGATGGTTCGTGTTATTTTGAGCTATGTTCCTTAAATACCTAGTTTATTGAAAGTTTTTTTTAAAAAAAAAAAAAAACACAAATGGATGTTCAATTTTATCAAAAGCCTTTTCTGCATCTGTTGAGATACGTGGTTTTTGTCTTTATTTCTGCTTATGTGCTGAATCACATTTATTGATTTGTGTATGTTGAACCAACCTTGCATCCTTGGGTTGAAGCCTACTTGATTATGGTGTTTAAGCTTTTTGATGTGCTGCTGGATTCTGCTTGCCAGTGTTTTTGTTAGGGATTTTTGCATCAGTTTCATCAAGGCTATTGGTCTGACATTTTCTTTTTTTTGTTGTATCTCTGCCAGGTTTTGGTATCAGGATAATGCTGACTTCATAGAATGAGTTAGGGAGTAGTCCCTTCTCAATTTTTTGGAATAGTTTGAATGGGAATGGTAGCAGCTTTTCTTTGTATATCTGGTGGAAATCAGCTGTGAATTCTTCTGGTCCTGGGGTTTTTTTTGGTTGGCAGGCTTATTTTCTATAATTTCTATAACAGTAGGGAACACTGTTGCTACTCTCCATCTTACTTCTATTTTGGGACCTTACAGACACTGCTTCTAGGTCAATGATCAGAGGAAAGCCATGATAAGAAGGCCCACATAGTCCTCTTATAAAATAGTGACCGAAATACTTGTTTTTCTTATATTTATAAGCTATACTTGACTACTCGTTCAGTTTAGAGGAATTACATAGATAATAATGTAGTTTTATATAACTGTTTTTATTACATAGATTATAGAATTAATGTTGAGATAGAAGTAAATTTAAATAGACATGTTAATACTACGTCCTAAAAATATTTTATTAGTATTAAAATCTTCTAATAAGGATGCTAGTCCTTTGAACCACCCTTCCTCTTTGTCAAGCCATGATCACCAGAGGCAACAATTTTCAACTTTTTAAACTTTTCCTTTAGTACGTATTTCCAAATGATAAGCTTCTGTGACTCTTTCTTAGTTTATGACTTTTAGATATTATTTAATCATTTCTTGTTATGGTAAATGATTTATAAGTTTTGGTTAGACAATATTGGTTATATATAGTTAAAGTATTTACTGCTCAGTCAGTAATACTGTAATAACGTTCTTTTTTGAGGATGACTATTCTTCTTGAATAATTGGCTTTGCTCAATTTTCTTTGTATGGATCAGCATTTCTTCATCTATATGCTCCTATAAAATATCTCTTCATACTCTCTTCTACAAAGACAGATTCATTAGATAGTTTGTCAGTAACATCTTTTTTTCTCCTCCATATATTAGTTCATTTTCACCTGATATAAAGAAGTACCTGAGTCTGGGTAATTGAAGAAGAAAAGAGTTTTAATTGACTCACAGTTCTGCAGGCTTAACAGGAAGCATGTCTGGAAGGCCTCAGGAAACTTACAATCATGGTGGAAGATGAAGGGGAATCAGGCAGCTTCTTCACATGGCAGCAGGAGAGAGAGAGTGTGAGGGGGGCGTGCCACACACTTTTAAACCTACAGATCTTGTGAGAACTCATTCACTATCACAAGAGCAGCAAGGGAGAAATCCGCCTCTATGATCTAGTCACCTCCCACCAGGCCCCTCTTCCAATTTGACATGAGATTTAGCGGGGACACAAATCCAAACCATATCATTCCACCCCAACCCCTCCCAAATCTCATGTTCTTCTCACGTTGGAAAATACAATTTCCCTTCTCAACAGTCCTCCAGTCTTAACTTATTTCAGCATTAAGTCAGAAGTCCACAGTTCAAAGTCTCATCTGAGACAGATAAGTCCCTTCTGCCTATAAGCCTGTAAAATCAAAAACAAATTAGTTGCTTCCAAGATACAGTGAGGGTACAGGCATTGAGTGAATGCTCCAAGTGGGAGAAATTGGCCAAAACACAGAGGCTATAGGCCCCATGCAAGTGTGAAACCTAGCAGGGCTGTTGTTAAAGCTCCAAAATAATTTCCTTTGATTCCGTGTCTCATATCCAGGGCACACTGATGCATGGATTGGGATCCTGAGGCCTTGGGTAGCTCCGCCGCTGTGACTCAGCAGGGTACAGCCCCCTAGATTTCTTTCACAGGCTGACGTTGAGTACCTGTGGCTTTTTCAGGTGCACAGTGCAAGCTGTCAGTGGGTCTCCTATTCTTGGGTCTGGAGGGTGGTGGCCCTCTTCTCACAGCTCTACTAGGCAGTGCTCCGGTGGGGACTCAGTGTGAGGGGTTCTAACTCCACATTTCCCGTCTGCACTGCCCTAGTAGAGGTTCTCCATGAGGGCTCTACTCCTGTAGCAGACTTTTGCCTGGACAGCCCGGCATTTCCATACATCCTGTGAAATCTAGGCAGAGGTTCCAAAACATCGTCTCTTGCCTTCTGTGCACACCTGCAGGCCCAATACCACATGGAAGCTTTAAGGCTTGGGCTTGCACCCTCTAAAGCAGTGACCTGAGCTGTACCTTGGCCCCCTTTAGCCATGGCTGGAGCTGGCACTGGAGCATTTAGGATGCAGAGCACTAAGTCCCGAAGCTGCACAGAGCAGTGGGGCCCTGGGTCTGGCCTGTGAAGCCATTTTTCCCTCCTAGGCCTCCAGGCCTCTGATGTGTGGGGCTGCAGTGAAGGTCTGTGACATGCCCTGGAGATGTTTTTCCTGTTGTCTTGGTTATTAACTTTCAACTCCTTGTTACTTATGTACACTTATGCACCTGGCTTGAATTTCTCCCCAGAAAATGGGTTTTTCTTTTCTACTGCCTGGTCAGGCTGCACATTTTCCAAACCTTTATGCTCTTTTTTTTTTTTTGAGTTGTGTTTTGCTCTTGTTGCCCAGGCTGGAGTGCAATGCGGTGATCTTGGCTCACTGCAATCTCTGCCTCCTGGGTTCAAGCAATTCTCCTGCTTCAGCCTCCTGAGTAGCTGGGATTACAGGAACCTGCCACCATGCCTGGCTGATTTTTGTATTTAGAGTAGAGATGGGGTTTCACCATGTTGGCCAAGCTGGTCTCAAACTCCTGACTTCAGGTGATCCGCCCACCTCGGTCTCCCAAAGTGCTGGGATTACAGGCGTGAGCCACAGTGCCTGGCCTTCTGTTTCCCTTTTAAACATATTCCAATTTCAAACCATCTCTTTGTGAATGCGTATAAGTGAATGCTTTCAGAATAAGCTAGGTCACATCTTGAATGCTTTGCTGGTTAGAAATTTCTTCCACCAGAGTCTGGGCATGCTGGGTCACACCTGTAATCCCAGCACTTTAGGAGGCCAAGGTGGGTGGATCACTTGAGGTGAGGTCTTCAAGACCAGCCTGTCCAACAGGGTGAGACCCCATCTCTACTAAAAACAGAAAAAATTAGTGGGGCGTGGTGGTGCACACCTATAATCCCAGCTACTTGGCAGGCGGGAGAATTGCTGGAACCTGAGAGGTTGCAGTGAGCCGAGATCATGCCAATACACTCCAGCCTGGGAGACAGAGTGAGACTTCGTTTCAAAAAAAAAAGGGGGGAAATTTCTTCCACCAGATACCCTAATTCATCTGTCTCAAGTTTAAAGTTTCACAGATCTCTAGGGCAGGGGCAAAATGCTTCCACTCCCTTTTTGCTAAAGCATAGCAAGAGTGACCTTTACTCCAGTTGCCCATAAGTTCCTTATCTCTGTCTGAGATCACCTCAGCCTGGACGTCATTGTCCGTATCACTATCAGCAGTTTGATCAAAACCATTCAACAAGTCTCTAGGAAGTTCCAAACTTTCCCACATCTTACTGTTTTCTTCAGAGCCCTCCAAACTGTTCCAACCTCTGCCCCTTACCCAGTTCCAAAGTCGATTCCACATTTTCAAGTGTCTTTATAGGAGTGTCCTACTCCTGGTACCAATTTTCTATATTAGTCAGTTTTTCACACTGCTATAAAGAACTACTAGAGACTGAGTAATTTGTGAAGAAAAGACATTTAATTGACTCAGAGTTCTGCTGGCTTAACAGGAAGCATGACTATGAGACCTCAGGAAACTTACAATCATGGTGGAAGGCAAAGGGGGAAGCAAGCACCTTCTTCACATGGTGGCAGGAGAGAGAGAGAAAGAGTGTGAGGGGGGATGTACCACACACTTTTAAACCATGAGATCTCATGAGAGCAGCAAGGGGGAAATCTGTCCCCATGCTCCAGTCACCTCTCACCAGGTCCCTTCCTCCAATTCAACGGGAGATTTTGGCAGGGACACAAATCCAAACCATATCACCCTCTAAACTTAGAAATAATCTTAATGTCTCTCCCGTGTTTGATCTCCATATTCTAGATTCCATGTCTTCTATTTTGGTTTATTCTCTTTCTTTGGAGGAGGATATACTTCAGTAGCTTCTTGAGAAAAGGTGCATTGAAGGTAATTTAAAAAATAAAATAGTTAAACGTTTTTATTTATAAGCATCTATTTGAATAATAGTGTAGTTGGCTGTAGAATTCTGCATATAGAGTAATATATCTTACAATTTTGAAGGCTTTTTACATTTTAGATTTCTGTGTTGCTGTTGAGAAGTTTAATGCCCACATGATTTTTGTTTATCTCTGGAATCTTCTATCCCTGATGTTATCATGAAATTTCACTTTGACATGCCTTGTTGAAGGTCTTTTAATTTGATAGACTAGACATTTGTTGAGCCTTTTAAACCTGGTACCTGATGTCTTTCAGTTCTGGGAACCTTTTTTGTGTTATTTCTTGGTTATTCCCCTTTGATCCCTCACCCCCTTTTTTTTCTTTATTCTCATTTTCTTCAGTATGTCTCCCTTGATTGATTCACAAATTTTCTCATCTTTCCTATTTTCTATTTTGTCTTTTTATTCTACTTTGTAGAATTCCTGAACATTTTCTTTTTAAACTTCTGTTGAATTTTTACTTATTGCATTGTATTTTTGATTTCTCATTCCCTGAATATTTTCTACCCAACTTCCTTTTCTCATTCCATGGCATAATTTCTTTTCTGTTTGAGGTTGTCAGTTACTTTTCTAATTTTTACTGTTTTCTTTGGTTCCCTTTACTGTCTTTGTTATTCTGAGTTCCATTTTTTGGTTTGTTGTAATTTTTGTTTTTCAGGAGGCCTGCTTCAGTTGTATTTTAAATATTGTCTGTTCATTCGTGTATAATGGTGAGGCACTCAAATGTTGACTGGAAGTGTTGTGTACGTGAGTTGAGTTTGTTGACTACTTGGTTTGACTGTATACCAAGGTTTCTCAGTCTCAACACTATTGGTATTTTGGATCTGATAATTCTTTGTTGTGGTGGCTGTCATCTGCGTTTTAGGATGTTTAGCTGCATCCCTGACCTCTATCCACTAGCTGCCAATAGCAGTTTCCCTTCCGCGGTCATAAAAATAAAAAAGTTGCCTCATGTTCTCAGAGGGAAATTTTAACCTTGGTTGGGGACGACTGCTATAGACCCATTGTTCCGAATTGGGCTGTTTCTTTATTTTTAATTTTTATTTCTTTTTAGACATAGGGTCTTGCTTTACAGATAGTGTCTTGCATGCAGCACCATGCTTGGCTAATTTTAAAATTTTGTTGTGGAAATGGGATCTCTCTAAATTGCCCAGGCTGGTCTTGAACTCCTGGCCTCAAATGATCTTTCCACCTTGGTTTTCCAAAGTCTTAGAATTACAGGCATGAGCCACTGTGTCTGTCTGAACTGAGCTGTTTCTCTGGGGACTGTCTAATGCCAGTATCTGTAAGATTCTTTTCTGATGCCAGTATTGAGAGGAAGCTTTTAATTCCTTCTACCTGAGGTTTTTAAGCCTGCCTGCTGGATTTCTGGGAGCCTAGTTGGAACGTGGAGGCTGGAGGTTTTCACTTAATTTGTTGTTTTCACGATGGCTCCTCATCTTTGCTCCACCTGTGTTTCTTGGCTCCCATTCCAGAGACTCTCTGTTCACTTTGTGCAGAGAGTAAACTTCCCATCTTCTGAGACAATTTAAAGAGGGATAGTAACTAACTGGATGGGATGGGAAGAAAGGTCCTAAGGGAGAGTCTGTTTCTTTTATTGACTTTCAACTATTCCTCCTATTTTTAGCTCTACATAACCATTCCTATGTTCCAAGGTACCTGGTACTTCCAATTTCCTCTATTCCTTTTTTTTTTTTTTTTCTTAATGTGTGTGTTCTGGAGTAAGAATTTAGTTGCTTATTGTTGGAATCTCCGTTTGTGGGCAGTTAGACTTCAGCTTTCTTTGATCTGCCAAGTGAGTTACTATTTCTCCATTTGCTTGCTGTATTTCCAAAACTTACTGACTCATCCAGTATGCTGTTGTTTTCTTTCTTGTTCTTCTTCCTTTAGGTGTTTAGTTTTATTATTTTACGGACATTGTGCTTTGTTTAAAAGCAGCAAAAAAGATGAACAGATATGTTCAATCCAGAAGTAATAAATGTCTAATTTCAAACTATTTTATTAAGGGGCCCTGCTCTGTTGTCCAGGCTGGAATGCAGTGGTGTAATATAGTTCATAGTAGCCTTGAGCTCCTGGGCTCAAATGATCCTCCCGCCTCAGCCTCCTGAGTAGCTAGGCCTACTACTATGATGTGCTACCATGACTAGCTCATTTTTTAATGTTTTTGTAAAAATGGGGTCTCACTATATAGAATAAACTGGTCTCAAACTACTGGCCTCAAGCCACCTATTGCCTCATGTTTTATGTTTTTACATTTTCTTCCTTTTTGCAGGAAAAACTCAAATTAGAATTTTAGGAATAAAACCATGTAAGTTTTTTTTTTAAAAGGTTTTCAACTGGGCCCTATCCTGTCCTTAATCAACAGATATGTATTTTTAAGATTTTATATTAGCGTACTCTTTTAGTATGAGTCAAATGATTGGAGGAGTAGAACTTAGGGGACTAAGTATGTATTAATGGCAATCAGTGAAATTGAGCCTGTATATGCTACTGTTAATAGCAAAAGGGTTTCTTAGCTTTTTAAAATTTTGTATTTTAATAATTATTCTCTTGACTTTGGGAAAGTTTTACTCTGGTACTTATTTTTTTAGAGGTGAAGAATTCTGGTATTTAAAGCAATTTAAATTTAAATGTCTAAAGCAGTAGGGTCCAATTCACTAGCCACATGTGACTATTTAGATTCAAATGAGCTATAATTAAATACAATTAAAATTTTAGTTTCTTAGCTGTACTAGCCACATTTCAAGTACTTGGTAGCCATATGTGACTACTGACTACTTTTGATACAGTGCTGCTCTAAAGACTTCCAGATTAGCACAATTTCTATTACACTGAGAATTCCACATGTATTGTGTTGTGCCTGAGAAACTTAGAGCTTACAAAAAGTTGAATTTGCTCAGCCTTAGGAATTGTCACATGTCCAGTCAGTTCCTATGTAAAGCTTCAAGCTGTGGAAAGAACTTTCCTTATATGGACTAAAATTGTGGTAATTGTATCTTTTGTTTCATTCCTCTGGCTTTACTTTTAATTATTTTTTTCCCCTTCAGACAGTGCAATGCTTGCTAGACAGTGGTGCTGATATTAACAGGCCAAATGTATCAGGAGCAACTCCATTGTACTTTGCTTGCAGGTATGATATTTTATATTTCCAGATGCTGTGTATACTCGTGTATATATATGTATATAAAGAAATATATTTCCAGATGTATGTATACTCTATTTCTAGACACACATATTTCTGTGTATTTTCTAAAGCTCTCGTTTTCCCACAAATATTGTGCTCTCTTTTAAGATTAAGTATAATCTCTCTTTTAAGATGAAGTGTTATGTTTCTATTACTTAACTGCATGAGGAAAAGTATTTTCTGTTATATTTAATTGCCATTGCTTTTATGTTATATGTGGGAGCTTTTCATTTGCTTGATTACTTCAATTTTAGACTAAGTACTTATTAACAAAAGACAAATTGGTAACCTGGTAATTCCCATAGTTTACTGTATTCTGTAACCAGGTCATTTCCAGTGGGATAAGCTATTGGAATATATCTTGATCCAAAGCCATGTCTTTATTTCTCTGTATCTATAACCAAAAAAATATCTTGAGTCAGTCTTGTTAGATGTTGTTATACATTAAGTTATTTTCGTATTTCTGTATTGGTTCATTTTCTTGACGTGTGCATTTCGTTCACTTATTCATTCATGTATTCATCAAATGTTTAGTTAGCACTCACTGTGTCATGCATTGTTGTAGGTGTGTAAAACAGTAATAAACTCTAGTCCCTAAGGAGCTAATAGTATAATTATACACATGCTGTCACACCCACACACATATATAAAAATATATACACACCTATCTATTTTGTATTATGTAAATGTAGTTTGCAGTTAGCATCAGTTCACAGAACACTATAGTGATTCTTCTTTTTGATTTAAATTGTATGAATTGTAATATTTATTTCGGCCTTTATATCCCGATATAGAGCTCTCCAGAAAGCTCCTCTCTTCTTCTTTTTTTCTGTTTTATATCATTTTATTGGAAGTTGGTTTTAGGTTGAAAGACCTGCATTTTTTCTTGTTTAGCTTCTTTTTTGGGGTCTCTCATGTTCCTTTGATGAGACCGATTCAGATCATCTGTTTAACAACCCTGTATTAGAATTCAGGGGCTTTTGGGTTTCTAGACTTGCAGATCTTTCTGATTCCAGCCACTTTCTTAACATTATATTTATGATTTGGTTGCTTGGCTAGAAAACCAGTTCCTTCCATAGTGTCCTGAATTTATGAATAATACCATCATTTGATCCCCTGTAATCATATCCTATCTTGAAGGGTTATCTTTAGATCAGACCTTTTTTTGAAGCTCCAGATTTGAATGTCCATCTCCCTGATTAACATCATCACTTAGAAGTACCGCAGAATCTCAGATATTAACATGTCAAAATATAGCTTCAGATTTTCCTCCTCAAACCTTTCCTCTAGTTTTTCCTCATCTTAATCAATAGAAACCTTATCCTCTCAGTTGTTTAAATTAGAAATAATTAGGTTATTTTTTATTTCTCTCTCTCTCTTTGTGAACTTGGAATTTATTAGTAAGTTCTGTAAATTCTACCTTCAGAATATGTTTGGAATCTCAACTTCTAACTCAACCAAAACCACCTTAATGTTGTTACCTTTTGCTTAGAGTACTTCAGTAATCTCTACACTGGTCTCCCTGATTCCTATGTTGTTTCCCTCCAGTCTCTTGTTTCCTCAGCAAAGTGATCTTAAAAAAAATGCTGGCTTCATAAAATGAGTTAGGGAGGATTCCCTCTTTGTCTATTGATTGGAATAGTTTCAGAAGGAATGGTACTAGCCATTCAGAGGAATGGTACCAGCTCCTCTTTGTACCTCTGGTAGAATTCGGCTGTGAATCCATCTATTCTGACTTTTCTTGGTTGGTAGGCTATTAATTATTGCCTCAATTTCAGAGCCTGTTGTTGGTGTATTCAGAGATTCAACTTCTTCCTGGTTTAGTCTTGGGAAGGTATATGCGTCCAGGAATTTATTCATTTCTTCTAGATTTTCTAGTTTATTTGTGTAGGGGTGTTTATAGTATTCTCTGATGGTAGTTTGTATTTCTGTAGGATAGGTGGTGATACCCCCTTTATCATTTTTTGCTGTGTCTATTTGATTCTTCTCTCTCTTCTTTATTAGTCTTGCTAGCAGTCTAGCTATTTTGTTGCTCTGTTCGAAACAGCTCCTGGATTCATTGTTTTTCTGTGTCTCTGTCTCCTTCAGTTCTGCTCTGATCTTAGTTATTTCTTGCCCTCTGCTAACTTGAATTTGTTTGCTGTTGCTTCTCTAGTTCTTTTAATTGTAATGTTAGGGTGTTGATTTTTGATCTTTCTGCTTTCTCTTGTGGGCATTTAGTGCTATAAATTTCCCTCTGCATGTTGCTTTAAATGTGTCCCAGAGATTCTGGTACATTGTGTCTTTGTTCTCATTGGTTTCAAAGAACATCTTTATTTCTGCCTTAATTTCGTTATTTACCCATTCAGGAACAGGCTGTTCAGTTTCCATGTAGTTGTACGGTTTTGAGTGAGTTTCTTAATCCTGAGTTCTAATTTTATTGCACTGTGCTCTGAGAGACAGTGTGTGATTTCTGTTCTTTTACGTTTGCTGAGGAGTGCTTTACTTCCAATTATGTGATCAATTTTAGAATAAGTGCAATGTGGTGCTGAGAATAATGTATATTCTGTTGATTTGGAATGGAAAGTTCTGTAGATGTCTATTAGGTGTGCTTGGTGCAGAGTTAAAGTCCTGGATATCCTTGTTAGCCTTCTGTTGTGTTGATCTGTCTATTATTTACAGTGAGGTGTTTAAGTCTCCCATTATTATTGTGTGGGAGTCTAAGTCTCTTTGTATGTCTCTAAGGACTTGGTTTATGAATCTGGGGGCTCCTGTATTGGGTGCTTATATATTTAGGATAGTTAGCTCTTCTTGTTGAATTGATCCCTTTACCATTATGTAATGGCCTTGTCTCTTTTGATCTTTGTTGGTTTAAAGTCTGTTTTATCCAGGATTGCAACCCCTGCTTTTTTTTTTTTTTTTTTTGCTTTCCATTTGCTTGGTAGATCTTCTTCCATCCCTCTTTTTTGAGCCTATGTGTGTCTCTGCATGTGAGATGGGTCTCCTGAATACAGCACACTGATGTGTCTTGACCCTTTATCCAGTTTGCCAGTATGTCTTTTAATTGGGGCATTTAGCCCATTTACATTTAAGGTTAATATTATTATGTGTGAATTTGATCCTGTCATTATGTTAGCTGATTATTTTGCTTATTAATTGATGCAGTTTTTTCATAGCATTGATGGTCTTTACAGTTTGGCATGTTTTTGCCATGGCTGGTACTGGTTGTTGCTTTCCATGTTTAGTGCTTCCTTCAGGAGGAGCTCTTGTAAGGCACGTCTGGTGGTGACAAAATCTCTCAGCATTTGCATGTCTGTAAAGGATTTTATTTCTCCACTTATGAAGCTTAATTTGGCTTGATATGAAATTCTGAGTTGAAAATTATTTTCTTTAAGAATGTTGAATATTAGCTCCCACTCTCTTCTGACTTGTAGGGTTTCTGCTGAGAGATCCTCTGTTAGTCTGATGGACTTGCCTTTGTGGGTAACCCGACCTTTCTCTCTGGCTGCCCTTAATATTTTTTCCTTCATTTCAGCCTTGGTGAATCTGACAATTATGTGTCTTGGAGTTGCTCTTCTCGAGGAGTATCTTTGTGGTGTTCTCTTTGTTTCCTGAATTTGAATGTTGGCCTGTCTTGCTAGATTGGGGAAGTTCTCCTGGATAATATCCTGAAGAGTGTTTTCCAATTTGGCTTCATTCTCCCCGCCACTTTCAGGTACAACAATCAGACATAGATTTGGTCTTTTCACATAGTCCCATATTTCTTGGAGGTTTTGTTCATTTCTTTTTACTCTTTTTTTCTCTAATCTTGTCTTCTCGCTTTATTTCATTAATTTGGTCTTCATTCACTGATATCCTTTCTTACACTTGATCAAATTGGCTATTGAAGCTTGTGCATGCGTTACAGAGTTCTCCAGCCATGGTTTTCGGCTCCATCAGGTCATTTAACGTCTTCTCTACACTGTTTATTCTAGTTAGCCATTAATGTAACCTTTTTTCAAGGTTTTTAGTTTCCTTGTGATGGGTTAGAACATCTTTCTTTAGCTTGGAGAAGTAGTTATTACCAACCTTCTGAAGCCTACTTCTGTCAACTCGTCAAAGTCATTCTCCATCCATCTTTGTTCCGTTGCTGGTGAGGAGCTGTGATCCATTGGAGGAGAAGAGGCACTCTGGTTTTTAGAATTTTCAGCTTTTCTGCTCTGGTTTCTCCCCATCTTTGTGGTTTTGTCTACCTTTGGTCTTTGATGTTGGTGACCTACAGATGAAGTGTTGGTGTGGATGTCTTTTTTGTTGTTGTTGATACTATTCCTTTCTGTTTGTTAGTTTTCCTTCTGACAGTCAGACCCCTCAGCTGCAGGTCTGTCGGAGTTTGCTGGAGGTCCATTCCAGACCCTGTTTGCCTGGGTATCACCAGCGGAGGTTGCAGAATAGCAAATATTGCTGCCTGTTCCTTCCTCTGGAAGCTTCGTCGCAGAGGGGCACCCGCCTGTATGAGGTGTCTGTCGGCCCCTACTAGGAGGTGTCTCCCAGTTAGGCTACACAGGGGTCAGGGACCCACTTGAGGAGGCAGTCTGTCCATTCTCAGAACTCAGACGCCATGCTAGGAGAACCACTGCCCTCTTCCGAGCTGTCAGACAGCGACATTTAAGTCTGCAGAAGTTGTCTGCTGCCTTTTATTCAGCTATGCCCTGCCCACAGAGGTGGAGTCTATAGAGGCAGTAGGCCTTGCTGAGCTGCAGTGGGCTCCACCTAGTTCGAGCTTCCTGGTAGCTTTGTTTACCTACTCAAGCCTCAGTAATGGCGGATGCCCCTGGCAGCCTGGCAGGTCAATCTCAGACTGCTGCGTTAGCAGTGAGCAAGGCTCCGTGGGCATGGGACCCGCCGAGCCAGGCATGGGACGGAATCTCCTGGTGTGTTGTTTGCTAAGACCTTGGGAAAAGTGCAGTATTTTGGCAGGAGTGTCCCGTTTTTCCAGGTAGTCTGTCACGGCTTCCCTTGGCTAGGAAAGGGAAATCCCCCGACCCCTTGGGCTTCCCAGGTGAGGCGACGCCCCGCCCTGCTTCGGCTCACCCTCCGTGGGCTGCACCTGCTGTCCAACCAGTCCCATTGAGATCAACCAGGTACCTCATTTGGAAATGCAGAAATCACCTATCTTCTGTGTCGATCACTCTGGGAGCTGCAGACCGGAGCTGTTCATATTCGGCCATCTTGGAATGGGAGTCTTGAGACTAAATTGTTTACTTTTACAGGTCACAAAACATAAAGGACAATCTCTGTTTATCTTGCTAGAGCAGCATGATATCGATGAAGGATTTTGGAGTCAGACTGATACAGATTCAAATTCTGGTCTGCCATGTAACTGTTCATCTTGAGCAACTCCATTATATTCTTGAGCCATGGTTTTCTCATCTGAAAAATTGGGTGAATATTGTTAAAATAAAAATCTTAGAAAAAATAAGTTTTAAGTTTATTTAAATGAAAAACGATTCATGAATCAGGCAGCACTCAGAATCAGAAGCGGGTGAGAGAGCTCTTCCCAGCAGTTTCTAAGTAATGAGCTTTTATAGGCTGAATATGGAAGCAAAGTAGAGAAATCACGTGACTGGCTACCCTTATGTATGTATTTGCCTAATTTGGTCATGGTGTGAAGAATTGGCTGTCTAATTTCTTGAAACCGCTCTTTGTTGCAAAATACATACTCCCAAGTTAAGCTGAAGTTTGTTACAGAGGAACTCAGAAGTATAGTGACAGTCTCAGGCTAATGGCCTCCTGTTTGCTTAATTTAAGGAGGCTTATAACAGTGTCAGCACTAAGTCAGACTTTGGACAGAGGACTGAGCATAATGCTTGTTACCTAGTGTATCCTATATAAATTGTATTTCAGGTCTCTTGTTATTTTCTATAGTGCGGTGTTGTCTTTAATACTTACTTGTCAAATGAACGGTGTCTCAAGTTAAAGCCTATAATACAATTCATTGAATGTATCGAGTACATGTTATAAGACAACTGCCATGCTTGGTGGTATGGAACAGGTCTACTGTCAAGAGGTTTACAATTTAATTGGAAAAAATTGGACACATGGATGTTAAAGAACTGTAAAAGAGATATCATTAAAATTGAACTCAGCAGTTTTATAAGATGGATTCCTCAGAACCTTGGCTACTAGCAAAAGTATCACTATATCCCTAAATAAATTAAGCTCAAGTTAGTTGCTTTTCACTTGGCCTCTATTTTTAGGTATGTGAAAGAAAGGAACAGTGTAAATTAAACATTAATCACCGTTAGCTATTGTTTATAACATCTTGACCAACACTTTGAGCTGAATGACAAGTAATGCTTGATGAAGACTTCTTGCTTGATGCTGGTAAAGCTGATTATTGTTCCTTTCAAAGGGATTGCTGATTTACTTTTTTGATTTTTCTCGAATAAATTAGATATTATTCTTAAGTTCTGGCTTATTGGTATTAAGGAAGATAATCAGTGTAATAATAAAGTATCAAGAGAGTGATAGACCTATAATAACTGTTGCAGGGTTTTCTGGCACTAGATTCATAGTAGGATACTATTAAGTTTTTTTTAAAAACACTTTAATTCCAATTGGCTATAAATTATTTTTCATACAGTGCCATTTTGTGAAAGAGAATTTTAAGTTTCTGAGAAATCTGTGTAGTGTTTTTCTTTGTGAAATCACATGCCTCTTTAGGTAATGTTATTGTGGAAAGACTATTGGTCTAGAAGCCCAGGTGCCTGAGTTCTAGTTTCACCTGTGCTTTGATTACTTGCTTTTCTCATATACAGAGTACTTTTTGGATTCATGCTCTTCCAAACTGTACGACTTATTTGGACCTTTCTTTCTTTCTCTTTTCCTTTTCCTTTTCCCTTCCCTTCCCCTTCCATCCCATCCCTTCCCTTTTCTTTTTTTTTTCTTTCTTTTCTTGACAGGGTTTCGCTCTTGTTACCCAGGCTGGAGTACAATGGGGCATTCTTGGCTCACTGCAATCTCTGCCTCCTGGGTTCAAGTGATTCTCCTGCCTTAGCCTCCCAAGTAGCTGGGATTACAGGCACCTGCCACCACGCCCAGCTAATTTTGAATTTTTAATAGAGACGGGGTTTCACCATGTTGGCCAGGCTGGTCTTGAACTCCTGACCTCAGGTGATCCACCTACCCTGACCTCCCAAAGTGCTGGGATTACAGGCGTGAGTCACCATGCCTGGCCCTGGGCATTTCTTAAGAATCAGCCGTTAACATTAATTTCCCTGGAGTGATAGTTACCAATTCTATTTCTACAAGAGAGAGCAATCAGGGAATGAGGCATGTGGATAGGAGAGTTCATTCTAGGACAGATTGAATACCCATCTGCAGAAGCCAAACTGAGTGGGTTGGTAAAATGAAGGTCAAAAGCTAGATAGTATTTTTGGCTAATAACCCCACTTCATGTTCCCTTTTTCCCCAGATTCTCTTCCATTGGTTTTACTTTTCTCCTTCCTTTGTTTTAATTTTTTTTTTTTGACAACGTATTACAAGTGTGCCATAAAATGTACTCTTGTTTTGACTCTTGAGGTTCTTTTGGATTAAGAAGCTTAGAGACTTGGATGTGTGTAGTAGGAAGAAGGTGAGGCTAAAGTTGCAAATGGTCAAGTTAAGGTGGAGAGAGAGATTAGGAAGTGAATGTAAGAAAAAAATAAAGCAGAAGGCTCAGTAGTAGTTACTTATCCCCAAAATATTATGCCTATTTTAGGAAATGTGACACAAATTCAATTCTAAAATTTAGTAGGCCACTTTCTGGTCTACATAGTGAAAGCATGGCTTAACTTTGAGAGAAGTTTTTCTGATTGTGAGCATGTGTTTCACATCCTCTTGTCTTAATTTTTAAAATTGTTAGTTTTTATTGACTCATAATAAATGACTATCCATAATTCGTAGAGAAAGACTTTTAAAAAGATTGTCTTTTTAACTTGCTTCTCTTTCTACACAGTCATGGTCAGAGAGATACAGCACAGATTCTACTACTACGAGGGGCCAAATATCTGCCAGATAAAAATGGAGTAACTCCTCTGGATTTATGTGTGCAGGTATGTTTTTAATTTATATTCTGAGCCCCTTATCTTTATAATAGAAACTGGAGTGGTAACAATTATAATTTTTTTCAATGAAAGGGTAGGTGCAAAGATTTTTATTGTGTGAAGAATATAAACTTTAAAAGGAACTGTTTTTAAACCTGGGTAATTTGAAGTCTTGTTTTTAGGGTGGATATGGAGAGACTTGTGAAGTGTTAATTCAGTATCACCCGAGGCTTTTTCAGACTATTATTCAAATGACACAGAATGAAGACCTCCGAGAAAACATGGTAATGTATTTGTGCTAGTAGCTTGTAAATGAAGACACTTTATTTCTGCTTAGCATATATGACATTTTACAAATGTGCTTAGCTTAGTAATTTTCCTTATTGTCACAAATATCTTAATAATTAGCTTATCTGCATTATAGGATAAGTATGAGTTAGATAATAATTAATACAGTTTTTGCTAATATTTGGCCATATAAATCTTCTGCCCTATGGGTCTTTGGTCTCTCCTTAAGATAACTAGAATAGGCTGGGTGTGGTATCACGCCTGTAATTCCAGCATTTTGGGAGGCTGAGGTGGGTGGATTGCTTGAGTCCATGAGTTTGAGACTAGCTTGTGCAACAAAGACACAGTCTCTTAAAAAAAAAATTACAAAAATTAGCTATATGTAGTGGCATGCGTCTGTAGTCCGAGCTGCTTGGGAGGCTGAGCTGGGAGGAGGGATTGAGCCTAGGAGGTTGAGCCTGCAGTGAGCCGAGATCATGTCCCTGCCCACTACACTCTAGCCTGGGCGATACAGTGATGCTGTGTCTTTAAATAAAAAAAAAAAAATGTTCCCATGGCAAGAGGAAAAGACTGTGGAGGAATATCATTATGATTGGTAATCACTAGTTTACTCAGCTATGTGTTTGTGATAGTTTAAGTCTCAGAAAAATTGCTCTAAATTTCTCTTTTATTTTAGAAGTTTAGAATTAAATTTCCAAAACTATACTTGGTGTTTTTAAAATTCTATCTATATTTACTATTGTTTTGTAACTGGGTGATTTTCAACAAAGATTTTATTGTGTATCATTGTATCTCTATATTAGCTTTTAAATGTATGCAAGGCAGAATAACTAAAGGACTTGATTTAGACTAATTGGCTTTAAGATAATTAATAAGTACTTAATTGTTTAATAAGATTTAATGGATTGCCATGTAATCACATTTTTTTTATTTATAAAAAATTTAGTTACGGCAAGTTCTGGAGCATTTGTCTCAGCAAAGTGAAAGTCAGTACCTAAAGATTCTAACAAGCCTTGCTGAAGTTGCTACAACAAATGGTCATAAACTGCTTAGGTAAGTGTTTCGCAATAAGAGGAAATCAATAGGTAGCAGTGTCTGTTGGCTTCACCTCCTAAGTAGTTTATTCTGTGGGACGCCTTTTGTCAGTGATAACGATGTTATAAAAATTTGCTGACTTCTGGTTTGTTTTGTTTGAAAGGACCAGGGTAGTCAACTATTGCTAAAGAGATTTTAATCTCTCTGAAGAGAGTGAATTTGGGCATATGTGTCTAGAATTTTGTGAAATGATTACTTACGTAGACATGTAAGTAAATGTACATGAAGAAGAATCGAGAAAGTTCAGGAATCTTGACCACTAATGAATAAAATAAAAGTAGGTACAAGCTACTGTTTAACCTTTCAGTGTACTCTCATGACCCCCTCATAAAGTTTTTTTCTCTGAACTGTCCCCCTCAGTTAAGTTCTTTATTGTTTCTAAAAGATCCTGTGGTTTTAATGGCTCATCACTAAGTTCATGGAGTTAATGCCTTATATTACTTGAATTTATATATGAAGTGTTTTTCTGTAGCTACACTTCTTTCTATGTGGCTGGCTACCCCAATTAGGAATAAGCAGCCACTGAGAAATGATTATTCCCTTATTATTTCTTATCCTGCAGATTTGACCCCTTTCTAATTTGGATGCTTTCCCCTTCATATTATTTGTTTTACTAATTACTTCCACTCCTAGTAGACTGACAGGTCAGGATCTTCTCCCATCTCTGTAGTTGCAACTGAAATTTTTTCCACCCAACACCATGCTACTTCTTTAAATCAGCTGTATTATTAAATTTATTATTCTAGCCATTTGTTTCAGTCTTCTTTGGGACTTTTCATGTATTTCAGATCAGAATCACATTCTGTACTGTTTACTTAAAAGGCCCTTTGCTAGGTTCCTTATACTTCGTGATTCCAAGATCACCTTCTTATATTCTTTTAACCATTTAGTCTTTTTTCAGCAATTCTACTCAATATACCATTTATTCATTTTAAAAATTATTCTATTTCTACCATTGAGACTACTCATAGACTCTGTCTATAACAGTCATTGAATTCTAGCTTTCCGTAATGCTCTTATTTAGTTATTCCCAGTAATCCGTGTATTTCATGGAACCCTTGTAAGATTCAGATATACTAACTAAAAGCATGGGCTTGGAGTCAGCCAGACTCAGACTTACATCCAGACATCATCATTTACTGTGTTACCTTAGCAACTAACTTTTCCCTTCAACATCCACCCATCCATCGAATATATATATACATATATATATGTGTATGTATATATGTATATATACACACACACACACATATATAATTATTATTTTTTTATACAGAGTCTCACTCTGTTGCCCAGGCTGAAGTACAGTGGCACAATCTTGGCTCACTGCAACCTCCGCCTCCCAGATTCAAGCAATTCTCCTGCCCCAGCCTCCCAAGTAGCTGGGATTACAGGCACGCACCACCACGCCCGGCTAATTTTTTGTATTTTTAATAGAGATGGGGTTTCACCATGTTGCCCAGGCTGGTCTTGAACTCCTGAGCTCAGGCAATTGGCTCGCCTCAGCCTCCCAGAGTGCTGGGATTACTGGTGTGAGCCAATGCACCCAGCCAAATAATGCACCCAGTATTTTTGAGGGCCTACCATCCATTAGGCCATCTGTGAGGTGATCATGAATAAAACAGACAAGATCTCTATGTTGAAATTACAGTCTAGTCAGGATTTTACTGGATTTTATTCCATTTTGTTGGAAACTGGTAATAAATATCTTAATGAGTTGTGAGAGTGAAATAAGATAATTCTGTAAAATGCAAAGTAAGGGGTCCAGTATATAGTAGAGGTGATGATAGTTATTATTTTAAGTACCCCTATAATACCATTTAACCTGTTTTCCTACATTAGAAAACTTGTTTTTTCTACTTAAATATTTGTCAGATTGTATATACTTCCACAGTAATTAGAAAGCATTTATGTTTTTATGTGTCTATGTTTTTAAGTTTACCTTCATCACTTATTAAGCAGGTACGAAGCTAAGGAACATTCAAATATATTATTTCACTTAAACCTTACAGTAACTTTGTAATTTAGATGTTATCTCCACTTTACGTGTAAAAAAATTGAAGTTAAATGATTTGCCAAGCTAATAAATAAACCTGGATATATATCCTCAGTAGTAAGTAGCAGATTCTAGGTTCTAATCTAGCTTCTAAAAATGACAGGGGTGGTTAGTGGGACAGGAGAAACAGGGTAGGAAAAAGGAATCCATGGCCAAAACAATAGTAGTTTTTAAAAAATTACTCTGCTACACTGTGCTGTCTCACCACTTACAGTGCTGCCTTCCAAATGCTTTATAGAATCTTATTTTTATGGCCATTTTTGGCCTGTAAATATCTCATTGTTGGGATTGGTAGTGAGTATTGGTTATTAGTTAGAATTTATTGTACTGTTAAATGGTAATTCTTAAGATGATTTCAAATACAAATTGCTTCCCCCTGCTGATTTATGTTTAATGGTATTTTTGTAGAGTATCTCATTTGTGTTCATTTATTTGTGAATTATTTTATGTTTCTTAACCCGTTATGTGAAGTAATGTTGACCCTTGTTTTAATAGAAATTTTCTTTAAGAAAATAACTGATTCAAATATATGTTAATTATTGACAACTCAGGTGTTATCCAGCACACTTTTGGAAAAATTGGTAGCCTGTTATCTAACTGATTTCAGGAATATTTGCTAAAGATAATAAACATTTACTGAGGCGTTTGCACATAATGTTATGTTTATATTGAAATGAAATTTTATCTTTCTGTGTATTTGTGATTGAAAGTAAAGGTAGTTAACGATGTGGAAATGAACAGAGAAATCATAACTATATGCTAAGTAAGACCCTGAATAAGAATATACTCATATAAACCAAAGGCAAGAATTTTACAATGATAGGGGTTTGAGTTAGGAAATTAATTTCTTTTTTTTTTTTTTTTTTTTTTTTGAGATGAAGTCTCGCTCTGTCATCCAGGCTGGAGTGCAGTGGCATGATCTCGGCTCACTGCGAGCCCCGCCTCCCGGGTTCATGTCATCCTCCTGCCTCAGCCTCCCAAGTAGCTGGGACTACATGCACCTGCCACCACACCTGGCTAATTTTTTGTATTTTTAGTAGAGACGGAGTTTCACCGTGTTAGCCAGGATGGTCTCGATCTCGTGATCTTGTGATCCGTCCGCCTTGGCCTCTCAAAGTGCTGGGATTACAGGCATGAGCCACTGCCTCTGGCCAGAAATTAATTTTTAAACTTTAAAATTGAGGCATGGCAGCTTTGAAACAAATGACCATTTTATGATCAACTGGAGAAGGGTATATGAAGTTTAGGGATACTTCACCGGTGGGAAAGTGAGAAAATGATATTTTTTACACCAGTGATTCATCTTAGAAGAAGTTTCAATTGAGTAAAGTAATACAAAATTGTTAGACTGTATTTATAATTAATAATAACCAGATTCCATGGTTTAAGAAAATATATTTTACCTTAAAGTAAGATAACTCATGATGTATTCCCTAAGATATTTAAAACAAATATTTGTGTATGTGGTACTTTTGCAGAAGAAAATTAAATTTGGCCGGGTGCGGTGGCTCACGCCTATAGTCCCAGCTCTTTGGGAGGCTGAGGCGGGCGGATCATGAGGTCAGGAGATCGAGACCATCTTGGGTAACACGGTGAAACCCTGTCTCTACTAAAAATGCAAAAAATTAGCCGGGCGTGGTGGCGGGCGCCTGTAGTGCCAGCTACTCGGGAGGCTGAGACAGGAGAATGGTGTGAACCCGGGAGGTGGAGCTTGTAGTGAGCCAAGACTGAGCCACTGCACTCCAGCCTGGGTGGCAGAGTGAGACTCCCTCTCAAAAAAAAAAAAAAAAAAAGAGAAAATCGAATTCACACCTCTCTTACAGAATTTGAGAGTCTGGAACACTTTTGCTAGAGCTGGAATACAGTAAAAGAAGGAGATGGTTACAACCAAACTACATTTCTATTTTATTAGTGTCAACAGACTTATGATATGCAATTAGAATCACTATTTCATAAAGACAAATATGTAAAAATCAGTGCAAGCTAAATTAATCACTCTATACACATTTGATTCAAAATTATTGAGGCAAAAAAGGCTGTGCTAATGTGCTATAGCTATAGTGACAGCAATAGCTATTGATGTTTTACGAACACTGGTAACTGAAAGTTAATTTTTATTGACTTTTAAAACAATTTAATGAGTCTTACAATGAGAAAAAAACATGGCTAATGAAGTGAAAATGTCAAGAAATTTTGGTTCATGTAACCATGGTTGAAAATGCCCTCTAATTTGGTACTTATCAAACAAATACTTGAAAGTGGACATTTGTCATTACCATCTTACTAATACTATTTAAAAAAAAAATTGAAGAATACCTACAGATATCATAAATGAAGATTTCAATGAACTGGGTAAAATATATATAAGGGAAGAGAGAGCAAGTTTTTGATAATTAAATTATACAAATGTGGCTTACTGCCATGGTTACTACTTGAGACCATCACTATGACAGTTACTACTGTTACTACTTGAGACCGTCATTATGAGACTGAACAAAGTAGGATGAACACAGAAATCAAAACTTGAGACAAAATAAACTGTATATATATATTATATATAATATATATAACATATATAAAATATATATATTTTTTAATTTTTTTATTTTTTGAGAGGTGTCTCATTCTGTTGCCCAGGCTGGAGTGTAGTAGTGCGATCTTGGCTCACTGCAAGCTCTGCCTCCTGGGTTCTCGCTATTCTCCTGCCTCAGCCTCCCGAGTAGCTGGGGCTACAGGCACCCACCACCAAGCCCAGCTAATTTTCTGTATTTTTAGTAGAGATGGGGTTTCACCATGCTAGCCAGGATGGTCTCAATCTCCTGACCTCATGATCCGTCCGCCTTGGCCTCCCAAAGTGCTGGGATTACAGGTGTGAGCCACCGCGCCCAGCCAAAAGAAACTATTTTAAAGGAAGGGGCCAGGGAAAGAAGAAGAGAGCTCCCTGCTTCTAGTGAGCAAAGGCAGCAACAACCTTGAGCTTCTACAGCCCTTGGTACTTACTGGGTAGAAAGAGCAGGGAGGAGGAGCTAATAATTGGTCAGCTGCTTGATTCACAGGTTCATATTATTGCTTAACAGGCTTCAGATGTACCTAATCACAAGAAGGTCGTGACTGCCCTCAGCATTCCTTCTGGGTGGCAGACGCAGTTTGTCGGTTTGCCAACATCCTGCATTTATGAGAAGAGTTTGCTGCTTACTCATATAGCCTCCAGTGGTATACTGAGTTGATCACAATCCTCACTCTTTCGGCCTCCAACATACAAAGATAAATCCTGCCGTTCTGCCCGGAAGTTCATGCAACTCTTTGCTTTGCTCCAACATTTGTGATACAAGATAACTGATGTTAGAGATTTCAAAATAAAACCACCATCAACCAACAAAAATATTTTGTTTAAAGATATATTATTAGATTCAGTACAAATTTAGCCTACCTCCTACAGTTTTTCTGTGGAAAGGTAATGATTGGTATTCATAATGTTGAGCAATCACTATACTGTGGGATTCTGAAGGGCTTTCTGATTAGTAAAAGTGAGTTTATGTTAATTTAATATGATTTAGTGTTAATTGAATTTTAGTCTTTTTTCATGGTAGGCGAATATTTCCTATATTTATGTAGAGTCATAAGGCAGCCTATTATATAGAGAACAAACCTAATGCAAATAGCAACTTTAAAATTATTCAATTTATGAATGTTCTATATGTGAATAATTGGTTACTATTCTGGGGTGGGAAGGGGATATGGGATTACGGATATAGTGGCGGAGAGTTCAGTTTAGCTTGTTCGTTAAAACAGTTGTGGGTTGGCCTAAGAATATGATGATTTATACCTTTGCTTCTCTGTGAAAATACAGTCAGACTTCTAAAGTATAAATTTAATTTACAAATATACTTTTGAAAGTAAAAAGTTTAGGGGTTGCCTTGAAGTTGTTGCCACAAGAAACCAAACTATTCTAAAGGAGTGATTTTCTTCATATTTTATGCTTTGATTATTGCTTATATTCTGGGTGCTTAAGAAATAGTAAGTTATTTATATGCAATTTAAATAATGTAACTTCCTGTTAAACCATTCTGCCTCCTATCATGATAGGAAAGGAATTTTACTCCAGTTATTATAATATGAAACAGATGGTCAGTGGGATGAAAGTGTTTTAAAATAAGTATTTTAAGATGTAATTTGTCTTACTCCATCTAATCTCATATTTTAATTTTTATTTTCAGCCTATCTAGCAATTACGATGCTCAAATGAAGAGCCTTTTAAGGATCGTGAGAATGTTTTGTCACGTCTTTCGAATTGGTCCATCCTCCCCCAGTAATGGAATTGATATGGGCTACAATGGGAATAAAACTCCAAGAAGCCAGGTGTTCAAGGTGAGAAAAGTATATGGCATTGTTAGGAAGATAGACGTGGAAGAGATGAATTTGACAAAGCATGCATTCATTAATCAGAAACCTCATGAACAGGTTGTAAGTTTGGTTTATACCCATATCACTTCTAAAATTAGGCACACCTTTCTCCTCTCAACTTAGTCTACTCAACAGCAAGTTGGTGAGCTTTCTGTATTTTTCTTACAAATAAAATGTTTTATTCCATTGGTGTTTTATTCTAAGGGTAGAAATAGAGTTTAAAATTAATTTCATTAAATTAGAGGTTTTTAATGTAATATGCAGCCAGCATGCTTTTGAAAGAAATTTATTTCTTATTAGTGAGGAAATAAAATGCACAGTTTTTATTTAGATTTTAATATGATATGTGTGTTAGGTGTATCTGTATGTGTTTTTATAGTAAGGTTCTTTCATTTACTGGATTTGCTAACAGTTAATTCCTGAGATAACTGCAAGGAAGAGTTGTTGAGATAATTTTCTTAAAACATTTTGTATTGCTTCAGCTGCCTTTCTAAGCACATACGGGTGAAGTCCTTGGAAGATTCGTGTAAAACCCAAGGGAGTGTTGTTACTCATGTTAAATTATAATTTTATGAAGTAAACAAAATAAATATGACTATAATTGCTCTTGTTAATTGTTTTTGGGTGACATTTTAAAATAACAGATTTTAGAAAAATATGTAATTTAATAACTTCATGTTTTTTATTTATTCATGTATTTATTTTTTGAAATGGAGCCTCACTCTGTTGCCTAGGCTGCAGTGCAGTGGCACAATCATGGTTGACTGCAGCCTCGACCTGCCTGGGCTCAGGTGATGATCCCACCTCAACCTGCCCAGTAACTGGGACTAGAGGTGCATGCCACCATACCTGGCTAATTTTTGTATTTTTTAGTAGAGATGGGGTTTTGCCATGTTGCCCAGGCTGGTCTCGAACTCCTGGGCTCAAGCTCTCTGTCTGCCTCTGCCTCCCAAAGTGTTGGGATTACAGGCATGGGCCACTGCACCCAGCCAACTTATGTTTCGTTAAACAATCATTTGAGTATAAAATATAGGTTATTTATCAAAAAAGTGATATAAATGTTTTTATGTGCCACTTCCTTGAAAACTAGTTAGGATTGACAGCTTTGCTCTTTGTAAAATTCAAATCTAAATTAGTGTTCTATACTAAATGATTCTTTTCTTACATGGAAAATTTTTGCAGAAAGGTAAAAATAAAGTTTGCAAGAACTTTGACACTAGTAGATTAATACTTAGAATAGATATGGTAATCTTTTAGAAAGGTTATGTATAAATGTCCATCTGTTTTACTCTCTTTAAAAAAAGTCAGTCTAGGAAGGGAAGTTTTCAGCTATGTATGTATGTTTGTACATTGAGTGTGTATTTTTGGTTTTTTTTTTTTTTTTTTTTTCCTTATTGTGCCACCTACTGGAAGAATGAAGTTATGCATTTTTGTAATTCATGTGGCTTTTCATGTACCACTTCCTTGAACTCTAGTTAGGAGTGACGACTTACTGTCTTTGTAAGATTTTGATCTACATTATTGACCTAGTCTTTTTGTCAGGGCTGTTTTGAGCAAGCTTTACTGCTTCAAACATTCATATCACACAAAGTTGTTTTTAATGTGTTCTGACTTGGCTTACTTTGTTAGTGACGGAATCTACCCTTGATTTGACTTTGACTCATACTTTCTACTCACCTGTAATGATGAATATAAAATCAAATCAGGTATGGCTGTGGTCAGTATTATTCAAATTGAGTCAGATTTATTTAATTTTGTCTGATTTCTTTGGGTAAAGTTTCAATCTGCTACCTATTAGCTAGTATCAGAAAGTATGTGTTAAGTAGCCTCTCTATAGGTGATTTAAAAGATTTAAATATTGATTTAAATGTTAGTTTTCTACCTAATCAGTCAATACAGAAATAATAGAGTAGCAAAGGATATCTCTGTTTTTCCTTTTCAACTTATGTTTAAAAAATAGAACCCAGACTTTATGTTTTGTCATATATCTGTGATGTATATAATATATAAATACTTTCTTATTTCAAGAATTTTGTTAGTATCTTTGTTTCATTTTTTTAAGGTATACTTTCTACAGCATTGACAACTACTGTTTCTTCTCATCACTTATTTTCTCTTAAATTTTCAACTTTCATTTTGGTAAAACACTTAATTGCAAAACTCAGCTAGTTTTTAAACACATTAATGAGTATTAACTGTTAAAGAATTTGTCTCTTTTCATCCAGTTTTATGAATGAAACATGGAATCTTTGGGGATTGACAAAATGATCTGCCTTCCATTTACAAGGATAAAAATAGAAACTGTACATTGTCATCCATGTGAATGAGGTCTCCTGTTCATTGTGGGGTGATTTCAAGTTGTAAAAATCTTTGCTAGTTACTGAGTTGCTGTGATGTTAGACTGGAAATACCATTTTAATTCTTACCACATTTTGTCTGAGGTAGCAATTGATCCCTAATTTCCATTTTATTAACAAGGTACTCTAATGCTACTTTATTGTTCAAATTAACTAATGGGTTTTCCATTAAGAATGAGTGGGTTTATAGGCCATGTGTTTTTAGTCGGTGAAATTGTTTAACATCCTGTTATTAGTTTTCTGATTTATTTTAGAAGTTCTTTAAGTTAGTCTTAACACATAGCCATTCTTTCAGCATTAAGAGATGTTTATCTAGTGCCTTGGGAACTTTGGAGCATTTGAAGGATAAGGTCATTTTTATTTTTGAAGCACAGTAAACATGGGGAAGACAATTTAGGCTTCCTGAGTCTTGCTGTGTTCTTTTTTTGTGAATAGTAAGCTGTGACTTACAATTTGGAAAATTTGGTAACCAAGAAAGATTGTGAAACTTTTAACTTTAAGATCTTATCTTGTGGGTTGTGGCATTTGACATTATCAGGTTAAGAATAGTCAGACTAACAGGATATCAAGGTACTATGAATGAACATTAAATTAATAATACTTTTCTGCCAAATTTATTCCTCATTTCGGCACTTCTTGAAATTTTAAAAAATCGTTCAGTAAGCTCGAGATTGTATATTTTGAAATATGACTTAACATGCTTATAAATAATGTATGATTGTCGTATCATTGTTACTATATATAGAATATAATTCTTCGGTAAGGATCACTCAATAATAATGAATGTGAAGCAGTATTTTCACAGTACCAAGAAACCTGCTAATATTTTCAGTAGTAATTGACTCATTGTTCAGTAACAATTGGTATGTATGGTGTATCTTATTTAATGTATTTGATTATTTATGAATATAGAAAGTATCATAGATACAGTATGCAGTGGTTTATTTTTAATTTTAAAATTTATTTGAATCCTTTTTATTGGTGGCTGCTACCATAGTTAGAAAATAAAGTTATTTTCATAGTATTCTTTTTGTGATTGAAGAATGAATTTTCTGAATAGATCTTCAAAGAGAAACTTCCTAGGTAAACTCACCTCAGGGTTGGGATTTAGTTTTAGTATATGTATGATTGAAGAAATAAAAGGTAAGAAAAGAGAGAAAAGTAAAGAAAAGTCCAGTGTGGCTTACTACTTATTTTTTTTCTCATTCTTCTAATTATTTGCTGTGTTCCTTTATTTAAAACTCTGGCTTTTCAGTATCTTTATTGTCATTTTTGCACATATCCATTTTTTTCTTTGGTGTTATTTCTGTACCCTTGCATTTTTTACACATTGTCAGTATTTGAAAATAGGGTTGCTGTTGGTTTAGACTCAGTGCTCATCTGCATGATCAGCCTGTGTTATTTCTTGCCTTAGGCCTTACCTCCTTTCAGTGTATTGACTTTCTAGGTTTTATCTTTTCTCATTTAGAGGCCAATTATTCTTTTTTCTTTCTGTTTCTAGCAGTTTTATATCACCACCTGTTCTTTCCATTTCAGAAGTTCATTTTCTGATATAAAGCTAAATAGCTGTGCTGACATAAGTTCTTTTCATCTTCTACAGCAGGTTCAATGTTTTGCTCATAAAGAGAAACTATAGTTTCAACTTGGGTCATGATTAGAATTTTCAGTGAAGGTATCTGTCAGTATTTATGGCAGTTGGGTGCTTCTTGCCCTTCTTTAAGCAGTTCAGGGACCCCAAATCTGTCAACAGTTGTGAGTATGGAAGAGCCCTCATTGTGAGTGAGAGGGGTGCTTACTTTAACTTCAAAGGAGGGTGTAATTTCTCTTAAAAAAGGAAACATTGTACTTACCCACCTACCTAGTGCATAGTACAGGTTGAGTGAGTGAACTAGGTTTTTGTTGATTGTAGTAGTGGTGGTTTTGTTTGTTTTATTGTGTTTTTCTGCTTTTTGGTTGAACGTGTAAATGAAGGCCTGAGGTGATTGAATTATTTGCTAATTCAGTTAGTAAAATATTTTCAAAAGGAGGATGTTACAGAAATCTGAAGAAAGGCTGAAAATGGCAGTGAAGGTATTTGTTAGATAATAATTGGGAAGAATTTCCTGACAGAATAGGTTATTCAAACATTTTCTAAGGTTCCAAATATGTTTGTATAATCTCCTTCCATAGCAATCTTTAAAAGAAAGATGATTTCTTTCCTTGAAATATTTTAAAGGTGAGTCTTCCTGTAGCACATGGTCTAGTTTGTAGCATTCTGTAATCATGTCAGATTCAAAAAGTGAGATTAACTTGTATATTTATTTGCAGAAAGATAGCTCGTCATTCTCAATGAGAATATTTAAAATAGTATAGGATGAAGGGATTGTTTAACCACTGTAGCACTTGTAAACTATTGGAGACAGTATCTCGCTCTTTCACCCAGGCTGGAGTACAGTGACACGATCACAGCTCACTGTAGCCTTGACTTCCGAGACTCAAGCAATCCTCCCATTTCAACCTCCCAAGTAACTGTGACTACCAGTGCGTGCCCTTGTACCCAGCTAGAATAATAATAGGAAATGGTTTATTCTCTCCTTATCTTTTTTTTTCTTTAATAGAAAGCTGTTAGTCTTTACTTGGAATTAATAATTTGCTGCTCAGTGTTTTTTTTTTTTTTTGAGATGGGGTCTCACCCTGTCACCCAGACTGGGGTGCAGTGGTGTGATCTCAGCTCACTGCATCCTCTGCCTCCTGGGTTCAAGTGATCCTCCTGCCTCAGCCTCACGAGTAGCTGGAATTATAGGGGTGTGCCACCATGCCTGGCTAATTTTTTGTATTTTTAGTAGAGATGGGATTTCACTATGTTGGCCAGGCTGGTCTCAAACTCCTGACCTCAAGTGATCTGCCCACCTCAGCCTCCCAAAGTGCTGGGATTACAGGTGCGAGCCACCATCCTCGGTCTGCTAGTCAATATTTTAATAGAAGTTTGGTAATTGTATTTCTTGTTTTAAAAAACACTAATTATTAGAAATGGATTGTGTCTGTAAATATACATATATACATAAATGTGTCGCATTTTATAATTTCTTGTCAATAATTATCAAAATTCCAGGAATTATATGTAACAAAAAGAGCACAGTAAAAAAGCTGTTCATTAGGTTCTTTAGGGATTCTCATTTTTTAATGAGAAAAGACATTTGTTTAATTGAAAGTGGTTGACATTGATCATATTAATACAGAAAATGTTAAGACTGATTATAAATAATAATAATGTGTGCTTTTAAAACTAAATATTTGAAAATTAAAAGAAGAAAGATTGCTTGTGAACTTTTTGTTAGTTTTTCCTTTTTATTCCAAGGAATACATACATACAAACTAAATTATTACCATAAATGAAGCAATTGTCATTTATATAGCATTTGTATAATTTTGTTACTTATCTTTAGGCATTACCATCACATTAACTTGGGAAGATAGAAATATCTAGAGTAAATTTTCTCTTTTATAATATTTGTCTAGGTATGTGGGTTTTTTTTTTTTTTTTTTTTTTTTTTTTGATCCTATAGTTAAGAATGATGTTTAAAAAACACTTTTGTTTTTCTCTCAGCCTCTGGAATTGCTTTGGCACTCATTAGATGAATGGCTAGTTTTAATAGCCACAGAATTGATGAAAAACAAAAGAGACTCAACAGAGATCACTTCTATTTTACTGAAACAAAAAGGCCAAGATCAAGATGCTGCTTCCATTCCTCCATTTGAACCTCCAGGACCTGGGAGCTATGAAAATCTGTCCAGTGGCACAAGGGAATCTAAACCAGATGCTCTTGCAGGGAGACAGGAAGCCAGTGCAGATTGTCAGGATGTTATTTCTATGACAGCCAACCGGCTAAGTGCTGTCATTCAAGCTTTTTACATGTGCTGTTCTTGTCAGATGCCTCCAGGGTAAGACAGGTTTGGCTTATTATTATTTTTTCTCTGATATGTGATGAAAAGCAGTGATATTTTTGTAATTTCAAAAACAACAAATAATAATTTGTTGATTTAAAGTTTTCTTTTTGTTTTAAGATGCTCATACTAATCTAGATCTAGTAGGGAATATTTAAATTTTAAACAAGCAATATATATTATTACTTTGTAAAGTGGTGAATGTCACCTTGTATAGGATCTCTTAATTATGTATTTGAAATGTGTAGAGCAGAAATGCACCAAATTTCAAGATTTTTAAAAAGTCACTTGTTGATATTGTCTGCTGATGAGAAATTAGAATCATTTTACAAATTGGCTAGGCATACTTCAGTTTCCTAAACTTACAAAGAAGATCCAAAACCAAATTCTTTTTTTTTTTTGGTTTAGAAGCCAGTCCAGTTCAATATATATTTATCAAGAGTACTCTGTTTTATCACAAACTTTTGCCTATGTATTCTGATTGATATTTACCCCCCACAGAATGACTTCACCTCGTTTCATTGAATTTGTCTGCAAACATGATGAAGTTTTAAAATGCTTTGTTAATAGGTAAGTTTTCTGGGGTTTGTGGACTACCCTGGAGCCTTTCCTCTCTTTACTTACAGTTTCATCTAAACAGAAAAAATACTATTTCTCTTACCATTCAAAATATGCTCAATAACAAATGAAAGTTTAATAGATGTGGATTATTATATTTTTCTTCTGTTTCAGTATCAGTGTATCTGAATTTGCATTTCACTTAATTCTACTCATGCTTCTTGTCCATTTAAACAAAATATTTTTCTTTTAGAAATCCCAAAATTATATTTGACCACTTTCACTTTCTCCTTGAATGTCCTGAGTTGATGTCAAGATTCATGCATATCATAAAAGCACAGGTAGAAATTTTTCTTCATCTTTTTATTCTATCTAATGAAATTAATTTCTAAAATTATAATATTGTTTAGTGGAATAATTATTACACTTCAGACATTCTATTGTAAGAGGAATGATTGCATGTTACTTTAATATGAGAAGTAAGTTTTCTTCAAGAAATACGTATAGAGTGCCTATTATTTGCAGAGGTCTGTACAAAAACAACAGAACACATTGCCACATTTCCTGAAAGGAGCTTAATGAAACTCTTTAGTCCTATAAGGCTGATTGTCCTTTTGAAAAGGATTTTAGCCCCAAATACACTTGGGAAATTACATAACATATGCCCTTTGAAAATTTATAAATCACATTGGCAGCATGTTAAAAGGCTTTGAGAAGCCCTTTAGTAAAAATAGTGATTTAGCTTTGTTAATCCTCCAAACTTATTTGACCTGACCACCTTTCCCCTACCAGATGTGTATCTGTTCATTCCATATATCTCATGTTACATGAAGCTAGCTGGAGGAAAACTTGTTTTGCTCCTTACCAGCTATGTGAACTTTGGGCACATTTCCTAACATCCTTGAGTCCTTGGTTTCTTCATCTACAAAACAGAGATAATGACAGCAGCCTCATATAACTATTGTCAAGAATAAATTGTCAAGAATGACTGTGATATATGCTCAATAAATGGTAGTTGTTTTGGAGATAGAAAACTTCTTTCTCTAAGAGGATTCTAATTCAGTCTGGCTGGGGAGATAATAAACATACGTATAAAACAGTGACTACATTACCTGGATCTTTAGGAGTTTAAGGGAGGAAGAGCTGGCTCTGGCATCTGTAGTCAAGGGAAATTTCAGAGGAGGCAGATTTTAAGTTACGTTGAGAAAGCTTGAAAAAATATGCAACATTTTGATGGGAGTAAACAAGGAGGGAGAACTTTCTAGCCAGCTTGTGGGCTGGAGCATGTAGACAGAAAAGTGTATAAAACTGTAGTATTGCAGCAGAAATTTTGTGTAGATAGGAGCACGATAGAGTTCTGGAAAGGTAGATTGGTGTCATCCAATGATGAGCCTTGATTTCCAGATCAAATAATTTTCTTGGTTTGCTAGGCTGTTAGAAGCCACTGATACCCTTGCTTTAGGAGAATGGCATAATTCCGGCAAAGTTTTAGAAAATAATTTGCCAGATATGTAGGACAGACTGTAGGCAATGGTTTGGTTAGTAGTTGTAAGATAATAAATATGATAAGTGGTTTTTAATATCTTTAGGGACACTTGTCCTTTCAGAAGTTAACCTATGAACTAATTTTTATACAATTATGCACAAGTGTATAGAGGGATCTTTTGACATCTGTTTAATAATGATAATGTGAAAGAGAAGGCAGTAATAATAATTTACATTTACTGAATGCTAATTTTAGGTCAGGTGCTGTGTATTTGCCTCCATGAATTATTTTGTTTTCTTAACCATTGTGTAAGATGGCTGCTCTTTTTTTCTAAGCTGAAGTGGTTAAGTAACTTGTTTAAGTCATTCTGCTACTAAATGGGAAAACCACAATTTAAAAGTCTGTCTGGTTCTCAAGTTCAATTTCTTTCTTTTCTTTTTTCTTTTTTTTTTTTGACAACAGGGTTTCACCTGTCACTTAGGCTGGAGTGTAGTTGATCTCAGCTCACTGTAACCTCTGCCTCCCGGGCTGAAGTGATCCTCCCAGCTCAATCTTTCAAGTAGCTGGGACTACAGGTGCATACCAACACACCTGGCTAATTTTTGTATTTTTTTCTAGAGACAGGATTTTGCCATGCTGCCCAGGCTGGCCTTGAACTCCTGAGCTCAAGTGATCCACCTGCCTTAGCCTCCCAAAGTGTTGGGATTATGGGCATGAGCCACCACTCCTGGCCAAGTTGTTTCTTGACCTACACTATATGATACTGTTCTGGGGCAAATGAGATAACAGGTGAAAGAAGGTGAGATAACAGGTAAAATCTCACTATTTTTGAGAGAGAGTCTTCTGTTTTTAATACAGGTAGGTGCAAAAGTAATTGCGGTTTTTGGCAATTACTTTTAATTGCCAAGTTAAAATTGTCAAATTAATTAAAATGGCAAAAACCACAATTACTTTTGCACCAACTTAATACTGTCTCTGATTTTACTTTCTATTCCTTCTTCCCTTCCTGGACAGTTTAGTCAGAAAGCATCTGTATTAGGTATCCACTCTGTCGACCCAGAGAGCGGGGTGTTTGTTGCCTGACTAGGGTGAGGAGGGTGTCTACATGTGTAGTGATGGCCTAGTGTGGGGTTTTGGAGTTTGGATGTGATTAAGAAGGTGTCCGTGTAGAAGAGGGTCCCAGTGTGAGTCATGCGGGTTAGAGTGGCATAAGGAGGATTTCCATATGGGAGTGGTTGCAGCTGATCAGTGCTGTCTGATGAAGCCCCAGTGGGGTAGAGGGCATCTATGCAGTGGAGGGACCATGCCAGCTATTGGGGATTGGTAACATACCAAGGGAGTGGGGTTGCAGGTTGATCAAATAAGCAAGTATGAGAGTCTTAACTTCTCGTTGTTGGAGAAAGGAGTTACAAAATGGAGGAAACTAGAAGGAACCTTCTGCTGAATTAGAGTTACCAGTTTGAATTTAGTTTTAAATCTGCATAGATACATGTAGCAAACCTGGCACCTAGCTCTTGGTCTCTCAGTGCCATTCTCAATGAACCAGGGCTCCTTGGAGAAATGGCTAATTCCAGGGCTAGATCAGGGAAAGTATAAAATAAGCCTGCAACATCTTATTATGTAAGAAAGTAAGGAAGTGTTCAAAGACTGATGGGGTTATGTTAACATGACTCAGAAGACAGCTTGAATGGACTTGCACTACCAAATTTGGAAGAATTTGAACATCAAAATAAAGAATGATGGCAACATAAATAGGAACCTACGAGTCTGTACTGAAAAAATTAATGAATAAATGGAAAGTTTGATGAAGGGTAGGATGATTACACAGTCTCAAATTATCTCCTGACAGAATAATTACAAAGAGAAAAAGGATGCCTTACAGGAGAGAAGCTTGACAGTGATCAAAACACACATAGCAGTGTGCCGGCTGATAGGATGCTCTGAGGACAACATGGCATCACTTCTGTGATATTCCTGCCAAGAATACACACCTAAAATCTAATCATGAGAAATCATCAGACTAAATACAGTTGAGGGACATTCTACAGAATTAACTGGCCTGTAATCTTTAAAACTATCAAGGTTATGAAAATTAAGAAAACATTGAAGAAATATACCAGAGTGAAGGAGACAGGACAGGACAATTAAAGGCAGTTCATGAATCATGTTGCAATAAAAGGACATTATTGGAAAATTGGCAAGACTTGAAGTGAGGTCTGATCGTAGTGATGTTATCAGATGAATTAATTTCTGGTTTTGATGGTTGTTATCTAGTTATGGAGGAAACTTCCCTTGTTTGTAGGAAATAAACACCTAAGTGTTTATAGGGGACTGGACATTATATTGGCAACTTTCTCTCACAGCAGAGGAAAAAAAAAGTACCTTGTACTCTGCTGTACCTAGAAGTTTTCTGTAACTTGGAGATTGTCCTCCTCTAGAAAGTTAAAAACAGCAACTACCTCTGCTGAGGGATAGACTTCTTCTTCTGTTGGTGGTTTTCAGGTGGCCAGTACTTAAAGGGAGAAACATTTTGTCTTGCTATACAAATGCTATTAAGAGGAGCCTCTATAATCAGTCCTGTTTTGTGAATTATTTATGGAAATGCAGGTATTCTAGAAAGTTTACATACAAAAATGTGCCTTTTGGCTGTGTAGGTGTTTGTATATGTGTGTGTGTTTTGATCTTATAGATATTGTGTTAGTTTTTGAAGGTAGCAGTTTGTACCTTTTAATGTTACACTTGAATTACTTGAAAAGGGTCCATTTGTTTTTATTTCTCGGTTCACATTTCATAGATAAAGGATATAGTTTAATATTTTATAATGGGCAGTAAGTTTTCTTTTAAATAGTTATTGACAGTAATTTTAACATTGCTGTGAATGACAATAAGAACAATATCTATTTATTGAGCATTCCAGGTATTGAGTATTAGAGCATTAGTATAAATGCTTTTAGTCTATTTTTATCTTTGGTAAAATGGGGACAAAAGTCCCTTTTTCTCATAGTGTTGTGAGGGTTGTATGTGGTAATGCATTGTAAAGTGCTTCAAAAAGTACCCGGCTTATAGGTGCTTAATAAATGTTTGCTAATTTATTATTATAATTATGAGTATTATAATTATCATAATTATTTTCTTTATTTGAATTATTTAATTTAATCCTAACAGCTCTTGAAGTAGGTGTATTCTTTTCTGTGTTTTACAGATGAGAAAACTAAAGTTCTGTGAGGATTAATAATTTCCTTAAGATAAGTCTAGTAAATGACAGAGTGAGGGATTCTCAAACCATGTTTATCTGACTTCAAAGCCCATACTTAAATAATTGCTTCTGTGTAATGTTTTTTATTTCCTCTTAAACCAAACTTTTAGAAATAGTTAGCATTAGAATTTCAAGTGCTTTATATTTCAACTTGTTAACTGAAAATGAAATATTTAATTTATATGTATAGTAATGCATATAACATGTAACACCAGTGCTTTATTAAGAATGTGGAAGACTGTTAGAAGTATGGACAGAATTACACATTTAACTTTAAAAAGGTAGCATTTATCTTTTTCTTACTGAAAGCAAATATTAAAAGGCAGAAGTTCTTCTCTCATCAATCATACTGTGTTTTTATTAAGAATTAATAACAAGTGATATTTGAATCTTTAAAAAAAACTTATTTAATTTAGCTCAGATGAAGAAATTTATTGGTGTCCTAAAAGCCACCTGGAAGATAACTTTTTTGTGGTGTTGGATGGTATTCATCATATTGATCTCTTGAAACTCTTAGCTTTTGTGATGGTATTGCACCACCTTGGTTCTCCTTTGACTTTTCCCGCTGTCTGTATCATTTGCTAAGCAGATTCTCAGTCGTGACTTGTGATCATAAACTTCTTTATTCTTGGTGTTTGTTCTCTGTGTCTTTCATCTCTTGAACCTTATACTGTCTCCAACTTCACCTTTGTTCATGGCTTTATTTTCAGTGTCTCAGCTGCATCACTGTCCAGTATCTCTTTCTAAATCCCTAATAGTTACACCCCACTATATCTTTAAACTCACGATACGTAAAATCTTACTCATTATATTTCCACCAGCACCTTCTAGGAGTGTGGGGGTAGGTTATGGGGAAAGGGCTTTTCCGCTTTAAGTTATTTCTATTAATAAGTTCTATCTTGCAGAGCTCTTACCTTACTTTTTTGTTTGTTTGTTTGTTTTTGTAGAGATAAGGTCTCACTTTGTCACTCAGGCTGGAGTGACAAGGTGAGCACACTACAATTATAGCTCACTGCAGCCTTGAACTCCTGGGTTCAAGGATCCTCCCACCTCAGTCTTTTGAGTAGCCAGGACTGTAGGCGCATACCACCACGCTTGGCTAATTAAAACTTTTTTTTTTTTGGTAGAGACAGGGTCTCACTGTTGCCCAGGCTGGTCTCAAACTCCTGGGCTCAAGCGATCCTCCTGCCTTGGCCTCCCAAAGTGCTGGGATTACAGGCATGAGCCAGCATACCCAGCCTCTTCTCTTACTTTTAATGCTTATTCAAAGGAGTAGTATCTCTCAGATTGACTTCATTGTTCCTCTTTGCTACCACGACCAGGGCTTCTATAGCTCATGCTTCATTGTTTAGAACTTGATATTTTATTTTTATATATATATATTATATTGTGTTACTCTATGTTAGTCTCATCTCTTTAACTGTATTAAACAGTTTTTAGCAAGTTCATGGAGTTTTTACTGCTCTTATGTTACATGCAGTGTTGGTACATACTACGTACTCAATACTTTCTGATTAATCAAAAATTATAGATCACTTACAGTTTGCTTACCTGGCAGAGGAACAAAAAGGAGAGATTTTCTTTGCTATTCAAGAGATCTTGTTCTTCAATTTTTATTGTGGAGAATGGGAAGGGATAACAAATTCCATTCCAGTTTCTGCATATATTCTAAAGGATAGAAATAAGAATAAAGTTAGGAGTAAGAGACTGGGAGTGGTGGCTCATGCCTGTAATCCCAGCACTTTGGGAGGCTGAGATGGGTGGATCACCTGAGGTCAGGAGTTCAAAACCGGCCCGGCCAATATGGTGAAACCCCATCTCTACTAAAAATACAAAAATTAGCCAGGCATGGTGGTGAGTGCCTGTAATCCCAGCTACTTGGGAGGCTTAGGTAGGAGAATCACTTGAACTCAGGAGGCAGAGGTTGCAGTGAGCAGAGATCACGCCACTGCACTCCAGCCTGGGCAACAGAGTGAGACTTTGTCTCAAAACAACAACAGCAGCAGCAATAAACCAAAATAAATAAATAAGATTAGGTGTAAGAGATTATTTTCATGAAAAATTAAATGGAACATGCAACATAATTTTTCTGGGTGTGAATAAATATGTTCAATTACATATCTGATATTAAGTTCTGCGACATAACCAAATTTATCAAGTCTTTTGTGTTGAAAATGTAGGAATTAAAAAAAATACATTTCTCTAGGTAGCCAAGCTATTTCAGCTAAGTTCTGCCTTTTTGTGAATAGTTACTGAAATGTTAAAACACATTATTCAGTAACTCCTTATTATAAATAAAGATCTAAGGATGGTTATTTGTAGAAAAGGCATTTAACATACTAGTAAATCTGATAATTAGATAACTGATATACTGCTAACATATTTTACTCTTATTTTTTGAGCTAGCCTTTTAAAGATCGCTGTGAATGGTTCTATGAACATCTGCATTCAGGACAGCCAGATTCAGACATGGTACATAGGCCAGTGAATGAAAATGATATCCTGCTGGTTCACAGAGGTATGCTTAACAAAGAAGCTGATGTATGTGTGAACCACAAAGTGCTTGTTATTGTAAGTTTTAATATGTAAAATTAACCAATGCTACATATTTAGATTCTATTTTTAGGAGTAGCTGTGAAGTTGTGTCAAAAGCAAATTGTGCAAAGCTAAAGCAAGGGATTGCTGTACGGTTCCATGGAGAAGAAGGCATGGTGGGTATAAAAGATGATGATGTAGAAATCACTGTATGTAAAGAAAGATTGAAATGCCTTTTGAATAAAGTTTAATGTTCAGTTGATAAAGGAAGAAACTATATTTAAATTTTATTTAGAAAAAAATTTCCCAGTATAACATATTTCTGTTGATGCTTAATTTTATTTCTTGAATTCAGGGTCAAGGTGTTGTGCGTGAATGGTTTGATATTCTGTCCAATGAGATAGTCAATCCTGATTATGCATTGTTTACCCAGTCAGCTGATGGTAAGTTGTACGGTCTAGTTGACTTTTTCTGCAGCTTGTCACATTTTTCACACTATTTCAGTACATTTTATTTTTGATTTCCACAGCAGACCTGTGAGCTAGGTGGGATATTCTTATTTTATAGATGAGAAAACTGAAATTCAGAGTTTTTATCTGCATTCACACAGTTAATAAGTAGTAGAATCATAAGTGGAACCTGACTCAGTCTAACCTTTTTTCCTCTTAACAGTTGGTTCCCAGATGCTTATCTCAAGGACTAGTGTTGGCCCCAAGGAGGTTTCTTATCAGTCCTTTATAAAATAAAACTAAATTTGCTCAATTTAAGGATTATCCTTTAGTCTACTTTTTTTGAGTTAGATTTTTCATTTTATTAAAATTAATGGTGCTTGTAGATGGCCTTAAACAAATACAAGTCCCTATTTGGAAAAATAAAAATTTGCTAACTCTATTTGAGTTTCCAAGTTTTAAAATATATTGGTTAGGAAAACCAAAGTCTAGAAATCATGATGTAAAATTTCAACTCTTAATCTATTTATATATACTAACTTTATTTTCAGTCATTTTAAGAGATCAAGACCTGGCTACTATAAAGCTCTTATTTAACCATATACAACAGATAATTAACCCTCCTTGTTGAAATGGTGCTTGTGACCTATAGAGTTGTAATTTGCTATTGTAGACTAAATGGAAATAGTTATCTCATTTGTGTGAGGCATATTTGAGAGCTCTCTAACTTAATAAAGACATATTCCAAGTGAAGGTGGGATTTCAGTTTTCAAATGCTTTGCACAGTCGCTCGTTTTTCCTGAAAATCTTTTCTTTCCCCAAATGTTTACATTCTTTTATCAGGAGAGAATACTTCATTAATGGTAGCTTCTGATTGCTTCCAACCAAACTAACAGCAAATCCCTATTTGATAAGAAGGATGATTTTAAGGGAGGCATGTGGGAGCGGGCTGCAACAGAGCTAGGCTGCTGCAGGCATTCATCCCTGTGATGGGCTTCTTGGATACACTTTTTGAGTATTTGCAATTGCATAGGAACATGGAACTGCCTGCTTTAACTTGGTAACCTTTGATTCTTTGCTCTGAGGTGAATTTGGTGTCTTTGTGAATGACAAGTTCAATGAACCCCTGAGTTTAATTATTTAGGCCTAATCTTTGAAGCTAGATCTAGCATTATATTTTAGACTTACTTCTTCTCTTTATATCCTTTATTCTAAGTCTACTTAGCTTAATATCTGAAAAACAGATTTGGTGTGGAATCATTAGTTGAGGTACTTCCTTAATGTTATAGATTTGTAGCAGAGCAAATGTTGAAGTACATAGACCCATAAAGTTGTTGTTTTTTTTTTTTTTTTCCTTTGAGACAGAATCTCACTCTGTCACCCAGGCTGGAGGGCAGTGGCGCAATCTTGGATCACTGCAGCCTTGACCTCCTGGGCTCAAGGAACTGTCTCACCTCAGCCTCCCGAGTAGCTGGTATGGCTAAGGTGGGAGGATCACCTGAGCTGGGAGACCAGTCATGGTGCCTAGCTAGTTTTTGTGTTTTGTAATTTCTCTATTCTTTTTGTGGAGATGAGGTTTCACGATGCTGCCCAGACTGGCCTCAAACTCCTGAGCTCATGCTATCTACCCGCCTCGGATTACAGGTGTAAGCCACTATGTCTGGCCAGACATTTTGATTTATGTCTTTTGTAAGCCATATCGGTCTCCTCTTTGGGGTCATAGTATTAATAAATTAAAATCAAGCTGAAATATTTTCACGCTCTTAGGTTTAGTTGACAAAGAGAATTACATATAGGAATCAAGAATTTCTAAATGTGGCAAATGTTTGGGTAGACCTGCTATCTATAATAATTTTTTTAAAAACTTGTTTTCTAATGAAATTAAGATGCTTACAGTAGTGAAATAGTGTAGTTGTTATGAATTTGTCATTTGGGTTTATACATGGTGAGAATCTTGACTGCTGTTCTTTTGATATGATCTTGGGGCCAGTAAACTTAATTTTCTGAACTTTCGTGTCCTCATTTAAAAATGGTGATACCTGGCTGGGTACGGTGGCTCACGCTTGTAATCCGAGCACTTTGAGAGGCCGAGGTGGGCAGATGACAAGGTCAAGAGATTGAGACCATCCTGGTCAACATGGTAAAACGCCGTCTCTAACTAAAAATACAAAAATTAACTGTGCATAGTGGCATGTGCTTGTAGTCCCAGCTACTTGGTAGGGTGAGGCAGGAGAATTGCTTGAACCCAGGAGGCGGAGGTTGTAGTGAGCCGAGGTTGCGCCACTGCATTCCAGCCTGGTGACGCGGCGAGACTCCGTCTCAAAAAAAAAAAAAAAAAAAAGATGATAACCTGTGTTTTGTAATGTGGTAAGAATTCAGTTAGCTAATATGTGAAAATGCTTTGTCGGTGCCTGGCATATAGAAAGTATAAATATTATATGCTATTATTATCATTACATGAAAATGATATTATTGTATACTAGGATTTTTCTGAGAGCATGAAAACAGTTGGGGGAGTAACAGCTATATATATGTTTTTTGAACTTAAAATTTATCATAAACTTTTAATTCTATTTAGAATTTTCTTACTCCTTTTCTGAAGATTTTCTCCCTATATGTTTCCTTTTTTAAAAAAAAAGTCTCCTTATCCTTTTTAAGTATCTAGATTTCTCAGAAAGTAATTAGAGAGGGAATTAAACACAGAGCTAGGGGAGGAAAATAGAGTCATCAAAAATCTTTGTAGCCCTAATCATTCATTGTTTTAACAGGTAAAAAATATTTGTGGTTATTCTCAGAATATTATATTTTTGGGATTATGATTATATTTGTCTTTGAAGTCTGCCTTTATCTCACAAAGCTTTGCTTTGGCTTTTAATATCAAGTCTTGCTTCATGACAGGGAATTATTCTCCAAAGGTCCTTAACAGTGAATGATGAGACTCACATGACTTACTAATACCATAGGCTTCCAAATTTGTACCTTAATATCTAAATAAACTAGTCAGCAGTTTAACCTGGTGTCAGCACTGAGAAATCAAAGATCAATGAAACACAGAGTGAATTATTGTCAAAATGACTAAACATTTAACTTTCCAGCACATTTCTACCTTTTATTTTTCTTTGATGCTATTTCATTAGGTTTATCAGTTACTTCTTTTAGCCCAGGCATTTACAATAGTAGTATGTAGCATGAGCTCATTATGTCTTTGTTGAATGAATGAGTGAATTTGTAATATGAATTAGTGGCCATCACGGAAAAATAGGAAAAATAGGAAAAGAAAGTTATTTAAAGTTGAGGTTTTGGCATTAGGTTTTAACTTTTAACTAGTAGTATTTTTTTTTGAGACTTTTCTTTTTTTATGGTGGTGAAATACACATAAAGTTTACCATTTATATTGTTTGAAAGTGTACAATTCAGTGGCATTTAAGTACATTTAGTGTTGTGCAACCATCGGGCACTATCTATTTTCAGAGCTTTTTCATCACCCCAAGCAGAAATTCTGTACCCATCAAGCAGTCTCTCCCATATCCCCTTTCCTCAGCCTGAGGTAACTACTAATCTACTTTACTTATCTATAAATTTGCCTATTCTAGATGTTTTATAAAAGTGGATTCATATTCCATTGCATTGGATTTTCATTGTAATTGGTAACTATTGCCCCGCATGTTTACTTTCACCTCAGAGGTAATTGTTAGAAAGACTTGGTTACCTTGTGGACTGAGGTGATTTTCTAATCATTGTTAACAGGCATCAAGTTCGTTGACTAGGCCTGTCACTTAACAGTTGTACATTTACAATTTTTAGTTATTCTCATAGCGTTCTACTCCTGAAGAAGCAAAAAATACTTACTGCACTGGCACATACAGATGAATGGGATAATGTCTGTCCTAGCGAACAGCCTATTGCCATACTGCCTAGGAAACTGTGTATATGTGCTTGTGTGTGTGTGTGTGTGTGTGTGTGTGTGTGCAATCCTCTGCTGTATTATTTCCGGAGTGTCTCTAATGATCATGCAACTAATTTCAGTCAAAAGTACTCTAAAATTTTCTCTCTGGTGTAGATTACTGTGATAAATATGTGTGAATTAATGGTTATCTATACTTACAATTCTACTTACCACCTGTTATATATTCCACAAAGAACATTTCTCTGGAAGTTTGTACACAATGTCACCTTAGCTTTGCTGAAGTTGTATGTGAATTAGTTTATCTGCATTGAAGTGATCTTTCTTCTGCATATAGATTCTTAATAATATATTATTTTGTATTTATTTCAATAGGAACAACTTTTCAGCCTAATAGCAACTCTTACGTAAATCCTGATCACTTGAACTATTTTCGGTTTGCTGGGCAGATCTTGGGATTAGCATTGAACCATAGGCAGCTGGTCAATATTTACTTCACACGATCCTTCTACAAGCACATTCTTGGTATGGCTCTATTATTATTTCTGTAGACATTTATTTATATTGTTTTCCTTTCAGTTTGAGGAAAACTAGATAAGCAGTAGCATTTTGGATGAGATAATTTTTATTTTGATTGGAGACCATCTATATATGTAAGGCATTTGAGGTTTGAAGGAGAAAAAAAAATGACGTACCTTTTTTTTTTCCAAACACTTTCAGCTAAGTTAGGTTTTTTTTTAATTTTAGTGTGTGTATGTTTATGCTAAGAATACATTTCAATATGAATATACTTAAGATAATTGGCACTTTTGAAGTTTATAATAACTTCCTGAATAGCTATTTCAAAGAAATATTACATTGTAACAATGTGAAAGAAACACAGGCTTAATTTAACAGACTTTCAAATTCAGGAATCCATTTAAAATATGCTGTGAATAGGATTATATTATATTTTGCAGTTTTGCAGAATATCTGTAGAGGGCAGTATTTTACCATTAAATAGATAAGGGAAGGCAGAAACAGACTATAACTGTTGTATGTTTGCATTTTTTAGGTATTCCTGTAAATTACCAAGATGTGGCATCCATTGATCCAGAATATGCCAAAAATTTGCAATGGATTTTAGATAATGATATAAGTGATCTGGGTCTAGAGCTAACTTTTTCTGTTGAGACTGATGTATTTGGAGCAATGGAAGAGGTGCCTTTGAAACCTGGGGGTGGGAGTATTCTTGTGACACAAAATAACAAAGTGAGTATTTCAGTTTTTACCTTAACCATTGTTTGTAACTTGGCTCTGATAGTTTGCTAGTTACTCTAAATTCTTCTGGCGCTTGTAGAAAAACTACAGTATCATAACAGATAAAACATTTAAGTTAATAAAACCATCAAATGTTAGATTTTGAATTAGAAAGGATTATTTTGATAATTGTGCTAGCTGTGCTGAGGTGGTTCCTAAAAAAGTCTAGAGCACTTCAGCTGATAATATAAATTGGGCATATGCATTTTGAGAAATTTGATTAGAAATGTAAACTTAAATGAAGATAATATTTGCAAAAATTGCTCTTTCATGTTTTTAAAGTGTGATATTAAATAATTCTAATAGAGAAAAGAAATGCCAGTGTTTAAGCTTTCCACATACTTTTGGGATCCAGTAATTTTGTTCGACCTTTTGATATTTTTTTGACTTTATAACTTGATTATTTATTTATTGAGATGAAGTCTCACTCTGTCGCCCAGGCTGGAGTGCAGTGGTGTGATCTCGGCTCACTGCAACCTCTGCCTCCTGGGTTCAAGCGATTCTCCTGCCTTGGCCTCCTCAGTAGCTGGGATTATGGGGGTGCACCACCATGCCCAGATAATTTTTGTATTTTTAGTATAGACGGGGTTTCACCATGTTGGCCAGGCTGGTCTCAAACTCCTGACCCCAGGTGATCCACCTGCCTCAACCTCTCAAAGTGCTGGGATTACAGGTATGAGCCACCACGCCTGGCCTTCTTTTTATTTATTATTACATCTCCTCTATACGTTTTATTTAAAAATCTTTGCATGTGTTTTAAATTTCACTGTTCAAAGTCATAATATGACTTTAAGATTTAATACGGTTTGATGTTTTAATATGTTACATGGGATATTTGGAATTAGAAAATATCGTATAATTTCTAGTTCTGTTGCTTACAAGTAGCAACTTCTGGTTAAACAATGCTGAACTCCCCTTTTTTAAGCTGAATTATAATTCCAAGACATCTTCAGAATCAATTAGCTATAAGAAACAATGTTCACTGAGCCATTTTTAAAACTATAGATTTAGTAAAATGTGGATTATTTTAAAAAGGGTTATGTTTAACAATTCTTCGAATTCAGTTTTCTGTAGAGTTGGGATAATAGTACCTCCCATACAGAATTGTTATTAGCATTTTGTAAAATGAAAAACACAGCACAAAAATTAGTTGTATTGGGTAGTTTTCTATAAAAATAGGTTCTTAGTTTCAGATATATAAAGGGAATTAGAAACTTATTAGCAAGCTACGTAATTTTACCTTTTGAAACTTAAGATACTATAGTATACAAAAAAAATGAGATTGAATTCTTGGAAATAAAGTCAGGAGCTGAGTTCTTTCACATTCATACTTAGAAATTTTAAATTCTACTCTCTCATTTTACACGAAATGACACTAGGCCTAAAGAATTAGTGGCAAAACTGGGGCCAAAACCCAAGCCTCCTAATTTCAAGTCTAATGTTCTTCATACTGTATGCAAAATTAGTTGTGTTGAGGAAGAACTTACTTGATTTTTAATGTAAATCATGTTAAGCTGTAGAAGATTACAATAGTGAAACACTTAAATTAATTTTTAAACCTATATGATTTGCCAGTGAATGAAAATATTTTTAGAATCTTTTTTTAGATTGTTCACCTTGTAGCATGTTTATTTTTTTTATTTTATTTTATTTTTTTTGAGACGGAGTCTCGCTCTGTCGCCCAGACTGGAGTGCAGTGGCGCGATCTCGGCTCATTGCAAGCTCCGCCTCCCGGGTTCACGCCATTCTCCTGCCTCAGCCTCCGGAGTAGCTGGGACTACAGGCGCCCGCCACCACGCCTGGCTAATTTCTTTTTGTATTTTTAGTAGAGACGGGGTTTCACCGTGTTAGCCAGGATGGTCTCGATCTCCTGACCTTGTGATCCGCCCGCCTCGGCCTCCCAAAGTGCTGGGATTACAGGCTTGAGCCACCGCGCCCGGCCTTAGCATGTTTATTTTTTTATTTTACACTGGAGACCTACCCTCCGTTAAGGGTAATGAAGTCACAGAATCTTTATTAAGCAAATGATTGTCTTTGATAAGAGAACTATAAACATGATTCTTATCTGTGAATACTATATCTGGGTGAGATTTGTCACTCCTTTCAGTTATATTTTATATGACAAAGTAGAAAGATCCAGTAACAATGATATTCCAGTGCTTTGGGAGGCAGAGGGATTGCTTGGGGCCAGGAGTTCCAGACAAGCCTGGGCAACATAGTGAGACCTCGTCTCTACAAAAAATAAAAAAAATTAGCCAGGCTTAGTTTTATGTGACTACAGTCCTAGCTATTCTGAAGGCTGAGGTGGGAGGATCACTTGAGCCCTGGAGCTCCAGGCTACAATGAGCCAAGATGACACCACTGCCCTCCAGCCTGAGTAACAGAGCAAGATCCTGTCTCTTAAAAAAGAAAAAAAATGTTTGTATGAGGTATATCTATATTTATACTTGCATCTCCTAGCAGCACCCCCTCTTACCGTGACATGATTTTTGTTTAGATTTTTAAAATATTGTTAATTTTTTTATATTTGTGTATTTTAATGAAATCTAGAAAGAAGGAAAATATTGACTAAATAAGAATAAGAATATGCTCACATTCCTCAATGTGAGCCTTCACATTCCTCAATATACCCTTCATTGTGCATCTCACCAGAGGCGGGAATACTATTTTAATATTAAAGAGCTTGAAACTTTAGTTTCTCAGTTTAATACTTTATATATTTACATTTTGTTTAATTGCTTGTGATTAGAGGCTAACTTTTTAAAATAATTAGGAGTGTTAATAGCAGGGTCTTGATTATTAATGTTATACATTCTCAGCTTTCATTTTTTTGGTATAAACATTTCTTGCAATAAATTGAGCCTCTTTTTTCTAATGTTACCAGTATAGTAATTGTGTATCAAATTATTGAGGTTTCAACATATAGTGCTTATTTAATAAGCAACCTGATTTATATAAAACTCTTAAAAATCTTTAGAAACACATCACATTTTACCTTGCTTAAAATTGTTAAGATATTCAATTTACAAAATGTTACTTTAAAATTTTCAAACCCTGTTTCTTAGAAATACTATTGATTTTTGGTTTTTTTTTTTTTTTTTTTTTTTGCTTATACATTCTGTTATGAACTTTTCTGTTACTTTAGAGTCAGCTTTTTACTTTATAGGTAGAAAGTTTTTTCGTCATGTTTAGAGTTCAACTTTTGTAATTTTGAACTATTGAACCTTAAATGACTTGCTAAACTTGTTAGAGGGCCTGTGTAAACTGATCTCCACGTGGGGGAGGCACTTATTCCCAAGTTTTATTAAAAGACTTTGGTGATTATAAAGTGAAACTAAATAGATGAAAATACCTTTAATTTAAAAAGCAGTATGTTAAATAAATACAAGTAATATAGGCAGATGTATATATATATTAGTTCCACATTTGAAATAGAATCTCTTAGTTAGAATATGGCCTCTTTTGCTCATATTTTCAATTCTAGTGTTTAAAATTGAAGCTATAGGGGTTTAAATGTTAGCTTCACTTTTATAATATTAGTCATAAAGTTCTTCCAGGCTGGGAGGAAAAAAAAGAAGATAGGAGTAAGATGGAATGGGGCAGGATATCAGGGAATGGATGAAGTGGTATGGAAGTTGAATTACAGAGGTGAAACATTAAGTGGTCAAGTAGGAGTAAGGATGGGAAAAAGGAAATGCTCTGGGCTTACAGGAAGGCACAGAGGTGACAGAGCATGCTGTGTTTGGGAAACCACAAGTAGATCAGAGCTGTGGAGCTTAGCTTAGATTGTAAAGTAAGCAAGTAGAAAAAGATGATGTGGGGAAGGGAGAAAGTGGCCAAATTCTGAAAGACTTTGCATCCACAAGTAGTACTTTGAAAATTATTCTGAAGTCTGTGGAGATGATTGCAGATGTTAAAGAGGGAAGTGACATGATCAAATTTCAGTTAAAAAAAAAAAAAAAAGAAAGAAACAACCAAACTCAGCTTTGAGTGTGAAGAATGGGTTGAAATGGGGTGGTACTGGAGTCAGGACAACTGAGAGGAGGCTGTGGCATTTTGGTTTGGGGAAGCATGCATGAGGAATTATGTAAGGCAAGTGGCAGTGAAGATGGAGAAAATGGGATAGCTTTTAAGCTTTTGAGGATAATAGAATTTATAGAACTTGGTAATCGGGAAGATGAGAAAGAGGAAGGACTCAAGGATAACTGTCACTGTTGTGGATTGGGCCACCTAATGTCTGATAGTGTTGTCATCCTACTCTTCATCAACTTCATTATCATTTGTTCTGTTTTTTAGTGATAATAATTACTACTTATTGAGTACTTTGTGTGTTTCATATATCTGAACCATGTTCTTTGTGTTTCTCATTTCCTGTAACAGCCTCTTGAGATAGCTATTTCTCTCTATTTAGTGTGGAAACAGCCTTAACATTAAAACATTTGACATTTATTAGGTTTTTATAATGTGCTAGGCACTGTTTGATGTGCCTTATGGGTATTATACTTAACTCTGTGAGGTGGAGATACCCCTTTCTACATGTGAGGAAACAGAAGCGTATAGGAGCTAAGTAGCGTTCTCCATGCGGTCTGTAAATTTCAAGCCTGCTTGTGCAGGGGCCATCCTAGTCTTCTCTGTATGGTTCCAATATTAGCATATGTGCTGCTGAGGCAAGCACTCAAGCCTGCTTGTAACTACAACACTGCTTTTCTTTAGAAATTAAATAACTGCCCAAGGGCACAAAACTTGTAACTGATGTTTTCTTATTTTAAATGGATGTCTGTAAGACAGTGTAACTACTAGGTTTCTCATTTACTAAGGCAGTGAATATGAGCAAAGTAGCAAATACAAATTTAGTATGTTTTGTCGATTTCATTTTAATATGGTTTTATTGCTAGTCTTATATGATTAAATTTTTAATGCTAGCTTTGCATGATTTATTTAACATACACTTTTAATGCACATACAAGCACAAAATACAGACTTTTATCCATAGATTATTGACTTAAAGTGGATTCTTTATATGCATCTTTAGAAAAGTATACAGGTTGAGCATCCATAATTCAGAGTACCCCAGAGTCTGAAACTTCTTGAGTACTGACATGAAGCCATAAGTGGTAAATCCCATACTTGATCTCATATGACCGGGGGCACTCAGAACACAAGCATACAACATACAGTTGTTTCAGCATCCCCAAAGGGAAAAAGACCCTCCCAGCCCCCTTGTGCTGCACATATATTTTTCCTTCAACACACCAAGATTCCCTCATGCAAGCATGCCCACAAGGGTAATAAAATGACACACGTGCAGGATGGATATGCCAAGCGCTGGTTCCCCACAGTGCCCCATGTGGGGCCAAGTCCTGTGTGCATTTGTGCATTACTCACATATTTTATTTTATTTTGCTTATATTCTGTTCTGTGGTGCAGAGATATTGTTGGGAATGTCAAAAAGGCCTGCAGATACCCCTGTGGGTAACAGTGACAGGAAAAAGAGGGAGCATTTGTCTTTATCCATAGCACAGAAAGTCAAGCTGTTGGAGAAACTGGACAGCGATATAAATGTGAAATGTCCTACAGAAGAGTATGGTGTTGGAATGACCACACTATATGACTTGAAGAAACAAAAGAATAAACTGTTGAAGTTTTGCGCCAAACTTGATGAAAAGAAGTTAATGAAAAATAGAATAACACTGCATAAAGCTAAAACTGAAGATCTCAATTATGTATTTAAAGAGTGGATTTGTCAGCGTAACAGTAAACACATGCCAGTTAATGGTATGCCGATCATAAAACAAGCAAAGATCTATCATAATGAAGTGCAAATTGAAGGGAACTGTGACTTTTCAACAGGCTGGTTGCAGAAATTTAAGAAAAGACATGATATTCATTTTTTAAAGATTTGTGGCAATAGAGCTTCTGCTGATCACAAAACGGGTGAAATTCATTGAGGAATTTGCCATGGTCATTGCTGATGAAAATCTGATGCCAGAACAAGTCTATATTGCTGTTAAAACATCACTGTTTTGTTGTTGTTGACTCAGAAGGACACTGACTACAGCTAATGAGACAGCCCCTACGGTGATTAAGGCTACCAAGGACAGAATAAATGTGCAGGGATGTGCTAGTGCAACCTGCAGATGTTTAAGTGTAAATTTGCTGTGATAGGAAAAAGCTTGTGTTCTCAATCTCTTCAAGGAATGAATTTCTTACCAGTCCATTATTATGCTAGCAAAAAGGCATGGATCACCAGGGAAAATACTTTATACCAGTGGCTTGTGTTTACTGCAAGGAAGCTGGACTGCATGGTGACTGCAAGACTTTGTTATTCCCAAACAACTGCTCTGCTCATCATCCAGCTGAAATTCTCATCAAAAATAATGTTTTTGCCATGTACTTTCCCTCAAATGTGACTTCATTAATTCAGCCATGTGACTGAATCAGTCTCATTAGATCAATGAAAAATAAATATAACACTTTATTGCATAGACTGCTAGCATCAGTGAACAGAATTGTAATTATGCAAGGTTTTCAAAGGGAGTTTAATATGAAGGATGTTGTATATGCTGTTGCCAGTGCTTGGAACACAGTGAGTAAAGACACAATTGTGCATGCCTGGCATAACCTCTGGCCTGCAACTATGTTCAGTGATGTTGATGAGCAAAGGTGTGACTTTGAAGGATTCTGTATGTCAAGTGAAAGAAACGATGTCTGACTGCCCTACATATCCAAAAAAATATACCTTCAGAGTTTGTTAGTGAGCAGAAAGAAGTGGATATTGAACAAGTTTGTAACACTGGTTATGAGGCTCCAGTTGCTCATTCATTGATGATGAAATAACCAAAATTGTTCTGAATGAAGGTGGTGGTGATAATAGTGATGATGAAGATAATGTTAAAACTGAAGAAGTGCCTATAGTTGACATGGTGAAAATATGGCATTCACAACAACAAGAAATCATGTTAGTTTATAAAATCAAAGAGAGGTTTCTAAGGCAAACACCATTGTTAATGAGGCAGATAACCCTAGAGGAAACATTTAAAAATTCATACAGCAGAATGACTCCTCATTCCTAGAAGACCCACTTGCTGTTCTCTCAATTGCTTCTTCTCACCTTAAAACATAAAATAGTGTACAGACCGGGCACAGTGGCTCACACCTGTAATCCCAGCACTTTGGGAGGCCGAGGTGAGTGGATCACCTGAGGTCGAGTTTGAGACCAGTCTGACCAACATGGTGAATCTCCGTCTCTACTAAAAATACAAAAATTAGCTGGGCATGGTAATGCATGCTTGTAATCCCAGCTACTCGGAAGGCTGAGGCAGGAGAATTTCTTGAACCCAGGAGGCAAAGGTTGCAGTGAACCGAGATCACAGCGCCACTGCACTCCAGCCTAGGCAACACAGTGAGACTCTGTCTCAAAAAAAAAAAAGTAAATAAAAAGCGGTGTACAGTACTTTTTTTTTTCCTCCAAGATAAAGTCTTGCTGTGTCACCCAGGCTGGAGTGCGGTGGTGTGATCTCTACTCACTGCAACCTTTGCCTCCTGGGTTCAGGCAGTTCTGCCTCAGCCTCTCAAGTAGCTAGGATTATAGGCGCCCACCACCACACCTGGCTAATTTTTGTGTTTTTAGTAGGAATGAGTTTTCACCATCTAGGCCAGACTGGTCTCGATATCCTGACCTCAAGTGATCCTCCCACCTCAGCCTCCCAAAGTGCTGGGATTACAGGCATGAGCCACTGAGCCTGACCTACAGTACCTTCTAATCAAAACAAAGCATTCCAAGTGGAGACGGAAAGCCTGCTGTTTTTTGTTGCTTCTGTTTAACAGCTGGCACAGATATTCTGGTGATGCCTCTGTGCTGCTTTAGCTACCCTGAACATGTGAGGTTTTTCACTGTATTAATGGTATGCCTTTTTTATTTTTTATTTTTTATTTATTTTTTTAACCATTAAGTAGTTAGGTGTGAGTAAGTATAAGAAAATGATTGCTTATTGGTAGCAGGTAAATTCGGTCAGGAATGATGGTAATGTCAAACAACCACAGATTGTGTCCACATGGGTGGCTGAGATAGTGATGCCTTTACTTTCTGATGGTTCAGTGAAACAAATTCATGTAATTTAGACTTGGGTGTCGTTCCCAAGATAACTCATTTTGTATATACAGATATTCCAAAATCCAAAACACTTTGAAATCTGAAATGCTTATGGTCCCAAGCATTTTGGATAAGGGATACTCAATCTGTACTATGAGATTTGTTTTTTTACTACTCTGAAAACTTTTAAAACAGATAGTGTAAGTCTACGGTTTTTCATGTTGAGTATACGTGTGTGTTATTAGGTGGATTTGAATGATTTTTTGGTATCCTCCGGTCAACAATGAAAACACATTTTCCTTGCATTTTAGATAGTATATTCTAGAAATTCACTTTAAAAATCACCAAATCTATAAAATGGTAACCTGATCAGTATTTTCTTTTTTATTTGCTGGGAAATTTTTTATTTCTTATTTGACTGATTCTTTTTTTTTTTTTTTTTTTTTTTTTGATGGAGTCTTGCTCTGTCGCCCAGGCTGGAATCTGTTGTTGGTGTGATCTCGGCTCACTGCAAGCTCCGCCTCCCAGGTTCATGCCATTCTCCTGCCTCAGGCTCCTGAGTAGCTGGGACTACAGGTGCCTGCCACCACGCCTAGCTAATTTTTTGTATTTTTAGTAGAGATGAGGTTTCACCGTGTTAGCCAGGATGGTCTTGATCTCCTGACCTCGTGATCCGCCCGTCTCGGCCTCCCAAAGTGCTGGGATGACAGGCATGAGCCACCACGCCTGGCCTTTTTAAAAAAATTATACTTTAAGTTCTGGGTTACAGGTGCAGAATGTGCAGGTTTGTTACATAGGTATACACGTGCCATGGTGGTTTGCTGCATCCATCAGACCCTCACCTACTTTAGGTATTTCTCGTAATGTTATCTCTCCCCTAGCCCCCCACCCCCAGCAGGCCTTGGTGTGTGATGTTCCCCTCCCTGTGTCCATTTGTTCGCATTGTTCAACTCCCACTTATGAGTGAGAACATGCGGTATTTGATTTTCTGTCCTTGTGATAGTTTGCTGAGAATGATGGTTTCCAGCTTCATCCGTGTCCCTGCAAAGGACATGAACTCACTTTTTATGGCTGCATACTAGTCCATGGTGTATATGTGCCACATTTTCTTGATCCAGTCTATCATTGATGGACATTTGGGTTGGTTCCAAGTATTTGCTATTGTGAACAGTGTCGCAGTAAACATAAGTGTGTATGTGTCTTTATAGTGGCATGATTTATAATCCTTTGGGTGTATGCCCAGTAATGGGATTGCTGGGTCAAATGGTATTTCTAGTTCTAGATCCTTGAGGAATCGCCACACTGTCTTCCACAATGGTTGAACTAATTTATACTCCCACCAAAGTGTAAAAGTGTTCCTGTTTCTCCACAGCGTCTCCAGCATCTGTTGTTTCCTGACTTTTTAATGTTTGCCATTCTAATTGGTGTGAGATGGTATCTCATTGTGGTTTTGATTTGCATTTCTCTGATGACCAGTGATGATGAGCATTTTTTCATGTCTGTTGACTGCGTAAATGTCTTCTTTTGAGAAGTGTCTGTTCATATCCTTTGCCCATTTTTTATTGGGGTTTTTTTCTTGTAAATTTGTTTAAGTTCTTTGTAGAGTCTGAATATTAACCCTTTGTCAGATGGATAGATTGCAAAAATTTTCTCCCATTCTGTAGGTTGCCTGTTCACTCTGATGGTAGTTTCTTTTGCAGTGCAGAAGTTCTTTAATTAGATCCCATTTGTCAATTATGGCTTTTGTTGCCATTGCTTTTGGTGTTTTAGACATGAAGTCTTTGCCCATGCCTATGTCCTGAATGGTATTGACTAGGTTTTCTTGTAGGATTTTATGGTCCTAGGTCTTACGTTTAAGTCTTTGATCTATCTTGAGTTGATTTTTGTATAAGGTGTAAGTAACGGGTCCAGTTTCAGTTGTCTGCATATGGCTAGCCAGTTTTCCCCAAACCATTTATTAAAAAGGGAATCTTTTCCATCGCTTGTGTGTGTCAGGTTTGTCAAAGATCAGATGGTATTAGATGTGTGGTGTTACTTCTGAGGCATCTGTTCTGTTCCATTGGTCTATATACGTGTTTTGGTACCAGTACCTTTCTGTTTTGGTTACTGTAGCCTTGTAGTATAATTTGAAGTCTAGTAGCGTGATGCCTCCAGCTTTGTTCTTCTTGCCCAGGATTGTCTTGGCTATGTGGGCTCTTTTTTGGTTCCATGTGAAGTTTAAAGTAGTTTTTTCCAATTCCGTGAAGAAAGTGAATGGTAGCTTGATGGAGATAGCATTGAATCTATAAATTACTTTGGGCAGTAAGGCCATTTTTACAATATTGATTCTTCCTATCCATGAGCATGGAATGTTTTTCCATTTGTTTGTGTCCTCTCTTACTTCCTTAAAGCAGCGGTTTGTAGTTCTCCTTGAAGAAGTTCTTCACATCCCTTGTAAGTTGTATTCCTAGGTATTTTATTCTCTTAATAGCAATTGTGAATGGGAGTTCACTCATGATTTGGCTCTCTGTTTGTCTGTTACTGGTGTATAAGAATGCTTCTGATTTTTACACATTGATTTTGTATCCTGAGACTTTGCTGAAGTTGCTTATCAGCTTAAGGAGATTTTGGGCTGAGACAATGGGGTTTTCTAAATATACAGTCATGTCATCTGCAAACAGAGACAATTTGATTTCCTCTCTTCCTATTTGAATACCCTTTATTGCTTTCTCTTGCCTGATTGCCCTGGCCAGAATTTCCAATACTATGTTGAATTGGAGTGGTGAGTGATGGCATCCTTGTCTTGTGTGAGTTTTCAAAGGGAATGCTTCCTTTTTTTCCCTATTCGGTATGATATTGGCTGTGGGTTTGTCATAAATAGCTCTTATTATTTTGAGATACATTCCATCAATTCTTAGTTTATTGAGAGTTTTTAGCATGAAAGGCTGTTGAATTTTGTCGAAGGCCTTTTCCGCATCTATTGAGATAATCATGTGGCTTTTGCCGTTGGTTCTGTTTATGTGGATTACATTTACTGATTTGTGTGTGTTGAATCAGCCTTGCATCCCAGGGATGAAGCTGACTTGATCGTGGTGGATAAACTTTTTGATGTGCTGCTGGATTTGGTTTGCCAGTATTTTATTGAGTATTTTTGCGTTGATTTTCATCAGGGATATTGGTCTGAAATTCTCTTTTGTTGTGTCTCTGCCAGGTTTGGTGTCAGGATGATGCTGGCCTCATAAAATGAGTTAGGGGGGATTCCCTCTTTTTCTATTGATTGGAATAGTTTCAGAAGGAATGGTACCAGCTCCTCTTTGTACCTCTGGTAGAATTCGGCTGTGAATCCGTCTGGTCCTGGACTTTTTTTGGTTGGTAGGCTATTAATTATTGTCTCAATTTCAGAACCTGTTATTGATGTATTCAGAGATTCAACTTCTTCCTGGTTTAGTCTTGGGAGGGTGTATGTGTCTAGGAATTTATCCATTTCTTCTAGATTTTCTAGTTTATTTGCATAGAGATGTTTATAGTATTCTCTGATGGTAGTTTGTATTTGTGTAGGATTGGTGGTGATATCCCCTTTATAATTTTATTGCATGTATTTTATTCTTCTCTTTTTCTTCTTTATTAGTCTTGCTAGTGGTCTGTTTATTTTGTCGATCTTTTCAAAAAACCAGCTCCTGGATTTATTGATTTTTTTGAAGGGTTTTTCGTATTCCTATCTCCTTCAATCCTGCTCTGATTTTAGTTTTTTGTTGTATTCTGCTAGCTTTTGAATTTGTTTGCTCTTGCTTCTCTAGTTCTTTTAATTGTGATGTTAGGGTGTTGATTTTAGATCTCGCCTGCTTTCTCTTGTGGGCATTTAGTGCTATAAATTTCCCTCTACACACTGCTTTAAATGTGTCCCAGAGATTCTGGGACGTTGTGTCTTTGTTCTCATTGGTTTCAATGAACATTTTTATTTCTAACTTACTTTCATTATTTACCCCGTAGTCATTCAGGAGCAGGTTGTTCAGTTTCCATGTATTTGTGCGGTTTTGAGTGAGTTTCTTAATCCTGTGTTCTAATTTGATTGCACGGTGCTCTGAAAGACAGTTTATTGTGATTTCTGTTGTTTTACATTTCCTGAGGAGTGTTTTACTTTCAATTATGTGGTCAGTTTTAGAAAAAGTGCAGTGTGGTGCTGAGAAGAATGTATATTCTGTTGATTTAGGGTGGAGAGTTCTGTAGATGTCTATTAGGTCTGCTTGGTACAGAGCTAAGTTCAAGTCCTGGATAACCTTGTTAACCTTCTGTCTCGATCTGTCTAATATTGACAGTTGGGTGTTAAAGTCTCCCATTATTATTGTGTGGGAATCTAAGTCTCTTTGTATGTCTCTAAGGACTTGCTTTATGAATCTGGGTGCTCCTGTATTGGGTACATATATATTTAGGATATTTAGCTCTTCTTGTTGCATTCATCCCTTTACCATTATGTAATGCCCTTCCTTGTCTGTTTTGATCTTCTTTGGTCTAATGTCTGTTTTATCAGAGATCAGGATTACAACCCCTGCTTTTTTTTTTTTTTTTTTTTTTTCTTTCTATTTGCTTGGTATATCTTCCCCCTTCCCTCTTTTTTGAGCCTTTGTGTCTTTGCAGGTGAGATGGGTCTCCTGAATACAGCACGCTGATGTGTCTTGACTCTTTATCCAATTTGCCAGTCTGTGTCTTTTAATTGGGGCATTTAGCCCATTTACGTTTAAGTTGTATTGTTATGTGTGAATTTGATCCTATCATTATGAAGCTAGCTGGTTATTTCACCTGTTAATTGATGCAGATTCTTCATAGCGTCGATGGTTTTCACAATTTGGCTTGTTTTTGCAGCGACTGGTACCAGTTGTTACTTTCCATGTTTAGTGCTTCCTTCAGGAGCTCTTGCAAGTCAGGCCTGGTGGTGACGGAGTCTCTCAGCATTTGCTTGTCTGTAAAGGATTTTATTTCTCTTTCACTTATGAAGCTTAGTTTGGCTGGATATGAAATGCTGGGTTGAAAATTCTTTTCTTTAAGAATACTGAATATTGGACCCCACTCTCTTCTGGTTTGTAGGGTTTCTTCAGAGAGATCCACTGTTAGTCTAATGGGCTTCTCTTTGTGGGTAACCTGACCTTTCTCTCTGGCTGCCCTTAACATTTTTTCCTTCATTTCAACCTTGGTGGATCTGACAATTAATGTCTTGGGGTTGCTCTTCTCGAGGAGTATCTTTGTGGTGTTCTCTGTATTTCCTGAATTTGAATGTTGGCCTGCCTTGCTAGCTTGGGGTTCTCCTAGATAATATCCTGAAGAGTGTTTTCTTTTTTTTTTTTAATTATACTTTAAATTCTAGGGTACATGTGTGCAACATGCAGGTTTGTTTACATATGTATACTTGTGCTGCACCCATTAACTCGTTATTTACATTAGGTATATCTCCTAATGCTATCCCTCTCCTCTCCCTGCACCCCACGACAAGCCCCAGTGTGTGATGTTCCCCTTCCTGTGTCCAAGTGTTCTCATTGTTCAGTTCCCACCTGTGAGTGAGAACATGCGGTGTTTGGTTTTCTGTTCTTGCGATAGTTTGCTGAGAATGATGGTTTTAGTTTGCTGAGAATGATGGTTTCCAGCTGCATCCATGTCCCTACAAAGGACACAAACTTATCCTTTTTTATGGCTGCATAGTATTCCATGGTGTATATGTGCCACATTTTCTTAATCCAGTCTGTCATTGATGGACATTTGGGTTGGTTCCAAGTCTTTGCTATTGTGAATAGTACTGCAATAAACATACGTGTCCATGTGTCTTTACAGCAGCATGATTTATAATCCTTTGGGTATATACCCAGTAATGGGATGGCTGGGTCAAATGGTATTTCTAGTTCTATATCCTTGAGGAATCACCACACTGTCTTCCACAATGGTTGAACTAGTTTACAGTCCCACCAACAATATAAAAGTGTTCCTATTTCTCCATATCCTCTCCAGCACCTGTTGTTTCCTGACTTTTTAATGGTTGTCATTCTAACTGGTGTGAGATGGTATCTCATTATGGTTTTGATTTGCATTTCTCTGATAGCGAGTGATGATGAGCATTTTTTCATGTGTCTGTTGGCTGCATAAATGTCTTCTTTTGAGAAGTGTGTGTTCATATCCTTTGCCCACTTTTTGATGGGGTTGTTTTTTTCTTGTAAATTTGTTTGAGTTCTTTGTAGGTTCTGGATATTAGCCTTTTGTCAGATGAGTAGATTGCAAAAATTTTCTCCCATTCTATACGTTGCCTGTTCACGAAGAGTGTTTTCTAACTTGTTTCCATTCTCCTGGTCACTTTCAGGCGCACCAATCCAACATATACTTGGTCTTTTCACATAGTCCCGTATTTCTTGGAGGCTTTGTTAGTTTCTTTTCTTTTTTTCTCTAATCTTGTCTTTTCACTTTATTTCATTAATTTGATCTTCAATCCCTGATATCTTTTCTTGGACTTGATCGAATCGGCTATTGAAGCTTGTGTATGCTTTACAAAGTTCTCATACTGTGGTTTTCAGCTCCATCAGGTCATTTAAGCTCTTCTCTACACTGGTTATTCTAGTTAGCCATTCATTTAGCCTTTTTTTCAAGGTTTTTAGCTTCCTTGTAATAGGTTAGAACATGCTCCTTTAACTTGGAGAAGTTTGTTATTACCGACCTTCTGAAGCCTACTTCTACCAGTTCATCAAACTCATTCTCTATCCAGTTTTGTTCCGTTGCTGGCTAGGGGTTGTGTTCCTTTGGAGGCAAGGAGGTGTTCTGGTTTTTGGAATTTTCAGCCTTTCTGCTCTGGTTTCTCCCCATCTTTGTGGTTTTATCTTCCTTTGGTCTTTGATGTTGGTGACCTATGGATGGGGTTTTGGTGTGGATGTCCTTTTTGTTGATGTTGATGCTCTTCCTGTTTGTTAGTGTTCATTCTAACAGACAGGCCCCTTAGCTGCAGGTCTGTCGGAGTTTGCTGGAGGTCTACTGCAGACCCTGTTTGCCTGGGTATCACTCGCAGAGACTGCAGAACAGCAAATATCGCTGCCTGTTCCTTCCTCTGGAAGCTTCGCCACAGAGGGGCACCCGCCTGTGTGAGGTGTCCAGTCAGGCTACACAGGAGTCAGGGACCCACTTGAGGAGGCAGTCTGTCCATTCTCAGAGCTCAGATGCCATGCTGTGGGAACCACTGCTCTCTTCAGAGCTGTCAGGCAGGGATGCTTAAGTCTGGAGTAGCTGTCTGCTGCTTTTTGTTCAGATATGTCCTGTCCCCAGAAGTGGAATCTAGAGAGGCAGTAGGCCTTGCTGAGCTGTGATGGGCTCCGCCCAGTTCGAGCTTCCCTGCCTCTTTGTTTATACTGTGAGCATAGAACCTCCTACTCAAGCCTCAGCAATGGCGGACACCCCTTTCCCCACCAAGCTCCAGTGACCCAGGTCGATCTCAGACTGCTGTGCTGGCAGCAAGCAAGGCTCCATGGGCATGGGACTCTCTGAGCCAGGCACAGGAGGGAATCTCCTGGTCTGCCGATTGCGAAGACCGTGGGGAAAATGGATTATTTGGGCAGGAGTGTACCATTCCTCCAGGTACAGTTAGTCACAAGTTCCCTTGGCTAGGAAAGGGAAATCCCCTGACGCCTTGCGCTTCCTGGATGAGGTGACACCCTGCCCTGCTTTGTCTCGCCCTCCGTGGGCTGCACCCACTGTCCAACCAGTCCCAATGAATTGAACCAGTCACCTCAATTGGAAATGCAGACATCACCCATCTTCTGTGTCAGTCTCGCTGGGAGCTGTAGACCAGAGCTGTTCCTACTCGGCCATCTTGGAAGCGACTCTTCGATCACTATTTTCAGTGACTGAATTTGTTCTAATGAAACTGAAGTAATCAGATTTTTATCAGACGATCAATTCTTATAACTAGTTTGTGACTTCAATAATAAGTGTATACTGATAAAGAATAAATTGTTGAAAAATGCTACATCTTTAAAAAGTGCCTCTCCTTTTTCTTGTATCTATGTACAATTATGTCATGTAAAAGAAACATGACATAATTTTGAGTTCCCATTGGAGGAATTTTTGTTTTTGTTTTTTGGAGATAGAGTCTCGCTCTGTCACCCAGGCTGGAGTGCAGTGGCATGATCTCAGCTCACTGCAACCTCCACCTCCCGGGTTCAAGTGATTCTCCTGCCTCAGCCTCCTGAGTAGCTGGAATTATAGGCGCATGCCACCACACCCAGCTAATTTTTGTATTTTAGTAGACATGGGGTTTTACCGTGTTGGCCAGGCTGGTCTCAAACTCCTGACCTCAGGTGATCTGCCTGCCTTGGCCTCCCAAAGTGCTGCGATTACAGGCATGAGTCACCACATCCAGCCTTGATTCTAGTATTTTATGCCTTCAAAAACTCAGGTGGGAGCAAATATGATTTTCCTAGGATATGCCATCTGTTAGAGATGAAAGATACCCTACCGCCAACTGTTATCAGCTCTTTATCTTTTTAAAAATGTTTATTTTTAATTGTAAATGGATAAATTATAGTTGTATTTATGGGACAAAAGTGATTTTGTGTCTTAGGAGTACAGTGTGGATTAATTAAATCAAGCTAATTAACATATTCATCACCTCAACTGTAGTGGACCCTTGGTATCCCTGGGAGTTTGGTTCCAGAATTCTGTTTATCAAAATCCACGGATGCTCAAGTCCCTTTTAGAATGTGGTGTGGTATTTGCATGTAATCTACATACATCCTTCTAATACCTAATACAATATAAATGCTGTGTAAATAGTTGTTATAATGTATCGTTTATGGAATAATGACAAGGCAGAACGTCTGTACATGTTCAGTACAAATGTAACCATCCATTTTTTTCCCCTGAATATTCCTGTCTTGAATTTGGTTGAATCCATAGATGCAGAACCCACGGATACAGAGGGCTGACATTAATCATGTTTTTTGATGTTGAGAATATATAAACTTTTAATTATCTTAGAATGAAGTGAGATGATAGGCTTGGTTTATATTTAATGTTTAATCATGCAACTCTTTGTGCCAGTGTTTTATGGACTAATTGTCATCTACATGTGCACACTCTTTCCTTTTAAAAGCATATATGCAATACTTGGGATAGTTATGCAAAGGCCTAAAGTCGCTTGGGTACGTTCATAAGCAGTGGAAGTGTAGCTCATGTATTTCTTTTTTTTAATTTTCTTCAACTTCTATTTTAAGTTCAGGGGGTACATGTGCAGGATGTGCAGGTTTGTCACCTAGTTAAACGTGTTCCATGGTGGTGTGCTGCACAGATCAACCCATCACCTAGGTATTAAGCCCAGCATCCATTAGCTATTCTTCTGGATGTTCTGCTGACCCCCATTCTCCCACTCTGACAGGCCCCACTGTGTGTTGTTCCCTCCCATGTGTCCATGTGTTCTCATCATTAAGCTCCCACTTCTGTAAGTGAGAACATGTGGTATTTGCTTTTCTGTTCCTGCATTAAGTTTGCTGGGGATAATGGCTTCCAGTTCTGTGTCCCTGCAGAGGACATGATCTGGTTCCTTTTTATGACTGTGTATTATTCCATGGTGTATATGTACTACATTTTCTTTATCCAATCAGTCTATCATTGATGGGCTTTTAAGTTGATTCTATGTCTTTGCTATTGTGAATAGTGCTGGAGTGAACATACATGAACATGTATCTCCACAGTAGAATGATTTGTATTCATTTGCGTATATACCCAGTAATGGGATTGTTAGGTCAAATGCTATTTCTGCCTCTAGGTCTTTGAGGAATCCCCATACTGTCTTCCATAGTGATTGAACTAATCAATTTACATTCTCACCAACAGTGTAAAAGGGTTCCCTTTTCTCTGCAACCTTGCCAGCATCTGTTGTTTTTTGACTTTTTAATAGTAGCCATTCTGACTGGCATGAGATGGTATCATTGTGGTTTTGATTTGTATTTCTCTAATGATCAATGATGTTAAACTTTTTTCCATATGTTTGTTGGCCACATGGCCACTTCTTTTGAGAAGTGTCTGTTTATGTCATCTGCTCACTTTTTAATGGGGTTGTTTTTTTTCTTGTAAATTTCAGTTCCTTGTAGACTCTGATATTAGACCTTTGTCAGATGGATTGCAAAAATGTTCTGCCATTCTGTAGGTTGTCTGTTCACTCTGATAGTTACTTTTGCTGTACAGAAGCTCTTTAGTTGAAATAGATGCCATTTGTCAATTTTTGCTTTTGTTGCAATTGCTTTTAGTGTATTCATCATGAAATCTTTGCCTGTGCCTATGTCTTGAATGGAATTGCCTAGATTTACTTCTAGGGTTTTTATAGTTTGGGGTTTTACATTTAAGTCTTTAATCCGTCTTGAGTTAATTTTTATATATGGTGTAAGGAAGGGGTTCGGTTTCAATTTTCTGCACTCAGCCAGCACTCAGCACCATTTGTTAAACAGGGAGTCTTTTCTCATTGCTTTTGTTGAGTTTGTCAAAGATCACATGGTTGTAGGTGTGTGATCTTATTTCTGAGTTCTCTATTCTGTTCCTTGGTCTATGTGACTGTATCCTTGTATAGTTTGAAATCTGGTAGCGTGATGCCTCCAACTTTGTTCTTTTTGCTTAGGATTGCCCTAGCTATTTGGGCTCTTTTTTGGTTCCATATGAATTTTAATGTAGTAATTTCTAATTCTGTGAAAAATGCCAATTGTAATTAATGGGAATAGCATTGAATCTATAAATTACTTTGGGCAGTATGGCCATTTTCACAATCTTGATTCTTCCTATCCGTGAACATGGAATGTTTCTCCATTTGTTTGTGTCCTCTGTGATTTCTTTTGAGTAGTGGTTTATAGTTCTCCTTGAAGAGGTCCTCATTTTCCTTGTTAAGCTGTATTCCTAGGTATTTTATTCTTTTGGTAGCAGTTGTGAATGGGAGTTCATTCATGATTTGGCTGTCTGCTTGCCTGTTGTTGGTGTATAGGGATGCTAGCAATTTTTGCACATTGATTTTATATCCTGAGACTTTGCTGAAGTTACTTATCGCTTAAGAAGCTTTTTGGCCTAGGTGATGAGGTTTTCTAGCTATAGGATCATGTCATCTGCAAATAAAGATAATTCAACTTCCCCTCTTCCTATTTGAATACCTTTATTTCTTTCTCTTGCTTGATTGCTCTGGTCAGAATTTTTAATACTTTGTTGGATAGGAGTGGTGAGAGAGGGCATCCTTGTCTAGTGCTGGTTTTCAAGGAGACTCCTTTCAGCTTTTACCCATTCAGTATGATGTTGATTATGGGTTTGTCATAGATGTCTCTTACTATTTTGAAGTATGTTCCTTCAATGTCTAGTTTATTGAGAGTTTCTAACATGAAAGGATGTTGAATTTTATTGAAGGCCTTTTCTGTGTGTATTGAGATAATCATGTGGTTTTTGTCTTTAGTTCTGTTTATGTGATGAATCACATTTATTGATTTGCATATGTTGAACCCACCTTGCATTCTGGTGATGAAGCAGACTTGATCATGGTGGATAATCTTTTTGATGTGCTGCTGGATTTGATTTGCCAGTACTTTATTGAGGATTTTTTGCATTGATGTTCATCAGGGATATTGGCCTGAAGTTTTCTTTTTTTGTTGTGTCTCTGCCAGGTTTTGGTATCAGGATGATGCTGGCCTCATAAAATGAGTTAGGGAGGAGTCCCTTTTTTTTTCCCCAGTTTTTTGGAATAATTTCAGTAGAAATGGTACCAGCTCTTTTTTGTACATCTGGTGGAATTCAGCTGTGAATCCAGCTGGTCCTGGGCTTTTTTTTAGTTGGTAGGCTATTTATTACTGCCTCAATTTCAGAACTCATTATTTTTGATCTATTCAGAGATTCAGTTTCTTCTTGGTTCAGTCTTGGGAGGGTGTATGTGTCCAGGAGTTTATCCATTTCTTCTAGATTTTCTGGTTTATGTGCATACAAGTATTTACAGTATTCTCTGATGGTTGTTTGTTTATTTATTTATTTATTTTGAGATGGAGTCTTGCTCTGTTGCTCAGTCTGGAATGCAGTGGCGTGACCTCAGCTCACGACAACCTCTGCCTGCCAGGTTCCAACAATTCTCCTGCCTCAGCCTCCCAAGTAGCTGAGACTACAGGTATGCACCACCATGCCTGGCTAATTTTTTTGTGCTTTTAGTAAAGACGAGGTTTCACCATGCTGGCCTGGCTGTTCTAGAACTCCTGACTTCGTGATCCACCCGCCTTAGCCTCCCAAAGTGCTGGGATTACAGGTGTGAGCCACCGTGCCTGGCCAGTTGTTTATATTTCTTTGGGGTCAGTGGTGATATCTACCTTATAATTTCTAATTGTGTTTATCTCATTCTTTTCACTTTTCTTCATTAGTTTAGCTAGAGGTCTATCTTATTTTATTAATGTTTTCAAAAAATCAGCTCCTGGATTCATTGAATTTTTTGAAGGGTTGTTTTGTGTCTCTGTCTTCTTCAGTTCACCTCTGATCTTGGTTATTGTCTTCTGCCAGCATTGGGGTCTGTTTGCTCTTGGCTCTCTAGTTCTTTAGTTGAGATGTCAGGTAGTTAACTTGAGATCTTTCTAGCTTTTTGATATGGGCATTTAGTGCTATAAATTTCCCTCTTAACACTGCTTTAGCTGCATCCCAGAGATTCTGGCACATTGTCTCTTTGTTCTCATTAGTTTCAGATAACTTCTTGGTTTCTCCCATAATTTTGTTGTTTACCCAAGAGTCACTCAGGAGCAGGTTGTTCAATTTCTATGTAGTTGTGTGGTTTTGAGTGAATTTCTTAATCGTGAGTTCTAATTTGATTGTGCTGTGGTCTGAGAGACTGTTTGTTATGATTTCATTTCTTTTGCATTTGCCAAGGAAAGTTTTACTTCTGATTATGTGATTGATTTCAGAATAAGTGTCATGTGGTGATGAGAAGAATGTATATTCTGTTGAATTTGGGTGGGAAGTTCTGTAGATATCTATCAGGTCCAGTTGATACGGAGCTGAGTTCAGGTCCAGAATATATTTGTTAAATTTCTGTCTTGATGATCTAATATTGTTAGTGGGGTGTTAAAGTCTCTCACTATTATTGTGTGGGAGTCTAAATCTCTTTGCAGTTCTCTAAGCACTTGTTTTATGAATTTGGGTGCTTCTGTGTTGGGTGCGTATATATTTATGATAGCTCTTCTTGTTGATTGAACCTTTTACCATTATGTAATGCCCTTGTCTTTTTTTTAATCTTTGTTGGTTTAAAGTCTCTTTTGTCAGAATCTAGGGTTGCAACTCCTGCTTTTTTCTGTTTTCCATTTGCTTGGTAAATTTCCCTCCATCCCTTTGTTTAGAGCTTGTGTGTGTCACTTGAGGATAGCATACTGATGGGTCTTGGCTCTTCATCCAGCTTGCCATTCTTGGTCTTTTAATTGGGGCATTTAACCCATTTACATTTAACGTTAGTATTGTTATGTATGAATTTGATCCTGTCTTGATGATGCTAGCTGGTTATTTTGCAGGCTTGGTTTATGTGATTGCTTCATAGTGTCACTGGTCTGTGTACTTCAGTGTGTTTTTGTAGTGGCTGGTAACAATTTTTCCTTTCCATATTTAGTTCTTTTTTCAGGAGCTCTTGTAAGGCAGGACTGGTAGTAACAAATTCCCTCACCTTTCACTTGTCTGAAAAGGAACTTATTTCTCCTTTATTTATAAAGCTTAGTTTGGTCAGATATGAAATTCTCAGTTGGAAATTCTTTTCTTTAAGAATATTGAATATTGGCCACCAGTCTCTTCTGGCTTGCAGGGTTTTTGCTGAGAGGTTTGCTGTTAGTCTGATGGATTTCCCTTTGTAGGTGACCTGGCCTTTGTCTCTGGCTGCCCTTAACAGCTTTTCTTTCATTTGGACCTTGGGGATCTGGTGGCCTTGGGGAATCTGATGGGAAGACACATCTGAGTATATGTCTTGAGGTTGATCTTTTTGTGGAGTATCTTACTGGGGTTCTCTGCATTTCCTGAATTTGAATATTGGCCTGTCCTGATAATCTGGGGAAGTTCTCCTATATGATATTCTGAAGTATGTTTTCCAGCTTGGTTCCATTCTCCTTGTCTCTTTCAGATACCCCTATCAGTTGTAGGTTTGGTCTCTTTACATAATCCCGTATTTCTTGGAGGTTTTATTCATTCCTTTTTGTTCCTTTTTCTCTATTGTTGTCTGCCTGTCTTATTTTGGAAAGATAGTCTTCAAGCTCTGAGGTTCTTTCCTCCGCTTGGTCTGTTCTGCTGTTGATACTTGTGATTTTGTTGTGAAGTTCTCAAGTTGTGTTTTTCAGCTCCATCAGGTCTGTTATGTTCCTCTCTAAACTGACTGTTGTGGCTACCAGCTCCTGTATTGTTTTATCATGATTCTTAGCTTCTTTGCATTGGGTTAAAACATGCTCCTTTAGCTCAGTGTAGTTTATTATTACCCACCTTCTGAAGCCTATTTCTGTCAATTCAGCCATCTCAGCCTCAGACCAGTTCTGTGCTTTTGCTGGAGAGGCGTTGCGGTCATTTGGAGGAGAAGAGGCACTCTGGCTTTTTGAGTTTTCAGCATTTTTGTGTTGATTCTTTCTAATCTTTTTGGCCTTAATCTACCTTTGTTCTTTGAGGTTGCTGACCTTTAACTGAGGTTTTTGTGGAGTCTTTTTGTTGATGATGTTGTTTTCTGTTCATTTGTTTTTCTTTTAGTAGTCTGGCCACTTTACTGTATGTCGGGCTGCTGTGGTTTGCCGGGGGTCCTCTCCAGACCCCAGTTGCCTTGGTTTCTCCCATACCTGAAGGTATCAGCAGAGAAGGCCATGAAGCAGCAAAGATGGCAGGCAGGTCCTTCCTCTGGAAGCTCTGTCCCAGGGGGTAGGTACTTACCTGTTGTTGGCCTGCATGCACCTATAAGAGGTAGCTGGAGACCCCTGTTGGGAGATCTCCACAAGTCACAAGGAATGGGATCAGGGACTTGCCGAAAGAAGCAGTCTGGCTGCTTTTTGGTAGAGCGTATGTGCTGCATTAAAGGGGACACTGCCTTTTCTGTACCGCCTGTATTCTCCAAAGCCGGCGGACTGGAGCAGCTGAGTTGACTGAACCCCAGACATGGCGGTCACCCCTCGCCCCCGGAGCTCGGTCCTAGTGAGATGCCAAAGCTCTGCCCTTAGAACCCTTAGCCAGTGTATTTCTATACGACATGAACACTTGAAATGTTAATGGGTAACAGTAGTGGGTGTTTATAGTAATATTCGTATTGTCAAGATAATATTAATTTGTTTTATTCTGTTTGAAGATGTACTGTTTAGCGAGGCAGGGAAACATTTTAGAAGCAATTTGACTTAGATTTTTCCATTAAACACAGCTATCTTTCAACTATTTGAAAAACTCTTATATTACTGAAAAATTAAGGGTTTATGATAGCTAGGATTTCATTATTTTATTGAAAAATAATTTAGTTCAACTGCCATTCACATTTAAATTACTTAATTAGCATGAAGACTGGGATGTGAAGGAACTGATTTTCACAAATTGATATCAATAGCTATGAACTGGGTTACTGAAATACATGTGGAAAATAACAAATACTAAAAGAAATGGAAAAGTGTGATGAAAGTATTATATTTGTAAAAATTAATTTAAAAATAGACTGTAGAAGGAAATAATAGGAATTAATTGGTAAAAGAATATATATTATTCTGATAGATATGGAATGCAATTAAAATAGGTAACGTTCACATGAGCAATTCATAAATCTTTTATTTTTATGCTTCATGACTTGTTAAGGTCTTCCACAGAGATTATTGAGTCGCACTGTAAGATTGTAAAGCCAGAACCTCTTGGGAAAAAGTCTTTTTAGGGAAGAGTAGGGTCTTTCCTGGCATCTTAAAAAACACAGATGCATAATTAATTATATGAATGGGGCAGAAAACTTTTAGTACATCCAGTGAACAATGTTAGTGAGAGTAGACATAAACTAAAATATAATCATGTGCTAATGCAGATATCACTGCTGTAATCACTATAAAATATTTTATATATGTTATTTCTCGGGTTGGACTCTAGAAATTTAGTGTATGTTTCTGTTTGACTGTTGGGTACACATTTCTATCTCCCTCTCTATAATAACTGCCTGTATGTGACTTGTAGCTGATTAATTCCTATGTAATAGAGAAAAACTTGCACCTTTGGTTGGTGGGAAGTGGGATTTGGGGTGAGACTAGATTGAATAGCAGAGATGGTAGCTTTCCTTGTGTTAAATTGTACAAGGAGCCACACAGGGTTTCGGGAGAGCTGTGAGGAGTCTACTGTGACACTTTTGTAGCTCTGAGGGCTGTGTAGAGTTCATAGCTAGCAGTCATACAGAACTTGCTGGCTCAGTGCCTTTTTTTTGGTCTTTTTTCCCCGTTTTTTGTTTGATTGGGTTTTTTGTTTGTTTGTTTGTTTTTGAACAGAGCGTCAGATGAGTGCCAAAAAAAGAATAAAGGAAGAGGGCTAAAACAGACTTTCTTCCCTGTTAGGGTCTTAATTCCTGATAGGTGGGAGCTATATACCTGCTACAGCATATTGTTTTTAACTCACAAAGTTTCACTTATACGGATTTAAAAACAGTATAAATTATAACATCTCATAGTTTGTATATGTATACACACACATACTCTTTCTCTCTGTATATAATTCATTTTGTTCTAAGCCAAAATACAGTTTTTAAATTACCAGTTAATTTTTTTAATTTTTTTTCTTTAAGAGACAGGATCTTGCCCTGTTGCCTGGGTTGGAGTGTGGTGGCACGGTCATAGTTCACTGCATACTTGAACTCCTGGACTCAAGCAATGTTTCCACCTCAGCCTTCCCTAGTAACTGGGAATACAGGCATGTGCCACCATGCCCTCTGCTCATTACCAGTTAAATTTTAAGTAAAAATATTTTCTATGGTTATGATGTGTATTAAAATAAAATGAGTGAATACATAGCTTACCTTAACTCAGAATTAAATTGGCTATGCTACAAAGAGCCATTTTATCAAGTTCTAAGTATGTGTTAAGTGAATTTGATGATGGTGTGCATTCATTCATGACATACTTTCTGAATACTTTCAAAGTGGCAGCCACTTTTTAGGAGTTGGTATATATCCGGGTAAAACAAAGCACCTGTGTGCAGAGAGATTACATTCTAATGAGACATTTCAGTGAGAATGACCTAGAAGTATAAACACACTGGGGCCCGGACAAGTTTGTGTTTTGGAAATAGCCAGAAGGCCGGTGAAACTAGAATTAAGTGAATGAATGAACTAGGGGTAGAATGAAAGAAGTGAGATCAGAGAGCAAAGCAGAGGCCAGATCATTTAGGGCCTTAGAGACTAGGAAAGGAATTTGGATGTTACTCCAGATGTCATGAGAAGTCATTATAGGGTTTTAAGCAAGAGAGTTGCCTGATCTGAGTTATTTACATATACATACACACACACACACACACACACACACATATCTGTGTGTATATATACATATATATTTTTTAAAATCACTCTGGCTAAGATGTGGAGAAGCATCAGTACAGGGGCAAAAATGGAAACAGGGACACAAGATGTTGCAGTAATTCAGATGAGAAGTAATGATAGCTTGGACCAGGGTACTGAAATGAAGGTAGTGAGACAAGGTCAGATTGAAAATAGTTTTTTAAAGGTAAATCTGATAGTGTCAGCTGAAATAGGGTGTGAGAGAAGTCATGGATGATTGATTCCCTAGAATTTTTGCCTGAACAGCTTAGTGAATGGTGGCTTGCTGATTTGCTGAGGTGTATGAGTGTTGGTGTCAGTTTTATTTTAAATCTTTACCTCTTAAATAAGAAATGTATTAAGTATGTAAAATATTTTTTAAAAGTCATTATGAAAACTTCTTTTTCAATAGGCGGAGTACGTCCAGCTTGTTACTGAACTTCGAATGACAAGAGCCATTCAGCCTCAGATCAATGCCTTTTTACAGGGCTTTCATATGTTCATTCCACCCTCCCTCATACAGCTTTTTGATGAATATGAATTGGTAAGGAAAAACATCAGTTCTTATGTTGTAACATAACAACACAAAACTCTAGTGATGTAATTCAGAAATAATTGTGGAGTACTATAATGAATGAAATAATGTATAAATGAGAAAAAATGGTTTAATGTCCATTTTTAGAGATTTGATATAAAATTTATGGATGTGCCTTCTCTTAAGCTTAATAACCAGATAAGCAACTCCTTAATGTGAAGTGAGGTGAGGTGGTGACAAACTAAAATGGAATATATTGCTATTTCTTCTGTATGGGAGATGTTGAAGGCCAGTCTTCCTATATGTGCAGTATTCTACATTATTTCTGAATTTTTTATTTGATCACATGACATAAAGGGCGCTGATACTAACTTCTTAAACTTCTAAAGAGAATTAAGAAGGTTTTTCTTATTGTATAGTATTTTCTTCTCCAGTTTCTTATATTGCCATATATATAATTTTATAATTCTTTATTTGAAACCTATGGAGTCCATCGTCTTTGCTGTCCTGTAGTCCCTAATGAATGTTTTGTTTTGCTACTTTAATTTGCCTTTATTGTACTGTGATCCAACAGGATTTCTAATTTTATATGATTTATGTTGCATTTTTCTCCATTTTCTTTTTCTCTTTAGTTTTGGTAATTTGGAGAATTATTTTTAAACTCTTTGAGTTGTCTAAATCTAAATAAAGCACAGTATTTTAAATAGAATATAGCTGCTTTCTTATCTAAAAAAATATAATTTGGAATAGTAAGTCCCAGATCAGTGGAAATATTTTATTTAGTTTTTATTCTGTCTCAGAAAATTAGTTTTACCTTATACCTTTCATTTTAGTATATGGATACAGATACTGATATATACCTTTAATTTTACATATGTATCAGTATTTTAAATTTATCATTCATAGTATATGTTAACAGTGAACAAAATTTGCTAATTAATTTTGAAGTCCATTGTGATTTAGTTTCATTAAATGTAAGTTTTGAGGTTTTTTTGATTGTTTTTTAGCTGTACAGTTAATGGCTTCAGTTAGCGTAGATTCATCTAGTTTTTATGTAACAGTAGAAGTTATTTTCAGCATTTAAAAATGGAGGACTATTTGAGCTATTATATTATTAGACCTGACTGAAATCTGACTTTTCCTGTACTGTGCTTGGATTAAATTAGCCTTTTGAAATTCAAAACAGAGAATTAATTGTTTGCTGGACCTTTATGTATGTAAAAAACAAATAGCAACAACAAAAATAATTGTTGAAAACTTTGCCTTATAATTTACTGAAATCAGTAAGTTTATAAAACTTTGAATTATAATATACATGCAGAAAAGGACACACATCATAAATATATAGCTTGATAAGTTTTAACAAACTGAACATACCCATGAAACTAACACCCAGATGAAGAAACAGAAATCCTAGCACCCCCATATGTCACTCTGTCATCCCCCTCCGGTCATTCTCCCACTTTAACAGTAACCATTCTCTTGACTTCTGAAATCATAGATGAGATTTGCCTATTTTAGAACTATGTAGATAGAATTTATCTGGCTTTCTTAGCTCAACTTTTTGTGTGTGGGAATCATACATATTGTTGCATGCAGTTGGTAATTTGTTCATTTTTATTGCTGAATAGCATTTCAGTCTCCTTTAGTCTTTTCTATTCTTGATGAACATTTAGTGGGTACTTTTCAGTTTCAGGCTCTTTCAAGTACTGCTGCTACAAACATGCCTTTAGGAAAACCTAAGTATGCATTCTGTAGGTTATATGCCTTGGAGTGGAATTGCTGGGACACAGGCTGTGCATGTATCCCATTTCAGTAGATGTGAGCAGATAGTTTCCCAAGTGATGCATCAATTTACACTCCCATTAGTAGGTGTGAGAGTTCTGGGTGTTCTGCATTCTCACTAGCATTTGATAATTTTCCATCTTTTTCATTTCCTTACTGGTAATTCAGTAGTGGTCTTTCCTTGAGATTTTAATTTGTGTTTACGTGATAGCTAATGAAGTTACACACCTTTTATGATTACAGCCATTTGTGTACTCTGTTTTCAAAGTGTCTATTTAAGTAATTTGTCCATTTTTCTATTGTGTTTTCTGTTTTATTTTTTCTTTTTACTGACTTGTAGGACTCTTTATGTATTCTTTTATAAGAGTCTTTTGTCAGATATATGTATTATGAATATTTTCTACTCAGGTCTTTTCAGTGAATAAAAATTTTGGGGTTTAACATAATTCAGTTTATCAGTTTTTTTTTTTTTTTTAATGGAAGAAACTTTTTGTGTCTTGTTTAAGAAACTGTTTCTTTCTCCAAGGCTGTGAAGATATTTTTCTGTGTTTTCTTTTAAAAGCTTTATTCCTTTATCTTTCACATTTAGGTCTGTTACTGGTAAGTTTTTAATTGTGGCTCTTACATTAAAATTTAGATCAGGATTCCTAGTTTGTCTTGGACTCTGACTTTACTAAGTTGAGCTGATTCACATTTGGGAAGAGCAACATTGTAGGCATGGTCTTGATTTATGCAGTGATAATAATTATTATTAAGCGTTTAGTATTTGCCAAGTATTTTATATGTATTAATTTAAAAAACCCACAAAAAATCTCTTGAGGTGAGTACGATTGTCCCCATTTTACATATGAGAAAACTAGGCCAAAGAAGATACGGAAATTGTTCATGGTCATAGAGCATGTGTTAGTGGTAGGCTATGAACCCATGTTCCCTGACCTCAGATCTCATCAGTGTTGCCAGTCTGCTTCTTGGTGGCTTCACACCTTTTGTGTGACTTTGTGTCTTTCATAGGGGAGCGCTATGCTACACTGAGAACGGAAACTTGTAAAAAAATTTGGTGCAAACGTCTAAGCTAGATGTGCATCTGAGTTAAAAGATTCAGCTTAAATTCTAGAGTTTTAGTGAGGAGAAGGTATCGAATAGCTCCAATGTACTGAACTGGAGGTATAGTCATCCATTGTAGATAGAAGGCAGTTGTAAGTCAAGAGATGAGTATGGGCTGTTCTTCCATACTGTGCTGCTTGTGAATTTATCCATGAAAGAACCAGAATATAAAAACGTTGAGTCATGTGATGCTGGGTAAGCTGATGGCTATGAATACTTGCATGATTCAGTTTCTAACTATTAGTATGAGTTATATAACTTACAGTTCCAACAGATGAATTCAGTTATTTTGTTGTATTAAAAAGATTGATTGGGATTTAAAATTTTTATTATATGTACTTTTTATTCTGGAATTCTCATTTCATCTATTTGTTTTTGGTCAATTTAGTAACTTTTTTTGCCCAGTTGTTAGGTGGAATAATAAAGATCCTTTCGTTGTCGTCTTCAAAAAAAAAATGTAACAATGTGATATTTTTATTCATAATTATGAATAATGAAAGCATAATATTATTAAAAGCTTATCTTCAGCCTAGAAGGGAAAAGGATTAAACTCATGAACTGTAAGACATGCATAAAGCCTATCCCACTCCCTTTTAGCAAACCTGTATCAGAGTCCTGCCAGGGAACAGAATTTCTCCAGATGGTTCAAATATTGAAACTCTAACAAAGGGACTATCACAGAGGTATGGGCAGTGTTAAGGATAAACAAGGTCTAGTGAGACATGCACAGACTGGAAACAGGGAAAGCCTTTATCATCCCTAGGACTGAAGAGACAGGTAGAGGAGTTACGGTGAAGAGCCCCGTGGGAGCCTGAACTACCAAGGAGGGCCCACCTGGTGGTAGCCATACTTGAGGAGCCATAGCTACTGCAAAGAGGTGCTGCAACAGTGGGGGAGCAGAGAGTACCCTCACCTCCAAACTAACTGCCTGTGTTTCCCGGGCTCCAAACCCAATCCAAAGCCAGCTGGCAAGAGAACCAGCAGGCAAAGCAGCCAGTCTACAGTGCAAAGGAAGCTAGAGAATGTATTTGGGGGTGGTCAATGTAGACTAACTAGACTGTCTTCATCTAGGAAGAGGATTCTATAATACTGTTACTAGGAGGACTAAAACACACCCTATACTAGCAGTTCTAAAACTTTTCGGTCTTAGGACCCCTTGCAACAAAAGAGTTTTTGTTTATGTGGGTTATGTCAATCTATATTTACTGTACTTGAAATTAAAACAGAAATGTAAAATATTTTATTCACATAAAATAATCCATTATTATGTTAACAGAGAACATTCGAAAAACTAAAATTGCATTTTCTAGAACAAAACAGAAATAATGGGAAGACTGGTACTGTTTTACAGTTTTGCAAATTTCTTTAATGTCTAGCTTAATAGAAGACAAATGGGCCCTTATAACTGCTTTTGTGTATAATCTGTTTTGATATGTTGTTTGGTTGAAATATATGAAGAAAATCCAACCTCATACAGATAAGTTGGAAAAGGGAGAACCTCATGGACCCACAGAAAAATCTCGGAAACCCTCAAGAGTTCTCAGATGTTGCCTTATATCTATCTTATTTAAGGTACAAGGTCAGCTATATGTTATGAGTAGTTACTATAGGAGACGTGATTTTGAATCACACGGTATCTACATCCCTGTAATAAGAAATCCTGGCTGGGTGCAGTGGTTCACACCTGTAGTCCCAGCACTTTTGGGAGGCTGAGGTGGGCGGATCACAAGGTCAGGAGATTGAGACCATCCTGGCTAACATGGTGAAACCCCGTCTCTACTAAATATACAAAAAAATTAGCCGGGTGTGGTGGTGGGCACCTGTAGTCCCAGCTACTCGGGAGGCTGAGGCAGGAGAATGGCGTGAACCCGGGAGGTGGAGCTAGCAGTGAACCGAGATCGCAGTGCCACTGCACTCCATCCTGGGCGACAGAGCAAGACTCCATCTCAAAAAAAAAGAAAAAAGGCAATCCTGATGGATGTTCTGGCTCATCAGTGTAAAGTGTAGGCCAATCATTGCCTCCCCTGTCTATGTAAGCATATCTAACTGTGAAATAGGGACTGATTCAGAGAAGTGGACAGGCTCTTTTCATGTCCTCTTTTCCTTGGAAAACAAAAAGGCAAATACTTTGCTGTTCTTAATTTCATTTTTACTTACATGATTGAGATTTTGTGTCTTTGATTATCTTCCTGTATGAAAGAAACTTATCAAGTCATTAGGAAAATTGCATTTTTTATTTTTTTTTGTCTTTGGAGAAAATTGACTTTAAAGGATTCAAATTATTCCAGAATAGAATTCCTAAAAGGCCTAAATATTTTTTAAAAATCATAACTATTTTTATATTACCTCCTTTTTCCTCATGATAAGGATTTCTTGATGCTTTTCCCCTTGTTTAGTCAAGTATTTATTCAGGTCTTTGTTGTCACTTCCATGTTGAGAATACTGTCCCCTTACAGAAGTTAACAAATTTGCAAAGAATTGTAAAAATATAAAGTAAATCAAAGATAATGTTCATAAAACTTTTGCACGCATAAACTGTTGTTGCATATGTTCACACATAAACATATAAACTATAATCTCTTATGTTTTAATGAAGTTTTGTCAATGTGGAAACATCTCCACATCTTACAATACTTGAGATTATCAGCGTCAAGGATTTTATCTCATGTAATGCTTGTTATTGATGACATGCAGGAACTGTCACTAAAATGTATCAGTTTCATGTGAGATTAGTTTCTAATTAAGGCAAATTTACCATTTAAATGTAATAACTTTTTTCCCTAAAGAAAATTATTGAAATATTTTTCTTCTTCCCCCAAGGAGCTACTGCTTTCTGGCATGCCAGAAATTGATGTGAGTGATTGGATAAAAAATACAGAATACACAAGTGGCTATGAAAGAGAAGATCCAGTTATTCAGGTAAAATTTCTCTAGAGCTTAGAATGAAGTTAAGTTTTGCCGTTTAATTTTGTAAGCTTTTCAGCACTATTGAATGAAAACTTACATTAATTAACAAAGTGAAGTGTTTCCCCAAATTATTCTTGTGGGAACAGTGCATATGAAAGCTTTGCATGAAATCATTTTTGGTAAATGACTTTCATAGAATAAAATGTGCTTTATGAATATTACATATTTCTCTGGTATTGAGAAGTCTGCAGTTGCTCTGAAATATGAGCTAAGTTTTTGTTGTTGTTGTTGTTAGTGGTTCTGGGAAGTTGTAGAAGACATTACTCAAGAGGAGAGAGTTCTTCTCTTGCAGTTTGTTACTGGCAGGTAAGCAGTATTTTTATGATAATATGGAAATAATTTAATGTATTCTGCTTTTAATGGCTTAGAGATAACTAAAATGAGGAGTTATTACTCTGAATTGTCAGTAACTTACCACCCTTTCCACTGTTTTAGATATTAAAGATTTATTTTGGTATTAAAGATAAGACATTTATAGTAGTGATCAATCATGTTTATTTGATATATTAAAAAGGATCGCCAATTAGGACTATTAGTATATTGCACTTTATAATTTGGAAATCTTTTTGCTCTGCAGGTCGGTCAAGGATAGTAGCCAAATGTTTAATATTTGTATATTGCTGGTTTGGTTTAATAGTAAGGCAGTTCAGTTTATCCTGGGTAACTCATACACATACTCTATGTTACCCATACACAACAGTTTTTCTGTAATTCAAAGTAAACTTTAAAGTGTCAAGATTCATGGCCTAAAAAATAATTTGTGGTACCACACTTCTATGAAAAGTTCACTTTTGAAACCAGTTAAATATAATAGATATTAGAAAACTAGATGCTTTAACCATCTTTTAGCTTATATTTCTGAAAGATGTAAAAAAAAGTCTGATTTTCATTTTGGATAACAGAATTTTATCTTCTATTTATGAAAATGTAGTTTAGTTTTTTTCATTATAAATGTACATATTTCTCCTAGGAAAGTTACAAAACAAAGTTAGAATAAGAAAAACCACAGTCCATCAGCCATAACCACTATAAACAATTTGATATATTTACTTCTTTGTTTTTTCTGCATATTTAAAAACCGTAATTGTGAATATATATCTATATAAAAAATATATATGTAATTTTTTTTTTTTTTTTGAGACAGAGTCTCACTCTGTCCCTCAGGCTGGAGTGCAGTGGCTTGATCTTGGCTCACTGCAACTTCCACCCCCTGGGTTCAAGCGATTCTGCTGCCTCAGCCTCCCAAGTAGTTGGGAGTACAGGCGCCTGCCAACACGCACGGCTAATTTTTGTATTTTTTTATTTTTAGTAGAGATGAGGTTTCACCATCTTGGCCAGGCTGGTCTTAAACTCCTGACCTCATGATCCACCTATCTTGACCTCTCAAAGTGCTGAGATTACAGGCGTGAGCCACCATGCCTGGCCTATAATTTTTAAAATCTATATATTTTTTATTTTAAAAGTAATGTTTAATCATTGTAGAAAATTTAGACAATGGAGAAAATAGGAGAAAATTAAAATCCTTAATGTTAAGTGATCCCACTATTCAGAGATAACTACAATTAACATTTTGCTTTTTTTTTTAGTCTTCTTAACTGTATAGTTAGAAAAATAGTTGGAGCCACACTATAGAAATCTAATTTTAAAGAATAAATGAATAGTCTGGGTACGGTACTTCTCTTGCAGTTCAGTTTGTTACTGGCAAGTAAGCAGTATTTTTATGATAATATGGAAATAATTTAATATATTCTGTTTTTATGGCTTAGAGATAACTAAAATGAGGAGTTATTACTCTGAATTGTCAGTAACTTACCACCCTTTCCACTGTTTTAGGTATTAAAGATTTATTTTGGTATTAAAGATAAGACATTTATAGTAGTGCCTGTAATCCTAGCACTTTGAGAGGCTGAGGCGGGCAGGTCACTTGAGCTCAGGCGTTTGAGACCAACCTAGGCTACATGGCGAAACCCTGTCTCTACAAAAATACAAAAATTAGCCAGGCATGGTGGCACATGCCTGTAGTCCCAGCTACTCAGGAGTCTGAGGTGGGAGGATCACTTGAGCCTGGGAGGTGGAGATTGCAGTGAGCTGAGATTGCACCACTGCACTCTAGCCAGGGTGACAGAGTGAGACCCTGTCTCAAAAAAAATAATAAAAAATAAATAAGAAATAAATAAGACATAACAATTAACAGGTTATAGACTAAAAATATAAAAGAAAAACTTGTTTTTTTGGTTTTGTTTTTTGCCTCTGAATGCCAAGAAGTACTCAGAGACTTGAATAACTTAAGGATGAAAAAATCATTATATTTTTTATGTAAGAAAGTTGACAATTTGACAATTCAGATAGGAGAAAAAAACCCACCTCCAATCTATTCCTAAAAATAATCACTGATAACATTTTTGTTATTCTTCTAGAATTTTTAACACATATATAATTTTTACTTTTAAAACCATTGTTATTTTATAACTTTTTGAATTTAGCAATATGTTACTAAATTGTTCAATTTATAGATCTATGTAATTTTTAGTGGCTTTCTAGTTTTCTTTTTAGGGACTTCCTTTAATTGATTCTTTATTGCTAAATTTTCCTATTTATGGAATAATGCTGTACAAATAAGGAATTTTTGTGCTTCTGTCCTAGTGGGACAGTCTGATTATAGAAGATAAATTCTTAGAAGGGAAATTTTTTTGTATGAGAATATATAAATTTTTATAATCTTGATACATATTCATTTATCTTCTAGAAGGGTATTGATGTCAGTAGAGAATGAGAGAGCTTACTTCTTTTATCAGCACAGGGTATAGTCATTTTTACTTTCTTTCTTTTTTTTTTTTTTTTTTTTTAAAGACAGAGTCTGGCTCTGTCGCCCAGCCTGGAGTGCAGTGGCACAATCTCGGCTCACTGCAAGCTCCACCTCCTGGGTTCACACCATTCTCTTGCCTCAACCTCCTGAGTAGCTGGAACTACAGGTGCCTGCCACCACATCCGCTAATGTTTGTATTTTTAGTAGAGATAGGCTTTCACCTTGTTAGCCAGGATAGTCTCAATCTCCTGACCTCGTGGTCCACCCACTTCGGCCTCTCGAAGTGCTGGGATTACAGGTGTGAGCCACCGTGCCCGGCCCATTTTTACTTTCATATAATTTCTTTTATGTAATTTTTTTGTGTGTGGTATGAATTACCTGACTTTATTCTTTGTTATTCCACAATCACTTTAAAAATTCAGTTTTAAGTGTTGTTTATATGTTAGGGGTATTAACTCTGCAAATAGTTTTCTTGGTTTATCAAAGTTAAATATACAGATTTCCATGTAATTTAAATTTAGAACTTGTAAGTTTTAAATTACCGTATTGCCAAGGTGATTATCGTTACTTTCCTTTGTGGTTTTATAAATCCTTCCCTACTTCTAAGATTTTATATATATGTTTATATAAATTTTTTAATGTAAGTTTTATAATTTCTGTTTTTACATTCCAATTTTTAAGCCATCTGAACCTTATTTTGGTTTATGTTGTCAAGTATATTTTTCTAAATGGTTTATACTTCAACACCATCTAGTGAATTATTATATTTTCCCCATGATTTGGTCAGTATGAGTCTTTAAGATGCAGAAATCAGTTATTCAAGTTTTTTAGTACTAAGTTGTCTCTTAGGTGGCTGCTCCTGTAGAGTAAAACACTAGAATTAGTGATATACAAGGCTTCTCCACTTTAAATAGTACAGTCATTGCTAGCAATGCTGAAAAGAGGTGTGCTATTCATTATTTAGTTATGAAGTGTGGCAAATCCACACTTGAATGGAGGTGAAAGATGTGGGTGAAGAGTAGAAGCCAAGGAAGCTGAGGGGAAACAACACGGAGCTAGCTTCACCCCTTGGACGGAAGAATCCACCTTTCAACATTGAGTCTAATTAGAGCTCTGTATTTTGAGTTCAAACAGAAAGTTTTAAGCTTTTTAAAATTTTAAATTTTACCTCGAACTCCCAGTCGTTAGTATAGATATAGTACTTGTCGTTCAAAACCAAAAGTGCAAATTTTTTTCTTTTTTAATTTTTGGAAAATTCTGATTCTGTATTAGTTTTATTTAGATACTGACGTATCTTTCTACAGGTCTGTAGTATAATTTAGTGCAACCTTACTGAAAGATCAAATGTGTTCCAATTGTTGAACCAAGAATTAATACAAAAAGTGATTTTTAAATATTTTTATAGTATTGACATTAATATTTCATAGCTCTATAAGGCCATCTTTAATGTTTTACTGTTTCATTATCCCTTAATCCCTTAAGAATCAGACTTGATGATTTCTTTTTTTTTTTTTTTTTTGAGAAAGAGTCTTGCTCTGTTTCTTAGGCTGGAGTGCTGTGGCACAATCTCAGCTCAGTGCAACCCCCGCCTCCCAGGTTCAAGTGATTCTCCTGTCTCAGCCCTCCCGAGTAGCTGGGATTATAGGCGCCTGCCACCACGCCTGGCTAGTTTTGTATTTTTAGTAGACATGGAGTTTCACCATGTTGGCCAGGCTGGTCTCGATCTCCTGACCTCAAGTGATCCACCTGCCTCGGCCTCCCAAAGTGCTGGGATTACAGCTGCGAGCCTCTGTGTCCGGCTGATTTCTTTTCTTTTCTTTTTTTTCTTTCTTTCTTTCTTTTTTTTTTTTTTTTTTGAGATGAAGTCTTGCTCTATTGCCCAGGCTGGAGTGTAGTAGCTTGATCTCAGCTCACTGCAACTTCCACCTTCTGGGTTCAAGTGACTCTCCTTCCTTAGCCTCCAATTACAGGTGCACACACCACTTTGCCTGGCTAATTTTTGTATTTTTAGTAGTGACGGGGTTTCACCATGTAGGCCAGGCTGGTCTCTAACTACTGATCTCAAGTGATCCACCAGCCTCAACCTCCCAAAGTGGTGGGATTACAGGCGTGAGCCACCGCGCCCGGCCAATTACTTTTTAAATAAAATAGAAGTATGCCATTTTTGTTTACTGTAATTTATACTGTATAATCTAAGTGTCATAATATTCAACCAAAGACTTTATTTTTCTCATACATACTTACGCCTGATGAATTATTATCTTAACATGATCAGATCTAATTATATAAGTAGGGGGCCAGCCATATTTATTCATAGTGTAGGAAAAGAGGAGTAAGGTTTCAGGAATGGCTCATGAATAACAGCTTGTAGAATAATTTTAATTAAGATGTTAAAACTAGAGGATCTTCTGAATTTTTAGCTTACTGTTCAAAATTTACTTGTGTGAAGGACATTAGATTGATCATACTTATATTGAAATACTGTGCTATAATTTGTATAAAAATCAATGTCAACATTTATTTTCTCATCTTGATAAAATAGTTACATTTAATTTGAAATTCTACAACACAGGATATTCAGAACGGCTTGATTTTTATCCCTTTTTATGTTTGGTCACCTTGTTAATTTTTGGGGCAAAAGTTAAATATATAAATTAACTAACGTTGAATTTTATTTCAACTTACAAAGAGATATAGCCAGATGTTCTTTATATATTCCCTTGCTATTAGTAGGAATTGTTTATGCATTAGTGTCTTATAAGCAAGATTCAGGCATACTTTTAATATTGCCTTAGTTTACTAAGGTAAGCTCAAGAATTTCATCAGTAAACCAAACCAGACGACTTCCCAGATAGAAGAGAAAATTGCTGTTTTTAGGGATTCTTTCATATTGGATTGTTAAACATTTTTTTCCCTGAGGATGTATACATATCATCAGTGATTTCAAATAGACAATCCTGGTACATTTTTTCAACTTTGTGTGTGTGTGTGTGTGTGTGTGTGTGTGTGTGTGTGTAAATGCATATCATAAAATCATTTAAACAATTTTAAGTGTGCACTTTTGTGGCATTAAGTATTCACATTAATGTGTGACTATCACCACCGTCCATCTCCTGAATTTTTTCATCTTTCCCAATTGAAACTCTGTACTCATTAAACACTAACTCCCCATCCTCCTTCCCTACCCACCTCTAACAACCACCTATTTTATGTCTATGAATTTGACTACTCTAAGAACTTCATATAAGTGGAATCATACAATATTTGTCTTTTTGTGATTGCTTTATTTCACTTAGCATAAAGTCTTCAAGGTTCATCTATTTTGTAGCACGTGTTAAAATTTCCTTCATTTTTAAGGCTAAATAATACCCCCTTGTATATATACACCACACTTTGCTTATCCAGCCATCTGTTGATGGAGACTCGGGTTGCTTCTACCATTTGGCTGTTGTGAATAATGCTGCTATGAACATGGATGCGCAGATACTTCTTTGAGTCCATGCTTTCAGTTCTTTTGGATATATACCCAGAAGTGGAATTGCCTGATTGTATGGTAATTCTGTATTGTAATTCTGTTAATTTTGTTGAGGAACCTACATGTTGTTTTCCACAGAGGCTGATCATTTTACATTCCCAGCAGCAATTTCTCCACATCCTTGCCAATACTTGTGACTTTCTGTATTTTGTTTTTTTGATGTTTTGCCGATAGTCATCTTAATGAGTGTGAAGTGGTTTTGATTGGCGTTGCCCTAGTAAATAGTGATGTTGAGCATCTTTTCATGTGCTTATTGGGCATTTGTTTATCTTTTTTTGGAGAAATGTCTATTTCAATTCTTTGCACATTTTTAATCAGGCTGTTTTGGGTTTTTTTGTTTTTTTTTTGTTTGTTTTGTTTTTTTGCTATGGGAATTCTTTATATGTTCTCAATATCAATTTGGTGTCATATTCAATAAATCATTGCCAAATCCGGTGTTATGAAGCTTTTCCCTTATATTTTCTTCTAAGAGTTTTGTAGTATTAGCTCTTACATTGAGGTCTTCAATCCATTTTGAGTTAGTTTTTAAGTTACTTAGTGTAAAGTAAGGGTCCAACTTCATTTTCGTTGTAGTGAATATTCAGTTTTCCCAACACACTTCGTTGAAAAGACTCTTTTCCCCTTTGAATGTTGTTGGCACTCTAGTTGAAAATCATTTCATTATGTATGTGAGGGGTTATTTCTGGCCTCTATTCTCTTCTACTGGTTCATGTGTCTCTTTTCTTGGCAGTATCACACTATTTTGATTACCACAGCTTTGTAATAAGTTTTGAAATCAGGATATGTGAGTCTGCCACCTTTGTTGTTTTTTTTCTAGACTGTTTAGGCTATTTGAGGTTCAACTTTTTTTTTAAGTGAACTAAACTGTGCTTTATTTTATAAATCATATTTTTAAGAAAGTATTTTAAATTTTATTCAGATGTTTGCAAGTATGTATCTAGTAATCTATACACTAAGTGTTCCTTTGTCATTATTCTTATTTATCCAAAAAGCACTGTAGCACCTCATTTTAAAAGCAATAGAATGTTTTTTAGTATCGGTTTAATCATGATACATACACAGGCTAACTTTAGAAGAAATATTAATTTTATTTTCGATGTATATATAACTTGAGAAGTTGTAATTACATCCTCTACAGTCATGTACCCAAGATTAAATTTTCTACTGATGTGTTATGCATTATATGTTAACCTTCCTGTGGTCTCTTGATGTTTGGTGATGTTTGAAAAATATGTTTGATATTCTGAATATCAAATCAAAGAGGAATATAAAGAATTTTTCAGTTTTTCCACTATGAAAAACAAAACAAAACACCTTTAGGGCCTAGATATTTTTCACAAACAAGGAAATCATTTGGATTACATGTCAGAGCATTTATTGCTTGAATTAATCAAATATTAATCTATTAACAATTTAATGAATGTCTACTCCAGGCATTTTGCTAGCCCCAGGGATATAGATGTAAATATGACTTGTTTGGGCTCTCAAATAAGCCCCACTTCAATAGAGAGCCACATGAAAGCAAATAATTGTAAATGTAGCATGCTAAATGCAATATTGAGGTATGTGCTGTGGCCAGTTGCAAGCATAGTGTAGCTATGGAAATGTGGAGGGGTGTCTCCATGGAAGGTTGCTAACTAATCACAAAGCAATTTACAGTAATGAGTTGGGGTTTTGTAGACTAAAAAATGTCATGTTGTCATTGTCCTAGAGTTGGATATATTTCTACCCTAACTTAGAACTTGAAATTTATCTGTCACAAATATCTTTCTTTCATGATTACAATGTATTAAGATATAAACTCTTAGTTCCAGGGTCCCACATGGTGGGTTTGCTAATATCATGGGTGGAAGTGGATTGCAAAACTTTACAATCGCTGCTGTGCCATATACTCCAAATCTTTTACCAACTTCAAGCACATGGTATGTTGAATTGGTTTATTTAAATGCTTTACAAATTGTTTTGATTAATTTTGAATGATCAGAGGTCTAACTGTTGCTGCATTGAGAGGAAAACCTCAGCTGTGGTCTCACTCCAGGGTTTTGGAATCATTGATAACAAATTATGTAGTTTTTTGTGCCCCTGTTTTTGGGAGGGAAAATGTTTGAGGAAACCCTAATTCCCTACAATTTAATTGACTATAGTTCAAGTATCACCAAAGTTACACTATCATAAGTAGCACTGAGTTACACACCATCACTTCAAACTAAATTGCCCTATTGCTTATTTATTTTAAGCTGAAAAGAACTTATTTTCTTCCACTGCATTTGCATGCTGAGAGAAACTGCAATGCAGCAGATTTTTTCTTCTTTTTAAATACCACTTTAGGGTTTTTCAATTTGAATGCAAATTTGAGAGGATGGTTTTATGTTAATTTTGAGTAGTGTTTTCACTTCTAGACAAAACAATCAGAAATTTTATAGATTTCCTGTTTAATGGTGGTGTATTTTTCTTTTAAAGCATCAACATGCTCAAGTTACCTGAATACCCAAGTAAGGAAATACTCAAGGACAGACTTCTTGTGGCACTACATTGTGGCAGCTATGGTTACACAATGGCATAATGAAGTCTGGAAAACTCATCTGACTACTGATGCACAATTCAGAATGGCAGAAGTAATTTGGGAAAATGTCAACAAAAAAGCAGCCTAAATGCAACCCATAGGCAGGGCTGATGCTTCAAATTTATAAAAGATCATCAGGTTTTCTGTTTCTGTCTTTTCCCTTTTATGTTTTCTCTGTTTGTGATACAATTAGAAAATATAAAATCACAGTAGATTTTATTTTTTAAAATGCTAATTGAAAGTAGTAGAGACTGTCCTTTTTCGTAATTAATTTTATCCAAGATTGTATTAAGGCAAAATCTGATTCTACATTCCACCTCTGCTGTGTAACTGTCTTGTTAAAAGGAGGTTTTCTTCTAATTTCTGATACATTATATGAGGTCATCCAGCTGGTATGTTCTTTTGCATGTAAAGTACCATTTATATTTTAGAAAACTATTGTATAGAATGGATTTAGATTGTCTATAAAGCCACAAATATGTATTTTCCCACAGTGTATTCTATATTACAATGATTTTTTTTAGCATTTTAATATTTTAATATACATTGTAAAATTTAGACTAACAGTTGATGAAATGACATCTAGTTTATATATTAAAGCTTACACTATATTGTATGAATTATTTGCATCTTTCAGTGGCCAGTTTTCCATATGTACATATTATGTCTCAATGTTTTTCTTATGCCTCATTTTAATTTATAATGAAGGTAAAATTAAAATGTATTTTACTACATTTCTTTTCATTACTTTTATCTGTGAGCTTTGACACATCTGAAAAAGTAATCTGATGTGCAAATTATAATTTAAATAGTTAATTTTTTTACTTCTTAAATTTGCTTTTCGTCATTAAATTGTCAAGTTCAAGTGATATGTGCCTAATATCACTTGGGTGTTGGGTTTTTGAATTTTTGGGTAATCAGTTTTATTTTGAAAAGACAGACTTGAATAGTTACAGCATATGTTTGAACAGGAAGTAGGAACATGCATACACGAAGAAATGCTAACGGAAGGATTTGTAATGTTTAGGATCTTCCCTTGGAAACTAAAAATAGTATATTAATGACATTACTGTTTGTAGAATGACATATGCAAATTTTCTCATAAGCAGCCATTATGTTTGTCAGTAACGTTTGAGAGACATGTAAATTGAAAGTTTTGCTAAATTATAAAGCTCCTTTAATACATTGGTTTTGGTTCTCTTGTCTTTTCTAAATGTTAACAAAATATATCTTAACAGATTACATGAATTTAGGAATTATTTAAAAATTACCATTAGCTCTAAAATTAAGATTCAGATGCTTTATTTATAGTAACTGAAGTTAATAATGTTTTATGTTTTGATTTTTTGAAATTTAATTGTAGAAGTCACTGCCTTCTGAGTTTTCCAATAGATAACCACTTTTAATACTATATTGCTTATAATACTAATGTTTACAGATATGTTTCTGTTTATAACCATACAATACATTGGCTCTGTCATATTAGTTTTTTTGCAAGTAGTTATGTAAAAGAGATAGATAATAAAATATTAAATAACTGAGTGTGGTGGCTTATGTCTGTAATCTCAGCGTTTTGAGAGACTGAGGTGGGAGAATTGCTTAAACCCAGGAGTTCAAGACCAGCCTAGACAACATAAGAAGGCCCATCTCTATGAAAAATAAAAATAAGCTGCACATGGTGGCATGTGCCTGTGGTCGGAAGGCTAGGTGCGAGATAGCTTGAGCCCAGGAGGTCAAGGCTGTGATGGGCCCTGATTGTGTGACTGCACTCCAGCCTGTGAGACTTTGTCTCAAAAAAATATGTATATATATATGTGTATATATATACACACACATATATATAAGAGTATTTTAGGCCGGGCGCGGTGGCTCAAGCCTGTAATCCCAGCACTTTGGGAGGCCGAGGCGGGTGGATCACGAGGTCAGGAGATCGAGACTATCCTGGCTAACACGGTGAAACCCCGTCTCTACTAAAAATACAAAAAACTAGCCGGGCGTGGTGGCGGGCGCCTGTAGTCTCAGCTACTCGGGAGGCTGAGGCGGGAGAATGGCATGAACCCGGGAGGCGGAGCTTGCAGTGAGCCGAGATCACGCCACTGCACTCCAGCCTGGGAGACACAGCGAGACTCCGTCTCAAAAAAAAAAAAAAAAAAAAGAGTATTTTAACCATGAATTTGAATAGTTTGAAATATAGATCTGGTTATTTCAGGATTTATTTTTTCACATTTTTGAGAGTGTAGTTTAATATAAAGAGATTTTACAAAGATTAAAAATACTATTTGGAGGTAGCATCTTTCTAATTTACTCCATTCTCACAATTTCTTCTATATATGTAGATGGATATGTTGAATGCAAGGTAGTATAGAAAAATGATTAGATTTTTACCTTTGGGAAAACCAAGATTATATTAATAGGAAAATGACTCAATTCTTAAAACATGGTAGTTTCATATAAGGAAGAAAACAAATAAAATACTCAAAAAGAACATAATATAGGGAATGTACAGGAAAGTGATTGATGAAAATATCTGGGCGGAGTAGATTAAGTTATCCAAATAGTTTGAGGGGATAGTTATTAACCACATAGTTAATAAAATCCATTTTCGAGTTAACCCCAAAACAAAATGTAATAGAAGGAAATCCGAGCTTGGAAATAATCTGCTGAACACAGCCTCTACTGTTCAGGCAGTCTTCTGTGTATTGGGGAAACGCAAGCTTTAATGGGTAGGTCACAAGTTGGAGGCCCAGTAGATGATTCCTACTCACATGTTTTGTTTGTCATACTGTCTGTAAAATTTTGAATGAGTTATCAACATTTTACAAAACCTGAAGATTTCATGCAGAAGTCAGGAGTTCTGGGTCCTTTTGAGCAATGAGGCAATTTGACAATACTGGGTGCATGGGTGCGTATTCCTACAAAGCATTTTTAGTACTCTGGAATTGAGTAAATGCTGCTACTTTGAATAACTAAATGCCCTATCCAGCTTGCCATTTCCTCTTCTCTCTCCCTTCTATTTTCTCCCATTTTTTTTTTGTTTGTTTGTTTGTTTGTTTGTTTTGTTGTTTTGTTTTACTCTGTTGCCCAGGCTGGAGTGCAGTGACATGATTTTGGCTCACTGCAACCTCCACCTCCTAGGTTCAAGTGATTCTCGCTCCTCAGCCTCCCAAGTAGCTGGGATTTTAGGCATGCACCATCACACCCGACTAATTTTTGTTTTTTAGTAAAGACCCGGTTTCAGCTTGTTGGTCCGGCTGGTCTTGAACCCCTAAAGACCTCAAGTGATCCGCCGCCTCAGCCTCCCAAAGTGCTGGGATTATGCCACCACGCCCGACCAGTTTGCCATTTTCTTAGCCCAGCATGCTTCACAACTCTTATGTTATCTTCCTGGCCATTGAAAGCATTGGAGTCTGCTTTAAAGAATCTATCTTTATCAGAAGTGTTCCCTTGGATTGTAAATTGCTACAGATTGTTTGGAAGACAATTTGGTAGCACCACCAGATTTTTTCAATGTACGCAGAGTCTTTGACACAAAAATTCTAAGAATTTATATCTTAGGGATCCACTTGTTCATGTATATAAGGATATTTGTCCAATAATACTGAAGCCTTATTTATGATAGAGGAAAACAGAATAACTTCAGTGTCTATCGGTAGGGGGCTGACTAATAATGTGTCACAATCATAGAGTAGAATACTAATTAGTATGTTCAAAGAATGAAATGGATCAATACATACTGATATGTAAATGTTTCTAAGGTATGAGTGAAATAAAGTATATAGGAGAATGATGTGAAATAAAATATATATGGGATTATGGGCAACAAAAATTTCTCAGGAGGTGAATAAGAGGCTTGCTGTATCTGGGAATGAGTTGTATAGTGGGATGGACTTTTCCCACTTCATAACTTTTTTCGCCTGTTTTCTAAATCATATACCTGTGTTATTTTCTGTATTTTATATATATATATAAACATTCACTATCTTTAATCCAGAAAAGAAGTATCATTAATAGGTTTTTTGAATCTATAAAGTGCCATAAACAGTATTTTATGTAGTGATAAACAGTATTTTCATAATCACAAAACTTACAATTTTGTTTAATGTGTTTAATTTAAACAAGTTTAAACTCTTTGTAAACAGTTAAAAAAAAAAAAAAAAAAAAAAAGGAATGCTCTCTTGCCCACAAAGTTGTTTCCACATTGCCTGATAATTAGCACTGTTTTTAGCTCTCTATAATTCTACCAATTAGAGATTTATGACTTCTCTCCCTTAACTTTTTTAAATAACAAAAGGGGTACTTAATACGGGAACATCTGCAAAGCGCAGATTAGTGTACTAACTGGTAAAAAGCAATAAATTATAATTCTACTACCCAACAATTGTGTTATTTTTCTTCTATAGCAATTCATTTTTTACACAGTTGAGTTCATAAAGAATATACCACTTAGTATCTTCTTTATTTACTTAGCATTTTGTTTTCAACATTTTTCATGTCATTAAAACTTTTTTAATTAAAAAAATGCTTTATCTAGAGATGGAGGTCTCTCTATATGTTGCCCAGACTGGACTCGAACTCCTGGGCTCAAGCGATCCCCCCACGTCAGCCTTCCTAGTGGTTGGGACTGCAGCTGCATGCTACTGTGCCTGGCTTGTTTGTAAACATTTTGTGGAATGGTGGCATAATGTTCTGTTGTATGGATGCATTGTAATTTACTTGACCATGTCTCTAAAATTAACATTTAGATGTCTAATATTGTTGCTTTTATAAATAACAGGTAGCCTCTCTAAAAACTGCTTATAGTCTAGGAGGGATAATATTGTCTGGGTTATTTGTTGAAATGTCCATCAATTGCTCTGTGGTCATAGAATTACTACTTGAAGGCTCAAGAAAGGGATGTTGGAAGGAGGGACCCTTTGGTAGTGGGACAGCAGCACAGTTAGGGCTAAATGCCCTACCAGAGTGTAAGAAGTTATTAAGGGAGCCAAAGCTGTGTGATGAACGTAAATTATTTTAATCATTGCCTACCTCCAGTCTCCTACCCAAGAACAGGGGAGGAAACTCATCTTCTTTATGACACAAGCCCCATTCACAGGACTCAGTACTTGAGCCCTTGCTATTATAATATATTATATAGTTCAGCGATGTCAAGGATCATTTATGCTCTTGTGAGCTGAACTAAGAACTTAGCTTCACTTACAATGTTTCCAAAACTTAGACTTACAAGCTTTTGGGGTGCAACCCTTTTGTCAATTGGAGAGTGTGTAATAACTTTCTTTATGAATAGGCGCTTAGCTAATAATGAAAATACGAGGCCAGGTGCAGTGGCTCACGCCTGTAATCCTGGCATTTTGGGAGACCAAGGGAGGAGGATTGCTGAAGGCCAGGAGTTCGAGACCAGCTTGGGCAACATAGACCCCCGTCTATAAAAAATATAGATAAAAATTTGGTTATTTTTACCACAATGTAAGGTACATCAGTGTGTATCAGTAGTCAAGATTTTTTCATGTGAAACATGTTTCTCTGTTCTCCTGCACTTCCACAGTTCTTAGGCAACAAAATTCACTTTTAAGGTTAACAATAGCAACAGAAATTCCAATGTTATGATTTGTTTTAAGCTATTTTAATGTGAGCAGATTTCTGTTAGAATGTCCTTGGTAAAAGTCTTAGGTACTGAGTTTTTGTAACCTGCTTACTGGTCTGGTGTAAATTGGCACATTCTTATTTCTTCAATTTATAATTAGTCCCTTCATTTTACAGGTGAGAAAATTGGAGACCCGGAGAGGTGGTGACTTGTGCAAGGTTTCCGGGATACTTGTTAACCAAATGAGAATTTAAAACTTAGACTTTCTGATTCTTAGTCCAGTAGGGTTTCTGTTATTCCATGCTGTCTTTTAATGACATAACTGCATTATAAAAAGACTTTTAGAGAAACACCTGCAGCCTATTAATAGTCATGTATGACAAGCCTGTTGAGAAACTATAACTTAATAAGCTGATACTTAAGAGTGATTAATAGGACTGTATTTCTTCTCTCTCGCTGTGCCACAACAAGCTAGGGTGGGTATTTTATCATCGCAAAATGAGAAAGAACAGATGTATTGTCAGATCATAGATCATGGGTAGTCATTAACTTTTATTATCTTTATAAAAATGTTCAATTTCAAGCATACTTGGTGCTTCAAAATATATTGTGCATCTAATGTTGCAAAACCATTAAACTATAAACTGAGAATCTAATGACTGTTACTATATGTAGTACTTGTGCGAGTGAATCGAGTCTGTTTGACTGAAACGGAGGAAAGTGGTCCTGAGTGGTTGCTGGATATATAGTTAGTGCAGAAAACTTTTCAAATCAACAAATTCCATTTAGTGCCTCGCATGTCCTTAACCCTGGTTTAGGGACTGTGACCTAGTCTCTACCCTTAAAGGAAATAAAATTCACTTGGGTAGGTGAAAAGTGTATTTGAAACAGTTTTAAAAACTGTGCAGCATAGCACATGTTTAGGTGTTTAAAATCCAGCTACAGAAACATTGGTGCAGGGGAAGAACGGCTTGATGTAAACTCTGTGTCCAGTGCAGCTTCAGATATCTGGCTTAAATGAATTACTCCATTATTCTTTAGAGAGAAATAAGTTGATCAGCCTGTTGATTGAGCAAATAACTGAAAAGGATAAAAAATGATAACGATAGTAAAATAAGGCTAATGCGTGGCAGTCATTCATAAAATTGTTCTCAAATTTTTTATTGGTGAATTATTAGCTTGCTCACTTCTAGCTTCTGGTCATTCCTTGAGAATTCGATATCCTAGTGGTTTTCATGATTTGGAGACTCTTATGTGTTCATATTAGCAATCATATTTGGAGATGGCTCTACATTTTTCTCAGAAGATGGGAAAAATCTTGTTTTTTGAAAGAAGCTTATTGTAGGAGTGGGGAGGAGTAATTAAGATGGTGTGTGTACAGTATTCCTTTATATAATATTTCCATTTTCCTAATATCTAGGAATAGAGAAAAAATAAATTGGTATTCAAATTCCAAGGTTCTATATACAGTGGCCTCTGCATCTTCACTTGGATGTTTTTTAGGAATCTCAAACTTTAAACATGTCCAGAGAGGAGCTCTTGTTTCCATGTGGTCAGCTGTCTGTCACCCCATCCCAATCTTTCCCGTCTCAGCAAATGGGTACCACTTAATTGCTCTAGCCAAAAACCGAGATCATGACATCTTCTCTTCCTCTCATCTAGTACGTCCAACCCATCACCAAGTCTTATTGAACTTACCTGTCTAGTATATATTTTAAATTAGCCAACCTTTATTACCCTTGTCCAGGCCACCCACCTTCAGTTCCTCAGACTGCAATAGTCTAACACAAAAGAGGGCAGTGGAGCAGCATCGCTAGGAGCACAGACTGAGGGGCTAGACTCCCTGGATGTGAACTCCAGCTTTGACACTATTAGCTGTTGTCAAGGGCTCAGCTGAGCTGGGAGAGAGAGGAGCTGTTAGGTGTTGCAGTAGCCAATTAAGGCAAGCCAAAAATGAAAGAAAGAAGTCTTAAATCACTGTGATGGGATAAGCAAGAGGCTAAAACAGGAGAAGGCACCGACTTCCTTTTCCATTTCCCCCAAGGAACTGTGCACTGGTTGAGGGTTAGGTAGATAAGTACAGACGTGGGCTCATCTCATTGCTGAAGGAGCCCCTGTAGTTTTATGGACTCTGGGGTTGAGGACAGTGAATGACAAGTTGGGTAGGAGGATGAAGGGGGAGAGCTGGGAGTTGAAAACTACTGTGGACTGAGTCAAAGTGGGGAAACGTGTTTTCAAGCCTCCCCCACCCTCACTCCCCTCCCCTCCCCTTTTGTTTGAGACGGAGTCCCACTCTGTTGCCCAGGCTGGAGTGCATTGGGGCGATCTCAGCTCACTGAAAGCTCCGCCTCCCGGGTTCAAGAGTTTCTCCTGCCTTGGCATCTCCAGTGGCTGGGATTACAGGCGTGTGCCACCACACTTGGCTAATTTTTTATTTTTAGTAGAGACGAGGTTCAAACTCCTGACCTCCGGTGATCTGCCTCATTGGCCTCCCAAAGTGCTGGGATTACAGGCGTGAACCACCGCGCCCAGCCCAAGATTTCCCCTTCTTAAGAAGGCTTTGACGGAGAAGATTTTTGCCCAAGGCCTCAGATAAAGAGACTTAGGAATGAAGGTGCCTGGGCTAGTAATGCAAATATGTTTGTATAAGAGCATCGCTGGGCCTGGTGCGGTGGCTCACGCCTGTAATCCCAGCACTTTGGGAGGCCGAGGCAGGCGGATCACCTGAGGTCAGGAGTTCTAGACGAGTCTGGCTAACATGGTGAAACCCCATTTTTACTAAAAAAAAAATTAGCTGGGCGTGGTGGCACGCGCTTGTAATCCCAGCTACTCGGGAGGCTGAGGCAGGAGAATCGTTTGAACCCGGGAGGCGGAGGTTGCAGTGAGCCGAGATCTCGCCATTGCACTCCAGCCTGGGCAACAAGAGTGAAACTCCGTCTCCGGGGGAGGGGGAGCGGGGAGAAGAGCGTGACTGCCCAGGAATTTCTGAGTTTGACTGCAGCTCCCTCCAAAGACTGCAATGTATTTGCTGTGCACCAATTCCATATCCGCAGGTTCCACAGGGCCCACGGCAGAACTTGAGTATTCACAGATTTTGGTATCCTTGGGGGTCCTGGAATCAATCCCCTACAGATACCGAGTGTAACAGAATACTATTCAGCAATAAAAACATACAGGCAACAACATAAAAGAACCTCAAAAGCAAGACACAAAAGACGACATACTGTATGACGTTTTATAAAGGCCAAATTACTGGAACAAAAACCAGATCAGTTGTCATCAGGGGCTCAAGATTAGGGGAGTACTTTACAAAAGGACACAGGGGACTTTTTAGAATGATGAAAATGTTCTGTGTCTGGATTGTAGTACTGGTCACATGGCTGTGTGCATTTGTAAAAAGACATCAAACTAAACTTTAAAAAGGTAAAGGTGGTCGGGCGCGGTGGCTCACGCCTGTAATCCCAACACTCTGGGAGGCTGAGGCGGGCAGATCACGAGGTTAGGAGATCAAGACCATCCGGGCTAACACGGTGAAACCCCGTCTCTACTAAAAAAAAATACAAAAAATTCGGGCGTCGTGGTGGGCGCCTGTAGTCCCAGCTACTCGGGAGGCTGAGGCAGGAGAATGGTGTGAACCAGGGAGGCGGAGTTTGCAGTGAGCCGAGATCGCGCATTGCACTCCAGCCTGGGCAACAGAGTGAGACTCTGTCTCAAAAAAAAAAAAAAAAAGATAAAGTTTATTTCTGGCCGGGTGCGGTGGCTCACGCCTGTAATCTCAGCACTTTGGGAGGCTGAGGCGGGCGGGTCATGAGGTCAGGAGATCAAAGCCATCCTGGCTAACATGGTGAAACCCTGTCTCTACTAAAAATACAAAAAATTAGCTGAGTGTGGTGGCGCATGCCTGTAGTCCCAGCTACTTGGGAGGCTGAGGCAGGAGAATGGTGTGAACCAGGGAGGCAGGGCTTGCGGTGAGCTCAGATAACCCCACTGCACTCCAGCCTGGGCAACAGAGTGAGACTCTGTAAAAAAAAAAAAAAAAAAAAAGAAAGAAAAAGAAAAATCTATCTACTCAATTCACAGAAAAGGCCTGGAAGTTTCAGAGGTATACAGAGGGAAAACGTGAGCCATAAGCTAGAAAAGAAAGTTTGTTATTTCTGTGCATAAAATATTAACACCTTGTTAACGAAATTATTAAGTAAAGCAATCTCTTTAAGAAATGTGACCTACACACATATAATCAATTGATTTTAAACATGTTCATTACCTCCCAAAGTTTCCTGCCATCTCTTTATTAGTACTTTTATTTTTTGTGGTAAGAACACTTATCCTAAGTTCTACCCTCTATTCAAATGTAAGTATACATAGGATACTGTTAGCTATAGACACTACGTTGTCTGGTAGATCTCCAGAACTTATTTATCTTGCATAACTGAAACTTTGTACCTTTTGACCATGATTTCCACCTACCCCTCACCCCTGTGTTAGTGCTTTTTTTGTCCTATGTCAGAAATCTTTTTAAAAAAACATTTAGTCATGAAGATGTTTTCCAATATTATCTTCTAAAACGTTTTTGGTTTTCCCATTTAGATCTATAATCCACCTGGAATAGGTATTTTTATATCTTTTGTGAGGTAGGATTATGTTTCCTGTCTATTGATTGATCGATCTGTCATCTATTTAGTGTCCATCTGTGCATGGGGCTGCTTCTATTGTGCTGCATTGGTCTATTGTCCTTGCACAGTCTTTTAATTACCATAGCTACATACTTAAGTCTAGACATCTAGTAGTACAGATACTCTTGTCTTCTTTTTCTTTTTGGGATCTTCTTGACTTTCTGCGTTTCTATAGAAATTTTAGAATCAGCTTGCAAAATTTTACAAATGATCCTCTTTTACAGTGAGACTTACAAAACATTTAACAAACAGCCAATTCAAGTATTCTATAAAAGAGGAGATGTAGAAAAGTGCTGACTCATTTTATGAGGCTAGGGCAATTCTGATTCAAATTTCAATAGGATAATTTTTTAAAACTACACGCTTATTATACTTATGGATATGCATATGAAAATTCTAGTGAAATATTGGCTAATTGGATCCAAGAATGATGAATTAGGTTTGAGTTCAGAAGTATATGATGGTTCAGCATTGGAGAATCAGTGTAGTCTGTTATTAATACATTTTTGGAATAGGGAGAAAAATCCTATGATTACATCAGTTGCTGTAAAAATAAACACTTGATAAAACTTCAGCCCCTCTTGTTAATAAAAACTGTAATAAAATTCAAAATGTAAAGGCATTTCCTTGATTTTATAAAGACAATATATCACAAATTCTTCATCAAATATCATGTTAATGGGGAAACTGCCCTTCTCATTAAGATCTCATTAAGATTGTTACTAATTGACATAATACTGAAGGCTTGACCAATGCTATGATGTGAGAAAAAGAATTAAGAGTTATCAGGATTGGTAACGAAGGGATGAAATTGAAATTCTTTGCAGATGGTATGATTTTATGTATATAAGAAATATGTGGAATGAGCAGACTGTTAGAACTGTTGGGAGATAAGAATGATAGCTTTCATCTTTATCAGCAGTAACCAAGCAGAAAATGTAATTGGAAATTAGATACTACCTAAAATAAGGGCAAAAGCTGTAAAGTTTCTAAGAAATAACCTCTCAAAGAATGCAAAAGAATATATACAGATAAAACCTTGAAACTGCTTAAAGGAATTATGACATGAGAGTGGGGAAAAACATAAATAAGACTCCAAAAGCACAAACCTTAGGGTGAAAATTGATTACTACAAAATTATGAGGTTTTGTTTTTTTTTTTTTCTCACTTGAAGGATATCACAAAGTTAACAGAAGATGGCAGATTGGGAAAGTTATCCATAATGTCTAAGTCCAAACATACAGAATATATAAACAAATCTTGCATAGGGATAAGACAGCAAACTCGATAGGCAAATGGACAAAGGATATGGCTAGGCATTTTATAGAAAGATAAGTCTGACTGGCTAACAAGTATACGAAAAGATGCAACTCAAAAAAGGCAAGTTTAAAATAAAAATTAGATTCCACATCAGAATAGCACGTACAGTATTAGAAAATAGAAAATACTAAATTTTTGTGAGGATATAGCACAATGAGAACTCTTGAACCAGCTTTCTAGAGTGTTAACTGGTAGGGCCATTCGGAAAAGAATCCTGAAAAAGTTTAGTGAAATTCAATATCTATGTACCTATGACCCAGCATCTCATGCTTCATATTTCCCAGAGAAATTTTACACATGTTCACAGGCGGACACTATTATTTGTTTATTGTGGCCTTATTTATGGTTAACATTTAGATTGCCTCCAGTTTTTACTATTAAGACAATATTGCTGGCCAGGCGCAGTGGCTCATGCCTGTAATCCCAGTACTTTGGGAGGCCGAGGTGGGTGGATAACCTGAGGTCAGGAGTTCAAGACCAGCCTGACCAACATGGAGAAACCCCATCTCTACTAAAAATACAAAATTAGCCAGGTGTAGTGGCGCATGCCTGTAGTCTCAGCTACTCGGGAGGCTGAGGCAGTAGAATCGCTTGAACCCGGGAGGTGGATGTTGCAGTGAGCCGAGATCGCGCCATTGCACTCCAGCCTGGGCAACAAGAGCAAAACTCTGTCTCAACAAACAAACAAACAAACAAACCACACAAACACACACACACACACAAAAATATTGCTTTGAATATTCTTGTACATCTGTATACATGCCCGAGTTTTTCTGGTGGAATTGCTGAGTCATAGTTAATGTACATCTCTAACTTTAATAGCTGATTCCAATTGTTTTCCAAAGGGGTGATACTCTTTAGCAGTGTCTAAGAGATGTGGTTTTGCTAGATTCTTGCCAGCACTTGAGACTGTCAAATTTACAAAATCTTGCCAATACAGTTGGTGTCAAATGGCATCACTGTATATTTTAATTTTAATTTTCCCAATTACTAAAAAGTTAAGCAGCATTTTTATAATTTACTGGCCATTTGTGCTTCATTCTATGTGTGCTTTGTGGCAAAAAATATAACCTGTATGATATCAATCCTTTAAAATTAGTTGAATTTCGTTTCATGGCCCCGAATGTGTTCAATTTTTTTTTTTTTCCCTCGAGGCAGAGTCTTGCTCTGTTGCCCAGGCTGGAGTGCAGTGGCATGATCTTTGCTCACTGAAACATCTGCCTCCCGGGTTCCAGCAATTCTCCTGTCTCAGCCTCCTGAGTAGCTGGGATTACAGATGGTTACCACCACAACCAGCTAACTTTTGTATTTTTAGTAGAGACAGGGTCTCACCATGTTAGCCAGGCTGGTCTCGAACTCCTGACCTTGTGATCTGTCTGCCTTGGCCTCCCAAAGTGTGGGGATTACAGGCGTAAGTCACTGTGCCCGGCCAAACGTGTTCAATTTTTATAAATTACTATTTCAGCTTGAAATGCTTCTCTACTCTTTGAGTAAAATGTTCTATATATGTCAACAGGTAAAGTTTGTTAACTGTATTGTTCAAATCTTCTATATCCTTACTGATATTTTTCTGCTTTATTGAGTGAGCTTTGAACCACTGAGGCATGTTAAAATCTTCAGTTTTACTGGTATGTATATATTTTTGCTTGTAATTCTTTTAAGTTTTACTTTATATAGCTGCAAGCTATATTATTTAGAACTTAGTTTGGAATTTTTATATCTGGATGGTGAATTTAACCTTTTTTCATTATTTAGTTTCATTGTCTTTTGCCTTAAAGTCTATTTTGTGTGATATTAATATAGTCATATCAGCTGTACTTTGTTCATATTTTATATATATATATATTTTTTTTTTAAACAACTTTTAATTTAGGTTCAGGGATACATGTGTGGGTTTGTTATATAGATAAACTCATGGCATAGGGGTCTGTTGTACAGATTATTTCATTACCCAGGTGCTAAGCCTAGTACCCAATAGTTATTTTCTTCTGATTCTCTCTAAAATATGTATCTATTTTCATCCTTCTAGTTTCAATCATTTGTTATCCTTATGTCACAGGCTTCTTTTTAACATACCTCAATGGTGGATTTAAATTTTTTATTCAATCTGATAATTTTAACTTTTAAATAGGTTTATTTTCCCATTTGGATTTATTTATTGTACATTTATATTTATTTCCACATCTTAATTTATGTTTTTTAATTTGCTCTACTTTTGTATGTTTTTTCTTTAGCAATTTAGGATTTGTCAATCTGATGATTTGAGGCATTCAATCTGGAAAATTCATCCATTACTTCTTTGAATATTGTTTCCTCAAAATTTCCCTATTCTGTCCTTCAGGAATTTCTATTTGACTTTTGTAGATATTTGCACTCTACCACATTTTTCATATTTTACATATGCTTATGTCTCTGTTCTGCATTATGCAAAATATTTTTATTTATCTTCCAGTTCATTAATTCTTTCTTATATTGTATCTATTCTTTTGTTTAACCACCCTTTGAATTTTTAATGAAAATTATATTTTATTTCTAGAAGTTCTATTTGGTTATTTTTTCCAGATACTTCTCTTCATGTTTTATAGTCTCTTGTTCCTTATTCATATTTTAAATTCTCAAGCAGGTAGTTTCTTGAAGTAATCCCAGGGAACAGGAGTAGGGGACTGGAGAAAGTGAAACAAGGAAGAAGAGAAAGGCAACATGAGAGTGCCTTAGATGTTGTCCACTATGAGCAAGTGGAGCTTAATTTCATCAGGACCTTTTGAAGAGCTGACATCTCGGAATTGTCCACCAAGAATGTAAGATGGGACTTATGGATTAGCTTTCATATCCCATCAATCAAAGATTGCCCCAGGTATGACAACGTCCTTGTGCTTCCAGATAATACATGTATGAGTGCCAAATTATTTCTGAAGGCTTCCTAACTGATAGCAGAGAAGTGCAGGGACAGAGCAAGAAATAAGTGCAAAGCACTACCAGGTTATGCCTGTCATTCTCTATTGTATAATTGCACTACTTGATGTCTTTTGGGGTTTGATTCTTATGATTATCATTCCTATTGGCTCTACACTTATGGTGCTTTGTTTATTTGTGTTTTTTATTAGAGCTTATTCTGCTCTAAGCTTTTATTCTTTGCTAGTTTATCTGTGGGAATTGTTTGATGATTGATTTTAAGTTTGACTCCTTTATAGTAAATTTGCTTTTTGATTCTGCCAGGTGTCTGTCAACCTAATAATGGACAGAGAGAGATTCTCCAAAGACAATGAGTTTATTTGGGAATGTACAGAGGATTTCCAAATTTGGGGTATGTGGACTATGGGGACCAGAGTCATATCCAAAGTGGTTAAGGCAAGGGGAAGGTTTTAAAGGTAGAAGAGAGAAATACACGTAATTTGTTTTTGTTTTGAAACAAAGAGAACATTGGTTACTGGGGCTTATTTCAGGAGTGGAAGTCAGTTCATTAGTGGAGACAGTGTGTCAGGTAAGTGTTCTTTTGCATCCCACTATCTGTCCTTGTGACACAAGTAGCAAGCTGCCATTTTGAAAGTCCTTGGCAAAAGTCCTTGGAAAATCCACAGGCGTATGTGCATGAGAGCCCTCACTCAGTCGTATCATAGGCTCGCGTATATGAGCCTCTCTTTCCTTAACCTCCTATTATATTTGGGTTTGACACAAGCTATTCCATCTTGATGTCGACAACTTTCACACATCTGAGTGCATTTCCAGCAAAGAACCATTGTAAACCACATTCTTAACCTGAAATTCTGGGGGGAGTTTGGATTAGAAACCCAAATGAAAGTCTGTTTTGTTGTTATGAATTCTTTACATTGAGGTCTCTTATTAGACTCCCCGGCTTGGGCAGGCCCTAGACTTTGCCTTGTATCCCCATATCCTATGACCTTATGAAAAACAAAAGCCAGGGTCATCAAGGATCAGTGCATATCATTAGAGTGAAAACTGACTTTGGTGTTCAGCATGCCTCTCTGGGTCCCCATTTCCATGTAATTTTAGGCATCTCAGTGTTCCTTACCTTGTTGCCAGCTTATCAGCACATTTTAAAAAGTTTTTTTCTTTTAATTTTATGCATCAATTTTGGGTGTTTTTAGTGGAAGGGTCAATCAAAGTAGGTTGTAATACTGCCTGAAATGAAAATATTCATTATTGTATTGTCAGAAAACTAATGACATTCCTCATAATTCAGAAAGCCATCTCAAATTCATTATTAGCATCACACTATCGTCAGAGCACAGGTTGGCTAATCAGTTTGCCTAGGATGGAAACTTGGCTCTAATATTTACTAGCTGTGCAGTCACAGGTAAGTTAATCAGTCTCCCATTGTCTTGGTTTTCTCAGCAGAAAAATAGTACCTACTTCATAGGCTTGTGATGAACATTTAATACATTAATATATGTAAAGCACCCAGATTCATGGAAAATATTAAGTGCTCAATATATATTAGGTAGTATAATAATAATTATAATAATAATAATCATTATTATTTTTTGAGATGGAGTCTTGCTCTGTCGCCCAGGTTGGAGTGCAGTGGCCGGATCTCAGCTCACTGCAAGCTCCGCCTCCCAGGTTCACACCATTCTCCTGCCTCAGCCTCCCGAGTAGCTGGGACTACAGGCGCCCGCCACCATGCCCGGCTAATTTTTTGTATTTTTAGTAGAGATGAGATTTCACCGTGTTAGCAAGGATGGTCTTGATCTCCTGACCTCATGATCCACCCGCCTTGGCCTCCCAAAGTGCTGGGATTACAGGCGTGAGCCACCGCGCCAGGCCATTAGCTAGTGTAATTCTTCTTCTTCTTTCAAGGTTACCTTTGAGCCAATCTACTCTTTCATTGCTCTTTGATTGAATTAAGTGGGTATTATTATTTCTCTTAAAACAATCCTCCAAGTGTTAGTAAGAGGAGGTCATTCTCAAATAACACCTAACCCATCTCTTAGGGAGAATTTTCAACCCTGCCCCCAACCAGACACCACTCAGCAAGCTGCTTCCCCATTTGCTGTCTTGGTTTCCTTATCTAATGGTTTGATAGGGTTGTCTGTGGGAGCAGAGGGACCCCAGCAGCATGACCCCAGTCAGGAACAGGACTCTCAACACTGCTATCCCACTCTATCCCTTTACCCGTTCCCCACCTCATTGTCCTAGCCTGTTTTGTGCTGCTATAACAATACCTGAGTCTGGATAATTTTTTTTTTTTTTTTCTTTTGAGACGCAGTCTTGCTCTGTCGCCCAGGCCGGAGTGCAGTGGCACGATCTCGGCTCACTTCAAGCTCTGCCTCCCAGGTTCACGCCATTCTCCCACCTCAGCCTCCCAAATAGCTGGGACTACAGGTGCCTACCACCACGCCCAGCTAATTTTTTGTATTTTTAGTAGAGACGGGGTTTCACTGTGTTAGCCAGGATGGTCTCAATCTCCTGACCTCATGATCCTCCCGTCTCGGCCTCCCAAAGTGCTGGGATTACAGGCTTGAGCCACTGCGCCCGGCCGAGTCTGGATAATTTATAAAGAATATAAATTTATTTCTCACAGTTACAGCGGCAGGGAGATCAAGATCAAGGTGCTGGCAAGTTTGATGTCTGGTAAGGTCCTGGTCTCAGCTTCCAAGGTGACACCTTGAATGCTGTGTTCTCCACCAGTGGAGAAATGCTGTTCCTTACATGGCAGAAGAGCAGAAGGGGATGAACTCACCCTCAAAAGCCTTTTTTTTTTTCTTGAGACTGAGTCTTGCTGTGTTGCCCAGGCTAGGGTGCAGTGGCATGATCTCGGCTCACTGCAACCTCTGCCTCCCGGGTTCAAGCAATTCTCCTTCCTCAGCCTCCCAAGTAGCTGGGATTTCAGGCACCCGCCACGGCACCTAGCTAATTTTTGTATTTTTAGTACAGACAGGATTTCACCATCTTGGCCAGGCTGGTTTTGAACTCCTGACCTCATGATCCACCTGCCTTGGCCTCCCAAAGTGCTAGGATTACAGGTGTGAGCCACCGCGCCCAGCCAAAAGCCCTTTTATTGCAGCATTAATTCACTCACGAAGGCAGAGCCCTCATGACTTAAACATTAGACCTCCAACCCTCAACACTGTTGCATAGCTGATTAAGTTTCCAATACGTGTTTTAGAGGGGACAAACTTCAAACTGTAGTACCCAGTAACACTAACAATAGAACAGAAACTCTAATAATATGATTTAAAGCATTGGAAAGACCTTGAAACCTGAAACCATCAGATCGAAGTTTGAGTCTTAGTTCTGTCACTTACTAATAAGGTAAATGATGTAACCATCTACCCACCTCTCAGTGTTGCTGTGAAAATTAAACAAGGTAAAGTTCTTAAAGTTCTTGGTAACTGCAAAGCCCTACATTAATACAGGTATTATTAAGAGGTTGGAGACCATGTTTAAAAGATAGGAGGTGAGGCTGGGCATGGTAGTTCACATCTGTAATCTCAGCATTTTGGGAGGATGGGGCAGGAGGATCACCTGAGGTCAGGAGTTTGAGACCAGGCTCAGCAACATAGCAAGTCCCCAGTCTCTACAAAAAAAATAAGTAAATTAGCCAGGGGTGGTGGCCCATGCCAATCATCTTATCTATGCAAGAAGCCTCAGGAGGATTGCTTGAACCCAGGAGTTTGAGGCTGCTGTAAACTGTGCTCGCACCACAGCACTCCAGCCTGGGCAACACAGTGAGACCCTGCTTCAAGATGAATACATAAATAAAAAGCTAGGAGGTCATTAAAAAAAACCACCACAACCCTTTATTTTCATCTAGAAGAATCAAGCATACTGTTGATCAGTGCTTGTGAGGACAGTGGGTTATGCAACATGAAGCCTAGTTGCTGTAACATCATTAAACATGAATTGACATCACCACACACAAGAGTGTGCTCCTCCACCAGACTAAATGCAGTGATCATTAACTTACACGCAAGAGGCTAGAGTGTGTGTGTCAACACAGAGTTCAGCTGTATGTACTTATTCCACTAAGTACTTGTGACACGCTATGTCAAGAGTTCAGTGGCTGAGTTTCACATAGGGCAGCGTGACTCATTGGGATTATTAGGATCCTCCAGGAATAACTTCCCTGAGTTGATTGTCTTTGACAGATCAGTTTGCTTAGATTAAAAAGCAATTGCTGCTGTCTAGTCAAATTTAAACACTTTGGCTGGAAGAAGCTGAACTCTCATTCCGTCTAGTCTATAGAAACACCTTAATGTGAAAATTACATCGAATGTAGTGAAGAAAAAAACTGAGTTAGCAAGACTTCAGGGTATGGTTTTGTAATAACATAAGGACGCGTAAGTGCCAAACACAAGTGACCCCAGGCATATGTGAAGGAGGCAGGAGTACATTGCTTTTAATAGCAACTTGATCTGTGCCAATGTACTGCTAAGTCAATAACAATGTTTGAGGTACCGCTCTGCTCTACGTTCATGTAACATTGACCAGGAGTAGAATCTGGACAGAAAAGATTTGTCTTCTGGGAAGAACAATGAAAGGTATTTGTCTTCTGGGAAGAACAATGAAAGGAGATGGTATAAATCTAGCCATCTCCCTCTTTCCTCTTTCTGAATGGACTCGGGAAGTTGATAGAAGAAACAATAGCATCAAGGGGAATGAAATAGCAGTATGCTAAAATCCAATTCCTGTTTTTAAAAAGCTGAGTGGAACATCCAGTTTAAGTGAAATTTAAGCCTAATGCCTGAAATTACATTCCCAGCCTGCATGAGCTGTAGATGAAATGGAAGCTGAGATGACATTAAGCTGACATCCAACTTATCTGTGGTGGATCAGCAAATAAATAGAATTTTGAAACTAGTTGAGCAAGATTTCATACATAGCCTCACTTTCATCACAGCCTTCTTTTATGTTTATGTTTCTTGATCTCTTTGACTGTGGAGGCTAACTGGGATGTTCAAAGTGGAGAAGATGAGAAGCTGGGTTTGTTAGGCTCCTCTCCTCTTAGTATTAGATCCCCCAAGAGTGTAATCCTTACATCCAAGGCTACAGAAAGCATTGGTTATACAGAATTTTAATTGTAGTAAATATGGTGTCCATTACCCTCACAACAAAGAGCATTGTTACCCTTTCCATCTGTTAGTATATTCATGGAGTTATGCAACCATCATGATTATCTAAGTCTAGAACATTTTAATCATCAGGAAGAAACCCAGGTATCCATTAGTAGTCACTCCCATCCCCCTTTCCCCAGTCTTAGGCAACAACTAATCTACTTTCTGCCTCCATAGATGTGCTTATTGTGTACATTTCATTTGAGTGGAATAACATAAGATGTGCCCTTTTGATACAAGTCTCTTTTACTTAGCATAATGTTCTTATAACTCATCCATGTTTAGCAATGTAGCAGTACTTCATTTCTGTTGCTGAATAATTATACATTAATTGTATGAATTACAGAACATTTTATTTATCTACTTACCAGCTAATAAAAATTTGTATTATTTGGCTACTATGGATAATAGTGCAATGAACACTCATATACATGTTTTTGTGTAGAAGTTTGTTTTCATTTCTCTTGGGTATATACCTAAGAATGTAACTGTTGGTCATATATTAGTAGTAACTCTGTATTTAACTTTTTTGAGCCATGACCAACTGTTTTCCAAAGGGCTAGAGCATTTTACATGTATGAGGGTTCCAATTTCTTCACATTTTTGTCAGCACTTATTATTATCTGTCTTTTTGATTATAGCTATCCTAGTGGGCATGAAATGTTATCTCACAGTGGATTTGATTTGCATTTCTCTCGTGGCTGATGAGGTTGGTTGTGTTAGTCCATTTGCATTGCTATAAAGAAATACCTGAGACTGGATAATTTATAAAGAAAAGAGGTTTATTTGGCTCAAGGTTCTGCAGGCTGTACATGAAGCATAGTGCCGGCATCTACTTCTGGTGAGGGCCTCAGGAAACTTACAATCATGGAAGAAGGTAAAGGAGAGCCAGTGTGTCACATGGCAAGAGACGGAGCAAGCAGGGGGTTGGGGTTTGGGGTGGGAAGGTGCCATGCTCTTGTAAGCAACCAGATCTCATGTGAACGCATCACTACTCATTACTGCAAGGAGGGTACCAAGCCATTCATGACAAATCCACCCTCAAGACCCAATACCACACGTCAGGCCCCACCTCCAACACTGGGGATCACATTTCAACATGAGATTTGGAGGGGACAAATATCCAAACTATATCATTGGATGAACATCTTTTCATATACTTGGTGGCCATTTTACATCTTTTTTTTTGGAGAAATTTCTATTCAAATCCTTTGTCCGTTTTAAAGCTGAGTCGTTTTTATTATTGAGTTGAAAGAGCTCTTTATATATCTTCAATACCAGTTCTTTTATCAGATACATGATTTGCAAGTATTTTCTATCATTCTGTGGTTGTCTTTTCACTATCTTGAAGATATTGGTTTTAGCATAAAAGCTTTAAAATTTGGTGTAGTCCAATTTATCTATATTTTCTTCTGTTGCTTATGCTTTTGGTATTATATCTAAGAAAACATTGTTAACCAAGGACAGAGATTTATATCTAAGTGTTCTTCTGAATTTTATAGTTTTAGCTCTTACATCTAGGCCTATAATTGACTTTAAGTTAATTTTTGTGTGTGGTTTAAGGAAGGAGTACAACTTCTTTTGCTTTTCATGTGGATATCCACTTGTCCCAGGACCATTTGTTGAATAGACTATTCTTTCCCCATAGAATCATCTTGACACCTTTGTTGAAAAATCAATTGGCCATAGATGTATGAGTTTATTTCTGGACTCTCAATTCTATTCCATTGATCTATATTCTTATCCGATTCCAGTCTTGTACTGTCTTGATTACTGTAGCCTTGTGGAAAATTTTGAAATCAGGAAGTGTGAGTTCATCAAAGTTGCTTTTCTTTGTGGAGTTTGTTTTGACTATTCTAGGTCCCTTGCATTTTTATATGAATTTTAGCATTATCTTGTCAATTTTTGCCAAAAATCTACTTGAGATTTGACACGGATTGCATTGAATTTGTAGATAAATTTGAGGACTATTGCCATCTTAACTAGAAACCCACAAATACAGGATGTCTTTCCATTTATTTAGATCTTCTTTATTTTAACAATGTTTTGTGGTTTTCAGTGTACAAGTGTTGCATTTCTTTTGTTAAGTTTATTCTTAAGTACTTTATTCTTTTTGATGCTATTTTAAATGGAATTTTTCCTTAATTTTACTTTCAGAATGCTTATTGCTAGTATATAAAAATAAATACAACCGATTTTTGTATGTTGATCTCAAGTCTTGCAAACTTATTGAACTCATTTGTTATTTCCAATAACTTTTTATGAATTCCTTAGGATTTTATCTACACAAGATCATATTATCTGTGAAGAGAGATAGTTTACTTCTTCTTTTCCAATACGAATGTCTTATTTATTTTTCTTGCCTAATTGCCATGGCTAGAACCTCCACTATGATGTTGAATAGAAGGGGTGAGAGTGGACATCCTATTCTTGGATGGAAATCCTCATCGATTCTTGCTCTTAGGGGGAAAGCATTCAGTCTTTCATCATTAAGTGTGATATTAACTGTAGGTTTTCATAAATGCTGTTTTTTAAGTTGAGGGAGATACCTCCCGCCATGGGTTGAATGTGTCCCCTCCCAAATTCATGTTTAAACTTAATTTCCATTGTAATGGTATTAAGAGATGAAGCCTTTTGGAAAGTGGTTAAGTCATGAGGCCCTTGCCCTCATCAATAGATTAGTGCCTTATAAAAGGGTAGGGGGGATCTAGCTCAGCAGACCTTTTTGCCCTTCTACCTTCTACCATTTGAGGATACAGCGTTCACCTCTTCTGCCATGCCAGGATGCAGCAAGGAGGTCTTCAGCAGACACCGAATGCAGCCTTCCCAGCCTCTAGAACTGTGAGAAATAAATTTTTATTGTTTATAAATTGCCCAGTCTGTGGTACTTTATTATAGCAGCACAAATGGACTAAGACACCTTCTATTCCCAGTTTGCTAAGTGGTTTTATCCAGAAGGGGTGTTGGACTTTGTTAGATACAATACTTTTACTGTGTCTATTGAAATGATCATGAGGTCTTTGTCATTTATTCTATTTATATGGTTTATTACACTGATTTTTGTTTGCAAACAAACTCTGTTAACTTGCATTACTTGGATAAATCCCACTTGGTCATGGTGTATGATCCTTTTTATATGTTGCTGGGTAAGTTTGCTAGTATTTTGTAGATTTTCTAACTTATATTTACAAGGAAACTTGGCTTATAGTTTTCCTTTTTGTGATGCTTTTGCCTGGTTCTGGTATCATAATAATACTGGCCTCATATAATGAGTTGGGAAGTGTTCCCTCTTGTTCTATTTTTTTAGAAAACTGCAAAGAATTGGTATTGTTTAAATGAATGGTAGAATTCACTAAGAGAAGCTATCTGGTCCTGAGATTTTCTTCGTGGAAAAATTAAAATTAGTGACTTAAGCTTTTTACTGTTATAGATTTACTCAGATTTTCTATTTCTTCTTGAGTCTTGTTTTGTGTTTGCATTTTCTAGGAATTTTTCCATTTCATCTAAGTTGTCTAATTTAGTGGTATATGGTTTTTCGTAGTATTCCTTTGTAAAACTTTTTATTTCTGTAAGATTGATAGTGATCTTTCTTTTTTTCCTGATTTTGGTAATTTGAGTCTTTGTTTTCTTTGTCAGTCTACACAAAGGTTACAGTAGTAATTTATCTGTAGGACTTTTATGTGTAGAGTTTGCTTTAATACAGGAATTAAACAAAAATTCCTGAAGGCATTTCTTCTGATTTCTTGGTCTTCCCAGAATGTAACTTCCCCCTTTTCTCTCTACCATGCTAATAAGGATTGCTTACTCCTTCCTTTTATCCCCCAGTTATGGCCATCCTCTTCTTTGTCCTTCAAGACACAATTTTGATCCCACATTCCAACATCTAATCAAACCAAGGGGTCCAATGAAGTACATTTCACTGTCTGTGTGTGTTTCTTTGGTGTCTTTGCCGAATCTCGTGTAACACTACTGACTCCAGTCTTTCTATTTTAAATTATCACAATTCAGAAATTCACTTTACTTCATAGAAGTATTCTACGTTTCATGCTTGGGAAGTCGATTTTGTTCATGCCATTTGAATTCAAAGTTTAACAACAAACTTGCTGCATCATATTTAGACACTCAGGATTTTGTTCCTGGAAGGATTTTAGAGATTATCCAGGATTAAGCAGCAGCCACTCAGTACCAGTCAGTTGTTGCCAGATGGGAATGAGAACCCACTGTGACTAGATCTTCTCATTAAAACAAACAAACATAAATCTGCGTATTTGTGGGAAACCTCCAAATTTTTAAGTGAAAGCAATGAATTAAAAACTCTTAAAACTCTGCTAACGTCAAGGAGCCTGTTCTTTTAGTTTATTTGTATCCTGCTTTGTCTGCTAACGTCAAGAACCCTGTTCTTTTAGTTTATTTGTATCCTGCTTTGCTAACGTCAAGGACCCTGTTCTTTTAGTTTATTTGCATCCTGCTTTGTCTTCAGCATGCAGTGGAGCGGTGATGTTCCTGAAGAGTTTAGCTGAAGGAACTCTAGGAGATTATAGGTCTTGCTGTATCTTAAGAATGACATAAACAAAAAAAAAAGTTATTATCTTCAGCCTTTTAATATAAATATAGACTATTTGGAACCAGATGGGTATTAAGAAGCTATGTGAGTGAACTGTCTTCCCTCCTTAAACTTTTACACTTGATTAGCCAGTCATTTATGAAGTTGGATCTTCAAAGACAGTTTATATTAGCCCTGGGAGTAGTCCCTTCTACTTAGCTAGAAATTGAAGTGATACTTTAAAATTAAGCATCTGTTCTCCTATTCAGCTCAAGTTTTAAGGACTGGTGCCTTCTGGAAGTGGGGTGCCCATAAAGAAGCATCCTGGGCAATTTGACATTCAAAGAAAATGGCCTGGAAAACATGCCCACGAGGATTCCAGCACCAGTATTCAAGGCAAAGCTGTCAACATGTTTAAAGCCATCCTGGGAAGTGACTAAAGGCACTCACATTTTTAAAACTGAAAATGAGTGCTATTTGTTTTGGAGATAGAGATAGAATATCCCTTTTGATCTTTTTCTTTTTCTCACTGGCTGATCTCAGGATTTGGTTTCTCTATTCAGAAAAAGAGCGTGGTTGAACATTTTGCTCTCTTAAGAGTTTTGAGCCCTTTACAGCTGACTGGCATAGTCCATAGTTTCCTGATACCTTTCTTAAGATTTCCTTCCTGAGGAAACTGTGTCTCACAGAGGAGGAATGACGCCTTTGACCACATCCTGCTGTTCTTGTGGCTGAGCAGTTTTTTTTTCAGATCTCAGGGAAAGGCAAGGTGAAGTCACCTCCTAACACTTCTCTTTTTTCCCTATAGACGTTTAGAACTAGAAGCCTTTGAGCCAGCACAACTGTGCGTGTAAATACGTTTTGCCAAGTAAGGAGATCCATTTAAACAGGGCCCATTTAACGGGGAAAATGAAAATCTTGAACATTCAGCCTGGGAGATGACTGATGCTGGAGCACGCCAATAAGTGTAGTATAAAAATCTCTCTATTGAAAAACCGAAGTGCTTTTACATCCTTGTCTGTGACTTCTGTTTTTAATTCATTTAGGCAATGTTGATTTTTTTCCCTCTTAATGAATAGCAATTGAGCTGTACATTTTACATACCAGTAAGTGACTATGAGATGCTTTTGAAAATTAGCCACTAGCAAGTACATTTCACATCTGAAGCAACATTTTGGCAGATGAACTCAGCTTAAAATTGGGACTGCCGTGAACAGTTAATTCCATGTGGAACGCCACCAAACCTTTAGGCATTAAACGGAGCATGGTGTAAATCCTCGATGTGTACATTGCACTTGATGAGATGGCTGGCCATCCTAATAAAAAGTGAGTCCAGAGGCTAGACATCTGGTATGGTTGTTTTTGCAAAATAGTTTGTCACATTGCAGCATATAGAAAAATAATAATTGTCATTCTCTTTGCCACCATTCCTCCCAGGACTGTGTTTTTGTCTGCTCTCCTGTCAGAATTATGTTAAACAGTAAAAATAAAAAATATGCTCCATAGTTTTCCAAACTTATCTTTCTCAGTTGGTTGCTCTTAAGGAATGTGACTTACGACCTCTACTTTTGGATGCTGCAGTTTCTTTCTTTCTCACACATATAAGTAAGATCTGCTGAAAGGGTAAAGGAGGAGGATGTATGTTTTTCAAATGCTGACTTTCTTTTACTACCTGCTTGTATCTATGTCAAAGAACATGTTGTATTTCCTCCTTTGCTGAAAGTCACTTACTCTGCTTCATTTTGCTTTCCAGTTCTGGTTAATATTTATTATTTTGAAGTCTTAGTTTTATTTTTGTAAACATTGAGATCTGTGACTTCAAATTATTATTCATTTACCCATTATAAGTATCTTTTTTTTTTTTTAAGACAGTCTAGCTCTGTCGCCAGGCTGGATGATAGTGGTGCAATCTTGGCTCACTGCCACCTCTGCCTCCCGGGTTCAAGTGATTCTTGTGCCTCAGCCTCCCGAGTAGCTGGGATTACAGGTGTGCGCCACCATGCCCAGGTAATTTTTGTATTTTTCGTAGAGACAGGGCTCTGCCATGTTCGCTAGGCTGGTCTCGAACTCCTGGCCATGAGTGATCTGCCTGCCTGGGCCTCCCAAAGTGCTGGGACTACAAGCATGAGCCACTGCGCCCAGCCCATTATAAATATCTTTTAAGTGTTTAATTTACTGGAGCATCAAAATACTTAAATTGGTGAAGCTAGTATGGCTTGTTTACCATGCATTCTAACTTTGAGATGTTCTGAATGTGAAGTTAAGTAGAATGTAATGATTTGATCCATATATCTCACCTCTTCAGTCCAAGGTCTGTAGGTTAGAAGTTAGAATGGGAAAGGGGTAGTGGTGTTTTTTCACCTCTCTTCTGTCTGGAAAACTTCTAACCCTTTCCCTTTGTACGTTTGTCAAATCCTACTTGTCCTTCAAGCATCTTGATACACTGGTAGCATTAATTATGTATTCTAGAACTCCTTACACTTGAGGCACAATGAAAAGCTTCTTTCATGCAATGTTTCTTTAAATATAGGAAGTTTTAAATGGACATTTGGGGCTGTGCTTTCAATTACACTTTGAAAAGACTTTCCCCAAATTGCTACTGTCAAAGACAACCCTATGTTAAAAAAGAGAGGACAGAGCAATTTATATCAATGAAAAAAATATCTAAACTTTATTGAAATCACTGTATTGTTCACCAACAAAAAGGTAGACTGTATTCTGAAGGCTTCTTCTAGAGACTGAGCTGCCATTTGGCTGAATTGCCCTGGCCTCACTGTGAGTGAATCTCTGCCCCTAAAATGAAATCTCTTCCTTACTTACAAGTAAGTAATACTTACGAGTATTTACTGTGGTTATAAGTTTTTGTTCTTTCATAATAAATCTAGCCCAAAGACATTTCTTTCCTGTAAATTTGCCTCCACAGAAGTGCTCGTAAACAGTATCTGCCTCCATTACCTGTGGTAGACCCAAGTTTGACCATTTTGTAGAGTAAGCATATGCACTAAGAATCAATATGTGTTTTATTAGCACCAAGAGACTCATTGGATTGATTTTTTTTTCTTTTTACCTTTATGGGCAATTGCTATAAAAAGGTAAATTAAAAAGTTAACCATCTGCTACCTCACTTTTCATTTAAAATCTTTTATTTGATTACTCTTTCCAGGTAATCAATGCTTTCTATTTTGCTATTATACTAGGTAGTGAATGAAGGTGGTTTTAATTTATAGCTTTTATTTATCTTACAGTATTGTCAGAGTCACAATCTTTATGCGTCCTATTAGTAGTCTGGAAAATATTTCTTACTACATCGAAACAGAACAAAATTCAATTTAGAAATATAATTTCCTGCCATGGAGACACTTGATAACAGGGGGGAGATTAATGGAGCCCAGTGACAGAAACTTGATTTAAAGCAGGAGATTAATACTGCTTTATCAGCCTACACTGCAAGTGAATTGGCTCCTAAAGAAAAAAAAAAATCTGTTTGAAGTTGCTGAGTTGTCTGCCTGTCGGCTGGAAAAAGGTCCCTGGACATCTATTTTGTTATTGCCGAGTATTTGCTGCAAGCTTGTCCATTTGACAACATAGGAACAGACCTGCACACAACACCAGTCTTGCTTATTTTACAGTAGTAACATGTTTCTTCTTATTCCTTTTGATCCCACAGGAAGCTTGGATGCTGTGGAGGTCAGCCTCTGACTTAAGGGGATTATATTCAGTAAATCATGTCAAAATTAACGAATAGAATTGCGCTGACACTTCAGTTTGGTTGGATTTAGGTAAAATGTTTAAATGGTATTTTTAATTGCAAAGCTCCTGCCCCTAAGTCCCATTAAAAATATTTTTTTTTTCTATCCTTGACAGAAGTCATTAATTTCCTTTCCCAACTAGAAAAGTACGAATCTTCCGGAAGAACCTCAAGTAAATCTGAAGATTACCTTAATAGATTGAAATGCTCACTATATATGTTCTGAAACAAAATTTGGAGCTTAGAGAACTGTTAGAAATAAGTGCTAAAGGAAGTGGGTCCAAATTTTGAGTTTGATTCCCGGGAAATGAAAGCGTTTATATTGCTGGAATTAAATTTTCAAACTTGCACTTGAGCTATGTGAATTTTTAACTTGATATTTGTCTGGAAAATAAAAAAGACGTAGAAGGAGTTCGTCACCCAGTGGCTTCACAATAACGACCGTGTGTCTTTCAAAAGCTAGAAATTTTAAATTAATAGCTAAGCTAGAAGTTTTAAATTCATAACTTAGTTACCTTATTACTGAGGGAAAGAGAAATGTTTAACAACTTCTGCTTGGTTTTACTGACTTTGAAATTTTGTAGAAATGAACGGAAAATGTTTTTCATTAATTTTATTAAGTTCTGTAATGGAGTATTTTGCCAGAAGTCAGAATATCTAGATTTTGTTCTAGGACACTTAACAACTTTCTGGGTTCTTATGGTCATTTTTAAACCACTTTCTATTTCTAAGAGAGCTGAAGGGTAATAATAATACTTACCTTCCCACATCACACAGTTATTGAGAATATCAAATGAAATGATTTCTGCAAAATATTTAGACATAGAAAGGGCTATAGCAATATAAACAGTGTTACCTAAAATATCATTAGTATGTATAAACTACTTTAAATATGTTGCATTTGGGATTTTCTTAGGGGAAGATGCATAATTTCACAGACATCTACCTTAATTTTATGTTGATGTGACTGAGACCATTAGTAGTTATTGGAATTGATCCACTGAAGGTTGCTTACATTTTTAAAAATACCTGGAGAATAACCTGTAGTGCATTTCTCCTTGGAACCAAGTATGTGGAATAACTGAAATAAGAGAAATGTGGCGTCCATTTCATTTGCTCGCTGTGAGCTCGCAGTACATGGAAAGCAGGAATGGTATGACTGAATAATACTGAAAATGACCAGCCTGGTGGACATGAGTTCTAAGGACTCCAGGCCAGATTCTTTGGGTGCTGCCCTGTCTGATGTCAGCTGTGTGATCTCTTTAGGCTTCAATAGCTTGTCCACTTCGTTTGGTGCTTGAAAAAACACATAAGCCTGCAGGGAACATTAGGCCCTGTTAAAACTATTTTCCTGGCTTGCAGGCACATACCAAACTCCCAGGTAAAGCACATTAAAGTGGCTAAACATTCACTCAGAGGGGAAGGAGTTGCTTTCAGGAATTTAAAATCATTTCTAAGCCTTAGAATTCAGCAGAGGACGACCTAAAAAGGTTTTTAATTTCGATGAACATGCATATGCTTTTCTTTCCTCTTGTTTCACTGATCCAGAGGGACCCTCATCGAATATGCCCCTTTGACCTTTTCCTAGTCATGCAATTACCCTCATCCTGCTTTTTCTCTTTTGCACTTCCTTTCCCAAATGGCCTTTCTTTGGTGGCGTGGTTTAAATTGTGCAGCGCCTACTTCAGACATGGCCGCCTGGATTAACTTTAATCCTCCACTCTGACTTGGCTGGGACCTGACCATCAAGGGCACTGCCCTCTTGGGAGCCAGTGTGGGTTTTGCCTGAGGTTCACAGTAACCCCAAATATTTACAAACATTGTGTTTTCCATCCTTGGGAATGCAGTATGGAAGATTTTACTTTCTCTTTTGTTTTTCTTTTTTAACTCCCTCTTCTCTGTGCTGAGTGACATTTGGGAACAAGAGAACCAAGTATGAAGATTACCAACTGCAACAGCTCAGCAGTGGTTATGAGTTTGGGTTGGCAACTCAGGCCCAGGAGACACAATAGGCTTTAACCTAACACCACTTTTATTCAGCTTTCTGGAAGGAAACAAGGCAGGAGACACAGCAAAAAGATTCAGGATTGTCATCATGGGGTGGTGCACCAGCTACATTAGTGACAGCTTTCTTTTTTTTTTTTTTTTTTTTTTTTCTGTCTTTTCTCCCACACATGGCCAAGGTGTGACAGCCAAGGTGTGTGGGGTAACCTTGTCACAGAGAGGCCAGCCCCCTTGCCCCACCAGTGTTGTGTATGGTTTTCATCAAACCCGAGGTCTGCATGCCAGCTTGCAGATCCCTCGACTTGGGTTTTTTTTTTTTTTTCCACACAATAAGGAGGGAGAGACCCTCATTTATCCCAACTCTACTGTTTCCAAGGAAACAGGGCCATGCAAGCTGAGGTCATTCTCAAGCAGGCCTGCCTTAGCCGAGGCCTGATGTTAACCCTTTATTTATACTCACGCCTACTGCTGTAGAAATGGTAGCATCACTATGTACAATGCTAATGCTTAGCTTCCATGTGCTAGTAGAATGTCTTTAATATCAACTTTATCGCTATCTCTTTTCTAGGGCAATAAATGGAAAGGAAAAGGCTGAGATAGAGATCCATTCATCTATCCCTTCATCCAACCATTCAACTCTCCAGTTACTGACTGTACGTTACATGCCTCACCTGAGTGTAGGGACTGAGGATGAAAAAATGGGCAGGATGCAGACCTGACCACTGAATGCTTCATAATCAGCAGGGCAACCTCTCTGCATGCGGGTTACTGTACTGCCAATCTCCAAGTTCCATACAAAACAGAGTGCTGTGAGAGCACAGAGAAGAAAGCAACTCGTTTTTTGGCCAGCATTTTGTATCTTGTAGACTTTATTCAGCATTTCCTTAACATGTCCATATAGAATAGAAACTGATCTCCACAATGGTAACTCTGGGATATTGCAAGATCCTAGGGTGCCCTCCAAATCACTGAAAAAAGACTTTAGAGTTATCTGTATTTTATTATATTCTAGGCCATAAATATTAAAATAAATTTTGTATTCCCTCCAAGAACATTAACATAGTATTATGTGTCTAGGAAATGAATGATAAAGGTTTGTTGAGTTAAGTCTAAATAATACTGCTAGGGGCATTTCCTGATATTCAAGACATGTAGTTATGGACAAATAAATAAGATACACTTCAAATTCAAACTTTTGGAGGTTATATCTTCCAAGAGTTCATATCTACTGAGAAAAGATAACATTATTTAAAAAATATGTTAAGGCTGGGGGCAGTGGCTCACACCTGTAATCCTAGTACTTTGGGAGGCCAAGGTGGGAGAATTGCTTGAGGTCAGGAGTTCAAGACCAGCCTGGACAACATAGCAAGACTCCATCTCTACAAAAACAAACAAATAAAAACACGTTAGATAAGTCCATTAATTGTTCTTCTGTAATAGGCTATGGGAGAGTAGTACTGAGGCATGTTACATTTCCAACTTTGAAACAGACGTCAAGGGCGTAACCGCTCCCTTCTACAACACGGTTCTTGATGTCATCATCAGATGCAGTTCTAAGCTGAGGAAGCCATTGATCTGATCCAGTCATTCTGATTTCATTACATAGGATACTTGTTTGTGACATTCACATATATTTTTTCCTTTTATTATTTTCTCTGAATACAATACAAATTCATGAGTCTTTTGCCAGCTTTGGGGAGAATCCAAGTTTAATGTTAGCTGATAACATGATTAATATCCATGTTTAGTTTCAACAAAGAAAGGAGGATAAAATTAAAGAAATCAGCCAGAATGTAGACCAAAAATAATTTAAATAAAATTTAAATACCCTAAATTTAAGGTTATGCATTTCCAGAATTCAAGAGCTCATGAACCCATGGGAGTGTTAAGGGACTCCAACTAATCTGGAAAACAGTTTTTCATTGCCTGTGGAGTGGAAAGTAGGCATAACATAAGGAATAGTGCTATCATAACAAGACCGACAGCCTCATTTGACCATTTAAACTATATGCAGTATAACTTCATTAACAATAGATCATTTTAAAGAATGCTATTAATAGTTGCTTGCTTTTCATAATAATAATTACTCTTTACTGAAGACCTTCTGTCTATTAGGCATGGAGACAAACTTTTTTGAGACATTATTTGTAAGTTTTATATGACCCTGGAATTGAATTATCATCATCAACATTTACAGAGACAAAAACTACCCCTAAGAGAAGTTAAATGACTTTTCTAATACTACATCTATCTTGCTGTAAAGCTCACTCTCTGGCCAGGTGCGGTGGCTCATGTCTGTAATCTCAGCACTTTGGGAGGTCAAAGCACAGGGACGGGGGTGGGGGGATCACCTGAGATCAGGAGTTCAAGACCAGCCTGATCAACATGGTGGAACCCTGTCTCTCCTAGGGTGTGGTGGCAGGTGCTTGTAATCCCAGCTACTCTGGAGGCTGAGGCAGGAGAATCGCTTTAACTCAGGAGACGGAAGTTGCAGCGAGCCGAGATCATGCCGTTGTGCTCCAGCCTGTACGACATGAGTGAAACTCTGTCTCAAAGAAAAAATAAACATAAAAAATAAAATAAATAAATAAAGCTCACTCTCTGTCCTCCAGACCAGTCCTTATTCCTCTGAGGTAGTTCCCTAGGACCTAACTTAGGAATATTCCTTTTATCGGATTCCTGGGAACTGAGGCTCACTTAACTTTGCTGTGTGACATACATTCATGATGGTGGCAGCAATAACAGGATATTCTGAATTTGATCACAAGAAGTGACAACTTTGTTCTCTTCTCTTCTAGCAGCTGGAGGCATTTAGAGGGCTTTTCTGATGGCCACTGAAGGAGACAGAGCCCTCAGATGTCAGGGGACTTCCCAGTAGAGAAAGATACTGAGTCGAACTACAAGGGTGGATGGCAAGTGTCAACATGTGGATGAACTATGGCTTTTGATTCCCTTTTTTGGTGAGCTAGTTTCAGACTGCTGGGTTCTGTACAGGCAACTTCTAAGTAAACTAGAACTGACAGATAATAAACATATAGCTAGGGCTGTAGCAACAGAAATCAATGCATTTCAAGTTCCACATAAGAGAAAGCAGTCAAGGTGTTTCAAGCCCTTTTAGAGTGATGAATGCAATTTACACAATAAGCGAGAAAACATGATTGGGACTAGATGGTGTAAGATCCCATCTAGGAAAAGGAAAAGAAGTGTCTGATGGGGTGATGTTGTTAACCTTAGAAACCGCCGGCAAAATCAGCTCTGACAGTTATCAGAAAGACAAACACACACGAAACTTTGTGAATATAAGCCACAGAAATGGAAAAATTTGGGGTGTGTGTTGATCCACATCACGCTTATAAAAGATAGGGCCCAGCCTGGAACGTGCAGTTGACTGCATTTGTTTTAAGCGAGTCTACCTTTCTTGCCTGATAGACTTGGAACCAAATGACATCCAGGTCTAGAGACACATAAAGACATTTTATGTGAGTAGGGGGCAAGCAGACCCTGTATGTTTCCAGAGAGCTTTTGCCATGTCACTGCCAAATCTTAGACTAGTAGCTAATCAGAATGGCACAGTCCTCTGATGGAAGGCCTTATGGGGTACAAAATAAATGCACTGAAGTTGTTTTTTATAATGACATCTCTTATAAAATAGGCCTCATGTATCCCCCGAACTGTAATGTACTGCAATCATCTAATAACAGAGTGATGGGAGTTGAGGGAGATGTCCCCCTATGCCCTCCAAAGACCAAACTCCCAACGTGGGGGTAAATCCTTCCCTTTCCTCTTCTGCAGAGGGAACTTTTCAAGGAGGCAATAGCGTGTCCCTTGGGCTGAGCCTGGGCTTAGTAGAGAGACTCTGTGTGTAATTTTAGATCAGCATCCCTGCTCTGCTATTCTGTGACCTTGGGCAAATTACCTAACCTCTCTGAAGGAGAGTATCATCTGTTGTCATTGGGGATCATGTGATCCCCTCCTTCAGAGCATGACTGTGAGTATTCAGTGGGGTAATGAGTATGGAACACACAGCAGAGCCTGCACACAGTCAGCGCTCAATAGATGTTACCTTTATAAAGCTACGTCATTATTCTAAGCTTCCCTTCCTAACTTTTAAACTGGGCATAATACAAGCCCCCCGCCCCCGACCATGGAGCTGTATGTGAGATTCAAGCTAGTGTAGGTGGGGAGTCTGGCTCACAATCAGCCCTTGATGAATGGTGGTCATTATTCCTTGGCCCTGTAAACCCTATCAGAGGTTAGACATGCAAAAGGAAGCCGGGTGCCATGGCTCATGCCTGTAATCCCAGCACTTTGGGAGGCCAAGGCGGGTGGATCACTTGAGGTCAGTAGTTAGAGATTATGTTAGAGACGGTGAAACACGGTCTCTACTAAAAATACAAAAATTAGACAGGCATGGTGGTGGGCACCTGTAATCCCAGCTACTTGGGAGGCAAGGTTGCAGGGAGCCAAGATTGCACCACTGCACTCCAGCCTGGGCAACAGAGCGAGACTCCATCTCAAAAAAAGAAATGCAAAAGGATTCAGCAGTCTGAAGGTTGATCCCAGGACACACACAAACTGAATGAAGATGAATTAGGTGAATAAAGTTCCATCTCTCTTCACTCTTTACCTCATTCAATTAGGCTCCTCACGTTGATGCACCACTGGTTCATCTGGCTTCAGGTTCAGGCTCCACCCCAGGAGTGACTTGTCAAGACGTGCTTGTTTCCTGGGTCCCAGGGCTATGTGCTCTCCTAAACTATCTCGCATTCTTGCTTAATAGCTAATAGCTGGAGAAAAATGGTCTAAAGAAGCGTTTCCACCTGTCCCTACTTGCGCCTGTCTTGTTTACTGCACATAAAAGATTAAGAACTCATGGTTTAAAAAATCAAATCTGGTCTGACATAATCCCGTGTTCCAAATCACTATTGTTTTGTAAAAAATCAGCCTAAAACTTTAAGGCTTAGAACATTGACAACTGATTTATTATCCTGCTGATGAGGACTTGGGAAGGGTTCAGGTGGGCAGGTCTGGCTCTGGGTTTCTCACGTGCTTGCAGTCAAACTGTGGCTGGAGTCTCAGTACTTCTCCATCTGGGCTCTTTGAATGCGAGTGCTCGCAGGGTGGCTTTAGCTCTCCGGCAGGAGTGTTCCAGAGACCCAGGAGGAAGCTGCATCGCTGTTTATGACACAGCCTCAGAAGCAGGACTGATTATATACTTCGTGGGCCTAAGGCAAGGTGAAAACGTGGGCCCCTTGTTCAAAAATTCTTAAGAAGCTCGAGTGTAACAGCAGAGCATTAAACCAAGTGCAGGGCTCTTCTGAGCATGGGGCTTCTATGATTTCATAGGTCTCATGCCTATGAAAGTCACATGGTGTCACTCCAAACATACTTTATTGGTTTGCCAGTCACTAAAGTCAGATTCGAGGGGGAAGGGATGTAGAACCTACATTAAAAAAAAATTAATTTTTGTTGATACATAGTAGGTATATACATTTATAGGGTACATGAGATATTTTGAGACAGATATACAATGTGTAATAATCACATCAGGGTAAATGGGGTATCCATTACCTCAAGCATTTATCCTTTGTATTACAAACAGTTCAATTGTTTACTTATTTCAAGTGTGAAATTAAGTTATTTTTTACTATTGTCACCCTGATGTGCTATTAAATACTAGATCTTTTTTATTCTATTTTTTTAATCCATTAACCATCCCCACTTCCCCCTCTTCCCACCACCCTGTTACCCTTCCCAGCCTCTGGTAACCATCATTCTACTCCCTATCTCCATGCATTGAATTATTTTACTTTTTAGCTCCCAAAAATAAATGAGAAAATGTGAAGTTCATCTCTCTCTGTTTGATTTTTTTTTTTTTTTTTTTTGAGATGGAGTCTCGCTCTGTCGCCCAGGCTGGAGTGCAGTGGCACGATCTTCGCTCACTGCAAGCTCCGCCTCCCGGGTTTACATCATTCTCCTGCCTCAGCCTCCCGGGTAGCTGGGACTACAGGCGCCCGCCACCACGCCAGGCTAGTTTTTCGTATTTTTTAGTAGAGACGGGGTTTCAGCATGTTAGCCAGGATGGTCTCTATCTCCTGACCTTATGATTCGCTCGTCTTGGCCTCCCAAAGTGCTGGGATTACAGGCTTGAGCCACGGTGCCCGGCCTCTCTGTTTGTTCTTACTCCACTCAACATAATGACCTCCAGTTCCATCCATGTTGTTGCAAATGACAAAATCTCTTTTTATTTATTTATTCATTTTTTGTGGCTGAATAGTGCTCCATTGTGTATATGGAACACTTTCTCCCCATCCATTCATTTGTTGATGGACATTTAGGTTACTTCCAAATCTTGGCTATTGTAAACGGAGCTGCTACAAACATGGGTGTGCAGATAATCTCTTTGATATACTGATTTCCTTTCTTTTGGGTATATAGCTAGCAGTGGGATTGCTGGATCAGATGGTAGCCCTATCTTTAGTTTGCGGAACCTCCAAATTGTTCTCTGTAGTGCTTGTGCTAATTCACAATCCCACCAACAGAGTATGTAGAGAACTCGCCTTTTGCAGAGAGGAGTATCGAATAATTTGCAGAGATGTATTACAATCTTCACATCCAGTTTCCTGTGATGCCGCTTCTCTTTTACTTTTCTGTCTTTTGCTGATCATTCTCTGTTTTACATTAATTCTTGCTGCCTGTGGCTCATCGTTTCCTCATACAGTTGGCCCTCCATATCTGCAGGTTCTATATCCTCAGATTCCACATCCTCTGATACAACCAACTACTGATGGAAAGTGTTTTGGAAAGAAAAAAACCGATATAACAATAAAAATAATACAAATAAAAAACAATACAATGTAACAACTATTTTCATGGCCTTTACATTGTTCCAGGTATTATAAGTAATTTAGAGAACGTGCATAGATTATATGCAAACACTATGCCATTTTATACCAGGGATTTGAGCATCTGTGGATTTCAATATCCTTGGCGGTTCCTGGATCCAATCCCTCGAGAAGACAGAGGGATGACTTTATTAGCGTCCTTAGTACTAATCTGCACATTTTTTTTTTCAGTTTTCATATTCAATTCATTAAATAGCAAGCCTTTAACAACTTTATGGAAATATGACTTTCTAATTTCCTTGACAAAATGCTTCCCACCTACCTGGAAAAGGCTTGTCAGAGTTTTCTGCCTTTCACTGAGCTCTCTGCTCCATGGCCAGCTGCCTCTGGGCTGTGTCCCTTTGTGTTTAACATCTGCCAGTATAGAGGGAGAGGTTGAATTCATTGAATTACTCAAACAGAAAGAATAACTTCTTTATTGGGGTTCAAACTGAAAAGAAAAAATGTATGCGTTCTGCCCCCACCCCAGCGCGCGCGCAACACACACACACACACACACACACACACACACACACCACCCTTTGGACAGATGTGTGAACAGTGCTCTCACTTGGACACATTGAGCATCTTTGTCTGCTGCAGCTGAGGGGTCTATTTAATCTTCATTGTCATATGGCCTTCATTAAGATTTTCCAGATTATTTTCTTCCACCCAGGTCACTGAGTTTCTAACTTCTTAAAAATTAATTAGATATTAACTAGCTTGTTTATATCACTTTAAGTTTGCATGGCATTAAATTCTTAGAAATTAATTAGATGTTAACTAGCACATTTATGTCACTTTAAGTTTATACAATACTTTCAGCTATATTACCCAATTGCAACCTCAAAAGAAACCCCTGTCTTATTTGTCCCTATTGATAGTTGAGAAACTCGAGGTTCAAAAGTGTAAGTGCCCTTTTCAAGATCACACAGCTTTTAAGATGTGGAACTGGGAACTAAAGCATGTCTTCTAACTCCAAGTACCTACTGTGCATATGCACTGTATCATGCTAGTGCTACTGAATTTCAGTGCAAACTTCTTCATTATTTGTGTCAACAAGGCTCAGTGGTGCTGACAATGGATAGTCTGCCCGAATATTTCAAGGCCTTGCTTAACATTTTTTCTTTCTTAATTTTTTGATAATATGTGAACATGATAAAAAATTTAAAAAATACAAGTTTTCCTCCATCCTTGATCCTAAAATGTACATATATAGCTGTATACATATATGCCTAATACACATGCAAATTGTAGAATACTATATGTTTTGTTCTACACCTTGATTTGTTTCACATAATGGTATAACTTGGAGTTCATTCAGCACACCTAGAGCTATCTCACTCCTGTTAATTGCTGTAGAATCTTTTTCTTTCTTTTTTCCCTTCCTCTTCCCTACCTCCTTTCCTCCCTCCCTCCCTTCCTTCCTTTTCTTCCTCCCTTCCTAGCTTCCTCCTTTCTTTCATTCCCTTCCTTCCCCTCCTTCTCCCCCTTCCCCTCTTCCTCCTCTAATTTTTAAGAAGTTACAAATTCAGTGGCCTGGGTGGAAGAAAATGATCTGGAAAATCTTAATGAAGGCCATAGGACAATGAAGATTAAATAGACCCCTCAGCTTTCCCTTCCTCCCTCCCCTACCTCTCTTTTCCTTTCTTTTCTTTTAAGACAGGGTCTTGTTCTGTCACCCAGGATGGAGTGTACTGGTGTGATCATAGCTCACCGCCCCCTCAAATTCCTGTGCTCAAGAGATCCTCCTGCCTTGGCCTCCTAAAGTGCTGGGACTACAGGCATGCACCACCTCGCCTGGCTACTCTTTAAATATTTTGTAGAGATGGGGTCTTATTTTTCTGCCCATGCTGGTCTTGAACGCCGCATCAGGCTCCCAAAGTTCTGGGATTACAGGCCACCATGCCTGACCAAGATTATTTCATTGCATGTATGTGCTATCACTTACTTAATCAGTATCCAACTGAAGGATATTTGATTTGTATTATTTTATATTATCAAAAAATATTGCATTAATTTCCCTTTTTTGTATACATGTGAAAATATTTTTATTAGATATACTAGGATCAGAATATGTATATGTAAAGGTTTCACAGATATTTAATTTTGATGTAAGTAGAATTTGTGGGTCAAAAATATGTACATTTATATTTTTGACAGATACTCCCAAATTTCCTTGTATAAAGATTGTTCTAATCACCTTCTCACCAACATAGTGTAAGAGCCCTTGTTTCACTTTTCTAATATGTAATCACACTTTTGTTTTTCACCAATGTGATAGTTAAAAATGGTATCTTATAGTGTTTTTTGAGTTTCACTTATTTTGAGTAAGGTTGACTACTTTCTAATGTGCTGGAAAGCCATTTGTATTTCATTTTTGTGAGTTACTGTCTTTACCCATTTTTTCTTTTGTATTGTTGATATTTTCTTATTGATTTGTTGGAATATTTTTATACATTGCAAATAATTTTTGCTGTTTGTTATATGTAAGCTGGAGAAAGAACATTTTCAGGCAGAAGAAATAGCAAATGAAAATATCTTGAGGCATACAAGAAGAAAAGAAATAACCACAGGGTGATTTTTCTCCATGCTGTGGTTTCTTTACATGTAGAAATTAAAAATATTGTATAGTCAAATTCATTTTTTTAATATTACAGCAGATTCTACATAGTTTCAAGACCACCTGATTTTGAGGTTGTAAAAATTTATCCCATGTTTCCTTTTAGCAATTTTAATGGCTTCATTTTGTACGTTGAAATCTATCTATCCATCAATAATTTATTTTTTGTGAAAGGTCAAAAGTCAAAATGTGTTTCCCTCAGATGGCTATTCAGTTGTTCTGACGGTTATTGGACAATCCATCTTTTACCTACTGATTTGAAATGACACTTTGATCATATCTTAAATTCCTGCATGTATTTGAGTCCATTCCAGGACTCCCTGTTGTGCTCTATTGTTCTGTTCTTCCAGGCATAATATCATATTGTTTTAATTAGTATAGCTTTATAATATCTTTTGCTCTCTACTTGGACTTACCTTCTCATTACTCACTTTTCTCAGAATGTTCTTGACTGTTCATTTTTCCATATTAACCTTAGAGCTCATTTTTCCATGTTAACCTTAGAATCAGCTGGTTTCATTCTAAATATTCCTGTTGGTGCCTTTATTGAGATAACTTTGAATGGACATGTTTAATTTAATATTGAGTCTTACTAGTTATTCCTCTGAATTTTAAGATGAGTTTTCTTGAAGTCAACAACTATATGAGGACAAGCATTAATACTATTCTCATTTTACAGAGGCAGCAGAAATCTTCTGAGAGGTTGAAAACATTTCTTATTCCTCAAGTTCACAAAACTGACAAGCCTTGGAAAGGGCCTAGGCCCAGATGGTCTCCCTTATACGCTTGATCTTCCATCTACTCAGTCTCATCTAGCCCTTATGACAGGGAGAGGCAGCTCCTGGAAACCAATGACACATCTGTTGTGGCATGCAGTCAGACAAACCAGCATGGGGTGGCAAAATAGCACGGGCTTTGTGCCTAGCAAGATCCCAGTTTCCTTCATGACTTTGTTATTTCCTATCTGTGAGACCTTGCAGAAACTCTTTTTTAGACAGTACTTGATTTGCAGAGGATTAGGAGACTACGCCCTACCTAATACTTGGCACTTGGAGGCACTCAATCAATGGTATGTTCCCCAGACCCCTTCAGAAAGGTGTTAAATTCTTTTCCCATGTGACACTGATCTTAGTGATCCCTTTGTAATGTTAAGCTTACCAGACTGGTGATTTTCCCTTACGGATGAAGTTTCAGGCTACATAATAAGGGGATAATCTTTAGGCCACATAGGGAAAGGGGCTCTGCTTAGGGTGGCACGTGGCCTTGCTCTTCACAGCTTCCCCACGCAGCTGTGCTAAGGCCTCTTGTCTACCCCTTTAGGATCCTTTTTGGGGGTCTTCATTGGAGGCTTTCCCCTGCTCCCCCACCATTTCTCTAGGGATAATTTTTAATAGAAAACAGCCATTTAAAATGAATCCACTTAGAATAGGGACCAAAACTTTATAGTAAATAGGGAAAAATGTCTAAATTGGTTATTGGTTATCTTGGAAAATAAAACTAAAAATTATAAAAAGTTCTCTTTTTGGGATAAAATTAACACAATAATTACACGTTTAGAGTGAACAGAGAATGAATCATGATTGATTCATTTTTGGTATAAAATGTTTCAAAGATAATTGTATGATTATATATATTTATATCACATTTTTGCATCACAAGGAAAAAGTTGAGCACTTCATTAGTTTTCCTAAGGGTCTCTCTTCATCAGGAGGAATTTCAGTAACACTGGCTTTGCTGGATTGAAGAGTTCGGTCTCTGCAGGAGGCTCATTTGTCAATGGCTTTGCTCGTAATTCCAGTGGCTCTCACCCATAACTTTGGTCAACTTTATGAATTCATTCACCTTTTGCAAGTTTGGCAATTTCACATTGCAATTGTGTTGCATGAATTTGTACCGATTTTTAAAATGAAGTTTGTGGCATGTGAGAGCCAGTGTAGTAAACTGAAATAATTGTCCCCCAGTCATGTCCATGTTCTAGTTCCTGGAACTGGTGAATGTTACCTTATAGACAAAGGGGACTTTGCAGATACAATTAAATTAATAATCTTGAGATCTTAAGGATCTTATCCTGGATTATCTAGGTGGGTCTGATGTAACACAAAGGTTCTTAGAAGAGGGGGACAGGAGATCAGAATGAATAATAGGAGATGTGTTCATAAAAGCAAGAGATTGAAATGAGAGATCAGAAGAGGCTGGAATTTCCCATCAGCCAGGAAAAGCCCACAGCCTCTAGAAGTTAGAAGAAACAAGGAACAGATTTTCTCCTGGAACTTTCAGAAAGAACAAACTCTGCCAATCCCTTCATCTTAGGCCTAGAATTCTTTCCAGACTTCTGACCTTCAGAACTGTAAGAGAATAAATTTGTGTGGCCTTAAACCACTGACTAAGTTTGTCTAATTTGTCTCAGCAACAATGTGAAACTAATACTGTCAAATAGTAACCAAAGTTCTGATGAGAGCACAGGAGTGAATAAATCTTGTCACGAGGAGTGTCAGTCCAAACTGAATACTTTAATGACTTTGTCTTCTTCATATAGCCTATTGTGATGTATGTGTCTGTAGGTGTACACGTGTGTGTGTGTGTGTCTGTGTGTGTGTACAAAGGAAAAGTAATATTCAAAGGGCAATTGGTATAAACTTTTCCTTTCTTCCGTCTTGTCAGGAGTGGGGATTCTTCCTCGCAGAATGCCTGTATCCAGTTAGGGAAATGGTTGAAGACAAAAACTGAAGAAGCCACGGAAGACTGGTGATTGCACTTAAGAAACAGCCTGAAACTACGTGAGGTCTGAAGGCAGATGCTGACAGGTTAGTGAGACGTCCAGCCAAGTGATGCTAGAATATTTTCAGAGACAGAGAATGAGAATAGGTGCAGCTGCGCCAAGAGGGAGGACTCTGGGGTGGGAGGGGCGGGGGAGCAGAGAGAAGTCAGGAGGATTTCAGAAAGTTTTCCTGTGTGTTGTGTATTGTAACTTACACCTCTGCTGCTGCCCAACCAGCCCCCCCTTCATGGAAATCTTTAATAACGATCCAGGGTTAGGCTTTTGTTTATTTTTAAAAATAGCTCTGGAGTGCAGCTGGTCCTAAAGTAGGAGGAGGCACGATTTTATCTGGATGGCATGTTATCAAAAACTTTTATTATTTCTTACCAGAGGCTTCTCAGCCTGGTCTCTCTGACCTATAATCTAGGCTGGGACCCAGAATGCCTGAGGCTCTGGTCTTTAGCATTTTGAGTAAAGCCTTCTTGTTGGCTGTCTTCTTACAGGCTGCCTTCATGGCAATTTGTTCTTTCTGAGCAGCTGCTTTGTGGGAAAGGCCTTCGAGAGAGAAGCCTTTTGAACCTCAGCTTTATGCTTCTGTTTCTCATTTTCTCTGCTTTTCTGAACTTGTAACAAACATCTGTCATTTTGGAACTCCTTTCTCTGGCTACAATCTTTTTGGTTTATCTTGTAACTGACTGTTTTGGATGGATACTCCTTTCTGGGGCAGCTTCTATCCTGTTGATGAGCACCGTGTGGAGATTTGCGAGTAAAGTCAATGAACTGTGTATGTTTGCACACCAAAAGCTCACATCATTATACTACTTCATACACCATCAACCGAGGTTCAGTTCTGATCAATAATAATGATAATTGCAACCAGTCTCCCAGCATGTAGCCCACAGGAAATGCAGACTCCCCGGCCAGCTTCCATATCGTGTTTGGTGACTTCCAGCCTGAAGCACTGGAGGCTTCTGTGCAGTTTCAGTTAGATGTCTCCTTTACTGTGTCCCTGCCTTGGCCCCAGAGAGAATTAAATATGCTTTTCGACTTTGAAATATCCTCTGCATGTTATTGGGCTTGTGGGTTCTGCTTGAAATTATCCTAAAATGTGCTATGTGATTTGAGTGGTTTAATTTTATTACTACTTTTTCCCCAACTGAAGTTCGGCTGAATGATTAACAGTTGGCTAGAGAGGTCATTCAGGAGGCACAACTCACTGGGAATTCCACTGCAGATCCTCACGTGTTCAGCTTCCCATTCCAGCAACGACTTCCTCCCTGGAAAGAGGGGCTCTGTCCATATATTTATGATCTGAGCGGATCAAGTCAGGGAGAACATAATGGGATTTATTTTTCTCTGGGGTCTGAAAGTCCTGCACTGCAGTGTCCATATGGACCATCTTGCCTTGCCAGTGCTCCATGAAATGTGGCTGAATCCAAAGAACTGGGGCCTCCAACTGGCCCATGTACCAGGAGGCAGGCACGTGGTGTGGCTGGTGTATGGAAGTTTTATGACTTTGAGAGTGTAATTAAGGCCTGAGTGATGACTGCAGAAAACTAATAGCTCTGGAAGCGCAAAATAAGAAAGGAGTCTTTAGCATAAACGAAAAGCAAGGACTTGTTTCAGGAAATTTTTGACAAAGGTGAAACAAATGGACAAGCCTGAGTTACTTTTTTTTTTTTTTTTTTTTTTTTTTTTTAAAATAGATTTGGTGAGCAGAGGAATCTGTCACCCAACAGAATCATTTACTAAGCAAAGATGAAAATTCTCAGATAAATATCTATGTTTTGCCTGGTGGCTGGCATGCTAGGATTATTTTGACAGAAAGTAAATAGCAGGGTAATATGTGTGACTTGAGAGAAGAAAATTTGGGTCAACTCATGTTATTCTGTGAAAAGATCCAATCAATTTCACTCCCATTGCCAGAGGAAGAAGTTATGTAGCCACACTGGGTGAGGCTCACAAATTACTCTACAATCAAGAAGTAAATAATATCTAAACCCTACAAATTGAATTTTTATTAAGAAATTCATCTCTGCTTACCTCAGGGTTTATACAATCTTTTAGAGCTTGTAGAGAAAGGCAATATATCTCAATGTGCAAAACCAGATTGATTGGGGTGAGGAATTTTAATTCTTAGGGTCAGGAATATGCCTCACCTTTTAAAACAGGCTTAATGAGAAAGGAGCAGACAAATGTTGCTTTAAAAGCGATTCTAATTCTTCTTGTGTTGTCTTTTATCTATATTACCACTCCTGTTGCTAGTTTCATGTAGTTTACAAATTGGGATTAATGGCTTTTTTTTTGCATAAGAGTTTCAAGGTCACGATTTCATAAATTGAGTAAATAAATAAATCCCTCTCTACCATTGACTTTCTGTGTACTTAACATCTATATATTTGTTACTTTCTGCATTCGTAAGATGCCAGTACTGCTATTAATAAAATCTGTATTTCCTGTACCAGGGCTTGTTGTTTAATCAAAAAATATAAGTGGCAAGGCTTACCATAACATTTTTCAAAGATGAACAAGTGAAAATGTTTATTCTGCTTTGCGCTGCCCATTGTCAGATTCTCTTCTATAAGAATGGATGATAAAAATAACAGCTACAGTTTGAGAAATTATGTGAAAGGTATTTTGCTTGTAGGTGCTCATTTAAGAAAGGTATTATTATTCCTATTCTATGGTGAAGGAAACTGAGATTGAGAGAGTTTAAGGAACTTGTCTGTGTAATTAAGGGTGGTTTCAGAGCCAAATTTTGAATGCTGGGCTGTGTTGACTCTGAAAGCCTGTCTCTTTCTACAATTTCCCATCATATTTCAAAAACTATATCCCTTTTGACCTATGATTTAGGTCATATATCCCTTTACAGCTCTGCCCCTTGACCTCTTCCCTGACCTCTACGAGTTACAGAGGTCTGTGTCATGGAGCATTGTTGAGCAAGACTTTCTGATGTGATATCAGTCAGGGTAGGCTGGATTATGCTGTGGTATAAGCAACCCTCCTATCTCAGTGGTTTGAGATAGCAGAGACTTATTGCCTGTCATGTGTCCAAACTACATGTCCAACTTGGAAGTGTCTCTGATTCAGGATTTCCCTAGGATCAGGCTGTTGGAGCCTCCAACATATGGTACATTGCTGGACCCTGTGACAGGGTGAGGGAACAGGGTCAATCAGGCATGGGCTCTTCAAGGCTTCTGACGGGAAGTGACACATGGACTTCCTCTCTCATGTCCTTGTCCAGAGCATTTCACTTGGCCCCACCTAACTTCACAGGGGCAGGCATGGTACTACTGTATCTCCAGAAGGGAGGGAACAAGCAATGTCAGTGAATGGCACACTACTATGTATATCCAAAATAAAGCTATATTGATCTTAAAATAAATACATGGTAGCTTTAAAAAATTGCAATACATAATGGTTACAATTTAAAGAGTTCCCTAGACCCATTCCTAAGGACCAGAAAAGACATGACTGCTCCAGAGATTGTTCTAATTCAGTAACCTACATTAATGACTTCCTTATAGCAGAACTGAGAGGTGACATGTTTTCCTTCTCTAAAAAGGCACTAGTTATAACGATTTGTTTGTTAGCTGGATTTTAAGGAAGAGATAGTGGTAGATTTAAAAGTAACCAGCACAGATGTGTTGCAAAAATAATTGAAAGGACAGAAAAATTTTCCTAGTTCATCTGGGCTTCTCCCCAAGGGTTCCCATTTATATAACCCATATAAGACTGAAAACTGGAATTTAGTGTTTTAATTCAAATGAGATAGATCGCTAGGTACCTTCTTCTAGATTGTTTTTGTAAAATAAGAAGGTGTAAATTAACTCTCAGGTGTCAATTTGAACGAGCCCATGAGGCAAATGACAGGAAGATTGGTTAGAGAAATTTCCCCAGCAGAGAGGACTACGTTGGTTGGGGCTTGGAGGCAAGAGAAACCTTAGCTATCCTAAATAAAAATTCTATGCAGTGATTGCAATTAATAGTCCATCACATGAAAATAGAATGAAATCACCTGGAACTCTGTCCTGTAGTTGAGTTCAGAATTTGTGATTTTTAACTTTGGCATTTTAATTTTGTGCTGCTTTCAACAAAAGCTAAGCATAGCAATTCCACAAAGGCATAATATAACTACTGGAGCTCTTAGCTTCTACCTTGCAGTGTCTGGCAATGCTCTTGCATGCTCTGTGAAAGATGCAATCACACAATCAAAGTAATATTTTCCCTGAGGTTCCCTGGGGCAGACTGGTTCTGCAATTTTCCAGTAATTGTTTTAGAAGGACAGCCTGGATTTGGTTTTACTATTAGATCTTTCCCCCTGCATTCTCCACACTGTGGGTCCTGGCTTCTCTGTTACCAGTCTCACTAAGTACCGGAGATTGGGGTGGAATGGTATGTACCATTAATTACCCAGTGGGATTTGGTGCTTCTCTGAATGGACTCCCTAATCCATAAATCCCCACTATCTGTGCAGGCTGGAACATAAGTATCTTTCCGAAGTAGGTGATAAGGTTAAATAATTCTTGGGCATCCGGATTCTGTGGCATGAGGAGTGAGTTGCTCTTTAAGATTAATATACTTTCTTTTGAGTTCACATCCCCAGAAATAACTAAGGTTTGTGCTTATAGATTTTTTTTTCCCTTTTATTTATCAGCCTCCATAGCAAACCTTGAAGTTGATAAGCCACATACCATTGCTGTGATTATTATTTTTTCCTTCCATTTCATAGGTAAGAAAATAAATGGAGGCTCTGGGTGTTTGGCCAAGTCAAAAAGCTACAAAATGCTAGAATCTGGCTTTTCAGACTCCAAGTCCTGTGCTCTTTTCTTATATAATGCTTGTTAGTATTCTGGCCATGAAGTTTAATAACACGGGAATAATAATAATAATCCAGTATCCCCTCCCTTCATTGTCCCCAGAGTTACCAGTGGTTACAACAGACCCGGACTTCCTGTGAGGCGCCGCTGGTGGTCTGGTGCCCTCTGCTGGTGAAGCCGCCTGGCTTTCTTGTTGCTTGGTTTCCTCTGGATTTTTATCTTCATCTTCCTGGCGCAACATCTTTCAGCAGAGTGTGCCGTTCTTATACGAAGGTAAGAAGCCATTCTGCTGGACACCTTACTTGAAGAAACACTCAGAGAGAATCAAAGAAAGCAGGACTTGGCATTTCTTCGACAGTATACCCCTGTGTGTGAACGCTCCCTTTTTCCTGCCATCCGCCGAGGGGGAACTTTCTAGTACTCAGTTCCCAATGTGGCCCTTGCCCCCCTCAGCTCTGGCATTCTTTTAATTCCCTTTGAAAGAGAGTGTACATTCTTCTCCAGAACACACAAGAGGAGGCAGCCAAGAAGAAGAGAAGTCTGGGAGCCCTGGAAGAAGTTAGGCAGGAGCGCCTCATCCTCAGGGAGCCAAGATGGAGACGACCCATGACTCGACCCTAGAAAGGCAGGTCAGCTTCTGCAGGGTGGTAGTGAGGGCAGGCTCATGGTGGAAAGAGGCAGGTCTTCATGGACTGGGGCCAAGTCCAACAGATCAGCTGAGACGACAAGTCAGGCAAGTAGAAATTGAGTCGAAGTGCTTAAGCCAGAGACAGATGAGTGACTCAACTGGTTAAGATTTGGTTAGTAAAAGGCTAGGGTTCTCACATGCTCACTTGAAATTTTTGTTCCATAGTCTTCTCTGGGAAAATAGAAAATAAATTGTGCGGTGGCCCTGCTGCTGTCAAAAGGAGTTGTCAATTTGCATCAGTTGTCAGTTTGCATAGTTTATAATACACTGTCTAGAGGTTGTTATTAATAATTAGGATTTTCACTCTGATGAGTCATGGAGCAATTTATGTAAATTACAACACACAACATTATCTGGAACAAGTATCAGAAGAAAGGTGGCAAATTACCTATATCAGTGGTTCTTAAAGTGTGGTCCCTGGACCACCATCATCATCATCATCTGGGAACACATTAGAAATGCAAATTCTTAGGCCCCATGCCAGACCCATTGAATCAGAAACTCTGGAGGTGGGCCTAGCAATCTGCGGTTTAACAAGCCCTCCAGGCGATTCTGATGCACACTCAAATGTGAACAGCACTGCCTTAGATTATAGTATAAGTGATGAATACTAGATCATTTTCACTAAGGAAGGCCTATAAATGTGATGGTTGGAGGGAAAGGAGGCAGGAATATGAGGCAACAATTTGAAAGACACATGTCTGCTATGTACTGAATAGTAAAGTTTGCTTGAAGTTTGACCGTGAGATAAATTGAGCTAATAACAATACCATATAGCTTAAAGTTAAATTGCCACGATCACAAAAGGACAAGGTGGAGAGTCTGAAAGAAATGATGATAACTGGGATTGATCAGGTCCATTCTGTGATTGTTCTAGGGCATTGCTGTGAGGCTGCCCTGTGTTCTGACACTGTGACCTTCTTTGATAGAAATGCAGGAAAATTATATCTTCTTGAAAAGGTCAAGACCAAAACGATTTCATAGAAATTAATTTTCTTAGGGGGAAAAAGGAATTGACAATGTCATGTGAAAATTTTATTGAAAAATGTTTATTCAATTTAGGTAATAGTAAATGATAAAGCATCAGAAATGTCTTCTTTGATCTTTTATTAAAAGTATGATTCATAAGACTTCAATGAAAAAGATACAAAAGGCCCATAAGCATTATTCTCATCTTCACCATCTAGTTCTTTCTTTCTTGAAAAAACAGCATTTCTTTAACATAGTGTGAGATAATAGAGGGCTTCTGGAGAATTTAGTCCTTATGGCTGAGATTCCTGAAATTGCCAAATAAGTCACTGATTGTCATTTTGTGTGAAAGAGATGAAGAAAAACCTGTTCTCAATTACTGGGCAGCTGGTATGTTTTAATTGTTTGCTTTTTACAAGCAGTAAAATAGAAGGAGTATTCCTTAAGTATCCTTATATGCTATTAATGCAGTGCTTCTCACACGCATTGTGCATCATGATCCCCAGGGAACTTGTTAAAAATGCAGATTGGTCACCTTTTGAGGTTTTGATTTAGTAGGGATATGATTTTTAACAAGCATCCAAATGATTTTGGTGTAGGTGGTTTGAGGACCACACTTTTAAAAACCCTGCCCAGAGCCTACCCATTATTTATGTGCTCATTATTTGAGCGTATCTGAAAGTGACTGACAATTTATAAAATGCCAGTTTAGTGTAGATAAAGACTTAACAGTGAGCAACAGCTGCTTATTCCAATAGAACCTTGTTGTTTGGCATTGGGGGAAAATGAGCATTATACATAAGATAATGTTTTAAAATTAATACGTTATTTGTTTAGAGCAGTTTTAGGTTTACAGGAATTTGAGCAGATAGCACAGAGAGTTCCCACATATTTCCTCTCACCTACGTCTCAGTTTCCCTGGGTACACTTGTTACTGTTGTACACTAACACTTGTTAGTTTTGAACTGATACTGATACCTTATTATTAAATGAAGTTCAGAGTTTAGGGTTCACTCTTTGTGCTGTATATTCTATGGGTTTTGACAAATGTATAATGCTCTGTATCCACCATTACAGTGCCCTACAGAATAGTTCCAGTGCCCTCAGAATCCCCTGTGCTCCACCTATTCATCTCTTACTCACTCCCCCGTTCCAAACTTTTGGCAACTATTGGTCTTTTCATTGTCGCTATCCTTTTGGCTATTTCAGAGTGTCTTCTTGTTGGGGTTCCATCAGGTTGGTGGGAAAAATATTAAAGATATAGTAATAGTCAAAAACTCTCTTGGAAGGCCTGAGAGTTTTTGACTATTACTATAACTATCTTTAAAGGCCTGAGAGTTTTTGACTATTACTATAACTATATTTAGTATGTTTCCCACCAGCCTGATTGAAACCCAACATCTTCTATAGTTGAATCATATAGTATAGTATATGTATAGTATGGTAGCCTTTTCAGGTGGTTTCTTTTCACTAGGCAACATGAGTTTAAGATTGCTTTATGTCTTTAAGTGGCTTGATAGCTCATTTCTTTTACTGCTGAATAATACTCCATTATATGGATATACCACAGTTTGTTTATCCATTTACCTTTTGAAGGACATCTTAGTTGATTTCAGTTTTTTTGCAATTATGAGTAAAGCTACTATAAACATTTGTGGGCAGGTTTTTGTGTGGACTTGAGTTTTCAACTTATTTGGGTAAATACCTAGTTGTGCAATTGCTGAATAGTATTGATAAGATGAGGTTTAAGCTTTGTTAAGAAACTGCGAAGCTATCTTCCGAAGTGGCTGTACCATTTTGCATTCCCACTATCAATGCATGAGATGTTGTTCCACATCCTTGCCAGCATTTGATATTGTTAGTTTTTTTTGGGTTTTCACCATTCTAATAGGTATGTGGTAGTATCCCACTGTTATTTTTTATTTTACATTTTTATTTTTCTTTTTGAGACAGAATCTTACTTTGTCACCCAGGCTGGAGTGCAGTGGTGTGATCTTGGCTCACTGCAACCTCCGCCTCCCGAGTTCTAGATTCTTCTGCCTCAGCCCCACGAGTAGTTGGGATTACAGGCGCCTGCCACTGCGCCCAGCTAATTTTTGTGGAGACGGGGTTTCACCATCTTGGCCAGCCTGCTCTTGAACTCCTGACCTCATGATCTACCCATCTCGGCCTCCCAAAGTGCTGGGGTTACAGGAGTGAGCCACTGCGCCCGGCCTATCCCACTATTATTTTAATTTACAATTCCCTAGTAACATATGTTGAATATCTTTGCATATATTTATTTACCATCTGTATGTCTTTTTTTTAGTGAGGTGTCTGTTCAGATATTTTGACCATTTTGTAATTAAGTTGTTTGTTTTCTTATTGAGTATTGAGTTCTTTGTGGATTTTGAATACAAGTCTCTTATTGGATATGTTTTGCAAATATTTTCTCTCAATCTGTGGCTTGCTTTTCATTCTCTCAATAGTTTCTTTTGTAGAGCAGAGTTTTTAATCTTCATGAAGCCCAACTTACCAATTTTTTATTTCATTGATTATGCTTTTGGTGTTGTATCTAAAAAATTATTACCATACAAAATGTCATCTAGATTTTCTCCAATTTTTATTTCTAGGAGTTTTATAGTTTTGCATTTTACATTTAGCTCTATGATCCATTCTGAGTTAATTTTTGTGAGGGTGTAAGGTCTTTGTCTGGCTTCATTTTTTTTTATACATGTGGATGTCCAGTTGTTACAGCACCATTTATTGAAAAGACTATCCTTTCTCCATTGAATTATCTTTTGCTATTTAGTTTAATATCAGTTGACTATATTTGGGTGGGTCTATTTTTGGGGTCTCTGTTCTGTTCCCATGATCTATTTGTCTGTTCTTATACAAATACCACACTGTTTTGATTATTGTAGCTTTACAGTAAGTCACAGAGTCAGGTAATGTCAGCCCTCCAACTTTGCTCTTTTTCAGTATTGGCTTTTGTAGTCTTTTGTCTTTTCATTTAAACTTTAGTTTACATGTTTGTCAATACACAAAATCAGTTGTTGGGATTTTGATTGGGATTGTGCTGAATTTATGTTAGGAAGAACTAACATTTTAACAATATTGAGTATTCCTATCCAGATACGTTTTTTAATATGTGAAAACATTTCTCTGTAAGCTTTAAACTTTTAGATATCACAACATTTTACCTAATACTTATAAAATATGTTTATTTCCTTAACTTTCCAAAAGTTTATGAAACAAAACTTGACCTTTTCCTTATGACTTAGGATCATCCCTGTAAGCTTTATTGCGTTAGATGTTAATACAGTTGTATCTACTGCTTATTCTTCTGTCTCTCAATTAGGTGTTTAGTTATCATTGTGGTTGTTTGGGTGTCTCTGCCACCAGCTGCACTGTGGGCTCCTTCAAGGCTAGGATCATATTTTGGCTGTTGATGCTTCCCCAGTCCAGTAGACATTTTATACTTGTTCGTTGAATGAATTGTGATTGTCTCCAACATCCGTTTATCTCTTCTTATTTTTCTGCTTCTAATCTGTTGTACTCTAGAAAAACAGAAAAACTTCATTAAGAACTGTATGTTTAAAAAGAGTCAATTAGGTTCAAAACAAAGCCCCTTGTACAATCTTTGTGAGAGTTATTGTGGCTTTTAGAGAAGTACAGTGCTAGTGTGTATCTTCAAACATATAGAAAATTTGAATATCCATATGTCTTCCATCTAAAAAAAATTGCTCATGTCTTGTCATATTTTCATGTCTCCCTTGCAATATATTAATACATACATATACATGTGCTGTGCCGTGTGAAAATTAGTAATGAGTTGTAAAGTCCCATATAGTTGAAAATGCATCATCTAAGAATAAATATGATGGAAATACTTTACTATACTTAAGAAATTAATCATAATGATGTAATATCATGTAGTAGACATTCCATATTTAATTTTTTTCAGTTGTTACAATAATATATTTTTTTGTGATCCATCCTAAATTCCCACATTGCAGTTGGCAGGTGTGTTGTGTTGTGTGGTGTGATGTGTTAGGTGGTATGATATGTTGGTTGTGCTGTGTAACCTTTCCTAAGTCCCTTAACATCCCTGGTAGTATAGATGATCTCTAGTGTTATTTTGAGTTCTGAGAGTCTGCGAGTCTATAATTATAGGTCATTTTAGTTCTATAATGTTGTGATTTTATTTATTTATTTATTAGAGACAGGAACTTGCTCCGTTGCTCTGAAGTGCAATGGTTTGATAAGAGCTCACTGCAACCTCAAACTTGTGGGCTCAAGGAATCCTCCTGCCTTAGACTCACAAGTAGTTGGGACTACAGGCGGCATGGATCACCATGCCTGGTTAATATAAAAAAATGTTTTGTAGAGAACAGGTCTCGCTATATTTGCCTAGGCTGGTCTCAAACTCCTGGCAAAACTCCCACCTCAGCTTCCCAGAGTGTTGGGATTACAGGCAGGAGCCACTGTGGCAGCTTTTGTGATTTATTTTATTTTTATTTTATTTTTCTTTTCTTTTTTTAAAAATTATACTTTAAGTTCTGGGATAGATGTGTAGAACGTGCAGGTTTGTTACATAGGTATACATGTGCCATGGTGGTTTGCTGCACCCATCAAATGGTTATCTACATTAGGTATTTCTCCTAATGCTATCCTTCCCCTTGCCCCCCAACCCCTGACAGGCCCCCGTGTGTGATAGTCCCCTCCCTGTGCCCATATGTTCTCATTGTTCAATTCCCACATGTAAGTGAGAACATGCAGTGTTTGATTTTCTGTTCCTGTGTTAGTTTGCTGAGAATGATGGTTTCCAGCTTCATCCATGTCCCTGCAAAGGACATAAACTATTCTTTTTCATGGCTGCATAGTATTCCATGGTGTATACATGCCACATTTTCTTTAGCCAATCTAACATTGATGAGCATTTGGGTTGGTTCCAAGTCTTTGCTACTGCTAATAGTACTGCAGTAAACATATGTGTGCATATGTCTTTATAGTAGAATGATTTATAATTCTTTGGGTATATACCCAGTAATGGGATTGCTGGGTCAAATGGCATTTCTAATTCTAGATCCCTGAGGAATCACCACACTGTGTTCCACAATGGTTGAACTAATTTACACTCCCACCAACAGTGTAAAAGCGTTCCTATTTCTCCATATCTTCTCCAGCATCTATTATTTCCTGACTTTTTAATGATCGCCATTCTAACTGGTATGGGATGGTATCTCATTGTAGTGTTGATTTGCATGTCTCTAATGACCAGTGATGATGAGTTTTTTTCCATATGTTTGTTGGCTGCATAAATGTCTTCTTTTGAAAAACATCTGTTTATATCCTTTGTCCACTTTTTGGGTTGTTTGTTTTTTTTTCTTGTGAATTTGTTTAAGTTCCTTGTGGATCCTGGATATTGGCCCTTTGTCAGATGGATAGATTGCAAAAATCTTCTCCCATTCTGTAGGTTGTCTGTTCACTCTGATGATAGTTTCTTTTGCTGTGCAGAAGATCTTTAGTTTAATTAGATCCCATTTGTCAATTTTGCCTTTTGTTGCCATTGCTTTTGATGTTTATTCGTGAAGTCTTTGCCCATGCCTATGGCCTAGGTTTTTTTCTAGGGTTTTTCTTTTTATGGTTTTAGGTCTTACATTTAAATCTTCAATCCATCTTCAGTTAATTTTTGTATAAGGTGTAAGGAAGTGGTCCAGTTTCAGTTTTCTGCATATGCTAACCAGTTTTCCCAACACCATTTATTAAATAGGGAATCTTTTCCCCATTGCTTGTTTTTTTCATGTTTGTCAAAGATCAGATGGTTGTAGATGTGTGGTGTTATTTCTGATGCCTCTGTTCTGTTCCATTGGTCTATATATCTGTTTTGGTACTAGTACTGCGTCCGGAATTGGTGGGTTCTTGGTCTCACTGACTTCAAGAATGAAGCCCGGTTTTGGTTTGTTTTGTTTCTCCCCCAGCCAAGAACCCGCAATGGTCCCTGGACCCTGCTGATCAGAATAGTTGTGCTCACCGATGCAGCAGCAGAAACACTAGCTTTTCCCCCAGACCACATGGAGGACCGAGGAAGGTCGGATTTAGTGGCCCTTACTGACGCATTCTTGAAAGCCTGCACCCTTGCCTGTCCACCCAGACCACATGGTGGACCGGACCAAGAAAAATCGGATTTAGTGGCCCTTACTGACGCATTCCCAAAAACTTGTACCTGTTAGAGTCCTAAGCATTCTCCTGTTAGGATTGGGGCTTTATCCCCATCCTATAAAGATGTTATGCCCCAAAAATGAAGTGGAGGGCCATACCCTGAGGGAGGGAAGGGATCTCCAGGGTTGGAATAGTGACACCTTTTGTCCTCACTTATATGAATAGGAAGGATACAATTGCTGAGGCTCCCCATATCCTAGCTTCAGGAATAGCTTTTGTTAGGCCTATTAGTCTGAGGAGGGACCCTAAAATTCCAGATAGTCCTACCTACAACAGGGATTTGGGCAAAAATTATGTTTTTCTGATTGGTGAGCTTGGGTGCCTAAAGAAGGTAACAGAGTCCTGGAGTTCATACTAGAAGTCATTCTTATAGGAGAAACTAGAAAAGCACCAGAGATTTTTAGAAGCAGGACTAACCTCGGAGAAGAGAGGCAAGAAGAAGTTTGTCTGGCAGGCCTATTAGGACCCAGGTGGCAAGGGTCAGGGTAGATAGAATAGATGGGTGAGTCTTGTTTGGGCGACATGTCTTTGAGAGTTCCGCTCATGGCCACAGGGTCAACCAACTTGTTATCGGGACCCTGGAGCTGCATGGCTTTCCTCTCAGTCGACCCTCAGCTCAGCCCAGAAGTACAGGAAAAGTGGAAGCTGGTTCTAGGCAAACCAACACTCCCAACTCCAAAGAGTCGGGGGTTGTTAGAGAGCCCTTTCCCAGAAAGCCTGACACCCGTGTCTTAAGTCCGGTGGCTACGCTAGTCGCTTTTAACTGGCTGACAGGTGCCCAGTATTTAGCCCCCGATTACTAAGGAAAAATAGGACAGAATAGCAAGCGAAAGGGGTCCATTGGTGCTCACCACTCAGCGATAGTCGATGTCCCACTGCTTGACGATAGGCGAAAGTCTTACCGTGTGGCGATAGCCGATAGTCCCATCTGGGTCACCAAAATGTGTCTGGAATTGGTGGGTTCTTGGTCTCACTGACTTCAAGAATGAAGCTGCAGACCCTCGCGGTGAGTGTTACAGTTCTTAAAGATGGTGTGTCCGGAGTTTGTTCCTTCAGATGTTCAGATGTGTCTGGAGCTTCTTCCTTCTGGTGGGTTCGTGGTCTCGCTGTCAGGAGTGAAGCTGCAGACCTTCGCGGTGAGTGTTACAGCTCATAACGGCAGCGTGGACCTAAAGAGTGAGCAGCAGCAAGATTTATTGCAAAGAGCAAAAGAACAAAGCTTCCACAGTGTGGACAGGGACCAGAGCGGGTTGCCACTGCTGGCTTGGGCAGCCTGCTTTTATTCCCTTATCTGACCCCACCCACATCCTACTGATTGGTCCATTTTACAGAGAGCTGATTGGTCTATTTTACAGAGAGCTGATTGGTCCGTTTTGACAGAGTGCTGATTGGTGCATTTACAATCCTTGAGCTAGACACAGAGTCACAGAGTGCTAGTTAGCTAGATACAGAGTTAGCTAGATACAGAGTACCAATTGGTGTATTTACAAACCTTGGGCTAGACACAGAGTGCTGATTGGTGTATTTACAAACCCTGAGCTAGACACAGAGTGCTGATTGGTGCACATATGATCCCCTGGCTAGATATGATATCAGCTGTGGGTTTGTGATAAATAGCTGTTATTATTTTGAGATATGTTCTATCAATACCTAGTTTATTGAGTGTTTTTTAGCATGAAGGGGTATTGAATTTTATCAAAGGCCCTTTCTGCATCTATTGAGATAATCATGTGGTTTTTCTCATTGGTTCTGTTTACATGATGGATTACGTTTATTGATTTGCATGTGTTGAACTAGTCTTGCATCCCAGGGATGAAGCCGATTTGATCATGGTGGATAAACTTTTTAATGGGCTGCTGAATTCAGTTTGCCAGTAACTGAATTGAGGATTTTCAAGTTGATGTTCACAGGGATATTGGCCTAAAAGGTTGTTGTTGTTGTATCTTTGCCAGGTTTTGGTATCAGGATGATGCTGGCCTCATAAAATGAGTTAGGGAGGGGTCTTTCTTTTTCCACCATTTGTAATAATTTCAGAAGAAATGGTACCAGCTCCTCTTTATACCTCTGGTAGAAATTGGCTGTGAAGCCATCTGGTCCTGGGGTTTGTTTTTTGGTTGGTAGGCTATTAACTACTGCCTCAATTTCAGAACTTATTATTGGTCTATTCAGAGATTTGACTTCTTCCCGGTTTAGTCTTGGGGGAGGGTGTATATGTCCGGGAATTTATCCATTTCTTCTAGATTTTCTAGTTTATTTGCATAGAGGTGTTTATAGTATTCTCTGATGATAGTTTGTATTTCTGTGGGATCAGTGGTGATATCCCCTCTATTATTTTTTATTATGTCTATTTGATTCTTCTATCTTTTCTTCTTTATTAGTCTGACTAGCGGTCTATCTATTTTGTTAATCTTTTCAAAAAATCACCTCCTGGATTCATTGATTTTTTGAAGGGTTTTTCATGTCCGTCTCTTCTTCAATTCTGCTCTGATTTCTTGTCTTCTGCTAGCTTTTGATTTTGTTTGCTCTTGCTTCTCTAGTTCTTTTAATTGTGATGTTAGGGTGTCTATTTTAGATCTTTCCAGCTCTCTGATATGGGCATTTAGTGCTATAAATTTTCCTCTAAACACTGCCTTAGGTGTGTCCCAGAGATCCTGGTACGCTGTGTCTTTGTTCTTATTGGTTTCAAAGAACTTATTTAATTCTGCCTTAATTTTGTTATTTACCCACTAGTCATTCAGAAGCAGGTTGTTCAGTTTCCATGTAGTTGTGTGGTTCTGAGTGAGTTTCTTAATCTTGAGTTTTAATTTGGTTGCACTGCAGTCTGAGAGACTGTTTGTTATGATTTCCATTCTTTTGCATTTGCTGAGGAGTGTTTTACTTCCAATTATGTGGTTGATTTTAGAATAAGTGCTATGTGGTGCTGAGAAGAATGTATATTCTGTTGATTTGGGGTGGAGAGTTCTGTAGATGTAGATGTCTATTAGGTCGGCTTGAGTTGAGTTCAAGTCCTGAATATCCTTGTTAATTTTCTGTTTTGTTGTTCTGTCTAATATTGACAGTGGGGTGTTAAAGTCTCCCACTATTATTGTGTGGGAGTCTATGTCTCTTTGTAGGTCTCTAAGAACTTGTTTTATGAATCTGGGTGCTCCTGTATTGGGTGCATGTATATTTAAGGTAGTTAGTTCTTCTTGTTGCATTGATCCCTTTACTATTATGTAATGCCCTTTTTCTGTTTTGATCTTTGTTGGTCTAAAGTCTGTTTTATCAGAGCAGGATTGCAACCCCTGCTTTTTTTCTGCTTTCCATTTGCTTGGTAAATCTTCATCCGTCTCTTTATTTTGATTCTATGAGTGTCTTTGCACGTGAGATGAATATAGCATCTGAATATAGCACCTGAATATAGCACACAGATGGGTCTTGACTCTATCCATTTTGCCAGTCTGTGCCTTTTAAATTGGGCATTTAGCCCATTTACATTTAAGGTTAATATTGTTATGTGTGAATCTAATCCCGTCATTATGATGCTAGCTGGTGACTTTGCCCAATAGTTGATGCAGTTTTTTCATAGTGTCAATGGTCTCTACATTTTGGTTTGTTTTGCAGTGGCTGGTACCACTTTTTCCTTTTCGTATTTAGAGCTTCCTTCAGGAGCTCTTGTAAGGCAGGCCTGGTACTGACAAAATCAGTCAGCATTTGCTTATCTGTAAATAATTTTATTTCTCTTTCACTTATGAAACTTAATTTGGCTAGATATAAAATTCTGGGTTGAAAATTTGAAAATTCTTTTCTTTAAGAATTTTGAATATTGGCCACCACTCTTTTCTGGCTTGCAGGGTTCCTGCAGAGAGATCCGCTGTTAGTCTAATGGACTTCCCTTTGTGGGTAACCTGATTTTCCTCTCTGGTTGACCTCAACATTTTTTCCTTCATTTCAACCTTGGTGAATCTGACAATTATGTGTCTTGGGGTTGCTCTTCTTGAGGAGTATCTTTGTGGTGTTCTCTGTATTTCCTGAATTTGAATGTTGGCCTGTCTTGCTAGGTTGGGGAAGTTCTCCTGGGTAATACCCTGAAGAGTGTTTTCCAGCTTGGTTCCATTCTCCCCATCATTTTCAGGTATACCAGTCAAACATAGGTTTAGTCTTTTCACATAGTCCTATATTTCTTGGAGGCTTTGTTTGTTCCTTTTCATTCTTTTTTCTCTAATCTTGTCTTCATGGTTTATTTCATTAAGTTGATCTTCAGTCTCTGATATCCCTTCTTCTGTTTGATTGATTTGACTATTGATACTTGTGTATGCTTCATGAAGTTCTTGTGCTGTGTTTTTCAGCTCCATCAGGTCATTTATATTTTTCTCTAAACTGTTTATTCTAGTTAGCAACCACTCTAGCCTTTTATCAAGGTTCTTAGCTTCCTTGCATTGGATGAGAACATACTCCTTTAGCTTAGAGCAGTTTGTTATTACCCACCTTCTGAAGCCTACTTCTATCAATTCATCAAACTCATTCTCCATCCAGTTTTGTTCCCTTGCTGGCGAGGAGTTGTGATCCTTTGGAGAAGAGGCATTCTGGTTTTTGGTATTCTCAGGCTTTTTGCACTGGTTTTTCCTCATCTTCATGGATTTATTTACCTTTGGTCTTTGCTGTTGGTGACATTCGGATGGAGTCTTTGTGTGGTCGTCCTTTTTGTTGATGTTGATGCTATTGCTTTCTGTTTGTTAGTTTTCCTTCCAACAGTCAGGCCGCTCTTCTGTAGGTCTGCTGGAGATTGCTGGGTGTCCACTCCAGACCCTATTTGCCTGGGTATCACCAGCAGAGCCTGCAGAACAGCAAAGATTGCTGCCTGTTCCTTTGTCTGGAAACTTGGTCCTGCCAGATGCCAGTGGGAACTCTCCTGTATGACATGTCTGTCGACCCCCCATGGGACGTGTCTCCCCATCAGGAGGCACAGGGGTCAGGGACCCACTTGAGGAGGCAGTCTGTCTCTTAGCAGAGCTCGAGCCCTGTGCTGGGAGATCCACTGCTCTCTTCAGAGCCAGCAGGCAGGAATGTTTAAGTCTGCTGAAGCTGCACGCACAGTTACCCCTTCCCCCAGGTGCTCTGTCCCAGGGAGATGGGAGTTTTATCTATAAGCCCCTGGCTGGGGCTGCTGCCTTTCTTTCAGAGATGTCCTGCCCAGAGAGGTGGAATCTGGAGAGGCAGTCTGGCTACAGCAACTTTGTGGCGCTGCAGTGGGCTCAGTCCAAATTTCCTGGTGGCTTTGTTTACACTGTGAGGGGAAAACTGCCTATTCAAGCCTCAGTAATGATGAATTTCCCTCTCCCCACCAATCTTGAGTGTTCCAGGTTGACTTCAGACTGCTGTGCTGGCAGTGAGAATTTCAAGCCAGTGGATCTTAACTTGCTGGGCTCCGTGGGGTCAGATCTGCTGAGTCAGACCACTTGGATCCCTGGTTTCAGGCTCCTTTCCAGGGGAGTGAATGGCTCTGTCTCGCTGGTGTTCCAGGTGCCACTGGGATATGTAAAAAAAAAAAAAAAAAAAAAAAAAAACAACTGCAGCTAACTCAGTGTCTGCCCAAACTGTCACCCAGTTTTGTGCTTGAAACCCAGGACCCTGGTGGTGTAGGTACCCGAGGGAATCTCCTGGTCTGTGGGTTTCAAAGATCGTGGGAAAAGCATAGTAACTGGGCCGGGTTGCACCATTCCTCATGGCACAGTCCCTCATGGCTTCCCTTGGGTTGGGGAGGGAGTTCCCCAACCCCTTGCACTTCCTGGGTGAGGCGATGCGCACCCTGCTTCTGCTTGCCTTCTGTGGGCTGCACCCACTGTCTAACCAGTCCCAATGAGATGAGCTGGGTACCTCAGTTGGAAATGCAGAAATCACCTGCCTTCTGCATTGGTCTCTTTGGGAGCTGCAGACTGGAGCTCTTCCTATTTGGCCATCTTGCCCGGGAATCCCTGATTTATTTATTTACTTATTTATTTAGACAGAATCTCATTCTGTTGCCCAGGCTGAAGTGCAGTGGCACAATCATGGCTCACTGCAGCCTCAAGTTTTCAGGCTCAGATGGTGATCCTCCTGCCTCGGCCTCCCGGGAAGCTGGGACTACAGGTCATACCACCATGTCTAGCAACTTTTTTTTTTTTTTCCACAGAGATGGGGTCTCACCATGTTGCCAGGCTGGTCTTAAACTCCCAGGCTCAAGTGATCTGCCCACCTCGGCCTCCTGAAGTATTAGAATTACAGGCAAGAGTCACTGCTCCCAGCCTGTGATTTATTTTTTAAGGAATCATAGATGTTGAAATGTTATGCAGTAATTTGACAGGAATTGATAAACTACCAAGTAAAAGAGCAATGTATTAAATAAGATTCCAAATAACCAAACTCAGGCTTATCTCCATGGGATTTTTAAATATTTCTTTTAGGTGGAACTCAGCTATATGAAAATAAAAATATATCTATTTATTGATGTCTTTAAAGACTACAGAGAATCAAGAAGAGAATTGAGGCCACCGACCACTTATGGAAGCTTTTTCTCCAGCACACTAACCATTTTAACTATATTATGACCCTGTTGAGAAAATAAAAATTTTTTTAGGCAATTGAATTGATTTCTCATGCTAAAATAATAATATATATATATTTTTTTAGCTAAAAATTTTCTCTCTCTCTCTCTCTCTTTTTTTCTTAAAAGTCCAGCTTTTAAGTTCAGGGGTACCTGTGCAGGATGTGCAGATTTGTTATATAGGTAAATGTGTGCCATGGTGGTTTGCTGCACAGATCATCCCATCACCCGGGTATTAAGCCCAGCATTCATTAACTATTCTTCCTGATGCTCTCCCTCCTCCCACACACAACCCTCTGATAGTCCCCAGTGTGTGTTTTTCCCTGCCATGTGTCCATGTGTTCTCATCATTCAGAGGAATATGGAAGGACTAGACTGGCTAAGTCTTCTGGCCTCCATCTTTCTGCATTATTGGATGCTACCTGCTCTCGAACATTGGACTCCAGGTCTTCAGCTTTTGGACTCTTGGACCTACACCAGGGGTCTCAGGCCTTCAGCCACAGGTGGAAGGCTGCACTGTCGGCTTCCCTACTTTTGAGATTTTTGGACTCATACTGGCTTCCTTGCTCTTCAGCTTGCAGACAGCTTACTGTGGAACTTCACCTTCTGATCATATGAGTCAATATTCCTTAAGAAACTCCATTTCATACATATTTCTTTCTCTTGTCTAATTGTCCTGACTGGAACTTCCAATACTATGTTGGATAGGAGTGGTGGGAGAGGGGATCCTTGTCTTGTGCTGGTTTTCAAGGGGAGTACTTCCAGCTTTTGCCCATTCAGTATGATATTGGCTATGGGTTGTCACAGATGGCTCTTATTATTTTGAGGTATGTTCCTTCAATACCTAGTTTATTGAGAGTTGTTAACATGAAGCGATGTTGAATTTTATCAAAGGCCTTTTCTGCATGTATTGAGATAATCATGTGGTTTTTGTCTTTAGTTCTGTTTATGTGATGAATCATATTTATTGATTTGCATATGTTGAATCAGACCTGCATTCCAGGGATGAAGCCTACTTGATCGTGGTGGATAAGCTTTTTTATGTGCTGCTGGATTCGGTTTGCCAGCATATTGTTGAGGATTTTTGCATCAATGCACATCAAGGATATTGGCCTGAAGTTTTCTTTTTTTCATTGTATCTTTGCCAGGTTTCAGAATCAGGGTGGTGCTGGCCTCATAGAATGAGTTAATGAGGAGTCCCTTCTCCTTGATTTTTTGGAATAGTTTCAGTAGGAATGGTAGCAGCTTTCCTTAGTACCTCTGGTAGAATTCAGTTGTGAATTCATCTGGTCCTGGGCTTTTTTTTGGCTGGTAGGCTGTTTATTGCTGCCTCATTTCAGAACTTGTTGTTGGCCTATCGAGGGGTATGATTTCTTTCTGCTTCAGTCTTGAGAGGGTGTATGTGTCCAGGAATTTATTAATTTCTTCTAGATTTTCTACTTTATGTGCATAGAGTTGCTTATAGTATTCTCTGATGGTTGTTTGTATTTTTGTGAGGTCAGTGGTGATATCCCCCTTATCATTTTTGATTGTGTTTGTTTGAATCTTTTCTTTTTTCTTTTCTGTTGGTCTAGTTAGCAGTCTATCTATTTTATTATTTTTTTCAAAAGTCCAGCTCCTGGATTTGTTAACTTTTTGATGGGGTTTTCATGTCCTTACCTCCTTCAATTCAGCTCTGATCTTGGCTATTTCTTGTCTTCTGTTAGCTTTGGCATTTGTTTGCTCTTGGTTCTCTAGTTCTTCTAATTGTGATGTTAGGTTGTTCATTTGAGATCTTTCTAACTTTTTGATGTGGGCATTTAGTACTATAAATTTCCCTCTTAATGTTGCTTTAGCTGTGTCCCAGATTCTGGTACATTGTATCTTTGTTCTCATTAGTTTCAAATAACTTACTGATTTCTGCCTTAATTTTATTATTTACCTAAAAGTCATTCAGGAGCAGGTTGTTCAATTTCCATGTGGTTGTATGGTTTTGAGTGAATTTCTTAATCTTGAGTTCTAATTTGCTTGCTGTGGTCTGAGAACAGTTATGATTTCAGTTCTTTTGCATTTGCTGAGGAGTGTTTTACTTCTGATTATGTGATCAATTTTAGAATAAATGACATTTAGTGATGAGAAGAATATATATTCTGTTGAAATTGGGTAGAGAGTTCTGTAGATATCTATCAGGTCCACTTGATCCAGCACTGAGTTCAGGTCCAGATTATCTTTGTTAATTTTCCGTCTCAATGATCTGTCTAATATTGTCAGTGGGGTGTTAAAATCTCCCACTATCATTGTGTGGGAGTCTAAGTCTCTTTGTAGGTCTCTAAGCCCTTGTTTTATGAATCTGGGTGCTCCTGTGTTGGGTAAATACATATTTATGATAGTTAGCTCTTCTTATTGAATTGAGCCCTTTATCACTTTGTAATGCCCTTTGTCTTTTTTGATCTTCGTTGGTTTAAAGTCTGTTTGGTCAGAAACTAGGATTGCAACCCCTGCTTTTTTTATTTTTGGTTTGCTTGGTAAACTTTCCTCCTTTTCTTTATTTTGAGCCCATGTGTGCCTTTGCATGTGAGATGGGTTGCTTGAAGACAACATACCAATGGGCCTTGACTCTTTATCCAGCTTGCCATCCTGTGTCTTTTTTTATATTTTATTTTATTATTTCAATAGTTTCTCAGGAAGAGGTGGTGTTTGTTTTACATGAATAAGTTTTTAGTGGTGATTTTTGAGATTTTGGTGTTCTTATCACTTAAGCATGGTACACTGCACTTAATGTGTAGTCTTTTATCCCTGACCCCCTCCCACACTTCCTCCTGAGTCCCCAGAGTCCATTATATTATTCTTATGCCTTTGCTTTCTCATAGCTTAGGTTCCACTTTTAAGTGAGAACATAGGATGTTTGGTTTTCCACTTTTGAGTTACTTCAGTTAGAATAATGGTCTCCACCCCCATCCAGGTTGCTGTTAATGCCATTATTTAATTCCTTTTTATGTCTGAGTAGAATTCCATGATGAATATATGCCACATTCTGTATCCACTCATTGGTTGATGGGCATTAAAGGTGGTTCCATAGTTTTGCAATTGCAAATTGTGCTGCTATAAATAAGCATGTACAAGTTTCTTTTTCATATAATGATTTATTTTCCTCTGGGTAGATACCCAGTAGTGGGATTGCTGGATCAAATGACTGGATCAAATGGGATTGCTGGATCCTACTTTTAATTCTTTAAGGAACCTCCATACTCTTTTCCACAGTGGTTGTACTAGTTTGCATCCCCACCAGCAGTGTAAAAGTGTTCTCTTTTCACCATATTCATGCCAACAGTTGTTATTTTTTGATTTTCTAATTATGGCCATTCTTGCAAGAGTAAGGTGGTATTACATTGTGGTTTTGATTTGCATTTCCCTGATAATTAGTGATGTTGCATATTTTTTTCATATGTTTGTTTGCCATTTGTATATCTTCTTTTGTGAATTGTCTGTTCTTGTCTTAGTCCACTTTTTGATGGGATTTTCTGTTTTTTATTCTTGCTGATTTGTTTGAGTTCCTTGAGATTCTAGATATTAGTCCTTGTTTGGATGCATAGTTTGTGAATATTTTCTCGCATTCTTTGGGTTGTCTGTTTACTCCACTGATTATTTCTTTTGCTGTGCAGAAGCTTTTTAGATTAATTAAGTCCCATCTATTATATTTATCTTTGTTTCTGTTGCATTTGCTTTTGGGTTCTTGGTCATAAACTCTGCCTAAATCAGTGTCTACAAGAGTTTTCCTGATGTTATCTTCTAGAATTGTTATGGTTTCAGGTCTTAGATGTAAGTTTTTGATCCATCTCAAGTTGATGTTTTTATAAGATGAGAGATGAGAATCCAGTTTCATTCTTCTCTGTGCTTGCCAATTATCCCAGCACCATTTGTTGAGTAGGGTGCCCTTTTCCCACTTTATGGTTTTTGTTTGCTTTCTTAAAGATCAGTTGGCTGTATTTGGCTCTATTTCTGTGTTCTCTAATCTGTTCCATTGGTCTACGGGCCTGTTTTCATACCAGTGCCATGCTGTTTTGATAAATATAGCCTTGTAGTATAGTTTGAAGTCTGGTAATGTGATGCCTCCAGATTTGTACTTTTTTCTCAGTCTTGTTTTGGATATGTGGGCTCTTTTTTTGTTCTATATGAATTTTAGGGTTGATTTTTCTAGTTCTGTGAAGAACAATGATGTTATTTTGACGAAAATTGCATTGAAATTATAGATTGCTTTTGGCAATGTGGTCATTTCCCCAAGTGATTCTACCCATCCATGAGCAAGAACATGGGATGTGTTTCCATTTGTTTGTGTCTTCTATGATTTCTTTCAGCAGTGTTTTGTAGTTCTTGTAGAGGTCTTTCACCTCCTTGGTTAGGTGTATTCCTAAGTATTTTATTATTATTATTTTTTGCAGCTGTTGTAAAAGGGGTTGAGTTCTTGATTTGATTCTCAGCTTGGTTACTGTTAGAGTATAGCAATACTACTGGTTTGTGTACATTGATTTTGTATCTTCAAACTTTACTGAATTTATTTTTCAGATCTAGGAGCTTTTTGGATGAGTCTTTAGGGTTTTCTAGGTATACAATCATATTACCAGTGGCAGAGGACGGTTTGACTTCCTTTTTACTGATTTAATGCCTTTGTTTCTTTCTGTTGTTGATTGCTCTGGCTAGGACTTCCAGTACTAGGTTGAATGGAAGTGGTGAAAGTGGGTATCCTTGGCTTGTTTCAGTTCTCAGGGGGAATGCTTTCAACTTTTCCCCTTTCAGTATAATGTTGGCTGTGTGTTTGTCATAGATGGCTTTTATTACTTCAAGGTATGTCCCTTCTATGCCAATTTAACTGAGGGTTTTAATCATAAAGATGCTGGATTTTGTCAAATGCTTTTCCTGCATATATTAAGATGATAATGTAATTTTTGTTTTTAATTGTTTATGTGGTGTATCACATTTATTGACTTGGATATGTTAAACCAACCCTGAGTCCCTGTTTGACCATGGTGAATTACCTTTTTGATATGATTTTGGATTTGGTTAGCTAGTATTTTGTTGAGGATTTTTGCGTCTATGTTCATCAGGGAAATTGGCCTATAATTTTCTTTTATTTGTTATGTCCTTTCTTCGTTTTGGTATTACGGTAATACAGGCTTCATAGAATAATTTAGGGAGGATTCTCTATTTCTCTATCTTTTGGAATAGTATCAGTAGGATTGGAACAAATGCTTCTTTGAATGTCTGGTAGAATTCAGCTTTGAATCCACCTGGTCCTGGATATTTTTTTGTTGGCAATTTTAAAATTACTGCTTCAATCTTGCTGCTTGTCATTGGTCTGTTCAGGGTTTCTGTTGCTTCCTGGTTTAATCTAGAAGGGTTGTATATTTCCATGAATTTATCTGTCTCCTCTAGGTTTTCTCGTTTGTGCACATAAAGGTGTTTGTAGTAGCTTTGAATGATCTTTTGTATTTCTGTGGTATTGGTTGTAATATCTCCTGTTTCATTTCTAATTGAGGTTAATTGGACCTTTTCTCTTCTTTTTTTTTTTTTTGGTTAATCTTATTAATGGTCTACTGATATGTTTATCTTTTCAAAGAATCAGCTTTTTGTTTCATTTATCTTCTATGTATTTTTTCCAATTTCATTTAGTTGTGCTCTGGCCTTGGTTATTTCTTTTCTTCTGCTGGGTTTGGATTTTATTTGTTCTTATTTCTCTAGTTCCTTGAGGTTGGAGCTCAGATTGTCTGTTTGTGCTCTTTAAGACATTTTGATGTAGGCATTTAATGCTATGAGCTTTCCTTTTAGTATTGCTTTTACTGTATCCCAGTGGTTTTGGTAGGTTGTGTCACTATTAGCATTCATCTCAAATAATTTTTAAATTTCCATCTTGATTTCACTGTTGACCCACAGTCCATTCAGGAGCAGATTATTTAATTTCCGTGTATTTGTATAGTTTTTAGGATTCCTTTTGGAGTTAATTTCCAATTTTATTCCACTATGATTTGAGAGAGTATTTGATAAAATTTTGATTTTTTAAAAATTTATTGCCTTGTTTTGTGGCCTATCATATGGTCTGTCTTGGCGAGTATCCCATGTGCTGATGAAAAGAATGTATATTCTGCAATTGTTGGATAGATTGTTCTATAAATATCTGTTAAGTCCATTTGTTCTAGGGGATAGTTTAAATTCATAGTTTCTTTGTTGACTTTCTGTTTTGATGACCTCTCAAGTGCTGTCAGTGAAGTATTGAGGTCCGCCACTATTATTGTTGTGCTGTCTATCTTATTTCTTAGTTCTAATAATAATTGTTTTATGAATTTGGGAGCTCCAGTACTAGTTATATGTATATTTAGGATTGTGATATTTTCCTGTTGGACTACTCCTTTTATCATTATATAACATCCCTCTTTGTCTTTTTAAACTGTTGTTGCTTTGAAGACTGTTTAGTCTGACATAAGAATAGCTACATCTGCTCACTTTTGGTTTACATTTGCATAGACTATCTTTTCTATCTTTTTTCACCCCTTTATCTTAAATTTATGTGTGTCCTTATGTGTTAGGTGAGTCTCTTGAAGAATGAGGATACTTGGTTGGTGGGTTTTTATCCATTCTGCCATTCTGTATCTTTTAAGTGGAGCATTTAGGTCATTTACATTCAATATTAGTATTGAGGTGTGAGGTACTGTTCTATTCATCATGCTAGTTGTTGTTGTCTTTTTTTAATCTTGTGTTGTTGTTTTATAGGCCCTGTGAGATTTATGCTTTGAGTAGGTTTGAATTTGGTGTATTTCAAGATTTTGTTTCGATATTTAAAACCCCTTTTAGCATTTCTTGTAGTGCTGGCTTGGTAATAACGAATTCTGTCAGCATTCGTTTGTCTGAAAAAGATTTTTATCTCTCCTTCATTTATGAAGCTTAGTTTCATTGGATAGAAAATTCTTGGCTGGTAATTATTTTGTTTCAGGAGGCTAAAAATAGGACCCCAATCCCTTCTGGCTTGTGGGGTTTCTGCTGAGAAATCTGCTGTTAATCTGATAGGTTTTCCTTTATAGGTTACCTGTTGCATTTGCCCCACAGTTCTTAAGATTCTTTTATTCATCTTGACTTTAGATAACCCGATGATTATGTGCCTAGGTGATGATCTTTTTGCAATGAATTTCCTGAGTGTTCTTTGAGCATTTTGTATTTGGATGTCTGGATCTCTAGCCAGATCAGAAAATTTTTCCTTGAATATTCCCTCAAATATTTTTTCCAAACTTTTATATTTCTCTTCTTCCTCAGGAACACCAATTATTCTTGTGTTTGGTAACTTAACATAATCCCAAATTTCTTGGAGGCTTTGTTCATTTTTTAAAATTCTTTTTTCTTTGTCTTTGTCAGGTTGGGTTAATTCAAAAGCCTTGTCTTTGAGCTAGGAAGTTCTTGTTTGATTCTATTAACTTTCCAGTGTATTTTGCATTTCTCTAAGTTTGTCTTTCATTTCCAGAACTTGCAGTTGTCTTCTTTATGACATCTATTTCTCTGGAGACTTTTTAATGCATATCTTGTATTGTTTTTAAATTTTCTTTAAGTTGTTTTTCATCTTTCTCTGGTACCTCCTTGAATAGCTTAATAGTCAACCTTCTGAATCTTTTATCTGGCAATTCAGAGATTTTTTTCTTGGTTTGGATCCATTGCTGGAGAGCTAATATGATCTTTTGCAGAGTTACAGCATCTTGTTTTCTCATATTACCAGAATTACTTTTCTGGTTCCATCTCATTTGGGTAGACTGTTTCAGTAGAAAGATATGGAACTCAAGGGCTGCTGTTCAGATTCTTTTGTCCTACAGAGTGATCCTTTGATGGGGTGCTCTCCCCCTTACCCCAGAGATAAGGCTTCCTGAGAGCCAGACTGCAGTGAGGGAGTTTGCTATTGCCCTTCTGGGTCTAGCCATTCATCGGGGCTACCAGGCTCCAGGCTGGTGCCAGGGCATGTATGCAAAGAATCCTGTGATATGATCTGTCTTTAGGTTGTTCAGCCATGGATACCAGCATCTGCTCCAGTGGAGGTTGTAAGGGAGTGAAGTGGAATCTGTGGAAGTCCTCGGTTGTAGTTTTGTTTAGTGCACTGGTTTTATTGAATGCTGGTTGTGCTAGCAGTGAAGTTGTCACATGGACAGATTCAGGACCTCTGGTTAGTCAAGATGTTGCAGATGATGGAATTAGCTGTTGTTTTCTCCTTTGGAGCAGGATTGTTCTGTTATGAGTTGCTGTAATGGCCTGAGTTTGTTGACCTCCAGCCAGGAGTTGATGCTTTCAGGACAACACCAGCTGCAGTAGTTGAAGGGCGATATATTCTTGCCCTACATTAACCAGGTTAAATACTTGGGTTTCTCAGGTGATGGGTGGGGCCATAGAGCTCCCAAGAGTTTATGTCTTTTGTCTTTGGCTACCAGGGTTGGTAGCAAAAACCCATAGTGGGGGCAGAGTTAGGCAGGTCTGAGCTCTGACTCTCCTTGGGTGGGGCTTGCTGTGGGTACTGTGGGGGATAGGAGGTGGTTCTCAGGCCAGTAGAGTTATGTTTCCAGGGGATTATGGCTGGCTCTGCTATGTCATGCAGGTCACCAGGGAAGTAAGGGAAAGCTGGCAGTGAGAGGCCTCACTCAGCTGCCATGAAGCCAGCAAGGCGTCTCAGTCCCACCGTGCCCTGTGAACAGCACAAAGTTCATACCCAGGCAGCTGGTCAGCACAGCTGAGATCTTGCCCTAGGTTATAAGCCTCCTGGCTGAGAAAGGAAGCAGAGCTCTCAGCCCTCACCCCTCTCCACCTGCCTGCACCTTTGGCTGTGGCTTCTGTGCTCATATCTGCACTTCCTGTTTGCCTCCTGAGTCCTGCTCAGAAAAATTCATGCTTAATTGAAGTTATTATAAAGTTCAGCTAGAAGCTTCCTTCACCCTGTGGCCCCTCCCCAGTTCTACTGGTGGCCTTTCCTGAGGTTCCCTGTGAGATAAGGCAAGGGATGGCTTCGCTGGGTTCGAGCTGGGGACCAGGACTGCCTGCAGGGCTCTTGCCACTGCTTCTTCTACTTTTATATTTTGCTTGGCTCCCTAAATCCATGTCAGCTCTAGGTAAGGTTAAATTCTTCTCTTGTGGTCTGGATTTTTAGGTTCCCCAGTGGGGACTGTGTTTGGAAGCAAACGTTTTCCCTCTCATACTTTGGGAACTCACAGTTTTTTGCGTAACGGAGTTTGCAGCAGCAAGTCACTGCTTTCAAAGGGGCCGTGAATTTTTTCCGTTTCCCTGGTATGTTCCTGCAGTGTTTCTTGGAGCAAAAGTTCACAGTGCGAGTCTCCACATGACCCTCCACAGTTCTATCTGTCCAAGTGGGAGCTGCAGGTTAGTCCTGTCTCCTATCTGCCATTTTTCTGGCTGTGATTTCTTCCATTCTGTGTCTTTTTATTGGGGGATTAAACCCATTTAGATTTAAGATTATAATTGTTATGTGTGGATTTGATCCTGTCATCACGATTCTAATTGGTTATTTTGCAAACTTTTTTATGTGGTTGCTTCATAGTATCACTGGTCTGTGTACTTCATTGTCTTTTTGTAGTGGCTGGGAATGGTGTTTCCTTTCCATATTTAGTGCTTCCTTCAGGAGCTCTTGTAAGGCAGGTCTAGTGGTAATGAATTCCCTCAGCATTTGCTTGTCTGAAAAGGATCTTATTTCTCCTTCACTTATGAAGCTTAGTTTGGCCAGATATGAAATTCTAGGTTGGAAAATCTTTTCTTTAAGAATGTTGAATATTGGCCCTCAATCTCTTCTGGCTTGTAGGGTTTCTGCTAAGAGGTCCACTGTTAGTCTGATGGACTCCCCTTTGTGGGTGACCTGGCCTTTCTCTGTGGCTGCCCTTAACAGTTATTCTTTCATTTTGACCTTGGAGAATGTCATGATTATGTGTCTTGGGAATGATATTGTGGTGCATCTTACTGGGGTTCTCTGCATTTCCTAAATTTGAATGTTGGCCTGTTTTGCTAGGTTGGGGAAGTTATCCTGGATGATATCCTGAAGTATGTTTTACAACTTGGTTCTGTTCTCCCTGTCTCTTTTAGGTACTCCAATCAGTCATAGTTTCAGTCTCTTTACATGATCCCATATTTCTTGCAGGTTTTGTTCATTTTTTTTCATTCTTTTTTTTTTTTTTTGAGACAGAGTCTCGCTCTGTCGCCTGAGCTTGAGTCTCGCTCTGTCACCCAGGCTGGAATGCAGTGGCGTGATCTCGGCTCACTGCAAGCTCCACCTCCTGGGTTCCCACCATTCTCCTGCCTCAGCCTCCTGAGTAGCTGGGACTACAGGTGCCTGCCACCACGCCCGGCTAATTTTTTTCGTATTTTTAGTAGAGATGGGGTTTCACCATGTTAGCCAGTTTGCTCTCGATCTCCTGATCTTGTGATCCACCCACCTCAGCCTCCCAAAGTGCTGGGATTACAGGCATGAGCCACAACTCCTAGCCTCTTTTCATTCTTTTTTTGCCTATTGTTGTCTGCCTGTCTTATTTCAGAAAGATAGTCTTCAAGCTCTGAGGTTCTTTCCTCTGCTTGGTCTATTCTGCTATTAATACTTGTGATTGCATTGAAAAGTTCTTGTAGTATGTTTTTCAGCTCTATCAGGTCAGTTCTTTTCCTGTCTAAACTGGCATTTGACTGTCAGCTCCTGCATTGTTTATCTTAATTCTTAGCTTCTTTGCATTGGGTTACATCGTGTTCCTTTAGCTCAGGAAAGTTCATTTTTATCCACATTCCGAAGCCTACTTCTGTCATTTCAGCCTAGTTCTGAGCCCTTGCTGGAGAGGTATTGCAGTCATTTAGGGGAAAGGGAGCAGTCTGGCTTTTTGAATTTTCAGATTTTTGAGTTGATTCTTTTGTGGCCTTATCATCTAGCTTTGATCTTTGAAGTTGCTGACCTTTGGATGGAGTTTTTTTTTTTATTTTGTGTGTGTGTGTGTGTGTGTGTTTTGTTGTTGTTTTTTTCTGTTTGTTTGCTTTTCTTTTAACAGTCTGGCCACTCTTCTGTAGGGCTGCTGTGGTTTGCTGGGAGTCCGTTCCAGACTGTAGTCACTTTGGTTTTTCCCACACCTGGAGGTATCACCAGCGAAGGTTGTGAAACAGCAAATATGGCAGCCTGCCACTTCCTCTGGAAGCTCTGTCCCAGGGGGGTACTGACCTGTTGCTGGCCCACACACACCTGTAGGAGGTATCTGGAGACCCTGGTTGGGAGGTCTCACCCAGTCAGGAGGAACTGGATTAGGGACCTGCCCAAAGATGCAGTCTGGCTGCTTTTTTATAGAGCAACTGTGCTGTTTTCGGGGTCCGTTCAGACCCTGATTAGTTTGGGCTCTCCAAGGCCCACAGGGTGGACTGGCTAAGATGCTCAAACAGCTAAGGTGGTGGCCTGCCCTGCTTTCTGGGCATTCCATCCCAGGGAGAAATTAGACCTCTGTTGGCCATAGAACATGGGTGGAGGTGGCTGGAGGTCCCAACTGGGAGGACCTGCCCTGTGAGGAGGAGTGGATCAGAGTCCCACTCAAAGAAGCAGTCTGGCCACACCTTAACAAAACAGCTGGGGAACTGCCTCAGCTGTCATGCTGGGGAACTGCCTCTGCCTCTGTTGGCTTGGACTCTCCAAAGCCTGCAGACTGGAAAGCCTGAGTCCTCCAAACAACCAAGGTGGCAGCCTGCTCCTCCTCCTGCACTCTGTCCCAGGGAGAGATCAGAGCTCTGACAATAGAATACTGGTGGGTCGGTGGCTGGAGGTCAGGGCTGGGAGGTCCTGCCCAGTGAGGAGAAATGAACCCGGGTCCCACTTAAAGAAGCAGTCTGGTCATGTTCTGGCAAAGTAGTGGTTCTGCTGAACTTGGTTTGCTCATATTTTTTGTTGTCGTTGTTTTGTTTTTTGGGGACAAGGTCTCACTCTGTCACCCAGGCTAGAGTGCAGTGGTGTGATCATGACTCACTCCAGGCTCAGGCAACCTTTTTCTCTCAGCCTCCTGAGTAGCTGGGACTACAGGCACACACCATCATACCCAGCTAATTTTTCTATTTTTTGTAGAGATGGGGTTTAGCCACGTTGCCCAGGCTGATCTCAAAATCCTGGGCTCAAGCAATCCTCCTGCCTTGGCCTCCCAAAGGGCTGGGATTATAGGCATGAGCCACTGTGCCTAGTCAGTTTGCTATTTTGTTGAGAATTTTTGCGCTGATGTTCATCAAGGATATTGGCCTGAAGTTTTCTTGTTTTGTTGTGTCTCTGCCAGATTTTGGTATCAGGATGATGCTGGCCTCATATCATGAGTTAGGAAGGAGTGCCTCCTCCTCGGTTTTTTGAAATAGTTTCAGTAGGAATGATACCAGCTCTTCCTTATACAACTGGTAGAATTTGGCTGTGAATCTATCTGATCCTGGGCTTTTTCTGGTTTTTATGACTGCTTATGTACCCTCCACCTGGACCCTCCAGATGTTTATATTTTGCATAGCTAAAGTACATTTATCAAAAGTCATTCAAATTGTCCTTAAAGAAAATAGTTTCTTTTTTAACTTAAGGAATAGCTCCATTCAGTTTCATATTAGGCTGTCTGCTAATCTTGTACTTTAGAGATCTCATGCCCACTTTCTAGCCTGTGTAAGACTGTTCTTTATCATATCTTCATAGTTATCTCTAAAAGTTCTAATCTCATCTCCCAAATTCTTCATTACAAGGAGCTAGAAAGACACTAAAAACATGAGAGGGTGGGTTCTGAATAATTTGCTTTTGGATTAAGCTTAAGGTTTTGTTCTGGAGAACTCCCCTTAGAGCATAACACAGGGACAAAAAAATTAGTAAGGCACTTGTGTGACAAAATTGGCTCTAAACTTCAGAAATGAATGTTGACATCTCAGTTTTTTCACAGTTCGAATTTTTAAAAATAGCTATTGCCCAGGGATGCTTAAGAGATTATGGCCTTTACTTTTTCATTTAGGAGCTAAAAAGTCCTTAGAATAATTTATATTCAAACTGCTTATTTTTGTTACTTTTGACAGGAATATGTAATGTTTAAATAGTGTTGGGTAGTGGTGTCCCCTAAACTCCCTGCAACTATACTATACTGTTATATATTTCATACATAAGCATTTCATTTTTATTTTAATATGATCCAGACTAAATAAGTCTAACGTCCTCAAGCAAAACATTTAAAGTCTAATTGCAATTAACCTTGACTTGTGTTATGATTTGTAATTAACACAGGCCTTTCAATTACTCTAGTTGATTTTATGAATTCTGACACTTGTCTTGATAAAGTTCACACAGAGAGACATTTGGAAGTGGTATTGATGAAAAGATGGCAGAAAATGTAGAAATTTTGGTAGGAAGTTATATAAATTCAATGTCATTCCTTTTTATTTTTATGTATACAATTTAATCATTTCAAAATTTAATAGAATATTTTTATATGAAGTTCACCATTATGGTTCATCTTCCTTAGGGGATTAGTGAGATTTAGGGAATAATGTTAACTCAAAGCTAAGAAATTAAACTGTGAAAGCCAAACAGTCAGGCTTCGAGGAGTTGCTGTAATGAAAGTTTATGAAAAAAAAATTGAGATAAGAATTAGAAAGCTTCCACCTATAACTCATTTTTTTCTTTCTCTTTATTTTAAATAGGGGAAAAGGATCTTTGGTTAAAATGAATGTGTTTGGCTATCAAAAAACACCACTGATTTTTCTATGGCCTTAAAAATATAATTTGTTCCCTATAGGTATAGTAATCACATATCTTTGATAAGGACACTTTCTTATAGTAGATTCCCAAGGTAAAATATAAAACATGAAGATAAATTTACATCTACCACTGAGGAAAACTAACCTCTACCTATAAAAAAAAAGTCAGTAACAATGAAATTATGTTAAGAATATTTAAAATGTTGGCTGGGTGGAAGAAGAAAGGGGTAACAGAGAGAACTAATCTATATGTACCAGTTTGAATGAGTTTAGCTTAGTGACAGAAAACCCTGACTCAAAATAACTTCAGCAATGAGGAAGATTTATTATCTAACACAACAGGAAGTCTGAATGTGGAACAGCCCCAGATTGATTCAGTTGCTCATTACTAGCAGACCCCTAAATTCTTTGCATCTTTCTGTTTTGCCATGCTAGACCTGTTGACTTAGTTTCCCCACGTGGTTGCAAGATGGCTGCCACAGCTCTGGGAATCATATGGGCACAATGACATCAGCAGCAGAGGATATTGATCTTCAATTATCCCTTTTTTTCTGTTAATAAGAAGAGCCTTTCCTATATCTCCTATACAGTATCCAGAATTAAATCACATGCCCACATCCGAACAAATCCTTGGCAGTAGGAACAGGAAATCAGGGCATGGGAAGTGTGCCCCCCATCCCTGAGCACCAGGATATATGGAAGAGTGGGGACAGCCAAACAGCACGGGCACTCTTAGCAAGAGGGAAGAGAGAACTTTTTGGGTTATTAGTGTCTCTTCTATTATTGGTAACTTCATTTTTCCCATCTCTAACAAAACGAATATTTGATATGAAGGAATTAGGAAGAACTATCAAATGAATTGGCCATATATGGGCCTACAGGTTAATGTTCTCAAATGAACTCAGCTTAAAGACATTGATGGAAAGAAAGAAATGGGAACTGATTCAGTCAGTGATTTTTAAAAGTTCAGCTGTGCTCTGAGGCTGAAGCACATCAGTGCTATGACCCACAAAAGAGTGGTTAACCTTGTTCATCTCAAAATCTTTCTTTAGTTATCTCTAGAAGACATTTTCTATTTTAAGCTGCAAAGCCTTCTGCAAAATATCTGGCCATGGAGTTTATGAAAAGGACTCAGAAAAAATGATGTGTTTGGTCTTATCTTAATAATACATACTATCCTGAGGCTCGTTTGAAGTTGGTAAATAGAAATATGTATTTCCAAAAGAGATTTTGGTATATATACCTATATGAGAAATGTGGAAATTTTAAATACTTCTGAAGTGTAAAAATATAGCTCATTACTTATCAAAGTATATTGAAGACAAGAAATTTGACTGATGCTTTTTACCCTTTAATTTGAAACTATATTGCATGGCTTGGCCCATACTTCTTGTTCTTCCACTTAATATAACAGTAACATAAATAATCTGATAGGACTCTTGACTTCACTGCCCATTCATGTATAATGAATCACATAATTTTGCTTAATTGCTTTTCCATCCCTACTAGACTCTAAGCTCTAATGATAGTTTCTGAATTTTTATATAGATGGGCTTGGGGACAGCAATCCATTTGAAGGGGAGGGGTGTGTACAGGCTTGAAGTTTTGTTTTCCCATGCTAAAATAATTATGAAAAATCAAAATAATGGTAGAGAGGGTAGGTATGGGGTTAGTTGAGATTGGGGTTTAAAGTACCCCTCAAACTACACCTTAGCTTATGGTGAGCTCCTGAAAGGCAGGGTCTATGTCAGCCTTGTTATCCCCAGTGCCAAGCAGTGTGATTCAGCTGTATTCTCTAAACAGTTGCCGAATGACAGAATTACCAGAATCCATTCATATTTGCCAAAAGTAGACACTTAGTAACTTGCTACATGAAGAAGTGAGTGCTAATCTTTGTTTTCCTAATTGTAAACTTCCTAAAAGAGGAATGACAGATTTTTTTTTCAACTTGAGAGACTCAATTGTGTAGACAGTCCCATTTCCCCCCTTTCTGGCATAAGCTTCATGCAGTTTGTTGTTGTTGTTGTTGTTTTGATTTTTTTTTTGAATCAATTTCCTCTCTGATTTTTTTATTTTTATTTTTTTTTGAGATGGAGTCTTGCTTTGTTGCCCAGGCTGGAGTGCAGTGGCATGATCTCTGCTCACTGAAACCTCAGCCTACCAAGTTCAAGCGATTCTCCTGCCTCAGCCTCCCGAGTAGCTTGGATTACAGGTGCATGTTACCATGCCTGGCTCATTTTTGTATTTTGAGTAGAGACGGGGTTTCACCATGTTGGCCGGGCTGTTCTCAAACTCCTAAGCTCAGGTTATCTACCCACCTTGGCCTCCCAAAGGGCTGGGATTACAGACATGAGCCACCACACCTGGCCTTCTCTCTGAATTTGAGGTCATTGTTTTGCTATCTTCTAGCATTTAGTGCAACTGATATGTATATAAATATATATGGTCTGTCTTCGAAATTGTCTTTGGTCAAAGGAGCTACCTGTGAATTCAAATAAAGATCTGTCAGAGCTGACATAGTCGATGGAGACAAGAGTCTTCATAATGCAAGTTCAAAATCACAGGATAGAACAGGCAGTAGAGTTTAGTGGTTGTGAACATGACCTTTGGAGTTAGACAGACCTAGCTTTGGGCCTTAGTGTCCCTACTTCTTACTAACTATGTTACCTTAGGAAATTACTTAATCTGTAAGTCTCAATGTCCTCATGCATAAAATGTAGGAGATAATAGTATCTATATCATAATCGTTGTGACAATTCAATGGGAGTGCTCAATAAGCCTTTAGCACATAAAAAACTCGCAGTAAAATGTAGCCATTATTCGTTGTTACTGTTATAATTAATAATAAGAATACTTACATAAATATCTTGATTAGAATTTATGAAGCAGCCCACCTATACAAAGAGCACATTTCTTTTTAAATTGTAAAAATGCATATGAACATTGAAGTAAAAATTCAGGCAGTATGAATGTGAATAAAATAAAAATGAAAAGACTTTGTTGCCCTACAAACTTAACCAGAGGAAGCCACTAAAACTTGTTTTAAGATTAATTTTTATGCAAAGTATGTGCCAACATTCATTGAGATGATTTATCAACTTTAAGCATCAAGTGTTTTTATGGCTACTGTCAGTTGACTTCATGCCATAAAAATTGGTGAATGTCACCTGCTTATACATACTCTTCTTTACCCTCACCCATACCCATTAGGGCTATTATATTTTAGCTTTTCAATTGATTACTTTTGTAGCTTTAAATTATTTACATAAGTCCTATTTATTTGTCTGTCAAACATTAGGCAAAATCCTCTATCTCCACTATACTAAGAGGAAATTAGCACTTCTGTTCTTCTTTCCGATTCCCCTTCCCCTACACCCAACTCCCAACTATCGTCAGCTATGTTATTACTTTTCTATTGTCAAGATATGTCAGATTTATATTCTGTCTGGTAATTCTATTTATATCTTCTCTCTTTTGTGGGTTGATGCTGAAAATGGAAAATCAATAAATAATTTTTATAATGTTATGATTATATAAATATTCTCTGCAGTACCAAATTGTATGATCGAACCTATAGAGAAGACAAAATCTTAATGTGGCAAAGCTTGTGTTGTTCAAAGAAACCATTCTAAGTATAAAACCCAAATTGATTTTAATATTTAAAAATCTTATCAATTTTTCAAAATCATGCCACTGTTTCTTTGGTCAACAAACTTTTCTACATTTGTTTGTTTTTCCTGTTATTTCTAATTCTTTTTCTTTTCTTTTTTTTTTTTTTAAACATGAGAAAGGCATCATATCTTAAGGGTGTTTAGCTGCTTAATCACAATATTTCTTTAATGTACGCTAACCATATTAGGTACATATTAGGGCACAGGGGAAATAAGTTTGTCAGTTATTTTATGTCTGAAAATATCTGTCTTCCCCCCACATTTTGTAGGATGCCTTAGTATTGGATTTCAGATTTAAAATTAATTCCTCTGAATTTGAGGCTATTGCTGGCTATCTTAGAGTGTTGAGTGCAATAGATAATGGATCTGATGCCATTGTGGTTCTCATTCCTGTGTAAGAAACCTGTTTTTTGTTGGTTCGTTTTATCCCGAGGAAGGACTTTTGGAACTTTTGCTTTGTCTTTGGGATTTTTAATTTCCCAAGGATTTGTTCATGTCTTCTGTGTGGTTCTCTCTGGGACTCTCAGTATGAGGGCCCAGGTCTTTCTTCAGTTCTGGGAGATATTCTTCAGTTATTTATTTGATTATTTAATCTCCATTTCTTTTTCTGGTCTTTCTTCTCAGAACTTTTATTTGATGAAAGTGTGTTATTGAAGATTTATCTCCTATGTTTCAACTTTTCTTTCATATTTTTGGTATCTTTTTGTTTTGATTCTGCAATATGTATATATTTATTAAACATATTTTTACTTTCCAAGAGCACTTTGTTTTCTATTTCCTTAGTGTTTTGGAGGGGTGCTATCATCTATCATCTCAAATATCACTGGGAATATTAAGTAGTCTTCTTTCATATTGGGTTGATTGTTTTCCTTGCTCACGTTGGTCCTTCTCTTTTGGATTGTTGAGGCTCCACAGGCACTGTTAATGCTTGATCGTTCAGATTTGTGGATAAAGAGCAAAGTTGATCAGTATAGGTAGCCGATGTGAGTTTTCTTTATCACTGTGATGAGACACTGATTTTAAAAAAATCTTAAATTAAAATTTTTTTTTTTAGAGACAAGGATTTGCTCTGTTGCCAAGGCTGGAGTGCAGTGGTGCAATCATAGCTCACTGTAACTTCAGACTCCTGGGCTCAAGCATCCTCTTGTTTCAGCCTTCCAAGTAGTTGGGGCTACAGACATGTGCCACCATGTCTGACTAATTTTTATTTTACTTTATTGTGGAGATGGGGTCTTGCTATATTGCCCAGGCTGGTCTCAGATGCCTGGCCTCCAGTTATCCTCCTGCCTCAACCTCCCAAAATGTTGAGATTACATATATGAGCCACCACACCTGGCCAAAAAAATCGTTCTGTAATTAAAAAATTAATGTGAACCAAGATAAGAAAACTAAAAGTAAAAAGGATATATAATAAAAAGTAAATTTTTGTCTTACCCAAAATTACCAATTTCTCAGAAATCCAACTAAACCACTGTTACTAGTTTCCTTTGTCTTCTAGAATATCTCTAAATAAATAGAGAAATATACATTTTCTTGTCTGTCTGCCTGCCTATCTATCTATAGCTATCTATCTATCTATCTATCTATCTATCTATCTATCTATCTATCCATCCATCTAAGTACATACACATTTTGCTAAAAGTGGTAACATGCTGTATATATATTTTAATTTTTTTGTAAAACAGTTTATCTTGCAGAGCATTTTGTTTGTGGCTATATTATTCTTTATCATGGTTGCAGAGTTTTACACTGAGTGGATGTGCTAGAATTTATTGAACCATTTTCCTATTGGAGAGAAATTAGATCCCATCTAATCTTTTGTATTACAGACGTTACTGCACCAAATATCCTTATACAGACTTGTTGGCATTTATTTGTACATATATTTGAAAGAGAAATATCTGGGTCACAGGGTATGCATATTTGAAGAATAGGTTAAAAAACCTGCAATTCATATTATATTTAACTTCTTGAATATGTAATGCACATTTATTGGACAAAAACCCTGAATGTACAAAAGAATATAGTAAAAATTAAATATCCTTTTTAACCCTTCTTTGACTATTTGCCCCCTCTGCTGCTCTTCTCAGTCTCAACTATTGTTATTATGTGTGTGAGTCTGTGTGTGTGTGGGGGGGTGTGTGTGTGTGTCTATGTCTGTGTATTTCCTTTTTGGGTTAAATTCTTATAGCTGAGCGAAAGCCTTGGGAGGTGTTCCTTTTTAAAAGTGAGTACATATTTTCTGTGAAGGGTTTTCAAATTTGACTACTTTTAAATTGAGCTGTTTGAGCCCTCCCAAGAGTGTGCCATGAGATGGGTCCTGAGAGTTCCTCCTATGCCTCCTTCCTTCACTGCAGCTGACCGAGCCCCACATTCTGTCTGTATGCCAAGGATTTTTCCAGGAACACACTTTATCCTTACCAGTATCAGAACAGAGCAGATACTTATGATTTTATAATCTCTACTTCTTCCTTCTAGTGTTGGAATCCATGGCACATGACAATAATAAAGAAATGACGCTTGGCTTCTTTGGTCCTCTCTTCAGCATTATAGAAGGTAAATAGTGCAGTTAGGTTTTTGCATGACAATATAAAGAGGCCAATGTTTGATATTGGGCAGCTTTCTGTGCAGAACATTGTAATTGCTGAAAGCTGTTTGTCTTCCTACCTTTTCATTACTATCATTTTTGTTCAGTTCCAGTGCCTTTTACAAGCTTTCATTTCTCCGTCTTCAAATAGTCTTGGTATATCAAGTTTATAATAACACTGATCTACAGAGAGGCATATGCTCCTTATTATAGCTCTAAAAGAGAATGATATCACCAAGGAAGCATAGCTTTTGCGCTGAAATCCTCAAAGACGGGTAGTTTATTTTATTAATTTCCATTGTGAGTTTTGGTGAACAATGTGGAGGTTTACATTAGTAAATAAAGCATGACTGGGTAGTAAAATGTTATTGGGATTTTAAAATCAGAAGATCTGGGAGTGAAAACCATCTGTATTTGTGTAAAGTAGTTGAAAGAGATTTAGTTTTTATGGTATGATATGTGTGACCTTGGGAAAGTCAAAATAATATCCTTGGGCTTCGATTTCCTAATTTGCAAATGTTCACAGGATTGTTATATGGATTAAAGAGATAATATAAGCAAAGTACTTTGTCAAGTGCTATGAAGTGTTATGTAATATTATAATCATAATGTTAAAGTGAGAAATGGGCAGGCTTATTCAACTCAACAGGAATAATTTTCGTTAAAGCTTCCAACATTGCACATCATACTGGAGTTGCAGCTTCAGAAATGTTGTGTTTTTATAACTCAATAAGTGGAGAATAAGAAAGGCCGTACTCTTTTTTTCTGGATGGGGCATCTCAGTGATTCAGATTCTTCTTGGTCTTAATAAATGTTGCAAGCTGCCCATTGGGATTAGAGCATAGGGTAATGTATTGGTCTGTTCTCACACTGCTTATAAAGACATACTGGAGATTGGGCAATTTATAAAGGAAAGAGGTTTAATGGACTCACAGTTCCACATGGCTGGGGAGGTCTCACAATCATGGTGGAAAGCAAAGGAGAAGCTAAGGCACATCTTACATGGCAGCAGGCATGAGAGCTTGTGTAGGGGAACTTCCCTCTGTAAAACCATCAGATCTTGTGAGACTTAATCACTATCATGAGAGCAGCATGAGAAAGACCTGTCCCCATGATTCAGTTACCTCCCACCAGGTCCCTCCCATGACACGTGGGAATTATAGGAGCTAGAATTCAAAATAAGATTTAGGTGGGGACACAGCCAAACCATATCAGGTAGGTATACAGGTATAGAGGGAGACAAGGCCAGAAGGACTTATGAAGCCAAACTAGAAAGGTCTGGAATGCCAACCCAAAGGAGTGTGGGTCTTAATTGTTGGGTACTGCAGATCTATGGGGCTGTCACTTTGGGAGAGTGTTGTAGCATATAGAAAGATGACAGCAGATGTGGTGAGATGATAAAAAGTCCTTCAGAGGCAAAGAATCCACAAATATATCCATCTGGAAGTATAGTTCTCCTCAGTATCCATGGAGAATTGGTTCTAGGACCCCTGCAGACTCCAAAATCCACAGATGTACAAGTCCCTTGTATAAAATGGCATAATATTTGCATATAACCTACGAACATTCTTTCATATACTGTAAATCATCTCTAAATTACTTATAATACCTAATACAATGTAAATACTATGTACATAGCTGTTATACTGTAGTTTAAAATTGGTATTTTTTTAATTTTTAAAAATTATTATGTTTGATCCATGGTTGGTTGGATCTGTAGGTTCTGCATCCTAGGTACAGAGGGCTGATGATAGCTATGAAAGCAGGAGACTGTTTGGTGTGTTCCCCAGGTGGAGACATGGGTCTCCCAAAGTTCATACAAAAGACACTTTAGATTCTCCTGGCTGAATTCTCACTCACAGAAATAGATTCAGCAGCAGCAGAGCCACTTCTGTGGGTGAGAATTCGGCCAGGAGATAGAAGCTTACCCTTGCATTCTCAGGGGATTTTATAGCCTCCTGGCCACCTGCCTGACTGTTCAGAAGACTCTGGCTCTAGCCCCACCTGCTCAGCAGGCGCAAGAAACTATTGCCAAACAATCTCAGCACATCCCTGATTCTTTAATGGAGACACTGGGTGGTAGAGTGAGGTACCTCAGCAGACTCAGGCTGTAGGTCTCTAAGTCTATTCCTGTAGGGTGCGAGAAAGTTTGTAAGAAGGAAAACACACAATCCCAGAGCACAATGCACTGATTGAGGAGGAGGCTGGGAGCAGGGAGATTGCTGAGAACCACTGCCATGGGCCAAGCATGAAGCAGCAATGTCTTAAGTTGGAAGGTGGTAGTGGACATAGGAAGACACAGGCAGATGGCAGAAACAGTGTGAGCACGAAGACCCACTATTATCTATAAAGGAGAAACTAGAGGGAGGAGTCAAGGATTGTGTCAGGATTTCCCACTTTAATGGGTGGGAGAATGAAAACATTATTATACAGTAATGGAAAATTGAGGGCAGTTGGACACACAGAAGTAAAGTTCATAGGGTATACAGAGTTAGGGAGATAGGAAACAGATTTGCAAGGTTTCCATTTAGAAGCCATAAGAAAAGTCTTGGTGGTAGGAAGTTCTTCACGTTATACTACAGTGAAATAAACATTTTACTTTCATGGAAAAGTTTATTTAAATGATCCAAGATACAATCTGAGAGAGCAACTTCAGCAACCTGTGCTGGCTCAGCCAGTTCCCTTTCCTTCCTGTAGTCCCACTGCAAGGCTACATCAGAGCACTCAACAATACTCGTTGAACGAGTCAGTGGAGCTGCCCTGGCTGGCAGACCTAGAAAGTAGCAATTCGCGTTAGGTGGAACCCATCAATTTTGAGTAGTCACTTAGCCACCGTCTATACCAGTGGTGCTCATCTTTGCTGCATGTTAAGAGTCACCTAAAGCCGGGCGCGGTGGCTCACGCCTGTAATCCCGGCACTTTGGGAGGCAGAGGCGGGTGGATCACGAGGTCAGGAGATCGAGACCATCCTGGCTAACACGGTGAAACCCCGTCTCTACTAAAAAAATACAAAAAAATTAGCCAGGCGTGGTGGTGAGTGCCTGTAGTCCCAGCTACTCGGGAGGCTGAGGCAGGAGAATGGCTTGAACCCGGGAGGCGGAGCTTGCAGTGAGCCGAGATGGCGCCACTGCACTCCAGCCTGGGTGACAGAGTGAGACTCCACCTCAAAAAAAAAAAAAAAAAAAAAAAAAAAAAAAAAAAAAAAAAAAGTCACCTGAGGGGCTTTTAAATAATCCTGAGGCTAGGATATAGCTCAGACCAATTAAAATCCGACCCTTTTCCCAGATGATTTTTTTGTGCATTCAAGGATCAGAAACACTGCCACATCTCTTCCTTTGCATGCAAAGTACTGTTGGTGCTTATCTTAAACAACATTGTCCTCTGAAAAGGTGCCCCCGTGGAGTTCATTTTCCAGGCCTTCTCTCCATATGAACCTCCCACACGTGTGGCTGACTGCATCACCAAGGTAGTGTAGAAAGGTGCAGGAAGTAAAGAAGAGGAAGAGGAACTGGTGAAGGAATAGTCAAGGAGGGAAGAAGAGAAACAGGAAAACACCATGTCATGGAAACCAAGAGAGGGGACTTCTAGGAGTGTCAGTCACTGATGTGAAATGCTATGGCAATTTGGGGATGGTAAGGACTGAGAAGGAGCCAGAGATGGTTGCAGTGAGTTTCAGCATGGTGGTGTGACTGGAAGCTGGACTGCAAAGCAAGTAAGGAGTAGGACTCTGAGGACAGGAAGGTAGCAGGGCTAGGCAGAGGCAACAGACTGGGTGACCACGGGCCTCACAGATGTGCTTTGATTGAGGTCCACAGAGTGTTCAAAGATTTTTAAAAAATTAGTTATCAACATTTACAAATTGGGAGGTTTTATATAAACCACAACTTCCGATTTCTCTTGAAAAACTGGGAGATCTGACAACACTAGGACTTTGTTCCGTCTTGGCACCAACCAATTCCTTGGCACTAGAACTTGGTTCCTTGGCACCAAGGAATTGGTTGTCCACCTTAGGAATGACATCCTTTCTCCCCACTCATCACACAATCTCCATGCCCGGAAGTTATCCTTTAAACCCAGTTCACGTATCTCACTTGTATGACCTCCATGGCTTCGGTAGGCAAGTGAATTTGGGACTTGGACTTGATCCAAATAGCTGTTAGGTGGTTTGTGAGAAAGGAAAAGAGAAGTCCTGATCACCTTTGTATGATGGGGGGAATAGGCAGAAGGGAAGATGGAATAAAGGAAAAGCTTCTCAAGGTTAGTCTGGAACAGGAAGGACCCACAACTGGGGAAGAAGTAGAGAATGCATGAAGACATAAAGAGATTTTGGGGAGGAGAGAATGGAAATGAAAGCCTGTTAGTGGCAGTAAAATGAGTGAATCACTGCAATTTAGGTGGGAGATAGCACTGAGGTCTGAGCAATCTGAAAAATATTTGGAACAATCAGAATAGGAACTAATGAAAAGAAAAACTTGGGGGCAGTTGGTGGGGTGGAAGGAACTGAGTACTGAAGAGAACTGAGTACATAAAGATTTCAGATGACTTATTTAGAAGCAGATTTTTCTTATTTATTTGGAGAAAACAATTTTAAAGTAGAAAATTTTCTAGCTTTTGGAGTTATGTTATTTTTAAAACCAATCTTTTTCAAATATATAATTTCAAGAGCACTAAGGAATAAATCCTGTATAAATCATTCATAGTATAATGAAGCTTAATTATCACTCAATTGTATGTTGCAAAGTTTTCTGTTTCATTATTTTTCCAATGGTAGTACAATTTTTATTAAATCATGCAAAGGAATGGTTTAAAAACACTTGTGCCAAAGTATTCAAGTGTTGTGGTTCAATGCCAGTATTTATGTTTGACTGACCCCTTTCAGATAACAGAAAAGCAATTTGTTTTTATTGAATGGAACAAATGTTTGTTTGTTTCTTAGAGAATTTTTTTTGTTGTTATTCAGGTTTGCTTATTTTTAGAGATGGAAGGCATTATATATAGTTGAAATGGTGTTGCATTAAAATTATCCTTCATCAATTTGTTTTACATCACTTATTTTTAATTGATGCTGGCAGCGCCTGGGTTGCTCCTGGGTAAATTTGTTTTGCTGATTTAAGTATTTGGAGATTGTTACATGGAGTCTGGAGAGCATTACAAATGCTAAGTCTGTAGTCAAGGAGGCTATCGTTTATAGAAAAACAGGATGGTCAAAAATTTTATTGTTTTATCGAAGACTTTATAAGTTAGGGAGAAAACTGACTTTCATAGTACAAGTTTACATATCCACGTTTTTCTTCCCCTCAGAATGGTGTTACAAAGTGTACTATTTAACTTGCTTCATAAGGAGAGAGATTTTTCTATGATTTATAAGGCAGTCTCATAAATAGTTAGCTAAATTAAGTAATTTAAGGGATGTTGGGTTTGGGGATTTTGGGGGGCCAATTAGTCCATTCCATCTTTCCTCTGAGTTCTGAACCAGTTGACACAGGAAATAGATGTAGGAAATCGACACTGAGACTAGAACACAGAAATAGACATAGGAATTTTATGATGACTAAAACTGAAGAATGTGGCTTTGATATGGGGCCAAAATGGGCTTCCTATTCCCCTTCCCCATAAGGTTAGTTGGTGGGATCCTCATGGGAGATGGGTTGGATCTGCAGAGTGATATTCCTCTAGCCATCTTCTTGAAGGACTATGGCCTGACTCACACCCATTGTGCTCAGAGAACGTAAGTGAGAGGCCATTCATGGATAACCATCATGAGCCCCCAATTCACCCAACAGAGAAAAGTCAAACAATGGATGTCAGATTCTCAGCACAACACAGAAAAATTGCTCCTCCTGTGAGGAGGACCCAGGTAGTCGCAGTGTCCATGTAATCTTTCTGTTAGAGCAGAAGTTCTTAGCTTCTGAGCAGCAGCAATGTGAGGATGTGAAAGGAAGTTTCACCTTACATTCTAGGAAACTCATCTACTTACCTCCAAACTAAGTGCCACACTGCACAAAGTTTTCCATTTAGACATGAATACCTTTGGGCTAAATATTACCATTTTTATCCCTGTGATTCATTTAACATGAATTAATGGAGAGAAGGGCAGTCACAGATAAGAGTGAGAATCACCATACTGTGTGTTTGGTAGCTTTTTCACATGTTGAGAGAAGATAATGTAGCAGGAGATATGGGTTGTTTGCTCTTTTCTTTCCTTCCTATTTCCCACTCTTCTACTGCTCTTCTGGCTGTATTGCTGAGGCAGGTGCAAATCCACTACCTTCTGGGTCCCCTAGCCCTAATTCAAAGCTCATGTGACCTGGTTATTGGGTCTTGTTATGGTGAGGCTTTTGATTCTTGCCCTGATTGAACAGTTGCCCATGATTTTATAAAACAAAGAGGCGAAGACACTGGAAAAAACAAACAAAACAAAACTGTGATGAAAAAGTCATTTTATCAACTTATCTGTTGCCAACATTTTATTTAATGAAACACGATCTGGTGGCTACACAAAGCACTTATTAATGATAATCAGCCAAACTCAGACTTATCCTGTGTTTCCTAGCTGGTCCCCTGGCCCCCTTCAAATCTTCTTCCACAATCCACCAGGAAAAGCTACCAAATGATATGGGAAAGCAATCATAAAGTTCAGAATAGTGGTTACTTTGGGGTAGGTGAGTGAGTGTGGGCATTTGTAGAATTTGGGGAAGTCTTATGGGGACATCAGAGGCACTGGTAGATTTTTTAAAAAATTGGGTGGTGTATTAGGCCGTTCTTGGGCTGCTATAAAGAAATACATGAGACTGGGTAATTTATAAAGAAAAGACGCTTAATTGACTCATGGTTCTGCAGGCTGTCTAGGAAACATGGCTTCTGGTGAGGCTTCAGGAAGCTTTCACTCGTGGCAGAAGGTGAGGTGGGAGCTTCTATGTCACATGGCAAAATCAGGAGCAAGAGATGGTGGGGGGAGGTGCCACGTACCTTTAAATGACCAGATCTTGTGTGAACTCAGAGGGAGAACTTTACTTGCACTAAGGGGATGGCCCAAACCATTCATGAGGAATCTGTTCCCATGATCCAAATCCCTCCCACCAGGCCCCACCTCCAACATTGGAGATTAAAATTCAGTATGAGATCTGGAGGGGACAAACGTCTAAACTATATTAGATAGTTAAGTATATACATTCATTCTACTGGTACTTTTCTACATTTCACAAGTATTATTTATATCTTTTATACATATTTTAAAATAAAAAATTTATAATTTAAAATTATGAAAATGATTTTAGAAATAATCCAGATTGCTTTTCTTCTTGGCTCTCTGAAGCCTCTGTTCACCAGCCTCTGGAAGTATGAATTTAAAAACTTCCTTATTAATCCACATATGCCTAGCATATGAGGCTGTACCATTCAGTACTCTGGTTGCAAGTGACAGAAATCCAACTCAAATTATTTAAGCTCTCCGCCAACTCAAAGAGAAAAAGAAAAAAAGGAGAAATTGTTGACTTACATAACAAAGAAGGACAGGTGTGTGGTTAATTTTGGATCTTGCCGCACTTAGGAGCTCAACAACAATGTTAGTTCTCTCTTTCTTTCTCTCAGCTATGTTTCTCTTTGCATGTTGGCTTTGATTTCTCTTACTATAGATGACTTAATCCATCTGGCTGGGCAAGATAGTCACATGCAACTCCAGCTCACATTGTCCTTATAACTCGGGGTCCTAGAAGTAAATAAAGGATCTTTCCTGATAGCCAGAGCCTTAGCAACATAAGTTTTGGGGTCCCATGTTCAAAAAGCAGGAAAAAAGTGTGCTAAATATACTAAACTGGAAAGTTTTTTCTTTTGTTCTGTATTCTTTTAGTTTGTCACGGTGTTTTAAAAATTTCCCATTGAATGTCTATGTAAAGAAAAATTAAAAATTTAAATTATGAACATGAATCTTACCATTTATATTGTGCAGTGCCAGTTTCCAATGCAAATATAAGAGCCTTTAATTCATATATGGAATCACTGAAATTACACAATTTATATTTGGCATATGTATTTTGTTCTTACTAGAACAGTGGAAATGATTGCAAAACTAACTTAACTGTTTATATTTCAGTTCCCGATGCACTTACATCTACCTGTTCTCTTCAGCTTACTGATGAGTAAGGAAGGACTGAAAGGGAAAGGAACTATGGGTGGCCCTATCTTTCTCTCTTCTTCTATGCCATCATTTTCAGTGAGCTTGTCTAATAAAGAGAACTAACACAAGTGAGAAAAGGATATGATAAAGTTATTTGTACTTGTTTCTTAAAACACCATTGCTTGTCTTCTGCATTGGAAGCAAGTTCTGGTTTGAATGGAAGACATGACCCTCTTGGGGCTGTCTGTACCACCATTTATTCAGTTTTAAATATAACATACTTATTTGCACTCACTCAGCGTCTTGTGGTACTTCCATGCAAAGTGAGTCTACTGCTCTGCTGTGCTCACAGGGTGTCATAAATGCTATATTGCAAGGGAAGTGTGTATTTCCTTGCTCATGTGCATTCCCTATTGTCCCATTGGACATCACTTACAAAACATAAGATCAAAGCTGAAATTATTGAGAATTTCAAAATGGCAACAGCAGAGCAGTAAACCAAGCGGAAGACTCTTCTAAGCACGGGGGCTTTGCAACTAACAGGTCACATGCATGAAACTGGACCTGCTGATAACACTGATAGGGATTCTGATTGTCCCAGTTTGGGTCATGCGTCTATGCGTGATCCTATTACTTGATCTAAGTGTATATGGAGCACTCAGATTGGCCAGGCCTGGCTCACTTGCCCACAGCTGGAGCTGAAAGCAGGGTGTTATCAGCCTCCTAACTAGGAGGAGTAGGGGAGTGCTTCCTCAAAAAAGTTAACAATGGGCAGACAACATATGTTTACTGTAAGGAGCCTTACATCTACCCCTTCCTGCCCTTCACTTTCATTTCCTGCCAGTATTTTAATCCTCAAACATTTCACATGATTGTTTCAGGGACTCTTTCTTGATTGTTCCTAAGACAACCGGGTTCTTGTATGACTGTGCTGTTGTACATGCTGTTCCTTCTTGGAACGTATTTCCTCATCTCCTGGAAGACTAACAATTCTCTGGCACTCAGTTCAAATTCAGTTCCTTTCTGGGGTCTCCTCTGACTTCCTCAGGCATAATAGTTACTCAGACCTTAAATACTTGCAGTTAAAAAAAATTTTTTTTGAGTTACAGCATTTATTGCTTCTATTTCAAAGTATCTGTTTTCTTGTCTACACCTGGACCACTCCCCACTCCCACCACCACTGGTCTCTGGGCTCCTTGAGAGCAGGAACTGTGTCTTATCCTTTTTAAAAATCAATGCCCAGGGTAAAGCAAATGCCTGTTGCATGACAGGTACATGTCTGTTGAATAAAGAAATGAAAGAGTGTCATCAAATAGTGTTTTCAAGTTACCGTCTCTAACATTAATCCCGTACCCTAGATGAATTGCACATTTAGAATATCACTGGGAGCATCAGAGAATTTTCAGATTCTTCTTTCTCAAACACTGGACTGTCTTCTGATTAAACGGAAGTATTTCTTGGTTAAAACACTGAAAGGAAACCAATTAAATGTACAACTCAGAGAAGTAATATTTTGAATTCAAATAAATCTCCAAGAGTCTGTTTCCTAAGATGAAGCACACTGTCTAAGGGTTGGTCCTTGGATACTGGATGAGACGTCAGGATGTGTACTCTCTGCAGACAGGCAGACGAGGTTGTTTCCCACCTTGCCCACTGAGCAGATCAGCCTGGGCTTTCGGGAACTCAGCAGCTACACTGTCATGAATATGAGACCTGCCATATATCGCTTTTTGTCTTGATGTTCATTCTCACATAATATGCTTTTTTTTTTTTTTTTTGTATCAGTGCCATCTAGGGGGTGTGAGAAAACACACATGAACTTGTGTTTACCTTGAGACCCTCTTTCCAGACACTGTATAGTTAGAAGCTCCAGTCCAGCACGTGCCAACATGAAAGAACTGCTCCTCAAAATTCTGCCTTTGGAAAATGTTCTTTAGGGAAGGAGCAGCCATTGGAACTATGGGAGCAATTTTCTTATGTGAGAAACGGGGTTAAGCTGGGAGTCTGGAAGATCTTCTGAAACTGACTGTGTAATTCCTGGGTTCTAATAGAAAGGATTAAAACATGGATCTAAGGTGTGCAAGAAGAAAGAGGCAAAAAACAGAATGACATAAGAAATATGAATTGATTAGCCATAAGATAATGGTATATGTGTGAATTAGGCTGAAGAGTGAAAACAACAAAAAGAAATATGACAATTCAGAATTGTGGAAAGGAAGAAAAAATTTTTATTGTCACAGTATCTGTTCTGCTTAGCAAAATCTTGATCTATTTCTTTCTACTGTACTTTAGGTTTAATCTTTAAATCTTGACTGTTTTCTGAGGAAATGAAACATACAGATCATTTTATACAGTTCTACTTAAAATACTGTTTTCTCTGGATAAATCACACTACTAGTTATTGTTTGCAGTTTAACATCACATTAAAGTGCAGAAAAAGCTCCACATTTTGAACTTATTTTTCAGTGCATAATAATGGTAAAAACAAGCTGATAAAAGAAACCCTTAAATATAAACTAAACCATGGAGTTCATAATTAAAAGATTGCCGGAATTTTAAAAACATTAAAATCAAGCTGGTCTTGTCTCTGCTCCCATATCTCTAGTCCTGAATACCTTTTTTTTTTTTTTTGCCAGTTTATTGATTCATAAACAGTTCACTATCCATCATACCTATAAGAAAACTGTAAACCATGATTAATGCACCCTGTAAACATTCCATTTGATTGGTCAGGATACTGTACCCTCATAGAAAAATTAATCACTTAAATCAATATCGAATTGAGATATATGGTTAGGATATTTTAAAAACCGCTGCCTCTAATCATTATTTGGTGATTTTTCTAGTCCTGAAAGAAGATGAATGTTGTATCAGCTAATGAAATCTGATTCAGGGCATCTTGTAAATAACAGCCCCAAGGAGAGAAAGTCCACTAAAGGATGTTGTTTTAAAGGGAAAGGAATGAATATGACAAAAAAAAATTTAGAGGTGTCAAAAAAAAAAATAGGCTGTAAATTGATAGTAATGAATGTAAAGTTTTCCTCTTACTTGGCAACAATAATCTATCACCTCCCAGACCCTTCTCAGATGAAAAGCCTAATTGGCCTTGGAGGTAATTTCCACTAAATGTAGTGTCAGAATAACAGGTGGTTAGAAATGTGTTAAATAGCACACTATTTCAATTGATGCCCATTCATTTTCAAAAATTTAAAACTTACTATGAAATGAATGATTGCATACATTTGAAGAAATGCGTGGCTTTTTTTTTTTTTTTTTTGAGACGGAGTTTTGCTCTGTCGCCCAGGCTGAAGTGCAGTGGTGTGATCTCGGTTCACTGCAACCTCTGCCTCTTGGGTTCAAGCAATTCTCCTGCCTCAGTCTCCAAAGCAGCTGGGACTACAGGCATGTGCCACCATGCCCGACTAATTTTGATATAGTAGAGATGGGGCTTCTCCATATTGGTTAGGCTGGTATTGAACTCCCGACCTCAAGTGATCTGCCTTCCTCAGCCTTCCAAAGTGTTGGGATTACAGGCATGAGCCACTATGCCTGGCCTTTTTTTTTTTCTTTTTTGTAAAATGGAGACACCCTAAATTCAAATACAATAAAAAATTCTCCATTCCTGACTTTATGCTGTTCAGAATACTTATCTGTATTCTTAAGTTGATAATTAAAGTAAAACTCACTTTTTAACCTTTTGATACTTTATGACAATAAAAAGAATTCTTGGGTGATAAAAAGTTGAGTTGAACCACTGAACACTCAAAGGCTTTGTGTATCCATGTGAATGTTGAGTACATACAATCAAGTAAATATTACGACATTGTCCTACTATGATTACATTTAGCATATACATGAACACCAGGCATGAGTAAACATTTTTTACTTTCAAGTTTGGCCATCATTTAGCCTGGTCTTTATGTTTTGGAATTCTATATTTCAAGTAATTCCTTCATTAATACAATAAAATGTGAGACCCTGCTGTGTATAAGACTATTCTTTTTCTAGAAAATACGTTTCAGAGGAGGATGAATTACCTAATTCCACTTGATTCTGAATGTAGAATTCTGGTTCCCAGGTATATTGATACTAACAGGAAAAAGGGTTCTGTGCTGTACTGATTTTGCAAAAATACCTGGTAAAAACTAAGGTAAGATAAACATGTTTCTCTAACATATCACTTCTTAGAGCCTATAGTATGACTGGGGCACATTTTGACTCTCTGAGAAGGAGATATGGTACTTAGCATTGCCCTAAGTGTTTTGAACATGAAACTCTGCACAGTGGAATCCTTGACTGCAGGATGGAGGAACGTATTACCCAAAACCAATTTTCCTATTTGTCTCCCTCAGAGGAGGGTAAAACCTGAATTGTGAGTGAGGAAAGGGACACCTGCCTATTAAGCCAGCACCCCTAGGCTGGACTCCGAAGTGTTTTCCTTACACATAGGATGATACACATGGATGATACAGATGGGTATTCCGAACAGCGCGAAGTCAGGAATAGAAGAGGCTGGGTGAGGTGGAAGGAGATCCTTCCTCCATGTTACAGTTTGAGCTGTCCTTTCAGTTTCATACAATTTATTCTGTAGTATTTACATTGTATCAATTCTTTATATTTATCTATCAATGATGATTAATACATAAAAGAAAGAATGGTGAGCACAAACCAGGGCCTGATCCTAATGGACAAGCTGATGGCCAATTCTTTGGTCTGAGGAGGTTGAAGAGCTGCCCCCAGAACAGTCTTCTCTTCATTCTGTGGGACTTCCATGGACCATCTACTCAGGGCTCCCTCGGCCAACCATATCACTCAGAAATACTTTGAACTGCTTTTCATTCATTGCTACCCATTTTTGTATCCCTTGTTAAGATCTCAAATGTTTTCCTATGTTTCTCCAGTATTATTTCTACCTCCAGTGACACTATTTGTGGCAGTGATTTGTGTCATAGGATTATTTCTTAGTACATCTCCCACATTGGCCCCTAAAAGTGGCCCACCAAGGGCAGTGGTGGGAGCTGTTGGCCTCCGGTACAGTCAGTTAGCGGGTGCATTGTCTGCAGAAAATTTAAAAACAATAATGAAACCAGGTTGGTCTGCTTTTTATTGTCATAATGCTCCAGTGATTCTAAACAATGCCAGTATAAAAATATTCCTACCTGCAGGGGCAGATGCCCCCTCCCCGCAAATGGCTCTCTATTAGAAACTTGTGTTGGAGAAATTAAGCATAATTTATATTTTATGCTTTCCCTTTACCTATGTCAAGGACAATTTAGTTTATCTTACTTGGTAAAAATGGAATTATTTAAAATTAGGAATCTTAGCCACGCAAATCTAAACCCAGTTTGTCATTATGTTGTGTCTCTCCTTGATTACTTTTCTGAAGGAAAAAGAACTGATGTAATAAAAAAAAACTAGGCTTGAAATTCATTAAATCCTAGGCTTTTTTTTTCTTTCAAAGAGGCAGGGCTGGCACAGTGGCTTAGCTCTGTAATCCCAACACTTTGGGAGGCTGAGGTAGGAGGATTGCTTGAGCCAGGAGTTCGAGACCAGCCTGGGTACCACGGCAATACTCTCTCTACAAAAAGTTAAAAAATTAAAAATAAAAAAAATTAGCTGGGTGTGGTGGTGTGAACCTGTAGTCCCAGCTGCTTGGGAGGCTGAAGTGGGAGGATCATTTGAGCCTGGGAGTTCGAGGCTGCAGGGAGTTGTGATTGTGCCATTGCATTCCAGCTGGGTGACAGAGTGAAACCCTATCTCATATAAATTAAATAAATAAATAAAATAAAAGAGGCAGCATTATATAGTAGGATTTACTCTTGAATGCAAAGACCTTACTGATCCAGGGGATGGCATTAGATCTCTGGGTCTTAGTTTCCCTCTTTTAAAGTTAGGCTGGGCCGGGCGCGGTGGCTCAAGCCTGTAATCCCAGCACTTTGGGAGGCCGAGACGGGCGGATCACGACGTCAGGAGTTCGAGACCATCCTGGCTAACACGGTGAAACCCCGTCTCTACTAAAAAATACAAAAAACTAGCCGGGCGAGGTGGTGGGCGCCTGTAGTCCCAGCTACTCGGGAGGCTGAGGCAGGAGAATGGCGTAAAAACCCGGGAGGCGGAGCTTGCAGTGAGCTGAGATCTGGCCACTGCACTCCAGCCTGGGCGACACAGCAAGACTCCATCTCAAAAAAAAAAAAAGTTAGGCTGATGTACTTAAAGGTCATTAGTGAAGGAAATAGCCAGATTCTTTAACAGCATGGTCAATCCAACTGATTATGCCAAATTAAGGTAATTTTTAAATATCTGGATTGAAGGAATAATTGATTATATAGCCATTACCGCCTTGTCCATTTTCAGAAATATAAATATGTAAGGCCTACCAATTCTCGAATACTAAACTCTTGGCATTTGAAGATGGTCTGTCAGATTTCTTAAACTCTTAAATGGGAAGTGATATGGTTTGGCTGTGTCTCCACCCAAATCTCATTTTGAATTGTATTTCCCATAATCCTCACCTGTTATGGGAGGGACCTGGTGTGAGGTAATTTAATCATGGGGGCAGTTACCCTCATGCTGTTCTCATGATAGCGAGTTAATTCTCATGAGATCTGATAGTGTTATAAGTGGCTTTCCCCCTTTTGCTTGGCACTTCACCTTCCTGTGGCCATGCGAAGAAATACATGTTGGCTTCCCCTTCTGCCATGATTGTAAGTTTCCTGAGGCCTCCCCAGCCATGCTGAACTGTGAGTCAATTAAACCTCTTTCCTTTATAAATTACCCAGTCTCAGGCATGTCTTTATTAGCAGTATGAGAAGGGACTAATACAGGGAGAGAAGGAATTCCTTTATGACCCAGAAATTCTCTTGTAGACTTTAGGAGGTAAAATCCCTCAGAAAGGCATGTTGTTGGCAGGTGGCAGATGCATTATAATCAGGCTGAAATTGGGCCACCATAAAGATTTTGCTACTCTTGCTGCCTCCGTATTTTGCCGGGTTGCTTTCTTTAAGTTTCTCCCAGATCACTTCTCTATTTTGGAACCCTCCAGAGTATACAAATGTATTCAGAATCCATGGTGGACATCACTGAATCTTTCTAGTTTTCACCTGGGGAATGGGAGCTTTAGACATGGTTCCCAAGGATCCATGAATGGTGGCTGCTTTTTTTTCAGTGATTGAAAAGACTGATGTTTATTCACTCATTAAAAAGGAAATTGCTTGCTTAGTTTGTGCCAACACCACTGTAGGGGCTGCAATACAACAGGGAGCAAGTTCTCTGCCTTTGAGGAACTTGCCTTCTCCTTATGGGATGGGTATAGCAAAAAACAGATGGAGCCAAGATGTGCAAAGGTAGTTTTTAGATTCATTTAGAGTCCTTACACAATAAACCATACCTGCCTCCCCACCCAAACATTGAACATAGCAATGTAAAAGTAATGTAGTTTTAGGGGTCAAAGTCCCTACAAACATTTCCAGATGTCGGTTGTACCTTATAGTTTTGACTTAAACTGAGCAGCCTCCCTGCCTACCTTTCAGGTCAGGCCAGTCCAAATTCCCTAGGTCTGGCCTTCATCACTTTCCCTAAGTCAATATGGTCAGAAGCTTTGTTTCTTGTTCTGTATCAGTGCTTCCCAAACTTGGCTATGCCTCAGAATTACATATAAAGTCACTTAACGTACCAGTTTTAAAAATATGTATTATAAATATATATGTGTTATATATTTAAATAATATGCATATTATTAATTGTTTAGGCATGTGAATTGGAATTTCTAGGAAAGAGGGACCTGGGATCTGTATTAGCCACAGTGCTCCAGGTGATTCTGATTAATCCAGCTGGCTTTCTTTTTTCTTTTTTCTTTTCTTTTTTTTTGAGATGGAGTCTTGCTGTGTCACCAGGCTGGAGTATAGTGGCACAATCTTGGCTCACTGAAACTTCCCTCTCCCAGGTTCAAGCAGTTCTCCTGCCTCAGCCTCCCAAGTAGCTGGGATTATAGGCATGCACTACCATGCCCAGCTAAATTTTTTTTGTGTGTGTTTTTAGTAGAGACGGAGTTTCACCATGTTAGCCAGGATGGTCTCAATCTCCTGACCTCGTGATTTGCCCACCTCAGCCTCCCAAAGGGCTGGAATTACAAGTGTGAGCCACCGTGCCTGGCCGGCTTTATTTTTCAAACCAGATTTTAGGAGCCAGTCACTACCAGATTAGTTTTTTCAATGCAAGCTTCCTCCAATATTCTCTTCTGAATGCTCAGAAATTTACTATGCTATAAGGGATGGGGTATTTGAGGAGTTCTGCCTACCCTTCTAATGCCATCTCTCGTTGCTTCATTACTGGGGCCCTCTGCTTCAGGGAAATCCACTTGTTGACTTTTTTTTGGATGCCATCTGCCCTCCTGCTTTCAGAAAGTCTTCTTCATGCCTTTCCTCACATCCTCAACATCCTCTTCCGTCTTCTCTAGTCTCATCCATTTTTCAAGACCCACTCAAGTCCGACCTCTGAAATGATAACCTTGCCACCCTGCCAACCTGCATGTCATTATTTTTGGATTTCCCTAACCTTTATCCTTTGGGTCACTCACTTGTCATTATATTGTAGAAATTCGTGATCATGAGTTTTAGTTCAACCTTGGGAAGGCTTCTAAGTGACATACACACAGTATATCATTTCTAGCATATCATTAATTATAAAGGAGTAAAGAACGTTTATCAGTACTCTTTAGAAATGAGTGATTCTATTTTGTATTTCAAAAAGCATTTTATAAATTCAGCAAAGGCATGCACTATCCCTGTCTTATTCACTAGAACGGTCTATAATTATTTGTTGAACTAAGTTAGGAAAAAGCCTGTATTATTGTTTCAAAACCTTTGGGGTTGCTTTTTGTTAATTTTGTGGTGCCTGCCATAATGAGAGTTTGAAGCTTTTCTTTCCACTCTTGTGTCGTTGTTATTTCCTTTTTAGCACCCGGCAGGAGTTGAAGCTGCCCACTTGACTCTTTGCCTGGTTGCTGTCCCGGAATGATGCTGTTTATCATGACTTCAGAAGGTACAGAGAGTAACCTAAATTATCCTGTTATTAAAGTAATAGATAAACCTAGAGGCTACTCCACAATGAACATTCCATTAGCTCAAAAAACCCACTGTGCTCCATAAAACTGATCTTGTTGGCTATCTGGGCTTGTTTACTGTTATGGGATTTAAGGCAACTTTGAAGATCTGACTTTGATTCACTAGAGAAATTTCTGTTTTATATTCTTTCCAAGTACACTAACTTAAATTCTTCTGATTTTAATTTTGTTCATGCCTTGTACTCTATCTTCATTGGATTTGATCTTTCTGATAACTATCAGAAATAGCCCCGGGTATATTTGAAAGCAGACATTCCATCAATTCTCACAGTAAATTGCATAAGAAAAAAAAAAAAAAAAACACTTGGGAAAGCAGTAGCCTACACATACCTGGGTTTAGAGGGCATCTTTTGCCGTCAACTTTGTAGTTCTAAGTATTCTTCTGTTATACACATACCTCCTGTGAATGGCAGTCAGACTTTCCTTACCTTGGTGTGCATATTTACTGGAAGCAGAAAAGCGGTTTCTTGACATATGTTGCCTGTTTGCTAAACTACACAATGACCACAGTTTGATTCTACATGGACCCTTGAGATTCAGGCTGGATAATGCAGAGCTGAAAGCATATACCCTGATACTTTACCTGACAGCAACTGAAGATATCATTCATTAATTTATTCAATATTTATTTGTGGGGTGTCTTTTCTTGGTCAGATACCATGGGAGGACCTATGAGGCAAAGATGAACTAGATAGGTACATCTTTGTCCCAAGGAAGTTATAGTTTATCCACATAGACATGAAGCAGGGGATTATACTAGTAATAATTTAGTTACTCTTGTGATAGTGGTATGAAGTTAAAAATCCAGTGCATAATGAGAAAATATAATAAGAAGCCCCAACCTCATTGGAGATGGTGAGTTGCAGGGAGGAGTGAGAGTGGGAAGTGTTCAGAACAGCTTCCCAGAATGGGTATTATTTACTCTAGGGGTTGAAAAATAAGTAGGAAACAGCAAGGCGGAGAGAGGAGTTAGCAGCTCCACAAATGTGAGAATAACGAATGCTTAGAAAACCTACATTGTTATGATAAAATCTCAGTTATGCTTATCTAATCCTATATTTGTTCTGTCACTGGTACTAAGTGAGAAGGACTGTATGATCTGTAAAATCTGTTTAACCTGGTTAGAATAAATTATGAAGAACAAGAGTGGTGTTAAGGAAACTTTGAAGGTCAGGAGATGAGGCAGAGATTATAAATGTTTGTAAGAAAAAACTTCCTGTTATAGATATCCCGTGAGGGTTCTAACCCATTCCAAACAATTATTTACACTAAACAAATGAATTTTTTTGGATATATTTGTTGACATATGTGGATTATAATATAATTTAGCACTATAGATCAAATTGAACCTAATATATTATCCAACTATAACAAAATACGTAGCATTTTGGGTGTTTAATAATGTAACTATTGCATTCTCTGTATGTCTAAAATAATATAAGAAAGAAAAACAGAAAGAAGGAAAGTCAGATACAAAGGAAAGTCAGACAGAAGGAAAGAAATAAACAAGATGGGTAGATTTAACATTTTATGACAAATGTGTTTTAAATCAAGTAACGTCATTTTTAATTCTCCCACTGAAAGTTAAATACTCATTAAGAACTGGAATCATTTTACATTGACAAGAACAATAAACATATGTTAACTGGAAAATAATGTATAATTTTCTCTATCCCTCACTTTGTAGCTACTAACCCTTTAGGTGAATCCAAAATACAGTTCCTATGTAAAATTCACTTGTGTTGCCTCTCAATTATGGATGCTTTACCTGATTTAAGGGCCAAGAGAGAGAAAAGGAAAATAGTATTGTAGTTGCAGTCAAATGTCGGCTGGAGCTGCAGTCATCTGAGCTAACTACTTTACTTATGTTATTGAACTTAATTATAATGGCAACTTCATTTTTTTACATGTGGGAAAACCAAAGGTCAGGGAGATTAACTAATTTGCTGAACATTTGAGCTAGAATTCAAATGCAGTCCAAAGCCCATTTTATATCTTCTAAATTAAAGAAAAAAATTTTTTCCCCCTGGAGAAAGACTGCCTGATTTTCTTTATTATTTGGGGATTAGTGGCTGTCTATAAAATTCTGGAAGGTCTCATAAAGGTAAACTTACATCTGGTGTGTGGTTCAAAGAGAATTTTCTTAACTAGACGGTAAAATGTTCCTTCAAAGGGCTGAGCATAGAAACATTGCTAATGACTTTTTGTTCATATTTCCTCTTAAATTATTTTCATTACAATTATAAATGTTTATTCTAGAAAATTAGAAATACATAAGTGCACAAAGAAAACCTCAACATGTCAAAGATAACCATTAAAAAAAGTGATAACATTTTATCCTATCCTATTTCCTTTGAATACATATTTCTAAAGATGTATTAGAGACTAAATGTAAAATTTTGTATTATCTTTCACTTAATACCATAAGACTTTTTATCTATTGCCAGAAACTGTTTATAAATATAACTTTTAATTTGTGCATATTGTTTCATTGTATAACTTAGAAATATGGGAAATACTTTATAAATCAATTCTTATGACTTATGTTTAGAACTATTAAGGGAAATATAAAGTATAATTAGATTTAATATTTTCTTTGAGTGAAACGCTTCTAAAAATAATTAACTTGTTTCAGATTAGGTCATTTGCCAAATGGGTTGAATTTGCAGCAAACCTCCTCAGTCAGGCTGTGTATCTTTCATCCATGTTTTTAGAGAAAATTTTGACTTTCAATTCTTTTTTTTTTTGAACGGAGTCTCGCTCTGTCACCCAGGCTAGAGTGCAGTGGCTTGGTCTTGGCTCACTGCATGCTCTGCCTTCCGGGTTCACGCCATTCTCCTGCCTCAGCCTCCCGAGTAGCTGGGACTACAGGTGACTGCCACCACGCCCGGATACATTTTTTTTGTATTATTTAGTAGAGACGGGGTTTCACCGTGTTAGCCAGGATGGTCTTGATCTCCTGACCTCATGATCCAACCGCCTCGGCCTCCCAAAGTGCTGGGATTACAGGTATGAGCCACTGCGCCTGGCCATGACTTTCAATTCTTTAAACTTTACTGTGATTTGGGACAAGGCATTGCTCATTTTTTTCTGCTTCTTAAGATATATTGGGAAGCAATGCTTTTTATTTTTTGCTTTTTGCTTCCATAAAGCAAATAATTCAGTGATTATATTAACAGAAAATAAGAAGCGTATCATTTTCTTGACTTATAATCAGCAAATATTTTATCCAGGAATACCTGAAGCATTAAGATCCATTTCATATATATAGTTCTACCTATAGTCTGACATTTCCTTAACTGGCTACTGAGTAAAAGCTTGGATTCTAGAATAAGACAGCCTGGTTCTACCACCTAGGCATTGTGTGAATTTGAGCAAGTTACTCAAACTCTGACCTTATCTCCTTGCTGTAATGTAAGTATAACAACCATTAGCTACCTCTGAGGGATCCTGTGAGGATTAAATAGGTTAATACATGGAAAGGATTTTAAATAGCACCTGGTATTCCGTAAGTGCACAATAAATATCAACTATTATTATTGTATGATGCCCTTATCTTTCGTTTGGTAATGAAAATTTTGTTATGCTGATCTTTGGTTAAAACACACCATTTTCAGATTAAAGCCTGAGCCAGTCTGTAATGCCTTTGAGGGCACAGAATTTATATCCCTCAGATGGGCTATTCATTGTTTAGCTCAGTACCTGGTGTTGGGTGTCTATTTCTAGATGTTTCTTTCTGAGATTACTCTTAGGCTGAGTTGCTAATTTGATTATCTACAATATGATTTTAGCTTCTGGGACTCACTGTAATGGTGCAGAGACATCCCTTGAGTAATGGAGCTGATTCTCTAGCAGAACTGATTCTCCAGCAAAACTTCTGCCGGGCCCTATCTCCACCTGGGGGGAAAGGGGAAAGCGTGAACTAAGGACAATGCTTATGCTAGTCTGGTTGGGGTAAAGGCTTTGTTATGGGGAAGGTGGGATATGGATTGCGACTAGATGATAGAGGACCTTGACACTGCATGGGCAAAGCCATTGGATTCTGTTCTTTACAGTATGGAGAAAAATAAAGGAAAAGAGGGGCATCTTTCCGTAGGACCCAGAGTCTGAGTCCAATCTGTTTATACTCACAAGTCTCCTGATTCTTGCATTTTTAAATTTGATTCATTTCTTTCTCAGTTGCAGTATGTCGGAGGGCATTGTTTTCACATTTCCACTAATAACCAAGTGGCCTGGTCATTGAGGAAAAAATGTGGGGGGCAGATAGTTCTTCCACAGTCCTGAAGTCATCATATACAGATGGTGGCCTCTTTTGTTCCTGTAGTGTTGGCCTTGGCCCCCAATGATTTTTTGTAAAATTTCTGTTCTTTAGGAGCCCCCAAAATTGAGATTTGACTGTTACAGATGCATGATTATGTAGATGATCATTATTCAATCCTTTAACTATAGAAAATGTTATTTTTATGAGTAGTTATTTGCTAGGCTATACATACCACATACACATGCAAAACAGATGCTCTGTATTTTCTAAGTACTGTCGTCAGAATCCTGAGAGTTGTGCCTAGCAGTAAGTGGCCATAGTAGTCTAAAAGGTTAATTATTTTATCAGCTAAAGAAGTTCTCAAGCATCTTCCAGAACAGATATGTCCATATGACAATCTTGCTGGATAATGACGGGAAACATTTGCATTAATAATATAGTGTGGGAACTGGGAGGCAACTGAAATGAGGTTAAAGGATAAGGACAAAATGCCAGAAGGATGTAGTTAATCAAAAGGCTATCTAATTTTTATTGTGTTTGCAACAAATTCTGTAGAGATTTTATAAACCACTTCAGACAGAAAATGGCAGAAATTAATTATATCCAGCTCTGTATTTTCACAATTTGTTCATGCCCTCTTTTTAGCCCTTCCACATCATGTTATAATTTCGTATCATGTCAATCAAGTTATATCTGTCTTCCCCACTAGATTGCTGATCCTTTACCTTGGAGATGGACCACTTATTTTGTGGTCCCCAGCACCTGACATAAGAATGACACATAGTAAGTGCTAAAATGCCTGATTCTTGCTGATTGAGAATCTGTACTTATGAAAGTTGATATAAAATAATAGATGTTTGCCACCAGTCAGTAGTGGCAGCAGCTTAAAAGAAAACAGTCCTCATTACAGAGAGTCTGCTTTAGAAACTGAGTATTCCACAGGGGCATGGTCAGCAGTGAGGGGGGCTGAAACTGACATGTGATCTATTCTCTGTGACTAAGAAGTAGATCTACTGGGTTACATCCACAAATTATGTCATGCGGCGTTTTGGTGAAAAGTATGTATAAATGACATAAGAGGCTGACACAGGCTTAGGAGTGGATCAGGACTGCTCTTCCCATGGAGACTGACTGAGTTCCTTCACGAGACAGCAAAGAGGCAGTAGTTGGAGTAGAAATTGGCTGCAGCTTTGTCCCATGTCCAGAATTCCTGGGGTCCCTAGAACTACTAAATACAGGGTAGCACTCTGCTGTCGCTGGACTGGAGTTGGTCTGGGAAGCCCACATGAAAATGCTCCCCCAGGAGTTCCTACCACAGGTCATTCCTGTCATTCCACACATACTCTCTGACTCAGACAGTCTTTGGGTCCTGCCCTGCTGCATGGCGTGAGAATACATGTCCTGCCTACAGTTGTGCCCTGGGGGTAGGTATAGAAAACCTGTTGCAGGCAATGATAGGCAAAGGAAAGGGAACTAATCATTATAGCATGCTCTAACAGACTCAAACTGAGATTCACTCAAATTCTGTCCACCATTTCCATCTTTACCACCAGCTCTAGTCTCATCCACCATCACCCATATGTTAATGGTGCTTGCTATGTGCTTAGCTGCTGTGTGATGTTCTTGATGGAGATTGCTGCATTGAATCCAGACAGGGACCTTGTGGAGGAGAAGGACCCCATCTATACCTCTAGGATCATGGCAAAATTGGTCATTATGAGTCCAGAGAGCAAGTGTTCTATCAAAGAATAAAAAATTAGGCTGGGCGTGGTGGCTTATGCCTGTAATCCCAGCACTTTGGGAGGCTGAGGCGGGTGGATCACTTGAGGCTAGGAGTTTGAGACCAGCTGGCCATCAAGGTGAAACCCTGTCTCTACTAAAAATACAAAAATTAGCATGGTGTGGTAGCACATACCTGTAATCCCAGCTACTTGGGAGGCTGAAGGACGAGAATCACTTGAACCTGGCGGCAGAGGTTGCAGTGAGCCATAATTGCACCACTGCAGTCCAGCCTGGGCCACAGAGTGAGACTCTGTCTCAAAAAAACAAAAACAAAACCAAAACAACAACAACAACAAAAAAACCCCAAACCCAAAATTAATTAATTAAAAAACAATCTAGAATGGCCTACTCTTCGTACAGCTGGATGCTGATGGCAGAGTACACTCTCGAAGCTCACTTGAGGTTTAGAAAGCAATGTAGCAGTAAGGGACATTTAAGCAGGAGAAAAATCTTATGATTTATGTGTTTTCCTCTTTTCATTTAAAAAGGGCAGATGCTGATCAGGATAAAAACCACACAAGCAAACTCTGGTCCGAAATGTCATTTTACTTCATTCTCTTTAGTGTTATACAGTGTGGTTGCAAGATATGCTGAAATGGAAATTTAATGCTACTGTATCCTGAGATGTATTTACATGGTATTTTTGTAGTCTCTGCATGTACCTTCTGCTTATTACCAAATAAGCTGTATATTCATCATTGTTGGTTCAATCTAAGACTGATATTGACATTGAAAAGATGAAGCAAGATTGTATCTCAGAGTAAAAACATGCAGGGAAGAAAATGGAAACTCAGAAGTAAATACTGATATCTGTGAATAAAGAAGCAATTTTCAGTTTGCTTTACATGATTCTTAAGGATTGTATCATGTTTATATCTGTGTATGTTATTTATCACTACAAAACTCGTGAATGCTTGTTTAATACCTTCAGATAAAGGTGCAGTTTTAGTGAGGACTTGATTCTTCCAGAAAAGCAAAGAATAATAAGAAAAAAACTCAAACAAACAAATGCATCAAATGACTGCCTGTATTGATTGCAAATAGCTTTTTTCCTCAAAAGAAGGTTTCTGGTTGTTGCAAACCTAGTATCAAAGGAGTGATTTGTTCAGAGCTGTCATTTGTGGAATTTGCCTCTAAATTATGGGCTAAAGATATGTCAGGACATGAATAGAAATATTCTCTTCCTGAGAAACACATATTCATGTTCCATGTGTGATTTGAAACATGCCTATTTGCCCCATAGGTTCTTAATTTTCCTCCATTAACCTCTTCAACTTTTTGTTTCAGATTTACAAAGAAATGAAATAGAACTGAATTTTATATGAAAATGGTGGGAATTTCTTTCTTTCTTTTTCAGAGGTGAATTTTTTTTTTTTCCCCCAGAGAGATTTGCTGCCATCTGTATCTTTGGGCTTCACCTAGCTGATAAACAGCTCATGGATTATACAAACGTCCCTGCATTTCCATTACCTACCCTCGACAAATTACAGCCTGCCAATAGAACTGCCATAGCGGAGAGCAGGCATTTGGTTTTAAACTGTCTTCTTTTTCTTAAATCCTTAAAACAAGACCATGATTCTTCATATTCAGTGGAAATAGAAAATGCTCAGGCTCAATGCACACAAGGAAATTGCAACCTCGCTCTCTCCCTCCCCGCCCTCTTTCGTTTGAAAGCGACTCTTTACTGCATTGCAGTCCTGCAGAGCTCTCAGGGAGCCGGAACCACAGGCTGTGGGTGGAACTGCACGACGAGCCCAGCCGCCTCTTTTATAGGCAAACCACAGATTCTCGCTGGAGGTCATCTTTTACATTGTATTTCGATTTTATAGAGCCGCTTTCGATAAAGAGAATACAGACACATTGCTGAGATGTGTGCAGCATGACAGTTTTATAAAAAGAAAAGAAAAACCCAAAGGTTATTCAGTTACCTACCAGTCTCATTCAATGCTGCATTTTGGAAGAGGTAGTGGGACAAAGAAAAGTTCTCATTTCAATGTGTGATGGTAGATACGAGAAGCTGTTTTGGCCTGATTGATTTGGTAATTTTTCTTGAAGAAAATATTTAATAAAAGAGAATGTGTTAGCTATTCTGCTCCCTTTCTTCCTCTCAAAATTTAATTTTTATTTTTTACCTGGTCTGTTTTTGACAATGTGCATTAGTAAGATATTCTTCCACTCTGCTTGGGTTGTCAGGATTGTGGGGTGGGCTGTTTCTCCATCTGGACCCCAGAGGGAAGCCTAATCTCACATTTTCCAGGCTATTGAAGGAGGAGAGGCTTATCCTGGTCATGGGGAAGTTTCCCTGGATTGGCGTCTCCTGCACCCACGTCACCTAGGCAGCCCAGCAAACCCTTGTCACCTGGGTGAGGGTGTATGACTACACTGGGCCCCCTTCAGTGGGGCTGTGCAAAGAGGGATGAATTGCCTAGATGCTGGGACCTTAGTTAAGTCCCTTTACTCTCTGAGCCTTAGTTTCCTTGACTAAATAATTTGGATATTAAATATTAACCCACTTATCACCCAAAGGTTATTGTGAAAATTAAAAGCATGTGGGACAATGCACGAGAAATACCTTCTGTCACAGAATGATCTCATCGAATAGCATTTTTTGAGTTATTTTTGCTGTTATTTGAGGAAATGAATGTTCCTCTCCTTACTTACCCCCCTGAATATATGTGAACCTCTTGTGTAGGCTGGCTCTGCATTCTGAAATTCTTCTTTCTAGCAGGTATCAGAAGGATACATAAAATATGTGGTTTGTTGCCTGTCCCGCCTGCTAGGTGTGAACTACAGGAGGTGAAGCACAGCATCATTTTGTTTAGCAGAACTGTTTTCTTGCAGCCCAATGCCAGCACATGCTAGGCATTCAGCAAGTATTTGTGGAGTGAACTCAGAAAGTTCGTGAATCTACCTGCTGGGTGTCAGGATGCCTTCTGTTTTGTTCCTCCACTTTCCCTTTCCTGTAAAGGCTGCCTTACCTTTACTACAGTAAGGGACTGGGAAGATGTACAGATATTTTGGGCAAGTTTGAGATATTGTCTGAAATAGCCTAATGATTTTACATTTCACCAAAATATTCCCCAGTTCCACTATGGTTTGATTTTCTTAGCACCTACTTTCCTTTCAGGAAAGCAGGCCAAATGTCTGTAGTAAATCATGTGATTTTTAAAAATGCTTCAAGGAATTAAATAATTGAGTGTTTTTATACTTGTTCATTGAAACTAGACCTCTGGCTAAAAACGCTTGTTTCCTTGCTGACTTCTCATCTGAAGCTAGTTCAAGTGAAGCCTAGATTGTTTTTGAAGGTTACAATTAACCTCAAGTCATGAATGTGAGAAGAAAGTGATAGAAATGTTCGTTTAATTTCTGTGCAAGCTTAGAACTTCTGGGGACCTGTGTAATAGACTGTGGTCTATAAGTGTAGGACATTTATGATTTGACGGATTTAAAAAGTAATTGTTTTCACTAATATGCGATTATGTTGAAATCTTAATAAAGTATACAACTTTTATGAACTGTGGAACTGCTGTAATGTTTTGAAAGCTGTTCTTTATTCTGTGTTTCACTGACTGTGTGATACTGCGGAGAGCCTTGTGAGTTTTATATTTGGATATATAAAACTCAGATAATATGTAACACTTTTTAGCTGCCTGTTTGAAGGGCTATAGAGTGAAAAAGACATGATACTTTGCCACTTTATTGCAAATGTTAAATGTAGCCAAATGAATGACATCTCCCTTGTAGCACCCAGAAACAAGGCTTGGTAGGGTAACATTCTGCGTTGAAGGATGGTTAATGGGTTGGCTAATAACCTGGGCCCCTCCAGGCACAGGGTGAACCCCACTGTTAGTGTGGTCATTCCCACCCAGAGACCAGGAAGGATTTGAAGACCAGGAGAGTTTCTTTAACTCAGGTTTAAGCCAATAAAGCCATTGATTGAGAATGATTGAATGTATAATGTGGAATATGAGTTGCGTAGACTTTATTTTACTGTTGGCTTATGTGCAATCATATTAAACAAAAATAACAAATGGTATACCAGTGCACTTAGCTATTCATTCCTGGTTCTTCCTGATAAGAAATTGATGCCTCATAATTTTGTATCTCTAATGATGATGCAAATTGTTTCTGTTCTGGTCTGGTTCCAGTTTCTCCTGTTTGGTAGTTCAGCTTCTCTGCATTCTCTTCTCTCTGTGGCATTCTGTTCTTTTTCCATTCATTTGTGCTGGAATCAGAATTGTCTTGTTATTAGAAATCTTTTCACTAATTGCAAAGAATTTTCATCGTCTGTATCAGCAGTTACCCTAAGTCTAGATTTGATCTCCTGTGACTTCGTCATCTGTATTGCTTCCATGGGTTACTTCCTCTAACATACTACAAAGTGTTTGTACCCATTATTATTTGAATATAACTTTTCTAACTATTTTCCCAATTCTTCATTTTCTCCACTTCCATTTGAGTCATTCCCTTGTTTACCTTTGTGCTAAAGTGGAGAGGGGTTTATGAATTCTTAGACGTTTTGGTAGGAAGGGTAATTTCTACACTGGGTTTGAGCTGACAATGGGTTTCTTCATTGGGCAGACATATAGATACCATTACACTTTGGCATAATTATGTTTCACTGTTTATTAAGGGGTTATATAACATGTCTGCCAGTCACAAAAGCTTCAAAAATCTCATGAGTCAAGATACATATATTCATTCTGTATATAATATTTCCATGGAAATAGTGAACATAGGTAAGTTCAATATTTTGCTTTGTCCGTGAATATAGATTTTTCACAATGTGTGGTTTTTAAAATGCTTTACTATTTTGGAGAATTTTGTTCAAGAAATAACTGCTTTTGCTGCCTTTCTGTGATCAAAAATAGATGTTGATATACAGAGACTTTGAAAGGCCGTGGTCTAAATGAGAATACAAATATGTTGTGCTCGTGTTAGAATCCTGACTCTTTTGCTTTAATGTGGTCTCTAGAACTATAAAATAGGCTTAATGTCAGAAGTCAATCGAGAACACATGTTCTGTTAATTGCATGTTTATGAATAGACTCTAAATTAAATGTTAGATTTTTTCCTCCAATTGCCCATCTTAAATTGAAATTCAAAGAGCAGTTTTTAAAAAAACTTTTATTTTGAAATAATTTTAGATTTACAGAAGCCTTGCAAATACAGTACAAAATTTTTGTATTCCCTTCACCCAGCTTCACCCAATGGTAGCATCTTACATAACGACGGTGTATTTATCAAACAAAGAAATTAACATTGGTACAATACTGTTAATTAAATGACAGACTTTATTTGGATTTTACAAGTTTTTCCTTCTGTAAAGGACAGGCTTTAAAATCATTTTTACTGATAGAATATAGAAAGAATCATTTTATTAAAAAATTCAATAAAATTGTACCTTTAAGAGATTGGACAGTCTAATGTACATAAATTTTGAGGAGCTTCTCAGAGAATGTTAATGATGCATTTAAATAATTTTATAAGATGAAATATATAAAAATATTGACATCTTAATTTTGATGTACAGAATTGATTATTCTAACCAGTGTAATGAATACAGTATCATTTATATGAATATTTTTTCGAATGAATGCAGTTTTGCTTTTCTTAAAAATTTGGCAGTGAGGATACAAGGAAATTTCTATAGCAATTTCTCCTTTCATTCTGCAGTCTTTAAATTCAGTGACTCTCACAAGCTTTTTCTTGTAAACTTAATAAATTTTGCACATTGTGGAAAATACTGCCAGTTTTGAGAAAAGCTGAAATAATTTTTATTTTTAAGAGTACATAAAAGGAACAACCAACAATCTGATGAATAAAAAAAGATAAATTCAGTAGTTGGGAGGGCCAAGCGTGGTGGCTCACACTTGTAATCCCAGCACTTTGGAGGCTGAGGTGGGCAGATCACCTGAGGTCAGGAGTTCGAGACCAGCCTGGCCGACGCGGCGAAACCCCCATCTGTACTAAAAATACAAAAAACTTAGCCGGGCATGGTGGGCACCTGTAATCCCAGCTACTTGGGAGGCTAGGAATCGCTTGAACCCAGGAAGCAGAGGTTGCAGTGAACCAAGATTGCACCACTGCACTCCAGCCTGGGCAACAAGAGCAAAACTCTGTCTCAAACAAAACAAAACAAAACAAAAAAACCTTCCAAAAAACCAAAGGTCTGGGAGGAAATAATGTATTATTTAATTTCATTTTCTTCATAAAAAGTCATCATATGAGCCCTGGAACCCATCTTTTTAAAAATTGTATTTGATTGCTTAGTAGCATTATTACATATAAAAAGATCACCATCTCTGCCTCACTTTGCGCTTTGGTGCTCCTTTGTGCTTGGTACAGGCATGATACCTTGAGATCACTGACTTTTCAAATGTTCTGTTTTCATAAATACCTGAGCACTAGGCTCAGTAGAACATAAAGCAACTATGTGAAGCTTTAAAAAAAAAAAAAAGAAAAATGAATTTCTAACTTTAAAAATCTCCTAATGACTCAATATATGAGGGAGTTGGAGGTTTAGTGTTTGGGGCTTCTGGTAAAATTTGAGGCTTTGCTCTCACCTTTTAACTACAAAGCAAATGCTATATAGCAATGTTGATACTAAAGTGAAATTTATATATATATGTGTGTGTATATACATATATTTAAAATACTTCCCAAACTTTAACCCTAGGAGAAACATGGTGATTTTCAATAAGAGAGAAATTTAAAATGTAAATGCTCAAAAGGATTTTCAGCAAGGTAAAAGTGAGGGTTATCAGTGCAAATCTAATGAGCATAGATTAAAAAGTAAATGCCTGAACTTTTATTGAATCTGGCAAAGGAAACTTTAAAATTGAAATTAGATTTCTTCTTTTGTAGATGAAATATATCAAGGAGAGGTTTACAGGAAAAGCATGTTTTTCCATTGCTTCCCACAAAGTTTCATTTGTGAAGGTAAATTTTAAACGATGGCAAGGATGATCGGTGTTGTTAGAGCCAAATTCTAATTTAGGTATTCTTACTTGGCATTCAGTGATTTCACAGCAGAGAGTTTGGCCTTAAATCTATAGCTGTTCCCGGAATGGAAGCCTATTTACAAGAACTGTTGATTATGAAAGGTTGGCTTATATATTGATTTTTATGTAGGCCAGTGTTGTGGAAAGATTTAAACAAAGAGCTGGAAGCAGGGGAGTTCTCCAAGGCTTCTCTCCTTTGGGTTGGCTCTGTTGGACTGGTTCCCCTCACAGTGAGGCCACGGGGCAAGGGAGGAATGCTTTCCAAGGTCTTTTAAATGTACTTTTCGTTTTTATATTTGGAAGTTCTCCATAGTACAGAACTGCCTGTTTGAATTTACAAAGGCTGATATCACTGGTGGTGCTGTGGTCAGGAAGACCTACTGTGTAATGCCTTGTTGCTGATAGCCAGTGACAGGTGCTATATAGGGGCTGTCTCTTTTGATTAGTATTGTATTTATTTTGGGATGATAGGAGCAACCTTGTACAGGTGCTGGAGAAATTCCTTAGCTTTTCAACAATAAGCAAGGAGGGTTGTCTTAGTCCATTTTCTGTTGCTTATAATAGAATACCTGAAACAGGGTAATTTATAAAGAGAAGGAATGTATTTCTTGCAGATATGGTGGCTAAGTGCAAGATCGAGGTGGGTACGTGTGGTGAGGGCCTTCTTGCTGGTGGGGACTCTCTGCAGAGTCCTGAGCCAGTGCAGGGCATCGCATGGAGAGGGGGCTGAGTGTGCTCTTCATGTCTCTCTTCCTGTTCTTATAAAGCCACGAGTCCCACTCCCACAATTACCCATTAATCCATTAATGCATTAACCCATGAATGGACTAATCCATTCTTGAGGGCTCTATTCACCTCTTAAAGGCCCACCTCTCAACCTGTCAATACTGCCACACTGGGGATTAAGTTTCAAGGTGGATTTTAGAGGGGGCGTTCAAACCACAGCAAGCATGTTATTCATTTACGTGCTTACAAGAATAGCTCCTTTTTGGTTCACCTGAACTTAAATTTATATTACAAGCATGATGGTGTTTAATCCAAAAGTAATTCAGTTTGAATTACAAACTCTTAATGATAGTAATTGGTTTCATTCTCTTTCCTGGTATTAGTTGGGAGCTTCTCATATTTTATTTGCTTCTATGAGTGGTAAAGTCAAGTTGGGAACTTCAGGGGACCACCAAGAAAGAGCTGCTGCTGGAGAGATTGGCTGTAACACTCTGGGGCAGTGGCAGGATGGGGATTTGGTTCCCTTCTTTAGGTGGAGAGGGTGTGGTATCCCTTGGTTGCTTGAGCTTAGCGATGCCCAAACTAACCCCAGAAAAGAAGATCATCAAGATCTGACTGGTTAAGCAAATAATTAAAATTATAGACAATAGTCAGTTTGCTAGGGTTTTACCATGTGATATTGTTATGGGATTATATTAGGAATGAAATAGAATTTAATGACCAACTATTGTTATTATTCTGTAACTTGCCACCCTTGTTCCCAGTCCCACCTTGGTCCCAACCTTCAGCAGATCCTCAAGGAAGAATGGGAGAGACAGAATTTTACCCTATCAGCAGGACCTGGGGGAAAGCATAAAACACCAAAAGGATGAAACCACAACCTGAAAGTACTTTCAAGTATATATTCGTTGTCTGTTGCACTGTAACATGTTACTCCAAAACTTAGCAGCTTAAAGCAACAAACATCTGTTATTTCACTGTATGGGTCAGGAATCCAGATGTGGCTTAGTGAGGTACACCTGCCTCAGTTTCTGTCATGAGGCTGCCATCAAAGTACTGACTGGAAATGCAGTGCCGTCTAAAGTTAAACTGGGAGAAGATCCACTTCCAAACTCACTTAAGTGGTTGTTTAATGGGATTCAGTCTGATGTGGTTTGGCTGTGTCCTCACCCATATCTCACCTTGAATTGTAATAATCCCTGTGTGTCAAGGGCGGGGCCAGGTGGAGATAATTGAATCCTGGGGGCGGTTTCCCTCATACTGTTCTTGTGATAGTGAATAAATCTCACGAGATCTGATGGTTTTATAGATGGGAGTTCCCTTGCACAAGCTCTCTTGCCTCCTGCCATGTAAGATATGTCTTTTCTTCTCCTTTGGCTTTCACCATGATTGTGAGGCCTCCCCAGCCATGTGGAACTGTGAGTCTGTTCAACCTCTTTCCTTTATAAATTACCCAGTCTTGGGTATGTCTTTATTAGTAGCGTGAGAACAGACTAATACACAGTCATTCCTCAATTTCTTGCCACATGGGCCTCTCTGGATGGCAGCTCATAGCATGGCATCTGACTTCTCTGAGAGAAGCCACATTTTCTGTCTTTTATTTATTGAATCTGTCTCTAGGTCTAACCCACACTTAGGAAAGACAATTACATAAGGGAATACCAGGAGGAGGGGATCCCTGGGGGTCATCTTAGGCTGACCCCCAGGTAATCTACAGCTTGTCCTATTTCAAAAGAAAATGGAGGTCATCTTAGGCTGACCCCCAGGTAATCTACAGCTTGTCCTATTTCAAAACAAAGGGGTCATCTTAGGCTGACCCCCAGGTAATCTACAGCTTGTCCTATTTCAAAAGAAAATGGAACTATTAGTTTACATAAGTTATCTATGTAAAAGTCACTAATTAAGAAAGTGTCATGTCTGAAATAAGGTTATTGGGGGAAAATATGGCTAACTCTAGTGGAGTATGTGCTTATAATTGTGCTTGAACTATTTCTATCCCTTTCAGTAAGCAGTTTTCCCTGTTTTCTCCTTCCCCAAGGTCTAGGGCCTGATCTTTAGTCTGAATTCTGGGTCTCCAACCCATTGTATTCTTCCTTCCCCCTTATAATCTATTTTCTCTTCTTTTTCTTTGTTTTACACAGTTCTATAAGGTATTGGGAAAAAAATCTGAGAAATTAATTTGGAATGAGATTTTAGCAAATTACAATTTTTAAAAATGCCTTCACTCCCCAGGTCATAATTATAATTTGGGATGAACTTTCCTTATGAGTACCTGATTGTTCAAGTTTTAATTACTTCAGTGTCACCTCCTCAGAGTGGTGTTTTTTAACCATCCTCCTCAAGTGGTTCCCCTATCCCTCTCCCATTTCTCTCTGCATCATTCAGTTTGTTAACTTCCTAGTGCTTCCTATTATTTGAGATTGTCTAGTTCATTTCTGTTTGTCTATTGTCTATCTCTGCTCAGTATAATTTAAGCTCCACAAAGGTAAGGATATAGTCTCTTTTGTTTCTATTATATCATCAGTGCTTAGAACAGTGCCAAGCCCATAGTAGAGAGTCAAGAAGTATTTGTTATGTGAATAAATATGGAATTTCAAGAACTGAAGCAGGAATAGGGAGAACCATTTTTGGCTAGGAAAGCCTTTAGGTACTCTTATCACATCTGTCTCTTTCAACCTTGTACTGGGTTTGTTTGACTCAAATAGTTCAAGAGTGGACAATAAGGTAGTTGGCTGATATCACTGGACCCTTGGGTCTGGCAAGGTCATCTGCAACATGGTGCTAATAATAGCTACTCTCTTTGTAATCAGGAGGCTCATAAAGGTATACTTAGAACACCTTTCAGTTTTAAAGGCTATGAATCTATGATTTTTTTTTTTTTACCACCACCACCACCACCACCACCATCACCACCACCACCACCACCACTGCTGCCACCACCATCACCACCACCACCGCCGCCACTACCACCACCACCAACAACAAAAGGACAATCAAAAAGAAAATAAAAGGAAAAAAGGCAATGTATAGCTTTGGCAGAAGGAACCACTTAACCTTTGCCATCTAAGTGTCTTCTGTTTGTATGGTGATGGCTCTGGCTCTCAGGTGTGACGACAGTATTCTCGGGACCCTTGAATAATTGTGAGACAACATGGAAAATGACAGAGAATACAAGCAAATCATAAAAAAACACATTTCAATAAATCTGTGGAAGACAATTGCTTAAGATTGAGATTAAAAAAAAAATCAGTGAGGATGGTCCTGCCCTGAACAGAATGGCAATTTAAAAAAAAAAAACCAACAACTTATTATTTTCTTGCTTTGGTTTCATTTTCACCCAATGTGGAGCGTGACTTGATTGTTGTGTATTGTGGTTTAATACAGCTCATCATCGTGCTTCTTTTCCATAGCAGCAAAGTGGGCTGAAAGCTTGAGGGATTTCTTCTGCATTAATTCCCCAGATCTCATTCCTGGTCAGCACCGTGCAGCTCATTTCCATTAAGCAGATAGTCCTCCTTTCTCTTCTTTGCTTCCAGACTCATAATTCTGTGCTTATCTGCACTGAACTTCATTTGCATTTATTAGCTGGGTAGGTACTTGAAATATCTAAAACCCTTTTATCTGCCTGCTTTGTTTCTCATTATTTGCTGTCTCTTCCAATTTAGTATTAACTGCAAACTTGAAATGTTTCTTCTGAAACTGTTGTTCAAATTCTTTGCATACCAATGTAGCGCCTGGAACTGATGTCTGCAGGGATCCCAGTCAATAACCTGGTTCTGTCTTGAAAAGCTGTAACTTCTCACATTTTACTTTTCTCACTTGACTGACTGAGTGAACTGTTTATGTAGATTCGTGTAGTTCTCTGTTGAACATTTGAACTCTTGAGCTTCCCTACTGTGGCAGACCGTGTGCTAAGGCACACAGCAATGAACAAGAGAGGGGCTTCTTGCCCTCATGGAGTGCATAGCCTCTTCAGTGTAGAGAACTGTGTATGTTGTCCGTATTATTTTGTCCTCCACTCAATTCCCCCAATTTTCTTGAATTGCACTTTGTTAATACTTTGGGACTTCACTGAAGAATATTATACAGAATGACATTATGCAACTCAGGATTATTTAAAAGATACTGTTTATTTCATTTTTTTCTTCACAAAGACATGGGAGAAATTTCTTTCAGATTTCAGCATCAGGAATGTTTCTCCTGAACCACTCATTTGTTTTAATATTACACTGTAATTCAAGAATAAATTATACCTGTTTTCTGTGAGTTTAAAAGCAAATTTGTAACCTGCTCCTAGAAAACACACCAGATTTCATTACGGAGCTTATCATACTAACTTCACAGGGGTTTTGGCCTGTCTCTTTCTGACTTTCCTATTTTTGCCCCACTTCACAATCTCCATCTTCCAACATTGTATGATTCCTTTATTGGCTTTAAGAAAACTGATGTCTTATTTTAAGTATTTATTCAAACTGTCCTAAACCCTTTCTGTAACAAAACAGGGTATAAGTAAATAGATGACTTATATGAACTTGGAGTGGGATGTGTTCAAGTTGGAGGCCTGGGTTCACATTACTTACCCTTCCCAAACTGCTGTTCTGGGGTGGGCCTGGACTGCATGAATAACTGTATCAAGTTGAACAAGTCACTTGACCTCCCTAAGTATTAGGGGTTTCCTGTGCAAATGGAAAGTATTTGCTTGATTAGACTTGTAGTGTTGTCCTCGGCATTAACATTTTGTGTTTGTACAGCAGATTTGTAATTGTGCCATCAACATGCCTACTTTTCATCTTAGAACCTAGTTGCCTTCTTAGTGGAGTTTTAGTTGTTGGGTGCCTGATGCTGGGTTGCAGAGTGAAGAGACTCAATTCAGGAATTTGAGCCTCCTAAGTAAGACTGAGCAGCAAACCAGCAGTGAGGCTTCCCAGTGATAAGGACTAAAGCAAGGGCAGGCTTCAAGGGCCACCCAAAGGAGGGACCAAACTCAGACTTCAGGAGTTAGGGAAGACATGGGAAGATGGAGACATGAGTAGCATTTAGAAGGGCAGGAAGGAGTTAGGAAGACATTTTTGGCTCCTGGAAACGGCATTTTCCAGCATGCTGAGATACGAACAACTAGTTTATATTGATGGCAGAGGTAGAAATTTTGTTCCTTTAGAGACTGGAGATGGTGGGAGATAAGACTGTAGAGTCAGTAGAGACTGGATGTTGACGGGTTGTCTCTGCTGAGATATTTGGATCTCACTCTAAAGATTATGGTGATCCGCCAGAGAATTTTATATGAGGTGAGGAGAGGTGGGCAGATTTGAAATTTAGCAAGACACCCTCTTATATGAGTATAGATGATAGATTCTAGAGGTTTGAAGGGCTGTAAGGTTACTTATGTTGGGCTAACTCAGGTAATTTGAAATATAACAATAATAATAATAATAGTAGCTAATATTTATTGAATATATATTAAGTGCCAGTTGCCTTATAGGTATGGTCTTATTTAATCCTTGCATTAGCTTTATTATTCCATTTACAGATAAGAAAACTGAAGCTGGAAAGTTTAAGTACCTTGTCCAAGGCCATATAACTGGCAAAGGGTGGAGCCAGCATAATCATCTCTATATCTTACTTTTAACTACAAGCATGTACTGATTTGAGTTTAGGAGAGAGGTCTGGGATGGACATGTGCATTTGGCCTATTATATTGGTTGATGACATGAATGAAGATGGAAGCCTGGTGATATGGTTTGACTCAGTGTCCCCACCCAAATCTCACCTCGAATTGCAATCCCCACATGTTGAGGGAGAGACCTGGTGGGAGTGATTGGATCACTGGGGTAGTTTTCCCATGCTCTTCTCATGATAGTGAGGAAATTCTCACAAGATCTGACGGTTTTAAAATAGCGGTTTCCTGTGGACTTTCTCTCTCTCTCCTGCTGTCATGTAAGATGTGCCCTTGCTTCCTCTTTGCCTTTCTACATGATTGTACGTTTCCTGAGGCCTCCCCAGCCATGTGGAATCGTGAGTCAATTAAACCTCCTTTCTTTATAAATTACCCAGTCTCAGGTAGTATTTTTTTTTTTTTTTGAGATGGAGTCTCATTCTGTCTTCCAGGCTGGAGTGCAGTGGCACAATCTCGGCTCATTGCAACCTCCGCCTCCTGGGTTCAAGTGATTCTTGTGTCTCAGCCTCCTGTGTAGCTGGTACTACAGATGCATACCACCATGCCCGGCTAATTTTTAGTATTTTTAGTATAGACGGGGTTTCGCTGTGTTGGCCAGGATGGTCTCGAATTCCCAACCTCAGTTGATCTGCCTGCCTTAGCCTCCCAAGATGCTGGGATTACAAGCATGAGCCACCGCACCCAGCCAGGTAGTATCTTTATAGCAGTGTGAGAATGGACTAATACACCCAGGAATCACCAACATATTGGAACCCACTGGAGTAAGAGGGGGCTGTGAATGAGGTTAAGAAATAGAGGAGATATAGGAAGAAAGAAAACTAAGAGAGACAGTATCATGTAGTGCTCAGGGACACTGTTGTCACCAGATACTAGCTATGTCATTGATGGCAATCTGTTTATTGTGTCTGAGCCTTCTGTGTTTTTCCTTCTAAAATGGGGATAATATTACTTTTTTCCTGTTTTAAATAGTGGGTGTATATTTTATGGGATACACGAGATGTTTTGATACAGGCATGCAATGTGTAATAATCACATCATGAAAAATTGGGTATCCATCCCCTCAACCATTTATCCTTTGCATTACCAACAATCCAATTGTACTCATTTAGTTATTTTAAAATGTGCAATTAAATTATTATCGACACATGTTGTGCTATCAAATGTTAGGTCTTATTCTTTCTAACTATATTTTTTTGTACCAATTAATCATCCTTACTTCCCTCTACCTCCCCATTACTCTTCCCAGCCTCTGGCAACTGGGGATAATATTATTTTAAAAACTTCTCTGAAGTATTAATACAGATATCATTTATCAATATGTTCTATATCTCACAGGAAGTGTTCAGTAAATGGTGGCTGCTGTTATTACTTCAAAGCAGAAAACAACAAAAGAGAGAGTTTTAAGAGGAAAAGAGTAGCCACCACTTTCAAATGCTGCAAGAAAGTAGGTAGGCACGGGGGACAGTATAGCATATGTGTTAGAAAGAAAAAAGAACAGAGTCCAGTAGTTTTAATAACTATGAAAACAGCAGGAAAATGTTTCCCTCAGTCATGCATCTGCTATTAATTTTACATTACAGAGAACAAATATCCCTGGTATCAGTTTTCTTCAAAATCAATCACAGTGAATTCTATGAATTATGAATGCCAATACAAATGAAATGAAATGTCGATCATTTATAATTACTTGAAAATAACATTGCATTGAAAAAGTTTTAAGACACCTTATCATTTAGAACATTAAAACATACTGTACACTGATGACAAATGCGGGGCTTTGGCAAATGACAAAAGAGAGTGTAGTTTAAGATTTAAACTTTCCTATCCTCCAATCCGCACTTCCTGGTGTCATTTTTACAGAAGCAAGAGAGGCTCAGGAACCCCAAAATCAGAGAGGCCTTTAGATTTGAGTGGCTATTTTTCCCTTGATTGAGTCCTTGATGTTGGACAATTTCCTTTACCTCCTTGACACAAATTTTCTCGTCTGTGAAATCTGAAGGATGCATTTTGGATTTGATATAAAATCTCTCAGTATTAAAATCATGGCAAGTACTAAAAAGTCACCATGGGCTAAACAAATCATGCTGTGGGCAGAATTTGGTTTCCAGACCACCAATTTGAAACCTCTGGCTCACATAGATTTTCAATATAAATCTGAAATTTTAGTTAGAAAGGATTGGGAGCACTCACTCTATGCTTGGCCCACAAAACTGCCAGGCTGACCAGAGGTTAGAGGAAGTTTTAGTCAAAGGTTTTGACCTTAATGGAGTTAAAATATTCTTGGATAGATTAAAATTTACCATTGGAAAACTCAGAATTCAGTGTTCTGGAAGAGTGGAATTATAAGGGGGTTGGAGATTAGTTAACCCAAATACCTCTTCTTATAGCTAAGAAATCTAAGTCCGAGAAAGACCAAATTCACAAGGCTAGTGAGTAGCAGAGCTCATTCTTGAACAAGACTTTCTGAGTCCTAGTAAAGGTCTCTTTCTGGTCCTCCAGGTTGCAGTCCACTCCCAGAGCTAGGCACGATAAGGCCAGCTCTGGGAGTCTGGGGGAAAAAAGCAAACGAGAACTACTACTGCAATTAGAACCAACGAATTGCCCCTTCCAGGTTGAAGTACTCTTCTGAATGCTGGCAGAAATAGGGAGCAAATTGGAAAGAACAAGCAAGGTTCTTTTTCTCTCCCAGTCCTTCCCTTAATTCCCTTTATTGGTAGAGCCCACCTGGCAAGGCAGACATATGATTTGCAGAGCCCAATTCTGGTGCTACAAAGCCAAGTTGAGAAGAATGAAGGTGAGGCTTAGAGACAAAGTTTTCAATAATCAGCCCAGTCAGCATAGTGGGCAGCAGTGAGGAGCTTGCCTGGGGTGGGAGCCTCGTGTGCAGCCATGGTGGGAGATAGGGCTGTAGAGCTTGGCTGGGACAGATGTGGACAATTTAGAATGTTGGGAAAGAGCCATTTAGACTTGGATTTCATGAGGGACTTATAGACTAGTAAGAAAGGTGGCATTCTGAGTCGTGATTGTATTTTACTCATTCAGTTGGGTTCTCTTGACAAAGCTATTTTTCTGTTTAGGTGACTAGATGGATAGATAGATGTTAGTTTTAAGAGAATGGATCTTTTTCAGGAATCAATTGAAGGAAGCAGTAACAAGTCAAGTCTTGAAGCATGCAAGGAAGGCTTTATATAGCAGAAAGGCATAGCCAGAATTTACAAGGCACAATTTAGCTACAATCTCCTATTATTCTACACATTGACATGTACACTTTCTCCACTAGTCTGTTGGCTTCCAAAGGGAAAAATTATCTCACATTTTACTTTTGTATCTGCTTGGCGCAGAAGATTGTCTGAAACACCAAAAGTCCTAAATAAGTGTTAAGTAGTTCGACTTACATAGTGTTTTGTGAAACATAAGATCTCTACGACAGAGACCATGCTCTGTATCTATCCAGATAAGAATCAGTCTCACTTTAACTAATGTGAATTTATCATTGGCAGCATAAATAGATTGGATGCAATGCCATATACCAATGAAAATGTGGCAGGCTTCACAAAAGTGTCTTGAATTAATTAGCTTTTGCTGGAAATCTTTCTGTGTATCAAACACTCTTCAAAACTCAATGGTTTTGGGAATAAATAAGGGTTTATTTTTCCTCATGTTACATGTCAGTGGCTGTATGTCAATGTCTTAGCTCTGTGCTTCAGCTCTGATCCAGGTTGGTGGTCAGATTTTGATTGATCTGCTCCACACACTGTATTAATTTTAGGACCAAGATAAAGGAGAAGCCCCTGTTTGGAACAAGAACCCATTCTTATAACAGTGGAGAACAGCCAGACTGAGCCAAATCAAACCACAAGGGGACACTGACAAAATTGTCTCAGAATTAGCACATGTCCCATTTGTCAAAGCAAGTCATGTTGTCAAATCACAGAGCAGGAAAGTTTATTTATCTTACTGGGTGTAGGAAGGAATGAATGTTTGCACTCAATAATACCATCTTCCAAACTGGCTAGGCTGTGCTGCCCAGTTGTTTGGTTAAACATTAGTGTAGGTGTTGCTGCGAAGGTACTTTGTAGGTATGATTCATATTTACAATCATTTGACTTTAAGTAAAGGAGATTGCTCTGGTTAATGTGGGTGGGTCTTATCCAATCAACTCCAGGTCTTAGAGCAAAAGTTGAGGTTTCTTGGAGAAGAATTCTGCCTCAAAACTGTGATATAGAAATCCTGCCTGAATTTCTAGCTTGCCAACCTGCCTACAGATTTTGGACTGGCCAGCTCCCCCCCCCGCCCCCCCCCCCTCGGGTTCTATTTCTCTGGAGAACCCTGATGGTTACTCTCTTAAGTTTAGGTGTGCTTTTTTTTTTTGTTTGCCCAGTTTAAAGCAGAAGCAAAGTATAATCAATAATATTTCTCTTGTACTAGGATCACTTACCTTTAGAGAGTGAAATTTCAGTATTAACAGAATCAAGGATAGAGAAAATAGGCCAGATCCTGACTTAGGCTTAGGTATCAAAGCAGAGCGGAGAACAAGGTAGTTAGTAAACGTGTAAGCTCGGTGAAAAAGTCACCAGTTCTGAGCTGCAATCCGCTAGTAGGAACATGCTACAAACCTAAAAACCAAATACCTGAACTTGTGAATACTATTCTGATTATACCATTACAATACTATTAGTTCCCATCAAACCAAATTCGTATTTAATGAAGTAATATTAGGGTACCTTTGGATAATGACAGGTCAGGAGATCTGCCCTGTTCATCTCCTCTTGGTACCTGACACTGTCTGTGAATGGGTCTTTTGTTTATATATTCATTAATTTATTGTTGAATCAATTAATATTCATTGAGCATTGTTATGTGCAAGGCACTGTCCTAAGGCTGGAGATAGTGCATAGAAGGTACACAGTTCCTTCCTTCATGGAGCTGATATTCTAGTGGAAGAGTTAGACATGTGACAATTACACACATTATTAATTGCTGCAGAAAAAGTGGAGATGGCTGGGCCAGAGATGTGTTTCAGGCAGAGGGAATATATAGAAAGCACCAGAGACAGAGCATGATATACTTTCTTTGAGGCACAGAAAGCAGGCAGGTGCAGCTGGAGTTCATAGAACTGGAATGGAGGGGTGAGGAGTGAGGATGCAGGGCTGGCAGGAGCTTTGTTAGGCTCTGTGGACCGAGTAGGGACTGTTGTCTGTATCCTATGGCAACAAGAAAGCCTTTGCAGGATGTTATGCAGGGGTGTGAAGTGTTTGTTAAGGAATGAATTAATTAGCGAGTAGGGGTTGTTTGAGTTACAGATATGGTAATTGTATTAAGCAACACAGGGAGACTGCAACTTTTGATGATTCTATACAATTGTCTAAATTTTTGAGAATTTTTTTTCCTGGTAGAACATAAAGTGTGTATACATAGCATAGTGGAGATATATGTCGTATCTATATCTATATAGATACTTTGTTGTTTTTGGCCTACTTCCAATAAACAGAAAGTCTTATATGAGCAAAAACAGAGGTCAAATTTATGATTTATCAAAAATGAAGAATAGTACCACTAATCATAAATAAGGACTAATTATTAAAGAAACACAAGTTTAAATTTTTAGGAAAGATTGATAACGAGGAAGAGATTTTTTGCCAAAGCAATGATACAGATTTAATTATTGCAAATTAATAATACCAGTAAAGATTCTTCTTTACCCAGCTTTATTGAGATATAACTGACCAATAAAAATGGTATATATTTAATGTATACAACGAGATGTTTGGGTATGCATATACATTGTAAAATGATTACCACAATCAAACCAATTAACATATCCATCATCATGCAAGGATTCTTAAAAATCTTCTTCAAGGCTGTCAATTTTATTATAAATATTATAAGTCAACATAATGTCTGTACACCGTTCATAATGGATGGTTGAATCACATACAGTTATAGCTAATCAAAAGCCATTACAAATGTATTTACTCTCCTTAAACACTTTCATATTTCATTACAAATGGCCGATTGAACACTTCCACATCCATTACAGTATTATATTTCCATTCAATTTACTATTAAGATTTCTTGAACAGCTACCGTGTAATAGTAGCTATTGTGCAGTATAAATATTTCATCACCTCTCTATGGTAATCCATTTCTCATTTGCTTGCCAAAAGTTATAAAGTGCTTATTAAACATTGATAAATAATATTACAGCACATGATATGAAATATTGTCTTGCAAATCAGCTTATTGGTAAACCCTGAAGTTGGTGATACTTTAATCTGTATTATTTAGTCTTCATAATTCATTATAAACAATGATTATTGTTATGTCATTTGATTGTGGAGAAATGGATCATTGTCAGAGACAGTGTCACCAACTTGAGCAATTTTCTTATTATACAGAGTTAATTAGGTGTGTGCCTGTTAGCCTCTGAGGGAGGGCAAGGAGCGCAGTGCTCTTTTCCATCTAGTCCTTTATTAGAATCATAGGGGATCTGGCCAGCTTTCACTATACATTTTCTTTATTTTGAGTCTCTTTTTTTGCCAAGTTGGGCATCATCCTGTTCAGTATTTCCAAAGCTGGTGGCTTAGACATTCTGCTCTGATTTGAGAGAGACATTTAACCATTTGTGGTAGGTCAAAATCTTGGACAAGAAAAAAAAATCTGTTGTATGTTGTAGTTAATAGAATCACAGAATGTTACAGTGAAAGATAACTTTAAGAATCATTTAATGTGGTGATAAATTTGTGTGGCAATGTTCCCACATTCCCCTTCCATGGCAGACATTGCTACTTGAACACAGCACTCTTTCTGGCTGCATCTGGATTCAATTTGAAATTGAAATACAGTCCTCCAGGCTCCCAGTATTTGTTTACTATCAGTGGGGAGTCAGGTGAAGTCTCTTTTCTGTCCTGGACCATGTCCAGCATCTCACTTTACAGGAAAGGAAGTGGATGTTCATAGAAGTGAAATGACTTGGCCAAAGTCACTCTTCTGGTTAGAGACGTAGCTGGGGTCCAAGCCCTTGTCTCCCAACTCCAAAACTAGCATTCAGCCTATCATCGTTGATAAAGCTTTTATTTCCTTCTACTTTTCCCTTCCTTAGGCCTTTCCAAATGACAATCTTTGTTTTCTTATGCAATTTCAATGGTGGAAATCATTCTTAGTTTCCTGAATTGCTTGAACTGTGTTGTCACTTTTGCTCCCATTTTTTTTTTTTTTACTCCCAAACTTGGTGTTTTTTAGAGAGGGCTGTAGATGAATTATGGATGTTTAGCAATACCTATGGTAGGAGAAATATTTCTTCGTGTATTAAATGCATACATACCTGATATAAAAGTATGTAAGATGTCAATTTTATGTTTTATGTTACTACTTTTAACACTAGAGCCACTTAATTCCAAATTCAAATTCATTTTCTAATGAACAATTGAATGAAGGTTTTGCTTTAATTAGTGAAAATATTTTAGGAAAGACAAGTGTGATAATTGTCTTGTTTATTTACAAGAAAAAGGATGACAGGTAATATATAATTCCCTGAGAAAAATATGAGACTTTAGGGAGAAAGATGCTACCTTATCTGTAGTGGAGGATAATGAAGAAACCACTCTGATTTATTTCAATAGATGCCCAGTGTGGTACCAACATTATGGGTCCTGAGAATTGTAATGGGCCTCTTATTAAAAATCACATTAACCCTCTATTGACTTTAATGACTTCTGTCTTTTGTAAGTTGGTATTCTTTCTTTATTCCATATGGGACTCATTACCCTGAGGGAAAGTTAATAAGTTCTTTTCCAGACCTTCTTTGCCATGAAGGCTTGTTAAATTCCAAGACTAATAGGAAATGAATTGAGCCAATAAAAAGATACCTTAACACTTAAAAAACTGAAGAAAATGAAAAGGCAATTGGCAATAGCATTAAAGAATAACCTTAAACATTAGCTTCAGAGTTCATAATGATCTAGTTTTTTAAATATATAATTTGCTTGTCTTGATGATGTATGCATACTTCCACCTTATCTGTATTAACTCCATGATTAACTATTTGGAATAACATTCATGGTAACTGGGAGCTAAGAGGTTGCTTGTCAGTTAGCACAAAGTGCTGGTAATTAGCTCCCTAAAGCACCTCTACTGTTTGGTAAAAAATAGGCTCGATAAATTTATACCATGTCATATGGTATGACAGAAGCTCATCCATCCTCTGATTTCAAACAAGGTATTAGAAACAGGTTGAGTTTCTTGAGAAATATAACCTCAAATTGACATTTATATAAGACCAATTCATTTTATAACAGTGATGACTCACTTTGAAAAGGATGTATAGTAACAAACTTAGCAGGTATTTTGAGCTGACTAGAAGTGCAAATTCTTGTAATTTGACATTGTTTCCAGGAACTCTTGGGAAAGTGAAGTCTAAGTCACAGGAGGCCTAGGGACTTTCAGTTGCTATTTGTGGATGCCTGCGGAGCTCAGATGAAGGGGGAATGTCATTTCTGCAATTTGTTGCAGAATGGTTGGCACAAACAGCATGATAGGAATCAGAGGAAAATCAGAAAAAATAGTTTCCTGTCTTTTGAACAAAAAGAAATAATTTGATGCTACAATGATTTTTTTTAAGGAAAGTTAACAAAAGTAAACATAGAAATATTTCACTTATATCTCCTGTAAGAATGATATAGTCTATAAACACAAACAAGTAAAAGTTAACGTTCTTCTTTAAAAAGCAGACTTTACTGGTCCATTTCTATGGGTACTAAGGCTGTTTCTTGAATCATTGTATTTTCCTCTGAGTAGAGGTGGCAGAAGTTTTAAGTTGCTAAGTGTTCAGCATTGATATTGGTTTGGACATGTGACATAACCTACCTAATTATCAGTTTTTCTCATCCTTTAACTGGAGTCGATAATACCTGCCCTTCTTGTTCCACAAGGCTAGTGTACCACATGAATCAAGATCTATAAAAATAATTGGTGATCAAGGAAGGAGACAATTTTAACAAGAGAGAGAGTTCCAGCTGAATCTTATTTTTAGTTGAGGAAGTGCAGTGAGTTTCTCTATAAATTTTTTTTTAACCCATGTTTGTGAGATTCACTGTTCTTATTAAAATATTGCCTTGAAGACGGGCTTAGCAGTTGTAAGATCTAGGACTCTAAATGATCCCATTGTCTATTTCAGATGGATTTCACATATTCCTCATTGGTTTTCTGCTATCTCTTTGTTATTTATGCTTCATTATAAACCATGTTTTAGATGAACCCACAAACACAGAAAAATCAATAATTCAATATCTTTGGGGAAGTGGGTAGGTTCATTTGTAGCAATGAAAAATGTAGTAGGTATATTCCAGTTGTAAGGTCAGTTATATATTTCAAGTTTGTAGTTACTATAAATAGAAGCCAGAAGGAAAACGAAAACCCCATCTCCAAATCTCAGCATTCCAAAATGCAATCTTGGTGACAACAGGGTTATTGTGGTAGAGGAAAGGGACCTGACTGATATTTTATACTCCTTCCTTTACTTATTGTTGAGTAGACATTGAGGACAGTGATAGAAACAGCAAGTAGCCCCATAGCAATGTCTCATGCCCCTCGTCAAGGGCATCCTAAGTGCCAGGCGCAGTGCTGGGTGTTTACAAGCATTTCAGATTCGCTTTCCTAACATCCCTGTCAGACATTCCTACTCTATTTTACAGACTGGGCAATGAGCTCGGAGAGGTGAAATACCTTACCAAAAGACACACATCAGGCAAGTTGAGATGGCAGGATATGAAGCCAGATTAATTTGATTGCAAAATCTAAACAATTTGAAGCTCTACATTGCACTGTCACCCTTCACGCCCCCGAAACTGTGGATGCCTTTTTAATTTGTATTTCAAAATACTAAATTCTTGTGTAGTTCACTGAAATCTCAGTTCTCTGCATTGTTTCAGGTTTATTTCTTTTTCACAAAAAGAAAGGAAAACAGGAAGGAGGGTAGGGAGAAAGAAAAGCTCACTTAGGTCAAATCAGTTTTTGAGGGTTTTAGTTCTTATTTCTCAACAGGATGATATACTTCTGTTTTAAAAAATTATCTGTTCTCTTTCTGTAACCAATTTGTTAATCATGTTTTGGTGACTGACTTTTGGGCACATTTCCCAGAAACTTTAAGGCAACCCTTTATAAACACTAATAAGTCTGCATGCAGAAGCAGCCTATTATTATTCATGGACAGTATTACGTAGAATTAAACTTTTGGAAACTGCACCAAACACATTCAGCTAGACATGAAAGTAAGCTGAATTTCCATTTGGTTTGCTTCTTGCTGAGCCTTCAAATTATAAAGTGAAGCAAAGCCAAAAGATTAATACAATGAAAACAAAGATTGGGAAATTAAATGACACGATGCAATTTTCTGCCTCATCGGGCTGGCACCAATAATATGCGAAGGAAAGTCTGCTTAGTGTTGGTTAGCTGCTGTATAAATGCAGGACAATCAGTCTCCTTCTCGAGGGAGACTATTTTCTTGAATCATATAGCCATTGACTCTTCCAATTACCAGAGCCCCCATGCACAGTTCGGCTTTATCTATTTTTTTAACTTGCTGCTGTACTCTGCCAAGGTATCATCATTATTAGCGTTTACACAGGTACATGCTTTTACCTTATCTGAAATATTTTAGCGATAGCTTCAGAGCGTATATAAAAACCTGGAGCCTACCGCCACAATTATAATTAAATAATAACAATATTTTGGAAAATGGGTCTTTATGGGCAGTTGGAGGCCATAATGGAGTATCTTTAAATCACAGCTATCAGAGGAACATTAGCTCATGGTTGATGTCTCACATTTGGGCCTCTGTTGACATGCCACTCATAATGTATCATTGCTGATCATTGTCAAGATTTGTTTTAAAGTGATCTGGGTAATAAGAAATGGCTCTAAGCCACCCCTAATGTTATTTGAAATTACTTTTATCACAGTTGTATTCAAAGGCTGTCATGTTTATACTACCAAAATTCTCCAGACCATTCAGAAGTCCTCTGGAGAATTAAATTGTGCATTAACTTTCAAATCTCCCTTTAACTCTGCCAGACAATATAAACCAGTCAACACTAATCCATCTTCTGCAAAGTGTGGTGCACCATATTTTATCTGAGGAGAAGGAAAATAAAGAACAGACTGCTGCAGGCCCCCAGCACCTTGGAGAGAGAGTGTTCTCTCTGATATCACTTCTGGGTAATCTGCAGACAACAAACTTGAGTCTAGAGGACTTGCCCCATGATCCAAGGCCTTTAATAGGCTTCTTGCCCATTTTTTCCAAAGGCAAATTCTTTCTAAAGGGAAACGTGTGTGTGTGTGTGTGTGTGTGTGTGTACATATTTGTTTTTATTCATTGTAGTAATAGAGGGAAAAATATGCAAAGGAAGTAATATTTACTACAGTTGATAATCAACTCTCTACTTGTTTGGTAGACTCTACTTAGTTGTTCCACTCTGGAATTTTCTATAAAAACTCATTTTTAGAAATCAGTTTTAGACTTTTTTTTCCCCTTTGGATTTCTCAAGTGTCTCTGGAGATACTGATTTCAAATTTTCTATTTAAACAATCAAAATGCTTAAAAGATGTGTAAAGTTCTTTCAAATAATGACAAATGAAAACTAAAGCTGCCCTGTGGTCAAACATCCAGAAATGGAAAGGAAACAATTGGGATGAATCATATGTACTAGAGCAGAGTGAAGAGAAAGGACCATTATAGTTGCCAGATTTTTTTTCCTGTTTCCTTTTACTTTTTGCTGCTTTTTTTTAAAAAATAAAAAGGTAGATATTAGAATTTTAGAATGATTAGCTTAACATTCACTCTATTTTTGTAAAACAATGTGCCTTGTTTTTTTCTGGCTGCCATCTAATTTGTATCTTGCTTACCTCCCAAATATGGTTGGGATGAAGATAGTCAAAACCATCTGTATTTGAGACTCTCTGATGTGGTAATTTTGAAACATGATAGTCAGCCTTGGAAAATAATGAAGCTGAAATATTGCATTTCTCATCCCGGCTCTTCTCATTATTATTATTTTTTCTTCTTAATGGAAATAAACCACCTTTACCCTAGAAAAAGAATACTTCACATTTTGTACAAAATTCTGAAATGAATTTAGAAGCGACATTATTTCACTTGAGAGAAATGCACTGAAATGTGTAATCTCACCTTTTGGGGTCTTAATTGAGTGCACAGAGACTGAAGAATTTCTTTTTGGTTTATTATTAAAATGAAAGCTTCAGGTTTTCCTCACTGCCTTTCTTGAGACAGTTTGGCATGGATTCTGGAGTATGATGGCCCTGATTTGAATCTGGCCTCCACCACTTACAGCTATTGACCTTGGGTGCATTACTACATCTCTCTGTGCCTTGGTTTCTTCAGCTCTCAGATGGGGATAATAACAGAACCTTTATGACAAAGCCGTTGTGAGTACAAATTGAGTTAATACACTTAAAGTGCTTAGAACAGTGTCTGTCTCTTTTCTCAGATGTTTTTCGTGGTCTGAATCTTCCTAAATAATAAAATAGTTCAAGAAAAATAAAGGTTAATAAAATGATGGCGACAAGCCCCTAATGATTAGTAACAGTTTTCTGGGCTGTAAATGTTCTTTTCGATTTTTCTTTATACAATATTTCAGGGGCTCTTGATGCTTTCATTACCTTGGTGGAAGAAAAAGAAGGAATGAAATGCAAAAGCATAATGGGCAAATTTTTAATAGAATGTCTTCCCAGATGAAGGAGCATTACAAGTGCTTCAGTCTTCAACATAATCTATGGTTGCTGAACTTAATAATAAAATGCATTTTGACTGCATCTACTTTTTTTGTTCATTTGAAGAGAAACATGATCCTTGGTGCACCATCAAGAAAAAAAGTTTTATAAAATTTCAAGGGACTAAAATGCTTCTACAGTGGTACAAATTTGTTATAAAAAGAATATAATCCCGAGAAGGGAAATAAAATGTGGAAAGATTTTGAGACGTTTCTTCACTTTCTGGAGAATATCTAACTATGTCCTCTGGTTATTACTAAAAAGCTTTTGTATAGGACCAATGGTAGAAATTGCTATAATTTATTTGATTCCAGCTGAATTTTTGCTAAATCAGTTATCTCTAATGTGTGTAACTTGATATGGATGTCCTTATTCTCAGTCCTCATGAAACGTTTTTCTGTAATGTGTTGATTTTTCTGTTTCTATGACAATGATGAAATTATAAGGATTTTTTCCCCTTGAAAATGTAAAACTATTGGCAGAACCTAAAAGCCCCTAGGATTAATTTTTATTTAAATTAAAATATGTTTTGATGATGACTGTAAATGACACTGGTAAAATCATCACTTGGCTTTTGGCTCATGAAAGCATACTTTGAACTACAATTTCAGGATGCTGATGGTGGTTCAAAAAAGAGAATGCCTCCATTTTCACTTCATTCACATTCCATTGAGCTATAGAAACAGGAGTTAATCCTGCAAGAGTAGTAATTTTCAAGTAAATAACCCCAAGAACCCCGGTCAGACTACCCTAATGTTTTTTAGTCATAGTTTATAAAGTTTAGACTTTTGCTTCAATCAGTCCATCAATTACTGAAGGGTTAAAGATGAGCTTTGGAAAAGGAAGAGGGGGAGTTTTGGTGGCCATTTCCTCAAGCTTTTAGCATTCCTGCATGGCAGGTTGAGTCACACCCGTCTTTATTAAATGATGCATAATTCAGTGATAAATTGGCTTAGCTTTGCCTGTTACAAGTTGGTCTTGAGGTGTTACAGGGGTCAGCATAGAGGCACCGTGGCTGTTTCATGTCATTAGTTTTCTATGAGTTGCAATGTGTAACTACTCTAACACATGTCTTTCATTAGTGGCTACAATGCATGCTTTGTGCGTGAACATCTTTAGATGGTAAAAGCCAATTTAGAGTGTTCTCACCTTCCTTTTATGCCAGTGAATTCCATCAGCCTCACATGTGTGTGAAGCTAAAGGCTTTTGTGGTGGGGTCAGGTTCATTTCCCATTTGCATTGCATCCTGCCTGGCTGATCCAGGCTAGAAGCTCTCTCTGAAGTTAATGGGTGTTGAGCACTGAATAAGACCATAGTGTCAACTTGCCAAACTTCCTCTTCTGTGGAGTTCAGAAAGCTCTTATAATCCCACTCCTGTTATAAAGCTTTCTTTTGCTAAGTGGAAGACAGTGAATTATTTTCTTCCATTAACTCAGATGTAAAACCCAGACTTTTGTTTTCTATCAACACATACACCCCTTGCCCACCACCCCTACTGGTCCAGATACTACTAACAATGCAATTAGCTTTTGGTAAGGTCTCTGTGTGTGCAAGTAGTTACCTACATGGTAATATGTTCCTTTTGGGCAGATAGATCCTCAGTTACTACAAAGCTAGAACTTGTAAACTCATCTTGTAGAGTGTCTACAGTAATAGTGAACACATGTACATTTTAAAAAATGATGAAGATCATGATTTCTCTGTCACTCAATCTCCACCTCTTCCTTAGACTTGTTTTCCTAGTTTAGATTAGATTTGTTTGGAAAAAGAGAAGTTTAGCTGAAATAGGGGAGTCTCTGTGAGAATATGGCTTTGAGTCGGACCAACAGGGGTTTGCACCCGGGCCCTATCCCTTCTTACCTATGTGGTAATCTCATGTCATTATCCGAGTCTCTGTTTTCTCAGTTGGAAAATGGATATTATAATATTCCTCTCCTGGAGTTGTTGTAACTGTTAAATGAGATATTATACAAAAATGTTCCCAGGGAGGTTCCTGACACACAGTCAGCACTCATTCATTCATTCATTTATCAGGTATTTTGAAGACCATGTTCCAGGCACTGCTCTAAGCAGGGAGGATAAAAGAGACAAAAAGAAAATTATCATAGTGAGATGAGAAAGATAATAAACGTAGTAAATAAGTGTACTATATTATATATTAGACAGTAAGTGGTATGCAGACAAACAACATAGATTATGGGTTATGGCAGTTCTAATGCCATAGGAGGTTCAGGAAAGGCTCCTTTGGGGAAACAGCATTTGAGCACAGACTGAGAGGTTGGTAAACTGTGTGGATATGTGGGGGAAGAGCATTCAAGAAAGAGGGAGCAGCTAATGGAAGAAGTGTCCATTGAGGTTGGGGCAAGAGTGCAGGAGATGAGACAAAAGGGGTGGCTTCACTTAGGATCTTTAGGACACTGTGAGGACATGAGCTTTTATTTGAAATGGAGAGTCGTTGGAGAGTTTTGACCACAGGAATAACATGATTTGATTTCAGTGTGTTCAGTTGAGTTCTCCTAGAAACAGACTCTGAGATGTATAGTTGCAGGCAGTAGATTTATTTTGGGAATGTTCTTAGGAGCAATACCTCTGAGGGAGTGAGAACACAGGATGGAGCACAGGGAGAAGCTGAAATGGAATATGCTGCTGCAGCAGAGGCTTCCACCAATTCACAGGGAATCCTGTAGCAGAGTCCTCCAGAGTTGTCCCAAATAGAGGCAAAGGGATGGAGCTTTTGTATCATCACATTGACCAGTCATTGTTTACACCTCAGAAAAAGGCATTAACTTCAGGAGGCAGCTCCCTTTGAGTGAAGACAATTCCCAGAAGGGGATTCAAATGTAAGCCATTGGCAGCCAATGCTTTTGGCTGCTGGGGTAGTGAGTGCCTCAGTCCTGAAAGGAGGAATCTGGGTGAGGCCCCACAGCATCAGGTTTTATCAAGACTAGGCTGGCTGCTACCATAGGGGGAAAGGGTGAAAGGAAGATGACCAGTTCATAGGCTATTGCAGAACTCCAGAAGAGAAGTGATAGTGGCTTGGACCAGTGTGGTGGTGTGGTGGAGATGAGATACAGGATTCTGGATACATTTTGAGTGGAGTGCTGACAGGATTTGCTGATGGATTAGATGAAGGGTATGAAAGCAAGAAAGGAGTCAAGGATAATTCCAAGGTTTTTGGCCTGAACAATTGTAAAGATAGTGTTTCCATCAAGGGGTGTGGGGAAGACTGAGAGAAGTAGGCTTGGGAGAGGGAGAATCGGGAGCTCAATTTTAGACAGGTTGAGTCAGACTTGCCTATTAGATATCCAAGTGGGTGTATTCAGTAGGCGTCTGGATAGATGAGTTTGATCTGGAGAGGTATTTTTGGAATCCTCGGCATATACATGGTATTTAAGACTATGAAACTGGATGAGATCACCAAATGCAGTGAATACATAAGACACATTCTAGGAATGCTCCCTGAGATCTAGATTCCTTTGGCTACCTTTATGATTAATAATAAGTTACCACCTTAGGAAAAGAAGATCCTTCCCCCAGCAAGCTATGGGGATCCACTTATAGAAAGATAGTGGTAGATGGAATAATGGTCCCCCCACCCTGCAAAATATTAACGTCCTAATCCCCAGAACTCCTGATTTTTTTTTGTTTTTGGTTTTGAGACAGGGTCTCACTTTGTCACCCAGGCTGGAGTGTAGTGGCGTGATCTTTGCTCGCTGCTGCCTTGACCTCCTGGGCTCAAGTAATCCAACTGCCTCAGCCCACCAAGTAACTGGGCCTACAGGTACACACCACAATGCCTGGCTAACCTTTTTTTTTTTTTTTGTATTTTTTGTAGAGATGGGGTTTCACCATGTTGTCAAGGCTAGCCTCGAACTCCGGAGCTCACGTGATCCTCCCACCTCGGCCTCTCAAAGTGCTAGGACTACAGGTGTGAGCCACACACCTGACTTTGAATATATTATTTTACATGGCAAAAGGGGCTTTGCAGATGTGGTTCAGTTAAGGATCTTGAGATAGGAAGATTATCCTGGATCATCAGTGCAATCATAAGGTTTCTTGAAGGAAGGCAAGAGGATCAGAGCCAGAGAAGGAAATGTGATGGAAGCAGAGGTTAAAGTGATGTGCTTTGAAGATGGAAGAAAAAGCCACAAAACAAGGAATGCAGACAGTTTCTCTAGGCTGGAAAAGGCTAGAGCTTCCAGAAGGTGGGCAGCTCTTTGAATACCTTGATTTTAGATTATAAAACTAATTTCAGACTTCCAGTCTCCCGAACTGTAGGATAATAAATTTGTATCATTTTAATGCAGTAAGTTGTTACAGCACAAATTGGAAACTATTGAGCTAAATACAATTGGCTTTGCCCTGTCTTGCCACAAAATTTAGGAGCAAAATTTTGTGTTGGGGAATTAGGAATAGGTAACTGTTATGGATCTAAAATATTGATGTTTGCTTGTAAATTAAAATTCCTTTCAAATGTTATATCTCTGGATGTATGTATGTATGTATGTATGTATGTATCTATCTATCTATCTATCTGTCTGTCTGTCTATCTGTTGACCTACCTGCCTACATACGTGTCTATCCTCCTATTATCTATCATCTTCCATCCATCCATCCATCCATCCATCCATCCATCCATCCATCCATCCGTCCATCTATATGTCTGATAAATTTAAAAAAACTTAAATAATTGTTACAAATTGCCTAGTTCTCTAGGATAGTAATACCACTTTGTGAATGTAAGACTTACACCATATTGGCTAAAGATCACTACCTCCCTTTTAAATATATTAGATAGATAATACATAAGATCTACAAACAGAGAGAAAATTTAATAACTTACTTTGTGTTTCCATTAGGTGTGCTTTATGATTTACTTACAAAATCTTCATTTGTCTGGGGGTCTTCTCTGAAAGGTATCTAGTCAATTTGTGCTTGCCAACATTAATGATGCTAACAGTATAATGTAAAATTGGCAGACATTATTTTGCTTTGCATTTTAGTTTAAATTAGTGAGATTTAGTTCTATCGTTGGATTTTGGAAAAGTTTTTAAAAAAATTGTATTGGTAACTGCATTTCTTTGCCTTCTAAGAGACTTAGAATTTTTACCTTCCAATTATTCCGAATATGAGACTCAGTGGAGCAAGTGGTTAAGAGCGTAAGTTTTGGAATCAAGTAGTACTAATTTTAGTGCATGATTTTGGCCGTGCACTGGCATAGGCAAGTTATTTTTCTGCTCTGAGGCTCAGTTTCCATGTCCATAAAATGGGAATCATAATTTCTTCCATATAGGCGCGTTCCTTATGGGTCAAGTAAGGGAATGTATGTAAGCCCAGTGCTTGGAACATAGTAAATACTTAAGAATGGTGGCTCTAATGATAGTTATTCTTCTTCTTCTATAGTAGTTGAATTATGAACAGAAGCCTCAAAATCTATCTGAGAATTTATGCCCCCTGTGCCCTTTAATTTTAATAATCCATATATCTGGCCATTGGTATTCTGCTGCCCACCAATTTTATAGGCTGGTTAACCCTGGTTGCTGGGCACTTCCAGCAGCATAACATTGTCAGACATGTCACAGACAGTGCAGGGAAAGAAGAGTTCACCGCCTCCAGAGGCACATTATTCACCTGATCCTCTACCATAAAATTTGCTTCATCTCTGAAGGATCCCTTGGTTATATTTTTATTTTATAGCACCCTGCGTTGACCATGTTGCGAAATAATGATGCTCTTCTTATCAGCTCATCTTCTGCCAGTGGGTAATTTATCTGAATGGGTTCTTTCAGCATCAATATATACAGTACAGGTGTAGGTGAGGCATTGGCTGTAATAACAGTGAGCCGTGGTGCAGCCGGCAGGATTTAAAGTACCCATTGCTTACACCAGTGAAATGGATGCTAAGCAGAGTTTGCTATTTTCTAGAAGGGAAAACATCTGGAACTAGGTACAAATTGTTCCCGGAAGAAAACACCTTTGAATGCTGGTGCTCATTTGGAAGTCTGGCTGGTATCCATATTTAAGCCTGTGCTCTGTTTATATCCTTTATGCTTCATAGAAAGGCAGCTTGGTATAATATAATCAGTTGTGTTTAGTAATTTTAAGGGGGAAAATACCCTAAACTATAACTCTTTTATACCATTATCTTTTTTTTCCCCCATACTGAGAGAAGATAATACTATCAAGACTGCTTCAAGGAAAGGTTTAATTTTTATCCTACCCCCACCTTTCCATCCCCTTTCCAAGTTAAAATGATTTTAAAAGTCCTTTAGGAAGATGCTTAAAGATCATCCTTGTGTCCATTTTCCAGTAGTTACTATAAAGCGAATATTTTTAAAAGCTCTACCTTCCACTGTCTTTGGGTGGGAGGGCAATACAAATTGTAAGGAGAGAAGGAAAGCATGTTGTTGAGGTTGGGGGAAGGTTGTCACTTCCCCAAATTTCTGCATTTCCTCTCTTCTATGGACAGTTGGAAAACCTCTGTTGTAGATGATAAATTGAACTTTATTTTCTGCCGTTACATTTCTCCCCTACCTTTTATGTCTGCTTACTGTTAGCATGGAAAAAGTGAATGCATTTTAAGCTAAAAAAATGTGAATTTTAAGTGAAAAAAAGTGAATTTGAAGCTTCCATCTAAGCCTAAAATATTTGAACTCCTTGTGTCAACTTTGATGTCATTGGAGGCCATGCTGATCACCATCATAGCTAATGAAAGTCATTTGGCTTCCAAATATTTCTACATAGGAACATTTTAGTGAAGCTTTATGCATAACATTTAAATTATCCTTTAACCAATTCCGATGATTAATTTTATCCTTCCAGTATTCTCAGTCCCCATCCCCCTTCCCACCCCCATTCCTGCCCTTCTGCCAGGTTTCCTAACATAGATACTCAGGAACAGCCAATCAAATATGTTACTTGGATCTCGATTTTTCTTAAGGAATTGATCTGCTCTTCTGTCTCACACCCTCTATGGCTACCTTTTGTTCTTCTTTGGCTCTGTAATCATGTTGAATAGAGCAGTAGATTCACAACTTATGATTGCGAGAGTTAAAGAACAGTGTCTCACTGTCAAGGCAAAGGATAATGACTTAAAGCATTTGCCAGTGTTTGTTGTGAATTACACAACAGCAGTTGTACGTGTGGAGGGTTGCAGTGCAGCTGCAGAGAGTAATCAAGCTGAGTTTCCCATGGGACAAGACATCATGGGTGTATTTACTAATGAATGGATAGTTTCCTGTACTCCAAGGAGACTGTGACTTCCTTCCAAAGACCTATATGTGTGATCCTCATGGTGAAAAGGAATTTCCCAGAAATGGGAGTCTAGGGAAATAATAATTATTTCTTTATGCTGCAGAGACTTGGGTGAATATTCATCAGGCTTTTTAAAAATTCATAACTTGTGAGAAAAAGTTTTAAGGCAGTTTTTGTTCAGTTGTGAATATAATTATGCCTTCAACTAGCGATTGAGGTATAAATAATTCACTTTTGAACATTTTGTAATTAGTTGAGACATAAATACTGGATCAAGGATTTCAATGATAGAGTTTTCATTAGACTTCATGCTTTGTATTGCTATTTTTCCTCTGATGCAATTAAAACACTACTAAATATACTCAAACATATGTATGGGTATAAACACAAATGCTCACATAAGTAGGAGTATTATGTACTATGTCCAACCTCAAAAAGGCTAAAAATTTAATAAACAGGGCAACCCTGTCATGAATTCTAACTGTTTCCTGATGAGATAAACAATGACTCTTAATTAGAAGCTAAAATTTTTAATGAAGATGATTCTGCAGTAATTATCCCAGTTGTCTGCTTCACTGGATTTTAATGAAAAAGATTGATTAGGTATAAAACTAGTAGCATAATTAAACATTCAGGGTTGCGCTGGCCACTGAGGTGAGAGTAATGTGATTAAACCCTAGCATACATTCCTTAACAAAGTATTTTAGACAGTCAAATCTGGTGTAGTGTCTGAAAGCTTCATTTTTATGTGTAGCTTCAACATCTTAAGGTAAAAACAGATTCAGCCACAACTGATTCATTTATGCAAAAATATTTATTGAGCACTTACTATGCGCTGAAGCCATGCAGTGGTGTGAGGCATGATCTTTGGAATTAGATACATTCGTTCAACGTCTTGGTTCTTTTGTTTAGAAGACTTGGGATATTGGAAAGGCCCTATAACCTCTGGGCACAATAGTTGTACTATCTACAAAAGGAGATAATTAATACTTTATATGGCCATTGAGTTTGTAAATGAGTCAGCACATGTTCCTACCACAGTTCTGGTACTGGGTAGATGCCTATAAATAGAGGCTATTATTACTCTTTCCCTTATTTTAAAAAAAGTTCTATAATTTCTTTCAATCAGTCACAGTAAATATGGTGTGCAGATTCCTACTGGTTTATAGAAAACTTAAACAGAGGCAAAAATGATGTTGATAGGTGATGCTGAGGACTTAAAACATGATGATATTATCTTTGCAACAGTAATAAACAGATGTTAGAAGTTCAACAAGTTAATATTTTCAAAATTCGAAGGAAATTATTTCTCTCTTTTTTGCCTTAGTCACTTCCTGGAAATGCAGGAAAACTGGCTTCTGGAATTGCTTCATTTTCTTATTTGCTTTAGACTGCAGGGTTTAATGAACAAATTTCTGCATTGGTAAGGATCAATTCACATTATCTCAACTAGTCTCTGTTGGCTGGGGATACTTTGTTTGCCAGGAAGTAGGAATGAGTGAAGAATGTGTGTACAGTATTGGACAGATTAATCCAATCTAGCTTTGTAGCTGTATCCTAACTTTATAATCCTGGTCTCCTTGACCCTGTGCTGTAACTATCTGAGTTAGCCACCTACAGACAGAACAAACACTGTGTGACTAGGCATGAGTGAAGACGAAATTCAGAATAATTGAGGTAGTTAGAGGTTAATCACCAAGTACTTCATAGAGTACAGAGGGAGTTGCAGGCAATGTGGACCATGAGGTGGTACAATTTCTGTGCCAGTGAGGTTCTAAGGCATCCTTAAATATTAAGATTACGAGCACTGCATTTACAGCCAGACCATCAAATCCAGCCTAGACCTAGATTTGAAACTCAGATCCTTGATTTACAAATATTATAAACTTGTGCAAGATAGTTTTCCTTTCTGAGACTTTCTTATCAAATGTAATAATCTATGTAAAAAATAACAAATCATGCAAAACATGATTCATTCATTCCTATATTTGTCAGTTTATTGACTACTATGTATATGGTAGTCAATATATACAATATGTACAATTTATATATATATATAAAAACAGTGACCAGCAGTGAAAATTCAAACATAAATGAGACACACCCATGCCTTCAAGGAGCTTTCGGCTGACTAGTATATAATTCAACAGGAAATTACCATGTAGAGTGGTAACAACTTGGTCTAACAAGTAGTTAGATCCACTATGGATGGCTTTGGGAGAGAGTGAAGAGCTGTCATTGGCAAGACTTGTTTATAAATGGACAATTAATTCTAAATCTGATGAGTTGTATGAATCTAGACCAGAGGATGGGGAATATTTTCCTTCTGGGCCTCCTGGGTCACCCAGTTCATGGTGCACAGTAAGCTCTACCAGAATTTCATGAGGATTCCACTAAACTTGAACCCGAGGCTACCACCTGCATATCTGGGGGTTCCTTATGCCACTAGGGGAATATATAAAAATGAGGAGTGTGTTTTTGGCTGGTTTGTTAATCTTACCAAGGAGAAATAATACTTCTTGCTTTTTGTAAAAATAAGTACCAGAATCTTAAATAAATATTTTCTTTTTTTTTTTTTTTTTTGAGACGGAGTCTCGCTCTGTGGCCCAGGCTGGAGTGCAGTGGCCGGATCTCAGCTCACTGCAAGCTCCGCCTCCCGGGTTTACGCCATTCTCCTGCCTCAGCCTCCCGAGTAGCTGGGACTACAGGCGCCCGCCACCTTGCCCGGCTAGTTTTTTGTATTTTTTAGTAGAGATGGGGTTTCACCGTGTTAGCCAGGATGGTCTTGATCTCCTGACCTCGTGATCCGCCCGTCTCGGCCTCCCAAAGTGCTGGGATTACAGGCTTGAGCCACCGCGCCTGGCTTAAATAAATATTTTCTAATAGATGTTGCTGTGGCCAGCTCATTAATATTCTTTCACAATTGTATTTTCAGCATGGTGATAGTGATTATGTGACCGTTTGGTCTAAAGGTTACAGAATGACAAAAAACAGGCGTAGATGATTTCATAAGAAACTTAGCGAAGAAATGGATATCACCTAGAGACAGGTTTTTAAGACTGGCAGTCAGCTTCTGAGGAAGCCTGGCCAATTTATCATTGCTAAACTTGACATTAAGTTGCTATCTTCTCGGGGAACATTTGAGACTGTACATATGGTGGTTGAATTATATTAAGGGTGGGACTCTTTTAACCTTCAGAAACAAGATGAAGGTTGCTTGTGTCAAGCACATTGCATGTGCGACACAAAGGAAATCAGGCCATGAGCTAGGAGAGTCCACAAGGAGGTTCTCTTATGAGGTTGGTAGTTCAGTTGCCATGACCTCTGTTACTGAGACAGCAAAGACAAGGAAGCTCAGCTCAGCCTTTTTCTTGTGTGGGCATCTGGACACAGGATGCTGCTGCCCTTTCCATTCTTCTCTCTCATTTTCTGGTATTTCGTTTTCAGAAAAGACCATACTACATACTCATTCTACTTACAAGGTTGCTGCCTGCAAAGCAGAATAGTGGAGGTCAGTAATGTTACTATCCTTTTAAAAAATATTTTATTTTTATATTTAAGAGACAGAGCCTTGCTCTGTCACCCAGGCTGGAGTGCAATGGTGCAATCATAGCTCGTTATAATCTTGAACTCCTGGGCTTAAGGGATCCTCCCGCCTCAGCCTCAGCTAGGACTACTGGCATGCACCACCACACCCAGCTATTTTTTTTTTTTTTTTTTTTGAGATACAGTGTCTCACTATATTGCCTAAGCTCGAGTGATCCTCCCACCTTGGCCTCCCAAAGTGCTGAGATTTCCTGTGGGAGCCACCATGCCCAACTGTTACTATTTTATATGAACTTTTTTGGAGTAGGTGTTGGTTCATTATTTCAATTTCTGAAATACAGGAAAAGTAATTTAGGAAACCTACTTGAGATGGAAGGATCCCAACATTAGAAGATTCTCAGTAATTCATCAGTTTTGAACTCAAAAGCCACTTACTTTTTGTTATGTTAATATGGAAAAAAAGATGGTTCATAACCTGGTCATTTCTGCTCACAAAATGTTTTAAAATAAATATTCATATCACTTATTTTGCAAAACAGAATATTCCAGCTTGTGGCACTCAACAGTTAATTACTGATACTCCTCTCGTAGGTATCAGCAAATGGGATAACAGATGGGAAGTGAGTGACTGTTTTATATTAGTGCCTAATTAGAATGGAGTTTTTATTTATTAATATGAAAGATTACTAATGTGTAGTTATAAATTACAGACACATGGATATTTTATTAAAGTGCAGAATTGAGGTGTCATTTATAAAAATGTATCTACCATTAATATAACTCTCATAATAACGTTACTGAATTGCAACTGGTTGGAATGTGTCTTTATTTCCTAGCAGTCTGTGAGCTCCCTGAGGCAAGAATAGACATAGTAGACATTCAGTAAATTGTATAGAAATGAATTGCTTTAAGTTATAATGATGTGCTTGTCATCACAGAATCACACTTCGAAACCTAATAATTTATATTTAAATTCCTCACATAATTTGTAGCCAGTCTGTTGTTACCTGGGTGGTTGGATAATATGGCATATGAATTTATGTTCTTTTCATATATGACTATGACTTTTTTCTTTTGCTTCAAAATTTTAGCATTAAATATACTTTAATTGATAATATGCTTAACTTAAACATGCTTTATTTCTAATAGTCTCTCAATCTAAATTTACAGGTTTCAAGAAATTTGAATGTTTCATGATCCCTGGTTGCAGCGAACACTATTGATATTGTCAGTATACCTTTAAAAATGTGATTATACTGAATACATGAACTTTAATGACCTGCTATGTACAACTGCTTAAAGGAGTGGCTTTTGAGTGAAGTTAATGTGTATTTACCTTCTTTCCCTGATTATAGTTTTCTCCCATCAATCTAGTCTATAACCCAGTGAGGGCTGTGACTGGATTTATTACAAAAATAAGTAAAATTGTAAAAAATTCAGCTATAACTTGGAGCCACAGGTTAGACACACACACACACACACACACACACACACACACACACACACACACACACACACACAGGCTTGAGGAAAATTAAAGGCTTCAGGCAAATTAAAGTTTGAAAACATAAATTATATGCTAAGCTGGTCTCTACATGCAGTGGAGAAAGTTCTGTAAGGATAGCTATGATATTTGGAAGAAACCATTGCTGTGATCTTTCTATGCATAATTAAAAGACCAGAAATATGATACATTTAGGAAAATAAATACCACAGAGACAAAAAATCTATATTTTCCTTACTGTATAAACAAAAGCAGAAATAAGGTGAATTTTTTTTCAGTATGATCTTAGATGCATATAGATTTTATGACTCATTAGTGGGTAGTGTTTATATGTCTGTTCTAAAGGTTTTTAAAAATTTAACTGATGGCTATTGTCTTTACTAAGCAAGCATGTTGGATGAAAATCAAGTTCTTGGGTTGGGTGTATTAGCTCATGCCTGTAGTCCTAGCACTTTGGAAGGTTAAGGTGGGAGGATTGCTTGAGGCCAGAAGTTTGAGATAAGCCTGGGCAACATAGGGAGACCTGGTCTCTACAAAAAGTAAAAAAGTCAGCTGGGCATGGTAAAGGTCAGCTACCGATCTGCAGTACCAGCTACTACGGAGGCAGAGGTGGGAGCATAGCTTGAGGCTGGGAAGTGAAGGTTGCAGTGAGGTGTGATTGTGCTACTGCACTCATGCCTGGGTGACAGCACAAGACCTGTCTTGAAAAAAAAAAATTCAAGCTGTCTTTAAAACAATCTTAGTATATATGTTGGGATAAAAATTACTCTTAAATCTGACAGAAAACCAAACCAAACCAAACCGACTTTCTTATTGGTGAAAAGAGAACATGTATATGTTTTATTTCTTATACTAGTAATTACTGGAGGTCTTGAAAATAACACAATAAATATGTAAATAAAATTGTGATACTTTGCAAACATCAGGAGACATTGTTCCACATTTTCACAAATCATTTCAATATGATCTTCAGTAAGCTATAGAGGTGCATTGAAATGACATGCTTCCCAACAGCCACTTGTGAGGTTTAAATGATTCTAGGGTTGTCAGGGAGGATTGACAGGAAGTGAGTATGCAGAGGGCACTTCCAAGCTCAGGAATGACTTGGACCTAATTTTAGTTGGTTTCTGTCCAGAAATAAATGAAAAAGATCTTTGTGTAGGATGAAACCCCTTATCTTTGGGATTCAAAGAGGAAATTATAATAACTAGGATTAGACTTAATCTACAATCATCATAGTAATTACACCAATGAAACAAAATGCAGAGTGCAAGATATCATCCCCTTTATCCTGCCAGGCTTCTCAGCTGCTAGCCCTTCAGATCCACCCTTGTGAAAATAACTCAGAGAGAAAGAAGTAATGATTGAACTAGAAGTCAAGTGCTTACTAAATCACTATTCAAAAGCAAGCAACCACCTAGGAAAATCATCACTTTTTGAGTTCCAAAACTAACCACATGGATCCTGAGAAAATGGTACAGTGGCAATACCATCAGACACATTACCCAGTGATGAAAACATTTGATTATTTCCGTCAGCAACTATTTAATGAGTGTACTTTATTCCACTCATTACTTTTGGGGCTGGGTTATTTAACAGTGTGAACCAGATAGCTCAGGTCCTGGCCCTCATGGAGCAGACAGTCTTGCTGGGGGAGAAATCAATAATAAAAAGCAATTATATTGTAATATCTTCAGAAGAGTACTGAAGTGGCACTTAATCTAGAACACAAAAGGGGTTCTAAAAGAAGTGTACTATGTATGAATATCACACGCGGCAGTCACCATCATTAGAAGAACTGATTCTGTGTTGGCTAGGTGGAGGCAATTCACTAGATATACAGAAATAGGTGTGGGAGGAAGAAGGGGAAATAAAATTTTGAAAATCTTGCATAAAAATTAGCCGATGAACAAAAACTATAAAACTCATTAAAAAAATCTGATGTTAAGGAAGAAAGCCAAAATAAAGATGAACATAAACCAAACAATCAGAACTCATTCTGATTAGTTAATTTGAGAGAAGTCTGAGAAAGAATTTGATTTTTTTTTTTTTTTTTTTTTTTTTGAGACGGAGTCTCGCTCTGCCGCCCAGGCTGGAGTGCAGTGGCCGGATCTCAGCTCACTGCAAGCTCTGCCTCCCGGGTTCACGCCATTCTCCTGCCTCAGACTCCCCAGTAGCTGGGACTACAGGCGCCCGCCACCTCGCCCGGCTAGTTTTTTGTATTTTTTTTTTTAGTAGAGACGGGGTTTCACCGTGTCAGCCAGGATGGTCTCGATCTCCTGACCTCGTGATCCGCCCGCCTCGGCCTCCCAAAGTGCTGGGATTACAGGCTTGAGCCACCGCGCCCGGCCCTGAGAAAGAATTTGAAATAATTGTTTAAAAAATATAAAGTGTGAGACAAAACCAGAGAGGAATAAAATAATGTGCTGGTAGATAAAAATGATCCACCAAATATGATGGAAATAAAAATTTAGTCAATGAAACAAAAATGCAATGTATGGGACATACTCTAGAATGAACATGGACAAAAAGAATATTAAACTTGAAGAGGAAGGAAGGACATCCACTATTCAGCACAAATAAAATATATGGGAGAGGAATTAAGAAACATGAAAGATGAGTTGAGTAGCTCCCATATTCAATGAATATGAGCTTCTGAGAGGGAGGGGATATTAGAGAATCAATAAGTGAGAGATAATTGTTAATACCATTTCTAGAATTTAAGATTATCATTCACATATCAGAAGAATACTCTTGAGTATGAAACTATATAAATAAAAATAAATTCACTTTTAGATATATGATAAGGAACTACATTATTAAGAATAAAGGACACTCTTCAAAGCCATCAGGGAAAATATACAAATCATCTAAAAGTTAACAACAATTAGACAAACAGCAGCCTTTTATTCTGAGAAAATTGATGCCAGAGAAAATGCAATATCTTACAAGTGCTGAGGAAAGATATAAGTATATTTAGAGTTCTATACACAAAAATCATGCAAGAATAAGGACAAGGCAAAGAGAATCTGAGATGCATAGAAGGCAAGAGAAATTTGTCATTCATAGTTCCTAAAAACTTTTTCTTTGGCAAGAAAAAAGGTGAATGCAGGAATGCAGAGGGACAATGCCAAGCATGAGAAACAACAGTGAACACAGAAATTAAGAAAATATGTTGACCAATGTAATCAACTATCGATTACAAAAAATGCTTTCTTTGTTTAAAAGATAAGTGAAGCTCTATATAAAAATAACCAGATGTGGAGCTGTTCCAGGGTTCAAAATGTGTTATACTCAATGTTTTAATTATAAATAGATTTGATGTACTAAATAATTCTAGATAGTGTTAGAAAACTTTTTGGTTAAGTTTCAATCTTAATATGCTAGAGGGAATCACCAAAACAATAGCAATATAATTTACAGCTTTTAAATTAACAGAAGGAAAAACTAAAGATATAAAAATAATCAATCCAACAATAGTCAGGACAGTGAGGAAAGGACTAGGAAATAAATAAAAAGAAAGCACAAAATCAGATGGTGGAAACAAGTCCAGATGTACCAGCAATGCCATAATCTTAATAAACGTACATTGACTAAACTCTCACTTGTTAGAGTGCGGTGGCTTACGCCTGTAATCCCAGCACTTTGGGAGGCCGAGGTGGGTGGATCACAAAGTAAAGAGATCAAAACCATCCTCGTCAACATGGTGAAACCTCATCTCTACTAAAAGTACAAAAATTAGCCAGGCATGGTGGTGCACGCCTGTAGTCCCAGCTACTTGGGAGGCTGAGGCAGGAGAAATGCTTGAACCTGGGAGGCAGAGGTTGCAGTGAGCTGAGATTGCGTCACTGCACTCCAACCTGGTGACAGATCGAGACTCTGTCTAAAAAAAAAAAAGGTTGTATTATCAACTTGGTACAAAATTCATTCAGCTTTACCTTGCATCCAAGAGAAATTCCAAAACCAAATGACTCTGAAAGGTTGAAATTCTAGGGATACCAAAAGATCTAATGTGCAAATATGAATTACAGAAAGTTGGGGTCCTCAAATGAAACAGAACTTAAAGTTTAAAAAAGGATAAAGGGCTACTCTAAAATAATTTTTAAAAGAAATTATCTTCCAAGGTGTCACAACAATCAATAAATGTGTATATATAACAGAGCACTCTCAAAAATACATAAAGCAAGAACTAAAAGGAATGACCAACAAACCCTCATTCATAACAAAACTGATAGATTAAGGATACAAAAACAAGATCAAGAAATAAGAAACATCGAAAAGCAAAGTTAATTCCATCTCTAACTCTCTATATGCATACACTATAGGTATATATGTATCTCTATATGTCCATCTATATATCTATAGATCATCTCCAATAATAGAGAATATGTATTTTTCTTTTTTTTGACCACATCAGTTTAAAAAAAAGCTAGTTGAAAAATTTCCTTGTATTTGGAAATATTGAAATGTATTTCCAAATAACTTACGGGTTAAGAAAGAAAACACAATTTAAAAGCTGTACAAAAGTAAAGGTACTATATATCAAAACTTGTAGGAGGCAACTAAGGCAGTATTTGAGGTAACTATTAAAAAGAAAAAATTGTGAAAATAAATGAGTCATGTTCCATTTTGGAAACTAGAAGAATAAAAACAGAATAAATTAAGATTAAAATGATTAAAAGGAATATTAAAAATGAGATCAAATATTACTGAAGTTAAAAACCCCCAAAACATAGATCAACATAATCTGAAACCAGTAATTTGAAAGAACAAATTCAATGCACAAACTTTTAGCAGGACTAATCAAGAAAAAAAAATACACAAATGAATATTTATGATGTTCATGATGCTTGCTGTCCCGTGGGTAAAAAGTCCTTTAATTCTGACCCTGGAGTCTCACATCTTTTACTGGCACCCATGAAATTGTGGCAGGCTAAGCTGTTAACTTGTAAGTAGGTTAAAATACACCATGGAAAACTATGCAGCCATAAAAAGGATGAGTTCATGTTCTTTGCAGGGACATGGATGAAACTGGAAACCATCGTTCTCAGCAAACTAACACAGGAGCAGAAAACTAAACACTACATGCTCTCACTCATAAGTGGGAGTTGAACAATGAGAACACATGGACGCAGGTAGGGGAACAACACACACCGGGGCCTGTTAGGGGGTGGGGAGCTAGCGGAGGGATAGCATTAAGAGAAATACCTAATGTAGATGATGGGTTGATGGGTGCAGCAAACCACCATGGCAGGTGTATATCTATGTAACAAACCTGCACATTCTGCACATGTATCCCAGAACTTAAAGTAATTTAAAAAAAATCTCACATCCTTCACTGTTCTTGACAAAACATAGGACTTTCATTGATAGCTGCGGATTTGGCAAGATCCAAAATTTACTCATGATAAATTTTTTTATAGCAAACTAGGAATCGAAAGGAACTACCTTAACCTACTAAAGCATGTATAGAAAAAACCTACAGTAAACACATGTAATGATAAGATTTTAGAATTATTTCTACTTAGATGGGGATCAAGACAAAGAATTCTGCTATCATTACTTCTATTCAGGCTTATATTGGGTGTCTTAGACAACGAAATAAGACAAGACAAAGCAATTAGAGGTATAAGAATGAAAAAGAAATAGAGAAAACTGAGATTAAAGGGAAAAAACTCAAGGTAGTCTACAGGCAGACTAATAAAATCAGTAAGAAGTTTCAGCAAGTGACCTAGCTTTATGAGCAACTTAGGGGAGAGAGAAAGATAGAAATCAGCTTTCCCCTGGGAATATTGTTTCCCCTGACCCACACTTTAGCAAAATAGCATTCCAACCTTCCAGCCACTATAACTTCCCTTTTAGAACACATTCCAATTTAGTAGGAAAGGTGAAGATCCTTTATATCATGGAAATGCATTGTACTTACATGGCTTATGTGACATTTTAGAATTTTACTCCAAGTGAAAAATGATGTCAACAAGATTTAGATTCAAATCCTGTAGACATTAGTTGAATACCTACTGTGCCTTTGATCTGCAAGTATAAGCAGTATTTCTTAAAAAGGAAATTCCATCATAAGATTTTGAATAGTCTTTATAATAATAATCAGTTACAGTAAGATATGACCTCTGTTAAGATATATGAGGTATCACTGGAATTGCACTTTTGGGTGACAACCTGTCAAGTTTTCATCCATTCTCTTAGGCAGAAAATTCCTTTGTAAAACAACTTCAGTGAGAAGCTACAATGGTATATAGACACAATAATATCTTCTAATGCCTTTGCCTGTAATAGTTATTACATTAAATTATTAACCATTTTGCCCGGTTAATAATTATTTTCAGTTAGATTTTATAGGGAATAAATAGAGAAATATTTTCTTTCTGAAACATTGTGAAATGTTATGGTAATATAGAGCTTGAGTTTCTGAAGATCTTTACTGTCCTGGACTGGCTTGGTACCATGTCCAAGGCAACCATCTGTACCATTGCCTCACTCATTTTAAGGGCTGCCAATTCTTCTGGCTGAGGATCCTTTCAACCTTTAAGATAGTTACTAATAAGTCCCAGCACTGGATAGAGGCCAAGACATGCTTTTTAATTTTTCTTCATTATTAGTTCTTTGGCAGAGGTAGGAAGGGCAGGGTAGAGTCTCTGGGGAATGAGTGGTTATGTTCAGTTTATTATTATTTTTCCATTCCATTATTTCTCCCTCTTTTTAGTTTGAATTTTTGTTTGCTCTCTGGAAAAGAGCCTAAAATAGTATTGGATTGTACCTTCTGTTCTTGTAGATATATTTGCTTGTTCATATGAGATGAAAAATGTACAGTATTTTTGTCTCCTTTATACAATTCTAGATACTTGATAGTCAATTGAAATTTTAAAATTCAGAAAATTTTATCAGAACTAGAAAGATTGCTTTCTTTTAGCAACTTGTTTCTTTGTCAGACATGAGGTGTAGATGACCATAGCCTTTGTAATCTACTTCCTCTTCTCTTGTCTTTCATGACCATAGCCTTTGTAATCTACTTCCTCTTCTCGTCTTTCCTCTCCATGGAGCATTGGCCTGTTTTGTGATTGTTCCTCTTGCAGCTTGACACTTGGTGTGTTTCAGGTGTGTACACCTTAACTGAAGCCTCTTTTACCCTCTGCCCCTTCTTTGGTGCCTCCAATCTCTTGGTTTTAGAATTCTTAAAATATGCTCTGAGATCCATTTTTCCCTGTTAATTTTTATATCATGTGGGTACACTGATAAAGATGTCATTCTTATATAATCAGTTTTGTAGTGATTGAAATGCTAAATGTAATTATTAAGGTTCTGCTATGTGTCAAACCCCAGGCCTGGTGTGGAGGACACACAGATGACCCAGGCAGAGGGTCTGCCCAGGGATTCACTAGTCCAATGGGAGAACCACGGAGCTGACAACGTGAAGCTGGGTTTCAGACCCCGTCTGTGAGGATAGGGAAACTTTTCTGCAGGGGTTAGACCTAAATTTTATCTTAAAGGGTGAGAAGAGGTTATTTAAGTAGGGGAGAGGAGTTGGGTAGAGGGTACTATAGGCAGAGGGGACAGCTTGAGCAAAGTGGTGGGAGGCACTTGCTATTTGAGACATTTGAGGAATGGCGTCTGGCTTAGTCTTCCTGGTTTCGAAAGAGCCTGAGGTGAAGCTGCAGAGCCAGAGGACTACCAGTGGCTTGAATTCTATCCGTATGCCGTGGTTCTCAAACTTTGATATACATCTGGCCCTTTACCACTAATGTACTATTCACAGGAACTCAGCCAGGAAGATCATGTCCCATAAGGAGAGCAGGGCATTCTTGATGAGAAATCACTGTGAGAACTCCCCTTTCTTTGGGACTTACCTTAGGAAATAGTCATGCTTTTTAGAGGAAAAAAAGAATTTTCAGAAAACCAAAATTTAAATGTAGACAAGAAAGGTTTCCCTTGTTGAACACAAGTAGATTGCCAGACATCATTCTTAGTTAAAACTAAATTTAACTTTCTCTTTAAGAAGCTTCATCCAATGTCATCTATGCAAAAAATTCCCACAAAGGGATACTTCCAATATAACTTTAATTAAAAAGTTTTGTTTACACACTTAATGAAATTTTGTCAAAACATAATTTTGTGAACTATATTTATTTTTATGACTTATTTTTTTACTGTTTTTAAGACCTCAAGTTGGTTTCTAGGAAAGCATACACTAAAATTTGGCTTCACCTGTAGTGTTTGGTCAAATCTGCTATTCAATTTTCACTATGAGATGAGCCTTTAAGGGTGGGTGAAGGGTTGCATGCCTACTTCAATGTCATTTCTAGTATCTTTCAATTTGTCTGCATGGTTAGTGATCAGGTGACTGCATGGGATAACATAAACTCTAAACTTGTAAAAATGTCAATAATACGAATAAAGAATATTTTTAATTTGTAGTTATCTTTTATTTTTTATTTTTATTTATTTTAATGTATTTCTAATTCCTAGAAACAAACTTGATTCTTAAAAATGTTAAAATTTGTCATAAAAATGAACAATACAAGTCAAAAAATTTAATTTAATTTGATCTTAATTTTTAGAGACAGTGTCTTGCTCTGTCATATAGGCTGGAATACAGTGGCACTATCATAGCTCACTGTAATCTCAAATTCCTGGGTTCAAGGGATTCTCCTGCTTCAGCCTACAGAATAGCTGGGACTGCAAGGGAATGCCACCACACCTGGCTAATTACAGCTTTTTTCTGTAGAGATAGTCTCTCACTATGTTGCCTAGGCTGGTCTTGAACTCCTGGCCTCAAGTGACCTTCCTACCTTGGCCTCCCAAAGTGCTGGGATAATAGGCATGAGCCACCACACCTGGCCCAGTTAATATCTTAATATTCACTTTTCATCAACTAAGCAACCTAAATGTAACTTAGTGAAAGTATTCTTACATACTGCATATGTTGAACTCTATCAGTTACTTGAAAATATAAATATAAATCATAGTAGATTGTTATAGCTGTTAACTTTACATAAACAATTAAGATTTTTCTTATGGTTGAATAGAGAGCAAATATATAGATTATGATCACGAGTTTATAGTGTATGATACCTAGATAACTTTAGAAAGAAGACTGTATTATTTTTGACCCAAGATACATTTTAAAAAATTAAACAATAAAGTATTAGAAATTATACCGTAATTCAAATCATTGTAGAATTCTTATACTTAAGTAATATCTTTAAATAATATAACTTTTAAGAACTGTATTTAATATTTAGTTACTTAATTCCATTTAGGCCACAGGTCTTTCAATAAAAAGTCCTTATTGGCAATTTTTCATATCTTATAGGGATAAGTGAAAGCTATAATATGTCACTTTAAATTTCATGAATGAAGTAATTTCCAGAATATGAACAAAATTATCAGTGATAAATTATCTTTGTTCAGATTTAATAAATAATATAGAGTAGTTGAAAATAAAGAAGAGAGTGTAAGAGAGTAATGAGGTGCTTCAAAAATATCAGGTCAACCTTGGTTGAAAGTGAGCATCTTTTTGTTTTCACAATGTGCTATAGTGAATGACCTCCGGGAAAAATCTAGTAGTTGACACAGTTGAAAAATTATTTTTTATTATTATACTGTAGTACTTAGAAAACTTAATTATGTTTTTTCATAAAATTATAGTAATAATTTTTGGATATAAGTTAGGATTTATTTCCATATTCTAGAAGTTCATTTTTTGATGATGATATTCATCTTTGGCAAAATATTGATTTTAATACTCAGCCACTTGGTATCTGGACAAAATATATATTTGGTGCTCTTTACTTGGAATGTAACTAATTCAATTTATACCTATAGAGGTAGAATTTATAGAAGCTCAACTTTCAAATGCTACCCGTCAACAGACTGGGTCTTAAGTTGTGGGTTTCCTGTATCTATAATCCATATGAAAACCTCTCAAAGGGAATCTGACAGAGTTTGAAACTGGGTCTCAGAGACATTAGGTGTTTTACTCAGTGACACCCCTTGGTAAATAACAGTTTCACATGTAAGTCTATTAAATTTCAAAGATTGCTTTCTTTTTCATTACACTGCATTCATCTTCTACATATCTCTATTGTTGCTTATAAGTATTAATTGTATTATAAATATTATAAGTGTTGTTAATATTTACTATATTAACTGTGTTATAACTATTGTTAATATGTCTGCATTTTCTGCTAAACTCAAAATGAGGATCATATCTTACTCATCTAGATATATCCAGTATCTAGCACAGTGTCTGGCATATAGTAGATATTGATTAAATTGTTGAGTAAATAATGTATTGGATACCTAATATATGGGAATATGGATCCCTATACTTTCAATTTATACATGAGGATACTGAGACTCAGAGAGACTGAGTGGTATACTCAACCTTACATAGTCTATTATTAGTAGAGAAGATTCAGATATTTGAATCAAATTCCATCCTTTCTATATACCTATATACTTACTACTTTTGATGCTAAAGTGACAGCTTTTTTTGTAAATTAGAGATGCTATTAATTATTTCATGTGTCCATAGTGCTGATCTGATTTAATAAAACAAAATAAGAACTTTGCTTGAAAGACAATCTTTTGGGACTTTTCTCCTTTCTTTTGTGTCTCCTTTAGATGATGTGTTAACAGGCTAATGTAGTTTCCTTTTACTTTAATGTTGAAGACTGTCTTTAACTAGGCACAGTGCCTGGCCATCCATGGAAGGCATGTACTGTGTTGAATGAATTCTGGTATCAGCATATTCTTGCCCGAATCATCCCAAGTAATTAGTTTCATGGAATGTTGCCTGGTCGGCATATTCACACCCCTATCTTCTCATTGCTGGCATTTCCAGAAATGCTTGTCATACAGGATGGGTACAATTAGGACAGAATAACATTTTAATACAATACTTGCTATGTTCAGTCAAACCTCTCCACATTCATGCCTCTGTATTTCTGATCCTGGGAATATCTGACAGTCTGCAAGATGGCCAGAGATAGCAGAAGTTATTCTATTCAGACTTCCTGCCCTGTGTCACAGGCTCTTCTGCCTGTGGCTTCTGGTTAGGTTGACCCTATGTCCTTTTTCCTCCCACTTGACCCCAGCAGAAGATTAAGGCAGTTGATGCTCTATGCCTCTGCTGTCCAGTCCAGGAGCCACCACCACTTGTGGCTACTGAGCACTTGAAATGTGGCAAGTCCAAAATGAGATGTGCTGTGAATATAAAATATGCACTCAACTTTGAACACTGGATGTGAAATAAAGACTGTAGAATATCTCATTAATACATTTTCTATCAATTAAATGTTGATGTGACATATTGGATTAAAATAGGTTATGAAAATTAATTTCCCTTGTTTATTTTTAGAAAATGTGGTTTCTAGAAAAGTTTCAATGAGTTTCAATGCCATTTTTGGGCCTCATTATCTTTCTGTGAAACAGCACTGGTCTATAAATTCTTCCCCTGCTGGGCACTTGAAACTTGGCTCTCTCCTCATCCCTTCAGTCCTAGATGTGGTAGCAGCTCTCCTGCTGCTAGTTCTGGGTTCCTGCACTATCCTTAGCAGTTCCCCATAGCCTACCCACCCCTTAATATTGTCATTAGCTATTTTGTAAATAATCCTTCCTGGAATTATACCTGAAAACTCTGCTTCTGTTGGGATCCTGACTGATACAATGACTATCTGACTCAGGCTGGGAGATGATCAAATTAATTACGGCCTCTACCTTTGGCTGCAGAAATTATTAGAAACAAAGCATTATCCATCTATTCTTATCTAATTTAAAATTACTATAAAAGATAATTATGTGAAAGTATTTTTATTACGTTGTTGTTTACATTATCATATTTATCTTCTTCTCCAGCCCTCACTTTGATTAAACCTATACCTTAATAAGAATAAAAAGATTTGAAACTGATGTTTTCCTGTATAGAAAACCATTAGCTCAAATGTTTTCTAAACATATAAAGCCTCCTTTGGTATTTGTCTACCCAATCATATCCAAAACATTGATAAGGCCAAGAAAATGGTTTGGGAGGATAATATAATAATACTAATGATAGTACTACCACTACTGATAATACTAACCACACTTTTGCGTATATGATATTTCCGATCATTGTAATTCAGATCAGATCGTGTGTGTCATAGTAAACAGAAATATAAGAGGAAAAATAAGATGGAGGATTGGGATGAAATTAAATTATTTCTTTACCCATCCCTTCAGCAACAATAATACCACACATCCTGTTGTAGCTTTTGTAGAAGTAAGAGCCATTTGTGATTTAGTTCACAGTAGGAGATTAGAAATGGCGATTCTGGTAGCCTCAATATTTACTTCTTAAAATACTTCTCGATTTATTTTTATCACAATAAAATTTGCCAGAGATACTTTTTTATTTCTAGGATCACCAAATGTTTTTGTGGGGAATTTTTTTGTTGTTTTTCCAAGTTGACACAAGATGAAAAATTCTGGATGTGAAAATATCTTGCCTTTGTATAGGCTAGTCACTTTCCAACTCTGTTCCCAGGAACTCCAGGGTTCCCTGGTTTAGGGGAATGCAGAGCGTGCAGGAAGGAGGCCACGAAGGTTGGGCCCCAGCCCCTTCACCTCACTGCCCTCTCCTTTAGCCAGAGTACCTCTGATTTTACACACTTAAGACCCACGTGTTTTAAAAAAGGTTAACTTTGCTCAAAAAAATTTAAATTCCCTGCTGTGAGAACATTCCTCTACCTTCTCCTCATTCTCTTCCTTCTTATTCCAGTAAAACATCACCTGGAATTTGGTAGGGCAGGAGCAATTTTCTCATTATAAATGAGGAAACATAAGTTCAGAAAGTTGAAGTGAGATTGTCCAAGGTCACAGAAAAAGAAAAGTAATTGGATGGACCTAGATCCAGATCTCCTACTCACATTCAGAGTTCTTGGCCATTTACCGCAGTGCCCCCGCTTCTGGAGTGACACTGATCCGTGTGAAACTGAGAAAACCATCAGAAAGGGGATCTAGATGAAGACATTTCTAAATGACACTACAGCAGGTAACTGAACACAAACACAAATCAGGACTTAATTGCTTATGTTGTAAAGTACTGGATAACCCCTTCAAGGCACCTGCTGTATTAGGCCACATCCTTCCAAAAAGGTCTTATGCCTTGCAGGTCAAAGTCTTCGCGTCCTGGAACAGTATCACCTGCTGACAATTATAGCTGATTGGATTAGAGATGGGGGATAGTCTGGCAAGGCAACTCTAACCACGTGGAGTTCTTCCTCTTGGTTGGGGAATGGCTGATTCAATCAGGTTCCTTCCCTTCAAGAGTTTGAATAATGAAACGTGGACAGTGGCAAGAAAACTCACCGAAATAAGGTAGTATGAAGAAACTATAAAGTAGAGAGAAGGAGATAACAGTTAACCCATTGAGCAGGAGAGCTGAGAAGCTGAGTCAGAGTTTTTGAGTCATTTGTAGTGGTACCCATATTGCTTGTGTCTCCCCATCTCTGTTCTGTGATACTAGGTTTTATCTTGAAATTGGTCATCATGGGGGATTTTTACACAACAGAAACTGGGAAAAACCTCAAATCAGGGATCACCCCTCACAGAATCTGTTGTTAAACCATGTATTAGCACACCACCATGCAAAGCACTTGAGTAGGCAGTGATGGATGCCTCTTAGGAGGGAGGGTTATGGGAGTTCCTGTTGGGTTGCTGGAGCTATCGCTGTGTATGCAGAGGCATCCTAATCTCTGCGAGCAGTATGGAACACGAGCTGCTGGCTGTGTGGACATTATCTTCCTTCCTTTCAAGCTCTAACTCTCCATTTAAGGTAGCTCAAATATCTCTGCTTTTACAGCCTGAAAGAGCTTAACTGTCTTCATGGTGCTGAGCAACTGATTTAGCTGATATTCACACCTCTATTGGTGCTTTGGCATCATTTTTACCTGGGGATTCCAACCTTTTAAAACTCAGTGTGGATATACTGGTATACTGATCCAGTTAGAAAATTCACAGGATTTCCTTTGTCAAATATAAAAGCCAGCAGGGCTTTGTTTTTGAACGATCAGTGTTAGCAAGGTTCTTGCTGTGTTTATTCGCAATCTATGAAATAAACTTCAGCATGCCAATGTGTTTCCTGGGCTTGCGTCTGACAATTGTTACAATGGAAAAAATTACTAAGACCGGGTTGGTGGTGTTGGGAATCACATTTTTTATTAAGAAAGTCATGCCTATCAGTCTAAGTCAGGCTGTGAGTCTTCTCCCCCATGAGGGCTCCTTCCTTCTCCCTTTGGTTTGTCTTCCTCACCTTGTTAACATGTCTGACTCAAAAGCTCTCCTGTTCCAGGAAGCCTTCCCCAATATTGCATTAAATGCAGCGATCTCTATTTTTGTCTTTTCTCTGTTTCCTTAATGCATCCCCATTCACCTTTCTCAATGTATTCATATTTAAGTGGTTCTTAAGTGTTTTTCATGTCTATAGTGTTTATTGCTCCAGTTAAATGACAAATTGCTAGGTGACAGAGAGACTACTTTTCCTTTCCTTTTGCTGCTGTCTATAGGTAATGACCAATTTGTGGTTATTAAATAATCATAAAAACATTTATAACTTTTTTAAAGCATTTATTCAGTGCCTCATATAAGCAAGACATGTATTCTATATTAGCTCAATAAATCTTTAGAGCAATTCTTGGAGGCGGATATTACTATCCCCATTTTACAGATGAAGACATTGAAATTCAGAATAGTTAACTAATTGCTTAAGGTTATATAGCCAATGCAACTGGGAATGTATCACCACTGTTCTAGCTTTGGGAAAAGATTGGTTTTCTTTAATTCTCTTCAAGTACAGATAGTTTTCCCTCCATGAAACCAGCATCCCATGTGAAAAAGAGACAATTATGATAGGAGACACAGAGTCTTGGCTATCAAATGATCTCATTCCCTGGTCAAGCCTCCTGTGTTTTTTCCTTTCCTTTAGACTGGATGATACTTTGCTAGTATTTTCCTTTGATTACTGAAAGTAGGGTTTCTGCTCCAGAGTCTGTGCCTCTGGTGGCCCACCCTGCTTTGGGTACCTTCCACAAAAGTTTCTAAGTCCTTCTCTGAAGCCTGGGCCTGGCCAGGGCTGGCAATGCCAACTGAGCAGGGCACCTTGGGGCTAGAGTGGAATCTAAGTCGGCCTTGATCCTAGCTCTCTTTTGGGGCACTCTTTGACCCTCTCTGCTGCACAAGGATTCAGTCAAGGAGCTCTGCGATTCCTGCCTATGATGTTGCCCCAGGGCACCATGACTGAGCCCAGTCTTAGGACAGCAGCCTGCTGAGAAGATGGCTCCTGCTGCTTGGCATGGTATTTTTTTTTTTTTTTCCATGAAATTGCCAGGATGGTGCTGATGAATTGATTTTGGGTAATTTTCATGTCAAACACAGGATGGAGAATCTTTACATTCATTGATTAGATAATAAACAAATACAAAAGTACCTCTTCTCTACCTATTATTGTAAATGTTTATTGATAAGTCACTATACTCACATGAGTCCATGAATTTTGTAATATATTTTAAGTCAGATTCTTATATAGGCAGAGCCACTTTACAAAATATTTGCCTGGGGCTCTGCATACTCTAGGCATAGCCTTACCCTTTAGGGAAGAGTAGCCTGGCTCTTCTCTCATTCTAAATAGAAAGCAGATTTCTATCCATCTATTGTGGCTTTAGCTTTTGAATTCCAAAATCTTTGGCTTTTGAAGATTAAAAAAGAAAACTCTGGAAGGGGAAGACAGAGTTCGGAAGGAAATATTGAAAGTCAAAAAACTTACACTGAAGTACATTATATTACAGTATGCTATGGTTTGGATGTCCTTGCCAAAACTTATGTTGAAATTGAATTGCCATTGTGGCGGTATTGGGAAGTAGGACCTTTAAGAAGTGATGAGGTCAAGGGAGCGTCATCCTCGTGAATGGGTTAACTATAGTGGGAGCTTCTTTGTTATAAAAGCAAGGTTTCTTTCACATGGGCTCCCTTGCCTTTGCACCCTTCAGCCATAGGATGACCCTTGCCAGATGTTGGCACCATGCTCAGACATCTCAGCCTCCAGAACCATGAGCCAAGTAAATCTCTGTTCTTTATAAATTACTCAGTTTGTAGCATTCTGTTATAGCAGCATAAAATGGACTAAGACACAGTATTACAGTGAAATACATCAACTCTTACATGCAGTGGAATGTATCAGGTTATTGCATTACAAACCAGGCCGGTGTGATTACAAAGACCGTGCTCCTTATGTCTCATGACACAGATACCAATTTTATTCTAAGACTTGTGATGTAACTTAGAGCAAATCATGGAAGTTTTCTAAACCTCAGTTTCCTCATCCAAAAAGGAGGATAAGAATAGTAGTTTTCTTATAGAGTTAAAAATTAAATTATTTTGTCTTACATTTGTAAAAGGAAGTTTAGATCAACACTGCATTTTTGGTAAGCACAGCTCTAGGCCTCACTTCATTGCCACAGTAATCTTTGCACCTGGTGCTCAGTGCTGGGGTATGTGCAGTAGATACTCATTGTTGCTTCATAAATGAATGAGCAAGTCTATTGTGAAGGATGAGCCAGTGGGAAAGCACAAAGACAGAGAGATGAAATTTCTTAGCAGTCACTGCAGAGTATATGAAAATGACATGAAATTCCTATTCAGCTACCAATTTGCAGGAAATACAGGGGATGGGAGAACAGATGAAACAACACTACAAGGAAGCAATCAGCAAGGTCCAGACTCTGAAAAACCCTATAGTTTGTTTAAAAAATGAATTCCAAGAAGGAAAAAAAGAATAGCAACCTGGACTAAAGAGACATGAGACCTATTGGCTAGTCACAATGTATGAAATATGCTGGAAAGTTTATAAACATTTTATTTAATTACTTTTAATCGACAAATAAAAATTGCATATATTGGCTGGGCACAGTGCCTCGTGTCTATGATCCCAGCACTTTGAGAATCTGAAGTGGAATGATTGCTTGGGGTCAGGAGTTCAGGACCAGCCTGGACAAGATAGTGAGATCCCATCTCTACAAAAAATTTAAAAATTAGCCAGGCATGGTGGTACATGGATATAGTCCCAGCTGCTCTAGAGGCTGAGGCAGGAGGATTGCTTGAACCCAAGAGTTTGAGGCTACAGTGAGCTATGATGGTACTACTGCACTCCAGCCTGGGTGACAGAGCGAGACCCCATCTCTATTTTTTTAAAACTTATACATTTGTTGTGTACAACATGATATTTTGAAATATGTATACATTGTAGAATAGCTCAGTTGAGCTAATTGACATGTATTAATTTCAAATTTAAAAATTACGAGTCAATTGGGGAAATTTGAACAGTAACTGGATATTTGTCGGTGTTAGGTAATGACTCTGAATTCTAATGTAATAATGGTATTGGGTAAAAATTTTTGGAACACTGCAATATTTATGGATGAATTGATGATATGAGATTTACTTCAGTAATCTGGGACTTGGAGCATTGGTGTGTTATAAATAAAACAAGATTGACTAGAATTATTGCAGCAAGGTGGTGCCTACATAGAGATTTATGCTATTCTTTCATCTTTTATGTGTTTGAAACTTCCCATAATAAAAAGTAAACATGTAAATTATAAAAAGCAAATAAAAAACAAAAATAGAAAGTTCTATTAAAAACAATTAAGCGTTCTTTCCATTTAGTGGTAATTATCCTTAAGGACTGTTTGGTCAGAAATTTTGATAAAATCTTTTGATTACCAAATTTCTTTTTCATCATTCCTTCATATATTTTTCAACCTTTTTCCTCAGTCTTTTTCATCATTCCTTCATATATTTTTTCCCAAACTGAATTAGCTGATAAACTGTATAGTTCCTGTACTGATGTCTTAATATGCATCAAAAGAGAAAACTTGGAACTTTTCTACTTACCTTTCATATTAAATATAACGTAAATAAAGGAAATAAAAGAACATCAGACATTGCACTTCACAGAGGCAGATGAGTGTAAAGCTCCTGTTGGGGGTGACATTCCTCCCCACCACCCCACCAGGTTTTCCCCATCACTTACCCACAGAAGGTAGGTATAAACCCTTTACGCCCTGCCTCTCCATTCCTGAAAGACCGTGCCCAATGTCTGCTCTTGACCAGGGAACTTGCTGGTTGCAATGAGAGTGCCAGGTAGGTAAGCTGCTGGCCTTTGATCCCTTCCTCACCTTGTGACCACAGGCTTATGTACGGATCTGAGTTATTCCCTATGACTCTGACTGACCACTTGGGATTCCTATGGTTGGGTTATCTGCAAAATCCCCATTCATTTTCCTTCTTTTTGTGTATGGGTGCTGCCACCTAAGATTTTCTCAGAGTGGACAGGGCCTGTGGCTGAGGCAAGAAATTGAGAGCCCAACTCTACTTGAAAACTTAGTGATTTTGGATGAGTCATCTGACCTCTGTCTTCAACTTCTTGTCTTAAAATCAGGTGTAATATTAACTTGTTCCCATGGTTGCTGTAGGGCCTAGTGACATAACTGATATATTAATAAAAGCCAAAAAGTGATAGGATGGAATTTCACACCAAAACATGCTGTATAAAATGTTCACATGGGAAATGAATTTACTATTGAAAAAAATCTATGAATATTTCCTGCAGTTTTAAAGAGAATAAGGCCATCCTTCTAGGTTAATTATCTTGCTGAGAGGAAATAAATTATAGATCCCCAAGGCCCAAATGGTTTTGCCTAGATTAGAAGACTCTACCTACTCTCCCAAAAAAGATAAATTATGTTCTTAATAATTATGAATTATAATTAAAATTGAATTTTGCCAGAGGACTCTGGTGAAATGTTGGTCTTTTAGAAATGAATTTCTTCTTGAAGTCTTAGAGAATTAATAACTCTAACTAGCAGAGGAGTTAGAAGTTCTAAATATTTAATTGAAAATATTTATTGTATTTTGTTTTCATTAATGTTATATAAATTTGATAAAAGTGACTATTTTTGGTTGAGCTTAGTTTATTTGCATATTAAATAGAAGGCAGAATTTTATTCTATTATTGACAAATTTTGACTACAGAATTAAAAAAAAAAATACCATATCCCTTATTTTATTTTGTACTTGAGAAAATACAAAAGTATATTACTTTCAAATGCTGAGGTTTTTCTTATATATGCAGTGAAAACCTCTTCATTACAAACTTCTTTACATTAGGTCTGAAAGACTTAAGTTTACATATAACTTAAAAGTTACTTCTTTTTAGTATTGTTGATATTCCTTAAATAGTTCTTGACTTTTTCCACTGAAGTAACATGCTCTAAATAAACACAAACATGCAAGTGGTGCCCTTTTTTCAGGCTTTGGTTTTCTTTTGACCTGGATCAAAGCCAAGCAAAAGGAAAGTGTAAAAGTTCTGACCTTTGATGGCGATGGACTATATAAGAATGCCATCTCTGACTGCATATGAGGCTAGTGTCCACAAGAGTGGCTGAGGCTTTACTGTTAGTGGTTAGGTTTTAGGCAAAAGAGAAAATGGATCTTCAAGACAAAGAAAAAAAAAAAAGAAATGTTACCAGGTGACACTGAAATTGCATCATGCTGCGTATCTTTTACTAGATTTTTGTGGCTATTAAAATTCTGTAAGTGAGTATGATGCATCTGGTTAAGGTCTTCTGTAAGATGGCTGAATGTGCTATGAGTCGGTATGATCAGCACATTTAGGATGTTTTGCTTACAGAATATCTCATGGGCTTTAGGGAAATGATGATGGTCAAAATCGCTTTTGTGAGTGTTTTATGGGCACATACAATATTATCACTATCTAAAATCACCTTTTTTTGTTGCTGTTGTTGCTTAAGTGTTTGCCTCTTTTTCTTCCACTATTATGTAAACTTTAAGAGAGCAGGGACTTTTATCTACTGCCGGATGTCTGGCGCCTAAAACAGACTGGTTCAGTAAATATTTATTGACTGACTGCCACTAGGGGTAATTACATATTTGGACTGTATACTAGAGTGAGGTAGAGTGACGTAGGCATTACCAATAATACAGAGATAAACATAGGGTCAACTTAAAAAAAACATAGGGTAAAACTTAAAATAATTCTTAGTGAACTATGAGACTATACTCAAGAAAGAGAGCAGAAGAGATTCTTTTAATGAGCTATGTTTGCAATAGACAAGTTCAGAGCTTGAAAATTTTCATAGTAGATGGATGATGAGAAGGACGAAGTTTGGAAGGAAGTGGCTTGGCAGATGAATAGACAACCCATAATCAGATATACAGGGCAAAAAGGAAGTGTCTAAGGAGGAGGGAATGACTGGAGAGTGGAAGAAGAGGGAAGCAGGATAGAAAGCTCAATCTGAGTTGAGGAAATATTGAAAGGCCATTTCCCAGAAGCGCCACAATGGATGATGTTGACCAACCAGGCCAGAAACTTAATTTTGATTTTGAAGGCAATACAAAATCAAAGGAGAGCTTTAGATATGTAAAATCGTTACAGCAGAGGATTACTTTGTAGGCAATATTTGAAACTGATTTTAAAAGTGAGGGAGAAGACTGTGATTATCATCACGGAAAGTATGTTTTTTATATGTAAGAACAACATTAACCTGTATTGCAAAGTTAGGTTATTATTTCAGTCCTGGTATATCACCAGAAGCTGAAAAAATTGCTTCCACAACAAATGTGAAATGGCTGTGTTGGGCAACCACAGGTATTAAATCCAGGAAACAGAAATTGGCTATCTTTCAATATTTGTAATGAAAAATATAACTATTTTCCTTTACTTTTTCCAATCTTAATAAATCTTTAACTTCTTTTTAAGATTTTTTTATACATCTACTTCCTTTGCAAGTTTTCAAATCGTGTGTAAGACCGAAAGTATTTGAATTAAGTTTCTCTGGGGGATGATTTGAATAAAGGAATCAAATACAACTGTTTTTTGGCAGTATACTACTTTGGTCCTCTGATAGTTTTGTATTATCCATTTTTTAGATTGAATTTCTTTTTAGACCAGGGACTGAGTGTAAAATCTAAATGAGGAAAAACATTTCTAAAGCATGACTGTGTATGCATTGTAAATATAATTATATATTGTGAACCAAGACAATAGGCTTTTGATTATTTAACCTCTTTCAATGTGCAGCAATGAACTAAGAACTACTATTTAATGGGTTTCTATATAGGAGGGTTTTGCATACCTAATTTCCAGTCCTCGCAGCAGTTTACGGAAGTACTCTGGGCCTCAGTGTTTGGACCTGTTTTCTCTTACCACCCTTTTCTTAGAATTTGGATAAACTGTGGGTGACATTAATACCTCTTAAATTATACTTTAGAATGTAAAAACCTAGTATACGATTCAGAGTCTACACTATGTACTATACATGTAAAATATTAATAACTATTATTTAGCTACAAGTACCATGCATTATGCTAAGTGCTTGACATGAATTATCAGTTATCATCCCAATCTATGGGATGGTCAACATATTATGGGATGATGACAACTGGTTCTCTCAAGTTCATGCAGCTGGGTCCTGAAACCTCTCTGACTTCAGATTCATACTCTCAGTCCTAGGATAGATTGCTTTCCATCACAGCTGTTGTTCCACTTGATTTGTTTTGTAAAGGTTCTTTCTATCTAGAATCTTTTAATGGGAGCTGAGCCATCATCTAGTCTGAGCCTTTCATGTAGTAAATGAGAAAACAGTGATTTGGAGAGGATAGATAGCCACCAAATGTCACCTAGAGACAGCTCTGGGAATGAAACAAAGGTTTTCTCACTTTCTGTCCTGACGTCTTCTGTCTCTATACTGTTTTTCTCCTGTCTTTAAGTTGGTTAGAAATGAAGCATTCTTAGGATTATCATTTTTTCTTAAAATAATAAATCAGTGTAAAACTACAAGCGACCAGCATTATTTAAAGACTGTTAAACAAGGTCAACATGTCCAATTTTGCATTCCAATCACAGAGGCATGGATTCAGTATGCAGTCCGAGGCCAGGCATTCAACCTGTACAGCAGCTCCCAAAGGGTGGAAAGTAAAGGGAGACCATCAACATCAGACAATTTGTACATTATTTTCCCTGAATTTTGAGACATGGCAAGAGATTGGTTCTGTAGTTTTTCAGATTCATGACTGCCCCCCCATTAAGGCTTTAGCATTTGCTTCTGAATTAAGCAACCACTGAATGATGCTTTATTGACAAAAGTGGCCAATCTGCTGAAACAGAGGAGTGTAAAGGATATTAATAGCTGCGTGGATACAAGAGGGACTGTACACCTGTGGGCATTCACTGTCCTTACCTTAGGCTGCTTTCACAGCTGCATACTACACATGTACAGAGTTGCAAAATATAACAGTTTAACACGTATTTCAAGTAACGTTTTGTGTAGACTCAGCTAATTTCTTTTTATGTTGAGTGGGGTTGTTGGCAAAATGTTATCACTAAAGAATGCTTTAAAAACAGGGTTAATGCAAAAACTCAAGAAAGGTAACTGAGGAGTATATTCATTAGTAATCTTCAGGAAGTATCACTACTACCGTATTCCTGCTGCATAGTGGGCATATTTTTTCATTTTGCTTTAACTCTAACTAAGAAAACATTCTTCCAGTAGTTGAGGATACAGAAAATGTAGAACAGAGTCAGAGAGCGTGGCATTGTGGACTCTGGGCATTCCTGAGTAAATAAGTGAAACACGCAGCATCTTATAGTTCTTTGCTCTTTAGCAATGCAGTGGCAGAGGTCTGCACATTCGAGGCGACTTGTAACATATATGGAGAAGAAATCAATGTCAGCTTAGACCAACAATGGACAAACACAATGTGTGACACACAGAGAAGGCTCAGCTAAGACAAAGAGAAAATATTAATTAATACCAAATCTGAACAGATATTTCCTTCAGCTACTCTTAAAGAATGGTTTTTACCAGGTTTTTGTCTAGGATGATCAGGAAATGGATAGCAGATACTCACTGTAAACACTTTATTCATTTTTTGGTGTTAATTAGTGCTAAGACATAAATGGGTATAATTCTTTTTTTTTTTTTTTGAGACGGAGTCTTGCTCTGTCACCCAGGCTGGAGTGCAGTGGCCGGATCTCAGCTCACTGCAAGCTCCGCCTCCCGGGTTCCCGCCATTCTCCTGCCTCAGCCTCCGGAGTAGCTGGGACTACAGGTGCCCGCCTCCTCGCCCGGCTAGTTTTTTGTATTTTTTAGTAGAGACGGGGTTTCACCGTGTTAACCAGGATGGTCTCGATCTCCCGACCTCGTGATCCGCCCGTCTCGGCCTCCCAAAGTGCTGGGATTACAGGCTTGAGCCACCGCGCCCGGCCAATGGGTATAATTCTTATAACTCTCTGGGCTCAATCGTTCTCAGCAAGGCTGTCAGCAGTCTACTGACTCCATGAAAGGATCCCTGCAGCACAGGTGAGAGGCAGGCTTGTCTTGGTCCCTACTGGATTATTCAGGTCAAGACTCTAATGCCTAAAGTGGCAACCTAACCTAGGGTTGGCAATGACCCATATACAATTTATGTTTATGTGAATGTGCTACACATTATAAGCATAAACATTTTGGATCCAAATAGCTTAAAATTTGTTTCGCAAGTAAAAAGATACAAGGATCTTCTTATTGTCTTCATTATACTGGAGGGATATCCTTTATCGTTCATTATTGCTTCATGTTTTCCCAGTTTTCTTATTTTCATCTGTGCATCTATATTTATATCACTTCTCATTATGGCTTTTACAGAGTCTTGACTCTAAATTATTCTTAAATAGTCTAGATATTTAAAAATATGTGTCATGTTACTCTTTAAGTACCTTCTTTTTCCTGAGTTTCACGGCAATCAAAGACAAAGAAAATGACGTCTGACCTACTGTATATATCAAAACACAATATTCAATCGGATACAAATTCATCAGTACCTTCATTTGCTTTTGAAAACATAACAGAGGTTTAAGCATAAGGCATTAGTATATTGTGGCAGATTGCTATGCCTTCCATAGTTCACCCTGCTCTTCCTGGGCTCACAGCAGCCTAGCTAGAGAAGCTGGCAGTGGTCACTTGACTAAGTTCTCACTGAAATGTGATTGAAAGATGTGTATGACTTCCATCCCACTTGCTTGGAAGGAAGTTGCTTGTCTTGGATGCTTTCCCTTTCCCATTCATGCAAGCTGGAATCTCGATGTAACTCTTCTTGACTTCAACTTGCAATGAGGACAATGGATAATGTTTTCAAATTTCCCATGGATATTAATGTTTGGGATTCAGGATGAAGTTACCTCAGGAATTCCCTGAGTCACAAGTTATTCTATATTTTTAAAATCACACTTTGTGTGTTTTAAACTTTAATGAGTGATCATAATAATAACAACCAAAAGTATATATGTTTAATGATAAGGTTATGCTAAAAGCTTCAGAGATTTTTTTTGTTAAGAAGACATAATGATAAATATATGATTTATTATTACCATGAGCCAATATGTAGTGACAAAATTATATACTTCTGTAGCTTATAGAAATAATCTTTACCTGATATAGACCCTGATAATGGGAAATGTTAAAAAAGGAAAATTAATACAATAATAATTCCAAATCGAATTATCAAAAAGAAAAGATATGATCACAAAAATTTGAGATTTAAAAATATTTTAAAACACACAGAGCACCAACTGTCCTGATAGTCTTACTGTTTGTTTTGTGATAATGAAATTACAAAAACTTTTCTTTCATATTGTGTTGACATTGTTTGAATGATTAAAATTTTGTCCAAAAGCATCTTCAGTTTGATTTTTAGGGTACATGTGGCTTCACATAAGTTCATATGCTTTTTTTTTTTTTAAATTATACTTTAAGTTCTGGGATACATGTACAGAACGCGCAGGTTTGTTACATAGGTATATACATGCCATGGTGGTTTGCTGCACCTGTCAACCTGTCATCTACATTAGGTATTTCTCCTAAGCTATCCCTCCCCTAGCCCCGCCACAATAGGCCCCCAGTGTGTGATGTTCCCCTCCTTGTGTCCATGTGTTCTCATTGTTCAACTCCCACTTAACTCATTTGCTTTTTTAAGTGATTAAAATATTTGGCGGCCTGCCCTGGTTTTAGTTTTGCTTTGAAATGGAGTTGCTTTTTCTAATTCAGAAGTTAGATCAGTTTCTGATTTCATGTTGAAGTATTTCTTTTTTCTTTTTTTTCTTTTTGAGACGGAGTCTCGCTCTGTCGCCCAGGCTGGAGTGCAGTGGTGCGATCTCGGCTCACTGCAAGCTCTGCCTCCCGGGTTCATGCCATTCTCCTGCCTCAGCCTCCCAAGTAGCTGGGCCTACAGGCGCTCGCCACCACGCCCGGCTAATTTTTTGTATTTTTAGTAGAGACGGGGTTTCACCGTGTTAGCCAGGATGGTTTCCATCTCCTGACCTCATGATCAGCCCGCCTCGGCCTCCCGAAGTGCTGGGATTACAGGCATGAGCCACCGCGCCCAGCCTCATGTTGGAGTATTTCACAACATTCATATCTTTTTCTCTTTGCATTTCTTCTGTTAACACAATTACAAAGAATTTTAGCCTATAAGGAAGACTCAAACACTGGCATATGCCAATGAACATTATATGAGTAGTATTAGAGTAAAATAACATTGAGCTCTCCCTGCAAGCTTCAGAACTATACATTAAATCACATGTTGAAAATGCCAAATTAAGGAATTATTTTGCTACTAAAACTTGTTATTTCTTCTAATACCATCCATAAGATTTGTACTATATATATAAACTGATTAATATTTATTTTATTTGCAGAAATGACTCATTAGCAGGCAGGGACAGGAATAGACACTTATAACATGACAATGACTATAAAAAAGATCGACCGGGAGTGGTGGCTCACGCCTGTAATTCCAGTACTCTGGGAGGCTGAGGCAGACGGATCATGAGGTCAGGGGATCGAGACCATGCTGGCTAACACGGTGAAACCCCGTCTCTACTAAAAATACAAAAAACTAGCCGGGCCTGGTGGTGGGCGCCTGTAGTCCCAGCTACAGAGGAGGCTGAGGCAGGAGAATGGCTTGAACCCAGGAGGCAGAGCTTGCAGGGAGCTGAGATTGCACCACTGCACTCCAGCCTGGGCGACAGAGCAAGACTCCCTCTCAAAAAAAAAAAAAAAAAAGACTGACTGATAGCCACCACTTTTCCTTTAGACTCCTTCCAACCAATGATTACAAATGGTGGTATGTTTTAATTATTATGGGAAAATTATGGTACATTTTCCTGGTTTTCTCACTTCTCAACTGATTTTTTTTTAAGGATTCACGATTTGGGAAAACATACATATTCCCCAAGGAATGCTAGGCAGGAGTTCCCCTTGGAAACACCGTCCTAGAGGGTAATGGAAGAACAAGTAACCAAAGTTCCTAAATGATGTCAGGATCAAGGCTCCCTTGCCAACCTACAGTGGCTGAACAGTTACCTGAGAGGGACAAGAACTCAAGTCTTATTTAAGCCTTTTTATTTTTAAGTCTCTCTTCCAAAAGCTTTGCTTTCTCTTAACTAATTAAGAAATACCCTAAATGTCTTATGCCAAGGACTACATGGATATTTCCCTCATATCTTGTTCAGGGACTTTGTCTTATTATAACCTTGACTTGAAACATTTAGAGATGATCTAGTTCAACTGCTAAATTTTAGAGATAAGTTGAGTCCAAAAGCTGAGAAATGACTTGACCAAGGACACTGAATCTTTTTTTGGATTGATAAAGTGTAGTTATTGTGGACAGCAAGCCAGGTGTGGTGCATGCATGGGAGGCTGAGGCAGAGGATGGCTTCAGCCCAGCAGTTTGAGGCTGTGGTGAGTAATTGCACTACTATACTCCAGCCTAGGCTACAGAGCAAGACTGTCTCAAAAAGAAAAAAACAAAACAAAACCAAACAAAACAAAATTCTGTCAGTGAATGCATAGGAATATGCAAAATGTTTTAAAGTATAAAGGATAAAACTATAATTTTTTTGTAATATTAATATAGGTACACAGTAAATGTGATGTTTGTTCCCCTATATTAGTTCATTGTCTGTTGCTTATAATAGAATACCATAACCTGGGCAATGTATGAAGGAAGAGAATTGATTTCTTACGGTTACAGAGGCTAAGGAGTTCAAGGTAGAGGGGCCGCATCTGCTGAGGGCCTTCTTGGTGGTGGGGACTCTCTGCAGAGTCCCTTGGTGGCACAGGGCCTCACATGATGAGGTGACTGAGCATCCTAGTTCAGGTCTCTCTTCTTGTAAAGCCACCAGTCCCACTTCCGTGATAACAATCCATTAATTCATTGATTTATGAATGGATCAATCCGTTCATGTTGGCAGAGTTCTCATGACCCAATCTCTCAAACTGACTGCCACATTGGGAATTAAATTTCAACATGAGTTTTGGAGGGGGCAAATATTCAAACCGTAACATTCCCATTACAGTGTTAGAAGTCTTTATTGCTTAATCTTGGCTCAGAGTCTAGATATATTGGTGTAGAATGGAATGAATGGCATAAAAGTAGTCTAAACCATATGTTAAACCTTTTACATGTTATTTCACTTATTTAGTCCTCACAAAAATTGTGTGAAGTGTCATCAGTCCCATTTTACAGATGGGAAATTGAGAATCTGAGTTGCTAAGACACTATCCTTAGGTTGCACAAGACATGGCAGAGCTGGAATTTTTGGATAAATAGCTGAATATGTGCAGATGGAAAACTTTGAGAAAAAATATAATTAAAAAATTGTCCAGTAATTTTCCATAATATTTTCTTATTATCATATTGGCTAATATCAGTACACACTGCAATCCCTTTCTCACTGAAAAGATACTGAACACACTAGAAAATGGGGTGGATGTTTCTTGATATTTTAAGTAATCTATTGTTTTTCACCTTTGGACTCTGAATTTTTAAAGCACACAATAAAGAAATACAAAAATATTTTGGAATAGTTTTGTACAAACAAAGTTCAATGTAGTTTAGATGAAAATGGGAAATAGAACTATGAGAAACTACAATTGACTTTTAAACAAATATGAGACTATTATAAAGCAATATTGATGTCTTGAATCCTAAGTTCCATATTAAGGTCAGAGTAATAGCTTAGTGTTTTATGAGCTTATGTGGTGTTAGTGATATCATATCTTTAATCTTAACTTGGCCTCAAGCAAAAATAAATCTTCATGTTATAAACTCTATGATAACATAACTGCTTTTTTCAGTAGATATCATTTTTCCCTTTAAATATTACTAATATCTTGCTGTGGCTAAAAAAGGAAAAAGAAAAAAGAAATACCTATTCTATTTTGTTGGAGTGGTAAATATTTCTACTATTGTAGAATGACTTGTGGACAGAAACCTTTCTATTTTTGCTTGTGCATTAAATTCTTATGCATTGGTGCATAAATGAGTCAGGCAAAATATGCAAGACCAATTCTGCATATTTAGACCACCTAATTGCTAGATTGCCAGTTAATGTTTAGATTTCACACTTACGCATTTTAAAGAGAAAGCAGTCTCAAGAGATAGACCAGAAAAAGGCTCAGCATTTTTAGAAGAAACTCAAGGTTGAAGGAAAATGAGGAGCCTCCTGAGGTCATGGTTTACCAGGAGACATTAAGGGGCTGGTTCCTGTGAAGCTGTGCAAGGAAAGGTTTCAAACAGTTATGACGCAGAAAAGTCTCAGGTCGAAAAAACGTAGTGGTCCTTCTCACTATATAAAGAAAAGTAAATGTTAAGCAAGCAGAATTTATTAAAGGGATAGGTTCTTGATTTGTAGTTAGAATTTGATATTTCATTTGGGTCTTGATCTAAATTACATGTCTTATAATTAGAAATATGTGTGTCACTTTCTTAAGGAATTATATCTTTATAGGAAAAACTCAGCTATATGAATTATAAATTTTATCCCCACTTTCCTCTGTACGTGCCTGAAGAAACTCTGCACTAAGTCTAAGCTTTTGTGAACAGATTTAATTAACTGAGTGACAATTACTGAAATTGCAGGCATGGGTAGAATTCTTTTTCCAATTAGGCAGGAGACCTTAGACCTTTTGGTTTTGCCAACAGCCATAATTGTAAAGGAAAGATTTTCTAATCTTGCTGTCTTAATTGTCAGTATTCTTTTTGGCTTTAATCCCCATTAGGAAAAAATTTATTTTGTTGGATTTCAGTTAGAATATGGGTTTTTTAAAAAATGTTTTAAGTTCTTATTTGTATGGGGCAATGGTATCTTTCTCCCTTTAAATTTTAAGATGAAGAAAATAAGATCAACATAATTTTAAGCTAGTAAAATCCACAAAAATATGAAAGCAATTAGTTGCTCTGGAGAAAAAACTCCCTCAAACTCAAAGTGCTTCTTCTATTCTCTCACTCAGCAAGAATAATCACCAAAGAACACTTCTGTGATCCCAAAATATGTGGGAATTTCTCCCCACTAGCAAGCAAGCAATCAGTTCTGTAGCAGACACCAGCTGGGCGTTCTCCAATTTAATTCAGACACTATCCACCTGAAGATAGTGTTAGATCCCACAGGCTGAGGGCTCAGTCCCCAAGATGGACCCCCAATCCAATGCCTATTTCAATCCCCAGGTTGTTTTTCCTGTTTCTGACCAACCAGCTATGAACTGGAGTTCCCACAACCCTCTCCTTGGATTTGATTAATTTGCTAGAGTGGTTCACAGAACTCAGGGAAACATGTTTACCAGTTTATTATAAAGGAGATTACAAAGGATACAGATGAAGAGATGCATAGGACAAGGAATGGGGGAAGGGGTGTGGAGCTTCCATGCCCTCTTGGGCATGCCACCTTCTAGGAACCTCCATGTGTTCAGCACCCAGAAGCTCTTGGAACCCAGTCCTCTTGGCTATTTGTAGAGGCTTCATTAGGTAGGCATGATTGATTAAACCATTGGCCATTGGTTATCAACTTATCTATCAGCCTCTCTCCCCTCCCTGGAGGCTAGTGAGTGAGGCTGAAAATCCTGACCCCTTTAATCAGGCCTTGATCTTTCAGGTGACCAGCTCCATCCTGAAGTTACCGAGGAGCTGTCAGCCATTAATCAGTCGTTACAGACAAAAAGATACCACTTTGGAGATTCTAAGGATTTTAGAAGTTGTATTCCAGGAAATGGGGTGGAAGACCAAATACGTATATTTCACAATATCGCAGTTGCCTTTGATGATAAACCAAGAGGTTTCAATATTTGACTGAAGAGTTTAGAAACATCTCATATTCTATATAATAACACGTGAAATGTCAGAGGCGCGAGCCTGGGGAAAACTGATTCTAATTCAGCATGAGAAAAGTAATCACCTATATTGTATCCTTTCTGGAGGAAGACACTGTGAAGAAATCCAGGTTAGGGGCAGGAAGTCAGCAAAGCTCATAGAAAAAGGAGATCTCAAGAGCCAGAAGTTGGCAGTGCCTGTTCTGTAATATCCCGAAGAGAACCAGAGACAGAGAGATGCAGAATGGGGTGAGCACACTTACAGGAAAGGAGAGAGGTGCTCTTTTGTGGAGCTGTGATAATTGCTGAGGCCTTACAATGACTTATGTCTTTTGGGATTAGCCACCTCCTTTTGAGGTGTCTCTCAGTCAGGGTCCCAACAGAACAGAGATGATGAGCTCAAATCAGAATAATGCAGGGAGGCGTCTTTCAAAAAGACTAATTATAAAGGTGTGAGTAGGGTATCAGGAAATGACAAAGGATGGTGCAGGTGCCCTGGGTTAGTGATGAAATTTTTACCACCTCTAGGCTTGAAGGATAGAGGGAAGGAAGAGTTTATGAGAATCTGGAAGAAGGGAGAGAGTCCTGTGGCTTGGGCTGCTTTGAGAGATGCAGTGACTTTGTCAAGAGTCCTAACCAGACAGAGACAACCTCAAGGAGAGGGAGTAAGGGAATGAATGCCCTAACCTCAATCTCCTCCTTTTCTTTGATCTCCTGCCGGGGCTCCTCAACCAGAATTCGGAGGGTCTGGGATCTACTGATAAACTCTATAGAGGTGAACCCCTACCAGCAGGGCAAAAGGGGAAAGAAAATAGGACATTATGTATGTTATGAGTGGAGGACATGAACATTCTGGTCAATGGAAAAAATGTCTCCTCTGAATACTTAACAACAGTTGATATCATTTATTTGTGAGTTTGGGAATCGTGAGTCATCTGGGTGAATCCCGTCAGTTCTATATCTCTGATAAAGTTAGGTCAGATCACAGTAAATTTGCTAAGACTCCTGGTCTGTCTTAGGAGATGGGTCATCAGGTCTTCTCTTGGTGACACTCAAATCTTAACATGGACCCCTTGCAAAATATAATAGGAGCAAGTTGGTAGAACTTACTTGACATTTCTACTCAAGACATCTCATACTGAACCTAGTTCTGTTCTGAAATTTTTAGTATTCTTTGATGTAGGTGCCAATAAAGCAAGTGCATCGAAGTAAAGATAATAAATGATATATCTTTGAACTATAGTTTCCTGAATCCATAAAACATGAAGTTACTTCATAGATTTTTCCAATGTGCTTCTAAAAATTCAGAATGTGAATTGATTTTTATTACTACACTCTAAATGAGAAATTGAATAAAGAGCCCATTTCTTTGTAAAATACTTTCATAACCTTGTACTCTGCTTTAATGACATCATTTGTATATTAAAAAGCCCTGAAGACCCTCAGTGCCCTGCAACAGAAATATTCATTTGAAAATATCATTCTCAATGTTCAATTAGATTCAGGTGGAAGATTTCCCTTGTGAGCAAAATTATTTCTCTACTTCTTAGAATTTATTTGATGATGGGTAGGTTTTCAAAAGAATTTGCCACTCTGATATTCTCTAGCAAATATGAAATAAACTAAAATTTCCAAAATTTGATGTTGTACATATTACCTAGGAAAGTACAGAAAGGAATCCATACATGCACTTAACATGTATTGATTGCTCATCATGTGCATGGCACCGTATTGGGAATTGGGAATGCAGAGATGGAAAACATTATCTAATGAAGAACAAGGTTAAGAGGCAACCACTGCACACAGTGACCAGGGGTGTAAGAAACATGAGCAGAGGGAGCTCGTTCTCTCTCATTCTGGAACTTCAGTGACATGAAAGCTAGAAATTTATTATATTTTCACAGTTTTCTGAGGCTGTTCTCATTTTTTTCCAACTATTTTTTCTCTGTTGCTCAGACTGGGTGATTTCCATGGTCCCATCCCCAGGTTTATTGATTATTTCTTCTTTCCTCTCCATTCTGCTGTTGAGCCCGTGCCTTGAGTTTTTTTTTTTTAAACCATTTCGGTTACTGTGTTTTTCAGTTGTAAAATTTCTATTTGGTTCTTTTTTATAACTTAATCATATATGTATTTATGATATGTAACATGATGTTTTGAAATATGTATACATTGTGGAATGACTAAATCAAAGTAATTAACATATGCATTACCTCACATGCTTATCATTTATTTGAGAATACCTCAAATCTACTCTCTTAGCAATTTTCAAGTATACACATGGTTATTAGCTGTACTACCATGTTTACAATACATTTCTTGATTTTATTCCTCCTGTCTAACTGAAATTTTGTATTCCTTGACCAACAGCTCCCCAATATCTCCACCCTCCTGCCTCTGGTAACCACCGTTGTACTCTCTGTTTCTATGAGTTCCACATTTTTAGGTCCATATATAAGTGAGATGATACGGTAATTGTCTTTCTATGCCTGGTTTATTTCACTTAACGTAATGTATTACAGCTTTATTCATGTTGTTGCAAATGTCAGAATTTCCTTCTTTTTAAAGATTGAATAGTATTCCATTGTGTATATGTACCACATTTTCTTTATCCATTCATCTATTGGTGAACAGGTAGGTTGATTCCATGCCTCAGCTATTGTGAATACAGCTTCAATGAACATGGGAGTACAGCTATCTCTTTGACTACTGATTTCATTTCCTTTGGCTATATATCCAGCAGTGGACTTGCTGGATCATATGGTAGTTCTATTTTTAATTTTTTAAGGAACGTCTTTTTTTTTTTTTTTTTTTAATAATTGCTATACTGATATACATTCCCCCCAACAGGGTACAAGTGTTCCTTTTTCTCCACATCCTTGCAAGTACATGTCTTTTGTCCTTTTGGTAATAGCCATTCATACAGGTGTGAGGTGATATCTCATTATGGTTTGATTTGCATTTCTCTGATGATTACTTATGCTGAGTAATTTTTCATATACCTGTTGGTCATTTGTATGTTTTCTTTTGAGAAATGTCTATTCGAGTCCGTTGTTCATTTTTAAATTGGATTATTTTCTTGTTATTGAGTTGTTTGAATTCTTTATAGATTTTAGAAATTAAACCCCTATCAGATGTGTGGTTTGTAAATATTTTCTCTCATTCCATGGGTTGTCTCTTCACTCTGTTGCTTGTTTCCTTTGCTGTGCGGAAGCTTTTTACTTTGATGCAATTCCATTTGTCAATTTTTGCTTTTGTTGCCTGTGCTTTTAGATTATATCCAAAAAAATCATTGCTTAGGCTAATTTCACAAAGCTTTCCCCCATATTCTCTTCTAGTGGTTTTACAGTGTTAGGTCTTACACTTACATATTTAATCCATTTGAGTTGATTTTTGTATATAGTGTGAGATAAGGGTCTAATTATATTATTCTTTATATGAAAATTCAATTGTTCCTATACGATTACTGAAGATACTGTTCTTTCCCCCTTTGTGTGTTCTTGGCACTTTTGTCAAAAATCAGTTGACTGTAAATGAGTGGAGTTATTTCTGGGCTCTTTGTTTGGTCCCATTGGTCTATGTGTTTTTTATGCCAGTAACATGCTGTTTTGGTTACTATATATATATATTATTTTTTATTTTTATTTTTATTTTTTGAGACGGAGTCTCGCTCTGTCACCCAAGCCAGAGTGCAGTGGTGTGATCTCGGCTCACTGAAACCTCCTCCACCTCCCTGGTTCGAGCAATTCTCCTTGAACCTCCTGAATAGCTGAAACTACAGGTGCATGCCACCACACCCGGCAAAGTTTTATATTTTTAGTAGAGATGGGGTTTCATCATATTGGTCAGGCTGGTATCGCTAAACTCAGGTGATCCACTTGCCTCAACCTCCCAAAATGCTGGGATTACAGGTGTGAGCCACTGCATCCATCCAAGATTACTATAACTTTGTGTAGATTTTGAAATCAGGTAGTGTGATGCCTTCAGCTTTGTTCTTTTGCTTCTTTCTTTATTCTATTTCTCTGTTGAGAATTTCTATTTCTTTGCTGAGAGTTTTGGTTTTCTCATTTGTTTTAAGTGTGTTTGTGATTGCTTATTGAAACATTTTTATGATGGCAACTTTAAAATCCTTGTCCAATAATTCCAACATCTATGCCATGTCAGTGTTGACATCTGTTGATTAACTTTTCTCATTCAAGTTGAGATTTTCCTGGTTCTTGATATGATGAGTAATTTTTGATTGTGTCCTGGACATTTTGGGTATTACATTTTGAGACTTTGGATCTTATTCAAATCTTGTGTTTTAGAAGGTTTTCTCTGATATTAGGCCATGGGAGGAAGGGATTACTGCCTTATAACTTGCAGGTGAGGTGGAAAACCCACTTGGTTTTCCTTGACACCCTGTCAATGGGGGGACTGATTAAAGGGTCCCCATTAATGCCAGGTGGGTATAGTGGTTCAGACTCCATACTAGACCACCATTGCCGTCACCTTAGCTGGGAGGAAAAGGGGCGCCTCATTACTTCTCTCCACTTGGCCTCCACTGACACAGTGGGGTTGGGCCTCATTACTATTGGAGGGTCACCTCCCTGTCACCTGGCGGGGGTGGAAGTTCAGTTTCTCCATGTGGCCTCCTATGAAACCATGGGGGAGGGACCTTGCTACTGCCAAATGGCAGTGGCAAATGGAAGGATGGAAGTCCTGGCCCCCATTCAGCTTTCTCTGACACCACCTTGTAGGGATGTTGAGCACCTCACTATAGCCTGGCAAAGGTGGAAGGCTAGCCTCCCAGTTGATCTTTGCTGACAGGGCTATAAGTGGGGTTGCAGTTTTTTCCATGCTCTTTTGTTGGAGTAGGGCTATTTTTGTCTAAAAGTTTCCTGTCTTTCTTGGTTCCCTTTTCCTAGTCTTTTGGCTAGATGTTAGGTTGTATTATATATATAATAACGTGGGTCTTGGTTGTGGACTTATTTGTGTGAAGAAGTGACCACATTCTAATTTTCGTGTTTGTTTTGAAATAGTACTGGGGTAACTGTTGGTTTTCATCTTCATTTTTTCATCAGTAGTATGGTTACATTAAAGCTTTCTGTAGTTTCCAAAAATAAAGAAGTAAATAAGGGTGATTGGAAGTAGAAGGCACTACCCTAGCAGCTTGGAGACAGAGTCCAAGAGCCCATGCCTGCTTCTCCACTAATGATACGAGTGATCTAGGATAAGTCATTTGCTCTTTTTGTGCCTCAGTTTCTATTTCTGCAAGTTAGAGGGTTAGATGTTTGACAGTTTGTTAAGTTTGCACTAACTCTCAAAATTTCTATGCTGGAAGAAACTGGGGCAAAACGTTTTACACTTGGTTTCTCTGTGATTTAGTGTAAAGAACCAGAAAATTAAAGTTGACATTATTTATTGCTACTTACCTTCACTTGGAATGCAAGAAAAGGTTTTTACTGTGCTAATACAATGGAGGGTGACATTTTCCTACAGAGTTGCAGTATAATCACAGCAACGAAAATAAATAAACAGGAGGCATCTTGGCCATCTAAGGTCTTGATCATGCAGTGATGGCATATGAAGGTTAAGAGTTGTTGAATGCATTGCTCTTTGAATCAAAGTTTAAAAAATTATGCCAGAGACAATGTTTATTTAAATGATTTAATTATAGGGGGCAAATGATCAACCCAGAGTGCTAGATAGGCATTTCTTATGCTATAATTATTCACAGCAGTAATGACCTCACAAAAAGAGTTGCATTTTTCCTTTACTTTTGTATCATGTTCTTTTGAATACTCTCTTTGATATCAATTTAAATCTCAACTTGTTTATTTGGTCCATATATATAGATAGAATATGTACTCAGTGGTGGAAGAAAATGTTTGTGAAGGGATTTCAGGAGAACATAATCTTGCCTCTTCTCCATCATGTCTCAGGGTAGAGCCAGGTGAGTGGGCGGGAGAGGAGTTCACCTGTCCACATGGCATTCCCATGTCCTGGTTTGGCCCAGGCACAATTCTGCAAGCCAGTATTAAATCTCAAGTCAGGAAATGAATTTTAGAATTTTTGAGAGAATGTGTTTTATGATGTCTCCTTTTCTCTTATTTCAAAGATAGCCAGAAAGGAGATAATAAAATCCATGGAATTTAAGGTGAAAAAAGCAGGCTTCCATTGAATTTGTGGTGAGTTAGAATAGTTATTGTTGCAGTTAAAGCTGCCTGTCCTCATTTATAAATAAGTTTTTTTTTTTCAAAGGAAGGGATTAATTTTTGAGTTAAGGAAAAATACAGCAGGAGTTTTTCCTTCTCAAAATAAGTCAGGGCAGTTGTATCACACCCGGGCAGCTTCGGATTGTTTTCTCAGATACTGTTTTCCGTGGCTGCCCAATCTGGTTGGCATGATGCTCATTTCAGTTACAGAAATCTTTAAATGAAACACTCACCTGTTCTTTCCCTGCCTTGTTAACAGGCTGTCATTCAAGACTGAATGGTACAGACTGGATTTATCTTTTTTATTTATTAAAAATTTTGCAGTATAATAAATCTGCTCATTCAAAACAGTTAAAAACAGCAACTTGATTATTTTACATTTTGGTCTTTAAAACTAAGATAGGCTTTTATGGCAATTACTGGATTGCAAAGACATGTAAATATGATGGCTAAGGCAGGGACGATTTATGTTTTAAGTCATTTTCTTCCTTATAATTATGCATTTGAAAGACAAGATTCCTGGCATCACAGTTGCCAATATGTTTTAGAAGGAAAGGCAAAACTGAATAAGTGCTCCAAAGTGTTTTAAAATGTTTTAGGTGCCTTTTAGCTTTATTAGTACAAGTAACTGTATAATATTTGTATTTTACTATTCCTTCTCATAGAAAAGTAGAGAGTAGTATGTGAATAGGAAGTTATTTTGTTAAGAAGAATTCCAGGTGAATCACAACATCCATTTCTTATATTGTGATAGGGTCCTTCCTTCTTTGGATAACCCCTACCGAAGGCTGATTTATAAGTGCATGGCTGTTGCCTTCTCATTGGCATTAGCCTATCTGCAGTGACATGTGTGGCTTACAGCATCTCTGTTAAATGTCATTACAAGTGTTTCCTTCTGTGCACAAAAAAACTGAAGCAAGAATGAAGGTGATGGAGCTAATAAAGATTTGGAATTAATGATTTTTCAAGAAGTCACGGGTTAGTCTAACTGAAGTTAATAGTGTATGTGGAAATCAATGTTCTGAGACTTCAGGCAAGGGTATTCAAGCTATCTTTGATTTCAGACGATTTGATTTTTTTTTTTTCATGATTAACTTGATAGTGAAGGAAGTACCTAGGATGTCAAATATGTTTTGGAATCTTTGTCTGTTTATTATTTCCTGAAATGGCCTCCCATTGTATCTATATGCAATAAATTATGAAAGAGTGATATGCTGTATTGACTATCCAGTTTGGAAGGTAGAGAAACACAGAGGACATTCATGTGAGGACAGAAAAAATTTCAGGCAGGACAGTAAAAAAAAATGTGTTGGGAGGTATAAGAAGGCAAGTGACTGTAGGAGAGATTAGGGCCCTTAACCATATGAATCCAGATGTTGCCAATCCTTTGGTGAGTCATTTATCTCAGGAGGGGAGGAGACTGAGCCATCAGCATCTATCATGGGGCTGGTGGTTTGCTAGAAAGCAGAAGTGAACCAATCCCAAAGCAACCAGAAGTCTCTGTGGGTGAAGAGCAGGAAAAAATGGTGTGATTGGAAAAGGTTAGGGGTTGATCTTGGAGCCAAGCACAGCATGTACCCTATGAACCTTATGTGCAGGGAGGGATAAAAGTATGGGCATTTGCAGGTGAGTTGAATGAACTTGTGGGCTACGTTGTTTCATTATTTATGGACCTTTCTATATGATTTATTCTCTTACTGTTTGATGTGTATACTTTATGATACTTTCTATTAATTAGACATCTCAGTTGAACAATATGCAAGAGACTTTGTCCAGCATTTCTGATGTGACTATGGATACTAGGTATGACCTGGAAATCTAGGAATTTCTTGGAGAGGATTCAGGAAATATTGTATAGATCACGTATATATGTATTCATTATATTTCTAAATTACATTCTTTTTTCTTTCAAACACTTCGTCCCAAACATGGCAAGTGACAAAATTATCATTGGGTTTCCTTTCTTTTAGGGAAATAGTTAAATGTGTAAATGAAATACCACAAACTTATCTTTGGAAAGGTTTACAAATACTGTACATTCTTTTGCTGACAACTATGGAAAAGTGTTAGAAATAACTATACTGTATTAATATAAAGGGAAAAAGGAAGGTCAAAACATGCCAGGATGATTCCATTGAATAAAGAAAACCCTTGTTTAAAATTGAACTATAACAAGAATCCTGCTTGTTCCATGAGAATGATTTGAGCCATTTTGCCACTATCAGATTTGGAAACTGGAATTTTAGACAGCCAGAGGAGGGGATGGCAGAGTATCTGTCCCTTTCCTTTCCATCCTGAGGATTGTCTTTCAATCCCTTCATAAGCTATTTTTACTTCTTTGGGGATGGAGTAAAGAGAAAGTAATGAAAGTGAAACACAAAATGGTCAGCTTAACTAAAGGCTTTTTTTTTTTTTTTAAAAACAACAACAACAACAACAACAACAGCAACAACATAGGTTTTTAATGTATCTAGATTTTCTTTTGTCTCAAGTAGTAGATAATGAAGTGTAATGGTACACAGTTGGGCTCTAGCTATGAGATTATTTCCCCAGTTATATACAAAAATAAATTTCAGCAAATTACATTTATGTTTCTGTTTTCCCAAGGTGAAATAGAAAGACAACACTGAACATCAGGTATTCTAAATATTTTGCCATTGTTAGCAATCACTAGCTCATGTTGTGGGGCTTGTTGTCATCGTTTATGTGTTGTTATATTCTGTAGGATGAAGTTTTATTATTTGAATTTGAATGACTTGACCAAAACATCTGATCTGTATAATTATATTCATTCCCAAATAATTTGATGTAAATGGTAAATATATATGAATAAAAGGCCTTGACAGATTTTATTAAGTTCCAGCTATGCACATGTTCAGGAAATTATTTATGCTTGCCTATCCCCAAACACCCACTCTTCTTTTTAAGAACAGTACCTGGTAACTAACAGATATTAACAGAGGCAATGGACAGAGTGGTAGTGTTCGTTCTTTTAAAAAACTGAGTGCATTTTTAAGCATTTATTTTCTCAAGCCAAGGCCTGAAACAAAAATTAAAAATCTATTGCTTCAGGGACCAGGGAGATAATGTATTAAGTCTAATGTTTTACAGTAATAAAATTCGCTAAATATTTCACTTTCAATGCTGGCGATGATAAGCAGCAGCTGATTCTGATCTCAGCAGAGGATGAACCATAGTCAGGGCCAAGCTGCGATGGAAGGAGGACAGTGGCTGCTTGTTTTCACAATTGGTGCCGCAAGGGAATGTGGGCTTCATGTTGCCAGATCTCCCAACTTTTCAAGAGGGGTCATAAATTTCGGTTTTTATATAAAATATTTCACACTTTACACACTGGCAATATAAAATGGATTTCAAAATCTTTTTGAACATTGCATGAGTCAGCGCTTAAGAGGGCAATCAAAACATATCTTCAGCCCGGATTTGGCCCATATCTGGCAGGCTCTGGTCTATATGCCAATTATGCTCAAAGCTATTTCTCCTGTCTTAAGCTTCAATATCCTATGTAAATCTGCCGGGTAGACATTTTCCTGCATATCTCTTTAACTAATATGTTCAAAACAGCACGCATGGGCTCCCCTGCTCTTGGCCAAGCCTGCTCTATGATCAGACTTCCTTCCCTTGGCCCAGTGTTCTGTTCAGTCAATGACACGACTATGGCCCATATGGATACTACTATCTTGCTCACCTCTCCTTCAGTCAGCCACTAGATCCTCCCAGGTTCTCCTAAATATTCCTCTGTTCAATCTCAATTTCTGCTTATCATCTGTCTGTGATTGCAGCCTCCTAATGGTCTCCTGGTTGCCAGAATGGTCTGTTGAAAATGCAGATATAATCTGGCTCCTCTCTTTCTCCTATGTATCCTAAAGGCTGGTCTTTAACCACAGGATGAAGTTAAGCCTCACCTCCTCAGGGTGACAGAGTCCATCTATCTTTCCTTGTGCCCACCCCTCCAGTCTCATATTATGCCATCTTCTATCTTTGATTCTGTTGATAGGAAATGCCTGGTTTTCTGAACTACACGTACACTTTGCTGACCTTGTGCCTTTGCTCATGCTGTTCCCTCTTTCTAGCATTCTCTTTTCCTCTTCTTTGTGTGACTTACTCTCATCTCTTCTGCACAACTCCACTTAGGCAACATGTCCCCCCACTCTCGGCATGCATTTCTCACACCAGTTAACATATTATGTTAAAATGACCTGTTCATCCATTAAGCTGCAATGTTCCAAACTGCAGGATCCACACATAATTATCCTTTATTTCTCAGTTCCTAGCAGAGTTCGCAGTCAAAGGAAGGCAAGCAAAACCTGTTTGTTAAATTAAAATGAACTGTGTGGTCCCTGAATCCTCTCAGAGGGCAGCAGAGTGTATCAGTATGCAGAGTGAGGTGCAGGTGGAAATTCAACTGTTAAGACAGTGTAGGTATTTTGCTGCCCACTCCCTTTCCTCCCAACCCACCCCGCCCCCTACCACACAAGTCTATTGTAAAAAAAACTAGGCAATTAGTTGGTTGGCTGAGAAAACATTATCAGCTTTGGTTTAAAAAGTCCCTCCCTAGCTGACTTGATGCTTTTCCCCAGACTTCAGGGAAGGTGTGTGTAGGATTAAATATTACCCAGTTAAGTATTTAGTTCATTGTGAGCTGCCACGTGCGACTTTCAGTAGAATCCAGAAGCAGCAGTTTTTAATTTTTAGCATTTTCCTTGGGGCAACCTGACAAGGACCCTTGATGCCATTACTGTGGGACTCTCCAAGATGTCTGTTAATCCAATTGTCCTCATTCACTACCTGCTGTTTGGACAACACTCTAGAGGTGCCCCGAAGGTGCCCCCAGAAAACCCTCAAGCACAGGGATGGCAAGTAGGTTTTACCTCACATGCCTTTTTTAATTGAATGGTAGTGGCTCCGGAGGAACAAAGCCAGCTCAAATCCCTGCTCACAAGGAGTCCGTAGTCTAGCTTCAGAGGCAAACAAACAGAGAAGTTAAGCGCCATGACACAGCAGGGAGGAAGGCAGGCACACAGGGCAAAATTTTAGAGCAACTAGTCAAAGTGGTCTCAGGCAATAAGGAACATGCACCAGAAAGCAAATCAAGGCACTGCTTCCTCCTTCTAGAAAATCTTGCCACAAAAAGTGTCAATGGGCTTAAGCAATGTGGGTAGCCAGATTACATTGAGGCACAATCATTGTTACTCCAGGAATATGGGTAATCAGCAGTTTGTGACAGGCTGTCTTAAGGGCGTTGTTCTAAAAATCCCCAGAAGGTAAACAAGGGGACAAAATGATATTTGGTTAGAAATAAAGCTGTGGTAATGAATTGTAAGTGTCAACTAATATGTTAGGGGATGCCCAGATAGCTGGTACAACATTATATCTGTGTGTGTCTGTGAGGGTGTTTCTGGGAGAGATTCGTATTTAGAGCAACTAGTCATCTATTTGAATAGGTAGACTGAGATCATAATCAAGTGAGTTAAGAAGATCATGGGACTTGTTGGCTTCCATAATCACTGTATTTGAATGAGTAGATCACCCTCCTCAATGCAGCATCATCGAATCTATTGAGGGGCTGGATAGTGCAAAAAGGTGCAGAAAAGGGCAAATTCCCCCCATCTTCAGACCTTTGGTCTCAAACAGAATTATTTCACCAGTTTTCTTGGTTTTCCAGCTTGCAGATGGCAGACCATGGGACTTCTTGGCTTCCATAATCAAGTGAACCAGTTCCTGAAGTAAATCTCTTCTTATATATCTGTATATATCCTGGTTCTGTTTCTTGAAGAACCCTGAATAATACAACAGTCTTTGCCATCCAATAGACTTGGATTTGTAACCTTGAGAAAGTAACCTCAGAGCCTCAGTTTCCTATTGTGTAAATCAGGCAATAGTGCAAGCTTCATAAGTTCGTTGTGAGAATCACGTGAGAAAGTGTTCATGGATGTCTAAGCCTAGTGGCCAAGAACACTTATCCAATGTGTGTGTGTTTCCTCTGTGAAGTCATTGATATTATTATGCCTAACTCTCCCTAGGAATTTGGGGGCAGCTTCGTGGAGGAGGTATCACAAGCGTGACACCAAGTCCAAACACTGCCGACTGAAATGGACCCAAAAGAGTGCAGCTTGCCAGGCATAGGCACACATATTTCTTTTAGACCCTCAGCCCACATCTATTTTCCATCTGGCCTGACCCTGCTTAGCTTCTGAGATCAGAGATTGGGTGCATTCAGCCTGCATCTATTTGCTATGACTGGGGTAAAAATGGCTTCAAACTTAGAATTCTTCAGGCACAGAGGCATGTCAGTTCTTTAATAAGATTTTCTGTAATTAATATTCATTGTTAGATTCTGGGCTATAAAAAAATCAGCTTAAGCCCTATAAAAAGATATTTATTCTAGCAACAGAAATGTTAGTCCTATTTGCATGTGCAATAATTTCCTTCAACAAAATAGTTTTGCCTTATTTCTAAAGTAATTTGTAATCCATAATTTAATAAAGTAAATATAAGATGTAAAATAATTCTACCTACCCTTAATATGTTTGATGTGAAAATATTAACAGTAACCCAAGCAGGCTCAGAAGTACTTAGTTATTGTTAATTGTCCCTTGTATATATTAATTGAAGCAAATTTTTGGTCATATTTGCTTATAGAATTGGGAGGGGAGAGGATGAAGAAAAGGAAAAAGGCAATAACATTTATTGAGTGTCTACTATTTGCCAGAAAATTCATATACCATCTTCATCTTCATTACCACCCTGGGAGGTCGGTAGAGCATTCTGTTTTAAAAATGAAGGAACTCAAGAGCAATGAGTTTACATGACAGGGGCCCACTCCCACTTAATAAGTGGGATATCCAGATGGCAGGGCCTTTGTTTAAACAGAGCATGTCCATGTTACACTGCCTCAATAAAAAAACAAATGGGCTTTCAGAATGTTATACCAAATTCAGTCAAGGGACATCGAGTGCCCGGTGTAAGTACGGCATCAAACCAGGCACTGCAAGAGTTAAAGAGATGTGTGAAACTGGCTTCAGGGGTTCAGTAAGGAAGACCCATACACAGGTCTCAGGTGCTAGTTAATGGTCCAGGAACTAATTACCTAGTACATCCATTAATGTTTGTTTACATATCTGTTTGTAGATACTATCATTACCTAGAGCAATTATTTTGCTGTCATTATTGGTAAACTAGACATACTCTTAAATCTTCAAATTTCATTGCCATAAACATCTTCTGTAATACTGTGAACATAAGCATATTATAGCACGTATCTGCCCCCCTAAGTGTACTGTGATTTCCTTGAGGAAGGGTCATGCTTTATTCATCTGTAGTGTCTGGAAACTATATGGTCTGATATCTGAGAGGTATTGAATACGTATTTGTTGAATGATTTGAAGTATTAGAGCAAAATATTTAAAAATATGTATAATTATTGTTAATATATGTCTACATCAGATTCTAATTTAAGAATCTGTTCATTGTATTTACTTCCTTACATATATGTATTTATTGTCAACAATCCATAATCATTGTTCAGAGTCCTTAACAATTGAATACTATTTTTCTCTGTCTCTACAGTTTAATAGGTTTTGGCAAGTATACAACAGTGATTATTATAAATGTATTTCTTTTATTTCTGTGTTTTGAATTCTATTTCTCTAATTTGAATTCGTCATGATTTTCATCTTTGTTTCTAAGAGGCAGCCAGAGATTACTTCTAGAGTTAAAAGGAGAGCCCTCATTTGAATGTGTTTGAGTATTTCTGATACTCAACCACTTTGATTCATGTGTTTAAATAAAGTTGCAGAGTATGCATTATATTTTTCATGTACTGTGTTAAGTTTTACACAATGGGTTTTAGATACAATCCTATTTTTTAAAAATGAGGAAGCGCTGTTATGGTTTGAGTGTATCATCCAAAGTGCATGTGTTGGAAACAATCTCCAATGCAAGTGTTGGGAGGTGGGACTTAATAAGAGGTTATTAGACCACCTCTTATTAGAGGATTAATACTGTTATTCCAGAAGTGGGTTAGTTACCTTGGGAGTGAGTCCCTGCTAAAATGACTTTTTTGGCCCCCTTCCCCACTCTCTGTCACACGTTCGTCCCCTTTGACAAAGAATAACTTGAGACCAATTGTTCATTTCTTTCTGCTTATTCTCTCATGGTGTATTGTAGTAAGAAGGCTCTCACAAGATGCTGGCACCTTGATATTGAACTTCCCAGCCTCCAGGACTGACTGTGAGGAATAAATTCGTTTTCTTTTAAAGTTATCCTGTGAGTGTTTTTCTGTAATAGGAACACAAAGCAGACTAAGACAGAAAATTGAGTACCAAGAAATGGGGCTGTTGCTATTATAAATACCTGAAAATGTGGAAGCGGCTTTGGGACTGGTAGTAAATAGAGGCTGGAAGAATTCAGAGGAGCTGAAAAAAGCCTAGAATGCTGTGAACAGAGCACTAAGATTAATTCTGATGAAGGCTCAGAAGATAAGAGCGATAGGGAAAACCTGTCTTAGGGATGATTTAAGTGGTTGTAGTCAGAATCTTTGTAGAAATATGGACAGTAAAGGCCATTATGATGAGATCTTAGATTGAAATGTGGAACAAGAAGGCATTGGAAACTGGAGGAAAGGTCATCTTTGAACAAAGCAGCAAAGAACTTGGCTGAATTGTGTTCATGTCTGAGGACTTTATGGAAGGCAGAACTTAAGAGCAATGAACTAGGATATCTGGTGGCAGAACACTTCAAAGCAAAATATTGACAGAGCTATGTGGCTACTGTTAAATGCTTATAGTAAGACATGAGAAGAGAGACATAATTTAAAGACAGAATTTATAGTTAAAATGGAAACAGAATGGAAAGGTTTGGAAAATTTTCAGTCTGACTTTATGAGGAATAAAAAAGTGTGACTCCAACTCAGAAGAGCTGCTGGGTGGATTGAACCCAGCAAAGCCATAGGAGCAGGGCTGTCTGAGGCTTTGGGAGTCTAGCCCCCACACCAGTGTGCCCAGGATGTGGAGCATTGAGTCCAAGGAGATTATTCTGGAGCTTTCAGACTTAATGTTGTTCTTCCAGTTGGGTTTTGGACCTACTTGGGATGAGTTATTTATTTCTTCCTGCTTATTCCTCCATTTTAGAATGATAATATTTATTCTAAACCTGTTCTATCATTGTTTTTTGGAAGTATGTAATTTGCTAACTTCATAGGCTCACAGCTAGAGAGAGAGTTGCCTCAGGATGAATTGTGCCTTGAGTCTCACCCATATCTGATTTAGATGGCACTCTGGACTTTGAATTTTTGAGTCGATGCCGGAGTGAGTTAAGACTTTTGGGACTCTTGGGATAGTATGAGGGTATTTTGCATTGTTAGAAGGACATAAATTTGGGGAGCTGGGGTGGAATTCTATGGTTTGAATGTGTCTGCCAAAGTTCATGCGTTGGAAATTTAATTCTTAATGCAACAGTATTGGGGAGTGAGACCCAGTAAGACTTCTTATTAGAGAATTAATACCGCAGAGGGATGGGCTCATCGTTGTGGGAGTGGGTTCCTGATAAAAGGATGGGTTTGCCCCTCTTCCCAGCCCTCTCTTGCATTCTTTTTCCCTTCTGCCTTCTGCCGTGGGATGACATAGAAAGAAGATCATCTCACCTTAATATTGAGCTTCCCATCATCCACAATTGTGTGAAATAAATTTATTTATCTTTTAAATTACCCAGTCTGTGTTGTTCTGTTATAGCAACACAAAACAGAGTAAGATAAGAATATTACCTATAAATAAAGCTAGCATAGTGTTATCTGAATAATTCTCATTTAATTGAATCTGATCTTGCTCTTTTGAAAGGAAAACTGAGACTTAGACTTCTTTCTAAGTCCTCCTGCAGTTGCTTTGACTTTTTTTATTTCTTAATAACATTAGCAGCACAAAAACATATAGCTGTGCTTTGTAGGTTGATATTTTTAATATGTTGAAGATCTAAACTCTTATTTCTTTGTAATATTGGTATTTTCATATATTGTACTATTTTTGTAGCCAATATTTATCGAATCATGATTATATGCCAAGTGCTAAGCTAGGTACATGGTTTGCTCATGACAAAATCAACCCAGAGACGTAAGTACTATCATTTTCAGTACTATACTGATAAAGAAATTGAAGGCGAGGGACATTATATTGTTTGCCTAAGTTACATAGCTAGGAAGAGGCAGATCAAGGACTAAATTTCTGTTTGCTTGAATCCAGCGCCCTAATCTCCATGTTGTACTGTGTGCTGCAAATAGTTGCTTGCTATGTATATACTTGAGAGAATTCTTATATCTTCACATAAAATTACAAGGACAAGTAGAGTTATTATATTTAGCATAAAAGTAAGCATATGAGATTGTTCTGATTATTTGATTCAATTTGTACTTTTTTTTTTACATTTGTATAGGTCCCTTTGCTCTGGGAAAATGGTGTCTTTGGAAGGTATTGAGCAAACAACCTGGTTGTGGTATCAGATAAGACACTTTTAACTGCAAATAAATTTATTATAACAAAATAGGCTCAAATAATTTATTATTTATTATCTCACATAAGCAGAAGCCCTGAGGTAAAGTGGTTCCAAGATCAAATAACTGAACAGGTCAATGTCATCAAGAATCCAGATTTTTCCATCTTTCCGCTGTCCTCAGTGTATTGGTACCTACCCTCCGACTTGATCCTCATTGCTTTAAGATGGCTGCAGCATCTCCTAGCATCACTACAAACCCAAAGGCAGAAAGAAGAATCATTTTCTGGAATATATCCAGCTATGGAAGTAAGGAAAAATGTCCCCAGAACTCCCCTGTGCAATCCCCCTTAATGTTGCTTTTGCCCTAATTTTATCAGATGACCATCTAAAACTCAGTCACTAGGAAGGGGAATGGAATGATCACGACCAGTTATGATTAGACTAGCTCAGCTTTATCTCCTCACCACCTGTTATGATCATCTCCCAAGCCTGCAAAGGAGTCCAGGCTCTCCTAAGACACGTTGTCATCAGAAAGTGAAAAAAATTAAGGTTCTTCACAAAAACGAGAGAGAGAGAGAGAGAGAGAGAGAGAGAGAGAGTGTGTGTGTGTGTGTGTGAGAGAGAGTATTGGGGGTAGGGGTGTGTATGTCTCTTGGGTTAAAAGTAATGCATAAAATTATTTTTCTGAGCAGAGTAAATCCAAGGGAAGATTGTCACATATACCCAAATTTATGAACGAATAGTTTGGGACAATCATTTTAACATGGCGGTAGGAATCTAAATCACTGCAAGTGGCAATTTGGCTACAGTGAGAATTGAAATAAGGATGATCAAAGACTATTATCAGAAGTTGACAGTGCCTGACACCTTTCAAACAAAGTCCCTTATTTTCAGTTTCATTCCTGGCAAGTAGATTGTCACTGGAGTCTATATGGATGTCTTGGGGACACATGTACCTGCAGGTCATGTGGGAAAATGATGAGTGGGTCTTTGTCATTCTCTTCTCCATTAATGAAATCAGTGAATATGGAGCTAGTAGTAGTTTACCTAGTTTAACTTACTATCTAGTATGTTTCAGGATTTTCGTAAGTTTTATCCTTTGTTAACACCAATATTGAGAAGTTGATATGAGAAAAACTCAAGAAAAATCTTTCAAGCAGTGTTGATGTAGGTTTAGAAAGATATTTTTCATCCCATGGCTATCGATCATTAAACTCTGTAGATAATACTATCTTGCATGCAGAAAAGATATTTTTCATCCCGAGGCTATCGATCATTAAACTCTATAGATAATACTATCTTGCATGCAAAAAGGGGCATTGAAAAGGAAAAAAGGTAGCTTTTGCTTCAAAAAACTTATTACTGCCAGTGATAATCAATTACTTTTACAAACAAACTTATGGAAGTAATACAGGATTAAGTCCTTGAGTTCTTTCACCCTTGTCACTATAGGGTACTCTGAGAGAACTTTAAATGTGCTTCTGATTTAAATTATATATTAGTTGGTTCAGGCACCACATTGAAAGGCCTAGTACTAATGGTAAAGCCAGGTAAGCAGTCTGATTAATGAAAGGAGCGGGGAAGACTTTGCTATGGGAGCTGAAGCACTTTGTCTACGAGCTCTACTCCTCATAATTTATTATGGGAAACTTCTTCCATAGCCCTGAGTCATAGTTGTAATTCTTCTGTCTAGAATGTATTGACTCACTTGTTTAAAAATACTTTCCAGGGAAAAATGTTTATTTAAAAATTGAAATAAGAAAATATGCTTCTCTTATTATGAAAATGGAACCAAGAAATGAAAAGTTAGATGGGTTGCTTAGTGATATGTGTACACTTATTTGGAAATTTGGTTCCAATTAGAACAATAGATGCTGTATAGGGTAACCATTTTGTATAATATTAACATGTTGGAAAATATTCCATTATTCTTGTAACTGCACTAAGTCCTTATTGTTTTTATATTGTGAATGAGATTGTGAAGAGAATGGAGAAACCCAAGGATGATGAAAAGGAGCTCACAGAAGACAGAGCTGGAAGGAAATTATGTACATTGACATTGTTATTGACTTGATTGCATAAATGAATATAGTTTGCAATTTAAACACTCTTACTATATCTTTCTGTTTCCCCAAGGTTGCTTGTTAGTTTTTCTATCACATGTGACTTAGAGACTTACTTTGACTGTGTCTGTAACATAATATTTTTCTAGTCATGTTTATAACACAATTTTTCCATTTATTTAATGTTTTGGCTCAAATGAAGGAGTTGGTCTAGAAAGAGGTAGTTTGACTGGTTTCACCTTTGCAGTTGTGTCTTTGGATTCTCCTGCACTTCTCTTAAATTGTCTCTCTTCAATTTGTTTCATTCTTTTGTTTTGGCTATTATAATGTCTGTTGAAGACTTGAACCTTTCCGTTCTATTTTCTTGACTCCAAGTAGGATTGGATCCCCCAGGGCTGTGCCTTCCCTGGAGACAGAACACTTTCAGCTGGCACTGCTAAGTTGAATATAATTGCCACTCTCCATCATTCATTTATAGCAAGGTGTAAATAAATGTTTTCTAGGCAGAAGTTACAGGAGTTTCCAATAAGAAGGGAACTGTCTTTTTTGGAGAAATTGCATTTCAGTGGAAGCTTATAGCTTAAAGGCATTCATTAGAGGTAAAGCAAGAAAGAGATGGCTAAGATGCTTTGAGTTAGCAATAACCAATAACATTTCTGTTATGTGGTAGAGATGGACAGGTAAAAGTGAGGGACAAGGATGAAAGGGAAGGGAGAGCCAAACACCTTACAAGGATGTCCAGACCATGTTAGTAAGAGGTGTGACTAATACTGTATTTGAAAAAAATTTTTGGCATTGCTGTGATGTTTGTCTGTTAGCAGAAGATCAAGAACATCCAAAATGACATTTTTTTTTTAGTTAAATGTGTATTTGAGGAACATTTACAATATGTATAGTGCCCTTCTTATAGCGGTCCTCCTAGAAGAAGAATGCCTGAAGATATTCTTGAATAATGAGTAGAGATTAAATAGCCAGAGAAGAAGAGGAAAGCTGTTCTCACCAAGGCATGGAGGTGAGAAAAAGAATGCAGGTGGTTCTGTAAAGCGGGAAGGTGGAATGCCCTGAATCGTTCCTGTACCTCACCATGCTGGATTTGACATACCTTGCCAAGGTCACTTGAAACAAGAGGTATCATTTTATGGGGAGTTAAATGATGATAACAGCAATATTATAGGTTAGAATAGTTGTACCTCAGTGAATTCGTTCAATGTGGCAGATGCCGTTTAACTGTTTTACATATATCAATTTTGTTTTATGAATCACCCTAACAACTTTTGAGGTAGACAGTATTGTGATCCTTATTTATATATGATGAAACTGCCACAAAAATAGCTAAGAACCTTGTCTAAGAAAGACCATGTTGATAGTGTTCTTCATGTATTCATTTAGCTTGCATATTTAAAGCTTTGTAATGCTGCCGAATTATACATAGACCCTCATGGAACTTACAGACAAGCATTGGAAGTAAAGATCATAGGAAAGTAAAGAAATATATATGTGTATTTACAATTTGTGATGAGTGCAAAAGTAAAGAGAACTGATTTGCGAGAAGAGAGACTGGAAGCAGGGAAACCTATTGCAAGACTAGCAGAAGTGCAGGTGACAGACAAATAGTCACAATTTAGACTAGAGTTCCAGCTAGTGGAGAGCCATTGGGAAGCAGGGACAGCTTGATAAAGGCTTTGGAAATAAAATTTGCTAATGTCATCAGCAGGCTCTTCTGTAGTCCTCTGGAATCCTGGGGGAGGGGGAGATGGAAAGGGAAAAGAAGACAGAGTCCTGTTTGGTTCATATTTTTATTCAGCTGTATCAACGGTGGCATAGGAGCAAGGTTTTGTCTCTAGTCCAGCTCGAATGGATTACATTTTTATCAAGGTTTAACCACATCTTCTATATTATTAATAATATTAAAAGGCCAGGCACGGTGGCTCACGCCTGTAATCCTAGCACTTTGGGAGGCCAAGGTGGGCGGATTGCCTGAGTCCAGGAGTTTGAGACCAGACTGGGCAACATGGTGAAACCCTGTCTCTACTAAAATACAAAAAATTAGCCAGGTGTGGTGGCACGTGCCTGTAATCCCAGATACTCAGGAGGCTGAGGTAGGAGAATTGCTTGAACCCAGGAGGTGGAGGTTGCAGTGAGCCGAGATTGCACCACTGCACTCCAGCCTGGGCGACAAAGCGAGACTCCATCTCCGTAAAAATAATAATAATAATACTAATAGTATTAAAAATAACATCCAAGTTTTATTGCACTGCATGCTGCCACTCTTCTTCAGTTTGTTTCATATTTTCTTCCCATGATTAGAATAACCTATATCTGTAATAAGTAGTCAAGTCTTTTTTTTTTTTCTATAAAATGAAAATGTTTGTTTTATTTAAGTCAAAAATGCAAATGCATATTTTTTTTTTAAATTTATTTATTATTATTATACTTTAAGTTGTAGGGTACATGTGCATAACGTGCAGGTTTGTTACATATGTATACTTGTGCCATGTTGCTGTGCTGCACCCATCAACTCGTCATTTACATCAGGTATAACTCCAAATGCAATCCCTCCCCCCTCCCCCCTCCCCATGATAGGCCCCGGTGTGTGATGTTCCCCTTCCTGAGTCCGAGTGATCTCATTGTTCAGTTCCCACCTATGAGTGAGAACATGCGGTGTTTGGTTTTCTGTTCTTGTGATAGTTTGCTAAGAATGATGGATTCCAGCTGCATCCAAGTCCCTACAAAGGACTCAAACTCATCCTTTTTTATGGCTGCATAGTATTCCATGGTGTATATGTGCCACATTTTCTTAATCCAATCTGTCACTGATGGACATTTGGGTTGATTCCAAGTCTTTGCTATTGTGAATAGTGCTGCAATAAACATACGTGTGCATGTGTCTTTATAGCAGCATAATTTATAATCCTTTGGGTATATACCCAGTAATGGGATGGCTGGGTCATATGGTACATCTAGTTCTAGATCCTTGAGGAATCGCCATACTGTTTTCCATAATGGTTGAACTAGTTTACAATCCCACCAACAGTGTAAAAGTGTTCCTATTTCTCCACATCCTCTCCAGCACCTGTTGTTTCCTGACTTTTTAATGATTGCCATTCTAACTGGTGTGAGATGGTATCTCATGGTGGTTTTGATTTGCATTTCTCTGATGGCCAGTGATGATGAGCATTTTTTCATGTGTCTGTTGGCTGTATGAATGTCTTCTTTTGAGAAATGTCTGTTCATGTCCTTTGCCCACTTTTTGATGGGGTTGTTTGTTTTTTTCTTGTAAATTTGTTTGAGTTCTTTGTAGGTTCTGGATATTAGCCCTTTGTCAGATGAGTAGATTGCAAAAATTTTCTCCCATTCTGTAGGTTGCCTGTTCACTCTGATGGTAGTTTCTTTTGCTGTGCAGAAGCTCTTTAGTTTAATGAGATCCCATTTGTCAATTTTGGCTTTTGCTGCCGTTGCTTTTGGTGTTTTAGACATGAAATCTTTGCCCATGCCTATGTCCTGAATGGTACTACCTAGGTTTTCCTCTAGGATTTTTATGGTATTAGGTCTAACATTTAAGTCTCTAATCCATCTTGAATTAATTTTCGTATAAGGAGTAAGGAAAGGATCCAGTTTCAGCTTTCTACTTATGGCTAGCCAATTTTCCCAGCACCATTTATTAAATAGGGAATCCTTTCCCCATTTCTTGTTTCTCTCAGGTTTGTCAAAGATCAAATGGCTGTAGATGTGTGGTATTATTTCTGAGGACTCTGTTCTGTTCCATTGGTCTATATCTCTGTTTTGGTACCAGTACCATGCTGTTTTGGTTACTGTAGCCTTGTAGTATAGTTTGAAGTCAGGTAGCGTGATGCCTCCAGCTTTGTTCTTTTGACTTAGGATTGTCTTGGAGATGCGGGCTCTTTTTTGGTTCCATATGAACTTTAAAGCAAGTTTTTTTCCAATTCTGTGAAGAAACTCATTGGTAGCTTGATGGGGATGGCATTGAATCTATAAATTACCTTGGGCAGTATGGCCATTTTCACAATATTGATTCTTCCTATCCATGAGCATGGTATGTTCTTCCATTTGTTTGTGTCCTGTTTTATTTCACTGAGCAGTGGTTTGTAGTTCTCCTTGAAGAGGTCCTTTACATCCCTTGTAAGTTGGATTCCTAGGTATTTGATTCTCTTTGAAGCAATTGTGAATGGAAGTTCATTCCTGATTTGGCTCTCTGTTTGTCTGTTACTGGTGTATAAGAATGCTTGTGATTTTTGCACATTAATTTTGTATCCTGAGACTTTGCTGAAGTTGCTTATCAGCTTAAGGAGATTTTGGGCTGAGACAATGGGGTTTTCTAAATATACAATCATGTCATCTGCAAACAGGGACAATTTGACTTCTTCTTTTCCTAACTGAATACCCTTGATTTCTTTCTCTTGCCTGATTGCCCTAGCTAGAACTTCCAACACTATGTTGAATAGGAGTGGTGAGAGAGGGCATCCCTGTCTTGTGCCAGTTTTCAAAGGGAATTTTTCCAGTTTTTGCCCATTCAGTATGATATTGGCTGTGGGTTTGTCATAAATAGCTCTTATTATTTTGAGGTACGTTCCATCAATACCGAATTTATTGAGCGTTTTTAGCATGAAGGGCTGTTGAATTTTGTCAAAAGCCTTTTCTGCATCAATTGAGATAATCATGTGGTTCTTGTCTTTGGTTCTGTTTATATGCTGGATTATGTTTATTGATTTGCGAATGTTGAACCAGCCTTGCATCCCAGGGATGAAGCCCACTTGATCATGGTGGATAAGCTTTTTGATGTGTTGCTGAATCTGGTTTGCCAGTATTTTATTGAGGATTTTTGCATCGATGTTCATCAGGGATATTGGTCTAAAATTCTCTTTTTTTTTTTTGTGTCTCTGCCAGGCTTTGGTATCAGGATGATGTTGGCCTCATAAAATGAGTTAGGGAGGATTCCCTCTTTTTCTATTGATTGGAATAGTTTCAGAAGGAATGGTACCAACTCCTCTTTGTACCTCTGGTAGAATTCAGCTGTGAATCCATCTGGTCCTGGACTTTTTTTGGTTGGTAGGCTATTAATTGTTGCCTCAATTTCAGAGCCTGCTATTGGTCTATTCAGGGATTCAACTTCTTCCTGGTTTAGTCTTGGAAGAGTGTAAGTGTCCAGGAAATTATCCATTTCTTCTAGATTTTCCAGTTTATTTGCATAGAGGTGTTTATAGTATTCTCTGATGGTAGTTTGTATTTCTGTGGGGTCGGTGGTGATATCCCCTTGATCATTTTTAATTGCGTCGATTTGATTCTTCTCTCTTTTCTTCTTTATTAGTCTGGCTAGTGGTCTGTCAATTTTGTTGATCTTTTCAAAAAACCAACTCCTGGATTCATTGATTTTTTGGAGGGTTTTTTGTGTTTCTATCTCCTTCAGTTCTGCTCTGATCTTAGTTATTTCTTGCCTTCTGCTAGCTTTCGAATGTGTTTGCTCTTGCTTCTCTAGTTCTTTTAATTGCGATGTTAGAGTGTCAACTTTACATCTTTCCTGCTTTCTCTTGTGGGCATTTAGTGCTATAAATTTCCCTCTACACACTGCTTTAAATGTGTCCCAGAGATTCTGGTATGTTGTATCTTTGTTCTCATTGGTTTCAAAGAACATCTTTATTTCTGCCTTCATTTCGTTATGTACCCAGTAGTCATTCAGGAGCAGGTTGTTCAGTTTCCATGTAGTTGAGCGGTTTTGATTGAGTTTCTTAGTCCTGAGTTCTAGTTTGATTGCACTGTGGTCTGAGAGACAGTTTGTTATCATTTCTGTTCTTGTACATTTGCTGAGGAGTGCTTTACTTCCAATTACGTGGTCAATTTTGGAGTAAGTACGATGTGGTGCTGAGAAGAATGTATATTCTGTTGATTTGGGGTGGAGAGTTCTATAGATGTCTATTAGGTCTGCTTGCTGCAGAGATGAGTTCAATTCCTGGATATCCTTGTTAACTTTCTGTCTCGTTGATCTGTCTAATGTTGACAGTGGAGTGTTGAAGTCTCCCATTATTATTGTATGGGAGTCTAAGTCTCTTTGTAAGTCTCTAAGGACTTGCTTTATGAATCTGGGTGCTCCTGTATTGGGTGCATATATATTTAGGATAGTTAGCTCTTCCTGTTGAATTGATCCCTTTACCATTATGTAATGGCCTTCTTTGTCTCTTTTGATCTTTGATGGTTTAAAGTCTGTTTTATCAGAGACTAGTATTGCAACCCCTGCTTTTTTGTGTTCTCCATTTGCTTGGTAAATCTTCCTCCATCCCTTTATTTTGAGCCTATGTATGTCTCTGCGTGTGAGATGGGTCTCCTGAATACAGCAGACTGATGGGTCTTGACTCTTTATCCAGTTTGCCAGTCTGTGTCTTTTAATTGGAGCATTTAGTCCATTTACATTTAAGGTTAATATTGTTATGTGTGAACTTGATCCTGCCATTATGATATTAACTGGTTATTTTGCTCATTAGTTGATGCAGTTTCTTCCTAGCCTCAATGGTCTTTACATTTTGGCATGTTTTTGCAATGGCTGGTACCGGTTGTTCCTTTCCATGTTTAGTGCTTCCTTCAGGATCTCTTGTAAGGCAGGCCTAGTGGTGACAAAATCTCTAAGCATTTGCTTATCTGTAAAGGATTTTATTTCTCCTTCACTTATGAAACTTAGTTTGGCTGGATATGAAATTCTGGGTTTAAAATTCTTTTCTTTAAGAATGTTGAATATTGGCCCCCAGTCTCTTCTGGCTTGTAGAGTTTCTGCTGAGAGATCTGCTGTTAGTCTGATGGGCTTCCCTTTGTAGGTAACCTGACCTTTCTCTCTGGCTGCCCTTAAGATTTTTTCCTTCATTTCAACTTTGGTGAATCTGGCAATTATGTTTCTTGGAGTTGCTCTTCTCGAGGAGTATCTTTGTGGCGTTCTCTGTATTTCCTGGATTTGAATGTTGGCCTGCCCTACTAGGTTGGGGAAGTTCTCCTGGATGATATCCTGAAGAGTGTTTTCCAACTTGGTTCCATTTTCCCCCTCACTTTCAGGCACCCCAATCAGACGTAGATTTGGTCTTTTTACATAATCCCATACTTCTTGCAGGCTTTGTTCATTTCTTTTTCTTCTTTTTTCTTTTGGTTTCTCTTCTCGCTTCATTTCATTCATTTGATCCTCAATCGCTGATACTCTTTCTTCCAGTTGATCGAGTCGGTTACTGAAGCTTGTGCATTTGTCACGTATTTCTCGTGTCATGGTTTTCATCTCTTTCATTTCGTTTAGGACCTTCTCTGCATTAATTACTCTAGCCATCAATTCTTCCACTTTTTTTTCAAGATTTTTAGTTTCTTTGCGCTGGGTACGTAATTCCTCCTTTAGCTCTGAGAAATTTGATGGACTGAAGCCTTCTTCTCTCATCTCGTCAAAGTCATTCTCCGTCCAGCTTTGATCCGTTGCTGGCGATGAGCTGCGCTCCTTTGCCGGGGGAGATGCGCTCTTATTTTTTGAATTTCCAGCTTTTCTGCCCTGCTTTTTCCCCATCTTTGTGGTTTTATCTGCCTCTGGTCTTTGATGATGGTGATGTACTGATGGGGTTTTGGTGTAGGTGTCCTTCCTGTTTGATAGTTTTCCTTCTAACAGTCAGGACCCTCAGCTGTAGGTCTGTTGGAGATTGCTTGAGGTCCACTCCAGACCCTGTTTGCCTGGGTATCAGCAGCAGAGGCTGCAGAAGATAGAATATTTCTGAACAGCGAGTGTACCTGTCTGATTCTTGCTTTGGAAGCTTCCTCTCAGGGGTGTACTCCTCCCTGTGAGGTGTGGGGTGTCAGACTGCCCCTAGTGGGGGATGTCTCCCAGTTAGGCTACTCAGGCGTCAGGGACCCGCTTGAGCAGGGAGTCTGTCCCTTCTCAGATCTCAACCTCCGTGTTGGGAGATCCACTGCTCTCTTCAAAGCTGTCAGACAGAGTCGTTTGCGTCTGTGCAGAGGTGTCTGTGTGTCTTAGTTTACTGTGCCCTGTCCCCAGAGGTGGAGTCTACAGAGACAGGCAGGTTTCCTTGAGCTGCTGTGAGCTCCACCCAGTTCGAGCTCCCAGCAGCTTTGTTTACCTACTTAAGCCTCAGCAATGGCGGGCGCCCCTCCCCCAGCCTCGCTGCTGCCTTGCCGGTAGATCACAGACTGCTGCGCTAGCAACGAGGGAGGCTCCGTGGGTGTGGGACCCTCCCGGCCAGGTGTGGGATATGATCTCCTGGTGTGCCTGTTTGCTTAAAGCGCAGTATTGGGGTGGGAGTTACCCGATTTTCCAGGTGTTGTGTGTCTCAGTTCCCCTGGCTAGGAAAAGGGACTCCCTTCCCCCTTGTGCTTCCCAGGTGAGGCAATGCCTCGCCCTGCTTCAGCTCTCGCTGGTCGGGCTGCAGCAGCTGACCAGCTCCGATCGTCCGGCACTCCCCAGTGAGATGAACCCAGTACCTCAGTTGAAAATGCAGAAATCACCGGTCTTCTGTGTCGCTGGCGCTGGGAGTTGGAGACTGGAGCTGCTCCTATTCGGCCATCTTGCTCCGCCCCCGTCAAGTCTTTATCATAAAGACAGTGAGGGACATCTGTGTTCTAAGTTCATCCTTCTTTTGTCAGCTCTCAGTATCTCCTGCTGCAGAATTTCTCAGACTTATCCAGGTTTTACTCAATATTCTGATTGCAATTTTAGTTCTCACCTATGTCCTCCATGAATAAATTAATCATATAAATCCTACCTTCAGCTAGTAAAAATGGGACACCAATGTGGTCCAAGACAAGAGAGCCCCACTTAGCTCTATGTTTAATAAATACAGAAAGCCAAAAAGATATAATGCTATAAAAGGGTATTCTCCTGGAAAATAAAAGGAAAGAAATGCAGTATGTCCTTGATTGTAAATAGTGCTAATCCTCCCCTGCAATTTAATGTTGCTGAGATGAACATGGGTCTTACATTTGATAGCATCATAGAATTAAAGAAAGACATTAGCCCCAACAGCTCTGACTCCAGACTCCTACACTGAAATGATGAATCCAGAACAAGAGCTCCTCTGTTTACATTGAAAGACCCCATCATCAGAACTGATAGCATGGTAACTGAGTGTGGAGTGTGTTTGTGTGTGTGTGTGTGTGTGTGTGTGTGTATGTGTGTGTGTGTGTGTGAGAGAGAGAGAGAGACGACGGGGGGAGGGAGGGAGGGAGGGAGGTAGAGAGAGAGAGAGGGGGAGAGAGAGAGAGGGAGAGAGGGACAGAGAAAGGGAATCGTATGGAGGATGACTCACACTTCTGGCCCTAACTGTGCTGCTGGTGGCAAGTTCAATGAGATGAGCTCCTTTGGAGGGGAATTAGGTTTGTAGGTCAAATAGTCAGTTCAGTTTTAGACCATGTAGGGTGAGCTTTCTGTAGAATACCAGGAGGCAGTTGGATGTGTAAGTCTGAAGCTCATGAGAGGGGCCAGCACAGAGCTGGATTTGGGTATTGGTAACGTGTTAGGGAGCAGTTAAAGCTGCAGCTGCATTTGCACCCAGTGCGTGAGGAGTGCTGAGGGCACATGTGATGAAGAGTGATGAGGGCACACATGATGATGGGTGATTTTCCTTTGTGATCATCCCCTTCAGAGGATGTAAATGCAGAGGCTGTCCTTGGGGGATGTGAAGGAGTGGGAGTAGAGTGCATACGCCATACTAATTTAGGGTTGAATTTGTAGTTTAGATTATCTGTTTTAACCCTAAGCATTTGATTTTGCCAGAGAGTTTTAAAATCCCCGCTTTGCAGACTCCAGTGCCTCTCTAGTACTTAACACAGTATGTGGCTCACAGAAGGTGCTTAGTAACTAGTTGTTGGAAAAATGTTGAGGAAGACACTGCACCATGAAAATTAAATGGTGCAATTTTTATGTTGATGTTAAAACATCATCACAAAGCAGTACATAGTCAATGAATTAAAAATAAACACAATTCCTAGCAGCCTTAGTCAGTTAGCCAATATGGATCCTATTCTTTAATCTGACTTGTGGTGTAGTAGGTAGCAGGCTATCTGTATATCAGCATGCAACTAGAGTGTCAAAACATGTTAAACATGAAGTAGGTCTTAAGAATTCAGTTTGAGTGCAATTTAGAAACTTTTTGGGAGGAATTTCTTCACTTGTAATATTTTTCAAAAGTCAAACAAGGTATTACTGTGATTTTTGGCACCAGCTGTTAATTTTACATGCTGATGCCTTTTTAGATTCACTGTCTTCCAAGGTATCACACGGTTTCAACAATGGATGAAAAGTTGCCAAAGCACTATCCCTGTATCATGACTACCATCTTAGCCTCAAACTGAAATCTAAACCAGTATCCTGCCCAAATGGCTCTTTGCAAGGATACTGGCAATGAGAAGAGTTCCTCTTTTGGCCTCTGCTTTGGTTGGTAATACTTTCTCTGGGGAAGAGAAATAGCTCATAGTATAATCTACTAAGGCCCACAATTTCTTGAGTATTTCAGGCTGTCCTTTCCAAAGTATAAGGTCAGGGAATAAATCTCCACCACAGAATGTCATGAACGACATCAGCCAGAGCCTTTGTGAAAAAGAACTGGCATTCCGCAGATATACAAAGGCAGACATAAAACCTAGACACAGACATATATAAAAATCATGTCAGGAAGCAAAACTTAAAATACTCAAGAAATAAAAGCATTTGCTTTGCAGTGACCTTAATGGTAACCTTTTGCTTTACTAGTAGATATTACCAGCATAAATTAAAATCTCCTTGCTAAAACAGCATATTTAAAATCTTCAAGGCAGGCAGTCATTTGGAAACTTTGGGTATGTATGGTTTTATCCCCTCAATTCCTTGCTGAGAGACCTTTGGGGTTCATGTACTTTCAGTTGTAGTGAACATTTCCCAATCTACAATTTCTGGCCTAATTTCTTGATTGGGAATTTGCATGTTATCTGCATTAAAAACAGGTTAACTAGTGAATCCTGACCTTGACTTAGCGTGCCCAAATAACTCTGGTTTCACATAGTTCTTCTAACTTTTTGATAAGTGAAAACAAATGAGGAAAACTTGCAATACAACTTGCTTTGAATGGCTATATATTTTGAAACTTGCTAAGGCTGGTATAAAGAAGACAGAAAGCTAAATCAGCCGAGCTCTGTATGACACTTATGAAGAAAGACTACTTGTTCCAGAAATAAAGCTAAATTTACTTATGCCAGAAAAGCCTGCCTCGGGAGTGGAGTCATAAGGGCAAAACTATTTCAGAATAGGGATGGACTATTTCCAGTATAAAAGTAACTTTCTGACGGCCTTCCTTTAAGACTTAGTTCCTCTTACAATCTTACTCAGAATAAGGTTCCAGTTTATGGTGAGGAAAACTGTTGCTTGAATGGCTAAACTCAGAGTTAAACTCTCCCAAGAATGTAGCCGGTTTGTGTGTGTGTGTGCTTTAATAAAGTGAGAATAATTCCTTAAATCATTGACTAGGTTAGATTTTGTTTTCATCTATAATAGTTAACTTCATACATAATAGGTTTGTCTGACCGATGATTTTCATTTAATTTTGATGTTTGTTAACATATATGCCTGACTGGGTACCGAAATGTTAAGAGTCAGTTCATTCATAAAGAGAATAGTATCCTTAAGTTTAGGCAGCTTCATAACAGATGAAAATAGAATCTGTTGAAATTATATTATGTCTATATAGTATGAGAAAAATAAGCTACTCTTTTAATTATGTAGCTTCCTGGATGGAGCTCTGGGATATAAAATACATGGAGCCTAAGAGAATGCACAGCAGCTGGAGTCAGTATTGTCAAATGAATGTACAAATGAACAACAATAAAACCACATAATGAAAAGTTTTCCCCTCATTTAATTCTAATATGCTATAACACAAGTATGTTATTGGGAGTCTTTTCACATGTAATTAAACTATTGAGAGACAAAAAATTGAGTAAACTGAAGGCCAGGGAAGGACAGATAAAAGAATACTAAATTCCACAGAGTATTTTATCAGCTTACCACTATTCTCTCTGTAGTCTGATAATAAGATGAAAAAAAATAGAGTACTTAAAGGTCTGGTGAAAGGCTGCATATAACTGAATATATCTTATTAATTAAAGAAGCAGCATTTTTATTTTCAAAACGTAGTTCACGCTTTTGAAAAATGCACCAATAATTTCTAACACTTGGAAGACAGCCACCTGCAGCTTTTCTGGTCCTTTCCGACCTGACCTACATTGTTAAATGAAGGCGTGCTTTCTAACAGGTTTGGTATCACAACAGTTTGCTCTTTTCTCTTTGCTGAGTGTTTTCACATAATTATTTAAAGGCATGTCTTTATCACCCTCAGAGTGCCAAACTCTTCTATGAATGACAATCCTCTGACATTAGGATAATTTCCTGTATGATGTAATTATATGTGGCGAGAGCTCTTGCAATGTTAATCTCTGAACTTTCTTGTATGTTACCCTCCCCTTATTCTGTTATAGGTATTACCATTGCCTTAAGGAGAAATAGGTTCATAGCAGAGATGCAAAGAGATTTGTAGTAGGAAGAATACTTTTAATTTGCTAGATATTTTGCTGAGAAAAGGTCTTGAAAATTAAAAGTTCTGAAACAGAATTGATGTTCTCCAGTACCCTGAACTCACTGAGCATCTGAGCTACCCTTACGAACATGCCCTTATTAATGTGCTTGGGATCTCAGAAGACTCCTGACTCAGAGAGTGAGTTCCTTGGTCCCAAAAGGACAGTGATGATGATGGAACAAAAACTCACCAGGACTTATTCAGGAAAGGATTTGGAAGTAGAGAAAACTTATCTTTTTAGGTTTCATACTAGTCTTCTTTGGCCTTCTAAGTGTAAGACAAAAAATCAGTTCTAAGAGTGACTTTCACTCCCATTGGCCAAGAAGATATCTTAAAATAACAAGAAAAGCATTGTACTGAGGAGCTAAACCTTCCATTGTAAATGAATTGCCCATTCTAGATTGTGATGAACATTCATTGGTGGCCAGAGAAGTCATGCTAGAATTGCAGATGCACAAAGGACTTCAGAGGTAACTCACTTTCACATTCTACTCAACACCAGAATCCTCACTACACCATATATGACCTGGCATTTGTCATTGATTATACTTTCTCCTTGAATAGCTTCACCAGTGACTCCTCATTCATATGCCCACACTGTTGATATCTCTGGTTGCTAAGATCTTTGTCCTACTGCCCACCGCCAGTTTTACAGTCTGTCTATTTTCCATCTGGAATAAGACATAATGCACTATTGAGTTGAGTTGAAGGCCCTAGTTGTTAGCAAGCTAGGAAGGATTTTTTTTTTTTTTAAATTTAGTGGACATATATTTGGGTGGAATTTATTGCATTTTTGATATAGTATCTTATTAACACCTAAAGATCTATCTGTGAGAAAGAAGAAAAAGTTATTGTCTTTTCAATTGATGTAGAAACTGAAGCAGAAAGAAGTAAATTTCACAGTATCACAGAATCAATGGCAAAGTTGAGAGTAGATAGGAGAGAGCATTTTCAGTGGAGTGGGGGTTAAGAAGTGAGATCATAGTAAGAAAGCATGTCTTCTAGAATCTGGTTACATCAGTCACCAAGTGGTTGCATTTTGGTAATATGGAATATGTTTACTTGAAACATCAGAAAAAGTGCCCAATAAGGAAGGCTCTTTGAATAAATAAACTCGCATCACAGGTCAAAATTACCAAAAAGGAATAGGTTGCCATGTAGTTGAAACTTCTTTGAGGGGCAAGAACCTTGTTCCTGTGGCCCAGAGAAGTTTCTGATGGTGCAATTGGCAAAGTTAATCCGCACACAGCAAAACTACAGACGTGGAGCTGGACAAAGCTCCTTTGAGCAGAGAGGATGGGGCAGGTTGACTTTTCGGGTGTTTGAGAGATGAGAGGAGTACTGTGGAAGTCTCCAGACGGTCTCTGCTTCAGCACCTTGTGAAGGTGATAGGGAAGGGGCCACCTCATTGCCCTGTCTGCCTAGCAGATGATATAGGAAGAGGAATGAGAATTTTCTCAGCTTCTAGGACCCCTATGAATAAGGATAAAGCAGCTTTGCCCCTTCCTTTGACTCCCGGATATCTGTGTTTCAACTGGTGCTCCTCAGATTCCCTGTCCTGTGGCTCAAGTCTCAGGAGACACTGTTGTGTTCTAGAGAAGGAGTGGCTGTATCTTGGCCATGGGGCTTTGGGGGAAGTGTTTGAGCCTCAGGTGAGAAGGTATTGATCTAAAGCGTGCCCATGGTTCCTTAAATCCTAGATAAAGGTGAAGCTAGGGGCAAACGATGGCTAGAAATGGCAAGGCCAAAGCGTAGGACAGAGAGCAAATTGAGGGCAGAGCCAAGAGAACAGGGGGGTGCCCAAACAGTCAAGGAGGGAGCACAGGGAAAGACACTATGAAAAGCCAGAGCATTATTTCAGTCCACCTGGTGGCCATGAAACATGCTCTGTGAACAGTGGTTCTCAACAGGGGTAATTTTGCCCCCAGGATCATTCGGCAATGTTGGAAGATGCTTTGATTGTCACAGCTGGGGGTGACAGGAGCGTAAAAGGCATCTAATGGGTAGAGGCCAGGGGTGTTGTTAAATATCCTAAAACGGACTGGAAAGCCCCCCACTACAAAGAATTTTTGAACCTAAGGTGTTAATAGTCCTGAGACTGAGAAGCCCTATCTTACCAACTCAGCACACAGCCCCATGTTAACATTAAGGCTGGAGAAATTCCCATTGTTTACGCATGTTTTCTTTGTGATCATTCCAGCTGATCATTCCTTTCTGGCCTGAGCCTTGGCAGTGCATCCCGCGTGTGGTTCTGTACCTGCTTGGATTGGTTGGATGTTGTTTCAAGATGTCGTGCCAGTGTCATGCTGGCCAGAGATGATCCTGACAACCATCCCTGCTCCAGGTTATATCAGGAGCATCCCGGTCTACACTAGGGTGCACCTGTTTGTGTCTGACTCTCTCCAGCTCCCATCTGCTGACCACCAACTCTCCTCTTGCCTCCTGCATGACCTCCTTTGCTTTACATGTTTCTGAGATGACCATCCGCTTAACAGCATCCGAGCTGACATTGATCGGGCCCAACCTCGCCCCCCATCAGATGTGGAAATTGAATTTCTTCTGGAGTGTTCTTGCCCAAGGTTGTACCATCTCTCCTATAACACAGCCTCAGTTATTTGAGAACCACACTGAGGCTCAGAACTCCGATTTTTGTGTTCAGTAAGTATCTTCTCTCTCTGCCACATGCCAGAAATGCTGAATGAGGTTTGGAACTATGCTCTTCCTGTAAACTCTCCAAACTTTATTTGCCTAACTTCTGATGAGATGTTTGTATTTGAACCCTGCTGTGAAGATAGATATATATTTTAAAAGCCTATTGAAACACACTGTGGAAAATCAAAATGTCCTATGGAGAGAAGACACTTGTACTTCCTTGAGAAAAGGAGGAAGCGTTGTGCAGAGCGGGTAGTGAGGGGTCTGTGGTTTTATCGACATCCTGACATGGATTGAGGGAAGTGCCAACATAGCTCTCCTCACTTTCCCTGGGAGGGCCCATCGATCCGAATGATCTCTTGTGCATGTGGTTCAGATGTCACTGCGTTTTCTCGTCTCATTCTTTTCTTGGAAGGAAGGAGGGGTCCAAAACTGGGGATAGGTTATCAGTGCTGAGTCTGAGAAGGGGATTTAGGGGAGGCTTAAGGTAAAAGCAAAAGATCTCAGTTTTGCCATCCAAATCAACCCATGGCCAGATCAGATTTAGGGTAAGAAATCTATTTTTGTGCTTTGGACATTTCCATCATCTAATTGTGTGTTTGTGTGTGTGTCTGCGAGAGAGAGAAAGCAAGCGCGCTTTGGAAAAATTTGAATATTGCCAAGTACAGGGGGGAAGATTTTTTTTCTTTTTAAACTTAGGTCAGATAACTAGGACACCAGAGTACCCTGAAGGGTGGGGCTGGGGGAAGTGGCAGGCCTTCTTTAGTATCCTTGCACAAGAAGGGGTCTTGGGTGTGTCTGGCTCTTTGGATGGTGCATTTTCACATTGTATTCATTTCAACAGGTTTGAGCTGTGCCTTTTCTTTCTGTGTCAATCAGCAGAAACAGATTTTTTTTTTTTTTTTTCTTTTTTTCTGGCGTACAGTTGACAATGTAGGGGAAGTCAAGTTTTGTAGGCTTTCCTCTGTATCTCCACCCGTGCCTGTTTTTCCCATACAGGATACTTCAGCATATGAATAGGCTATGTTCCAGAAGTTTATTTTGGATTAGGGTTTCTTAACCTGAACAGCTTGTTAATGGGCTTCAAGGGGCTACTGAAGTCCCCGAGAGTGTGAGCAAAATTTTGCATGTATGTGCACAGTGCATATTTTCTGGTGAGGAAATCCACAGCTTGTATTGAATTTTGAAAGGAGGCTTTGATTCCCTGGTGTCAGAAACACTGGCAATCAGCTGTTTGGAGCTTTTAATGCATGATTCAGAAATGGACTCTGCCCCAAGAAGCTGAAAGCCTAGCGAGGGATATAAGACACAAATATAAATAGCTCTAAAGGTTTCAGAAAGTATTCTGGACATTTTGAGACAAAGGGATGACTTTGGGCAGCAGGCAGCAAAACGGCTGCTTTTTTTCAGAGAGAATCGGGTGTGTACATAACACCACATGAAGGGCGTGACTTTAAAGAAAAAGGGCCCATTCGTACGTGAGACATTTACAAGTTCGTTATTTGAAAACCTTTGCTTTGCCGGGCGCGGTGGCTCAAGCCTGTAATCCCAGCACTTTGGGAGGCCGAGACGGGCGGATCACGAGGTCAGGAGATCGAGACCATCCTGGCTAACACGGTGAAACCCCGTCTCTACTAAAAAAAATAAAAAAAAAAAAAAAAAAAACTAGCCGGGCGAGGTGGCGGGCGCCTGTAGTGCCGGCTACTCGGGAGGCTGAGGCAGGAGAATGGCGGGAACCCGGGAGGCGGAGCTTGCAGTGAGCTGCGATCCGGCCACAGCACTCCAGCCTGGGTGACAGAGCGAGACTCCGTCTCAAAAAAAAAAAAAAAAAAAAAAAAAAAAAAAAAAGAAAACCTTTGCTTTAATGTGAAGATAGCCAAATGATATCTATGGCCACAAATATATTCTTTGCCAAATATAAAAAACTTCAAAATAAAAAGCGATGCTGATTTTACTGTTTTCTCCTTTAGACCACATCAGTCTCATTTAAGAGTATGTTAAAAGCAGACGTTGGATTTCACTTTTTGGCACTGTAACTGGATGTGCTCTCATAAAGTCATATCTAGGCAATGAATGGAATGACTTTTCTTTTTTTTCGGTCACAGCACGCCTGGAAATTGGAAACCAAAGCAGAATGTCCCTGAGGTCCCCTTCTATTTATTCCTCATGTAGTATAGCTTGAAGTGACATTCTCTGACCACTAGATGGCACTACTGCATAGGCGAGCCGAGCCCGGACTTACCCGATTTACTAAGGGCGGGGCTGCAGTCCCCCACAACCCCTGAAAGTGATGGCTGAGCCTGATAAATGAACTCATGGAGGCAGAAAGTCAAATAGAGTTGTGTAAAAGAGACTTTCACGAAATCAAATCGATGATATTTGAGATGACAAAATGCAGGAACTGCTTGTCTGCTTTTCATATTTACATTTTTAAAAATTTGAGATGCCTCCAGCGTGACTGTTGCTGGGCCCCAGGTACGATAGATAAATTAATATGCACAAAACTGAGTTCTCACCTTCCCTCAAAACTGGCTGTTCTTTTACATTTCCGTTTTTCTTAGCAGGACCGCCTGTTTTCCAGGCTCCAGAGCTGAGTGCTTTCTGAACTACATCTTTGATTCTTCTCTCTTCCTCTCCCCTATTGTACCATCAAGTTCTGGAGTTCGCTTCTTCAAGGTCTCCTCTGGCTCCCCTGTTTCCTCTTCCATTCTAGTGTCATAAAACCTCTGCAGTATTTAAAAGTATATAATACAATTATTTAAATGATCATAAAACCTCTGTGGCATTTAAAAGTACATAATACAATTATTTAAATGGTAAATAAAATTATTTAATAAAGTAACTAGTAATAACATCAAGGTTATTTCAGTAGCTTTTTAGTTGAATTTTTAAAACCATTTTCAGTATGGAAAACTGTCACAGCTTCTAAAATATAGTTTATTCAGTCATTTACTCATTGATTAATTTCATCTACTCCTTTAACAAATTTCGCGAGCTCCTCTTCAGATACTGTTTTAGAGGCTGTGTTAGACTGGGAAGGGTTCCTTAAAGATAATGGAAGTGGGTTACTACCCTTAAGGAGTTCCTGTGCCACTTCTGTGCTCAAGAATATATGAGCCTGTACGACCTCTGAGGAAGGGAGGAGTGACTTGTCATGTCGTGAGCTGCCTTGAATGGAGTGAAATTTTCCATTGTTGATCTGTCTATACTTGCTGTTTTGTGACTAGCAAACTGATTTCCTGTAACCTGGTCTGCTTCCCCAACATCATAGGTAAACAATAAATATATGTGGAATGAATAAGTACATGAAAAGACATGACTGCAAATTATTCCATAATTTTCATCACAATAATCCCCAATAGTTTAATAATATGGAAACCCTGCAAAGCATTAGTCTTTAAATATTTGTTGAAATTTCCTTAGACAGCTGATTATTTCCAAGAAAAAAGACTGAGAGCAAAACAATAAACATCTATGTATGCTTTTTCAAATTATAACATTTTGTCATATTTGCTTCAGAGTTATTAAATAATTTAGTTTGTGTTTGGATCAGCTTCTATGTGCATGGAAAGAACAAAATTGTTAAAAACATATAATTGGTATAATAAACTGTAACACCTGAATTCCCCCTTGTCATAATTTCTTGCTTGTCAGAGGCAGCCCATTTCAAATATGTTGCTATTTGCTTATTGGGCTTGTAATGCTACTTATTGACTTTTTTAGTTTTGACTCTCTGCTATGGAATGTGAGGATATAGGTGTTTTCATCCCTCTACTACTATCTGTAAAATATTTGGAAACTCCCAAATTATTAACTGTTTGAAATTCACATTTAAGTGGGTGCCCTGTATTTTTATTTGCTAAATCTTGCAACCATATTCCCTAACCATACACATGAATACTTCCTGCTGCAACCTTTAAATTTAGTTACATTTAACTTTTAGCTTAATCACTCGTTAATTGTCTATGTTCTGAGGGCCATGCAAATGCTTATCATGGTTGAGCCAGGTAACATCTAAAATATCATTCATTTTGCTTCCTATTTTTTGTTTTCTTGGATTGAAAATTGCTTGGTTTTAGATTTGCTCAATTTTCTTTGTATTTACCTAGTTTACACTAATTTACCTTCTAACTTCTCCCATTGTGTAATTCTCAACTCAAGGTATTGTTCGATCATATCACTTCTCTGGGCCTGCTGTCCAGCCTGTCTTGGGTTTCTCCCGTCTCCTTCCTCCTAGGGTCCTTGCCATTGCTTTCCTGTGAGTGATCTTCTGTCTGTCTCTGGGGTCCCATGTGTTCCTCTATCTTTGTTTACTCCTATATTTTGGTGAGGACTCCGTGAGAAAACTTACTACCTGGATGGTAAATGGAATGAGAGTTTGCATATGTGGAAATGAATTTGTTCTACATTCACTCCTGATTATCCTTTTGGTTAAGAATAGGATTATATGTTGGGATTTATTTTGAAGGCACTGTTATATTACTTTCTACCAATGTTGTTGTTGAGAAATGAAATGCCATTTTGAAATTGGCTTTTCTTGGTCCCAGGTGTTCTGAAATTTTACAGTGATGTGTTTGCCCCAGCATGGGCCAATGTCCATCTGTTATTCTAGAATCTTGATGGATAGCTCAGCCTCTAGAGGAAAATTTTAGAAAAAAAATTCAAAATTAGTAAACCAATAAATAACATTCATAACAAATTTCCAGAATGTCAACTTTCCTGTTGTTGCCTTAAAATGATCAAAGTATAGGTTTTTTTTTTTGGTATTATGTAATATTATGCAGAAGGTTGTTACTTAAAAATATAGTACTGAAGTCATTCCTAATAAGTATCCAAAATATTTTTGGAATACAACTCAGTTTTTCCTGTCACTGCACACCCACTGATCCCATTGAAATTTAAATTCTATTTAAATGTAAAATCTAAAGTTCTAAAAATTAAACTGAAATTATTGTTTTCTAATGTTAATCTTTGTGAAAAGCAGAAAAACAAAAAACAAAAAACAAAAAACAAAAACAACACTAAACACTGGCTTTGGCCAAAGTTTACTTAAAATACCTGAATGGTTTTGGCCAATGTTACTTAAAATACCTGAATTAAAAATTTTTTCCTGTTTTAAAAGCTCATGTGGGGCGCGGTGGCTCACACCTGTAATCCCAGCACTTTGGGAGTCAGTGGTGAGTGGATCAGGAGTTCGAGACCAGCCTGGCCAACATGGTGAAACCCCATTTTTACTATTACAAAAAATTAGCCAAATTAGCCGGGCTTGGTGGTGTGTGCCTGTAGTCCCAGCTACTCGGGAGGCTGAGGCAGGAGAATTGCTTGAACCTGGGAGGCGGAGGTTACAGTGAGCTGAGATTGCACCACTGTACACCAGCCTGGGCCACAGAGTGAGACTCCGTCTCAAAACAAAACAAAACAAAAAAAAACAAAAAAGAACTCTAATTCTAATTCAATTTTGTTAACATTTTGGTTGAATTTAATTTTGTGGAAAAGGAGGGAAGAAGCTGTGGGCTCTGAAGTTTATCCCGGTAGGCTTTTCAATTTTGGTTTCCTCAATAATTTCGTTTGACATAATTGAGTGCCACCCCTTAAATGGTTTCTTTTAGGAATAGCAAAATAATAAACTTCAAATTACCTTAAGCCTGCACCTGGTACACCCTCGAGAAAGTCACGGGGGCCAGTTTTGGTCGCCTGCTCCATCATGGAGTGTGACGGGCGGGAGGCACGGGGCCATGACAGTACTCACGGCACTCCCACAGCTTCCTCTTCTTCTGTAGGAAAAACTTGAAGAACTTTCTTTAGAGACATAATGTACGTATCTAATAGTTGTCAAGTAGCTCATTACAATTTTTGGACATCATGAATGTGTAAATATTAAAAAGAACAATTTGAGGAAATCAGTCATATATTATTTTGAGGAAATTGCTTCAGCTGCATCAAATTGATTAAAAAGAATGTTTTTTCCCTCTAAAGATTAATGGATTTTTAGATTACTTCTGAATAATATCCTCTACAGAAGGTAAATAAACATCTATTTTCTTAGCAATAGTGCTTTTTATATTGATATAATTTAGAAATTAGTAGTCATTAATAGCTTCATGAATAATGTGTATTGCTGAAAGTACCGTAATGGTCAGTTTCACATATCATATGCTGCCTTTTAAAAGTATGTTTTACGGTTTGCAAAGGAACAGTTATATTTTTTTCTCATTGCTGTCTAGCTGAGATAATTGATAAATATCTGGTAACTTTATACTTTGATTCTGATCACATGGAAAAATGTTATTTAGCAAACATCTAGCAAAAGGTATTTTTATCATCAAACAAGATTTTTCTTTTTAACAGAAAACACATTTTTTTCCACCTTCTTTTTTTCTCCATTATAATTATTTGAAATGTTTGCTGGCATATAGCATTTGATTAGTGAATTTTTGAGAAGCAGTCTATTTTTAATAGGATTATCAATGGAAATATAAATATAAGAATAATATATTTATATAAAATTTTATGTTTTATAATAAGCATCTGTTTTTTTTAATTTATGAACTAAAAATAGAAAAATGTACTTTTTTTATAGTTAAAAAAACATTGTTTTTTCTTGGGTAGATTTTGGCCTGTAACTTTCTTCTTCAAAACTGAGTTTTCGTTCTGGGTTTATTTTTATTTTTTTAAAAGAAACTGACATTCCAAGCAGATGGCTGTAGTGGACCTGAGATTCTTTCACATCACTGCAAGGGAATATTTTCCATGCCACTAATTCCCAGCGGATGCATTTCCCCACCTTAAATGGGATATTTCTAAACATTACCATTTCAACCAAAGTTGTTTGATAGATCACTATTATTTATTGATACTGTCTAAGTCTTGCTGCCAACATAATCTTAATAAGTCATTACAAGTCCACTGGGTAAGCTGTTTTTCCATTTCTTAAGCTTTAGTGCCTGTGCTGTATGGATTTGGCATTTAATAAATCACTGGAGGGCCAGCGAACACATTATATTCCTGTAGTTGAGACTGTCTAGACAAAAGTGCATGGAGAGATCTTTCCACTCTAAGTAGCGGGAGAGCATTTGTTTGCCACAAATTGGTTCTGAATCAATTGCTCAGAAACTTGGCATATCCAGGCTTACTTGGATGCAGGAGGAGGGCAAGACTAAGTGCTGCATGGGGTGCTTTTCTGCCTTGTAGTTTAATTGAATAGCTGAGAAGCAATGCCTAAGAAACAACAGTCCTGTGGGAGAATGGCCTAGAATTTTACCCTTTTCAGATTCAAGAATTATTATGCCAATCTTTATGTTAGATGACCTTTATTTACAAAAATATCTAAAAGGTTTATTAAAGCTAAGCAAATGATACTATTAAGGGTGTGCAGCAAGAAAAAAAAATGGGAAGGAGAAAATAGGATTTCTTTCCTGATAGATACATTATGTATGTATGTGTATGTTTATCTTGGTTCCCCCTGTGAAGCTCTTTTCTTAGAGAGAGAGAGAGAGGATATTTCATCAGTAAGCATTTTGAAGCACAGCTTTCTTTCCATTTTTCGGGGGAAACTTGTTTTAGAAATGATCAGGGACTGTGATAGGGTTCGATCTTGCCTTAACTGTTGCTGTTCTTGGAGGGTAAATCAGACCATGGTAAATTTCTTAGCAATGTAAGTGTCAGCATATCCCTTGAACTGTTCAGGCTATCCTGTTGCTTTTACTTGTTCCATGTTGGTTCTTTTTGCCTCTCCGCTCTTGTCTTCTGGTTGTGTAACACCTCATACTCTTGCTTTGCATATCCTCCTTGATGGATTTTCTTAAATTTCATGTGTTTTAAGCAAATTATAAAAAGAAAAAGAATTATGAAAATAAGTCTAGAATCATGCAGGACTTAATGACACCAATAACAGAGAATTTATATTAAAAAGCATTTGGATTATGTCTCTTAACAATATATTACCATAAAATATTGGCCCTTTCAATGGATTTGAAGCTATTTGGTTTCATTTGTACACAAAATGAAAAATAACATTCACCATGGATGTCCATTACCTGAGAAGGGTCCACCCTAAGGGTGACTTATAAAGTCCGCTGGTTCAGCTGAATACAAGTTTAATTGACTGTTTTATATATGAACATATTTTTCAGCCTAAAGTATTCACTTGTGAATATGACTCAAATTCCACTTCCATTTTTCACTTTTCATTTTGAGATATTTGAATGTTGAGGAAATAATTAGGCAAGTAAATAAATGAACACATTTGAAGGCAGTAATTCGGCAGCAATGACATTCAAGTTTAATTGCCAAGTTACCTGAGGGTAGAATGCACATCTCCCATCATGAACATTGTAGGTACTTCTTGAGATTTAGGCAAAAGCAGAAATCAGAGGCTTTATATCCTGCCTGGAATAAAGTTTTTCAGCAGTGATAGTAGAATTCATCCTGATTTCACTAAACAGGCTTAAATTCTGTAGTTTCTTGAAATGATTATGTATAGGGACTCTTGTCGTTCTGTCCTTTAGGTCTTTGACTTTAAAACACTTAGTCCAAATCCATAAATGCTCACATCATCTTCTAGCACTGTGATTATGCTCATCATCATGCACCGTTATGAATATGATCTCATGGAGCTGTGTCAGCGTGTTTGTGTTCATAGAGTTAGCATCGTCTGGAAGCAGATTGGATGAGTGTAGGTTTAGAGTCATAGGACAGGTGTCCAGAACGGCTTCTCTTGTATCCAAGTGACTATGTGATACATCTTTTACCAAAATAATCTCCTTGGAGTAAGTTTGGCAGACTTCATTTCTGTAATACATATGAGGTTGGGCCAAGAGAAAGTCTCTAAGTCTTTGGAAAGGGGAATGGAGAATGGAGACAAGAATTTCTGAAAGCGGCCGGGCGCAGTGGCTCACGCCTGTAATCCCAGCACTTTGGGAGGCCGAGGCGGGTGGATCACCTGAGGTCGGGAGTTCGAGACCAGCCTGACCAACATGGAGAAACCCCGTCTCTACTAAAAATACAAAATTAGCTGGGCGTGGTAGCACATGCCTATAATCCCAGCTATTAGGGAGGCTGAGGCAGGAGAATTGCTTGAGCCTGGGAGGCGGAGGTTGTGGTGAGCCGAGATCGTGCCATTGCACTCCAGCCTGGGCAACAAGAGTGACACTCCACCTCAAAAAAAAAAAAAAAAAAAAAAAAAAAAAGAATTTCTGAAAGCATTAATTGGGGGCAGAGAAAGGCAAATTGAAGGAGTAAGTTCCTTAGGAGAAAATTTCTCTTACTCTGTAGCATTACTTACGGCTAGTCATTGTTATTTAAAGCAACATTTCTTGCCTTGTCTCATTTTTAAATTTAGAATTCTAGTTCTCCAAGTGCAGAAACTTAATATTTAACTCCATAAGCCCTAGAAGGAAATATTGCATATTTATTCTTCATAATTAATAGTTAAAAATCAAACTCTTTTACCACTGGTATCAGTACGGTAAAAATTCCAAAGTTTATTTTTTTCATTCAACGTTTAAGAGAAAACATTGAAAAAAAAATCCTATAATAAGAAAATATTTCTTTTAGAACTAAAATTTGAGAATACTTTGGAAAACATTTCTTTTTTCTCTTTTCCATATGTTTTGAGCATACGGATGTTTGGAATAAATTCAACCTAGAGGCCATTCTGAAAAGGCAACAAAACCAAAGAATTCTTCTTATGATTGGCAAATCTCAAGAGTGCTCATTTAGAAGGATGGTAATAATTAAGGATGCTTCTGCAAGTTTGGAATGCTTATCAAAATCTTTCTGCTGCCAGCTGAACCTGAGAACACTTTGGCCTAGCTCCGAACATTGGCAAAATGGTTCTTTAGTTCCCATTAGCCCCCTGTCCCTTCCTCTGTGATCCTCTGGCATGGGGACTTCTGCTACTAAGAGGGCACATCCAGACTGCCCTGGGTCCCTGGATCTCACCTTTTCTAGCTCCTAGGATGCCACCTCAAGTTCACCTCTCTACCTTACCCCTCTTCTATCTTCTCTCATGCTCAGATTCTAGAGGGTAAAGGCAAAAGTTCATTCATATTTTATTATAGCATTGTCCAATAGACATATAATGTGTGCTGCATTATGTAATTTAAAATTTTCTACATTAAAAAAGCCACATTAGCCTGTAATCCCAGCACTTTGGGAGGCTGAGGTGGGAAGATTGCTTGAGCTCAGAAGTTTGAGACCAGCCTGGGCACATGGTGAAACCCATCTTTACAAAAAAAAAAAAAAAAAAAAAAAGCGAAAATTAACCAGGCGTGGTGGCACAGCTACTCAGGAGGCTGAGGTGGGAGGATTGCTTGAGCCTGGGAGGTTGAGGCTGCAGTGAGCTGTGATGTCAGCACTCCAGCCTGGATGACAGAGCAAGACCCTGTTTCAAAAAAAAAAAAAAGCCAAGTTCTGTTAGAAAAGTAAAAAGAAATAGGCGAAAACAATTTTATAACAGATTTTTACTAAACCCAGAATATCTAAAATTTCATTGCTGCATGTAATCAATATAAACACATTCTGCACATGTGCAGAATGTGCAGGTTTGTTACATAGGCAAATGCGTGCCATAGTGGTTTGGACTGACCCATCACCTAGGTATTAAGCCCAGTATGCATTAGCTATTTATTCTGGTGCTCTTCCTCCACTGGCCCTCCCCCGACAGGCCCCAGTGTGTGTTGTTTCCTTCCCTGTGTCCATGTGTTTTTTTCAGCTCCCATTTATAAGTGAGAACATGTGGTGTTTGGTTTTCTGTTCCTGTGTTAGTTTGCTAAGGATAAACAGCACTATTCACAATAGCAAAGACATGGAATCAACCCAAATGCCCATCAGTTATAGACTGGATAAAGAAAATGTGGTACCTATACACCATGGAATACTATGCAGCCATAAAAAGGAATGAGATCATGTCCTTTGCAGGGACATGGATGATGAAACTGGAAGCCATTATGCTCAGCAAACTAATGCAGAAATGTTTTAAGTATTTAATAGCTACATGTGTCTAGTCGCTACTGTATTGGACAGCACAGTTCCTTAACGTCCAATCAATCCATAGGCAATTTGAATAGGAGAGGGAAAAAGTCTCCTCTGATGTCATTTTTGATCCTTCCAGGCAATATACGATTGTTTTGTAGCAGTTTCCTGGATATAATGCATGTGCTTCTGTTGTTTAACCAAGAGACTTTGGTGAGGACTTTCTGACAGATAGGATTTCAGAGGAGAAGGATCTCCATGGTAGCTGTGTGTTTATTGAGTGTCTAATCCTTTGGTTTTGTAGATCTGCCTGAAGATGGGCCTTGGTTTCTACTGCTTTTGGTGTGACTCTGTGTCCCAGGCTCTTCTTAGGAAATTAGAAACAGATTTTAGGGCTTTGCTGTGGCACACAGCATATGAATTTCTAGCCTTTGAGGATTGTTGGAGCTATAATTTTATAAAAAATCTGATCAATTTCTGATCCAACCTATTCAGCCAAAACCTAGAATATCGAATAGTCTAGGTCCTCGGAGGGGTGGAGATGTTATTGCTCAGGTTCAGAGGTAGATGGGAGAATTCCATTTCTAGCTGCTCCACTTTCCCTACCCTCTGTCTCTTCGGTTTGGAAGGTGTGTCTTATTGCACTCTAGTAAAGTGAAAGGGGAAGGACAATAACCTTGAGAGGGAAAAAAGACAATATCAGAAAGTAAGACAATATCATAAAAAAAAAACAAAAACAGTGTTTAAAATAATTCCCTTATGCATCCTCCAAAGCAAATTTAGACCTTTAAGCAAAGGAGTAATTTAAATGATTCATAGTAAAAGTCGAGCAAATTTATCCAATCATCAGTCAGTATGCCAAATGATGGTGTTAGAAGAATTGCACATCAAAGGGGAAAATCAAGTTAGTTCACATAGCAACTGGGTTGTTATCCAAATTGAATAATCCAAATGAGAAAAAGTTATGTCCTCCACAGTCATAAATCAACAATAGTGGGCTCTACTGCATTTTTAATTGGCAGCATGTTTCCCTTTGCACACCCAAATATGGATTCAGGAAGTATCTCTTTAGCTGTCTGGGCATTTTTATAATGCTTATCATTATAAAACTGCAGAATCAAGGGAAGTAAAAAGGGGACCACAAGAGACAAAAGCTTTTGTGTGGATTGTAAATTATATGCATTAATGTCATTAAGCCATTACAAAATTCAATTTCTATGTGGGTTTAAAGCCAATTTTTAAAGTCAACTACCCACCAATTAATGCAAAAATAAATGAGGGCTGTTATGAGACTGACTTAGTCTTTAGCTTTAAAGAAGGTTTGTTTCAAATGTCAAGAATGGGTTTTAATGAATATTGGGATCAGTGAATGTTTCATAGCAGAAAAGGGAATTTCTGAATATGAGAAAAATCACATTGTCTTTTATTAAAGACAGTAGGTATGTAATATAGAGAGTTTGAAGGACTTAATATTTTTGATATTTGCTTTGACAATTAAATGAAATCCATACTGCTGTTAAAACAGTTGTCCTCTTGAAGCTAATTGGGTAGTGCCCTGCAGAGACTGAAGTGTTTCCTTATAGCTAACATGCTAATACTCTGAGAATCCAGGACATACCTCTTGGTGCTATAAAGGTTTACACTGTTGCCCGGAGGCAAGAAGCTGCAGCAGTGATCTCCCACACATGTGCTAAAGTGACCAGAGGAGGCCTTACCTTTGGGAGGAAGGGGTAAAATTTTAAGGTGTCATTATCCTCCTGACTCCCCAACCTGAGCTTGTAGACATCAACCATTATGTCTCTAATTCAAGGATATCATCTTAGGAACCACCTTAGTGTATAGTAAAAGTAATCCTGATTTGAATTTATAAGACTTTTCAAATTAGCTGAAAGTGCAATGAGATATTCTCCTACAGTGTGTGCAAATGCAGAGCCTCAGTGGCCCAAGTAGGAGACTTAATTTAAAGAAGATGAATGAATATGAAGGCCTGGGAGGAAGTGATCTTGCTACTATGAGAGATTATGCCTGTCTAAGGGGTATTCACTGATCAGGTACAGCTGATCATGACTCTTTAGGAATTCTTAAGAGATGTCAGGATTCCAGATTTTTATGTGAAATAGCTTGATTTTTTAATGTTGGCAACAAATTCAAATTAACAACCCAAACAGAATGAAAAAAAAAAAAAAACAAACTTTGTGTGCATCAAACAAAACCAGCCTGTGAGGCAGGTGCAATCAGATAGCCTTTGAATTGCAATCTCTGTTTTATGGCTTTAAAAAACTCTGCATTCATGAGAAAGAAAAATTCCATGATCACAATTTTCTTTTTGAAAAGAGTTTAGTGCCTTAAAGTAGGCCTTAATTACTCATCTGTTCTTTTTTTATACAAGCCCTGTTCTGGGTCCGTTTTACTTTGGATTGAATACTTTCTGAGCTGTGAAATATACTCAGAATCCTTAGTCATTTAAGTTCTGCTCTGAATGTAGATTTTATCATAAAGCTATCTTTAATTCCTTTTCCCTTAAGCCATCTCCACGTATTTTTAAAAGCTCATCAATATAAATGTTTGTGTCTGTCTTATTTGTTTCTCATGTTTAGAAGGAGAAAAAGGAGATTGATTACAAGGGTCATAAAAGTAATGATGCATTTAATGAAAGCATGTATTTTATAGATAAAATAAACTTTAAAAAATAACTTGAAGCTAGTACCCAAATTAATGGAATGAAATGACCTTCAGAAAGTAATTTCTTTATACTTGGGTCATTTGAGCCCTTTTCTTGTTTTTATTTATTTACTTTTAATTTGATTTTCTGTTTTAATTTCAATGACTTTATCCTAGTTATGATACTCCAGATTCTCTATAAAACTTTAACAATTTCTGATAAGCCTTGTCAATTTCTGAGTTTTATCATAGTTATGATGGTTTTAACTGTATAAAGTCTGAATGACCTGTTGCTTCGAAAAAAAATGCTTATTACTTCCTTCTTTTAAAATATATCTATTGCGTACCCAGTGTAGTTTGGGCAGTGTTCTAGGCACTAAAGTTCCTGTTTTCATGTAGATTACATTCCAGTAAGGGATTCCTTACTGGAATGTAATCTACATGAAAACAGGAGGGGAAAGCCAATAAGAAAATAGAGCTGATTTTAGTTAAAGTCCAGATTAGAACAAAGGAACCAGTCTATTCCAGCCGGGGAAAGCCAATAAGTAAATAGAAAGTTAAAATCCACATTGAAAAATAGGAACCAGTCTAGGACTCTTGATTGGAGAATTTATTATAGGGAGATTTTAGACCCCCCAGCAAGACATGGGGTACATAGAAAACTAAGTAAATGAAAAATTACCCAGTTTTGTAGTTCAGAGAAAGAACAAAGTTGAACAAGAAACAAAATACAGTTGACTCTTGAACAACATGGGTTTGAACTGCACAGGTCCACTTATATGTAGATTTTCTCCAGCCTCTGCCACCCTTGAGACAGCAAGACCAACCCTCCCTCTTCCTTGCCCTCTTCAGCCTACTCAACATGAACACTATGAGGATGAAGACCTTTGTGATGATCCACTTCCACTTAATGAATGGCAAACACATTTTCTCCTCCTTAGGATTTTCTTAAGAATGTTTTATTTTCTCTAGCTTACTTTATTGTAAAAATATGATATATAATACATATAACATGCAAAATATGTGTTGACTATGTTATCAGTAAGGCTTCTGGTCAGTAGTGAGCTATTAGTAGTTAAGTTTTTGGAGTGTCGAAATTTATATGCAGATTTTCAACTGCCTGGGGGTTTGAACAACCCTTGCGTTGTTCAAGGGTCAACTGTATACTCATAACACACCTATCTAATATTGCTTTGCAGTGAACATTGATGACTGATGTCTTAGTCTGTTTGTGTTGTTATAAAGCAATCTCTGAGGCTGTGTAATTGTAATTTATAAAGAAAAGAGGTTTATTTGGCTCATGGTTCTTCAGGTTGTATAAGAAACACGGCACCAGCATCTGTTTTTGGTGAGGGCTTCATGCTTCTTCCATTCATGGCAAAAGGAGAAGGAGAGCCAGTATGTGCAGCGATCACATGGCAAGAGAGTGGACGCAAAAGAGAGAGGGAAGGTGTCAGGCTCCTTTAAACAACTAGCTCTTACTGGAATGCTCATGGGAACTAATGGAGCAAGAACACACTCATTACCCTAAGGAAGGCACCAGGCCATTCATGTGGGATCTGCCCCATAATTCGAACACCTCCCCCCAGGTACCACCTCTAACACGGGGGGTCAAATTTCAACATAAGACTTGACAGGGCCAAACAAGCCATATTCAAACCTTAGCAATTCACTTAACAAAATGTTATGAAATAACTGGCCTGAGAAAATTGGAAAGGAAAATATGGTAGTGGGGCAAGAGTTAAATTCTCATCTACCATAAAGGGAATTAATGGATGTAGTCTAAACTTGCCAAACCAGGACATAGTTTAACATAATTATTTAGAAATAGGGAGATCAGAATTATAATTTAGCTCCAAGAAAAAGTCACTGCCCTGTGATGTAAGACCATGTAGTGGGGCAAGCCAGTGCTATCTTTTATTTTAAACCTTTAGCATTTGCATACTTACTTATTTATTTTTTGAGACGGAGTCTCGCTCTGTTGCCCAGGCTGAAGTGCAGTGGCACGATCTTGGCTCACTGCAAGCTCCGACTCCCGGGTTCACACCATTCTCCTGCCTCAGCCTTGCAAGTATCTGGGACTACAGGCACCCGCCACCACACCCAGCTGTTTTTTTTTTTTTTTTTTGTATTTTTAATAGAGATGGGTATCACGGTGTTAGCCAGAATGGTCTCGATCTCTTGACCTCGTGATCTGCCCACCTCAGCCTTCCAAAGGGCTGGGATTACAGGCGTGAGCCACCATGCCTGGCCTCATATTTTATTTTTAATAAAAATAATAATTCTACCTCTCTGCTTAAGTGTCTTTTAAAAATGTCATAAAATATCCTAAAAAAGATGATTAATAAAATATATAGTTGATACTTCTCTTTTGACAGTGTATTTCTACCTCATTGGACTGTTTCTTGTGGATTTGCCTTATTTTTTTGATGAGACCAGACATTCCCAAACATCTGTTTTCTTGCATTGTCACTTACAACAGTGGGAAATAGCTCCTTCATATTATTAGGTCCTTTAAAATAGAAGCTCTTAGTTTTGTAAAAATCTTCGTAGCACCTAGTAGGCACTAAATTTTTAAAAAATTTGTTAATTGTAGTTAAATGATGAGTTATTTTAAGTTGGTTTTAGGATACAGAATACAAATTCACTTTTAATTAGATGCCCTAATTTTCACTAAGCAAGGAGATGGATAATATGTTTTAGACTCTTTGGCGCTTTCTTTCTTAGTCTTGTCTAACACAAAGGCAATCTGAACAACCTATTTCATTTCACAGGTAAATTGATTTAATGGTCAGGAATGCATTTGGTGGCCAGACTTCCAGGGGGCCCATGGAAGTTCAGGGTGAGTTGTACGACGATTGTTTTATAGTAGAAATAAATGATTGATAATACCTGCTTTCAACTTCTCTAGGAAAAGGTAATATTTTTCACGCTTTGTATTATCAGGCTCTAGGGCTTTAATGACAAATGTGTTTGAGTGCCCAAACAGGTCTGATGGCCTTTCTGAAGGCAGTTTGATGCTGCTGGAAGGTGCATTGATAGGTCTCCATTAGGACAAGGGTGTACCTGACAAAATAATGTTCATATTGTCCCTGGCACTCTGTGGATGGATCTCTGCCATTTGGTAAAGAGTTTCACCTTTGATAATTGCATACTTATTCATTCACAGTATAAATATTCATGGACTGCCTTCTATATGCTTGGCACTGTGCTAGGTGCTGACGTTATGGTATAGGAAGCAAAACATGCTTTTGTCTATCAAAGAAAGGCAAATGAACTATGTATAAGAAGTAACAGAATTGAAATTCCAGAAAGAATGCTTGAAAAACACGATTTCTATTCCACTATAATAAATCTCCTATAGTAGAGTTTCATGTTTCAGGTACCTCACAACTAGAAAGATATTTCTGGTAAGGAGGCCTTTAAATCACACCTCCGTGTCTGTTGCTGGTATCTAAAGCAAATTGATATTTCAATCAGCAATCCAAAGTAACTGAACTTCAAGAAAAGGGCCAGAAGATCAATGTTGGGAACTCTCTTCAGTGGCTTCATGCCTAGCATCTATTTCTCCAGAATAGACTCTCTCAGCTGTCGCACTGGGTCAAGTAAGAGATCTAGAAACCTTCATGTCTGCACTGTAATACTTCAGCTCTAGGTAGAAATGCCTTCACAGAATCAGGATTTCACATGATGTCTCTGACTTTTATAAAAGATGGGCATAAGGAAGCCTCTGAGTCTTTTGTAAACTTACATTTGAGGTTTAATCATTAACATTTTCTTTTTTCTTCCCTAAAAATATAGGTGACAAATTTATTTGGATATTGAATTCCCATTTAGCAGGAGTATACCTGGCCCATGGTAGTTGCCACATAAGTATTTGCTGAATGAGTGGATGAATGAACTAGTATATATTGAGTCTAGTATTTGCCAGAGTTTGTGCTAGGTGATTGTACATGTTATCTATTAATTCCTCTGGCAACACACTTTTATGCTTTAAAATCTTTTAATAAAGTAAAAGTTTTATAAATCATTATGCTTCCCTTTTTGCCTTTCTGCAAGAAATATAATTGTTTTGCTACACTCAATTCATAGGCAGAACTCCATAGCCTCTTACTATCTCCTTTTTCCCTCTGTCTCAACATGTGTACATCACACACACACACACACACACACACGCACATGCATGTGTATGTACAACTTCTCATACTTGCCTTGTTTCCTTTTTGGAAATAAATGGAGTATGAGTAATAAATAAATGACTATAGGAATACAGGTGATACACTGGTGTTGCAGATCTTTAATTAAGCTGTGATTATTGTGATAAGAGATTGGTTTAGAAAAAACTTTTAGACTTTTTAAGCACATATCTTCGATAAGTGTCATTGAAACATACAAATAGTTCTGTGATCAACACCAGTTAGCTGTTTTTATATGAAGGAAATATAATCATTGGCCATTAGTGGTATATATGTTATTTGCTCTTATTTCAACAATAAACATGATGTCATATATGCCATTAGGCTGTATTTTTCATCAAATATTGAACTGTTTTAGTCTGCCCATCTCATAAACAGAAACAATTAGGGTGATCATAAAATATGTAGATTTATTGAGTGTAGCAAGATGCAATAATATTCCAAATTAAACTCAAGCAATTAAATTTTTTTTTCCTTTAATTCAAGTCTACTGAGTACAAAGCTGGGTTTTCATGTGCATAGAAGCTTTACAGTATTCTTTTTCCTTCTTGTCTGAACTCCCCTCCCTTGAAAAGATTTCTTTCAGTTTTGTTAATCCAAATTTAGTTACTTTAGTTCTAGAATTCTTAAAGTGCCTTAAGTTGAGCAGATGGCTTCCAAAATTCAAGAGTAGTAAATTTCACTATACATACCAAACAATAAATATGGCATCAGTTGATATGATGGCACATTTCAGATTGGAAATATTTTGTATTCTAAGGTGCCTCTCTGGAGCCACTTGAGTTTTTCACTTTGCAGACCCTTTCATCTTCTAAAAGTAAATGATGGTCCCAACATCCCTTAATAAACCTCCAGTGAATTTACCAGGGATATTTTTACAACACAAAGCTAAAAAAAAAAAAACACATTAAAAAAAAAATGTGTTTTAAAGGCATCTCTTCCCATAATCTGTGAGACACATAGTTTTAGAGAACCACAAATGTATAAGTCCTTTCAGAATTTTGGGATTTGGGATTTGGAGGCAGCCTCAAATACTTTGTTCTTTATCTTCAATCACATTATGTGACAAATTTAAAAATGCAAGCATTATTATTTGTCTAGAAAAATACTGCTCTGTATATTGGGAGTGCAGGCAGATAGAAGGAATTTCAGAGAAAGGAGTAACCCCTTTCTCCTGGGGATTGACTTTGAAATCTGTGGGGTTCACAGATGAAAGCTTATGCCACCAAAGCTGCTTGTGGGTTGAAAATAATAGTAATTTTCAGGGTGAAATAAGCCAATAAGGAAGATCATACAGAAAGTTTATCTTTGTCAAATCTGCCCCTGGGAAAATAAAGATAACTGCTTTTCATTTATTTTATTGGGTTGAAGCAACCATGTGAAAAGCTATATAATCACCGAGTAAATATTGATCATGCAATTATAGAGTAAATATTATGTTATGACAATATAAGTAGCAGATACCATTTCTGCTTCCTGAACTATTATCTTTTGGTTATGTCTTAACATTGAAAACTAAATGGTGATTATGTTTATAATATCTTTCAATATTCTTTCTGAATATTCTACCTGATAGTAGATTATATAGACAGTAATGCTTTCTAAATTGCTGCTGCTTTATGTTCAACTTAATTTGAGGCTCTACGCAATTTCTTACATGGATGACCAAAATAATACTCTTGTAATGCTTTATAATTTTGGAAGGACTTTTACACATAACTTTTATCAGACAGGCAACAGATAGATGTCTCTTCCAGATTAAAAACCACAAAAATCCAGAAGTATTACCAGAGTCATTTCATACAGTTTATGCAGCTGAACTTCCCAGGTGGGGTTGGTGCATAATTTTCGATTCTTTGGCTAGCACTATTTCCACCTGTTCATCTTCCATCTGCGACAAACATGTAAAGATTACCTATTATGTGTCAGGCATTGTTTTAAGGGGCTGAGGATCCGTTATGGCGACAAACACATTATAGAATGAAGGAGCAGGCAGGGAACTAACAGATTCGTTATAAGCTGAGATCCAGAAGGATCTGGCCCGGCGCAAAGCACCTGGGGTAGAATGGTAGAAATATATGTGAGGGGTATTTCATAAGATGGTTTATGGACATTTGTCATTCTTGTTGGCCCTGCACCAGTAGGACTATCAACTATGTATAAGAGCAACGTTGACCAACTAGGGGCTTATTTATCTCATGCAATAAGAAGTCTGGAAGTCTGGAGAGAAAGGTGGTTCCTCAACAACGCAGTCAAGGAACCAGGTTATGCTGTCCTTTGACATGCTTGAGAAAACCTTGGGGCCACAGACCTATCGACTGTGGGGGCCTGCCCCTTCCCAGCCATTGCTTATAACAATTACATGTCAGGTTCCAAGGACTTATCTCTTTCAATATGCAGGACCCTATGTTGTGAGTTTCTTAATGGAGTTAGGATTGTGGGCTTCAGACAAAAAGCATCTCCTTTAACAAAGTGGTATTTCCTTCCATCTCTGTTTGCAAATTGGTAGTTCCACTCTGGTTCATCCTTCTCTTTTAGGACATGGCTGAAAATAGCAAGGAGACAGCGGATGCCAACATTAGGAAGAATTTTCCTCCATATCTTCTAACACTACCACCCTGGGTGATGCCTGCTCTGCATTTTGCGTCTATTAGGTTGGTGCAAAAGTCATTGTGGGTTTTCACTATTAAAAGGAATAGCAAAAACTGCAATTACTTTTGCATCACCCTAATAGTAGGCCACCCCAGTACCTATTAAAGGTCAGCAGCTTCCTAGTTGTCGGTGAGCTAACTTCATATTTCCCACTTTTATTTCCAGATTTGGTATTATGTGAATATAACACCAACATACATGTGACCAATGCCCTACCAAGAACCAGCCTCATAATGGACAAAAAGGAGGAGAAAGTGGAAGAGATCGTGCTGCTTCCATTTTCCTGGCCAGAATGGTGTTGCTGTAAGGGTTTCTAAGCAAGTGAGGTTTAGAAGACAGAAGGGGGTTAGACTGAGTGCTGAATACCTAGTACCTGCCTCAGACACATAGCAGCGGAACCTGTTTCTTAATGTTTTCAATGCTTCTGTGACTCGGTCGTGAAGACTGAGCTCTACTGATCAGATCCATCCACCCAAGACATTAAACTGAACATTAGTGATATAAAGAGATGAGGATGGTATAGGATCCATTCTGGTAAGGGTGACAGTAGCAGTAATAGCAGTAGTGGAGTGATCTGTACCCACTTCCCAGAGGCATCACATAGAAATGATAGTTCTGGAGTTCTGGCAGCAGCAGTCTGGGCCCAGAGGGTCTGTGTGTGGGCTGCTGTGACTATGCCTTGAGGTAGTAGCAGTTGCATCCTGCTAGGATGGGTGCTGCGTGCACAATTTTGGGAACTGTTCTTGGTTCTCTGGTCTCATTCTTTTGCTTTCCCAAACATTCTGTGAGTTACTTAACATCATTGAACAAATTATGATTCTATTGAAACTAATCAGAGTTAATTCAGCTTCTTGTAACTTAGCTCTCTGAAGGATTCAGAAGAATCAGTTTAGCTTGGGGCCTGCTGGAATGCAAAAGGATCGAGGACAGGGAGGAGGATAATATGCCTTTTGTTCTAAGACTGGGTGGCTGGAAAAATGATAGCATCATTAATTAAGTTCTAATAGAGAATAACATGGCACAGAAACTGGCAAGTCAGGCATGATGTGTTGTGGGACATCCTAGCGGAAAAACCTAGCAGACTGGTGATGACAGGGGCTGCGAGCTTGTGGGAGAAGCTAGAGTTAAGTATATAAAGGACCTGAGCTAGACCAGACCCTTCACGTTTGTGCTGGGCTAGCAGGTTTGGAAGAATGACAAAGGGAACTCAGCTTAAATTGTCTCCATCTCAGTTTTTTTTAATTGAAATAGCAAACAAGCAAAGGATGTATGAGATAATAATACAGGTGAACGAGTGGACTCAGCTCCCAGGTGCCTCCTTGTTTCCTTTTGGAGGTGAGTCCACAGTTCAGTGGTCAATGAAGTCCTCATGGAAAGAGAAATTTCCCAGGTCAAAGAAGGCCAGGGCTGTGTACTTACTGCTTCTGTGCTGTTAGGCTGATGAAAATCTCATCTTAGCATGCTAGGGTCTACCCATCACCATATAAGACAAACCTGACTGTGCCACAGTGATATACTTTCATGTCCTGTTTCCTAAAGCATCATTGGGCCTACAGCAAGCCTGGCCCTGGTCCATCAGAGGAAGCTAAGCATTTTGTTCAGCTGAAGTAAACAGATATCCTGACATTAAAAGATAAGGCTGTGGTAATCTGCTTAGGACCTTGTTGAGGCATTAAACATCGATTAATTACGAAGAGGACAAGAGCCAGAGCAAAGAGCATCTCTATTAAGCTGGCAGGGTCTGTAAGTCTTGGACAGCACAATAGTTGCAGTGACCCGAGGACTTACTTGTTGGGGATCACAGTTTTTCACTTTGATTCACTAATGGCAGATCTACCAGCATTGCTAGAATTTGTTAGATAAATTCTGCAGGTAAATATAATGCCAGATGTAAAATATGAAAGGGGGTAGCTAAGACATATTTTGAGTTGCCCAACTGGGAGATAGGGTTGGCATACACACAACCACTGTTTTGGATGAAATGTTTAGAGTCCATAGAGTAAAATTTCATCCCTGCATATTCTAGTAATATAAGAATACCTTCTGGAGATATTTCTTGATTTAATTCCCTAGAAAATTGCTGGCATCTTTCAGACAAAAAGAGTAAAGTTAAATTAGGTTTCACATTTAAGTGGGTATGGAAGAGCTTGGCTAACTATTTACAGTCTGGGTTCACAGCTGGACTGCATTTCCCAGACTCCCTTGCTGTCAGGTATGGCCATGTGTGGAAGTGATGTGGGCAATTTTCATTCCTGGAACTTTCATTCCTGATCATGGAAGGGGCCTGGTCCCTAAATCACCACAGGGTGAAAAACTGCTCGCTGACTAAGAACATTTATATCAGACTCTTTCATGGGTGAGAAATAAACTTTTCTTATGTTGAATTGCTGAGATGTTTGGGTTTATGTTTTCCCCTAACTAATGTGGATTGTTATAAAAATATCAACAATTTAAGGCTCTGTTTGTATTTATCTTGACTGTGTGAAGTTCACCCTGTGTTAGGTAAATCAAGACGCTAGTGACACATTTAATTAATCACCTCAAGTTCTTCTTGTCAGAACTGTTTACATTCTTCTCTGACTGTTGGATTCCATTTTTCTGCGGTCTTTTATTCTACATCTTCAGGTTCATTGGTCACTTGGGTTTAATTCCATAGTATAAGATAAGAATATGGACTAGACATTTAATTGGTAGAGCTAACTACCTATATAAGGCTTTTAAATCTACAAGTTTATTCAGGGATTATACATAGAGTGAAAAGAGAAACTTTCAATGGCTAGGCTGAAACAGATGTTATCAATGCTGCCTTTCCCCACAAACGTGTTATCAAATTATACAGATCTTCCCTACACTGTCAATACATCTGTTTTGCATATACTTCCTGAAAATATGACTTTGAACTCTGTGCTTTCCAAACTCAGTTTTAGAGAACTAATGATAGCAGTCCGTATATCCACTAGATCAGAGACTGGCAAACTTTTTCTGTAATGGGTCATATGGTAAATATTTTAGGCTTTGTGGACCGAATGGTCTCTGTCACAACTACTCAACTCTTGAAAGCAGCCATGGGCAATAGGTAAACAAATGAGTGTGGCAGTGTTCCAAAAAAGTGTATTTTCAAAAATAGGGGACAAGACTTAGTGTGCCAACACCTGTATATCCAAATTTTATATATGGATTAAGCCAAGTCATCGAAGAGCTTGTACTAGAGACTATTTATTTCATCCCTTTGGAATCTGGTTTTTACTGAATTGTCCTTTGAGGTATATAACTCAGCTTCCCCGTGAGAGTGTCCACTGTTTCCACTGACATTCTCAAAGGACATCTGGTTAAGATGGCCAAATGGCTTAGATTAGAGCTTTTCAAATGATCTATGCTTAAGAGACAGTTTCTTTCTTTTTAAAATTTATAATTTAGGCAGACTGTCATTAAAAATATGATAAAAATGAATTAGTAGAAAAGTGAAATGCTGGATGTTGCAGCAGTGTGTGAGTTTCTAAATGATTACTCTCAGTTTCTGTATGTATCTAGTCACAGACCAGGAATTAAAAAATTGATTCAGACTTTGGTTAGAATAGGTACAAATGATACAGTAAAATGCATGTAATTCTACAATAGAAAATGGAAAGACAAGTCTCTTTTGGCCATCTTCTAGGAGTGGCATCAAGAAGTGTCTGGCTGTTGGTAGATTGGGATCAAAGCTTGCCCCACAACCAGCCAGGCCAAAACATGAGACGTTTTGAGAGATGTTTTGGCAATTGTGTGCACAACAGTCAGTATAACCCTCACCAGGTTGATGCTTTTAGCTAACTGGGAATATATTTTGCATTTTGTAAATCAGTATGCCTATTAGGGGCACCCAATTAAAAACAAGTCAAGCATTCTAGAGGAATGGTGTATTAGTCTGTTCTCATGCTGCTAATAAAGACATACCCAAGACTAGAAAATTTATAAAGAAAAGGAGGTTTAAGGGGCTTATAGTTCTACGTGGCTGGGGAGGCCTCACAATCAGGGCAGAAGGCAAGGGAGGAACAAAGTCACGTCTTACATGGTGACAGGCAAGAGAGACATTATGTGCAGGGCAACTCCCCTTTATAAAACCATCAGATCTCATGAGACTTACTCACTATCATGAGAACAGCATGGGAAAGACCCTCCCTCATGATTCAATTACCTCCCACCTGGTGGGAATTATGGGTGCTACAATTTGAGATTTGGGTGGGGACACAGCTAAACCATATCAATGGTTAGAGATTCTGGATCAAAACAATCTCTTCCTTGCTTCTGGCTCTGGTTCCAGGACTTTTACCTAGTTCTTGGTTGTTCATTTTGGATTTGAAAAATCTTGAGTAATTTTTTTAGCTTTTTCTGCAGTTTTATCTCTAGTCTGGTTTGATGCAATGTGATTTGAGCAACAATATAATCTCAATCAGGACAGCAATACAAATCCATTACTTTGATTATTATAACATAAACAAAAGTATTTCTGAGTGCTTCCTATTAAAGACAAATAGAATTGCTTTAATTAGCCAAACATAAAATCCAAATTTTGGGCACTAATTAGTGACTTCATTCTTAAAAAGTCTGCTGTCCTATGCTCTAAGCAAGATTGAATTGAAATTCAGGAAAGCAAATAAAATGAACATGCTTATCATTGATTTTCTAGATTTCTTCTGAATTTTGTCCTTGGAGGTGTGGGAAGAATGAATATTGAATAATCATACTCAACAAGAATATTTTGGAAGCTGGGCTTGAAAGTTAACATGTGGTTCAACTATGATAGATTTAGAGCAGCAAGGAAAATTCAAAAGGCCAAATCTGGAGGTCAGTTGAGGGTTCCATCCGACTAAGCAATTGAGACTAAGCAAATAGTCCAAATGACAGAGAGGTGAAGACTAGTTATAAGGCAAGAGAATGAATGCCAGATAGACCCAGATGGAACAAACAAGTTTGAAATGGAGGGTTGAAGGCAAAGGCTGGACAGATTTCTTGAAGCTCTGGAGTAAAACTATAGGGTCTTTTTCAGAGCGTTTGTATTTGGCCTGGCTAATGTAAGGGCCAGCCACTGAAGGAAACTGAGCCAGACTAAATACTTCCTTTTAAAATTTAGACCACTAGAAAATCCTAGACCTGGCTGGGTGCCGTGGCTCATGCCTATAATCCCAGCACTTTGGGAGGCTGTGGTGGGTTGATCATCAGGTCAGGAGGTCTAGACCAGCCTGACCAACATGGTGAAACCTTGTCTCTACTAAAAATACAAAAAAATTGGGAGGCCGAGGTGGGCGAATCACAAGGTCAGAAGATGAAGACCATCCTGGCTAACATGGTGAAACCCCACCTCTACTAAAAATACAAAAAATTAGCCAGGCGTGGTGGCGGGCGCCTGTAGTGCCAGCTACTCAGGAGGCTGAGGCAGGAGAATAGTGTGAACCTGGGAGGCAGAGCTTGCAGTGAGCCTAGATCGCACCACTGCACTCCAACCTGGGCGATAGAGCGAGACTCTCTCTCAAAAAAAAAAAAAAAAAAAAAAAATTAGCTGGGCGTGGTGGCACATGCCTGTAGTCCCAGCTACTCAGGAGGCTGAGGCAGGAGAATCACTTGAACCTAGGAGGCAGAGGTTGCAGTGAGCCGAGATTGCACCAGTGCATTCCAGCCTGAGTGACAGAGCGAGACTCCACCTCCAAAAAAAAAAAAAAAAAAAAGTCCTAGCCCTGTACTATATTACTCTCACTGTATGAATAAATGAGACTATGATTTGATATATAGTCTTGAATTTTTTTAAACTCAAGGGTGAGTATGAAAATAGTCAAATGGCGAATATTTCTGCATGCTTATAAAACTTCTATTGAGCAATTACTATTCTTTTCAACAATAAATTGCTTTCTGAGTTCTGAGTTAGGGAAAAAAGATCTCTACTGCTTTAATAGTATCCTTTCTAGAAATTGTATTAATAATACAAAAAGCAATTATGTTCCTATTTCTGTTTTATTATCTAGAGAGCTTATAAGACAACGGTTTAGAGCCTCTTTTTTTAGAACTGTTTGATTTGTTAGAAAGGCCTTTTCACCTTTGTTCCAATGGTTTGGGTGTACTGCTTGGTGCAATGAGGGACATACAGGTGAATAAGATGTGGTCCCTGAACGCACAGAGTTGAGAGTCTGTGGAAAAAATAACAATAGGCTACTCTATAATACAAGCTGCTAAATATAGTGACAGAAAAGTATATAACATGAACCAGGAAGGCTCCACACAGGAGGTCACATCTGAGCTAATCCTTAATGAACAAGAGCTCATCAGACTAAGCTGGGGAAGAAAATATTCTTGATCAAGAATCTGCATGAGTAAAAGAAAGGCAATGTGAGAGTGTGTGATAGAACAGGAAATGGATAAAAGTCCAGTAAGGGAAAATTTAAGGACAGTCAGGATCTGAGGGATGTCTCTGGAGATTTGTTGTAAAGATAAATTTGGTCCTGGTGGTAAACCCGTGGCTACCTTGACGAGAGTAATTGAATGGTACCTCATTGGCCATTGTTTCACCAGGTGTTGCATGCATCCAGCCTTGGGAAGTAAGAGTTAGTAATAATTCTGTACGCTGGTTTATAAATGGCCACATTTTTCACCTGTTGAATTACTGGCTCTTCTCTGTATGGCTGTTGACTGATGAGCTTGTGTCATATCATCCTCATAGGTTCACTGAAAGCTAAAAATGAGATAAACTCAGTGAAAGTACTGTGGAAAGAGGCACATGGCTGGATATTTGAATCTTCTTAACCCTGAGTTCTGCTTCAGTCTCATCTGTTGTGTTCGTGACATAACTCTCTAATCACTATGGGCAATTGGGAAAATGGTTATTTTCAAAAAGAAATTGACTTGCCTCTTCATAGTTTAATGTAGAAGCAGGTATAGTTTGGTTATGGTGAGATCTGGTAAATTGGTCTTTGTGATAATACACACCTTTTGGCTTCAGAAAACATTGTATACTTATTTTCTATGAGACTAATTTTCTGGGCACTTTTCATTCTTGATAATTTATTTTCATCACCCTAAAATTCCAGCAGAAACAATTCTTCCTATTTAAGATATATTAACAACTGCTACCCAATGTATCTAATGTATTCCCTTAGCCTCTAGGAGAAATTAAAAATAATCTGTAGAGTACTGAGTATAGTCTAATAGCAGAAGGGTACCATAGACCATTGTTTCCAACCATTTGCATCATTTTTGGCAGGTCCAATGACGGCATCCGCAGATGAGGCCAAAGCTTGAATGCCCTTGGAGCCTATACTGCTTTTGGGCCCTGACTGAAACATGGTTTTAAAATCACACTCCAAAGTGCAATTACCAACAATGAATTTATACATCATAACAATGGGGGAAAGCAGAAAATGACTTTAGAAAGACAGCGTGATCTTTTGAGACACAGTCTATATAATTCCTAGGAAACCCTGATAGTGTCATCTTGGGAAAGCTCCCTGCTACGGGAAACTGCCTTCCTTGATTTCACCTCATTGCCTCTAGTTGCAAGTTATTTCAGGTAAACAGACCTCCTTTTAACTGTGACTCTTCCTCGGAGAACCAACATATTGCCTTAGTTTTTCTTGGGCCCTATAGAATCCTGGTTTGGGGTAAATCTCATATATCTATTTTCCAAAGATCATTTTGGTTTCTCTGTATTTCTAAATGCACTTGATCGTAAACATAAAAGAAAAGACAGTGATGCACTGTGTTGGCTCTGAAGAAAAACATTGACCAGACAGAAAGTCTTCCCCACAGCCGAACTGAGCTATAATGACCATGCTTTTCATTTCTCCCAGGAAATAGTAATATAATTGGTCACTGTATTACAGTAAACAGTTTGTTCATTCTTTTTCAGTAGAAAATGTTTTCTTGGGAGATACGTCTCACATAATATGCTGGCTTCACGATAATAAAGACTGGGAATAGATTTGTTTCTAAATAAATCTTAATAAATGCATCGGTAAAATGAACACAGTAGGAAGAATAAACAATGCAATTAGGAATATCTTAAGTACATTTGCAATGATAATTTGCAAGTGATCGTTACATTAAGACATGTCTTGGGCTGATTTTCTCAAGGGCATTTGTGTGAAAAATGAACATTTCTGAATTAGAATTTTTGTCATGGAACAGAAACAAGAGGTAAGAACATGCTTTCGAATATGCAGTAAAAAGATCACCTGCTCCTCTGAAGACCTGACACTGACATTCATCTTAGTACATAAAACAGAAAATATGCTGAGGATGGGCAATGTTGGAGCAGGAGCTATAACAACAGCTGCAGAGGTGACTGTAATTCTAATGGATTGCTTGTAGTGACATCGGTATGCTTCTGAATTTGGCGGGAAAGTAATGCACAGAATTAAGACAGCAGCATTAGTGTTGTGTTCTCTTATTAGAAAACCTCAACAGCTCATTGAATGCAGGAAAATTTTAGGGATTCTATTTTGCAAGAAGCCAATGTAGTAGCCGCAAAAGTAATATCACCAAAATGGAATGCACTAGGGAATGTAAGCAGCACAGGTTGGTACATTAGTTTGAGTTATTCAGCCGGTCCTGAAAAGGGTAATATCCCATTTGAATGACAGGCAAAGGAATTCAGAAGGATAACAGTCATTTTCTTCATTGTTGTTATTGTGGTAGTTGCTTGTTTGTCATTTTTTTATTAGCTATATTAAGCTAAGGCAGCTTTTTAAAACTTATTTTGGATATGCTTTTATATGATTGTAAATCTGCACCCTTTCATTCATGAATTTTAAAAGATATATTCTGCATGTTGAACAACCTGCTCAAAGCAGAGAAAAGTAACTTGTCCTTTAACTGGTAAGCCCATTGTAAGGCATCCTTGCACATTAAGCTGGAAAAAATATCTAAACAGCACTTGATAAAATTGCAAGAACTTGTATTTAAATTTAATTTTCTCTGCAAGTACATTTAGCATTATTTTTTTCCCCCAATGGTCTCTAACATACTATTTTTGAGGAAGAAAAAAAATGTTTTTGCTACCATGGCAACAGTATCCTTCTCTTGCTTTCCATCACAAACTATAGTTTCTGAGCATAACTAGGAAAATTGAAATGTGGGTAGCTCAAAATGATAAGGCCAAGCATGGTAAGCATTCATCTAAATGAATATTTGTGTCATTGTTCCTGCACTTGTGGTAAGACTAGAACTCTCAAGGTCAACATATTTGTTCATAGTGTTCACAGCGGCACTCATAAAAGATTATTGCCACTTACTGGGCAACTACTCTTTTCACTAAATGTCTTATTAGCATGATTTTCCAAAGACGATAGGAAATTAAAACACTCCATAGTACAGTTTATTTTATGGTTTTGAGGAAATGTAATACAAAGAAAGGGCACATATTCTAGTGAATTTTAGAAAAGAAATGATCTGCTACTTGACCTGGAGTGTGTGCTGGGGGTGGCGGGGGGAAAATAGCAAAGGCTTATAGAGAAACTGATTGAGCTCATTCTGTTATTTGTTTCAGGGGTGACTCCAGGATAGTGCTTCTCTTTGTGATGCTCTTGCAATAACAACATTCTTTTTGTTTTCCTTGATCTTTCTCAGTCTGTGGATATTTCAGCTTGCAAGGTAAAATAATGTTTTTGCTCAATGGCCAGTTTTTAAAATCCTCCCTGGCTCTGCTATGACACTACATTAAAAACACACACACACACACACACACACACACACACACACACACACACACACACAGTCTTTGTTTCCCATTGGTTCTGCTTCGCATTTCCTCTCTCTTCAGTTTTTCCTTAATCTCTGTCCACATTGACTTTGATCCTTGAACTCTTTTGCCTAACCTTATTTGGATGGGCAATCAGTTTTCAAACTGGCCAGCCATCCCTACCTTGGCACTTCCCTCAGAGAACTGCACCGTGATGCCACCTGCTAGAGGCGATCTTGGGGATACTACCCTGTCTTGTTCAGACATTAAGGATTTCACCCTGCTGAGAGATCCTCTGTGCTCTGTGGCTTCAGCCTGTCCATGCAGGAGCAAAGAAAAATGTTCGGTGGGGCAAAGACTGACCTGGACCTCTCATAGGAGATTTGCTTTCTTGAGTAGATGGCTATATATTTTTCTGCCTTGTGAAGAACACATCTTACTACATTTGGCAAATTCAAGACTGCTTCACAGACAGAACTGATGAACCAGGAGTAAACTGGAGTTTACTCTCTTGCCCTTCACTCTACTCTGCTTTCAAAATAATCGTTCAATTCCACCTTCATATGATTACATGCCCAGGAAAGATATTTGTTGTTTTTAACTCTTGAATTGATTCTCTGTGTCAGAAATAAAGTGGTGCAGAATGCTGGTTTGAGAGTTTTGGTCACGTGGCAGCAGGACTTGGCTCTTTACTTTGCTGCTTTAATGGGCCTAATTAGATCCTTAGGAAAGGCTTTGTAGCTTTGTAGTGCCAAAACGCCCTGGCTTTGGGTCACATCAAAGCTTTAAGTGCCATCTCTATCACTAGGTCTATCACTAGGCACACTTATATGTTCTTTTTGTTTGTTTGTTTGTTTGTTTTTCTTTGAGACAGAGTCTTGCTCTGTCGCCCCAGCTGGAGTGCAGTGGCGCAATCTTGGCACGCTGCAAGCTCCACCTGCTGGGTTCACACCATTCTCCTGCCTCAGCCTCCCAAGTAGCTGGACTACAGGTGCCTGCCACCACACCCGGCTAATTTTCTATATTTTTAGTACAGACAGAATTTCACCATGTTAGCCAGGATGGTCTCGATCTCCTGACTTCGTGATCTGCCCGCCTCGGCCTCCCAAAGTGCTGGGATTACAGGGGTGAGCCACCGCGCCCAGCCTATTAAATTCTTTTAAAATAAAGATATAATGCTTAAGTCAAGGCTAATCTGAGATGCAAATGACAGAACCGCAGTAGAGCAGGACCTCGTATAAAGGACATATTTAATACATAACTTTCCTCTCTCTAATAGGACTGAAGGGGCTTGAATGGAGTTGCATAGCAATTGTATGTTGGCATGCTTCTCTTCGCTTCCTATTAGAGTATCTTCCATTTGATAAACTTCACTTTGTCCAAGACGGGGCACACAGAAGATGCTAAAAAATTATTAGTTTTACTTTTACAACATTGAAACAAATTGATTCTTAATTTTCACATCAAAATTACTTAAGCAGCTGTGGAACCTAGAAGTTAAACGTGATATTAGAGCCTGAATAAATGAATAGAGTGGCAACCTTGGTCCCTTCTTCCACTGGCCTAATAACTCTTGAGGCAGAAGAGGGCATGTCTGAGGATGTGAAATGACTAGCCTATGGCACGGCCAATCCATTCCTTTCAGCCTTCTAAGAATTGATGTGAATTGCAGCCAGATCAATTTGGCTGTGGCGATTGGTATCGATTGTGTTGACGGGCAAAAAGAATGGATTTGCCATGTCACGGAATAGTTCATTTGCCTTTTGTAGATACTACAGTAGTCCAGAAAAAATTTCACAGTGGTGAAAATCAGGAAATGAGGCCTCTTTTCCTGATCCTTTCTTATCTTTGTCTTGCCTTGTGTGACTACTGGCTACATAGCTCCATGTAGATGCTTCCATGGGACATCTGAACATGTTCTCAAACTCATCTTCTTCACTCTAAAATTACTTCCTAATTGTCCTCAGGGGTACTATCATGTAGGTTTGAAAGTTCAGAGTCTTCCTTAACTTACCTCTCTCCTTTGTCTGCCTTCTTTCCATTCCCCAAGCCCATTCTAATTATGCACCAGATTTGCTTCATTCTAAGAAATGTATCTTAAATTCTTACCAGTGTTTTCTATACCCTCTGCCAGCCCTCTTGTCTTGTCTGGAAACTATTCATTCTACCCGCAGTCCTGCTACATATTGCTGTGCATGTTCTCTTTTTAAAATGCTGCTCTGACTGTTTAATTCTATAACTTAGAAATTTCCCCAGCTTCCAATAATTCAGTAGAATCTTTAAGAACCACCCCTCTGCTCCAATGGGTGACTTTGAAAAAGATAGACATTTCATCTTCTGTACTTTCTTGGCAGGCTAGCAGGCTTGGTGAGGCAGAGATAGAGAGCAGTTCATCAAAATGCATACTCCTCTTTCATAGCCTGGAATTGTCACTAAGTGATAGCCTAGCTCGGGGCTACATTTTACAGTTTCTGCTTAAATCCAGGTGAGACCATGTGTCCAGTTCTCACCATTGGAGTGTGAGTGGAAGTGATGGATATCTGTTCCAGGCCAAGCGCTTGACAAGTGGGAGTATCTTGGCTAGATGAGAAGACTCTGAGGTCTTGGGAGACAGCGGGACTCCAACATGGAATGACCCTAGATACCTGAATCACGAAGTGGAGAAAATATACCAATCAGGAATATCACATTGATCTATTACATTACCAAAAAACAAATCCGATGGTTTTACATTGAAATTTTGGGGCTCCCCACCACCACACTTTTATCTATGTCTTTTCATCTTCCTAGAAAACCCTGCTTATTCCTCTCTGCTAATCTCAGTTTTACCGTATTTATAGATTCAGTTCAAGCTTTGTTGCTGTTTAGCCTTTCTTAATTATCCCAAACCAATTTGTTTTCTCCAGTCTCTGTATTTCTTCATTGCTTATTTTCCATATTGCTATGCAGTTCTTCTATTGTAATTATCTTTTTGTTCATTCTTCCAACAAATATATAAGTAAAAGTGTACTTTGTTTCCAATTATGACTCGAGCCAAAGTTGAAAAATATATGTGTCCGGTTTTCTTAAACTTAGCATGCCTTTGTTGAAAGAAAGAAAAAAAAAAAAAAGCCTACTTTACTATATTCTTCAAAATGTCTGGTGTGCAGAGTATTATTATTTGAAATTGTTTTGGTTTTGCTGTTTAGACTTGGTATTTTTTTAGAATAAGTGTGCTAATTTAATCAAGTACTTGGAGCACCTTAATGAAAAGGTCTACAGTGACTCCACGGCTGTGGTATCCAGAATCAGTGAAGGTGCTACCTCTCACATTGAAGAGAAAGATCCATTTATACCACCTTTATGGAGCAGGCTTGGTAAATTCCCAGAATTCCATCCCCTAATTGGACTTCTAGGTAAATTTTACCTAAACATGGCCAGGAGGCAATTAATATATGGCAGTTGCCATTGTTACAAAAAAGATTAGTTTTTTAAATAATGGAAGTTTCATACTTTTTCCCCTTAGGCAAGATAGGCACCAAAACATGAATAGGAAAGTTGGGTTCTTCTAACTTAAACTTTTAAACTATTGGATTGTTTTCCAACTATTATACAAAATAAAGTTGGTGGTAAGAAACTTGAGAATGTTGAAGACCAATGCTTTCTGTATTTCATAGTTTTATGATATCTGGATACCAGTGCCTTCACTCAAAAACGACTAGATGATGACTCATATTTCCTTTTTATTTTTAACAATATTGATACTTCTTTCTTTTTCTTTTTCATAGATATTTTCATTTTTACTTTTGTAAAATGAAAAATAATGTTCAATTCAATGTTGGCTGACATTGAATAATAATTCCTTTTCTTAAAATGTACAATCTGAACTTTTACAGCATAAATGATAAGTATGTTAGAAAAAATGCTGTAATTTAATAATACAGATGCCATGCCAAGTAATGCAACACTGAACAATAGTTTAGTTTGAATTTGAATAAACTACATCTCTAGGTAGAGCATAAAGAATTACGGAAATGTCAGAAAGATGTACGTATTTACAGTAAAATTTACTAATGGTGAAAGTGGAATACAAACTCAGTTTCAGTACAGCCATATCGGTATAACATTTTAGTAAAATTGGTCAAAAATAAGACAAACTTGATTGATTATTAGTATATTAGAGCCAAAACTAAATTTTAATTCCTCATAGTTCCTTTTTAATCAGAATAACAGCGGCATTGTGGATTGGAGGAGAGTAATTTTGTGGTGGTATGATTAAAATGGTTTATGATAGTTTAATAATATAATAAGGAATAAGATGGAAAGATATTTGAAAAGACAGTTAGCTGCATGCCTATAATAAACTGGATGTACTTTCATAAGAATTTTATCTATGATGCCAAAAGATGTGTTCCAAACATAAAAGGGAAAATTAAATTTGGGGAGGAGGACATTTTTTCTCTCTAAAACATGCCTGACCCAGTATAGTTTATGGCATGCTTTAATCAGAATATTAAAATTCTCACAGTATTATTTATACAGAAGTTTTCTGGGAAAGAGTTATATAGAATAAAATTGTTTTTCTGTTAACTTGTGTAAAATTAAAAGTTATCAAATTTAACTTTAAAAAAAAGTTGCAAAACAGTTGAAGAACAATTGCTTCTGAGTTTAAGAAACAGATCATCAGAAGTGTCACTGCCAAACTATAATCTCCCGTTAAGAGGACGAAACTCCTTGGCGCTGCTGGTAAGATCTAAAACATCATTGTGACTTAATGGAAAGTAATCACCTTTTGGTAGAAATCACATTAATGTTCCCAACTGATACTTATAAAGTGAACCAATCTGCTGTGCTTAAAGGAAAAATATAATTATACACATACAAAGCAGTGTGTTGAAAATATAGATGTATCCCCCTGTATGTCTTCTGTAACTTTTTACTAGGTGGCAACATTTGCTGTATCTAACCTAGTTACTATAGAAGGCACAAAAAGAGCTCAGAAGACAATTCTAAACAACTGCCATTTCTCTTGCTTATAGATCTTCAGTACCGCAAGAGTGGGCCCACCATTTACTCCTGAGCAGTCACTGTCCTTGTAGTTGTAATTTTGTGCTTGGGTATTCTCCAAAGCCTCTTGTTCCTTTGAAAATTATATATTTTCAAACACTGGTGTTCTGGTCCTCGGATCATGGCTATCCCATGCCTCCTGGAATTTCAGTTAATGTGGTAAGTGTCAGTCTTAGAGACCTCAGAAATCCTTCTATTCAGCCTGACATAAAATTACACAAGGTTTTTCAAAAATTTTTTTCAAACCATATTCTCTATTACTCAGGGTTTAGCCACAGAAGTAGAGTATTTATATAACATATATATGTACACTATGTATATGTAAACTATATATGTGTCTATAGACAACATATATACAGTTATTTTATATGTGTGTATGTATATGTGTATAATATACATATGCTATATATATATATAGAGAGAGAGAGTAAATTAAATTTCTTTGCTTTTGTTACAAGGAGCTTTCACAACTGTGAGTTGTTGTCTCCACATCTGGTGCTGGAGCTCGAAGCCTACAGCACAAGCAGTTAGGAAGGGAAGATCATAAGCAGGCTGGAACCCACGAGCATGAGCTGGAAGCCTGCAAAGATGGACTGAAACCCTGTTTGTTCTTGTTGCCTCTGACCCTAGTGATGAGTCTGTCTTGCAGAAGCCAGGCCTTTCATCGTGGAGTTAACCTGACACCTGGCCCAGGAGTCAGAGGCGCTGAAGGAGGATTCAGGGCAGGTGGATCAAGTTTGGACCCAGATGCCGCTCCACACCATGACGGTGAGCCATGAGCTCAGCGACAGTGTGCGTGAGCTGCAGAATGGCTGCATCACGTCTGCTCTTCCAAGAAGCTCACACAGAGAAAAGGTAAATTCCTTCACAAGGAGCTGAGATAAGAGAATGAGGAAATTGGTCCTAGGCCAGACAAAGAGGAATGTAAGGTTATTAACATAAAGGAAAGTAAGTGTGTGGTTTATGTTCTTTTTTTTTTTGAGATGGAGTCTTGCTCTGTCGCCCAGGCTGGAGTGCAGTGGCGCAATCTCGGCTCACTGCAAGCTTCGTCTCCTGGGTTCGGGCCATTCTCCTGCCTCAGCCTCCCGAGTAGCTGGGACTATAGGCGCCCGCCACGGCATCCGGCTATTTTTTTTTTTTTTTTTTGTATTTTTGGTAGAGACAGGGTTTCACCATGTTAGCCAGTATAGACTTGATCTCCTGACCTCGTGATTTGCCTGCCTCGGCCTCCCAAAGTGCTGGGATTACAGGCGTGAGTCATTGTGCCTGGCCTTGTGTGGTTTATGTTCTTAACATAACATTTATGGACACACATTTTGGCATATGCAGTGCATTTTGTATTCAGTGCACATCTCTTGAACAGCTCTGTGATGCACCCCTCTTCATTTAGAGGATGCACTTTTGCTCATTGCTGTTATACCTGTTGTTCTCGGAATCTCACCTCTACATTTCATCAGTGGCTAAGAATGTGGATTCTAGCATATGCCTATGACTTTTTGGTGAGTGGAACTTGAAATATCTGACAGAAACTGCAAGTCGGTAGTAGAAATAGATTAATCACTAATAAAAAGATTCACAGTTGCCTTCCGTCATGTAGCTTAAATTTAGTGGCTGATAGACAAAAAAAGCAAATGGAATTATGAAAAGTGGATGGAATTGATTTTTTTAAGCGTAAGGAGTTGTGAGGAAAGACATAGCCATACTGATATAAATGCAGCTTCCAGTAAATCTCATTTCTCTTAGCCGCAATTATGAAAATCCTCTTGAGCATTTCAGCCTGTTGTGAGTTGCTTTGCTGTTTTTCACAACACAGACAATTTCAGTTATCTTAGAAATCTGGAGCTGTCTTCAGCCTGATGCCCAGAAGAATCCACTAGTACTGTGCTCAGGGTCAATTGTTGCTTAAACTACTTTTAGAGTCTATTCAACATGACAAGCAGATCAATCTTTTCAATTCAGAACTGATGAAATTTTACATTTTAGAAAGCATTGCTTGGAGAGTATGAATTCAAGAGATGTATTTTAGGACCAGTTGCTGTTTCTTTTGGTTATTTTACTAGGGCTTCTCTAATTGCAGAACACTAACCTCATTTGAAGCTTTTAAACAGGCTTCATTCTCTCAATATATACGTATGTTCTAGAGTATAAGGAATTAATCTTAGAGCATTATCTTGTAGTATAACCAAGTATTGACACTGATTTTAAGCGGTTCGTGTAGAATAAGGAAATTGACATTGCAGTTGTATTTATATCTTATTTTTTAAACTTATGTACCCTATGCCGAGGTATGTATAAAAGAAAATGCTAGGGTAAAATGTCCTATTTCTAGGCTATGGCAAATAGAATGAAAACTCACATTGTTTATCCTTTAGATTGACATTACAATCAAAATGCTTTCATATTTGAGTCACAGTAATTTTATCCAAAAATATATTGGAATAAGAGCAAATAAATGCACCTTGGAGAGGTAAATAGGCAGCAGCAGGATCAATGACACTGGTAGTGTAATCACCTGTGGAAAAAGTCTTGATTTTTGTCTTTATGTAGTCAAAATAACAGTTAATTCTACTTAACAAAAGAATTAGTAGAAAAAATTGAATTTTTTCTTATGCTTCCTGAAATTGTTTTCAGTTGACTTTTTGATGGACTATGCAGAATAGACTCACCTGTTTTTAGCCTGAAAATTGGCCTATGACAGTGTCAAAAGGATGCCACTGAATCTGTAATGAGATAGGCAGCGAAGGGGATTGGCATTGAGTCCTGGATAGAAGAATGGTAAAGAAACTTCTCTTTTCTGTATTTAAAGAGAACAGGGTAATGTTGGTAGGCATAACATTTTCCAATAAGAATTCCTTAACAATGATGTTAGGGCCTTCCAGCAACCGACATGAAAATAAAGCTAGGAGTCTACACAGTTACCCTATCTGTCCAAATGCTACATCCATGAATCTGGCATTGACATTTTATTTATTTATTTTCCATTTTGCAAAACCTATTTAATCAGAATAAATAGAGTCCTGGGCAGGGTTCTGGCACCCCCACCATGCCAGCTCCAGGTTGCAGCTTTCACAATGGGAAACAGCATCACTTTGTCAACCTGGTGTCTCAGTGAGGTCATTGAAAGGGACTGGTGTGGTCTCAGGTGAGCATCTTTGCCTGCAGGGTCCTGGGAACAGGGTGACTGGGTCTCTGGGCCAGCCTTTGAGGCCCATTGCTGTCCTGTCAGCCATCTCATTCGTCTGTGAGCAGGGCAGGGAGTGGCACAGCCTCCTTGGTTCTGTTTTTACCAACCTCTCGTTTTAACATCAGATATTTTGATTATGAAGCCCATTGAACATTTTGATGTGTTTGACAGAGGTGCTATTGTTGCTTGCTCTCCATTATAGTAAAGATGTCATTAGGAAAGGTTTAAATATGCCTAACAACCCTCCTGCCTGTGGAGAGATCAGAAATGCCACACAGGTACCAAGCAGGAGAGAATGCTCCGAACCGTTTTTTGTCCTCTGCGTTTTGATTGGTTGATGATTTGGCTTCTTTAGAGGCTGCTGAGGCTGCAAAAGGAGTGAGAACTAACCAGCCACTAAATTTTGAAACACCAAGGAGGTCAGAGAAGCTGGAGTTATTATCATCTCTCAGTGAGCAAATAAAGCATTAAACATTTTCAGTCTCATTTTTTGTGACAGAGATTTTGACAGGAACATAAAATAAAAACCTCACAAATTTGTGCTGGTGACAATGATTATAACACGACCGGGAATGGTATAAATGTCAACATTTCTTGAATCGATTTGAAGATTGTGATCTTGCAGACCTCCACAGACACTGCAAATGACTAGAGTAGAATTTCCCCACTTATGATTATTTTATTGGAAGAGGTGAAGAAATTTCAATATAATACCTGACAAAAAAGAATTTAAAACCCACCACCACATTCTGAGGAGGAGGACATTTTCACCTCATTATGAGATTTCTTCCCGAATCTTCCTGCAAAGTATATAAAACAAGCCCAGTAATTTTCAAAGAGAGCTTCATATAATAATATTTTGATTCAAATCAAACTTGTGGTTTCTGTTGAATTAAAAAAATCTTAATCTTTCTGTTGTAGTTATGTATGTTATTTAAGATTTATAGTTAGGCTCTCTTTACCAGTAGCTTTTCATGGAATCATTTTTGGTTATAGAATAATGTCTTCATGCAAAATAACCAACTTTCTTTGGTCATGGACTCTTTTTAACCTCATGATAAAATCACTAGATTAATAGAGTTCAGTGTATTGGTGAAACTTGTACAAAATGGAAATTACACACAACTTTAAAGAGGCATGAGAAAGCAGAGGTCACACATTATCCTAACTATCTGTGTCTTACTTAAAATTTCGTAAAAAGAAGACTTTAAAACTGCTCCTTCCTGATCCTAAATGTTTATTTGAAGGGTCAAAGGAACCACTAGGTGTTGCTCTAAGACAGCTTCCTATAGACAAACCAGTAAATTGCTTTATGGTTTTGAGATTTCATCGGTCATTATAATTTTCTTAAGAATGGTAAGATTAAATCTGAGGCTTAGAAAATTAGCCTTAAATAGTACCATGATCATCTATTAAAATATGTATAGCATCTGCACATGTGCCCCTTCCCAACATCTCTGAAATGCCTTTTCAATGAAAATCAAATATAAAATCCTATGTATTACTGATGGCTGTGTGCACTTAATACCAAAATAACCAGTTTGAATTTGAGACAATCACCTTTCTTTTTGCTATACTCGAATGGTCCCCAACAGTTCATTTGGTTATTAATTACTGACATTACTGAAATGAGAGATGGTTCTAGTATTAGGGAATAGAACTCTTATCTTAGCTGAGGCTTTTACCACATCAAGCAGCTTCTGCAAAAGGAATTTTGGATTTGGGCAGTGTGACACCCATTCTCTCTCTCTCTCTCTCTCTCTCTCTCTCTCTCTCTCTCTCTCTCTCTCTAACAATCCAGTAACCCATCTGGTATTCTGTGACACTTGGAATACAAATGAAATGAGTTTTCTTGGTTCATTGATGTTTCTCCATAGTTGAAAACTACTGTATGCTGTAACTTGACAAATTTAGACTGATCATTGCAAAAGCCAGGACTAAATTATTAGAAATGTAGCAATATAAAAATGAGGCGAACTAGAAGAACTTTGGGGAAGATACTGAATAACGCCTAGTTTCTGCACAGGAATTCCTGTTTAGTTCTGCATTTTTCTAGTTTTGTGAAGGAGAAAAGGATGTAAATACTATTCTGGTAAATAGAATGTTGATATACCATTCACAATGACAAATAGCTGTCTCTTCGAACCCAAATCATTCATAGTTCTTAATCTTTTAATTAATGTAAAGGAATATAAAAAATTAAACAACAATGAATTGTGATTTTCTTTCCATTTCTTTTTTTTTTTTAATAAAAGTCTGGGTATGCTGTTTGCCAAAAGAGACAGTAAAGATCCTCTCAGGCCGGGTGCGGTGGCTCATGCCTGTAATCCCAGCACTTTGGGAGGCCGAGGCGGGTGGATCACCTGAGGTCAGGAGTTTGAGACCAGCCTGACCAACGTGGCAAAACCTCCTCTCTACTAAAAATACAAAAAGTAGCTGGGAATGGTGGCGCACGCCTGTTGTCCCAGCTATTTGAGAGACTGAGGCATGAGAATCACTTGAACCTGGGAGGTGGGGATTGCAGTGAGCCAAGATCACATCACTGCACTCCAGCCTGGGCGACAGAGTGAGACTCTGTCTCAAACAAAACAAAACAAAACAAAACAAAACAAAACATCATTTCTCCACTCTTTTTAATTCTGCATCTTTGGCTGAGATCAACTATTGAATCATACATCAAGGACTTAATTTTGTCTTGCTAAGGAAACAGCCCTGTTGATCTAATGCCTTTTTAATATCACCAATGATGATGATTTATACAGTTTTCCTGAAGAAATATAAAATAGAAAGTTTGCAACTTAAAATATGTCAGATTTTTGTTTGTCATTTTGCACATACTGTTACTATTGAGTGACTATTTAGGCTGAATTTGCATATGCCAACCTTATTAATATATTTGGGGTAAAAAACATTAACAGCGAAATGAACAAGAGTTTGTTTATCTTGGAAGTTAAAGAAATGGCTTCAAGAATTAGGGAACTTGATTTGAATCCAGACTTTGCCATTTTCAAGCAAACTAACCCCTTTAAATCTTTAGTTTCTCACCTGTTAAATTGGGAAAACAATAGCACTGATCCCATGGTGCTATTGTAAGAATTACAAGAAATAAAACATATTAGGACCTGATTCAGTGCCCATATGATAGAAATGTCCAATAACATTATCTTAAAGTCCGTTTTTCTGTGGATCTGTGAATTTGGTCTCACGGAGATTCACAGTGTTCCCTAGAAGTGACTATTGCAAATAACTGAGATTTATCTCCTTTAAAGCACCAAACACCTTTTCTGTTTTACTCCTTCAAGAGCATTCAGGTAAACAGCATGAGTTTGGTGCATACATTCTCACCTATTTTCACTGCTGCTCATAGGCATTTTTGCTCACCTTCTTGATACTGGCTGTGTTCTGGATGATGGAAGTTTAACAGGTGATACCTCTGAGTCAGTGAGGTATTACATCTTCTTTTCTTGTTAGACCAAGAGCAAGATACTTGACATGCCATGTATTAAATGAGAAGACATTGTCAATGCCTAGAAATTCTGCACCTCTGTCTTCAACGTTAGTATCTCCTTCTTTGAACCTAAACTTCCACTAAACGATCTGACTTCTGTTCCTTCTCTCTGTCTCTTTTCAAACCTCATTAAACTCCCAGGACCTTGATTCTTTAATTTTTCTTTGTCATTAGCCTCTATTGTTTTTATTTTCTTCTCTAGCCTGAGAAAATTACATTACCCATTGCTTAAATTACATTATTTTTAAAACTTTACCCTCTTATCCCTATCATACTTTTATTTCACTCACCTAAAATGTTCCAACTGTGTATCAATGCAATTGTTTTAACAACTTGCTGTTGAACAAGATGGGGGTGGAAGACAGAGGTGCAGTAAACAGATCTAATAGATCTAGACAACCTTACAGAGTGGGGACAGGAAGACTTCTGCAAAGACCAGCGATTTCCTTCCATGTTGCTTGTCATCTGCCTCTCCAATCTCCATGACACTGTCACATGCACTGTGACTACTCTCATTTGGTCTCATGTTCTCCCAAAGCCTCTTTACCTAGCAAACCATTTCACTTCCCACGTCCTAGAGAATCTAGACGTTATCACAAGCTTCTGAACTTCTTGAGTGCTGCTGACCCCATCTATTTCTTCTTTCCTTTTTTTCTGCTAGTTCAGTGGATGAGTTGTGTCTTCTCTTACATGAAATTTTTCTTTGACCTGTGCTCTGCATACCATTCCGTTTTGCCTCTTATGCACCTCTGTCCATCAGTAGTATTCTCTCCCACCTCTCTTATCAATTCTTCCTCTTTACTGGATGCCTTACAAAACATTTCTTTCTCTTGGCTCTCACTGGGCAAATCTGAGTTAATTTGAGACTCTAATAAATAAATAAATAAATAAACCAACCAGCAGAATTAAATAATAATCCACGAGTCCAAACTGATGTAAGTAAACACATTAAAAATAGAGAAACAGTGGAGAAAAAGGTATTTCTTACATAACAACTAATAGTTGGCAAAATAAAATTAGAAAAATCACAATTTGGGATAAAGGTTTTAAGAATAACAGTAAATTCACATATTCTCAAATAATTTCCCCACAAGATACAAAGGGGAAATGAATAACTATATAGAAAAGAAAACCAGCAGATGCCACTTGACTAATGATCACAGTTAATATTATCAGCAATGGGACAAATAGATGTCTGCACTTCCACATATGATGCAATGAAAAGGCCACACCTCACGTTTGTGGTAGTCCTGCCAAAAAATGCATAACCTGAATCTAATCACGAGGAAACCTCAGAAAAACCTAAGTTAAGGTAAAAATCTACAACAATAAATGGCCTCCAGTCTTCAAAAATGTGAAGACCATGAAATCACAAAAGAGAAAGAATGTGGGACTGTTGGATTATGGGGGAAAAAAGAGATATGACAACTAACAGAAAGTTCTTTGTGATTCTAGGCCAGATTCTGTTGGAGTCTGGACCAGTATTTTTTAAAAAAATTGCCAAATCTTATAAGTAGGACAGTTGGAAAAGATTTGCATGAGGTCTGTAGCTTAGATTATAATTTTGTATTAATGTTTATGTTCTAATTTTGGTAATTTTATTGTGGTCAAGTAATGAGGAAATGTGTTTACTAAAACACACATATAGAATACTTAGACTATTAAGGGTTAAAGATGCATCATGTCTGCAACTTACTCTCAAGTATTTCAGAAAATTTAATACACACAAAATATGGCAAATATAAAATGTTGAGATTTGGAGAATCTGCAGGATTTATGAGAATAGTTTTTGCTTTTTTTTTTAAATGCTTTCTTGGAAATCTCAAATTATTTTGGAATAAAAAGGTAAAAATCAAGCTATCATACTACATTTCTTTCTAGGACTACGGACAAGTACCACCACATCTGGATAATTATCATTTTTCTTTTTTGTGGAGATTGGGCTTTGCTTTGTCTCAAACTCAAGCTTACCCAGGATGGTCTCAAACTCCTGGTCTCAACTCATCCTCTGCCTCAGCCGCCCAAAGTGCTGGGATTGCAGGTGTGAGCCACAGTACACAGCCTTACTTCACAGTTTGCCAGCAGTTTACCTTTTTGAAAACTTTCTTCTGAGCCAGATTCCTCTGTCTAACTTTGCATTTGCCACATACTACAGGCATCCTGTGATCACAAGATTCCAAACTAAATGTATCATGCTGTCACTCCCCCTCCTCTCTACTCCTCACTTGCTAAACATGCTCTTGCATCCTTTTGATTCTGGGGAATGATGTTGCAGTCCATCTATGTAGCTGGGTCAGGAACCATTTATCCTTCACTCTACCTCATATCAGTCAAAATTCCTACAATTCCATAAATGCCTTTCATCTGTTCTTTCATTTTTATTCCCATTTTTGTATCTATTATTTAATTTAAACTGTTTTATTTCCTTGCCTGGGTTACTTAACTGTATTACAGATTTTAGACTCAGAGGGTCTTGACTTGGACTTTTGTAAAATCAGGTGAGTCATTGTTATGGTCTGAATGTTTGTGAACTCCCCACATGTATATGTTAAAACCAAATCCCCCTTGTGATGGTATTAGGAAGTGGGACATTTGGGAAGTGGTTGGTGCCCTTATAAAAAGAGCCCTGGAGTGATCCTTTGGCCATTCTGCCATGCAGGACACAGCAAGATGTCCATCTCTGAAACAGGCAGTGGGTCTGTCCTTGGCTGCTGCCTTGATCTTGGACTTTCCAGCCTCCAGAACCGTGAGAAATACATTTGTATTGTTTGTAAGTCACTGGCTATAAAATATTTTGTATAGCAGCCTGAATGGACTAAAGCAGTCATCACATCCCTAAGTCTCAATTTCTTCATTTGCAAAATGAGCGTAAAAATATGTACATAAGGATATTTGTGAGTATCAGATGAGGAAAGGTACCAGGCAGATTTTGGTAGCTGTGGAGGATTATATGGATGCTAGTCGCTTTATTCTACCTTTCTAGAAGTTCACCTCTTATACTGACTCTTTGCTTTTACAAAGCACAGAGTGAGTGTTCAGGAGAGAGTGAGTGTTCAGGAGAGAGTGAGTGCATATGGAGAGTAAGGGAGTGAGACTATTCTGCTGGTTCCAGTAAAATGCCTTTCTCTGAGCACAGAGATCTACAAACATGCTCATGTCTATCTCTTGGTATTAAGCAGTCAATAATCATGTCAACTATACTTTTACTTACAATAATATGTAGCATGAAACAGAACCTCCACAACTCCTTTCTTATATTTCATAGGAGTAGCTCTTCAGCTCCTCAGCTTTTTTCGTTAGTTTACCAAAGAACAAATGTGCCTTGGTTGAGATTCAATAAAATCAATTAATTAGGCAACCCTTTTAAGCAACAATGGAAACAGGAGTCAGGAACTGTGTTAATGCCTTGTCTTGGGCAAGACAATGCTCAGCACTTGCTCCTGTACTAAAAGCACAGCCACATGGGTCATTATTGTGTTTGCTGAAAGACTGCCTGGTTATTTCACTGAATGGATGCTGCAGCTCTTGTGTCAGGTTTTATATAGCTAATTTAATTGTTGCCATTGGCAACAGCAGGGGGTCATGTCAGCGACTGATGCCATTTATGCTGCTGAAGCAAAGTCTGTGCCAGCATTTCCATTAGAAATCTGTTTAAAAGAATACTGATTGAGTAAAGAAACAAAGGGGAAGAAAGAGGGTTGAAGAGTTTTGAGGATAATGTAGCTAGGACCACTCTTGTTCATATGGATACAGATGGTACATAGGTTTGTTCATTCATTCATTCAACAAGTATCTACTGAATGCCTCTTATGTCCTAGTCACTATGCAGGATATAAATGTTTAGCAAATAATGGTCCTAGATCTTCGTGGAGCTTACCGTCTAGAGTGGAAGACAAATGACAAGTAAATAATACATAAATAAATAGGTAATTACTAATTGTGATTAAGAACTGTGAGGGAAACAAACAGCTGCTGAAAAAACTTTAACTGAATGCGGAGATGGAAGCAGTGAAACATCTCAGGTGGCGATGTCTAAACTGACTTGAAGGGTGAAAAGCACTTGTGAATGGTAGGCAAGTTTGAGTCAGAGACCTGCGCATTTGAAGTTCCCAAGACTAGTGGGGGGTTTGGAGTGTCGAGAGACACAGCAAGCTGGCTTGCTTGGCAGCATTGATCATTCACTTTGGTCATCATGATTTTATAGTAATGCCAACATGTCTCCAGTTTTACTGTTTCCTCTAGCAGCATTTAGCTACACAGGTAAAGGTATGGACAAGATAGACAAGGTTGGGTTCATTAAGATTAAAATGAATTTTTCTTAGGTGAGTGTGATGGTGAAGGGAGAGGCAGGGATTTGAGGGAAGTGCAAGAAAGGGCAAAGGAATAATTTAACAAATCAACCTTAGGATCTAAAATGAAGGACAGAAGTACAGACAGGAGGGCTTGTAAAGATTAAGGAGCAGAGGAAATAAACTGATGGTCTGTGGCTGGAGAGGTAAAGACAGCATTCAAGCGATGACTGTGAGAATGCTGAGGCAGAGAGGGAGAAACATTTTTGGTAATGAGAAGTCAAGAATATGGGAGGGGGTTTAAAGTAAAGACCTTCTACTTAGATTAAGGGGTTGTAGTGTCCTTAGAAGTCTGCCTATGGGCACGGTGCAGTGGCTCACGCCTATAATCCCAGCACTTTGGGAGGCTAAGGTGGGAGGGTCACTTGAGCCTAGAAGTTCAAGGTAATGCTGGACAATATAGCAAGAACTTGTCTTTTAAAAAAAACAACACACAAGAAAAACAACACACACCCACACACACAAATTAGCCAGGCGTGGTGGTACATGCCTATAGACCCAGCTACTCAGGAGGCTGAGGTGGGAGGATTGCTTGAGCCCAGGAGGTTGAGGCGGCAGTGAGCCATAATCCATGATTGTGTCACTGCACTCCAGACTGGGTGACAGAGCGAGACTGTCTCAAAAAATAAGAAGTTTGCTTATATTGGTAGTTTTATGTCTTTTAGGTTTGTCTTAACCATCCCATGTTCCCTAGTATTTTACTGTTGGGGCTATTGGTCACCCCTCATTTCCCACTCCATATGAATCTGTCCTTTCTTGCCCTAAAATCCTCTTGGAAAAATCCATTCTCATTAAAATTTACTTGTTTATTTGCCCCATTCCCTGGATCGTTACCAGCTGATATGTTAGGTAACAAGAGAAAGAAATTCAGTTAAATATTAACTTGGGATGATAGTTTAATTTGTTATTCCAGATAACACATTTGCATTTTAGCAGAGGCTTTTAACAACAAATAGAAAAGAACATCTAACGTAGAACTTTAAGCCAGAGAGAGAAATATTTTGGTGCGGAACATTTTTTTCTCTCACTGTGTCAAATCCTGGGGATCATCACTTAATTTACTTACATGTAGGTTTAATCCTGAAGAACAGATATAAAAGTTATTGTTTTAAAGCTGTAACAAAATTGGAAACATACTAGAAACTTAATCCTATTCTGACTTTTGATGGTAGGGAAAGTAAGCCTTGAAAACAAAATGAGTTCTTCACCTAGTTAATAACGCGGGTGGACAGCTTCTTAAACCCCAGTGTATACCACACAGTATACACTGCACCACTTCTTATCTACTAGAGACACTCAAATTCAACCTTCTCCAGTAGGTAAAAGAAGGTCTTATTATAAAAGATATTCTGAGATGGAGACCTTACAATTTTCTCAAATACCCTGTCCAGTGTTTATTAACCTTTAATGTCTGGAAATTATCCATTTCAATTCAGCAAAGTGTAGTGGAAAGAACAGTGGTTTGGGATAAGCTGTGGGTTGTGATCACAGTTGGGGAAGGCAGCCTCTGAGATGGCCCCTGTGCCCCCACCTCCTCATACTCATGCCTGTGTGTAATCCCTTCCCATCGAGTGTGGGCTGGACCTCGTGATTTGTTTCCAATGAAGAGAGTATGGATAAAGTACAGAAATGTTATTTACAATATTGAGTTATGTAAAGACTCTGGTTCCCATCTGGAGAACTCTCTTTGCCCTCTCTTGGATTAGGGGAAGCCAGCTGCCATTTTGTGTGGCAGCATGTAGAGAGATCCACGTGGGGAGGAGCCAAGGTCTGCCCACAACCCCACGAATGAATTTAGAAGTGGATTTCTCCTCTCTTCTCCATCCCTCACTTGCCAAAGGGTTGAGCCTTCAAGTGAAATTGCAGCCCTGGCTGACAACTTAGCTGGAACTGCAACCTCATGAGAAACCTTGGCCAGAGGTACCAAGCCAAGTTGTGCCCCTATTCCCAACTCACAGAAATGGTGAGATAACGAATGTTTATTGTTTTAAGATGGTTTGGTAGCATACTTTTGTGTTAGTCCTAGCCTTTCTGTGTCAAAGTATCTTCACTTGTATATGTTGGACAATTGAACCAGATGATTTTATTTCTGGATAACAAGGGAATTTATTGATGCATGAATGGAATGAATGGAATGTCTGGAGGTAGAAAGGGAGGTTTGACCCAGCAGCTTAAAGATGTCACCAAAACACATATTTTCCCCAATTCTGAATTAGATGATCTTTGAGGTGACTTATATATACACAATTACTAAATTCCTTATGTGTTAGCATAAGTCAATTCTACTAATTCTATCTTCAATAATGATGAAGAATATTCATCCACAGTTCTTCCAAAAATAACTCTTTATTAAATTATATGAAATTTTAAAGATTTGGTTTTATCTTATTATTCTCCAGTGCTGAATTTACTTATTTCTTTAAACCATAGCATGACAATCCAATGCTGTGTCACCTAAATCTTATTACACATAAAAGTCTGCAAGAAAAAATACGTAGATGCATTTTTGTCCATATGATGTGACAATGGTTTTACAAAGCTTTTATTTCAAAGACATAAACATCTTGACTGGCTCTTAATTTGACAAAACAATCTCATAGATTCAGCCTATTGACTCTAGATAAGCTGAGCCCCCTGAAGATGAGTTCAGAAGTCTGTTTTCAGTATTTATTTGGACAAAGTGAGTGTGACATGAAGATGACCATGTTCTCAGAAAAGATTTTCCCTCAAATCTTTGGGAATTTGCAGCCGAGGTCTTCCTTCTGGACACCCATTAGGTGGCCAATATTTTCTTGATTCATCGATCCAGATCCCAGCATATGTTTTCCAAACAGAACCGAAAGTACTCTGTTGGCATGCTGGAGGAATGAAGCCAATTAGTCCTCAGAAAATCCTGGCCTCTATTCTGTCATGGTAGTTCTATACAGCAACTCATTAAAAATAATACGAGTGCTATGTAAAACCTTCTCTGGGTATTGATTTCTACTTCTCAATATGTTGTATTTGAATCAGAACCCTTATTTTTTCCACATTATGGGCTATCACTTTATCTGTGAAGCCAAAGAAATGTGTTTGGTTTGGTTTGGGGTGTGTGTGTGTGTGTGTGTGTGTGTGTGTACACTTGTGTGGCATGGTGGATAATTTCCAAAGGAATGATTGTGGTGTCTCATATTAACTTTGTCATTTCTTTGTGTTATTAAACTACAGAAGTTAGCCAGGGACAGAAACCACATTACAGACAAATGTTTGTAATCCTTAATACCAAGATGATCTCAAAATAGGTATTTAGAAGCTTAAAAAAAGGCAAATACAGTCTGTTCTAAGCAGCATATACACTGTTCTTTATTTTCTGTCTTGTGAATTATCCTCATCATCTGTTTTTCTGAAACTTGTTAAAGATGCTGGGCCTTAGCCACTAAGGTCCCGAATCTCTTCAGTTATCCAAGAATCTGATGCTGGCTAATCAGTAATAGGGAGTGCCCACAGTGCCCCCAGGCCTCTTCCCACTCCCTGATGTCTCCACCACACTTCCAATGAGAGCTCAGGTCTCATTCGTCCTTGACAGAGGCCATGGACTGAAAATGCTAACTGTGCACTGTGATGGCTCAGTTAGTGATGAGGTCACCTGTGGCTCAAGGCTCAGAGAAGACCCCCAGCTGCTTTCAGCTAGGTCAGTGACCAGCTGTCAGTGGGAAGAGTCCCCTGTCAGTGCCAGCTTGGGGGAGACTCGGAGCTCTGACCTGGAGGGGAAAAGGTAGAGCTCTCAAGACTCGCCCTATTTGCATCCTAACGACAGAGAGTGAGGTGACTTTGGGAGGCAGCCCCCGACTTCAGACCTCCCGCAAAGAAGCAGATGCATTTAAGGGGAGGGGAACTGGGGGAAAGACAGAGCTCTCTTCTTTTGTTGATTCACTGCCCGATGCTAATGCTGCTTTAAATGCAGAAGCTTTCCTTTATTAGGAAATGTACTGTAGACTAGGGCTTCATATTGCTTCTCGTTGATTTCTGTTTTAAACTTGGTCTCATGAATCCTTCAGCCTGATGTTAGGTAATTTCGAAATAAGAAACAACTTAGGTTTTTTTTGCAGAGATAAAAAGTGGCTTTTAATCCTGTGATGTTTTCTTCGGTCATCACCAAGCTTTAGTGAACAGAACAGCCTGAAAAACAGAAAGCTCTGCAATGATTCGGCAGTGTGTGCTGGAGAGAGAGTGCCTGAGAGCATCATAAACACGAGGGGAGAGGCGCTCCATAAATATGCGGGTAGTTATTTATTACAAAATAAATTATGTATTGACATGAGGAATTACACCATAATTTTCTGTTTGAGATGGTACCAAAGTAAATTGGTTTCTATCTAAAAGGTCACATGGAATGCTGGCTTTGTGTTCCTGTCATGACATTTGCCTTATTGGCATTCAGGTGCATTCCCTCTGCTTCATGCAATCACTGTCTTCTTTCACTGTGTTTACAGATAATCCAGCAACTTTGCAGGCCAAATGGCGTTCTGAATATGAGCCCACAAAGCATTGAATCAGACAGCCTCCTGCTTAGAGAGTTTTCAGCACAGTTCAGCCATAAGGCAAACATCAGTAATTGCTTTAGAAGGGAAAGTGACAGGAAATTGTTCATAATTTGCCATCACAATAATTAAGAGTGGCTATGACTATTGCAACCACTATTTAATTTCCCCTTCTTTAAAATTAACTCTGTTATTGTCACCAACTGCTCTGTGGTGAGGCCCATTAACACTGTTTGTCTGAGGGCTTCTATTCCTAGGAACAAATCATTTGCTCACCTTCATGTCAAATCAACGATGCATTTTGATTCAAGCTATTTTACATGTATGCATTTACAGTAAGGACTTGCATAAGCTTTAAAAGAAGAGCCCACTTGCTAAGCTGTGGTTGAGCACTGCTCTGCAGACTTCTCGTGAAACATACTGTACTGTGTATAGTTTAGAACAAATAACCGGGAGGCTTAAAGCCAAGGGCAAAAAAGGAAAATAAAAAGTGTTTTAACCATTGTTCAGTGGTTTTCATGCCTGATTTGGTAGGTAAAGGTTATCACAAGTCAGTTCAAGTGTGCTTAGAAAGCACAATGACATCTCTCAACTCCCTTTGCAGGCATCTCATGAAGGGGAGCGGGTTTTAGGAGGCCAAAACTAGAAACCCCATCTTTGGTAAATGAACTGATTAGTGTCATCCTGCATCTTCGCTCTCCACAGATAGAATGGCTGAAGTTTTTGTCCTGGGTGTCATACTTAAAGTACTATCTGAGGACTCCCAAATAACGCTGCTGTCTGCACTCCTCTCAGGGCTCAGAATATCCTGCCTCTTATTGCACAAATTTGTGTGTCAACCTCACCTCTTTTAGGGAGCTTTAAACCCTTAGAGGTCAGAATTTTGGATGCTCACAGTCCCCAGAATGTAGCAAAAAATAGTTGCTGAATAAATATTTGTTGATTGAATGGATGGATAATGGACACTGCTCACACAGGGGTCAGGGGAAAAATCTCTCCACCATGCTATTATTATCTGTCCCAACTCATAAACACACTGGCTACAGGATTGCAAATTAGATTCTACTGAAAGAAAAAGGAAGCACATTACTCTTAAATGAAAGTTTTGCTAAATTCCTCATTCATTAATTCAACATAATTTGTTGAGTTCTTAGCATCTGCTAGGCATCATTTCAGGCTCTTGAGATTTGTGAATGGCCATAACGATTCATACAGTTGTGGAGCTTACATTCTAGTTCAAGCAGTGAGATAAAAATAAGCATAATAAGTAAATTGAGTAGTGTGCTGCAATGGGACACATGCAATAAAAACAATGAAGCAGAAGAAATGAGATTGGGGTACTAGGGATAGAATTTGGGTGCAGATAGGTCTCAATATTATTTTATTTATTTCTTATTTTAGAGACAAGATCTTGCTCTGTCAGCCAGGCTGACGTGCAATGGCACCGTCTGAGGTCACTGTAGCCTTGATCTGCTGGGCTCAAGCAACCCTCCCACTTCAGCCTCTCAAGCAGCTAGGACTACAGGTGTGTGCCACTATGCCCTGCAAATTTTAAATTTTTTTCTTTTGTAGAGGCAGGATCTGATCTTGAACTCCTGGATGCCAGTGATTCTCCTGCCTCAGCCTCCCAAGGTGCTGGGGTTACAGGCATGAGCCACCATTTTGCCTGGCTGGTCTCATTTTTAAATAATGTCAGCAGGGTAGGCCTCCTTGAGATGACAGCATTTGGGAAAAGACTTGAAGTCAGTGTGGAAGTTGCTATGTGGCTGTGAGAAGAGCATTCAAGGCATGGAACTGCCTGAGCAAAGGCCCTAGATTGGGAGCATGCTGAAGTGTCCCAGTAACTGCCAGGAGGACACCTGGATTGGGGCAAATAATGGGAATGTAGCAGGAGCCAAGGTCAGACAGGTAGTGGAGTGGCTGATCCAGGGTTTTGCAGACAATCGTAAGACCTTTGACTTAAGCTGAGTGAGAGAGTTAATTTAATTCACTCCCTCCTTTGTACTTGGAACTCCCATAGCACATTCATACCTCTCCAGCAGATCTTCAAATAATGTCGTTTTGTTCAATGTTGTTTCATTATAACGCTGACGAGAGAAAACAATCAATTTCTGGCCAGGATCATGGTCTGTGTGCAGTTTGCACATTCTCCCCACGTCTGCCTGGGTTTTCTCCAGGTCCTCTGGTTTCTTCCCATATCCCAAAGCTTTGCATCTTTGGTGAATTCGTGTGTCTACATGGTGCCAGTCTGAGGGCGGGGGTGGTGGGGGGGGCGGGGGGGGAGAGAGAGAGAGAGAGAGAGAGAGAGAAAGAAAATGTGTGTGTGTGTGTGATTGTGCCCTGCGATGGGATGGCATCCTTTCCAGTGTGGGTTCCTGCCTGACACCCTGAGCTGCCAGAATAGGTTCTGGCCACCCACAATGCAAACTGGAATAAATAGATAGATAATTATTTTACTTGTTTTTATTAGTCTTTTAAAAATGTATCTATAGCTCACATTTATGTCCATGTTTGATATTAGAAGTGTTTTTGATCTTTATTTGGAAGTTTGATGATGTTTCTGGGACCAGAAATAATGCCATAGGAACTTAATTCTTGTTTATATCTATTAGTCTATGGTAAAATTGGTTTTGTTACACATCATTTTGCTTAAAATTGCAGTTTCCAAGAACCTATTCACAATGTTAAGTGAGGACCTACTGTATCTATCTCAGCAAGCAACACATCACATTTCCCCCATTAGACTCTCAGGTTCTCAATGTTATTTTCCAATATTATTCTTCTCTGGCCCAGAGAATGAATGCACATTATAAACATTCCATTACTGTTTGTTGAACTGAAATATAACCAATAAGTCACAGTAGCAGGAATTGCGCAATGTTGTAAAATAAACATACCCCAAGTCACAGGTAGTTTATGAAGCAAATGAGTTGATGTAAGAATGTGCTGCATACTTTTGAGCTATAGGCTAATATTTTTCTTCTGAAATTCACTGTTCCTTTTGTTTTCTGCAGTTTCCTCACCACCCTCTGTTGGTTGCTCCTACAGTCAACTGCAGTGCTGATGTTGACACTACCCTTCTCTCTAGGGTAGCTTTGGTGATTAAGCTACTGGTCTCATGAGCTAGGCCTCTTGATTGCAACCACGGATGCACACTGTAGTCACAGGAGAGCATCTGTAAAATCTTAGTGCCTTGGGCTCCTCATAGAGCAGTTGAACCAGAAGTTCTGAAGGTGAGACTCAGGCATAGGTATATTTTAAAAACTCCTCAGGTCATTCTCATGTCACGCCAGGGTAGAGAATCATTGATCTAAGGCTGTTCTAAGACTTTCAGAGGTGGGCCAAGCTTTTCATGAAAATTTGAACTACAGCAAAGCAAATATGGAAAATTTGCACCTAAATCTGTTGATTCTTGGCAGTGACTCAGCTTTTGTATCCTGGCGGCAGCTCAAGGGTGTCTTGTTATGTTTATATAGGTGCACACGTGTTGGTGAAAGGAGAGAGGTTTGAAGGTTACCTGTTTTCCAGGATGGCAATGTATTTGTAAATCAGCCCACCTGTAATACATATGCTGAATCAGGAGCCAGTTCCTAGGTTTTCTCAGACAGGAACACGCAGCTGGCTGGTCCGGTCAAAGTGGACATGTGAACATCCATTCTGGGAAGCAGTGGTACTGGCCACGTATCCCCATGGATGAATGAAACTACCTTTCATCCTAACTGGGCGCTTCCCATAGGTTGAGGAGGACTCTTTCATGGTTTAACGCATTCAAGTCTTGCAGTTGGGAAGGCACGCTTGTGGCTCCGATTTAGGCAACCTGTGCATTGTCTGGTCGCCTAGGGCTTATGTGTAAAGTGCCGGCCACTCCAGTGTAGCAGATCCTCAGCAGCCCTGCCATCCTGCTTTCCTTTAACCCGGGTGTGAGCGCTGGTGGTCTTCGTTGTCAGCCTTGGTCATGTATACATTTTCTCCTCGCAAAATAGTAAAGCAAGTCTTTCAATATATTGGGGAATAGATCTTGCTTTTTAAATATACTCATTGTCTACACAATTCTCAGGGCCAGAATAGGCCATGCCCTGTAAGGCTTTCTGAATGTGTGATGAATTTAATGCTGTCACATCTTCATTTCCCCTTTATTTGTTTTTTTACTGAATACTTCTGGAGTATCTTCTATGTGCTATGCTACATCCTGGTAGCATAAGCTGAGTAAGACTCTCTTCCTTCAGCTCACATTCTAGACAAGGAAAGGGACACATAGATAGATAATCAGCACATGATACAGGAGCTCACCAGGCATGGAGAGATGGGAAGTAGATAGAGGGCCTTTCAAGGCTGTGAACACCATGAATTCAAAGTCAAGGAGTTAGGAAAATGCATCAGGGTTTGGAGAGCAAATGTATTTTTGAAATACAGGAAGTGGAGGGGATGGTGGTGGAGGTGAGGCTGGAAGCATAGGTTGGGATTGGAGTATAAAACACCTTCGTGACACATTAGAGAATTTGAATTTGATTCTGAGAAGCTAAGGTGGGGAAAATGAAAAAAAAAAAAAAAGAACTACTCGAAATTTGTGGTTAGAAAAACCTGATTGAATTCTAACTCTGCCACTTACTCATTATATAATATTGTGCTAATGATTAGAACTAGCACAGTCTCTGTTCATTGTCTGTAAAAATAAACATGGTAACACCTAGCTTGCAGGGTTAGCATGAGGTCTACATGAGACAGTGCTCATGACAGTACAGACAGCTGCACGGTAGGTTTTAGAGCTATGTCATCCAACACAAGCGTCACTAGTCACATGTGGCTTCCTAAATTAATTAAAATTAAATAAAAGAGTGGCTTTCTGATATGTGCTAGCTACATTTCAAGTGCATAATAGCTGTATGTGGCTAGAGGTTGTCATACTTGAAAGCCCTGATAGGGAACATTGACATCACAGAGAATTCCATTAAACAACACTGCTCTGAAGGGATGTTTCCTTGTCTTCCCGAAAGCATCAGCGTCTTAACTGATGTAGTTAATTTGCTGATAGTATGTGCTATGTTGTATTATATAAAAAAGTTATTCTTTAAAATAATGCTTGGAAATGGGCACGGATCAAGACTGAGTTTCCCTCTGATATGTCACTTAAGAGCTCATATACAGCTCTGTACTGTCATACACATGCCACCCTCAACTCTCTCTTGCGGCCATGCTGCCTACTCTGGCTCCCCGACTCTAGGATTGGAATTATACTTGGTTTTCTTGGACATGGCTGGAAAACTGCTCCAGACCTGAGACACACGTTTCCCTGGATAACTTACCCTGGGATGTGACCTGTATTCGCTATGAGATTGCCTGTAGGAGTGACTCATGCCATTTCAAATAACAGCTTAATTCATCCTGTTCCCTTTACTAAGGTTTTGTAACCCAGAACATCAGGGATGATGGCCATTTCTGGTGACAGGTAGACACCTGCACTGAATTTTCAATTCAATTCAACTTAGATCACTTTCCCAGAAAGAGTATATTAACTTCCAGTTTCTACTTGAGTTTTGCTCAGGCAGTTATAGCTGAACTTGTAAGTACAGGTTCTTTTTCTACATGAAACAGTTATTTTCAAGATTAAAAAATTTAGAGGGATTGTTTGGAGGATTAAAGGTGTAAAACTTGGTTGGTAAATTAAAATAAATAAGTAAATAAAGGTTTCTTTAATCACCTTGGGGAAAAAGAAGGGTTCTTGCTGACAGTTGTATCATGGTACTGCATTGCTGTGTAATTTATTTTGTACATATAATTGACTTTTACTTGGGAAGCAAGAAAGCCACGTGGAAATGTTAAAAAGAAGCCAAGTGAGAGATCAGCTGAGAGAAATTAAATCCATCAATGTGCAAATATAATAAAGGGAAAGGAAACTGGCATTTATTGAGGGGTATATGCAAATGTAGTAAGTTGCCAGAAGGGAAGTTCTTTGCATTCTGCAGTGACTTGGGGGAATTTTGAAGAATTGGCAGAACTTTAGCTGGCTATGAAAAGTAGTTGGAATGAAGGCAAAAAGTGGGGAGGGATTTTAGATGGGGAAGAGGTGCAAAGTTGTAGAGATGGAAATGCACCTATCCTCTTTAATGGGAAGTGAATAAGCCATTGAACACAAACTGCAGTATGTGGATGAGAAATAATTGGAAAGTAAGTTTAGATGCTCAGTCTAGACTAGGTAAGAAGGGGCAGACCTTGAATAATACAGTAATCATTAAATATAAATTTGTTTATTGCATACTTTGGGTCAGGCAATGAGCTAAAACATTTTTTAACAGACATTACTGAATTTAATCTTTACAACAATCCAATGAAGTAGGTATTATCAATCACATTTTACAGATGAGGCAACTTAAATTTAGAGAGGTTAAATAGTCTTCCCAGGGCTAAAGTTTTGGGAGACGATTCTTCATGGGTTTCTTGCATTTCTGTACATCTTGACAATAGGGCCACTGACTGCGTTTGTTCTGGACTACATTTTTCATGGATATTTGCATAGACAATCACTTTGAAAGATAGAGATCATGTCTCCTTCTGAAGCAAAGGGCAGATGTATTTATAGTTTGGCATCATGAGATAATGTGTCCACCTAGAGCCAAGTATGAGCAGGCTTACTGTCCATTATAACAGATTCAGGTTCCCTGAGTACAGGGTTCCTCTCCTGTAGTGTTACCTCCTTCATGAGTGTATAGGAGTCACCTGACCCTTTCACATTGCCCTGTGGAAATTGAGGCTTGGGGAAGTGGTGTGAGTGGTCACAACTCAGGTCTTACTGCTATTGCTCTAAGAGACAAAATACTTTGTCTCTGACCCAGGAATTTTGCATCTTTTAGTATTTATGAAACTGTGGCAAACCAACTTGTTAACTTGCAAATAGGCTAATTTCTCAGACCATTCATAGTTCTTAACTTAAATGTAAAACAACTTTAAAAGGCTTTAGAAATCAACTATTAGGTGACAAGGGCCTGTACTAGAGTGGTTTGAAAGGAAAAAAAATGGATGCTAGAAGTACAAAGGAAGAAATAGAAAGGACGAAACAAGGTTTGGACAGAATATTTTGGGATGGAGTGTGGGGCAAGAGGTGGTCAGAAATTATAAGGTTAAAGGAGATATGAAAATTCTGAACTTGAGAGATGAATACAGAAATTAATAAACTGGTTATTGGAAGAACGAGTGGCAGTTTGTTTTGTGCTTTTAGAATTTTACTTCTCTGAAGTTTAAAACTGGATATTTAAAAATTCTCTGCATAGGATCTTAGCAGAGAAATCATGCGTAAAATATATCAACTAGATCTCCCCTTTCCTCACTTCTTCGCAAATCTGTGAGTTAGAGCTGTTGAGAGGACCTGGGAAGTAGCTGCTTGTGGTTGGTGTCTGTGTGTGTGTGAGGTTGCAGAGGGGAAGAGAGTGGCTAGGGCAACGGCCCAGGTGCTTTTGAGGCCATGTCAAGGCATTCTTAGGCTGGCTGTAGGCTGTGTCTCACTCCTAAGGAGAGCGCTTGGCTCCTAAGCACTGTTTTTTTTTTTTTTTTTTTTTTTTTTTTTCTTTGGCAAAAACACCACTGAAGCTATGCTGGGTGAATGCTTTACTTTTCACATTTTTCTCTGTGGTTTTTTTTTTTTTTTTTTTCTTTACAGCATCTCACTCTGTCACCCAGGCTGGGATGCAGTGGCATGATCTCAGCTCACTGCAACCTCCATCTCCTGGGGTCAAGCAGTCCTCCCACCTCAGCTTCCCAAGTAGCGGGGGCTATAGGCACATGCCACCATGTCCAGCTAATTTCTGTATTGTTTTTGTAGAGACAGGGTTTCACCATGTTTCCCAGGCTGGTCTTGGACTCCTGAGCTGAAGCAGTCCTCTGGCCTCAGCCTCCCAAAGTGCTGGGATACAGGCGTGAGCCACTGCACCTGGCCTGCTTTGCTTTCTTAACTGTGAACTTTTCTTAAAATAAAAAATCTTGGATGAACTATTTTATTTTTTTTAAATAAAAGCACAAAATGTCATTTACTATTCCTTATTTCAGCATCCCTTATAATGTCAACAATTTTGCCAGGCGTGGTGGCTCATGCCTGTAATCCCAGCACTTTGGGAGGCTGAGGTGGGTGGATCATGAGGTCAGGAGATTAAGACCATCCTAGCTAACATGGTGAAACCCCGTCTCTACTAAAAATACAAAAAACTATCCAGGCGTGGTGGCACGCACCTATAATCCCAGTTACTCGGGAGGCTGAGGCAGGAGAATTGCTTGAACCTGGGAGGCGGAAGTTACAGTGGGCCAAGATCGCGCTACTGCACTCCACCCTGGATGACAGAGGGAGACTCCATCTCAAAAAATAAAATAAAATAAAATAAAATAAAATAAAATAATGGCAACAATTTAAATATTTTTATCTTTGTTGTCTATATAATATTTTGAGGGGGAGTTTCCTAAGAAGCAATAAAAGACACACTAAAGGAAAGGCAAATACATTCCACCTATTTATATATTATCATCTCTGAGGCTCCTCTGCTTTAATTATCAGTACAGAAAATCATATTGGGTTGTATTTTTGATACAATAAACCCTCCAAGAGAATCCAAGTTGATGAAGTCTGAGGGGCACAGTTGCAAAGCTCACTCTATCGTATTCCTTAAGGGAAAAGAAGATTTCTCAGTGTTTGCTATTTCTGAATCGGTTGCCAAGTTTTGATGCACTTTGTTCCTTGGCACACATTTCCTTAGTGAGTGGCAAATTATGCAACGACAAGATTATGTCACTGTCCTCCCCGGGAAGTCTGTGTAGCCAACACTTCATGCATCTCTGACTGGAGTCTAAGGTGACTTGGGAACATAATAGCACCATTTAGTGGCAAAATGATTTTAATCTTTAAAAAAGGTGGCATGGTGTTTATTAGATCATTTTAAGAGCTATAGATTAGTCAGCCATAAATATACTGTGTAGGCATGCATCAGTTTTTCTTTCTTTTTTTTGTATGTATCACTTTTAGCATCTCTTGTATCTATGGATAACAGGTTCTCAGGTGAAGCGCCAAGCATGTCACTGAAAGCCCAGCGGAGTTAAGTGTGCAAAGTCAGTCTGAACATATGCTGTAATGGATTTGACCTCAAACAGCACTACAAAGAGAAATTGCAGATAACCATCTGAACTGACTTCTGAAGCTTGTAGTTCTGACTCCTGAGATACAGAGAGAAAAGTGAGACCAAACAGGTTGGAGCAAACAACTCAGAGAGACCAGAACGAATATGAGTCTAATTTTAAAAGTGAATAAAATTAAATAAAAATGATTTATTCTATCGCTCTTTGTCTTTTATTGGTTCCCACACAATGTACACACAGTAAACTGTTTTCAGCACGTTATACTTTTTCTGATCACATTGGTGTCTATTAAAATGAATATTTGATCAATATTAAACATATGTATACAATATGAAATCACTGAAACCTTAGACTTTAAGTGTCACACAACATAGAGGTGACTGAGTCTTACCCTCTACCCAGGAGAAAAAATATTCTTAACAACAATAATTTAGGCTAAGAAATGAATGCTTCCTGTAATGGGCGTCTCAGTAGTTTATGGTTGGTTACTATTTAAAATTGCAGACATTATGCGATATTAAAGTAAGCATTCTTATGCCATTTTTTGCATGGCCAGTCTATTGATAGCATCTACACTACTTTGACTGCTAAGATCTACTACTGTATATGTTTGAAGTCTTTATTTTACATAGTCCTTTATAATCAATAACTAGTATTTGTTATATGGTGAGCTAGACTAAAGTCTGAAGCATGTGGTCATGAAACAGCTTCAAGCTAAGTGGCTTACCAGGCATTCAGATCTGCTACCTTGATCTTCTGTTACCCACATCTGTAGATAATATGTTCTAATCAGTTAGGCCATAGGAATTTTGTATAGACTCTCACCCGTATGAACGTAAACATACACACAAAGGCCTCCCTATTTGGAAAGTTATTCAACGGTACTAGGATAGGGTCTATAGAAATCATATGGATTATGTGATTTTAATTTTGCTATTCTATGTACAAGCATAACTGTACACTGTAAAATAAGGAATAATGGAAATATCAGAGCAAAAGTTCCAGGAACCATAGAAAACAGGGAGTTTGCCAGACAAGGCAGAGATACATGATTTATATTGATTTAACTTGAGGTTACAATGAACTTTGATTTTTTACTTTCTTTTAGAATTGTTTTCTTTTGTAGTGAAATGGTTAGGTTTTCACATGAAACATTTTTGAAATCATTTGTCACCTCGTTGCAGCAATACGTTCTTGTAAGTATCAAATGATGTGCCAGTAATTATGGCTGCTATGCTGAACAGTTATTTCTAAGTAATGCTTGCAAAATACTCTACTATGTAATTCGTTCCTGCAGTTGTAGACCCACTGATGGCACCCTTTAGAAAAATGTTTCTTTACAATTAACTCCCATGGTAAAGAGGGAGCAAAATGACTTCCAAGCCCTCTTGTATTGTCTTCCTCTTTTCTGCTGGGTTTTCCCCTCCTGCTGTTTACAGTCTGAGACCAGCGCAAATATAAGATCATGCCAGACATATAATGACGCTAAGAGGAGGCACAGTTGCATGTATGCAAAATGTCAAGCCCTCAGCTGCTAGGTTTGCATTTTGTTCGCAAATGATACAGAGCCAAAATGCTGAGTGTGCTGTTGTAGGTCTGAACTTGCTCTAGCTAAAATAAACAGATAAAATAAGTGGTAGCCTGGAATAGAGGGAATGTTTAATATAACTGCCAACAGAAATATTCAATGCTATAAAACTACAATGTGAAAGCAAACATATTTACAATGGACATTAATTGGATAATTTTTTTGTGTGTTTCTTGCTCTAATTTTGGAGACTCAGAGCAAAGAACAGACAGTATGTAGAGAAGCATCTGAAAGCGATAGTTTGTTTTTTCGCATGTCTGAGAATTAAGCAACTCAGCCCCAATCATTATCATTTTGCTGTTTTTTTAAAAAAGTGCTTTCTCTTGTTTTATTGAACATGCAGAGCTAAGTACAGCAGCATGACTGACACGGTGCCATGGGGTGGGAAGTTGAAGTCATTGAGCACTCTGAATTCCCTCAGTGTGTCTCAGTGGCAGAACCCCTTGTACTAAATGTGTGTGTGCTGTTCCACTGAGAAAATGTTCAATAGCATTCTGTGTTTCTCATTTCATACCTATGGAGAAGAAGCTCAGTGGCTGCCTGTTGAGTTTCATTGTGGAGTACAGATGGTCTGGTTCAAGGTTCTTTCAAAGGCACACAGAGAAAGAAGTTATGCTTTCTGCTTATTTTTCTAAAATCGTGTGCATTTTTTTCCTCCTAAAATGTATGTTTTGCTCAGTCAAATATAATTTTGTTTTAATTTTAATGTATGTAGAATACATGAAAACTTTACCAATTCTTCTGAAGAAGCAGACATGAGGACTGCCTTCTGCTGGTCAATCAAGTAGTGTATATAAAATCAATTGTTATAGTTTCTCTAGTCTCTTCTGGGTAAATGCTGAGTTTGTATATAATAAGAATATATATAGTTGCACTTGCATTGTGTCTTTTTCTAAATGCAGCTAAGTATCTCTTGACTGACTGAATTACCTCCTTTGAAGATATTGTTAGCGAATACCTCAGTCTGTGAAAGTAAAGGAATTAGCAGAAAGATAAAACTATATGTACATAACATACAAACAACATTTTGAAATCCTTCAAAACATTAGGAAAAGTCCTTGGAATAATTAGATAGTTGACATTTCATAACACATTTGTTAAATGGTTAAGCACCGAATGGAGAAATGTCCCTGCTGTTTCAGAAGCAGGTTTTGGCAAATGGTGTTTGCCTAAGTTATATGTGTGTCCAGCCTTACACTTGTCAGGAGAATATATATTTCAATGGACTTTTAGCTGATAAGGGAATATTAACCTCTTTTATCATTATGTAAAAAATTTCTTCTCTTCAAGACAGAGAAATGGTATGCAGTTGACTTTAGCTTTCTTGCAAGAAAAGTGTGATGGTGTATTGCATTAGAGGATATGTAAATGGAACTTGAAAACTCACCTGTGACTTTAACTATGAACACTACTTGAATTATCTCCATTGGCTTGAAAAGAAAATCATGACAACTGAAACTGAGAATGGAAAAGTGAAAATACAATGTAAAAGTGGGGGTGCAGCTTTAAATGGAGAACCACATTGTAATATCAAGTGACTTCACTGAGTCCATTTGCTTTCTGAAAATAAGCTTCTATTTCATATGTAATTATTAAACAAAAAATAGAGCAAAAAGGGTAAAAGCAGTTTAGGTTCTGGCCATATGTTAGAACACACAAATGCCAACCCAACACAAGACAAGCAGATGACCTCTTGCCTTAGATTGTGATAAGTTGTTTGATAGATGATTTTGAGTTCACCAAACTGATGTTTTTGCATTATTTATAAAATACATTCTATTTAAATAGGAAATACAGACAAGCTGTTTAGCAAAGTACTTGGGAATATTTTGAAGCTACATCACAAATTAAGAGATTCAGTTTTTTTTTTCTCCTTTTGGAGGAGAATGTTCCAAATACAAAATTGATGAGAACGAGATTCTTATGTATAAAATAAGTTTGACTTGAATCTCTGCCCTCAAGTGGAGTTGTGATTTGGGTTTATTAATATAGAAATTACCTTGAAGCCAGGCACAGAGTTTTTAACCACATCAGTCATTTATGAAGTTAATGATAACATGCTAATAAATTGCTTGTAAGGGGAAGCTTTGTTCAGGAAGAAATAAAGAAAGAAGCAAAACTTTGATGATTGATGTTGATCATGGAAAAAAATATTACTACAAGGACTGAATGACATTGACTTAAAAAAATAAGCTGAAGGTAATAGACTCAAGGATAAAAAGCAAAAATAAAAATGCAGGATGCCTGGCTAGGAATGAGCATGATAAAGAATTGGCTGCTATAATTGACCAAAAAATATGTTCAGATATATGAATGTGTTTGACTCTTTTTAGATTTACTAGATTAATAAGTCAAATAATTAAACAGATTTGTGAGTGTAAGTACAAGTTATAGTCATCATTGGTGAACTGTTGTGAAAAAACAAATGCAGTATGTAGTATATTCCTAGCATACGTTAAGGACAGAAGTGAAAGAGAGTGGCCTGAAAACAATCTATCTTGACACCAGCCAGAAAGTTACTAGGATGTTGTGCTTTATCTTGTTTCATATGCTTTTAAAGTCATGTGGCTAAAGAAGATAAGTTTATAAAAGCATATCATAGATGTTAAAGTTTGGAAAAGGGTCAATTGGGTTGAAATTGTTAAGTGATGTAGAGTTTTTATGAGGTAAATGTACGGTAATTGTTTCTGACATCCATAAACTGAACTACTCATTAGTTAATAGTACGTTTATGGAAGGCTAATACATGGGCACTTTGCCAGGTATTACATGGAGTTCAGAAAAGTCTTAGCAGTCTTTTTTGTAGAAGAAGTTTGCAATTTACTCATGGAAGACATGAGTAAATTAAAAAATTAAAAATAAAGTGATGTGGCTATTGATTATAAGAGCCATAGAATTTGACAAGAAAAGGGATATTAGTATGATTTGCTGGAGAGGGCTTCTTAGAAACTATGGTTTACTTGGGTTTGCAAAATAAGCAAGACTTGGGAGGAGAGTTGAGTTGAAAACATTTTGGCGAGAGATGCAGGGTGAGAGGAATATGTATACAGACAAAGGAGCAGAGACGGTTGGCAAGAGTGCAAAATATTTATGTTGGCTTCAAACTGATATAAATACAGTCTTGAATTCTGAAAGTTTCATATTTATTTTTGTTGGGATTGCCACACTGTGTGGTAAATAAATATACATGTTTGGCAATTCCAAAGTTAAAATGAGGAAAATTCTGGTCTCAATATTTTAAGATTGGAAATGACGTTAAATATATGTCAACTTTTCATTTCACGTGTGAGATTTAAAGAGATGAAGTTAATGATGAAGGTTACTCACCTTGTTAATACTAGGGTGGGAATAAAAGTCAGATCCCTTGATTCTAGCCTGGTGTTCTTTTTGCTAACACCTGCTGAGTTTATTTTTGTATGAAATGAAATGACAATTTTGATCCTGTTTTTAAAGCCTTCTTTCATACTTTTGAACCAATGTTTTGAAATTTGCTGGTTACCATCCTTGGAAAACAATTCTGATGAAATTTACAAGCAATTGCTGATCACAGGTGTTTATGCATTAAATCCATTGAGATTACTTAGGGGTGAAAAGTTCTTTGTATCATTAGTGATATTCTTAATCAAGCGATCTGAAGGCTATCATCAGAGCAAAGAAAAATTGGTTTTAGATTTTCTTTATTGATATATGTTGACCTTTTAATCCCACTGACTGACAAAGTCACCGAAGATATGTTCTTTCTTCCGTGGCTCCCAGCTCTGGCTGCCTTCCATACTCGTGTCAAAGGTGCTTTACATTCTGCTGCTGCTACCATTTTCTACCAGCTGGCAATGTGCTTGTCTGTCCATTAATGGTTTGGAAAATGATTAATAAGCTCCCCTACCCCACACTGAAAAAGGGGGAGCTCCAGATCATTCATAAATGCACAGGGATGATGCACAGGAGGAGTGACCTCCTTTGGTACAGTGGCCCCATGGGCACCTAGCAACTGAAATATACAATGAGATGTTCTCATGCTAATGTGGAAAACCTGAGAGAAAATGCAAAATTAAATTTCACTTATCAATGTGTACACTTATAAATTTTAATGTTATTTTTTACAATTCAAATTAAGGCTAGGAGATATAATGGACTACCTTTTAAGGTTTTTGAGTGGGTTCAATTTTTATTTATGTTACTAATGCCAAACATTATTCTAAGACTCATTCCCTCTTGAGCTTGTCCATCTGTTATGTGACCTGAACAACCTTCCTTATTCCTTCTATATTTATAGAATTTTCTTTCTTGGTTGAATTAAAAAGAAAAAGAAAGAATAAAACAGCCTTCTTTCATTTAAAGTGACTAACGGAAAACCATAATTTTTATATATATATACACACACACACACACACATATATATAATGGTGTTCTTTTTGCTAACACCTGCTGAGGCCATAATTATATAATTGATTATATATAATTAATTAAATATATATTATATAATCATATATAATTGATTATATATAATTAAGTAATTATATATAAAAAACTCCCATACACACACACACACACACACACACACACACACACACACATATATCTATGGGAGAGAACTGTTCTTTTCCCAACACACATCATATCCTTAATTAATATTATAGGCCACCTGGTGCATTAATAAGTATTTTGCATTAAAAGAGTTGAAAATGGAAGGTTAACATTAGGAAAGGAGGGTCACACAGTGAATGGTTTCAGGAATAATTCTAAAAATATCTTAAAACTATGAAAGCAGTCATATTTTTAAAACAACCACAAGATATTGTTTTATTTTTAATTAGATTAAGTAGTTTGAAACTTTTTACTACTGAACCACTTGGAAGATCACTGTTTTTTAAATTTAATTCACTCCAGTTGACTAAATCACTTGATTGCTCTGTATTCTTTAAAGGTGCAATAGTCATCACCATTTGATTCAGTAAAAAGCAAAATCCTTGAAATAGGTGAGATGGGACCATCTACAAATTATTGATTAAATGATTGAATATTTTTTTGACTTTGATTTGGTATCATTTTCATTCAATTTTTGGGCTTCTTTAGAAAGAGTCAGGATGGTCTACAATAGAAGAAATATCAAGCTGTATATTACATTTTGCTCCTGATTCTTTAGTTTTCTGGAAGATCTTGGCTAAATTTCAAACTTCAAGTTTCCTATCTGTAAAGAGCAGAACAACATAATATAAATATCTATAAAGATAAAATAATACACATAAAACACTTTGAACTTTAAGATGTTATAGATATTTAGTTCATTGATATTGCAAGTATCTGAATTAGTTTTAGAACATTTTTTTCTGTCATTTTTTCCCACACTCTAATAATGCTTCTTTGCAATGCCTATATTTTCCTACATTTTCTTCCTCTTGTTTTTCTCAACCACTTCCTGTTTTTTTTTTCTTTTTTTGCCTTACTTTTACCATTTGAAGCTATGAGGATTAATTCCCTATGAATATTGTACTGCCTATGTGCTCTTTGCCCTCTTCATTGTCAGGATTATTGCTAGCATCCTTAAGGATGGTTTTAAATTTTCTTTTGTGGACATTGGTGTTTTTGAACTTGCCATTTTTTCTTTAAGATATCATTATATACTATACATTTGAACTTCTTTTGTGTATGTGCATCACATCCAACTATGGTGTGTGGCTGCAGTTAGGGAAAGGGAGTATGTTTTATGAGAATTTGAATTTCTCTACGTTAGACATTAATGGGTTTAGTAAAATGCATTTTGGAGTCCAAGATGGAACCATTTTTTAGTAAAGTTGTGAAATCATGACTCTCTGGAAGGCCTAGAGATAAGAGGCAAATCTGTTGGTTCTGGCTCTTTGGTAACCCCATGAACAATAGCCATGGTGACTGTGCTTGCGGTGTACATTCAGCACACATTGTCTGTGTCCCCATTTAGGCTTGACCTTTGATCTTTTCTGTAACAGAACTAAATATGAGCATGTTGTCTGACCTCTCTAGGAGAGGCACTGAGGAGTCACAGGGGAATTAACATGGAGATTTATCCTCATAGCACCTCTTTGTTGATCTTGTGGCTGCCCTGATTAAACATAGTATTTTTATTTACGAAGAGCTGTTGTAGAGACATTCTTTATTAAATATTTATTGAGGATCTACTATAAATAAAACACTGTTCAAGGTGCTAGGAATACTTTAATGAAAAGGGAGGCATGATCATAGTCTGACAGGACTACCCTTAGTTTTGTTCCTTTGGGTATAGGTCATGAAGATTAGGGAAATCATGGGACCATTGCCTGCAGGAGGTCATTTTCATTTGAAACTGTGACAGATCCTGTGGAAATACCTGTTTAGTATATTTTATTCTTTGCCACCATTTTTGGAAATAGTATATTAAATTTGCATATTTTTTCTCTCCGTTCACATTGTCAGTCACAGAGTCACGGAGTTTCAAAGATAACAAAGTCTGAAATTTTAGCATACTCTGTGAAATCATACAGAGATTATTTCTGTGTTGTTCATTTTAGAGAGAAAAAAATCGTATTTTATTTTCATGGGGCCTTGCAAAACAATGCTAACAAAGTTTTTCTGGCAATGGATAAAGAACTGTTTTCCTGAATTTCTGGATGCATTTTGAATCCACAATAATGTTGCATTTAAATGATTTTTAAAGTTGTCCTCTGTGAATTTACTAATTCATTTGTCTATTTATAATTTTTATTATATATTATTTAAGACCTACTAAAATGTGTAACCCTTTTGTATATTATGAAGCGTAATAGTAGAGTGCAGCCGGGAACATGCCTGCCTGGGCTGGTGGTGAGTAGGTGTTCACCTTAGTGGCTGTTCAGGTCATTTCTGGCTGTTTCTGTTCTCATTGATTTGGGATTATGTCCCACCATGGGTTAAATGTTTTGGATATTTCCCCCATCACCATCCAAGTTTTGAACAAGGGCATTATCAGTACTGCTGAATGTATCTTTTTGCTCCCTTTAACCACTATCCTGAGTTGTGTGTATTTCATTTATTTGCTTTTTTTTTTTTTGCAACAAAAGAGTATGTCTCTAAACAAGATATTTTGCTTTCTTGTTTTGGGTTTTATAAAAATCATATAATCCTGTATACATTTGTATACAGCTTGCCATTTTCACTCAGTATTCTGTCTCTCAGATTCACTGAGTCTGTTCTGTATAGTAGCTTATTCTTTTTCACAGTGCTCTGCAATGCCACTTCTGCCATAAATTACATTGTCTTACATCTAGGAGCCTGTTTCTGGGCTGTCTGTTCTGTTGCATTGGATCAAAGTTTCTTTAGAAATTCCCTACTCTAATAACACATTGTTGTAATTGCCCTTTGTAATAAGTGTTGATACCCACTAGGGCAAAACTCCCATTTTGTGCATATTCCTCAGGAACATCTTGGCAGTTCTTGAGCTTCTGTTATTCTATAAAATTTTTAGTATGAGTTTTTCAAGTAACTTGAAAAAAGTTGGGATTTAATTAAAATGTACTCATTCCAAAAATAATTTTGAAGAAAATTAATGCTTTGTAAACTTCAGCCTTCTTTTTAGCATCCAGCGTTCAATCAGAAAAAAAACCAAAACTCCCCCCCCTCAAAAAAAAAAAAAAAACAGAGCCAGCAGGAGATACTTATCAAGAGATTTATGGCAAGGAATTGGCTTACATGATTGTGGGGCTATCTAGGACATGTTGTCAGGAAGGACAGGCTGGAACTTCTGGGACATGCTGAAACTATTGTCCATATATGGAATTTCTACTTCAAGGAACTTTCAGCTTTGCTCTTAAGGCCTTTTAACTGATTGAATCATGCCCACCAAGATTATGTAGGATAATCTCCCGTATTTAAAGTCAACTGAATTTAGACTTTACAAAAATACCTTTATAGCAATGAGGCAGGAGAATAGGGTCTGGAGGCAGGGAACCTAAGGCTGTTTCACGCTCACTTCCTAGAACTAAATTGAAAGGAAAACCCTAACTTTCTACACCTAAGCAACAAAAGGATCAGAGGCTACTACTCCCTTTGCAAACCCGGACCTTTTCTGATGGGAAATTGAAAGTACCTCTGGTACAACCAATCAGATATTTGCATAGGAGTATAACTTTGTAAACTTTGTAAACAAAGTGAACTTTGCAACTTCACTTCACCCTCTAATTGGATGCTTTCTGCAACCAATCAGACTGATTGCGGGGCACCACTTCATTGACATGGGGTAAAAACCAAGTGGCCGAAGTGAAACCTCTAGGGGGTATTTGGACTGGAAAAATTCTGTAAGGGGGCCCTTGAGCCGTTGGTCCAGCTACTCCTACCCTGTGAAGTATACTCTCGTTTTCAATAACTCTCTGCTTTTGTTGCTTCATTCCTTCATTCTTTCCTTGCTTTCTTTGTGTGCTTTGTCCAATTCTTTGTTCAAAACGCCAAGAACCTGGACACTCTCCACCGGTAACATCAACATCTAGAATAATATTTGATGAAATAACTGATACAATTTGGCGCATAAAACTGACCATTACACTTGTCACAAACTTGGTAGGTTTCTCCATTTATTTATATTTATTTTTCCGTATTGAATGCCTTTTTATAAATGAATTTTCTCTATACAGGTCTACTTTTTAATTTATATTTTCTAGCAGTAACACCTCTTGGTGTAGGGAAGTGCAGTTGATTTTTATATATGGATTGATTTATCTAACTTGTTAAACTCTTTCTATTTTTAATACTCTTTCTGGAGATTCTCTTGGGTATTTCATTAATATGTATGCAGTTGTATCATTTGTAAGGATAATAATGTTTTCTCTATTGTGCTATTTTTTTTAAAGATTACTTTTAAAATTACATATGGTGAAATTTATTCTTTGTGTTGCACAAAGTTCTGTTACTTGCAGCAAATGCATGAAGTCATCTATTTACCACTACAAGCAAAATAAAGAATAGTTTCATCAGCCTCCAGAACTCCTCTGTGCCACACGCTTGTGTGCAGTTCTCCTCTCCCACAAACTCTGGAAGCCACTGATTTGTTTTCCATTCCCGAGTTTTGCCTTTTTTAGAATGTTGTAAAAATGGAATTTCACTGTGGGTGAATAGTTGTTGTTTTTCCTCTTAGGAAATTCCTGTGAGTGTATGTTTAACTTCCTAAGAAACAGCTAAACTGTTTTCCAAAGTGTCTGCACCGTTTCCATTCTCACCAGAGTTCAGTTACGCTGCATCTTTGTTAGTACAAAAAGATGTTCTTACTTTTTTCATTTATTATGCTTGAGTTTTAAGGGTTTAACATGTTCTGAATACAAGCCTTTTATCAGATATGTAATTTGCAAACATTTTCTGCTAGTTCAAGGTTTTTCTTTCTCAATAGTGTCTTTTGCAGAGTGCAATATTTTGAATTTTGATTAAGTCCAAGTTATTATTATTTTCTTTTCTATTTCATGCTTTTGGGGTCAGATCTAAGAAATATTTGCCTAATTCAGCATCGCAAAAATTTTCTCCATGTTTTCTTCTGAAGTTTTATAGTTTTACATTTTATACTTATATCTATGATACGTTTTGAATTAGTATTTTGTATAAAATGTGCAGTGTGGGCTGAGATTCATTTTTCTGCATGTTGATATCTACCTAATTTTTCCAAGACTGTGTGTGTGTGTGTGTGTGTGTGTGTGCGTGTGTGTATGTTTGGGTAGGTGTTTGAAACAAAAAGACAAACATGCTTGTTTCTACTACCCAGTGGGAATTTGGCTCTTATTGGTCAAGAGTAAAAGAGTAAAATATGCACATTTTAGTCACCTCACATGGGAAATTTAGCAGCTTACACATTGAACACAAATACCCCAGTTACAATAATGTAACTGCACATGGTCTCTGATATGGTTACTGCAGGCATACAAATAGAGGGAAAGTGTTATTTTATATTGCAGTAGTAGAAATTTCTACTTTGTATCACCTTCCAATAAGGCTGTGTATTTTTTTTTTTAATTATACTTTAAGTTCTGGGGTACGTGTACAGAACATGCAGGTTTGTTACATAGGTATACACATACCATGGTGGTTTGCTGCACGCCTCAACCTGTCAACTACATTAAGTATTTCTCCTAATGCTATCCCTCCCCTAGCTCCCCATCCCCTGACAGGCCCTGGTGTGTGATGTTCCCCTCCCTGTGTCCATGTGTTCTCACTGTTCAACTCCCACTTGTGAGTGAGAACATGTGGTGTTTGGTTTTCTGTTCTTGTGTTAGTTTGCTGAAGACTGTGTGTTTTTAAGATACCTAACTATTGCTGCAAAATTTCTAGGGAAAAAGGGAAACATCTGTGTAATTTGGTCAGTCGAGACTATCAAGTGTTTGAGCGAGCGTGATAAGTGGTATACAACCCAACAGGCTGTTATAATGAGGAAGCTCTGCAAATTGACTGCTGGACTCCACCTGTAGCTTATAGCCATAGAGAACATAAATCAGATATTATCAATTCCCTGAAGTCTGTGCCATAAGCAAAACCTTTTCTTCCAACATGTTTAGTGATAATCAAATCTTTATACCTAGACATGATGTCATGGGGTAAAGGGAGCTAATAGTTATTAAGCTTCTGCTGAATGGTACCACAGAATACAGTGTTTTACATACATCCAAATTCAATCCATCTTCACATAAACCTAGTGTGCTAAGTATTAGTATTGTATTTCCATGGTATAAGAGACTGAGGTTCAGAGAGTTATAAGAGTTTACTCACAGTCACACACCTAGAAAATAGAGGAGCCAGGTATCAAACACGATTATGCTTCCAAAGCCCATGAGTGAAATCCAGGAATGATTCTTTTCTGTAAATCCTTAAATCCCTTTTTTATAAGAACATTCTTATTGTTGCTAAGAAATGACCTTTCCTTGCTTTAGAAAGCTTGTTGCTTAGTCCAAAGTCCTCAATATTGAAGTTCTTTTGGCTGAAGTTGTTGATTGGACTGGTTTAGCGCCTCTTTACATGGTTCTAGTCTGTTCTCACATTATAGCTCTGCTAAGCAATGGGGCCATATAGCCTTGGCACTGATGGAATTAAAGAAAAATAATGAAGTTTCCATCATTTACAAAGTGATCTTCTACCTTAGGGAGAGCTGTAAAAGGACATACGAAAATCAAACAACTAAAAAATAGTGGTTGTTTACTCTCAGCAAGGAGGATTGATTTTTACTTGTTCTGTTTTCAATTAATTTACCTAATTTAACCTTAAAAAATGTCACCTTCCCTTTCAACCTCAGTTATAAATATAAGTTTTTTCCTGATTTAATTTTAGAAGCCTCCCCATTTACTTTCAGCAGCTGCTTCCCTTTTGGGTTGAGTTGGATTGGGAGGGAGGAAAGAAAGATGTGGAAAGAAAGTTTTTGGAATGTGCCATTTCTTTCACTTACACTAGTGCAAGCTTCCAGAGTGTGTTGGTTTATTAAGCATGGATAAATGTGTAGGTACAATGGTAGGGTTGAAGAAGAATAACAAATGGATGAGGAGTTAATAAAACCAAACACCAGAAAAAGTATCCTAGCTATTTTTGAAACAAATGATTTCAATAAGCTGTTGCTGAATGAAATAGAAACCTTTTGCTTTGCAGTTAATGTATATTAGTGCCTGTGTGTTACACCTTCACTCAGCTCCCTAGCATGGTGCCAGAGACGGTGCTTCCCAAAATTTTATATGCATTCAAATCACCTGGGATTGTTGCTAAGATGCAGATGTGCTCTGCACATCAGCTCTGGGGTGGGGCTGAGATTGTGGTTTTCTCTCTTTCTTTCTTTTTTTTTTTTTGAGATGGAGTCTTGCTTGCTCTGTCACCAGACTGGAGTGCAGTGGTGCGATCTCAGCTCACTGCAACCTCCGCCTCCCAGGTTCAAGTGATTCCCCTGCCTCAGCCTCCCAGGTAGCTGGGATTACAGGTACACGCCACCATGCCCGGCTAATTTTTTTTTTGTATTTTAGTAGAGACAAGGTTTCACCATGTTGGCCAAGACAGTCTCGATCTCTTGACCACATGATCCACCCGCCTTGGCCTCCCAAATTGCTGGGATTACAGGCGTGAGCCACCATGCCCGGCTGAGATTGTGGATTTCTAACAAGCTCCCAGGTGATGCTGGCACTGCTGGTCTTTGGTCTGCCTTTTGAGTAGCAAGGCTGTAGAAATTTTAATCTGTGAAAGTATAATCTTGTTAAGGATTCTACATGGGAAATCTGGCTATGTTTACATATACTTTACCTATATAAAGAGAAGAATTTAGGTTATCTTTTTTTTAATGGAAAGCTTGCACTCAGTATTTTTAAATAAGGAAGACAAAATGTGTAACAGCTGTACTTCATGACTTACTCTATGCCAGGCACTATGCTAAGGTCTTTACATATATTATATTATTTAATTCTCATATCTGTGATGAGAGACCCAATATTATTTACATTTATGATAAGTAAACCAAGGCATAAAGCAATGTTTCCATAACTGTGTGAGGCCACAGAGTTAATAAAGCAGTAAAGGCTGCATTGAGACTTTGGTTGGTTGATTACCTCTAAAACTTGTACTGTTAATCACTACTGTATTATAAAATATTGGACAGTGATTAAAAAATCCTTTTCTATGGAATGAAATGAAGATGAGCATAAACTTTAAGTCTGATGTGGGTTCAAGGCCTGAGTCTTCTATTTAGCCCTGAGAAAATCTTGTAGCTCCAGCCATCTCATTTGAAAGTGGAGATTCTATTTGCTCTGCTCTTGTCTGCATGTTGGTGTTGTGAAGTTCAAATGAAATTATGACATGACATGTTTTGTGACTTGCAAAATAGCACAAAGAGGTAGCACCCCTGCCATTTATTGTCCACTGCGTGTGAAAAATAGGCATGATGACTTCACAGAAACTCAGATATTTGGTCCAGTTTCATTTGATGTTTGCCAGTAGGAGAATCTTCATGAAATAGGGAGCTTGCTGCATTTGAGTCACAGCACAGAGTGAAAATATGTGTGGTTCGGGACACTCAGTACCGTCTTGCCCAATCTTGGGCATATTTCCTTATCTTCCATTTGAAGAAGGTGAGATGGTGGTCTCTAAATTACTTCCCACATCTAACAGCTAAGTTTTTGATTTTTGCTTCCAACTGATTGATAACTGCTGTCTTGCAAAGTTTGGATGATGGTGATAATAATGAAGATGATGGTTTTGTGACTTCGCCTCTGTTTCTTTGTGGATACATTTTCTCAAATTCTAGTAAAGAAATTAATTTTCTTATAAGTTACAACTAGTTTTCATTCGGAGTTAATTCAAAAGTATGAGAGAAAAGGATGATAAAATAAGGTACAATTTGCAGGCTGGGAGTGGAGATTTCTGGTCGGTACACAATATTTCAGACAGAGGCCTGTTTTAGGGAAATGTGTGACCTGCAACCCAGCTTTAGTAGATATTACAAATCTCAGACCTGAGGAGAAGTAGCAGGAATGAAGTTATATGCTCAGTTAGTATGGAATCAGGAAAAAAAAACCAGGAACAGAATAAATTCCTAAGCTCCATGGAGAGTGGAGAAGTAAAAGTTGGCCATGATTAAGTGGAGATCCAGAAACCAGACAAGTGCTACCGAAGAAAAGTGAATGACTTAGATGTCTGTGACACCACAGGGAAAGCATAAAGAAAGGCTGTGCTTTTTACAAATAATAAGAACTGCCATTTAGTGCTTTTTCAATGTACACATCACCATTAAGTATAATGCTGCATTTTATTTTGATAACATTCCTTTGTGATATAAATATGTATCTCCACTCCACAGATGAAGAAGTTAAGGATTAGAGAGGTTATTTATTTACTCCTGAAGTGGAGACACTAAAATAGAGACTCTAAATTCCATGCATTTCTCACCTATTCTGTAGGCTCACTTGAGCCAAATTTAATAGAATGCATTCATTCCACAAAGCAATAAAACTTCCCATATAAAATTATCTTATATATATTCTTCTTGTTCTAAAAATTAATTCTCACAACTTAGATTATGCTAGCCTCAATTCTTTTTTTTTTTTTTGAGACAGGGTCTCGCTCTGTTGCCCAGGCTGGAGTGCAGTGTTGGGATCTTGGCTCACTGCAACTTCTGCCTCCTGGGTTCAAGCAATTCTCATGCCTCAGCCTCCTAGGTAGCTGGGAATACAGGTGCACACCACCATGCCCAACTCATTGTTTTTATTAGTGGTACATGTTGGCCAAGCTGATCTTGAACTCTTGATCTTGGGTAATCCACCTGCCTCGGCCTCCCAAAGTGCTGAGATTACAGGCGTGAGCCACTATGATGGGCCACATTAGCTTCAATTCTTAAATCTGTTCTAGGGGAATTAAAAATGCCTCTTTCTGCCTCTGTGTACCCTATACTCTCCCACATCTAGATGCCTCTTAGAGCTGGAAAAAATTGTGTCTTGCAGGCATTGGCAGGTACAGGAGGGAAGGGAGGATCATGACTGCCATTGTCCTCATGGACCTTCACTGAATATTTTCTACACTGTCTAGACTATCTAGAGTATAGCATTGGTAATGATAAAGCTCCTGTGGATTGGCTAATATTGTAAAATATATAAAAACAATATTTCTAAAGGTAATAAAAAGGCAAAGACCCACTAGCTGTCATATAGTAACTTTTTTGAGTATTTTATGTCTCCTGCCCAATATGGGTCTCGTTTTCCTAATTTTTCTACCTGACTTTGACTTTTGTAAGTTACTCAGATCTGTGGACTGTTTTTAAAATTGTATTTACTCTTATTTGACACCCTCCCAGTTAAATCTGATGAAAATTTGATCATATACATTATATATAAATATATACATATTTAAGGAGAGCTTTAAAACTGTGTATCTCACCAATAATCATCTCTCTGCTCTACCTGCTGCCACTTCTGCAGCCTGGGGGCTGTTCATACCCTGAGCCTGCCTCTGCCTCCAGCCTGGGAAGAAGAAATGTAATGCCTTTGGTCAAGCCGAGTCTGGACTAGGAAGCAGGTACACAGCTGGAAACTTCCATTGCTAACCCTGCAATCAAACCTCTTCTGGGGCAAAGATTTTCTATGTGTTAATACTAAAAAAGGCAATGTTATTTATATTTCTCACATTAAAAAATTTAGATAAAATCACTTTTCAGAAATACCCAGTGAGACACAAGGGGAATAGGTGCTTTTTACTACTAAACTCCTTGGGATCAGGTGTTATTTTCATGTTTGGCTACTTTTTATTCGACATTTTCAATTTCTTTTTTGGTGGTTCTCAGGCTCAGGTGAATGTGCAGTCTCCCAGAACCCTCATTTAATTGCCAGTTTTGGCACCTGGTTAAATGTATTGGCGTGCTTACTTGCTTTTGCATTCTCTCTCTCTCTCTATTGGACTTGGTGTTCTGGGCCACTTGCTTGCTAGCATATTCTAAAACGAAAAAAGAAGTAAGTAACATAAAGTGCTATTTTCAGACGTTGAGACTGCAAACTGAAATGTTGGGACTTACTGCTAGCTCTTAACATGTGCATCTTCTTCTTCCCTAAACATATTATCAAAGAAAATTGGCCCGATAGCAGTAAAAAACCAACCAACAAGCAACAAACACAACTTTTTTAAATGGAGATTTAGTTATGTATGAAAGATTCCTAGTGATTGATAGGAAAATCTTATTTCTGACCTATTTCTGCATTCCTGAGGGTAATGTATCACTGTGTACCTGGATATGTTATAATACTTTTATTTGTAAACACCTTCCCCCACTGTTAGCTTTGGTTTAGTTAATTGTTCACTTTGTAAATTTTCTGTCTGAACAAGAAAAACCACATCTTATTCATTAGAGGAATAAGGGTAATCTGAATTTAGGTAGAAAAAGAGTCTTGGGAAAACCTGCAATGACCTTGAGATTAGATTTGTGTTATATGATTCTGTTATTGTGTATTGTTCACAGGTAAGTGCTTTAGAAGTTCCTATTTATAGGTATTTATCCTGGCATATCAGAAAAAACCCTTTGTAATTCAATAATTTCTACCTGTTAGCAGAATGTACTTTTATAGTTTTTTTTTTAAAAAAACTTTATTATAGTATCTATTAAATGCATACTCTGATTAATGTTTTAGAATGATACAAAGGCGGGCCAGGCGCGGTGGCTCACGCCTGTAATCCGAGCACTTCGGAAGGCTGAGGCAGGTGGATCAACTGAGGTCGGGAGTTCGAGATCAGCCTGACCAGCATGGAGAAACCCCGTCTGTACTAAAAATACAAAATTAGCCGGATGTGGTGACACATGCCTGTAATCCCAGCTATTTGGGAGGCTGAGGCAGGAGAATTGCTTGAACCCAGGAGGTGGAGGTTGCAGTGATCGTGACATCGCATTCCAGCCTGGGCAACCAGAGTGGAAAAAAAAAAAAGAGAAAGAATGATACAAAGGGTACTTTTACTGAAAGGTTTTATTAACCTGTTGACATTTGAAATGAGATATTGTGAAAGTATTGCTTATAATGGTAAAAGTAGACAATGGAGATTGAAGTTAGACAGTGAATTTCTTGGGAGAGGGTGTGCACTAATAGGAGGGCCAAGTGAAGCTTCTGGGTATTGGAAATGTTCTATGTCTAGATCTGGGTAATGGGTACATGATGTATGCATATCTAAAATTTCACTTAATGTTTGTGTACTTTACTATATGTACGTTACACCTCAATCAAAAAAAGTAGAGAAAAAAGATGCAATGTTTCAAATGATACGGAATGAATTAGTTGGACTTGGGTAGGCAAATATCAGCTTTACCTTCTCTTGTTTCACAAAATATTTCTAACTGATATGATAAAGGCTTTATATAATTCAAGTACCAATAGGTAACAAAAACTGATAAGAAATGCATTAATGCCCCAAAATTGAAATTGGCAAGGGGCAGGAAATGAAATTTCACAAAAGTGGAAATCCAATAATCAATGAGCATATCAAAAAGAGGTCCAAAATATTGACCTAAATAGAGAAGCTGAGGCACAAAATATAATTTTAAATAGTTTACTTAAGGCAAAGTGAGGATAGCCGCCCAGGACACATTTCCAAGTTGCCTTACAAAGTGCTCCACTTGGCCTCTCTTGCAAGCAGGTTTTTATTTTATTTGTAATTTTTTTCAAACTTTTAAGTTCATGGGTACATGTGCAGGTTATATCGGTAAACGTGTATCATGGGGGTTGTCATGCAGATTATTTCATCACCCTTGTCTTAAGCCTAGATTAGTTATTTTTCCTGATCCTCTCCTTCCTCCCACTCTCCACCCTCTGACAGGCCCCAGTGTGTGTTGTTCCCCTCTATGGGTCCATGTGTTCTCCTCATTTAGCCCCCACTTATTTTACTTGAGAATGTGGTATTTGGTTTTGTCTTCCTGTGTTACTTTGCTAAGGATAATGGCCTCCAGCTCCATCCATGTCCCTGCAAAGGACATAATCTCATTCTTTTGTGCGGCTACATAGTATTCCATGGTGTATCTGAATAAAGAAAATGTACCACATTTTCTTTATTCAGTCTATCAGTGATGGGCACTGAGGTTGATTCAATGTCTTTGCTATTGCAAATAGTGCTGCAATGAACATATGCACGTATGTGTCTAAGATGGATTCAAGATTTAAGTGTAAAAACTCAAAACTATAAAAACCCTGGAAAACAACCTACGCAATGTCGTTCAGGACACAGGCATGGACAAAGATTTCATGACAAAGATGCCAAAAGCGACTGCAACCAAAAATTGACAAATGGGATCCAATTAAACTAAAGAGCTTCTGCACAGCACAGCACAGCAAAATGACCTATCAACAGAGTAAATAGAAGGCATACAGAATGGGAGAAAAGTTTTGGCAAACTATCCATCTAACAAAGGTCTAACATCCAGCATCTATAAGGAGCTTAAATTTACAAGAAAAAAAAATCCCATTAAAAAATGGGTAAAGGACATGAACAGATACTTCTCAAAGGAAGACATACATGAGGCCGAGAAGCATATGTAAAAAAGCTCAGCATCACTGATTATTAGAGAAATGCAAACCCAAACCACAATGAGATACCATCTCACACCAGTTGGAATGACTATTATTAAAAAGTCAAAAAATAACAGATGCTGGTGAGGTTGTGGAAAAAAAAAAAAAGAAATGCTTATACACTGTTGGTGGGAGTGTAAATTAGTTCTACCATTGTGGAAGACAGTGTGGTGATTCCTCAAAGACCTTAAGACAGAAATACCATTAGATCTAGAAATCCCATCACTGGATATATACCCAAAGGAATACAAGCAGGTTTTTAAAGGCAAAAATGAACAAGAAGTGGGCTGATATGAAATTATTTGACAGGCTTTCTCATTGGCTTGTAGAAAAAGTATTGATTAGTAATTGGCTATACATTAGTGAACTCTAGGGTGTGAGTTATGGTTTCCAGAGCATGGCATTGTTAGGTTAGTTTTACAGATGCTTGACATCAGTCAGTCTAGAGTGCACATAGCAAGTGGCTTCAAGGGATAATTAGTTAGCTCAAGAGGGGAATGAGACATGATTGCTGTCACATTTCAATGCTTCTCTGGGCTTGATAATTTAAGAGGACTAGCGTTTGTCCGACAAAAAGTTAGAGCAAGCCAAAAGTTTATTAATCATGTTAGTAAAGACAACTGAGAGGGAGATTTTATTATTTAACATTATAAAAAGGCAATATTATTATATCTCACACAAAATTTAGGGAAATACACTTCTCAGAAAAAACGCATAATAGGTACTTTTGTAATGTAACTGCAACCAAACTCCTGGAGATCAGGTACCATTTCTTAAAAGTTTGCATTTAATTTCTTAGTTTAATACACCTAAGGGTTTTTAATTATTCTTTTACAAAATTTAAATTTTATTTTACAGATCGCTACATTTGTGAGTTTCCTGTAATTTTTCAGGAATCCAAAAGTTGAGGGATAGATAGCCAATTTCTCCCCAGTTACTGGGCTCAGAGACTGATAAGATACCACAATTTGTTATTGACCAAGAAACCTTGCGCCAGAAGAGTTCACAATGCTGACTCTTGTTAGGAATTTGAAAATAAAAGTATTGGGATGATAGGCACCAGCATGTAAAATATTTCAGGAGTGGAACAACCTCATGGTCAGCATATCCAGGGACATAGATGCACCTGGGGCACTTCAGGCCCAGAAATAGTAAATAATGGCAATAAGTTTGTACTTACATATTGTCATCATCTTTGAGCCTTCTTTTCTGAACGATCTCAACTGTATGCTTCTCCCAGAACACAAACCCAGTCTGTTTCCTCTGGCTGTCAATCCTTTTTCCCTGTAGCCCACAAGGTGAACTAATCCTTTATGTGTCAGCTTAAATATCTGACATTTGTCTTCAGGCTTCCATCACCCCTCTGCCTGTAGCTGGGCAGTCTTCCCATAAACTCCCACACCACTTTCTACCTGCCCACTCTGCACTGTGCTGTCATTATTTGCAAATAAGATCATGGCGTGAACCATGTGTTATTCATGGACCATGTGTTATTCAAATGAAGGCACTTTGTTTCCAGTGCCTGGAGTTTAAGTACGTTAATGTATATTTATGGAATGGGTGAGAATAATTAAAATCACACTGGGAGGTTGTGTGGCAGAGAAGAAAGAACCTTGGAATGATGGGATACACTGGCTATGTAGGTTCGTATCTGTATGACCTTGGAAGTTATTTAACTTATCGGAACCTTAGTTTCTGTGTATTCAAAATGAGAGTAATAAATCTCACCAAGTTAAATGATGGGAATGAAATATAGGGATTACATGAAAGAACGGATGTGAAGACACCAGAATTTCAGCACACAGTGACATTTTCTTCTCCTTTGTTCCTTCCTCCTTTCCATCCCCAGAAAGACTGGAGATTCTATTTTTTTCATTAGTGTGCAAGGATAAGGACCAGGTACATATCTGCAATGCTTGCCTGTGGGTCTGTGCGCACAAACACACACACACACACACACACACACACACACACAAAGGCACTTTTCCATGCACTTTGTTACAGAGACTAGTTCCACCTTGGATCCTTTTGATAACTTTTATAACAGGATTTCAACATGAACTTCAACGTTAACTGGAAAGTTCCCTAATTTATAGTCCCATTTGGGATGCAAAATAATTTTTGGGGAGGCATCAATAATTATTTTGAAAATCAAGATTCTTTGAATATTTGTCCCACATATGCCTTTCTCACAGAACACACTGTCCTAGTGCTTTTGCCAATAGCCATTCTTCATTTTAGCATTTTCATTATGCATTCTGATTTTTAACCTTGAAGGTTTTTAATGGAGCTATATAAATTTGCCTCAAGATGACATGAAATATTACCAGATCTCGTCTATATAAGTTCTTATCACCTAAGCAGATATTATTTTTGGTAAAACCTAGGAACATGTTACCCAAGTTAAGTCAAGTCAATGCTTATGCTGATAGCATAAGATTTTTAAAATTCTATCTCTGCATTCTAATTAAACTGGGTGGGAACTATTTGTTCCTGAGAGTTTAGTTATTAAAGATGCTGGCTGCTACGCTTAACCTTCATGTCCTTTAGACATGTGATCTAAGAAAATTTATTAAAAATTTTCTCAGCCTCATCAGTTCATGATAAGCTATCTTTCAGCCAGGCTTTAACCCTCAGTTGAAACTTCGTTATTGTCAAGTTCTTATGCACTGAAGTATAGCTCTCTTGGATTGCAGATTTTATTCTTTCAAATATCTATATCTTTAATTTCCTCTTACCTGACTTTTATCTTATTGCAATCTCCAATTTTGCAGCTCTTTCCACATCTCTCAGTTAATTCCCCTGTATTGACAGCAATTAACTCTTCTCTCTACCTGGATCCCATGGGCAGCCATTTCCTATGTGTTTACTCTTACATCTTTCCCTTCCTCTTTGTTCTTTTGTCAATTCTGTCTTTGATTCTCCAACTCTGGGTAATTGCCACTGCCCACTTTCCTTGAGAGAGAACCTACTCATTCTTTCATTTGTTCAGTAAGTATTTATTCAAATCCTTCTATGTGCCAAACATGGTGCCCGATGTTAGAACATAGTAGCAATAGTTTCTACATTCTTGAGGTTTAACATTCAGTGGGGAGATTACTATATATTCATGTGACTACTCCTACCCTGAAACCCTGCTGCTACTCCACAGTCCTTTCGCTTATAGCTAGGAGGTTTCCTCTGGCCTGCATCTAGATTATGGTTAACAGCATTCTCAGAGAACTTGATTAAAGAAATGCAGAGTTAGGTCTGGTACTGAATAGATATCTGCACTTTATTAAAAAACTAAGGTGATTTTTATGCACATTGGAGTTGGAGAAACACTTTTTGATGGAAATCCCCATAGCAAAGATTCTCATAGTTCTCCACTTCTTTCAGGCTTTTACTGAGATTACTTTTTTAATTTTTATGGAGGACCTTGCTTTTTATGCTGACAAGATGTTTCAGACCCTTTGGTATGAGTTCCTTCACTTTCCTCTTGTCTGCCTGAAGAGCTCCATCTATATTGTGATTTCCCCTTCTTTCCTTCTTAACTCATGGTCTGCCTCTTGCATAGGCGAATGTTCTCTTTGACCTCTTGATGTTATTTCTTCTTTCCTTTGTCACAAACTTACTAATTGTTGAACTTTTTCTTTACCTACATTTGCCATTTCTCCATTCTTCAAAACTGTTGCTCCTTGTCTTCTAGATAGGATGCCTTTCTCTCACACTGAAAATCTTCCCTTGATCCTTCTACTCTTCCAGCTATGATTCCATATCTGCATTGCTCTTCACTAGGAGAGAAGTCTTGCATCACTTCCTTTATTTCTTCACCACTAATTAACTTTTAGCTCCTTGAAACCTAGATTCTTCCTCTATCCTCTCTATTAAAACAAATCTTCTGGCAGTCAAAAGTGGACATTTGATTGCCCCATCTGGTTCTTGATTCTCATCTCCTCCTCCCTACATGGGAACACCTCCAATGAAGCTGCTTACACTTTTTTTTTTGAGACAGAGTCTCACTCTGTTTCCTAGGCTGGAGAGCAGTGGTGTGATCATGGCTCACTGCAACCTCCACCTCCCAGGTTCAAGCAATTCTCCTGTCTCGGCCTCCCTAGTATCTGGGATTACAGGCATGAACAACCATGCCCAGCTAAATTCTGTAATTTTTGTAGAGATGGGGTTTCACATTGTTTGCCAGGCTAGTCTTGAACTCCTGACCTTAGGTGATCCACCCACCTCAGCCTCCCAAAGTGCTGGGATTACAGGCATGAGCCACCATGCCCGGCTGTATCTTTCCTTTGGCATCTATCAACCCCAACATGACCCCTTGCCTCTCTGAACTGATAAAAGAACAACCTTAGACAAATTAAATTTAACAGAGTTTAATTGAGCAAAGAAAGATTCATGAATCTGGCAGCCTCCTGAGCCAGAGTAGGCTCAGAGACACTCCAGTACAGCCATGTGGGGTGTATTAGTCTGTTCTCAGGCTGCTGATAAAGACATACTTGAGCTTGGGTAATTTATAAAGAAAAAGAGGTTCAATGACTCACAGTTCCACATGGCTGGGGAGGCCTCACAATCATGGCAGAAGGTAAAAGTCATGTCTTCCATGGTGGCAGACAAGAGAGAACTTGTGCAGGGGAACTCCGTTTTATAAAACCATCAGATCTCGTGAGACTCACTCACTATCGTTAGAACAGCACAGGAAAGATTCGCCCCTATGATTCCATTGCCTCCTACTGATTGCCCCCCATGACACATGGGAATTGTGGGAGCTACAATTCAAGATGAGATTTGGGTGGGGACACAGCCAAACCATATCACAGTGGAAGAAGATTTATGGACAAAAAAAGAAAAGTGATGTATAGAAAATGGAATTGAGAAACAGAAACTGCCATATAGGTAACAGCTCAGTGTTTGCCTTATTTGAACACAGTTTGAACAGCTGACCACTTGTGAGTGGTTGAAACTCGATGATTGGCACAAGAGTAGGTTACAGTCTGTTTACACATCCAGTTAGGTACAATTCATTATGTAGGGAAAAATCTTTAGGTTGAACTTAAAATATGTAAGGAAGCAGCTTTAGGCTAAACTTAATTCAACAGAACACTTCCTTTGAAATCCCTTCTGTCCTTTTTTTCCTCCTTCTAACCACTAAATATAAGCTTTTATTTCTTTTAAGTGAATTTTGTTGAGGTGTAAATTATAAATAATGAAGTGTTCCCATTTAAATTGTACAGTTCTATGAGTTTTGGCAAATGTGTATACCTGGGTAGCCACCACCACAATCCCACTAGAGAACATTTTCACACTTGATCTTAGCCAAAAGGTCAAGAAGTGATAGAGAACATTTCCATCATCTCAAAAGGTTCCCTTGTGCCTTTTGTGGTCCATTTCCCCCCACCCTGGGCAAGCACAGATCTGCTTTCTGTCACTATAGATTTGTGTGCCTTTCATAGAATTTTATATAAATGGAATCATACCTACGTACCCTTTTTTTCTTTGGATTCTTCCAGTCAGCATACTTATTTTGCAATTCATCCAAGTTACCCCGTGTGTTAGTAGTTCATTCCTTTTTACTGCCTAGTGGTATTCTATTCTATCCCTATACCACAATAATTTTTTATCCAAATGTAAGCGTTTTTCAGGGCCATCTTCTTTCACTTAACTTTCTTTCAGAAATCTTATTTACTTTCATAGCAGCAGACATCATCTCCTTTCATATGGCTTCTCAATCTCTACTGCTCACCTTTGCTTACTTCGTGAATTTTAGAATTTTATTTAAAGCTGTGTGCTCAACATCTGTTTCTCGATTTCTCACTAGCAATTTAACCTTATTATTTCCAAACTAGAACTCCTTTTCCTCTCCATAAAATAATTTCTATCTGGTACCTTGTCCTTACTGTTTCTCTTAATGGTAACTTGTCCTTTCTGTTACCCAGGCAAAGTATGTCCACTTTGCCTAAAAAATTGACTTGATTTTCAAACTCTGCTTGTTCTGTTTTTTATTCTCCCATATCCATCCCTCTTTCTATTCCACCTGCCTTCATCTTATTTCAGGTCTTTTTTGAAAATTCTTCTTTCTCCATTTCTGTTTATCCTCTTCCCAGGGTTCACATTTATTTTGCTGAGGGATGGATCTCATGATATTATATCCTGTACAAAAACCTTGTGGTCCCTCTACTTTTTTATGGAACAAGTGTTAATAGTAGGACAGACATATTACATTCATAACGTGTGGCTACAAGTGCTTGCTAAGCTGTGGCAAAATACTCGGTATATAAAGGAACAAAAGCAGACATGATAAATGGTCTGCAATTTCCCCTTGGTCTTGAACCTTGCCTCCTTCTCTGCTTTTTCCTTTAGGTTATCTCCCATGACTCAGGAAGCTCACCTAAAGAACAAACTAAAAGTCTTGCAAAAATGGGTAAGTACTGTTCCTAGAATTGCAGGAATTGATTTGCACCAATGATCCTGAACAAGAGGCATGGAAAAAACAAAACAAAACAAAACAAAAAACAGAAAACAACAGACTTCCATCCAATCTATTTCAGTCTGTCCCTGTTGCACTAACAAAATACCTAAGACTGAGCAATTTATAAATAATAGAAATTTATTTCTCACAGTTCTGAAGGAACTGGAGGATGGAAGTCCAGGATCAAGGTGCCAAGAGGTTCAGTGTCTCCCTGCTTCTAAGATGGTGCCTTGTTGCTGTGTCCTTTGAGAAGAAGACAAATGCCTTGTCCTTACATGGTAGAAGGGACAGAAGGGCATAAAAAGGTCTAGCAGTTACCTCCAGGCCTTTTATAAGGCACTAACTTCGCTGATTAGAACAAAGTCCTCATGGCCTAGTTATCTCCTAAAGGCCCCTTTTCATATACTTTTGCATTGGAGATTAAGTTTCAACATAAATTTTGGAGTAAACACAAATATTCAAACCATTAATTCTGTGGCACTGACAGAGAAACAATTTTATCGGAACCAAATCACAAGAACACATAGCCTACACATAGCCTCTCTTCTCTTCACTCTTTGAAACTCCAAGTCTTCTACCAGGAACTTAGCTCATCTTCAGGTGTTTTCTGATGCACATCAATGGAATCCTTTTTAACTGCTCTTTGAATTACATAGCTATATATTTTTGAAAGGCAAAACTCTCCCGTGGTACTTTGGAAGGCAGATCACCTGTCTCTGCAGCCGATGGTTCTAGGAGAAGTGACCAGAAAAGGTAGTATGTTGTTTTGGCTGCTTTTTGGTCTTTCTGAAACTACTGCATAAGAAGGCTCAGTTCAAGTAAGGGTTGGCCATTTTGCAGGTGGAGATGGGAAGCAACAGAAATTTGTTAAGGAAGGCTCTCTGCTTATGGCCTACAATCTAAAAGGAGTGGGAGCTCAGCAGTTTTAAACAAGCCAACTTCTTTTATCTACCAAACAGCAAGCAAACAGATTGTTTCCTAGGATTTCTAGCAGGAAAGATCAGGTTAAAGCTTCTGGCCAGCCTATTGTTTCAGAGGGTTATGGGACAGCTTCCATGAAACTGAGGAAGAGAACAATGGAATAAACACAGAAGTCAGAGCCTGACAGAGGAGAGTGGTAAGCTTACAACCCAGAAGAGAGCTCTGCCTGTGGTTACTTTTGCACAGAACTGACTGGAAAGCAAATAGATTAGAAAGCTAGTATGTTTGGGGGGAAACGGTATTGTCAAAGTAACCAATGATGGGCCTGGAAATTCTGTGATGTTTCAATACCTAACACAACTAATGGGTTTCCTAAACTGTATCAAGAGGAAATAGTCTAAAAATTGTGCAGTTCTCAAGTAGAGCATATTCTCCAACACCTAGTGTGTATAGGGCCTTGGTGAAAGTGGAGAAAGAAAATCTTTAGAGCAGCTGTTGGCCAACTGTGGCCCTCAAACTAGATAAAATAAAAATAAATAAAAAATAATAAATAGATCTGTGTCTTATTTTCTGTGGCCTGGGAGCTAAGAATGGTTTTCACAGTTTGAAAAAATTATAAAAGATAAAATAATAAAAAAGGAAAGATATGCAGCAGATACTATATGTAGCCCATGAAGACTAAAATATTTCTTTTATGGCCCTGTAAAATGAATAAAGTTTAGCAACCTCTGTCCTAGAGAACAAAGCCAAGGATCCTGGTCAATGACCAATTAGTTACTTCAAGAGAACAACACAAGGGACTCTGGAAAGGAACAATTGAGGAACTTAGTTCATGGATGTTGCAGAGAGCATCTGTGGTTCCTATCAAGGAGGATTTGATAGTTGCCATGATTGGTTGATCCTCTATTCTTCCCTTTTCCATATGGGAGTGATTAGTATGGTTATTCTATTCCATTGCTCTTTATTTGCTTATTAGATGTTGGGAAGCAGATACCTTGTCATTTGGTTTATAGGTCCCTAGAGATTGACAAGGTACATCTAAACATTATGAGAAGGACAATATATCACCCCCAGAATCTGGGCTCTGAACTGGCTGCAATGTCAGAATGGGTTTTGGGGGTTACCTCTTTGGGTCAGGGGGTGAGTGTGTTCTGTATGTAGGAACAAGGGTTAACATGGAAACTTGATTGGCCAGAGGTTTACTGAGTACTATTCAGTGTCGGTTCCCCACTTTTTCCTCTTGAATATGGAACTGTCTGTGTTTTTGCTGGGCACATGATTGCACAGAGAGAGATTACTTCTGCCAGCCTCCCTTGCAGCTAGGAACAGCCGTGCAAATAAACTATAGATTATGGGATGTGAGTAGAAGTAACAGTACATCTTTAAGTTTGCCACTTAGAGAGGATTGTTTGTTGTGGACTTCTATTTCCTCCTTCCTTCTGGCTGAAAAATGTCAAAGTCTGGAGCAACCATAGAAATCATGAGTTAGGAAGATGGAGATTCTCTGCTAGCCCTAGACCCTCCCCTATGGTCTCTTATAGGAAGAAGAAGTATTTAGTATCAGTAAGTTCTCAGTCTGAATTCCTACTTTGCCAATTACTAGCTGTGTGACCTCAGGCAAGAAACAACTTCTCTAAACCTGTTTCTTTATTTATAAACTAAGCAAAACAACATCTATTTACAGGGTGTTCTAATAATTAAACTTATGTATATACAGGAATTTTTAATTATCTGAAGTAAATCACAGCCATTATTTCATCTGTAAGAATTTCAGTTATATGTTACTAAAAGATGAGAACTTTTGCTAAAATACAACCATGACACCATTACGACAGTCCCTCACATTGACAAAAATTCTTAAAATCATCAAGTATCTTCCAGAGTTTAAATTTCATGTTGTCTCACAAAAATGTCATTTTATGAGTTTATTTTGGAAAAAAGTTATAAATTATATATAATAAAAAATTGCCAGACAATTTACAAAAAATATTAGCTTTTTAAAATTTCAGCCCCACAAAGTGAACATATTGTTTCTTTGTATTGGTGGAATGAAAGATTCCACATCTTATTCTCTTAGCAACTTGGGTTATGACAATTCATCAAGATGTATAGTAAGTTTCCTGTCAGCGATCACAACAGAGATTCACTGCTGAAATCCCTACACGTAGTTTCTTTCTGTTTAAATAATTTAGTTGTTGCCTGCTGCATATATGGCTTCATCGTTTCTCATCATCTTTAAAGATGACATTGGAGATATTGTTAGTTCCCTGTGGCATATTTCTACTGTTGGTAAGATTAAGGTTTGAAATCATTATCAAGAGAATGGATTGCATTTTGCACTTTCTGCCTTTACCCTGAGTATATCCTTGCTCTCTCAAGGCATGTCCGGGGCACCTCTTCAAGGGGTAGTTCAGAGGTAGGCTCTAGGGGTGGGAAATACAGGAAGCAGAAGATGTGGCCCCTTCTCCCTAGGAGCTCATTCCCTAGCTGGGGAGAAAACATACACATAGAAAATGACATAAAACCAATAAAAGCATCACATTCACAACTGCAAAAGCGAAGGACAGAGAGAGTTCATGAGTCTTGATAGAGTGCAGCACCCTGGAGAGATCAGAATCAGGTGGGTTTAATCGAAGAAGGCTTTTGGAATAGTTAATCTTGAATGCAGTTTGGAAGTAGCTGATAGACATAAATTTGAGTTGAATGAAAAAGGCATTCTAGGTGAGAGGAAAGAAAACAGAAGCAGAAACAAGGAGTTATCAGTGGGAATTGAGTTTCAAATAAGAGGGGCTTGGATTAATGGGTTTTTATTGCATTGGTTTGGTGCTAATATACAACATGTATTAAGGAAAACATGAGCCATGAATGGATATGACTTATGCAAATTTTAAAAACCATCACTTCACTATTATAGAACTTTTCAAATGTTTCTGACTGCAGGAATTATTATTGTGTAGGCATAGATGTTCTGCAAGCAAAGACAAGGCAAGCATAATAGCCTCTAAAATGAAACAGGCACAACATCTGGGGTAGCATATGGGCATAGCATGGAGGAAGCTGACTTGGGCCAGCCTAAGTTTAAAAAACAAATTCCAATCTATGTATGCCAGTTGGTAGCTGATAGAATTTTCTTTACTCATCCAGGAAGTATACAACTGTAATAGAGCCATAGACATGTTGGGCACTGGGTGTGACTGTAATTCAAATGGAGGCAAAGAAATTCTAAGTTGCTCTGTGTGTCAAGAGTTAATAATAATGATTCTAATTTATAATTCTTGTAATTGATACATACTTTTTGTTATTCAACTGATTTTCACTGAGAACCTATTGGGTTCACTAATCAATTGTACTTGTATGAGATTTTAGTTCTGAAATAAGCAATACTGAGGAAGAGGTTTATGTGCATCCATTTTGCTGGCAAAGGAGAAAGCAACAGCATTGGAGTTTTGCACACAGTGGTGCTGGCAAAATTTAGTCTCTGTCAGAAGTGGTACCAGTACTGTCCTTGCAGTAGAGCTGAATTATTGGTAGGAATTCAGACTGTAGCATGTGGTCGAAGTGTGAATGAAATGGCACTTGCCTAAGGCTGTTCTTTTTCTTTTTTTTTTTTAATTTATTTATTATTATTATACTTTAAGTTGTAGGGTACATGTGCATAACGTGCAGGTTTGTTACATATGTATACTTGTGCCATGTTGGTGTGCTGCACCCATCAACTTGTCATTTACATCAGGTATGGGCTGGTTTGGGGCAGTATTTCTGGGAGCTTTGGCCTCAACCTGGTTCTTTAGCCCTTCCAAAGATTCTGTCAATGACTCAATTTTTAAAAATAAATTTATTTTCTGTATTATTCACCAGAGTTAACTTCTAATGCTTGCAACTAGGAATGTCAATGTAGAAACTAGAGGGAGAGAATTTCAGGAAGTGTAGTCCTTTGGGTTTTGTTAAAGACAGACAGGTAAAAGTGTTCATACTGTTACAGAGGCAGAGGCTAAACAGCCAAATTTTGAAGTGCAAAAAGGTTTGAAGAAAAGTGGCTTCAAGTAAGACAGACGTTTGTGGGGGAGGGAAGTTAAGGGAAACATTGAACATAGAAAGAGACAATGCTACTAGATCCAACAAGGTATGTATGTGTGTTGCAGGAAAGGTGGGTGGGTCCAAGGGGCATGTGTGGAAGGAGTAACATTAGAGAGAATGGGAAAAAATTTTCCTCCCTCCCTCCCTCCCTCCCCTTCCCCCCCTCCCTCCCTCCCTCACTCCCTCCCGTCCCCTTGCCCCTCCCTCCCTCCCTCCCTCACTCCCTCCCCCCTCCCCTTCCCCCCTCCCTCCCTCACACACTCCCTCCCCTCCCCTTCCCCCCTCCCTCCCTCCCTCACTCCCTCCCTTCTCCTTCCCCCTCCCTCCCTCCTTCCCTCCTTTCCTTCCTTCCTTCCTTCCTTCCTTCCTTCCTTCCTTCCTTCCTTCCCTCCTTCCTTCCTTCCTTCCTTCCTTCCTTCCTTCCTCCTCTCTCCCTCCCTTCCTTCCTTTTCTCTCTTACTCTTTTCCTGTCTCTTTTCCTCCCCCTCTTTCTTCCTTCCTTCCAAAAGAAGAGTGAGGAAGAAAAGAAATTGGGATGATGAGATGATGATGTGAGAAATCATAAAATTATGAGAGAGGGAAGTGAAGGAAACACAGTAATATATAGAAAGTAAGAAGATATGCAGGGGTGGCTTTGATGGTTTGTGGGGAGAGAAATTTTAGGAACTATGAAAATGATAATAGTTAATTAAATGAATACAAAGTTGCAATTGAGGTTATGGAGTCTGAATGTGAAGTGGCATCACTTACCCAAGCCTTAAGATTTTCTAACAACCCTGAGAAGTCTATGCTGAGGGATGGGGGAGGAGTCCATGGGACTGGGCACCGCATCTATTGTTAACAGTATGGTTTACTTGAGATTTGAGATTGGCAATGCTGGGGGAAGCCTAAAGAGTAAAAGCAATGTTGAATGTTTTCTGGTTCCTAGAAGTTCTCTATATCTTTTCCGCTTCCCTGTCCTCCCTATTATATTTGCCTGCAATGTCTTAAAATTCCCTTAGTAAATTTTTTCAGGTTTTACCCAATTTCTCTCTCTTTTTCTCCTCCAGTTCACCTTGCATCACTTCTGCTTGTCACTTCATCATATATCTGCCTTGGGCTCCTGCTATTCTTCTTCTCTTGCTAATTCCTGATCCCTTGGCCTTCTCCCTAAAGTTTATTGTATTTTTCTCTTCCACTTTCTCAACTTTTATCCATTAATTTTTAATCAACTTACATGCTTTGTTGTCTTACATTTCAAACTTTCTAGTCCTCCAGGCCTTATCCTCTAATTCTTGCTTTCTTTTCTTTCTCTGTCTCTTCCCTCCCTCCCTCCCTCCCTCCCTCCTCTCTCTCTTTCTTTCTTTCTTTCTTTTCTTTCTTTTCTTTCTTTCTTTCTTTCTTTCTTTCTTTCTTTCTTTCTTTCTTTCTTTCTTTCTTTCTTTCTTCTCTTTCTTTCTTTCTCTTTCTTTTTCTCTTTTCTTTCTTTCTTTCTCTCTTTCTCTCTCTCTCCTTCCTTCCTTCCCTTTCCTTTCATTTCCTTTCTTTGTTTCTTCTTTCTTTTCTCTTTCTTTCTTTTTTCTTTCTTTCTTTCTTTTCTTGTTTGTTTTTTTGTCTTTTAAATCAATGCCTTTCTTTCCTTTTTCCTACTATGCATTTTAGCCCATGTTCTGGACTTATCCCTCTCCATTCTAAGGGACTTCAGGCCATCACTTTTCCATATTCTTTGCCATTTCCCACTTAGTCTCTTCTTAGTTGCTCTTTGGCTTCCAGACTTGTTTTATTTCTAACCCAACTCAACCTGGTACAATAGTACTTCTTAGTCTAGGTAGGTCACAAATGAATATATAACCCCTCCCTGTTAATAAGACTGTTTGGAGTGGGATATGGGGGAAAACAGCAACAGTAATAAACTTTAACCCGTTGTTACTTAGCCTTCAAATCTAAATGCTTCTGCTAAATTTTTAAGTTCTTCCATGCTTTGGTCATGCTTCATCTCTACAGTCTTATTCTCCATCATTCAAACCTCCTTTAGTCAAATGAGTATCTTCACTAACCAATGAATATGCAATCTTAATTCCTAAATTCTGGCTGTTGTTCATATTATTTGTTTGCAATTACATAGTATCTGTGTTAGTTTGCTGAGGCCATTACAAAAAAGCACCACTGACTAGGTGGCTTAAATAACAGAAATTCATTCTCTGAAAATTCTGGAGGCTGGAAGTCTAAGATCAAGGTGTTGGCAGGGTTGGTTTCTTCTTAGGCCTCTGCTCTTGGCTTGTAGATGATTGTATTTCCCCCCATGTTTTTATATGATCTTTACTCTGTGTATGTCTGTGCTCTAATCTCTTCTTCTTATAAGGATATCAGTCATATTGGATGAGGGCCCACCTTAATAAACTCATTGGAACTTAATAACCTCTGTAAAGCCCTGTCTCCAAATGCAGTTACGTCTAGAAATATTGGGGGTTAGGACTTCAACATATGAATTTTGAGAAGGCACAATTCAGTTCATACAGTATTCTAACTCTTTTCCTGTGTGTTAGCTTACTTTGATCAATCATAGAGGAAGCTCTTTGAGAACAGAGCTTATATTTTTAAATTCTGTATCATCTACAACATCTAGAATGGTTTTGAGTACATAGTAGGCGTTTAACATGGTTGCTTTTTGAATTATATCCCTCCTATGGCATAATTCACATTACATTTTTAAAGCCTACTTAAAATATAAATTTTGCTCTGAGATTAAATGACCAAGAGGCCTGCTATCATTTATTCCATGCACCAATGATCTGTGCAACATTTCCTCCGGTGTCTTCCTGAGTTGGCAGGAGCCAGCCATTCATTTAAATTGGCAACAGACATGGAAATGAATTTGTGTGCTGTCTTACTTGGTAATAAAACTTAAAGTGCAGGGTAATTTGTGATGGTTTGAAGCAGTAATGCAATTTTGGCAAGTCTGCTATATCTCTACAAGACTTACAGTTCGAACATTTTCAAACCAGTAGGTTATAGACTCTCCTCCTAAAAACAATTGATTGAAACTACCTGTTTCTGGACTTAATCCAATTTTTATTGGAATAACCAAGGCATAGGTTAAATTTTCGGTTGAAGTTTTCAGAATCAGACCAAGCTGGCCTTTTTATACATATATATTTTTCTGGTTTATTTTCATCACCACATATAACACTTCCTCTGCTAATTTAAGAGATAGAAGATAATAAAAAGTGTATCCAATTGAAGTTGAGCTTGGAATTGAAACAGTGAAGAAAATAACCTGTGACCCAAGGAAAAAAGTGATGGGAAAAAGAACATAAAATTATTTCAGCTTTCCAACTTTCTCTACAGAAATTATGCTCACATTCTTGGATATGTAAATATAAAGCAGTTGGATGTCACCATGTCAGATTTAATAGCTTTTCAATAGCTAACTCTACCTGGAGTTTTAAACCAGGGAAGTAAATATTTCTTTATGTAATATCTCCCATCCCAGAAGTAATTTCAATAAAGCTAATTCTAAAAAAAAAAACCTGAATTTATCTTTGTTCCTTCCTTCTAATAAAGCTTTTTCTTAACTGATTCCCAGGCTTTCTATTATGTTGGTGTCTTCAGGTCTAACAATCATTCTTAAAAATGATTTATGGCTTCAAAGTTGCAAACCAAGTTTACTAGAATCCATCTTTTCCTGCTGGATAAAATATATTAGACTCCCATGACATCTTCATGTGTTCATCAAAGGCAGTAGATTTATTAGCCACCTCCATAGTAGTAACTCCCAGTGACAGAGTAGTTCTTCTAGAAGTCTCTTCTGGGAGGTTTACCAAAGACAGCATGCAAATCTCACTTGATTTAACTGGACTCCTATAAACAGCTGTCATTATATTTTCAAGGGATTTGCTTTATCAGGGAGTCGAAAAAGTCATAATTTTCATCAGGGAAAATAACTTGGTCAATACTTTCTTTCCTCCCAGTTGATGAGCTACTTTTCTGCTTTATCCCCTCAGCTTCTTCCTTGCCAGGCCTTTTCACATCCCCATCCTTTCAACTGTCTGTTATATCGCCCTGAGTTTCCTCAAACGTTGAATAATCCAACCATCCTAGGTTACTCTTCCTTCTCTCTCATTTCTGGAGAAAATTAGACAACCATCGGATTAGTGCAATTTTAAACATTCCTACAGGAAACGCCTAGAATCATACTATTAACCAGAAATTCCTCAGTCAATACTTGAGCTGCTTTTTTCCCATTTGCTAGAGCAATAATTGTAAATTTTCATCAAATTTTGCCGCAGTCTAAGCCTGACCCTAACTCTCTCATACCCAGTCATTGATCTTGCTTCCTGCTTCAGATAGAAAAACAGAGGTTATCAAATATGAACTGCATGTACTCATCTCCACTGATGGCTGGCCTCACTTCCTGCCCATCACTAGGAACCATAGCCCTTCCATAAAAGCTCTACCATCATCTTGTGCTTCATATTCTCCTTTCCCTCATCTTTTAATGATGATGCTCTTCATTTAATCCTATTTCTGGTCCGTCTTCAGTCTCTCTCTCTCTTCAGTGCTACAGATTCCCTTGCTTTGGTCTAGGCAAATCACTCTTGCCCATAGTAGACAATAAGCCTATTCACAAACAGTGATGTTTTCTATCCATTCACCATATATGGTTGTACTTCCTGTTCCCCTCAAAGTTGTATATAGCCATGTGACTTGCTTTGGCCAGTAATAGTTGAGTGGTGGTGATGAGTTTCACTGATGGCTGGAAGCTTTATGAGCTCAGGTGATACAGCCTCTACACTCCTGGGTCCTTGAAGGACTATGGTGAAAAGAATAGGTTCCTGCTGACCTGAGTTGGACTTGTAATGTACACGAGAAATCTAGCTTCAGAATTTTGGGGTTGTTTATTACTGTAGAATAACTTAACCTAGCCTGGCAAGTACAGTCTTCCTTCCTAAAAATAACTTTCCTGAGACTCTGCTTACATTTGCTTATATACATTTATTTTTTTTCTTAACAACAGCTTTTCATGAAAGAATCTTAACTTTATTAACTTTTCCACTTCTCTTTATTTCCTTAGTCCTATTAAATGTTTTCTGACCCCACCACGTTATCAGAACCATTCTTGCTAAAACTGCCAATAACTTAATTTTCAGATTCAGTGGACTGATTTTATTACCTTACTTGACCTTGTGTAGCACGTAGCACTGCTGACCTTTAGAAACTTTCCATAGTACCATTCACCTTTCATTCTCTTCTTTCTTTTCCTGCCACCTTTTGCTTTTCACTTGGCATCTGTTCTACTATTTGCTGCTAATGTTGGTGTTCCTTAGCATTTCTCTACCTCTAGATACTCTCATCTCTCTTGTCTTACAGGTTCAATAAACGACTACTATTTAGCTATGATTCCAAATCTATATGCAATAAAGAAAATACATTGCAACATTAAGCTAAGGCATTTTGATTTTCACCATTAAAACATGAACTTTTCTTTCCCATCTTAATTATGCTGAAGCCATTTCTTTGATAATGAGGGAGAGTCACTCTTACATAGCGAGCTTCTCCAAACATTTTTAATTGTGAGTGGAGCAACAGCCTCTTTCCCTATGGTCTGTTAGAAAAAGAGGGCTGGCAGCACTTTGAGAGGCCAAGGTGGTGGAATCGTTTCAGCCCAGGAGTTTGAGACCACCCTGGGCAATATAGTGAGACCCCATCTTTAAAAAAAAATGAATTTCTATAATAACAACAACAAAATAAATAAATAAAGAAAAATAGAGCTGGTACTTTATGTGTTTGCATAAAAATGGGCTTGAAATCTAAAGGGTGGATTTGCTAAATTACTTTAAAACAGGAGTTAAACACAAAAGAATCAGATTATTGAATTCTCCTCCTGGTGTAGCAAACATGCTCCCATCTATTCTAATCTATTCCAAGGCTTAGGCAGGAGGCTGAGCCAGGGAGAAGGATCACACATATGGGAAGAGCTTTTTATTCTTTCTTAAATTACCTTTCTGCTCCTAGGAACTTGCTAAGCAAAAAAGAGCAAAATGGAGAAAGTGAGCAAGGTTTTGGTATTCCTGCTCCAGGCTTAAAATAGAAGAGGGGATTATTTTAAGGGGGCAGAAGGCTTACCTCATCCCTAGCAGGAGCTTCAGGATAAGACTGCTCTGTAGACCTCCAACAGGTAACAGCCTTAGCATATTTAGGCAAACAAAGCCCCATTATCAGGTGGAGAGAAGAGTCTAGTCTGCCCTGCTAAACCTCCCTTAGTGCAGTCACTAAGAGCTAGGGCTTGCCTTGAGGCCTGCTGTGATGGGCCCTTAGCAGAGACTGGGAATGGATCACTGTGGGCATGATGGGCCAGATGGAGAACAGGGAACTGATTCAGAGGCATGTACAGGCATGAAGTAACAAGGCAAGGGATGTCATCAGAGAGCGGCCACCAAGCTGTGACTAAACCAAAAAAGGAACCAGACAGGAAATAGACTACAGAAGTTGTAGAAGTCAATAAATGGTATTAATGTACAGAACTTGGCTAACCATACTTCAGAGGACAGCTGACTGGCCTTTTCCTTCAAGTACCATGATGGTACAGGGAATGCCATATGGATCTGAAGACCCCCTTCACTCTCCTGTTGGGAAGTCACATGAAGACTCCCCTCCCACACCCCTGATAACAAAGCAAAAGGGTTACAGGAGGGGCAGCTGGAAATGAGAGACTAGATAATCTTAAAGGAGCATTAAAATTAGTTGTTGAAAAATGCTTGATGTCAGATGGGCCATTTAGTTACTTCCACACTATTGCTTAGAAAGTAGGACTTGTACTTTCTAAGTACAAGTAGACCAAATAAAGAAACTAAATTTTATATCTTCATTCAAGTTGTACTGTAAATTAAATGTATAATCCTTACACACACTTCCTTTCTCTTTCATTATATGATTCAAAATTCAACTATTTCTAGTTAAAAGCATCATAGTCACCTCACATTCAAGACATTCCAAATCCTGTGTCCTCTCTGTCAAAATCTGTCCCATTTTAGCAGATTTTCTGTCTCCGTCAATGGCACCACAAAACACAAACCAGTGGCCTGTTTGTCAGTTTCTTATAATCTTGTCTCCTACTCACTCTCCCTACACCCTAGTCACCAATTCTGTACACTCAATCTCATAATCGTCATTGCTTTCATAGTCACTGTAGAGAGAAATGGTGTTTGTAGAACTAGGAGAATAAATATACTCTTTAGGCTTTCACAAAAATGAAACTGGTGACCAGTGTTTTGCAGAAAGTGTGAGAGGAAAAGGGGACCTTGATAACATCTATGTCATGAAAAACGGAGAGAACTGAACCTTTAAGATACGTATGTAATAAAAGTATGTAACATGATGGCATGCAAATCACACGTATGGACTTCTCGATAGTGGCCAACTCTACAGAAGAGAAAAGGAAAAGGGATCGAGGTCAGGGAGTCACAATATTTTGATTTTTAATAAGAGAAAACTGATATGGCCCAATATTTGCCTGTGCTAAATCAGGGTGTTGACACAGTTGTCTATGAATAATTCATTATATACCAGAGCATTTTATAAATACAAATATTAAAATCTTGGAATTGAGTTATTGAACAATGGCAGCCATAAAGATCATTACTTGCAATTAATATTAAACAATGGTCTCAACACTTACCACGTTTGGCTGATAGGTGGTAAATAAAAATTTGTGGTATTAATGAAGAAACAATACATTCATAGGATGGAAATGGTGTGGGATTCAGGAAGGGGAGCTGCCTTTCTTAAGGCAAGTTAGTGTGTTAGAAAGAACAAGGATTTTGGTACCATGCAGACTTGGTTTTAAAACTCAGCTGTGACTTTTGTGACCTCAGGAAGATTCCTTAAACTCTGTAATATATATATGGAATATATATGGAATAATTATTCCATATTCCATATATATATATATATATGGAATAATTAATGTAACCCTTTCTCTCTCTATATATATATACTATTGATCACTAAATATTAATATCTTTCCTGATATTTTAAAAAGGCTTGTGAATTCTTTAAACACAAAAATTAGGGTGTTCTGCTAGAATAATTAATGTGGCAAAAAGTTGTATTAATTGGGATTTGTACTCCTTTATATATGGGAATGGAGCTATTAGAAGTCTAAGGCATGAATAAATTCTCTTCCTAGTTCTTATACTGAATGGACCACATAAATAAATTATTAACTCAACATTTTTTCTTATCTGAAACATAAAAGTGGCCAGGAAGGCCATGACCTCCTAGAGAAGAGAAGCTGGGTTTTATTATTTTAATGATGAAGTTAATTTTACAGTTAATTAAATAAAATTTTCTTTACATATGGATCCAACTAATTTAAATCAATCCCTCTGTGTCCCTTGTAATGTCCCAAGTAGAATTCCTCCAGGTATTGGCACAGATGTTTGGTTCAGGTGGACACAAATGAGAAGGTCATCAGCTTTGACTTCCAGACAGAGCTGACTAGATCTCTCCAGCTAGTTGAAGTAGCTTCCATTACAGAACGAAGCCTTAATAAGGCAAAGTTGTACAACTATTTCATGATCAGATTACTCTTTCAAATTCTAAGGACACAGTAACCATCCATATGAGCTTACTTGCTTTTCATACCTCCTCAGTAATGTATCACGTCAATTAAAAGGTAAATTCCTACAATAAAACAAAGAAATTTACCAGTCTTTCAAACCAGCTTAAGATCTGGTTTCTTGGTTCATATTAAAGTTCGAAACCTTTCTGAAGTGCAGCAAAAGACAAGTAGGATATGCTGATACTTATTCAGGTGGATAGTCTTGGTGCTGACTGAGCTTTCAATATTCTGTGATTTAAATAAATGAATGAACTCAGAGACAGAGCAGAAAGAGTGTGGGCAGAAATCTACCAACTTCAGAAAACAGAGTAAGGGAAGCACAGGCAGCTTTCCTTCTGCGAATGGGTGCAGAAACAGTCCTCGATGTTGGGCTAATAAACAAACAGGTGGGTTCAGTATGTATGTGTGTGCACCTCACATCTTAGACAAGATGTGTGGAAATAAGTAGACTCTGATAAGATTCCAAGTAATAGTTGAAAATATTTGCAGAATCGTCGCTTATGCTTGGCGTACAAGACCTCTAAAGATTCATCTAGCATTCATTAATTTCATGATAATAGTGATTAAAAAACACATAATGGTTACACATGTAGAAAATATACCAAACACCTAAAAGTTCCATGACGTTGTTCATTAAAACTCGTGTATTTTTACTACTTCTACATTTTCCATTGAAAATAGAATTCTAAAGAATATAGCATTTCTTTAATGTTCCTGGAGTAATAAACAACTGTGTGAGGTAATTCTAAGATAATTAGGGGAAAAATACTTGAAACCAAGCGCCAAAAGGCTAATCATGGTTGTGTTTTAGAATCATATGTATTTTTCCTATTTTTGCAAGCCTGAATAATATATTACTTTAAAGTAATATGTTACTTTAGTAATGAGAACAACAAATGTTTTTACAGTGCCCCCAATAATGTCATAATCAGGGCTCCTGAATGTCCTTCTCATGGCATATTTTTCTCAGACATACAGTCTGCTCTATGGGGAAGTCCACTGAGTGTCTTGCAGATGTTGGGATAAATCTGCTTTTGAAAGAGGGAAGGACCTGTTGAACTGGTTCCTCCCACAGATAACTACTAGCTGTTCCAAATAATTCTGTTCTGCCATGTGCCAAGAAGTTTATTATTGGAGCTTGCTTTTTTAGGAAAGCATTTGTTTACAGATCAGATCTAACTAACTCTACAGTAACTATGCAACCACAGGCCCTGTTCAGGTTTGTCAATAAACTCTTCCCCCAGCCTGGCCTCTCTTTCCACCCTGCTGGCAGCCCACAGGTGTTCATGACAACCAAGAGTGGAAAGATGTGAAGCTTGAAAAGTCACTCCATCATCCCAGTAGCCATAAAATTAAAAAAAAAAGAAAATTCTATTAATATAATTTTATTTATGATGATAAAATTAATGGATTTTTATGGTTTTACATTATAAAAGTTAATATTATTCATACCCATCCCTACTGAGAACCCTCAAATATGGTCCTTCAAGTAAATTGTGTCCATTAACTTCATCAGAATGTCAGTGGGAATAATCGTTCATATTGGAAAAGTTCCCACCTCCATTTCAGACAACGGGTCACAAGTTCACCCAGCAAACAGCCTGTGCAATTGTACTAAAATCATCTTTTAACAAGCATCCATTTTATAGACAGAAGAAAACTTTAATGTATTGACAAGAGCCTGAACTGTGCCCTTCAAGTGTTTTAGAAAGGCATACCTTCGAGCATTGAAATGCTGCAGAATCCACGATTAACTACTTAATATGTAAATTATGTTCTCTCTTGTACCACCTGTAATGACTGCCGACTCGTATTAATGAGCTGGTGATACAGTAAGAAACAACGGTGCCCTTTCAAAGCTATAGGTGGTAGCTGCAAGCTGATTTATGATCTAAGGCTTATGTTTCTCCATTATCAGCACCAGTTGACAAGTATCTCCTCCCACTTCCTTTCTGTTGCTCCATACCTAACAGCTGAGCTGCTGGGACATCTTTTTTTCCACCCCGCCAGCACCACTGACTTCTTCGCAAAAGTATCGCCCCAACCCAGTGATCCAGAAGTCGAACTCAGTCATTCTGCACAATAAAGATAACAGCCCCTGGCCGAGGTCCTATCTCAAAGCTTTCAAACCCACTTGTAAACGGTCGAGCTTGACTCCTCTTCATTCAGCCTCAGTCTGTGTACTTGTTCAGGGGTGATGATAAAACTTGAGCAGAGCTGTTCCACTGCCCATACAGAACAGCATGTCATTTTTGACAAAAACTAGATTGCTGTGGCTTTTTATTTCTAAACAAACAAACAAAAATTACAAACGTTAAATCCTCCTCACCTATCTACTGAACATACTTATGACAAACCCAGGAGTCATATTTTAGCCACAAAATCATTTAGAAACCAACCCCAGAAGTAGGAGGGCTTTGGGTTGGCGAGTCCAGACTCCTGCTGCAGCTCTAAACATGCACCCTTTTTCATCTCCTTTGTTCTCTTTCAGGAGAGAATTTTCAAAAGACGAACCCAGCACTCCGGTCTCACATACACTGCGTGCTCTGTTAATTCCCTGGGTTCAGCTTTGCTTTGGCATTACAGTGTTCGGATTAAATCAGAATACAAGGTTTAGCTCTGCAGGAGGGAAGGGTTGATGCCTTTCCTCCCCATCAGGGCCACAGGCAACACTCCTAACAAAAGACAGGTTAACCAGAGAAAAGCATAACACATTTATTTAATCAAAGTTTTACATGACAGGGGAGCCTTCAGAGTTGAAGACCCAGAGACCCAGGGAAAACTGTTATGCTTAGGTTTGATGGAGAGTGGAAGGCCATGTAGAAATGCGGTTGGACAAAAGATAGGCTCTAATGATAATAGTCTGGGGGCGGAGGCCGCAAGGCCTGCCTCTTCAGGTTCTTTTTGGCCTCTGTGTAGCATTCCTTCCTTATGGTTATGGCCCAAGACCCCTCTGGAATGAGAGTCTTCAAAAGAGAAGAGGAAATGACCTTTCTAGGATTTTTTGCCAGGCTTTGGGAGAAAAGGGTTCTGGTTTCTATGACCCACCTTGCGGAGGACGAATTCTGATTTCTGTGACTTCCTTCAGAGGGAGAAAAGCAGGTGGGAGACAGGAGGGCAGGAGAAGGTCAGGGAGATCTTGCTTCTCTCTGAGAAGAGGCCTGCCAATCTCCTTAGGACAAAGTACTCAGCATGCCAAAGTGCCATACTTCAGGATGTTGCGTTCTGAGCACCAACAGTGCCAAACCACACCTCTTGGCCCTCTCTTGATGAATTTCCATGGTGCCTTTGCTGAGTACGGAGATGAAGTCAGCAGCATCTCTGGCCAGCAATGCCCTGTGCAGCTCTGGCTGCTCTTACTTCCACCAGTTCTCATTTCTATTCCAGAGCCATTCTTAGTCAAGGATGCTACAAATAGGTTCTATCTGTCCAAGGGTAAATAAGCCTAAAATGAAATCTTTCAGCACATAAGAAAAGTGCTTTATTATTAGAATACATTTTAGACAAGTACCAGTAGTGCTTTGTTACAGACCCACCTCCCAAGAACGTTAATGTTCCCCTGGAAAAATATTGCACTTCCTGACGTCCTGGACAGTCTGTTTTTTCTTTTTTCTTTTTTTTTTTTTTTTTTTTTTTTTGTTGAGACGGAGTCTCACTCTGTCGCCCAGGCTGGAGTGCAGTGGCACGATCTTGGCTCACTGCAAGCTCCCGGATTCACGCCATTCTCCTACCTCAGCCTCCCAAGTAGCTGGGATTACAAGCGCCTGGCACCACACCTGGCTAATTTTTTGTATTTTTAGTAGAGATGGGGTTTCACCATGTTAGCCAGGATGGTCTCGATCTCCTGACCTCATGATCCGCCCGCCTCGGCCTCCCAAAGTGCTGGGTTTACAGGCGTGAGCCACCACGCCCAGCCTACAGTCTGGTTTTATGATTACATTCTGATGGAGCCCTGGGTAAGTAGAGGTGAAGATGGCTTCTGGATGGGAAAACAACCCACTTGTAAACAGTGAAGCTCCAGACTCCATGGAAAAAGTGTTCCATCCTGGCCTTAGAAAGAACTAGTCCAGAGCCACATCTGCAATTTCAGGTTGCTTTACTGAGGGACCCTCACTTACCTGGTCTTAGGGAGCTGGGTTTGGAGGAACGGTGTAATTCCACAGGCTTCTTTGGTCACTTGTTTGATTACTTTCCTGCTCAAAGTGAGTACAAAATTAGCCAAGTGCTGAGGCAAAATGAGAGGAAAAAACAGTAACATCCTATCCTCGTCACTCCTCTTTTTGTTTCAGTTACATAAATCATAAGAGAACTATGAGTGTTTGTTGATGGCCGACAAGACTATTAATGAGAGCGTGTTATCATTTCCAAAAGCAATGAGGTCCCAAACTAACCCTACCTTGACATACTGATTTCAAAACCACAACTTTTTCATTTTCTGAGAAATTTCAAGTTACTGTTACATGAAATTTATGGGAGGGCATTTTTTTGTACTGAGCTCCTGCACTAGGTCCAACAGACCAGACCAAATCAGAATGGAGTCACTCGTGCTAAGTGCCCCATAACCAGACTGAACTATAAACGGGCTAGTTTTCCAAAAAACAGGAGCCTCATAGCAACCCATCAGAAGGGGCCCAGCTTACCTGAGCAGGCATGATAAGGGAGTCCTCTCCCGTTTAATCCTATAAAGGAAGTAACTTGGCCAGGCGCGGTGGCTCATGCCTGTAATCCTAGCACTTTGGGAGGCCAAGGCAGGCAGATTGCCCGAGCTCAGGAGTTTGAGACCAGACTGGGAAACACAGTGAATCCCTGTCTCTACTAAGATACAAAAAAAAAAAAAAAAAAAAAAGAAAAGAAAAAACAATTAGCCAGGTGTGGAGGCGTGTGCCTGTAGTCCCAGCTACTCAGGAGGCTGAGGCAGGAGAATTGTTTAAACCCGGGAGGTGGAGGTTGCAGTGAGCTGAGATCGTGCTGCTGCACTCCAGGCTGGGTAACAGAGTAAGACTCCTTCTCCAAAGGAAAATAATAATAATAATAATAATAAAAAAACCCAAAAATAAACAAAATAAAAATAAGTAAATAAATACAAAGAAAGGAAGTAACTTAAAAACATCCAATTTGCTTTGTATTCTGTTTCTGCTTCTGATTTGCCTATAAAGCCCACCTCCCCTGCTCAGCCTGTTTTTGGATGGGATGCTACTGAAGTCATAAATTTCCACTGAAACGTTATTAAACTAATTTGTTGAAATTTTGTTTTGTAACATTACTTTGAACACTGAGTTGCAGGTTTGGATAATTCATGTGTGACTGAACCAGATCTTAAGGCTTTCTAATTTTCTTTCTCTCTTTCTCTCTTCTCTCTCTCTCTCTCTCTCTCTCTTTCTCTCTCTCTCTCTCTCTCTCTCTCTCTCTCTCTTTCTTTCTTTCTTTCTTTCTTCTTTCTTTCTTTCTTTTTTTTTTTTATTTTAAGATGGCGTCTCGCTCTGTCACCCAGGCTGGAATGCAGTGGCGCGATCTCGGCTCACTGCAAGCTCCGCCTCCCGGGTTCACGCCATTCTCCTGCCTCAGCCTTCTGCGTAGCTAGGACTACAGGTGCCCACCACCACACCCGGCTAATTTTTTTTTGTATGTATATATATATGTGTGTGTGTGCGTATATATATATATATATATATTAGTAGAGACGGCGTTTCACCGTGTTGGCCAGGATGGTCTTGATATCCTGAGCTTGTGATTCACCTGCCTGGGCCTCCCAAAGTGCTGGGGTTACAGGCGTGAGCCACCGCGCCCGGCCAAGGGTTTCTAATTTTCTTTACAACCTCTCTGGCATGAAATTGGTTAAAGAAGGAGATATTGTTTATCTGTACTGACATCTAAATAGGTAAACTTTCAACTTTGAGTATTTAAGAACTGCAAAAGTCTAGGACCTATGGTATTCAGTCAGCAATTTAACAATTATTGAATGCCGTGTGTGTGTGTGTGTGTGTGTGTGTGTGCGCGCGCGCACGTGCGCGCGGCAGCCATTGGTGTCAAAGCCAGATATGAGTGAATAAAATAGAGGAGGTTCCTGTTTTTGTGGAACTTACATTTTAGTAACAACATCTCATTTGGATAAAGAAGGAACTTGAGCCAAACTCTCTGGCAGGCTCTCGTGTGAGGTAATTCATTTGTCAGATGTGGAAATGGAGCTCATTGCTTGGACTCTCTGTCCTGACAAGATGTTGCTGGTTTGTTTTAATTGTTACGAAATGAGCAGCTCTGTTGAAGAGCTATGTAGTGTTGTTGGGAAGCCTGGGGATTCTTGAAACTGTTAAGGTTGTCTTTTGAATCTACTGAGTTTGGGGCACACTGGACTTTTGTTTTAATGCTAAAAGTTGTTTGGGGTCAACACTTATCCAGTAATATATAGTAAATATTATTATTCAAGCATTAAATATCTTCATTTTTCACCATCACCTTCAAAATTCAGAGCCTCACACAGGCTGAGTTTCTTAGTACTAAGAATCAAACCTTCCCTGTCTTTGGGCTGATTATCTTTATTGTGTGGCAAATTTTGCCTTCCATTTTATTATAGCTAAATCTATTTTAGATAAGTGTTGGTTTAATAGACTTTTTACATTCTACTTTGTATACATTGAAGTAATTTGCTACACAAATATTCTTTTGAATTTTTATCAGTCTATCTTTTCCATCCTGTTCTTCTACCTTTCATCTAGATCTCCCCAAAGGTTCTATAGCAGAAATGAGATAAACAGGTGTCAGTATAGAAAGAGGAATATACCGGCTTATTGTGGTTTATAAGAAATGACTGAATGAGGAGGCAGGGAAGAAACATATTTCAGAGACAGTCAAAATGAAGACACTGCGTCATTTCCTTATTCGTTTTCAAAGTAAAGTTTTTCACAATTTGACACCATTTGTTTTACTTTGGTATTGATTAAGAGAATATCAAATTATTAGTCAAATGCAACACATACAAACTGTAACATTAATTATTTTAGAATTATCAGTCCTTTTGATCATCCTTTTGATATCCTCTATGAATGTGAAAAACAAATTCACTGAACAGTCCTACAACCATGAAGAGACAGATGCCTGTTAAACCAATTAAATGATGTAGCTGCAGAAATTGAGGCACAGAGAGATCAAATAACTCGTTTAAGTAACAGAACTAGTGAATAGCAGAGTAAAGATTTGAACCCAGACATCCTGGCTTTCGGTCGGTGCTTATGCTTTTGAGGTCTATTACGTACCGTTTCCTAAGTACTATACGCTTTTAAGTATATATTTATGAATGTTTCAGAAACACCTGAAGAGTTTGTAAAAATGCAGATATCTAGGTCCCATTCCCACAGAATCTGATTCAGTTGGCCTGGGATGAGTGTCTCGAGACTATTGTTTAATGACAGTTCTTAGGATGGGCCTAGTCCATTGGTCATTCTTTGAAAAAACAATGGTCTGTGGTCATGTGAAGTATAGTAAAGCTGTTAAGTGCAGAGGCCCAGAAATGCAATCACCTGAGCTGGTATTCTAACTCCTCTAGCTATGGGCAAGTTGCTTCAACTCTGGTTTTCAACTTCTACAGTGGGATGGCGATAAGGGGTTTTGATGAGAATTCAGTTCCTTGATCCATTTAACTGCTAAGTAAAGTGCTGGCAAATTGTTAACTCTCAATTTGTGTCAGCTCGTCTTAGTGCAGCACAGGTGACGTGCATAGTTAATTAATTCAGGTATTGTGCGTTCAGATACCACAAAAAATAACAACTTTTTTTTTCCTTTATCCAAAAAGAAAAATCAAGGTTCTGACCTTTATTGATTTCTAACATCTTTTATTTTTTCCCCAACTTTAAAATCATTTCTCCAGAGTCCTCGACTTTAGCTCTTGTGCTCCTGGCGCTCTCTCTCCATTTGTAAGGATAGGAATCTGTTTTTCTGCCTTCTGTATCTCCTGCTGAGTTGGCCTGATTGTGTAGCTTTAAATTGGGTCAGGGGGGGGGGGGGGGGGGGGAAAGGGGGGGGAAGGGGGGGGGGGGAGAAGATAAAAGGCTTTTATGGAAATCTGAGATTAAATTCTCACCAACCCGCAAAAGTGTCATCCACGTCTTTGTTCTCTGTGTCTTCTTTAGTGCTAGTGTGGTTACATGACATAAAGGTGAATTATTTAAGTAATGCTATTTTACTCCTCTTGGCATAATCACCATTCTTTTGCTTCTTTCCAATGATGACAGACAAGCGCCTCAGAGAATATTCAAAAGCCTTTGTAGTAGAAGGGAACTGAAAATGAACCAATACCTCTTACTAAAAGAAATCCTGACTGAACTGTTTGGGGAGAGTATGGAGTTTATCTTTAAATATTCTGATATTATTCTAGTTATCAACTAGGAAAAGCAAATACTATATCATGTAGCTGGGAATTTAGTCTCCCATTAGGTTGGAAGAAGGAAGAAATTCAAAACAGAACATGAAAAAGGAGAGTCCTGCCCTGTGGCCCCATTGCATAGTCCTAATGTGTTCTGTGAGTCCTTGACCCTATAAATGTGGTCCCATTGAGTTGAAGGAGAAATATGTGAGGATTGGTCAGGACACAGAAGGAAGGGAATCCTAACTGTCTTATACCCAGCACTATCTGGAGCTGCTTAGGAGATATGCGAAGTTTAGTTTTAGCGATTTCTTTTTTTTTTTTTTTCTTTTTTTTTTTTTGAGATGGAGCCTCACTCTGTTGCCCAGGCTGGAATGCAGTGGTGCGATCTTGGCTCACTGCAACCTCTGACTCCCGGGTTCAAGTGATTCTTATGCCTCAGTCTCCTGAGTAGCTGGGATTACAGGTGTCCACCACCACACCAGGCTAATTTTTGTATTTTTAGTAGAGACAGGGTTTCACCATGTTGGCCAGGCTGGTCTCGAACTCCTGACCTCAGGTCATTCTCCCGCCTTGGCCGCTCAAAGTGCTAGGATTACGGGCGTGAGCCACCGCACCTGGGCTAGTAATTTCAATTCAGACTGTAGGATCCCATATCACCTGGTCTCTATTTTGTTCCCTTGGCAATGTTCTGGAGGGTCAAGAATTTCCCACCCTTTTATGGAGTCCAATTGTCTCTCAAAGCCTGGTGGGTGGTGTCATTATGTTGCCTATCTTAACATTTTTTGTGGAGGAAGAAAGTGCTGAAAACGCCCTGACCTATTTTTACTTCCTGTTGTCACCAAATCTGTATACGTTTACCTTTTAGTTGTTAAAGACGTTCACATTGGAAAGAAATGCTGAGGACTGAGCTGTCATATCCTGACAGTTTGATTCAATCCCTGTTTCTATCACAATCCTAGAAAAATTAAACAGTCCTGAAATGTGTTGAGCAAATATATATTAAACATGAAAAACATGGTATATAAAAGACAGAAAAGCAGAGGTATATAAAAGACAGAAAAACAGAGGAACTGAAGCTAATTATATAAAGTAATTAGTATGAATTTGCATAGTGTTTATATATGTGTTATATGTATAATGTATACCATATGCTCCTTACTTTAGACCAGTTAAATCTGCTGAGATGATGGAAATGTTCTCTATCCGTGCTGTTCACCAGAGTAGCCAATTAGTTACATGTAGTAATTGAATTCCTGAAATGTTGCTAGTGTGATTGAGGAACTGGATTTTAAATTTTATTATTTTTTGATTAATTTAAATTCAAATAGCCACATGTGGCTAATAGTTACAGTATCGGGCAATGTGGGTTTAGACTGGTCTGACTGGAGTAGGGAGAAAGACTGTGGACATGGAATAAAGACTCATTTTTGGATAGGTGGGTCCACTTGGAAATATAGTCTGCTCATTTTTAAAGAAAACATATTTCCTATGCTTAGGTTTGTTTATTGAGAATAGAACAAGGAACTGAAAATGTAGAAAAGAAAACTATTTGTCGCTGATTTTACTGTACCTATATTTTGGTGAAATAGATTAAAATAAAACACACAGGCATATACTAATACATATTCATGTTTATATGTAACAAATAGAAATTTTGTTAAGTATTGACATCTTTTAAAAAGTCTTTTATTGAGGTATAATTGACAAACAAAAATTATATATATATATTTATGGTACATCGTGATATTTTGACTTATTTATGCATTGTAAAATATTACCACAATCAAGATATTACATACCCATCACCTTATCTAGTGTCTTTTTTCTGTAATAAGAACATTGTAGATATACTCTCTTGGCAATTTTCCAGTGTACAAAGCATTATTATTAGCCATAGTTACCATGCTTACAATTGATCTCTAGAATTTATTCATCCTGTCTAACTGAAACTTTCTAGTCTTTGGCTAACGTCTCCCTAATCTCAGCCATTGTCCCCCTTCTCCACAATCTCCAGCCACTGGTAACCACCATTCTACTTTCTAAGAGCTTGACTATTTTAGATACTCAAATAAGTAGAATCGTGCAGCATTTGTTGTCTTGTGACTGGCTTATTTAACTCAGTGTTCTCAGGTTTCATTCATGTTGTTGCATATGATAAGATTTTCTTCTTTTTAAAGACTTTATAATATTTCATTGTATGCTTATACCACATTTTCTTTATCCATTCATTTGTTGGTGACATTTAGGTTGCTTCTACCTCTTGGCTAAAGAGATAGACAAGATTCAATGAACATGGGGGTGCAAATATCTCTTTTAGATCCCTCTTAAAATTTTTTGGATATATACCCAAAAGTGAGACTATGGAATAATATGGTAGTTCTATTTTTAACTTTTTGAGGAAACTTCATGCTATTTTCCATAACAGCTTCACCATTTCACATTTTCACCAAGAGAGCACCAGGGTTCCAATTTCTACAAATCTTTGCCAACACTTTGTTTTTTATGAGAGTGGGCCTCCTAACGAATGTAAGGTTATGTCTCTCTGTGGCTTTGACTTGCATTTTCCTGATGATAGTAATATTGAGCATCTTTTAAAATGCTCATTATCCACTGGTTGCATGTAGTCTTTGGAGAAATCTCTATTCAAGTCATTTTCCTAATATTTTATTGTGTTATTTTGCTGCTGTTGAGTTGTAAGAGTCTTTTATATATTCTGGATATTAAACTCGTATCAGATATGTGATTTGCAAATACCTTTTCCCATTCCATGTTTTGCCTTTTCACTCTTTTCATTGTTTCTGTTGCTGTGCAGAAGTTTTTAAGTTTGATGTAGACCCATTTGTCTATTTTTGCTTTTGTTGCTTGCGCTTTTGGTGTCATATCCAAGAAATTATTGCCAAATCCAATGCCATGAAGATTTTCCTCCATGTTTTCTTGTGGAAGTCTTACAATTTCTGGCCTTATGTTTATTTCCTTAATCCATTTTGAGTTAATTTTTGTATATGGTATAAGATAAAGTAGAAGTTCATTCTTTTGCTTGTGGTTATTCAATTTCCCCAAAACTATCTGTTGAAGAAACTATCCTTTCTTCATTTTGTAACCTTGGTGCCCTTGTTGAAGATAATTTGACCATATATCCAAGGTTTTGTTTCTGAGTTTTCTATTCTGTTTCATTTGTCTATATGTCTGTTTTTATGTCAGTACCATATGGTTTTGATTATTGTAGCTGTTATGAATGGAATTTTTGTTTCTCCTCCAAATTTATATGCTGAAGCCCTAACACCCAAGGCAACTGTCTTTGGAGACAGGGCCTGTGAAGAGGTTACAAAGGTTAAATAAGGTCATAAATCTGGGGACCTAACTCAATAGGGTTGTTGCTCCTACAAGACAAGGAAGAGATACCAGAGCTGTCTCTCTTTACACATGCACACAGATGAGGTCATGGGAATGCACAGGGAGATGGCAACTGTTTACAAACCAGGTAGAGAACCCTCATCAGGAACTGAATGAGCTGGCATCTTGATCTCGGACATCCCATTCTCCAGAACTGTGAGAAAATCAATTTCTATTGTTTAGGCCACCTAGTGTATGCTGTTTTGTTGTAGTAGCCTGAGCAGACTAAAACAGTAGCCTTGACACTATGTTTTGAAATCAGGACGTGTGAGGCTTCTAGCTTTGTTTTTCTTTCTTAAGATTGTTTGGCTATTCAGGGTCCTTTGAGATTCAAGGTGAATTTCAGTTTGGTCTTTATATTTCTGCAAAAATATGTCATTGAGATTTTGATCAGGATTACATTGGATCTGTAGATATCTTTGGGTAGGGTGGACATTTTAACAATATTAAGTCTTCAAATCCTTAAAAAGAGAGTATCTTTCCATTTGCTTGTTTATTTCTTCAGCAACATTTTGTAGTTTTCAGTGTATGAATCTTTACCTCCTTAAGTTTATTTTTAAGTATTTTATTTTTTGATGCTATTTTAAATGGGATTGTTACCTTTTTAGATTTTTCATGTTTAGAAATGCTACTGATTTTCATATGTTGATATTATCTACTGTAATTATTGCTGAATTTATTTACTAGTTCTTACAGTTTTTTGTGGGGGAGTGGAATCTTGGAGGGTTTCCTATATGTGAGAACATGTCATATGTAAGTGGAGAAAGTTTTACTTCTTCCTTTCCAATTTGGATTCCTTTTATTTCTTCTTATTGACTATTTGTTCTGGCCAGGACTTCCAGTACCATGTTGGATAGAAGTGGAGAGAGTGGGCATCTTTGCCTTGTTCCTGATCTTCTAGAACAGGCTTTCAACTCTTCACCATTGAGTATGATGTTAGCTGTTGGTTCAAATAATTTCTTTCCATTTCTGATTTTTTTAGTGTTTTTATCATCAAAGGGTACAATATTGCTGGTTTTGAATATGGAGGAAGAGTTCCATGAATTAAGGAATGTGGGTGGCCTCTAGAAGTTATAAAAAAGCTGGAGAAAGAGTCCTCCTTAGAGTCTCCAGAAAGGAATGCAGCACTGGGCTTGAACCTTGATTTCAGACTAGGCAGACCTGTGCTGAACTTCTAACTCACAAAAACGTATGATAATAACTTTGTGTTTTAAGCTACCATAATTAGTTACATCAGCAATAGAAAACTAATACATTAGGCCCATCCATACTGGGAGGTTTTCTGTAAATGGGCAGACTCATGTAAAGTAGTAGCCTCTCACGGTTTGCAAACCACCATTTGTGTCCATCCATCTGTCATTTTATTTAGCCATGTGATGTTTAAACTTGCCTGCTGTGATTTTGCTAGGCTTTGGGGAAATGAGGTGAATAAAATGGTATTTATTCCTTACCAGACACTTTGAGATATTGACTTTTATCTCCCTTTCCAAATAAAAAAGTAGTTAGATCCTGATAAATTTAGTGACTTGACCAAGGTAACACCAATAACCTTCTCACTTTGAACGCAGAGCTATTTCCACTAGAAAGTCTTAGAAAAATAGCAGGTTGTATTTAGCTGGATGTCTGTTCTGATGTAACTTGAAATTGCATTGTCATTTCCTATCTGTTACATGAACCTGGGCAAGCCACTTCACCGTTTAGCATTTATGTTTTCTGTGAAATGAGAGATAAATGCTTAAGCAAATATTCTAAGGATAAATGAGATGTGGGTAGAGCTTTTTGACACATCTTGTAGGAAAATGTTACAAATGAATGCTATGATTGTGCCTATTATTTCAGACCTCAGGATATTCTGGGCTACATGTGTATTACTTTTAATGAGCATGGAATTTAGCAAATAAATATTAGTAGGTAGACATGGAATTTAGCAAATAAACATTAATAGTATCCATGCTATTAAATGCATGAAATAGTTATGCCAGCAGACAGGTTATGGCCATAAAAAATGTTGACCTTAAGTATCATCTGCTTATTATCTCATTTGCTGAAAAATTATTTTGCATCATTATAATTCTACAGATGTTTCACAGATGTCTTTAAGGATATATTTCTGTGGGTTGTTATTAAGCTAACTTCTGTGTACTACAGCAGATTTCCATAGCATATTAATGAGAACATTATGGAATTGTAAATAAATACGTTTGTAGCTATCAAGATGAAGAGCAGAACTATAAAAATGGTTATAAAAATCTAATTAACATTTTAACAGTAAAAGCTTGCTGCCTTGATACCACAAGGGAATGGTCTCAGTCAGTAGATAAAATGAAGAATTCCCAAGCGGGCTTAAGAGTAGATGAAATACTGCTATCAATATTTAATGGGATGTGTCGGATTTTACCACCATTTGAAAGGATGCAAATAGGGGTTACCATAGAAATCACCTTGACAGAAAACTGCACAAAATGTAACATAAACTATCCCTTAAGCAGTCTTGCAGGGATTGCTGTGATGTCTGACTATAGCCTTCTCATGTAATTGTTTGACAGTGGGAAAAAATGCCTTGTTCGTGTGTGTGTGTATGTGTGTGTGTGTGTATATGTGTGAGTGTGCATGTATGCCCAAAATAACTAAAAATTTATAAGAACAGTTTGGAAATTCTAGAGGCAGGTATCTCCATATTCCTTTATATCATAATTACTCTTTGATAAAGCTATAAATGCCAAAGTTATTTACAGCTTTAACAAGGCATTCATCATAGCCATGCTGCCGAAAGACAAAGCAACCTCAGAGATGTTCTATTTAAATTTAATATTCTTTTATACATTTTAGTGGCAATATTCTTTTGTGTCTTGGCTCTGAGATAAATAAGCATTGCATTTTAGCAGCTTGGTCTTGGACCAATTAGATGAGTTTCCTCCTAGATACAAACTTCTGTTGTTGAAAAAAAAGCATTTTTTTCTCTTTGAAAAAAATTATTACACATGCTCTCCTTTAACTATTCTATAATTACAACACAGGCACTAAGCTAAAAAGAAATTACACTTATTTCACAGACTCTTTCAGCAAAAGGAGAGGATGTTATAAATTTCCCTGCCCATTAAAAATGGGTGCAATAGAAATCTGAGGTTAAAATGGGAATTTTTAAAATAATCATAAGTTGTTAAACCCAAGGGAAAAAGAAGCAATTTTAGACAATATGAATGTTTAAAAAATTGTAGTGGTTATCGAAAAAGGTGAAGAAAAATCTGACACAATTTTTTTCTTCAAACAACTATGTATGTTTGAGATGAATGAATATCATTTTCATATTAATAGCATAAACATAAGCATTATCAATGAACAAACAAAAACTCTCAAGTTCCACTTTATGACCCATTAAGGGAGACAGAAAGAGGAAAAGAAAATGGAAATATTTATGTGAAAGGATGGAATGGGCATTACAGATAAAGAGAAGCCATGAGAAGGGAGAGTAAGAGAGAAATATAGGAAGCTTTTGACCAAAGACAGGCTGTGCTAGGAAGGGAGGGGAGGAGAGGAAACACATGAAGCCAGGTGGAGACGCCCTCTCCACAACTTTCCCTGAAAATACTTTACAGATTTTTTTTTTTTAAAAAAGAGGGGTCAAATCTCTCAGAGGTATGTAAACACTATACACGATTGAGAAAAAGAGATAGACCTTTTTCCTGTCAGATTTAGAGCATTGTGTTTCTTTTTTTGTATTAGGTCTTGAGTTTTATTCCCACTGGTCTAAAAACTCCTCTAACATTTTTTAATCTTCCCAATTCAAAGCTCCTGACCACAAAGGATTGAAAGACATAAAGAGACTACAAAGAGAACTGACAAACCTACAAGCATAGAAGAAGGTTTAAAATATTTCTCTCCGTAACACAGAACAAACAGCTGGAAAAATTGAAGAGAGAAAGAAAAGAAGATTTGAATAACCTATTGAAAGCTTGCTTTAATAAATATGTATAGAAGCTTGTATCCAACGCAGAAAATGAACATTGATTCAAAGTACATAGAGATTATTTTCAAAATTCACTTGGGCAAGGCTACAATAGAAATGTCTACAAATTCCAAAAATGTCAACAGCATATTGATTCTGAATCACAGTGTAATAATATTTTAGAAATAAGAAAAATGTAAAATTTTTTTCTTTCTGACTATCCTGCATGATTTGGAGGATGAGTACAGTCACAAACAATTTTTGGGTTAAAGTAGAAATTAATTAGAAATCAGAAAATATTTATCACTCAATAATTTCTAAAGCACTATGTATCAAAATTTAGTGGATGCAGTTAAAGTGAATCTTAGAGAGAAACTTATAGTCCAAATTTCTATATTAGGAGTACATAAATACTTGAAAACACAAGATAACTGTTAAATTTGAGGTACATAAAAGGAAAAAACAGTGAAACTGAAGAATTTAGAGTAAAGGAAATTAAAGAGAGGGTAACAGAAATTAAGGAAATAGAAAAAAAGACTTCAAAATAAAAATCATTAACAAGGGTTTCCAAACAAAATTAGAAGGAATGATGAAATAGACAAACCTCTGTTAAATCTGATCCAAAAGGTAAATACGACAGGCTCAAATAAAGAATATTATTGTCTGATAAGAAACTTGATGCCTTTATATTTCAAAACTCAGAAAAAATTGTCAAAAGTTTAGGGAAAATATAAGCAAACTAACGGTGCCTCAAAGAGAAAATTATAACAAGGAAGAGGTATCAAAGTTGTTACAAAGTTCCACTTGCCTATCTAAAACACCAGACACAAATCAGTTTTTGGAAGCTAGTTTATTAGTATTATTTAGCATATTAATCAGGAATATCTTATACAAACTTCTCAGATTATATAACAAGAGTAAAGCTACCAAATTCATTTTATGAGGTTAATATCTTGACATGGAAATTGTAGGAGCAGATTAAAAAATAATAAGCCAATTGCACTTATAAAACCAGATGTGAACACTCAAAATCAAATATTAATAAGGAGAATCTAGTAATATATTAAAAATATGTCATGATTATATAGATTTTATTCTGGGAATGCAAGCATGGCTTGATGTTTGAAAACTCATTAAAGAGCACCTAGTTAAAAATGAACTGGACACAAATATTTATCTTTACTCTCTCCAAAAAAAAAAAAAAACCACATGAAAATGTGGCTAAAAGCAAAAGAAAGTTTAGACTCATGGGAACAGTTAATGAGAGAGGAGATAACACAAGATGAGAAATGCCAATAAAATTTTGGAAGCACAAAAGCAAATGAATGAATGGTTACAGATTTAACAGATTGTTGGAGTACAAGGAGGAAATCCAAGAAGCAGCAATCCAATTAAGAAGACGAATCTTAAAAATCTCAAAAATTGCAGGCATCAGATACTTGTGGAGTCAGGAAAACTGGTTTAAAGACTATTAAGAAGCAAAACCACGCATCACCTTCCCTGCCCAACACAACTGTACAACTATCCCTCCCCCACCACAGCAGAAGACTGGATATTTGCTTGTGGGGGTTGAAAGAGATGCACTCTCCACACATAGACATAAGGCCCGTCTGAAAGATTGGGAACAATTATGAAAATGGGATTGCATCTGAGCATCTCAACCCCCGTTTTTCCTTTTTGCTCAGAGAACCCTGTCAACCAGGCTTACATCCCTCTGGGTGGAAGACGAGAAGATTCATTGATGGGGAGACTGATCACTGTTTTTTTTTTTGTGTGTGTGTGTGCATATGCATACACACATGTGTACATGTGCATATGGTGCACATGTGTATATATGTATTACGTACTTACTGTATGCCAAATAGATACACTAAATATTATCTAATTTAATTTTTATCTGAGAACAGACTGGGATGAAAAAGGATGAAGGAAGAAGACTGCTGATTAGAGAGTCTTATGACAAAATATGAGAAGTAAGTAAAATAATTCTAAATAAGTATGAGAACATTTATTCCTCCAACAAATATTGAGCACATACTATATGCAAGGTCTTTAAAAATATGCCTAACATTGCTTTTTAAAATAATTATTGACATGATCTTAGAGGATAGGGAAAATTGAGTGGACATTGACTTTGCTATCCTTATGAAAATTGATTAAAAACAGATTATTATACATTTTGGGAAACTGAATATTACAGATGACCCAATATTACTATTTTTTTATTAAAAAGTAATGTAAAGACAGTATGGAATAAAATTTCATGTGATTATATGGTTTTAAAATAATGAATTACAAATTAAGTCAGTTATTTCCATGTAATACCACTTTATTTGAATCCAAAAAATTGCAATAATTTCTTTTAACATTAATACCTTTTATTTATGGTGAAGTGACACTGCTTATAATTTGAGATGAGTGACAAACATGAACTCATTGGTTCTCACAACAAACCTTTGAAGTATTTGGAGGAAACGGCAGCAACTTTATTTGCAGATGTTAAAACAGTTATAGTGGCCCGGAGCGGTGGCTCACGACTGTAATCACAGCACTTTGGGAGGCCGAGGCGGGCGGATCACGAGGTCAGGAAATCGAGACCATCCTGGCTAACACAGTGAAATCCTGTCTCTACTAAAAATACAAAAAAATAGCCGGGCGTGGTGGCGGGTTCCTGTAGTCCCCGCTACTCGGAGGCTGAGGCAGGAGAATGGCGTGAACCCGGGAGGCGGAGCTTGCAGTGAGCAGAGATCGCGCCACTGTACTCCAGCCTGGGCGACAGAGCCAGACTCCATCTCAAAAAGAAAAACGGAAAAACAGTTATAGTTGCACTTTTAAGCATAGGACTTGAAATTGAGAGCCTTAAGTTGGGGTCGTAGCTCTGCTGCAATTAGCACTGTGAGCCTGGGTGAGCATTTACCCCGTCTGGACCTCAGTATTCTTAGCTATCAAATAGAAGGTTTAAAATATTGTTTTTTGGCCAGGCACGGTGGCTCACGCCTGTAATCCCAGCACTTTGGGAGGCCGAGGCGGGCAGATCACCTGCGGTCAGGAGTTGGACACCAGCCTGGCCAACATGGTGAAACCCTGTCTCTACTAAAAAAGTACCAAAAATTAGCCTGGTGTAGTGGCGGGCACCTGTAATCTCAGCTACTCAGAAAGCTGAGACAGGAGAATCTCTTGAACTCAGGAGGCGGAGGTTGCAGTGAGCCGAGATCTTGCCATTGCACTCCAGCCTGGGCAAGAAGAATGAAACTCTGTCTCAAAAATAAATGAATAAATGAATAAATAAATAAATAAATAAATAAATGTGTTTTTCATGGCATTCTTGTGTCTGTAATCTGAGAAAGAGAACTTCACTAATTAGGAATTGTTCCAATTGGTACCTAAACTATTACTTAAAAATATTTTTTAAAGTTTTGAAATTCTATAGTTAATTTAGTTTTGTCTCCTCACCCCTTCCACCCCTTTTCTTCTCCCTTCTTCCCTTCCTTCCAAAAATTATATTTAATAGATTATAGGAAAATTTAAAAAAGCCCTGAGAGAGCAGCTTCTGGGTTGGTTGATTCTGCCATTCAGTGATGATATCATTGGAACTCCCATTCTTCTCAAATTTTCACTCTGCTGTCCTCAGCATAGTGACTAGGTTTTGACTAGTGCTCCTCCTGTTTTCAAGATAGCTGAGACAGTTCCACTGAAATATAGAAACAAGACGACGTTCAGCAGAAGAAGAGAGACAGCTTTTCACTGGGTATCTCTGTATGTCTCTTTTCTCTGCCAACTTCCCCTCCAGACTTCTCGTGTGTCACCCCATTGGCTAGGATTGCTTCACATGTTCATGCCTAACTACTGATCCCTGGCAAGGAACATTGAATCACGGTGAATGGGTTAAGCTAGTCAGAATCCACCCCTTCCCTCTGGAGCTGGGGCCAGAGCCCTTCGTTCTTGCTCCAAGTATCTTGAGGAAAATGGTGTCTGTATGTGGCATTGGCTTCATTCCCTACTCTGTTGCATCTTTAGATGCTGCTCATGTGGTCTGAAATTTTATTCTCAATTTTTCTGTCAGAATATCTTTATTCATCTTTCAATATACATCTCAGTTGTTATTTCTGAGTGGCTCATGATAATGACGAATAAAACCAACATAAATGTGTACACTCAAGTTTAAATAATATTTTAGAAATAGTTTTCAACACTTGAAAAGAAACGCATGTTGCAATAAAAACAGATCTAAGAGTATGAGAGCAATTAAAAAAAACAAGTGATTGGACATCAGCTATTGCCAATAATATATAATGGGAAGCAAATATTCTTGTTCTTTAAAAGATCTGAGTCACTAAAACATATTATTTGCACTTACTTGGAAGGAAACCAATTAGCATTAAGGTCTTCAGAATGAGGAAGTATGAAACTTTGAAACACTCCTTCCATTATAATGATGTGGCAATCCGCATTGGGGATGTGCAAGTCCACTCTGAGTACAGTGGGGAGCAATGTGGAATGTGTGGGGTGGATACTGACCACCTCAGTGGAGATTCTTAGTGGAAACCTGGGTAGAGTTGAAAGAGGGAACAAAGAAAAAAGATACTTTATTTATGTATTTAATTATACCAAAACAGGATACATAGCATCTGGGAAATAGCAGACCTGATATTTCTCCTGTCTGGGAAACAGTCAGTATAAATGAAGAAACACTAGCAGATTCTTGTTCTTCACTTTTTTTTTTTCTCTTAAGCTATTGGCAAGGACTTGGTCTGCACTGAGAGACAGAGGAATTCACTCCACTGGCAATGCTTGTGGATTGAATTGGGATCATAGCCATTGTGACAGGTCTTTTCCATTACAAAACCATCTCTCAGCTACATTTGAATCTTGCGATGGTGGTGTATTTGTCAGCATACCAATAGGATATAAGGTTTGTATCTAAGAGGAGAATTATTATGGGAATTAGCTAATGCAGTTATGAAGGTCAGGAAGTCTCATGATAAACTGGAGACCCAGAAAAGCTGATAGTGTGATTTGGTTAGAGTCTGAGGCCTGATAACCAGGAGAGCCAATGGTAGAACTCCCAGCCTGATGCTGAAGAACCGAGAACTTGGAAGGGAGAAGCGGAGGGGGGTGCTGATGTAAATCCCGGGGTCTGAAGTCCCAAGAACCAGGAGCTCTGATGTCCAAGACCGAGGGAAGATGGGTGTCTGTCCCAGGCCAAGAACAAAGGGAGTGAATAAACCCTTCCTCTGCCTTTTTATTCTATCCAGGCCCTCAACAGATGGGATGATGCCTGACCACATTGGTGAAAGCAGATCTTTACCCAGTTTACTGATTCAAATGCTCATCTGCTCTGGAAACATGCTCACAGACACACCGGAAATAATGTTTTAGCGTCTCTCTGGATATTCCTTAGCCCAGTCAAGTTGACACATAAAATTAACCATCACAGGTATGAAATCATCTGTTGCATGAGTTAGAGAGGGAGATTATGGTGACCTTTTCCAAGCTACCTTCTCTGATCCTTCACTACTGTGAATAGTATCACCTTCTCCCTCTGTGTGTTCTCTGACTTTTGCTATTTTGTACTGTCTTTTAATTTTTTGCTTAATTTTTTCCAATTTCATAAGATTGTGTATGTGATAGAGCCCTCCTCACTTTTATCTTTAATCTTAAGCCTTTTATATAGTGGGTACTGTACATGTGGGCTAAACTTACCATACTCCATGACTGCAGCCAATCAGCTAAACAGAGGTAGCAAAAAACAAAAAAAACCACAAAAATAAAACCAAAAATACAGCCGTAATTATTGGCTTAATGTTAAATTTATGATCACAAACCTCAGAGATGGCTTTAACTGCTGCCCCCCAAAACCTATTACCTTTCCCTGGCAATTCACTGAGTAAAAGATTTTATGCTTTCTTATTTTTAAAACCTCTAATACTCCCACTATCTTTTATTCTCAGTTGATGACCTTGCTTTTTATTTCACTGAGTAAATGGGAGTAATGGAAGAGAGAATGCAACCTGACAAGACACACCAAATTATCTATGTCCTTATACTGAGCATTCTCTTCTCTTGCATCGGATGGACTATCTAAGGCCTCACCCTTCCTAGTGCACTGGATCTTACCTCTTTCTGTTAAGGATGTCAATCCAAAAATGGTCTATCTCTGCATCATCAATATTCATCTCTATAGTGAACCTTTATTAATAGCATACAAATAAATATGTTGTAATATCTTCCATTAGGGAAAACCCTTTTCTCCACATTCTACTCTAACCATTGCATCATTTATATGTCTCCATTATAACAAAACCCTTACTCTTAGAAATTGTTGTCTCTTCTTGCTAGCTCCATTTCATTTCTCTCCTACTTAGAACAGATTTCGGTCTCCTTTTCACCACTGAAAGAGCTCTTGTAAGGTTACTTCTATCAGCTGAATAGCATCCTCATTATGCTCAATCTACCAGCTGCACTTTTTACACTTGATCATCCTTCCTCCTTAAAACCATCTCATATCTAGGTTTCTGAAATTCAAAATTCAGATTTTTGTTCTCCTTTGCCCTGACTAGCTGTTCCTAGTCAGTCTTCTATGCTGGGTTATCCTCTTTCCAACTTCAGTTAGTGAGAGTGCTTCAGACTGTGTCCTTGGGCTACTGTCTTTTTTAGCAACACTCACTCTCTAGGTGTCCTATTCAGGCTCATGTCTTCCATCTTAGCTTGGGCTGACTCTAACAAAATACAAAAATAAACAACAGACATTTAATTCTTGTAGTTATGGAGACTGGAAAATCTAAGATCAAGGCACCACAGATTTGCTTCCTGACGAGGGATCTCTCCCTGACTTGTAGGACATCTGCCTTCCAACTGTCTCCTCACATGGTGAAGAGATAGAGAGGGTGAGAGCTCTGGTCTCTTCTTCGGGGGCACACAAACATTCAGTTCATAACAGCTTCTCTACATATATTTCCAGTCAAGAATTGTGTATGTAACTACCTATTTGAAACTTCCAAGGGAGTTTCTGACTGACATTTCAATCTTAACAGTGGAACTCTTGACTCCTTTGGAGCCCCAAAACTGTTCCTCCTGTAGTCAGCCACGCCTCAGTCAATGGTACTTCCATCATTCCAGTAGCCCATTACAAAATCTTAGTGCACCCTTTATTGCTTTGTGTCGTGCCACTTGTCCTATCCACCACTAAATCTGTTTAGTCTACAGTTGCAGTATCTCACCACATCTCACCAACTGAACCACTACTATTCTAGTTCAAGATACCATTACCTCAAACCTGAACCATTGCAATAGGCTTCTAACTAGTCTTGCTGCTCATCTTAGCAAGTCTATTTTTCAAACATCTGCAAGAGGGAACCTTTAAAAAATATGTTAGATTATATCACTCTTCTGTTCACAATGCTTAAATGTTTTCCATCTTAATAAAATCCCTGGCCCCTCACTATTTTTCCAATCTTGTCTCCCATGTTCTCTTTCTGCTCCAGCCACATGGATCTCTTGGGACTCTTTGAGGATGCCAAACAAGCATCTGCAGCAGGGACTTTCTTCTCTGCCTGAAATTGTCTTTTCCCACAAAAGCATGACATACTTTCTCTTTTACTTTAGCTCCTCATTTAAACATGTTATTGTCAGAAAGTTTTCCCAGCCAAATCTATATAACATCTGGCCCCTTTTCACAAGCCCCTACTTAGTTTTTCTTCTAAGTCAATTTCCTCACCTAGCCTATATATTTTTAATTTCTTCAAAACTTTTCTAGTTTTTAAAATTTTAATTCTTTAACTGTAAATGGATGATTTGTACTTATATGTGTACATATATATATGTATGAGGTAGAAAGTAATGTTATGATTTGTGAAGACAAGGTGGAATAATAATAATAATTTTTTAAGAGATGGGATCTCACTCTCTCACCCAGGCTGGAGTGCAGTGGTGCAACTATGGTTCACTGCAGCCTCAGACTCCCGGGATCAAGGGGGTCCTCTATCCTGAACCTCCTGAGTAGCTGGGACTACAGGTGCATGCCACTGTGCCCAGCTAATTAAAAAAAATTTTTTTTTTGGTAGAGATGGAGTCTTGCCATATTTTCCCAGATTGGTCTCAAACTCCTAGGCTTCAGTGATCTTCTTGCCTCAACCTCTCGAAGTTCTGGGATTATAAATGTGAGACACCTTGCCCAGCCAATGTGGAATAATTAAATAAAGCTAGTTAACATTTCCATCACCTCAAATACTTAACATGTTTTTGTGGTGAGAATGTTTAAAATTTACTATCTTAGCAATTTTGAAATGTACACTGTTATTAACTATTTACCGCGGTGTGCTATAGATCTAATAAAGCCATATTCCTTATGTCTCAGATTTTATACCCTCTCTCCATCATCTCCCCATTCCCCTCCTCTCCCCGGTCTCTGCAATCAGTATTCTACTCTCTGCTTCTATGAGTTTGATTGTTTTAGATTCCACATATTGGTGAGAATATGGGAAGTTTGTCTTTCTCTGACTGGCTTATTTCACTTAGCATGATGTTCTCCAATTGCACACTTGTTGCAAATGACAGAATGTCCTTCTTTTTGAAGAGTGAATAGTATTTTTATTGTGTAGATATACCACATTTTAAATCTATTTATATGTTGATGGACACTTAGGTTGATTCCATAACTTGGCTATTGTACGTAGTGCAGCAAGGTACATGAGTGCAGACATCTCTTTGACAACTGATTTCAGATCTTTTGGGTAAATACTCAGAAGTGGAATTTCTGGATCATATAAGATAATTCTATTTTTAGTTTTCTAAGGAATCTCCATAGCTTTCCATAATGGCTAATTTACATTCTCACCAACAGTGTGCAAGGATTCCCTTTTCTCTACAACTTTGCCAACATTGTTATGTTTCATCTTTTTGATAATAGCCTTTCTGACAGATGTGAGATATGATCCTTTTGTAGTTTTAATTTGTATTTTCCTAATGATTAGCAATGTTGAACATATTTTCATATATCTGTTGGCCATTTGAATGTCTTCTGAGAGTTTATTCAGGTTTCTCGCCTGTTTAAAAATTTTTTTAATTGACATAATAATTGTACATATTTATGGGGTACATAGTGATGTTTTGATACAGTGCATAGTGATCAGATCAGGGTAACTGGCATATCCATCATCTCAAACATTTGTCATATCTTTGCACTGGGAATATTCAATATCCTCTTTCTGTTTATTTGTTACTCATTTTAAAATTGCGTGTCTGGTTTTCTTGCTATTCAGTTGTTTGAACTTGTATTTTTTGGATATTAACCCTTTAGTGAATGTATGACTTGCAAATATTTCCCTCCCATCTGTAGGTTGTCTTTGCACACTGTTTTTCCTTTTCTGTACAGAAGGTTTTTAGTTTGATGTAATTCTGTTTGTCCAATTTTGCTTTTGTTGCCTGAGCTTTTCAGATCAAATCCACAAAATCATTGTTTAGACCAATGTCATATACTTTTTCTCATTTTCTCCTATAGGTTGAGTACCCATTATCCAAAATGCTTGGGACCATGTTCTGGATTTGGGATTGTTTTTTAGATTTTGGATATTGCATATACATAATGAAATATCTTGAGGATGGAACTCAGGTCTAAACATGTAATTTATGTTTTGTATATTTCATATACATCTTATATACACAGCCTGAAGGTAATTTTATACAATATTTTAAATAATTTTGGACATAAAACAAAGTTTATGTTAAGTAGGCATTTGTGGAATTTTGCACTGTGTCATGTCAGCAGTCAAAAAATTTCCAAATTTTGGATTTTCAGATTAGGGATGCTCAACCTGTAGTAGTTTTTATAGTTTTTGGTCATTCATTTAATTCTAATCAATTTCGAGTTAAATTGTTGTATAGGATGTGAGATAAAGGTCCAATTTTGCATATGGATTCTTTTGCATATGGATATCCAGTTTTCCCAATACCATTTGTTAAACAGACTATCCTTTTTCCCATTGTGTATTTTTTTCACTTCGTTGAAGATCAATTAATGCTACATACGTGGTTTTATTTCTGGTCTCTCTATTATGTTGGTTGATGTATCTATTTTTTGTGTGTGCCAGTACCATATCTTAATTACTATAGCTTTGTAGTATAGATATTAGCACTATAACTTTGTAGTATTATCCTTTTGTAATTTTAATTTGTGTTTTCCTAATGATTAGCAATGGTAAGTATTTTTTCATCTCTCTGTTGATCAGATATATTTTGAAATTGTGTATTATGATACCTTTGTTCTTTCCGTTCGTGATTGCCTCACCTATATGTTCTTTTTTGGTTGTTTCATATGAATTTTAGGATTGCCTTTTCTAATTCTGTGAAAAATGACATTGGAATTTTGATAGAGATTACATTGAATCTGTAGATAGCTTTGGGTAGTATGGGCATTTTAATAGTAATAGTTCTTCGAATTCATAAACACAGGTATTTTTCCATTTATTTGTGTCTTTCAATTTCTTTCATCAATTTTTTTTTTACAGTTTTTAGGGTAGAAGTCTTTTACCTTCTTGATTACATTTATTCTTAAGTATTTTATTTATTTGTTTGTAGCTATGTGAATAATTTGTTCTCTTGATTTCTTTTTTGGGTAATTCTTTGTTAGTGTATAGAAAAGTGACTGATATTTGTGTGTTGCTTTTGTATCCTGCAACTTTACTGGATTTTTAAAGTAGCTCCAAAAGTTTTTTAGTGGGTTCTGTAGGGTTTTTAACATAGAGATTATGTGACCAAAAAACAGTGACAAATTAACTTCTTTTCATATTTGGATGCCTTTTATTTCTTTTTCTTGACTAATTGCTCTGGCAAGGATTTACAATGCTATGTTGAATAGAATTGGTAAGAGTAGGCATCCTTGTCTTGTTCCAGATCTTAGAGGAAAGATATTAGATTTTTCTTTTCACTGTTCAGTATAGTGTTACCTGTGGGTCATATATGACTTTTATTATGTTAAGGGGCTTTCCTTCTATACCCAATTTTGTGAGAGTTTCTATCATGAAAGAATGTTAGTTTTGTCAAATGCTTTTTTCTGCACCTAATGAGATGATCATATGGTTTTTGTCCTTCATTTTGTTAGTGTGATATATCAGCATTCATTTATTTGTGTATGTTAAATCACCCTTGCATCCCAGGAATAAATCCCACTTGACTGTGATGGCTGATCCTTTTAATGTGTTAATGAATTTGACTTTCTAGTTTTTGAGGAGTTTTGCATTTATGTCCATCAAATATATTGGCCTGTAATTTTCTTGTAATGCCCTTATCTGCCTTTGGTATAAGGGCAATACTGGCCTCATAAAAAGAGTTTGGAAGTATTCCTCCCTCTTCAATTGTTTTTGAAATAGTTTGAGAAGGATTGGTGTTAATTCTTCTTTGAATGTTTGGTAGAATTTAGTAGTAATGTCATTAGGTCCTAATCTTTGATGAGAGACTTTTTATTATGTATTCAATGTCTTTATCCATTATTGGTGTGTTCAGATTTTCTATTTCTTCATAATTCAGTGTTGGTATGTTGTATGTGTCTGGGAATTCAGCCATTTCTTCTAGTTTATCAATTTTTGGTGCATAATTGTTCATAGTAGTCTCTTATGATTCTTTGTATTTTTGTGGCATCATTTGTAATGTCTCTTCTTTTATCTCAGAGTTTATTTTTTTGAGTCTTCTTTTTCTCCTTAGTCTAGTTAAAAGTTTGTTGATTTTGTTTCTCTTAAAAAATTGGCTTGGCCAGACATGGTGGCTCACGCCTGTAATCCCAGCACTTTGGGAGGCCAAAGCGGGTGGATCACCTGAGGTCAGGAGTTTGAGTCCAGCCTAGCCAACATGGAGAAACCCCATCTCTACTAAAAATACAAAATTAGCCAGGCATGGTTACGCATGCCTGTAATCCCAGCTACTTGAGAGGCTGAGGCAGGAGAATCACTTGAACCCGGAAGGTGGAGGTTATGGTGAGCTGAGATCAGATCTTGCCATTGCACTCCAGCCTGGGCAACAAGAGTGAAACTCCGTCTCAAAAAAAAAAAAAAAAAAAAATTCAGCTCTTTAGTTTTGTTGATCTTTTGTATTGTTTTTCTAGTCTCTATTTCATTTGTTTCCGGTTGATCTTTATTATTTACTTCCTTCTATTAACTTTGGGTTTACTATTTTTTGTTTATCTAGTTCCTTCAGGTGTAACGTAAGTTGTTTATGTGAGATTTTTCTTTTTCAATATAGGCATTTACTGCTATAAACTTTCCTCTTACAACCACTTACGTGGTATCCCATAAATTTTGATAATTGTGTTACCATTTTCATTTGCTGGAAGATTTTAAAATGTCCCTTTTAATTTTATCATTGACCCATTTGTTGGTCATTACCATGTTGGTTAATTTCCATGTATTTGTGAATTTTCCAAAACTTTTTTTTATTGATATTTAGTTTCACAGCATTGTGGTCAGAAAAGATACTTGATATAATTTCTATCTTAAATTTACTTAGACTTGTTTTATACCTCAGCATATGGTTTATTCTGGAGAATGTTCTGTGTGTATTTGAAAAAATGTTTATTTTGTTGCTGTTGGATAGAATGTTTGTATATGTCTCTTAGGTATACTGATCTAAAGTGTTATTCAAGTCCCATGTTTTCTTATTACTTTTTCATCTGGATGAACTGTCCTTTGTTAAAAGTGGGATATTGAAGTTCATTACTTTACTGTATTGCAATCTGTCTCTCCTTTTGGATCCTGTAATATTTGTTTATTTTACCTTCTTCTTCTTACAGATTCAGAAAGTATAGGTGCAGGTTTGTTACATGAATATTTTATATAATGGTTGGGTTTGGTCTTCAAGTGAACTCATCACCCAAATAGTAACACAGAACCCAATAGATGGTTTTACGACCCTTGTCCCATCCCTCCATCCCTCCTTCCCCAGTTTTGGAATCCCCAGTGTTTATTGTTTCCACCTTAGTGTACATACCTACCCATTGGTTAGCTCCCACTTGTAAGTGAGAATATGCTCACTTACTGATTTTCTGTTTCTGAGTTATTTCACTTAGGATGATGGCCTCTAGCTGCATCCATGTTTTGGGGAAGGATATGATTTCATTCTTTTTTTTCTTGGCTGTGTAGTATTCCATGTGGGGGATATATATATAAATATATATGGATATATATCCTACATATAAAAATAAATATATATGTATATATATCCTGCATATATAACCTAAGTGTTCATCAACAGTGGCTTGGATAAAGAAAATGTGATTTGTATATATATAAAAATTTAAATATTATATATTTATATATAATATAATATGTATATATAAATATATACATATAATATATAAATTATATATTATATACAATAATAATTATATATTTATATATAATATATTTATTATATAATAATGTATAAATTATATATTTATATATTATAGATACATATATTATATATACATATAATATATAAATATATACATATAATATATAAATGTGATATATAATATATAATACAATACTTATATATATACATATATAGTAATATATGTGTATATATACATATATTATTATATATAATGTATATACATTTATATATGTGTATATATCACATTTTTATATATATGTGTGTATGTATGTGTGTATATATATCATATTTTTAGACCAGTGGATATATATATATTTATATATATGTGTATATGTATATAGATATATATCACATTTTTAGACCAGTGGATATATATCTATACACACACACACATATATATCTCACATTTTGTTCATCCAAGCCACTGTTGCTGAACAGTTAGATTGATTCCATGACTTTGCTATTGTTAATAGTCCTGTGCTGTGATAAAAATAGGAGTGCAAGTGTCTTCTTTATATTGCAATTTCTTTTCCTTTAGGTAGATACCTAGTACTCAGATTGCTGGGTATATTTTTTTTCTTTCAGAAATCTCCACACTATTTTTCATAGGGGTTGAACTAACCTACATTCCCACCAACAGTGTATAAGCATTTCCTTTTCTCTGTATCCTCACCAACAACTATCATTTGTGGGTCTTATTATTTTGAGGTATGTTCCTTCAATGCCTAGTTTGTTGTAGTAATAGCCATCCTGGTTGGTATGAGATGGTATCTCATTGTGGTTTTGATTTTCATTTCTCTGATGATTAGTAATGTTGAGGATTTTCTCATATATTTGTTGGCTGCTTGCATGTCTTCTTTTGAGAAGTGTCTGTTCATGTCCTTTGCCAACTTTTAATTGGGGTTATTTGTTTTGTTCTTATTGATTTGTTTAATTTCCTTATACATTCTGGATTTTAATCCTTTGTTGGAGGCATAGTTTGCAAATATTTTCTTAGATTCTGTAGGTTGTCTTTTTACTCTATTGATTGTTGCTTTTGTTTTGCAGAAACTTTTTGGTTAAATTAAGTCCTATTTGTCAATTTTTGTTTTTGGTGTATTTATTTTTCGAGATTTTGGTCATAAATTCTTTGCCTAGGCTAAAGTCCAGAAGTTTTTCTAGATTTTCTTCTAAGATTTTTATAGTTTCAGGTCTTACATTTAAGTTTTTAATCCATTCTTGAGTTAATTTTTGTGTATAGTGAGAGGTAGGGGTCTAGTTTCATTCTTCTGCATATGGCTAGCCAGTTTTCCTGGCACCGTTTGTTAAATAGGGTGTCATTTCCCTATTGGAAATTTTTGTCAACTTTCTTGAAGACCAGTTGGTGATAGGTGTGTGGCTTTGTTTCTTGGTTCTCTATGCTGTTCCATTGATCTATATGTTTATTTTTGTTGTTTGTATACTATAGCCTTGTAGTATAGATGGAAGTCAGGTGATGTGATGCTTCTGGCTTTTTTCTTTTTGCTTAGGATTGCCTTGGCTATTCAGGCTCTTCTGGTTTCATGTGAATTTTAAAATTGTTTTTTCTAATTCTGTGAAAAATAACACCAGTAATTTGTTAGAAATTGCATTGAACCTGTAGATTGTTTTGGTCATTATAGTCATTTTAAGAATAGTGATTCCTCCTATCCACAAACATGGGATGTTTTTCCATTCGTTTGTGTCATCTGTGATTAATTCCGTAAGTGTTTTTTAGTTCTCCTTGTAGAGGTCTTTTGCCCCCTTGGTTAAGTGTATTCCCAGGTGTTGTATTTTTTTGTGGCAATTATAAATTTGATTGAGTTCTTGATTTAGTTCTCAGCTTCAGCATTGTTGTTAAATAGAGATGCTACTTATTTTCTTGCATTAATTTTGTATCCTAAAACTTTACCAAAGTCATTTACCAGGACTAGGAGTCTTGAAGGAATCTTTAGGGTGGTAGGGTTTAGCATCATGTCATCAGCAAACACAGTTAAGTTGACTGCGTCTATTCCTTTTTGGATGTCTTTTATTTATTCATTTTGCACAACTACCCTTGTTATGGCTTCCAGTACTATGTTGAATAGAAGTGGTGAGAGTGGACATCCTGTCTTGTTCCAGTTCTTTGGGGAAATGCTTTCAAGTTTTTCCAGTTCAGTCTGATGTTCCCTAGGGGTTTGTCATTTTTGGGTCTTATTATTTTGAGGTATGTTCCTTCAATGCCTAGTTTGTTGAGGATTTTTGTCATGAAAAGATGTTGGGTTTTATCAAATGCTTTTACTGTATCTCTTGATATGATCATGTGACTTTTGGTTTTAATTTTGTTTATGTGGTGAATCACATGTATTGATTTATGTAGGTTGAACCATCTTTGCATCCCAGGAACAAACTGCTTAATTATGAATTATCTTTTTGACATGCTGCTGGATTCTGTTTGCTAGTATTTTATTGAGGATTTTATATCTGTGTTCACTGGGGATATTGGCCTGCAGTTTGCTTTTTTGTTGTTGTGTCCTTGCCAGATTTTGGTATCAGGATGATGCTGGTTTTGTAACATAAGTTTGAGAGGATCCTTCCTCCTCAATTTTTTGGAATAGTTTCAGTAAGATTGGTACTAGCTATTCTTTGTATGTCTGGTAGAATTTGTGAATCTACCTGGTCCTGGACTTTCTTTTTGGTTGGTAGATTTTTTTTATATTTCAATTTGTAACTTTTTATTTGTCTATTTAGATTTTCGATTTCTTCCTATTCAATCTTGGAAGGTTGTGTGTTTCCAGGAATGCATTCATTTCCTCTAGGTTTTCTAGTTTTTGTGGATGGAGGAGATGTTCATAGTAGTCTCTGGGAATCTTTTAAAAAAATTTCTGTGGTATCAGTCGTAATGTCACCTTTGTCATTTCTGGTTGTGCTTATTTAATCTTCTCTCTTTTTTTATTAATGTAGCTAGCCAACTATGAATTTTGTTTATTCTTTCAAAAAATCAACTTTTTCTTCCATTGATTTTTTTTTTATATAATGCTTTTGATTTCAATTTTATTTAGCTCTGCTCTGGTTTTCGTTATTTCTTTTCTTCTGCTAGTTTTGGTTTAGTTTTTTCTTGTTTTCCTAGCTCCTTTAGGTATAATGTTATGTTGTTAATTTGAGATCTTTCTCTCATTCTGATGTGGGCATTTAGCATTATAAACTTTCCTCTCTACACTGCTTTTGCTATATCCAAGGGGTTTTGATATGTTGCATCTCTATTTCTATTTGTTTGTAAAATTTTTTTTTTGATTTTTGCCTTAATTTTGTTATTTGTCCAAAAGTCATTCAGGAGTAAGTTGTTTAATTCACATGTATGTATGTGGTTTTAAGAGTTCATCTTAGTGTTTATTTCTAATTTTATTCCACTACTGTCCAAGAAGATGCTTGATATTTTAATTTTTAAAAATTGATTGAGACTTGCTTTATGACCAAGTTTGTGGTCAACTTTAGAGAATATTCCATGTGCAGATGAGAAAAATGTTTATTCTGTGGTTGTGGGGTGGAGTATTCTGGAGACATCTATTAGGTCCATTTCATTAAGAGTCCAGTTTAAATACAGAGTTTCTTTGCTAGTTTTCTGCCTCAGTAACCTATCTAGTGCTGTCAGTGAGGTGTTGAAGTCCCTCACTATTATTGTATGGCTGTCTATCTCATTTCGTAGGTCTAGTAGTATTTATCTTATAAATCTGGGTGCTCTGATGTTCAGTGAATATGTATTTAGGATAGTTTAATCTTCTTGTTGAATTGAATTTTTTATCATTATATAATGCCCTTCCTTGTATTTTCTTTTACTGTTGTTTTAAAGTCTGTTTAATACACGGTACAAAAATGAAACCCTTGCTTTTTTTGTTTTTCATTTTCATGATAGAGCTTTCTCCAACCCATTACCTTGAGCCTGTGGGTGACATTATGTGTGAGTTGGGTGTGTTGAAGGCAGCAGATGGTTGTCTTTTTTTGTTTGTTTTATTTTTTAGAAACCGATTTGCCACTCTATGTCTTTTAAATAGAGCCTTTAGGTGCTTTACAGTCAAGGCTAATTTTGATATATGAGATTTTCTTCCTGTCGTAGTATTGTTAGCTATTTGATTTGTAGTCTCAATTGTGTAATTGCTTTATAGGACATGTGAACTTTGTAATTATGTGTGTTTTTATGGTGGCAAGTATTGTCCTTTCATTTCCATGTTTATAACTCTTTTGAACATTTTTTGTAGGGCTAGTCTGACAGTAACAAATTCCCTTAGCATTTGCTTGTTTGGGAAATGCTTTATTTCTTCTTCCTTTGTGAAGCTTAGTTTGACAGGACAAAAAATTCTTGGTTGGCATTATTTTTTCTTCAGGGAGGCTAAAAATAGGCCCCTAATCTCTTCTGATTTTTAAGGTTTCCACAGAGAACTCTGCTGTTATTCTAATGGTATTTCCTTTATAGATAATTTGGCTCCTTTCTGTAGCTGGCTTTAAGATTTTTTATTTTGCATTGACCTTGGATATTCTGATGACTATATATCTTAGTGATGGTAGTCTTATATAGTATCTTACAGGTGTTCTCTGAATTTCTTATATCTGGATATCAACCTCTCTAGAAAGACTGGGGAAATTTTTCTGAATTATTTTGTTGAATATTTTCTCTAAGTTGTTTACTTTTTTTTCTCTCTTTAGAATGCCAGTAAGTCATAGGGTTGGTTGCTGTACATAATTCCATATTTCTTAAAAGCTTTGTTCATTTTTAAAGTTATTTTTTCTTTATTTTTTTCTAAGTTAATTTGAAGGACTTGTCTTCAAGCTCTAAAATTCTTTCTTCTGCTTGGTTCAGTCTATAGTTAAAGTTTCTGATGGCATTTTGAAATTCCTTTAGTAAAATTTTCAATTTCAGAAGTTCTACTTTTTAAAAATATGGTTATCTTGTCTTTTATATTCTGAATTGTTTTTCTGGTTTCTTTGTGTTGAACTTCAACTTTCTCTTGATCTAACTGAGTTTCCTTGCAATCCAAATTTTGAATCCTTAAACTGTCATTTCAGACTTTTCATTTTGGTTAGGATCTATTGCTAGAAAATGAGTGCAGTCCTTTGGAGGGGCCAAGACCTCTGGCTTTTTGTACTGATGTAGTTCTTGCACTGATTACTTCTTATCTGAGGGGCTGTCTTCTTATTTTTTAATTTGTTATCATTTGAATGATACTTAAAATTTTTTTCCCTCGAAGGTGTGACTGTGGTATATGTTGTGTAGGACTGTTCATCTTCATTTCTGGATGCTTTTTCCGGCCACTGCACTCCAGCCTGGGCGGGGCAGAGCGAGACTCCGTCTCAAAAAAAAAAAAAAAAAAAAAAAAATTTTTTTTTTCCCTCGAAGGTGTGACTGTGGTATATGTTGTGTAGGACTGTTCATCTTCATTTCTGGATGTTTTCCGGAGGGCACGGTTCTGCATAGTTTTTTTTGGTTGTTGATAGCTTCTGTGCAGTTTCTTTCTCGGATACTACTTGTTGTAGCAATGCAATGGATATATGAACGGACATGCTACCTCCTGCATGGCTGAGGGTGCACAGGTCTCAAGAAGCTTATTCTATGCACTAGCACTAAGCCCTTCTCACAGTAGATTTTTTATTTGGTAGTGCAATTCAGGCTCCAGTCCAATGGAGGGAGATTGTGTTGAAGTACACTGAGGTTTCAGGTAAAGGGGCAGGGCCTGGTGCACCAGCTCCTCATCCTGAGCAGGTAGGAATGTAATCCACTTCCCTAACATGCCCCCATCACAGGGCTCATGACCTTCAGTTCATATAGACTTTGTCCTTTGGTTTCTGGCTGCAGTGCTGCTGTGAGCTAGGGATACTACCTTCTGGCTGCTACTACCTAAATAGACTTGAGACAGAGCCTCTTCCCCCAGTCCAGAGAATACAACTCTGCAGTTTCACTGTTGTATGTTTCTGAGATGCTACTGCTCTGTTTAGGGACAGGGAGTTGGGCTCCACCTTTTGTGCAAGCCCAGGCAGCACAGGCTCACTTACAGCAGGGGTGGAGCTACACAAAAATCATGAAAAACACTTTCTTCAGGGGCAAATGCATTGGCCCCCACTGGGGAGAAGCACTGCTGCATCTGCAACAATGGACAGAGGGATGTGTGGGAGATGATTCCCCTCTCCATTTTCATTCCCAGCTGTTGGTGTTTCCCCCTTCAGCTATTGGCACTGCACCCACCCCACATTCCTTTGTTCCAAGGGAGGATTTGGTGAGCACACTCTTCCCTTCCTTAGCAGTGGCCCATAGCAAATGCTGTATTTTCAGCAGTCCTGCAGCTCCCTGAGGATATACTCATCCTCTGTGCTTTCATAAGTTAGAGCATCTTGGGGGGTATGTTTGTGGGAGATCTGGTGATGTGACTGAGAGATTCCTCAGGCAGGCCAGTGGCCCACCATAGATACACAAGAACTGTGGCACCCATTGTTTCAGATCAGTTCTGAGAGGAGTGTGGGCTTACCTATGTGAGCTGGCCATGCCACTTAGTTGTGTGTTCCTAGAAAGTTCCCAAATTGCCACTGATAGTTTGCCCTGGGTCTTGAGGGTAAAAGGGATCCACAACAGTTTGATGGTCCGCAGATTGTTGCAGGGGTGAGCAGAACAGAAGAGCTCTCCCAACTGTCCTTTACACTGGACTCTGAGTTCCTCAGAGGTCAATCTCTGCCAGACTCTTGCTGCTTTCCCTTTTTGCACTCCAGCTTCTTCCCATGGGCACTCCGACAGTTCCTGGCTCTCTTCCCTCAGTTTTTCATTCAGAACATGTTCAATCACTAGTAACCTTAATCTTTTTTTCTGAGAAGAACTGGCTTCCAATGTCCCTAGTCAGCCTTCTTGAAAACAATCTTTTGTAATACTTAAAAAATATATTTAGGTGCTCCAATTTTGAGGGCATATGTATTTACAATTGTTATGTCTTGTTGACGAATTTACCCTCTTATCATTATATAATGCCCTTCTTTGTTTCTTTTTATAGTTTTTGACTTAAACTCTGTTTTGTGTGATATAAGTATAGCTATGCCTGCTCTCCTTTGGTTGTATTTACATGGAATAGCTTTTTCCTTCCCATCACTTTTGGTCTATGTATGTTCTTAAAACTGAGGTTATTCTCTTGGAGGCAGCATACATTTAAGTCTTATAAAAATTCTTTTAGTCATTCTATGTATTGTTATTAGAGAATTTAATTCATTACGTTCAAGATAATAATTGATAGGTAAAGACTTACTATTGCCATGGTGTTAGTTGTTTTTTGATTGTTTTGTAGATATTTTCTTCTTCCTCTCCTGTGTTTCTTTGTGGCCTTATGGTTTTCTGTAGTGGTATGCTTTGAATCTTTTCCATTTTTGTTTTGTGTTTACACTAAGGATTTTTACTTTGTGGTTACCATGAGGATTATGAAGAATATTTTATACTTATAGCATCCTATTTCAAGTTAATAAGAACTTAGCTTTGATTGCATGAAAACAAAAACAAATCAACAACAACAACAATCTCACTAGTTCTTGGTAACAAAAATGTTGACTGTTTCATTCATTGCTCTGTTCTGTGCACTTTGAAGAATGTCTGTAATGTAATTGGTGCTGAATAAGTATTTGTTTAATGATTGAATGGATATACAATTGATGGGGCAAGGGATTGTGAATTACTCAGAAAGTAAAGCATGGTATTGTAGAATCAGGATTATTGCAGTAGGAAGGGAACTCGGATTGTTTAGTTGAATTCCCTTATTTTGAAGATGAAGAACTTAATTAGTTCCAGATTACATAGCTAGAGGTAGAGATAATTCTAACTTGTGGCTATCTGTGGACTTCATTCTAGTATTCTTTTTATACGTCATGCTGGGCTCTAGATTATTATTCTTATTCCTGGTAGCATAATTTTATTGAGGGCTCTATAATTCAGCTAAAACTTCTCAATATAGATTTTCATTGAGCTGATAAGACTGAAATATATAATACATACATTTTCTTTAGATTGTCTCAGACATTATCTTGCTAATATTACCCATCTTTTTTTTCCTCGACTTTGGTATAATTTACTTTATCTAATGTCGATCACTTTTTCCCCTTCTTGCTGTACTCTGCTGCCTTATCTATTATTGTAATTTCTTCTACTATTTTTAACTGTGATGACCCCTGAATCTTCACCTTAAATCTTCCTTCTGAGCTCTAGATTCACCTAATACACATTTGTGCTCAGGTGTCCACCACAGATCAATGATATTTTAAACTGTACTTCATCTTCTTCTGCCTTTCTTCACTGGAGTCCCCAGGCAAAGTGCCCCTCCCTCTAACAATACTGTTCTTCTTCCTGAATTTCATGCCCCACAGATGATGCCAATTAAGTCAGTTAAGTAGCTCTCTGGGAATCATTCTTGAATCTTTCCTCTTGCCCTTCTCTCATGTTGAATCTATTGCAAAATCTGCATCCTCCTTGCTTGCAGATCTCTCTCCAATTTATTCATTTCTTTTTATCCTATATACCATATGCCCTGAATTAGTTTCTCATATCTCTTTTTTTGATCATTGCAATAAATCTCTGATATACTTTCCTCTGGTTTTCCACACTGTTGCCACACCTTTTGAAAAAGCAAATCTTGTTATGATTCTCCTCTGCTTAGAATTATTTAGCAATTCTCTATTGCTTCCAAGAATAAAATCTTGATGTCTTAACATGACATAAAGTGCCCTTTATGATTTGACTCGTGCTAACCTTTCTAGGCCCACCTCCTTGCTCTTTCTATCCTCTCTTCTTTCCAGCAGTCTTGAAACCTGGAAGTGTCTGGTTATTTCCTGCACTCACACTGTCTCTTGGCTTTTGCTTGACTGCTCTGCCCACTCTTTATTTTTGCAAGGAAAGTGCTATCTCTTTCAAAGAACCTCCATAATTTTCCTTTTGTTCCCCTAGACTGGGTTTGATGCTGCTCTTTGGTGTTCTCACTGTTTCTGTGTAGGCATCCCTAATAGCATCACTAAAGTGCACAGTCTTAATAAGTTACCTATTGAACTCATCCATTAAACTGTCAGATTACCTATTGAATTCTTCATTGAAGGCTAGACTGTGTCCATATCTCTTGTTCATTGAGCATTTAGGAGAATATTTGACATATGAGCGTTGGCTGTACAAAAGGCTAAATAAGACGTGTGCAGAGTAGCTTCTGCTTATATATGCACTGTCACCCAGCATATTTGATGATAATGAGTGTTAAACTTGTCGTTCCACCACTGACATGTATTAACTTAGGTCTGGCCTCATTCACAGTGCTTTCCTGGTTTTAATTATAATTAATATAATCAAATCGTGGTTGCCATTTTTACAGCACTAAAATTTTATGTATACTTACAAAGATAGTTTAAAATTTTTAACCCCTGCTAAAAAACACAATTTGTGAAATTATTATTACTACATTTCTACAAATGAAAGAACTGAGCAATGAAGAGAAACTGACCTATTCAAGCTCACACACATAGTAAGTCATGAACTGGGAATTTGAATCCAGTTTTTTTGAGTCTTTGTTAAGAGTCTTGCAAGCATCTCTATTTGACTCTACACACTTTATTTACTTTACTTACAACATATAAAAGGCATCTCTCTTTGCTTTATATACTCCTCAGTGATCTAGAGAAAAACATTCCAGAGGAAACAATCCTGTACCACCTCAGAGTATTAGAGCAAAGAGAAACTGATAATACTATATGATAATGTTTTCATTTAAGAGATGGTGGGAGAAGGAAGAAGAAAAAAGATGAGAGAAGAAGGGAGAGTATATAAAGGGAAGTATTTTGAATCTTAAGGGATGCATTTGTTCAAACTGTAAACAGTTTAAATTGTAAATCCAAAATTGTTCTTAATGGAAACTCAGCAGTGGTTTTTTTTTTTTTTTTTTTTTTTCCAATTTGGTTTTCTTAAGTTTCTTATTGTTTTACACAGAATGAAATACCCAGTCACTTAAAGATAGCTACTCTGGTGATATTTGAGAACACCAATGAATTGAGCACCAGAAAACACATAAGAAATCCTATTCTCATGACACTTTTTTTTTAGGACATATTTGCAGGCTCTAAGAATTATTCAAGCTTCACATCCATACAAATGCTCAAGCCTTTGATGTATTTTTAGTTATTCAATAGGTTAAATCAGCATTCTGTATTATTTCTTCATTTCTATTTTTGTTTATACCTGGTATTGCCACCTAGGACCTAATTTCTAGCTACAAGGCAGGGCAGAAGGCTTGCAGCCACTGCTACGATCAATGCTAATGTTACTCTTTAGCCTGCTAGAAATTGGACCTGGGTATTTCTCTGGAGTCCCAAATCCTCGGGTCATAACACTAACATCTCCCAGCACACAGCCCAATCTTGTTTAACCCCGCTTCTGGGCATTGTGCATTTTAAAATTTTTTCACTTTCCTGAACAGATCTCCAACTGACTTAATGCTGTGGGCATGGAGTTCTTTTTATTTTCATGTAAGAGAAAGTTTACTACAAGAAGCAAGCAATAAGTCAACAAGAATTGAATGTATGCACACACATTGAAATAAATGGTGCAGAGACTTTATCTTAATTTATTACAGATGCAAATGGCTGATTACAAATTGATGCTATGGGCAATTGAGTTTCAAATATGTTTAGTAACTAAAGTGGAGGTGCAATTTTGTATTTCAAAGTTTTAAATTTTAATTACTGACAAGTCATCATTTTAGAGTAAAAATCAATTTAGGAAAAATCTTTGTAAGAACAGCTTCAGTGGTCTTCTTTGACATTGAAAAAGGTATCATTGGCTGTCATCTCTAACTGACTTTTAGGAACAGATTAGGTATTTGAATGTTGACTGTAATGATAAAAAGCAGACAGGTCTACCCCAAGTTCCAGCTGCCCTAGTTCATTTTCTGTTGCTATAAGTGAATATCAGAGACTGGGTAATTTACAAAGAAGATAAGTAAGTTTATTTTTTACTGTTAAGGAGGCTGGAAAGTTTAAAAGCATGGCTCCAGCCTTTGGTGAGAGCCCTTTTGTTGAGTCATAACGTGACGATGGGCATCACATAGTGAGAGGACAAGAGTATGCTGGTTCAGCTCTCTGTTCCTCTTCTTATAAAGCTACCAGTCTCATAATGAAGGCTCCAGGCTGATGACCTTATCCAATCCTAAGTACCTCCCAAAGGTCCAACCTCCAAGCACCATCAACCTATAATCTGGAGATTAAGTTTCCAGCACATTAAATTTGGTGGACATATTTAAATCATAGCACTGGTGAATGAAGTCTTCTCACTGGCTTTTCCCACTGTTACCACCAGATTCATTTTTGTATTACCTAGCCTTTGCAATTCATTTACTTAACATTAAAAGGAATTGGACATCTTTCCCAAGGAGAAGTATGTCAATCTGGAAGACTGTTTGGACACATACTTCTAAGAACAACTGTTTTAAATATGTTATGCATGAAAATTTCCCAATTCTGGCTTCTATGTTTGTTAAAGATAGAAATCTTCAAGTGTCTGAGTTGTAATGTAATGCATGTCTTATCAATCAAATAGGCTCTGACCGAAGTACAGCCATTTTGAGGTTTGGAGCCCCTGAAGTTGAAATAGAGAAATAGTGTTGTCCAGTGATTGTAGGATGGAACTGCAAATTAACACTCCATATATGATTTACTTATTTAATAAGGACTATTTATAGGATGTTGTGGATCTCAGGGATTCATTTGCTCAGCATTTTCTCTGATAGGCTTTCCATCCACGACTTTACTCCCTTGATCACAACAGTAGATGGTTGCCCCAAGTAGAGACAAACAGAATCTTCCTCCCATAGGAATTAAGCCTTGAGAAAGAGAAGGAAGGATGGAAGGAGTAGGAGCTAAATCACTCGATGGCATCGTCTCCGTGAGTTCCTGCTGCAGAAATTCTGGGAGATGTGCTGATACTTGTTCTTCTTGAAGCTAGAGAAAAAATTTCTCTCCCATTTAAAATTTTCTTGAGGTAACTGGGTCTGTTTCTTTTGCCTGAAAATGAAGAATTTGAACTGATTCGACCTATTCAATACCTTGAAAACTATTAAGGTATTTAATTTACACAGAGTTGTGAAATATTTTAATTTACATGAGATATTAACTTGCTGAAGGTTATTTCTATAGAGGGTAATTACTAATAGAATTGGTTCTAAACAAACTTGTAAAATAGGCTAAATTTTTCTCGAAGTTTTCAGTCTCTCCTTTCTGGACTTTCCTTCCCTTTTCCGTCTCCCTCAAAAATGTTTTATTTTATTTTTTTAAAGTCACTAAGTATAGAGTAAACTGACATCTCAAATTACCTAGGATAGTCCCAGCTTATGTCTATTGTCCTGGTGTAATTACTAATGACACATTCCTTTACTCTCAAAAGTGTCTCAGTTTATGGCCACCCTATTAAATAATGTTTTTAATAGGCTTGGTAGATACTTTTATCATGGAGAAAAGTTGAGGTGATTAAATTATCAGAAAAGACTAAATTTTCCTGTAGTCTTAATTTTATTTTGAAAGCTGAGGTCTCCCTTGGTTGCCCAGGTTGGAGTGTAGTGGTATGATCATAGCTCACTGTAGCCTGCAGCTTCAAACTCCTGGGCTCAAGTGATCCTCCCTCCTTAGCCTCCCATGTAGCTAAGACTAACATCAAGCCTGGCTAATTTTTTTTGAATTTTTTTCCTTGTTTTGTAGCGACAGGGTCTCACTATGTTGCCCAGGCTAGTCTTGAACTCCTGGTTTCAAGTGATCCTTACAGGCATGGACCACCATGCCTAGCCAAATAAACAAATAAATAAATAAATAAATAAAATGAAATGAAATAAAAGAAAATGGCATGCTGTTTTGAATATACGGTTTCAGTTATACAATGTGAATAGCTTCTAGAGATTTTCTTTAAAATGTTGTGCCGATAGTTAACCATAGCATATTGTACACTTAAAAATTTAAGAGGTAGGCTGGGTGCAATGGTTCACACCTGTAATCCCCAGCTCTTTGGGAGGCCAAAGCAGATCACCTGAGGTCAGGAGTTTGAGACCAGCCTGGCAAACATGGTGAAACCCCGTCTCTACTAAAAATAAAACAAATTAGCTGGACATGGTGGCAGGTGCCTGTAATCTCAACTACTCAGAAGGCTGAGGCAGGAGAATTGCTTGAATCCAGGAGGTGGAGGTTGCAGTGAGCTGAGATCATGCCACTGCACTCCAGCCTGGTCAACAAGGACAAAACTCTGTCTCAAAAAAAAAAAATTTTTAAGAAGTAGATATCATGTTTAGTGTTCTTACCACAATAAAAGATGCAGGAGGTCAGAGGTATTTACTTATTTACTTGCCCTAATGGTTTCTCCCACAACCTATGCTATTTTTTTTTATTTCAATAGTCCCTCTAGGCTTTATTTATATTTCTAATCAGCCTAGATTGTTTATTGTCATATTATTTTTCACTTAAACTATTCTTGTATTGTACCCTATCTTATTAGCCCTTTAATCTTCTCTCACTTTTACCTACAGAAACACCAAAGCTAGAGAAAGCCAAACATTCCCTTCATCAAGTCCAAACATCTTGGCTATAGTGTACTACCAGCAAAAACACCATTTCACTACATGCAAATCACACAAAAATTAAGTCTCTATCACCAGGCTCTGCCAGTTGCTTCCTCTTATGTTTCAAAAAACTCCCTCTGTCATTCCCCTCCACAACCATTTCCAACTCTTACTTCTCTTTTTAACCCCTGACCTACCATTCCTTCCCCCACCTCTTGTCCCATTCTTGTAGATGATCTCATCTCCTTCCTCACAGAGAAGATGGAGACCATCAGGCATAAACTGTCTTTACATCACCTCACTCTAAAAGATCCACTCAATGTTGCTATTTCTGGATTCATCTGCAATACCCCTCCTTCCTATGCACTTCGGGAAAAAGGTAATTCCACTTTTGAGTTATATTCCTTTATTTGGGAACCTTGCTCTTTCTAGTATCCTTTCTTTCCTGTGTCTACCATCTTTCCCTTATTGTGACTTTTTCTCTTTAGCATACTTTTAAGTGTTAACACTCCCAGGTCTGCAAGTTTTAGCCATTCTATAAACTCAGTTCTCCAATGCCTGACAATGTCCCTCTCCTCCGCCACTTTTCTTATCTCTGAGTACATCATTCTGGTCTTCTCTTGTTCCTCCAAGAACCTTTTTCTCCCCCTGCTCTGCCTCAATCTGTGATGGGTACTGCTATTTGGTGTCCTCCCACTTTATAGGCATACATTTGCCTGTGTGGAAATTGTTTACTAGTGTGCCTTTCCCACTATGTGATGAACTTTTCGAGAACAACATCTATCATTCATCTCTATGTTGCCAATGGTTACTTTAGAGTGCTGTTATTCGCCAATGTGATATAGCATCCATTTCATGAAATATTTCCTTACACATTCACTTCAGTGAGCTGAAATACATCATTATAAGACATGCCTGCAGAATATTTAGGATAACAAATATCTATCTCCGTTTACTCCAAGATGAGCCACCATCAAGGGGGGCTCTCTAAAATTATAGAACTGTTTTTAATAATGAATATAAGATTTTAGCAAAAGAGTAAGAATGTGGAACGGCAGAAAAGACAGATGGGTAAAGGTGAAGAGAAATGGTGACTACAGCCTTCAAGTAGAAGAGTAAAAACTAATAGTTATGTAGTGTTTCCCATGTACGCAGCCCTCCTTGTGTATTAACTTACTTAATCCTCATTATAACTCTAGGATGTAGACACCATTATTAACTGAATTTTACAAATAAAAAGATCAAGGCTTAGGTTGATAAGTGACATGCCCAAAGTCACATAGTTAGTAGCGAAGTTGGGATTTGATTCCAGGCAGACCAACTTCAAAGTCCTCACTTTTAACAATCTCTGCTCTCAGCCCGTAACCCACACAGGACAATTGCAGGGCAATGAAACTGTATGGTCCAATAAGTAATTCAATTATTGAAATACCTAAAAACAGAATTAATGTGAGCCCCTTTTGTTACTGAAATCTGTGAAGAGTATCTTCATCTCATGGTAAGTTGGTCTTATTTCCTTTGTTTGAATTTTTTTGGTGCTAGCTTCAGTTATAAACATGCCAATATTTTTACAGGGTTCAATAATAGTTTTTTAAGAAATTTGACTTCAAAAACATAGAAGGTCTAGTTATCCAACCATCAAATTGTTAAGTATTAATAAAAAAGCAAAAAAAGTTTTCTTTAAGACAGTGTTTCCATTTAAAATAGTTGGAGCTGCTGTCCTTTAAAAAGCACACGTATTTTCTAATCTGCCAAGTAAATCTACTTGTTTCCACTCTGCTTTAGTGGTTTTTCTGTATTAAATGTGCACAAATAGAAGAAACCACAGCACCTCCAAAATGCTGCTGCTTAATTCTCCTTTGTGATTCTCTGTATTGAAGATGTCTACCTAAACAGATTTCATGAGCTTTGTGAAAGTTTGGCTTCAAAGAGTGACACTTGAATTTTTAATCACCTTACTCAGGAACAATGTTTTCTTGGTATGCCTTCCATTTCTCTTTTATGTAGAAAAATTATATGCATTTTTACTAAGTCATCAATTTCCACTAGAAATTCTATCCTCAGTTCCATGCATGCATGCCTTTATAAAAGTGGGATAAGTTTTTTTGTGCTTCAGGGACTGTTCAGTGAAAGCAGCCTCCAGCAGAGCTTTGTCCATATCCGACAAATGCCTGCTGTCAGATTTTCCCTTCTCCTCGGTTTGACATGATGGAATCCCTTACAAACATGTCGATTTAGACCAGCATGCTGCATACTAAATTATGAAAACAGTATTCACATTTAGCATCAAAAAAGTGGACTCATAATGTGGTATTGTTCTGAAGTGAAACCTTGGTGATGAAATGAGAAAACAAGTCTATCCACCAATTATCTCAATATTTTGAAGGCCATGGCATAGGGTGGATGTTTGACTCTTGCTGTGGGATGGCAGGTTTGCTATGATTTATGTAGATCTAACTATATGATTTTGGTTTTGATGACAGATGTTGCAGGAATAATATTCAGCTTTGTGATGTTTTGTAATATCCTTGGGGTAAGAATGAATCTGTGTAGAATTGAATAATATGGTAGTTGTATTTGTTAATTGAAGTTGCTATGCTTTGTACTTTATTTCAGAGCATCATGCCTGAGCAGACATAGAAAATAGCAATTACTTTTAGCAAATGTGAGACTGGCCTGCAGGATTCCTGGCATGTGGTGAGCCTCTAGACATACAGGGAAGAGAAAGAATGGGGATGCAGGCTGGGGTTTCACTGGTGGGATGTACTTGTCATTTCTGGAAATCAATAATGTCTTACATGTGCTTTGTTCCCATCCTTTACGCACAATATGCTGGCTTTAAATATACTGGAGTTAAGTAAAGTGGATGTGTCTGTGACAATTGTAAGATGCATAATCATTCTCTCATTTTTCTGTGATTCAACAATTTAGCCATTTCAAATCTTTTGGATAACATACTGAAGATTCCAACTTTTTGTTTCACATTGAGACTGGAAATAAAGAAAAAAATTTGTTTCAGCATATACCCAGTGGAAGGGGCCTTAATGACACACAACAGAGACAGCACATGGGGAGTGAGTACTCAGGAACAAGCATCCAGACACTTGAAATGACCACACTGTGCTTCTTAAAAATTAGTAATGCAAAGTGAATTTAACAACATCTTCTTTCTCCAAACCGTTTTGTATGTCACTTGAAGGTTGATCTCTTAAATATATTTTAATCATGTCATTGTACTAATAAAACAATGTAAATAGCTTTCTGTTGCCTATAGGATTTTGGGCACGTGTCACACTGATATTCAAGGTCTTTCTCAAACAGGTTGAGTGAATCTGATTCTTTAGGTAGCCTCTCCAGGTCTTAGCTTTCAAGTTTCTACTAAAAAGCATCTGTAATTTTGTGCCTAGTCAATTGGAAAACTTTCTAAACGCTATTCCTTACCCATTGTCAGTAACAATTGATAACATTTTTTTGAGCATTTATTTTGTGCCAGATATTGCACTGAGTGCTTTACATGCATTATCACATTTGCTTAACACAACAACCCTGTGCAGTAGGTTCTATTATTTCCCCCATAGTGGGAGTTAGACACACAGAGATGTAGAATATCGTTTAGGTTACAAAACTAATAGGCTGCTGGGTCCATTCTGACTCTAGATTTAAATAGTGATCTAAATCAGTAAACTTAACTGCTTTCATTTTCCTTCAGGTTTTCTATTGCACAACTTTTTTTTTTTGTTTGTTTTTTGATTCTGCCTAAGACTATACTCTTGGGCTTGCTACCTTAGTTGGGATAGCTGTCTGGCTTTTTGTTTGGTTTTACATTTGAGTGCTGCCTTGCATCAACTTGGCTTCACATTTCCTAGTCCTTAAGCCATTCGACTTTCTCCAGGTTAGATCTGTCCACTGCTTCCTGCTAGGGGTGCCCTCCCTGCCAATCTCCTGAGGAAGCACTATATTAAGTCATCTCTGCATCATCACATTCATTGACTTTTTCTTTTACCTGCTTAGAAGTTTTGGAAATTCTTTTCACCTTTAATTAGATAAATTCTGCTTCTGTGGCTTTCTGAAAGCAGGATGATTCTGTTTCTGCTCCTAGCTAAGTGTCCTTTTTATTTGTCTGCAGGTCTTTTATTCCCTAAACACATGTACTCAAGGCTCTGCCCTTTCATTCTATCTCTTTACCTCCTATTCTCTCTCTTTATAAATTCCACCCATTCCCATAGCTTGCTATTGTTTTTAGGTGGATGAATCTGAAAGCCAGGCCTTCTCTAGGGATCTATCATGCAGTGTCTTGCTTTTAATTGTCAGCTATTTCCATATCAATGCCCTGTTTCTATAACCAGTTTTATAATTTCTACATTTAATTCCTCCCCTTTGCCTTAAACCTGCTCCTCCTTTTGACCCCTCTTTTTATTGTTGTTTTTCTTAATGTTCCTACAAGTATCTCAGATAAATTGGCTGCAATTTCAGTATTTTTTGGATTCTCCCTGTCTCTCTCATATCCAGTAACAATAGCAATAGCAATAACAATTAGCTAATGTTTATTGTACTATTACTATGTGCCAGATAGCTTTCTAAAATTTTACTTGGATTATCTTAATTCAATGCTTAAATTATAAAGTAACTACCCATTATTTTTCCCATTTTATGGCAGAGACCTCTTGAGTAATGGTCTTGTTAATTTCTTGGTCATCACCTCTCCCTTTATCCATCCCTTTCTGTCAACAGAAACAGCAATAGTTTCTGTTGGTATTTCTCTGAACTTGAATTGGTCTTTTTTCCTTTAGACCTTCCTTCCTCCTCTCAACAATACATTCTACATACTTACTGATGAATATTATTACTAAAACATTACTTTGATAATGCCACTTTCTGGCCCCAAGACTTTTCATCACTTCTCTTGTTTTACGTATCAAAGTCCAAAATTTTTCCCTCATATTCAAACCTACCTCCTATAGTCCCAAACGTATTCTACTGACATGCCAAGAAAGCTGTCAAATTTCTTCCAAGATCTTTTCAATTTTCAAAGTTAGGTTTTCCAACCTCCCTCCTTTGGTTATTCCATCCGTAGAGTCTAAATGGCACTCATCTGTCCTCACTCTGCTTGTAGATATTGTATACAATGTCAAGGCTTGGCTTGAATACCACTTCTTGCTTTCTTGAGTACTTAAACAAAAGAGATGTCCATGTTCTGAAATTTCATGGGGCATTTTATGTGCCACTCACAAACAAATTTTAGTCTCATAAGGTAAAAATGATTTAATTGTTTCTGTTATTATAACTTCCTGTATCCCTAATATAATGATTACTATAAAGCCTATTTATTGCTTCGTTTGTGGTCATTTTTGTGTGTTTCTTTTGCTTCTACTAGGCTGTAAACCTCTGGGGAAGGTGAAACTGTCACATTTGCCTTGTATTCTTCTTGCTGCAAAAGAGATACTTTTATGTGAGGAAACCTTGGAAAACATTTGACTGTAGGAATGAATACAGAATTGCCTTTATGATGTAATAATTCTGTTGGCTTTTAATTTTGGGGGGCAGAGTTTCTTTTAAGAATCTGATAAAACAAGAATTTTTAGCCAGGAAAAAAAAAAAGAACTACACGTAGGAACAGGTTTTGTATAAGGTTCAGTGTATTCATGGATGCCCTGGAGCTGATCCAGGTGAAAAAAGTTTAAACATCACCCATCCAAGTATTTTATGATCTATATTTTGGCCATATAACCATGGGGGTTACCCAAAATGGGAGGTATTTTTTTTCACATTTCAGTGCCAAATGTTTCCAAATACAAACAACACTGCCATGTCTGCCTCAGTGGGTTAATAACAGATAAATACAAGTCAAAGTGTTTATTTGTACTGTCACTCAGGATACATAGCATGTAGGACATTGTATTAGGGACACAGGAAGTTATAGTAACAAAATAAGTCATTTTTACCTTATGAGACTGTAATTTTTATATTCTAATTAGGTAGAGAATAAAGAATTCAGCCATGTAGGTGGGGCACATTTGTGTACTTAATTTTATATAGGGCTCATATCCTTTCTTCTAAGATGCTGAGTGAAAAGAGGCAATGAGGTCACTAGCTTTGTCAGTGACTATTTCAAGACTATACATGGATGTTCCTTCTCCCTTTACCAGTAGTCCTTACCTGTGTTCTCTGGAGAAGGCTGTAGTGAATCTGAAGTCTAGATATAACCATCAGCCCCACTATCCCGTCAATGTCAGGGGATCAGAAGATGGACCACAGAGTTCAAGATAAGAAAAATAGAAGGCAGAAGAATAGTGTGCCTGACCCTTTGTAACTCTGTGGGTGGCATCAGTGGCTGGCTGTACAGCTTACATCTGAAGTGTAGCTTTTTTGAATTGTGTCCAGGCTTCCTGGTAATAGTCACACAGTTAATACCTTGATGATGATCCAAAGACCATCTCCTTCCATTGCTTCTTTCACCTGCTGCTGACCTTGCAAGAGAGCCACATTAGAAGCTATATTTCTCATATAAAGAATGATTCACGAAACTCAAGCATTTATGTGAATTCATTTTAACTTCTCTTTGTAAAGACTGAAGTTAGATAGGTATTATGGGAGGCAACATGACGGGAAAGATGGATGGAATAACTAAGCAATTGAATCGGTAAACATGAAGTACAAATAATGGGCTACACTCTAGCTGTTGGAGATTTGGAAAGGAGGAAGACATAATTTGCATCTTCAAGGTGGTCAGAAACCAGAAAAAAAGAGGCAGGCATATTGTTTAATCAAGTTTAGCCTAAAGCTACCTCCTTACATATTTTGAGTCCTTTAGCCTAAAGGTTTCTCTGTATATTGTGAACTATAACAAGGGGAGCTGTAAATCACCAAGTTTTGGCCAATCAAATGTAGCCAGCTGTTTCAACCATGTTCTAATAAGGTAAATGCTGAACTGTAACCAATCCAGCTGTTTCTGTACCTCACTTCTATTTTCTGTGTGTCACTTTCCTTTTTCTGTCCATAAATCATCTTCCACCATGTGGCTGCCCTGGAGTCTCAGAGCCTATTTTGGCTTAGGAGTTTGCCCCATTTGCAAATCATGCATTGCTCAATTAAATTCCTTCAAATTTAACTCAGCTGAAGTTTTTCTTTTATCAATATCAACACATAATTATAATACTTTTTTAGGAGCAGTGACTGAGGTTCACTGGGCATGGTCGGTGTATAGAGAAAGAGTACCTAAACCAAACTAGGTGAGTTAGGATTGTCTTTAAAAAGCCACCATCACTACCACCACCAAAATTCATTTGCTCAGTACCGAACATTTGTGATAGTATATTGATGCCTTCAAGACAGATGTATATATTGGGGGGAGAGAGAGAGAGAGAGAGAGAGAGAGAAGGGATTCCAGTTTTCTAAGACCTTATAAATTAACATAAACACACCGACTTAAAATGAAAGACACGACTAGAGCAGTCATGTTTATTGCAGTCATACTTCACTCAGAGAATTATATATAGAAGAAGGCAAATAGTTCAAGGTGTGTGTGAGTATGTGTACATCTGTTTATTCCTTAGGTTCTCCAATCAATCTGCAAATAACAGTCCTAATTAATGAAACTTTTTATGATGTGATGGAGATCACTGGAAATGGACTACAGTCATTAATTCATTACACAAAGGTCACTGTAGCTACTTTCAGACAGGATAACTTTTGCTCTCTGATGAACTGATATGCATGTGAGAGAGTCAATGTCACCTCCCAAGTCTCTAGAGCAGTCTATGCCACTGTCATATCTTTTTTTTGAACCATGACATTCTGAAAAAGTGATTGTAACTCTTTTTTCTATTATTTCACAAAGGTTGTACTGTCAAGCACTCTCCAGGATGTATATTTTTAAGATTTGGCTTCCTCCCTAGAATTTTGAACTCTTCAGATGCAATGGTAATGGGCTTGAAAGTCATCTATGAACTGGAGTTTCTATTAATGTGAATAACAGGTATTCTAATTTCTTTCCACACTTCTCCTGGCAGAAAAAACATTCTAGTTAGAGAATAGATCTCTAACCCATTCCCCAAAGAATTAACAAGTATCTTTTGAAAACTTTAATTAAAGATTAGAAATCTGGGATAGCAGGATGGGGATATATGTAATAAAATCACATAGTTTCAATTAAACTTCTGAAAAATCACACATATCCAGTGATGAATTTAAATTTGTTTTAGAAGAAAATGCTGCTTAACCTGCCTTTAGTTTAAGCATCTATATAAATGCTTGACCTGCTATTTTTTATTGCATATTTCATTATTCATTATTAAGTTACCAGCCTTTTTGCTTGGAGAAAAACTTAGTCTATCTATCTGCAAATCAACGATCTATCATATCTATACTATCTACTATAGATAATTTTGAATATATATGCACCTATATCTTATGTTAAAATTAACATTAAAATCACTTAAAAGAACAGTATTCCATTGCATTTCTGCTAGAAAACAATTGTAATGATTTTAACCATCTTGAGAAACGGTAAAAATGCACGTTAAAATTATTCCTTTTGTCCCTGCGTCTTTTTTTTTTTTTTTTGCTAATTTTGTGATTTCTGTTTGTATTAAAACTCATTAGAAATGAACAAATTTACAAATCCAATGCCCTAACTTCTCAAATATGAAGAATATGGTAAAATATTTATTTCAAACAATATGTCCCTTGGTATGAACATGTGCTAGGTCAGTTTTCTTGCTATATTTTGAAATAGGTCTAATTCAGAAGCTTTTTAGAGCAGAACATTGTACATTTGACAGTAATTGTGACAGATTTTCAAAATGCACTGATGTAGCATGTCAAATCGTATGTAGTCAGTTAAATTCAGGGAAATAAATTAAATTTGGCAATAGTTGGAATTTTTCTCTTCCTGTAATTAAAGTTCTCCTTCTTGTTATACTTCATCTGCAATAGACACATTGCTCTCTTTAACATCACCTAAGGACACTATAATTTTCTGTCAAATTCCAACCAACTTATGTTATCATTCTGTCAGTTTCCATTTTCAGTCCCTTTTCTGCCCTTGAAACATTTCATCATGGAGTCAAAGGCATAAAATAAATGTTTCTCAACTTGCTATTCTTTCTTTTTCAAAGAAAAGTTTGTCTTCTTTAATGAGGGCTATCTCACACCAAAGTGTGTTTTATAGAGCAGAGAACAATAGGAAATAGAACAATGCAGCTCTCATGAAAAAAAAATGACATTGTCCGTAAGATTTTTTTTGATTATTAAGTAATTAATGAAAGGAAATACAAAAACTATTTTGGTTTTCTGAAGGCCAGTTATGTCAGGCATATAGTCTAAATAAACTAAGAGATTTAGAAGATCGATGTTTTAGTATTCAAACTCTATCCAGAGAAATAAATTTAGATTTGTGCATATTGGTCAATAAAATATAACTCTTAAAAAATTCTCTTCCCTCTCCATCACTCTACTTTGTGCATGCTTGAGAGATTATACAAGTGGACAGAGCACAGGCAGCTGCAGCAGAGCAGGTGAAGTTGGTGCAATAGAGCTACATGACAGGACTCTATTACAGTAAGCAATACAATTCCAGAAATAACCTATGTGGAACATATTGCCTCTGCTACAAATGTCAGAAAATGGACTTTGATCGATGGTGTCGCAACACAAAACCACATACTAAAACTTTTTAATTATGATGACAGTGTAAAAGTGTATACAGCCTTGCCAGCAGAGTTAGTCGTTTTTATTATTAACAAACGGTCAAAGAACATAAATTCTATGTGCTCCTTAGGCCTTACAAATGTTTCTGATTGCTGCCATCAGCATGTATGTAAGCAGGAAGGCATGACTGGGGTCTGGCGATCATCACCTCTGACGGGGGACGCTTTCCATAGGGAGTGATTGTCTACGGAGAGTCACACCACCTGGAGTTGCCATATTGCTACTCTAAAAATTCCCTAATGTGGGAGAAAAACGTGTTCATTTGTGTTGGAAGGTGTTGTTAGCAGTTAGAATACTAAATAGTGGTATATGTGGTTTATACGGACTAAGCTCTATAGAACGCTCAGTCATAAATTGAAATACTTGTCATTTAAATAGCTTCATAAACTTAAGAAAAAAATACATCCAGCAAACATTCACAGCATTTCTGTAGAAGCATTTGCTGACAGTGAAAGTGGCAAAATTGCTAGTTTTTAGATTGTCTAGAGAAGTGGGTTGCTTTGAAGGATGAGTGATCTGATTTAGAGCAAGTTGGCTACAAATTCTGGTTTTTCAAAAACTGGATTTGTAAATTGAAGTTAAAACATATGGGGAATTTTTATTAGTTCACTTTTGTTTATTCCAAATTCCCTTATAAAAGAAATTAAAGAAAAGAAAGAAAGCCACATGGATATCACCAAATATGCACTATTTTTTTTCCATATTTCTTTTCTGCCTTAGCCTACAGCAAGTTAAATAAATGTAATTTAAAAAAGAACCAATTATGATAAATTCTTACCAGAAATATATATATATATATATGCAATTTCTATAATCAAAGACAATTTCTATAATTAAAAGTCTATTGTGGTAAAGAAATCTTTTTCTTCAGGATATATTTTGTCAATGAATATACTGAAATGAATTATTTTATCTTATAGAAACACCTCTAGTGAAAGTCATCTGTATATTGCTGTGTGTGAAATTTTAGATGCATGTAATTGCAAGAATTTCATATTCTAAAAATTTTATCAGAGTCTGTAAGGCTGGTGATATTATTTTTTGCACTAGTGAGGAGATGACTTTTTTCCTGAGGTGAAATTTAGATTTTGTTAAAGGTTTAGATATATTGAAAAAAAAAATTAGAATTAGTGCAGAGATTAGAAAATGATAATGCCAAACTCTAAACATTTCTTTTCTTTTTAAATCAAATTATAAGCTAACTGCTTTATTTTTTCAAATGTTCCATTTATTTAGTTTTAAACATAAAATAGGTAGTAATATTACATTTGGTTTCACTTTGAATTTACAAGTTAAAATTTATTAAACATACACAAATATGTAAGCTCTGTGAGACCTGAGACTGTGCCTGGTTAGATTAAAATAATGGTCTCTCATAATAATGCTTCAAATTTATTAAGAGATTACTTTGTGCCAGATGTTGTTCAAGGCACATACATGTAAAGCAGGATATTTCCCTAACCCGTTTGTGGGATTCGGGACAAGGGTGCCTAGTTTACTCAGTCCACTGCTCTCAACTCCTTGTGGGAGGGGGCGTGTGAGTGAATGAGTGCAGGAGCCGGAGTGAACGAGCACTGGAACCAGCTGGCCCCTTTGGCACCAGCAGGACCAAACTCCACTCACTTGGACCTGCTGCGTTCCACCCTTTGTGGGAGGTACCATGCAGGTGAGCAGGTGCAGGAACCAGCCAGATGGTTTAGCACTGGCAAGAGTAAACTCTGTACAGGTCTCATGGCAGCATCCAGGCAGGGGTGCCTGTGACTCCTAAAGCTCTAGAGAGTGTATTGCAGTGCTCATTTAGCTCTGCCATCCATGGATGGCTTAAGTGTTAACAGCTCAGTGGACCCTTTGCATTCTCACGTGAGGTGGCTGTCCTCCGCCAGCGAGGGCAAAGGGCCAGTGTGACAGCCTTTTATATCCACTCTTGTGGCTCCAGAGCTCTTGTCTGATGTGCAGAAAAAATGAGGTCGCATGAATGAATTGAAGGATGATAAATGTGGGGGGTTTTTATTGCCAATGAAAGTGGCTGTCAGTGTGAAGGGGAGTTGAAAAGGGGACAGGGTGGGAAGGTAATCTTCCCCTGAAGTCCAGCCATCTCTGGCCAGATTCTTCTCTGAAGTTACACTGTCAGGCTGCCTCTCTGAAGTGAAGCTGCTTATCTCCAATGTCTACTGGCTGAGTCTGGAGTTTTTATGGGCATAGGATGGGGCAAGGTGGGGCTACGGGCAGTTTAGGAAAAGGCAACATTCGAGTGGGAAAACAGGGATAGAAGTTCTCCCTTTGGGCCATGGTTTCAGGCTTTTCAGCTTGAGGGTGGGGTTTTTCCTGGGACCCACACTTTTCTGCCTAGAATTTCTGTCCCCTGTCCCTAGCACATGTATTATCTTGTTTGGTCTTCTTGACCATTGCTCTTCTTTACCTCAGCACAGCAGAATTAAATGTCTTAGAAGCCCTTGGCCCTGAGAAAGAGACCAGTGCCTCACCTTCTATTCTTTGCTATATGCATTTCATACTTTTTTTTAAAAAGAAAATAAGCCAAACTCAAAGGCAGAAAACTTTCATAAATACTGAAATTAGTATTTTCATTGAAAACTAATTTTAGATTTATTTGATGGTCATGAGTAATTTTACCACAGTTGTGCTTCACTAATTTTTAATTCTCCCCTTAGCTAATGTGTTTGATATGTGCTTAATTTGCCTTCTGTGAAATTCCTCCAAGACCCTCAGTGCCTAGAACAGCCTGGTAGACATACTTTATTGCCAGCTGACACAGTGATAGGAATAAGTATTTACATAGCCCTGTCTTCAGCTAATTATGGAGATAAGCCATATTGCTATAGAAAGTTTAAAAATAGAGAACACTTTAAAGGAATAACAAGAACTTATCTACAGAACAGCATTCATGTTCATTTCACTCATTTGTTTGTTATTTTCTTTTTCTTTTTACTGTTTCCAATCAATGTGTTATGGTTTTATGTGGGAAATTTGGGAAAAAGACAGAGAGAGCCCATACAAATAATCAAATATGGGTGGTAAATGAATGATACAAACTGAATGAAAGAAATTACAAATTCCAAGTCCTATTGAGGTTTACATTTTTCAGCATCAGCTGAGTTGAGTGAAAAGTGCCCTAACATAGTAATCAGTGCATTGGGTTCCAGTTCTGGCACTGCCATAAAGTAGCTTGGGACAAGCTGCTTAATTTTTCAGGCCCTCAGTTTATTTACCTGGAAAATAATATGGCTGTGGTGGATAACTGTGTTAGATAATTGTTTTTGTATTCCCTTTAGTCTTTCCATTTTCCTGTGTCAAGTCATTTCTTCTTCCAGAGTTATCTTTCAGCAGCAATGAGACTATCAGCTTAGAAAAAAGAAATTGGCATCTAAATGCAAATGGATGAGGGTTAGGATTATTTATTCAATGATTTCATTTTTTCCTATTTGTAGTGAGTCTGCATTTATTGTGTGTAAAATGTTGTGGCAATGCAAAGGCTAAGAAGGTAGAATCTTTTTTCAAGACAGAATTCTAGAACCTGACGAATGAGAGGAGCAAGGGCTATGCTATAGAATTTTTGAGGTGAGAAAGGTAGGATGGGGGACTTCATGGCAGAGTGAGTTGACATCTGAACGAGATCCTTTAATCAATCAATTATCATCTCATTTATGTGTAACATTTATTACATAGAGCCCATTGTGTGCTAGTCACTGTGGGAAACACAAACAAGAAGACACAGACCCAGTCTTCATTTTCACCAAGCGAATTTGCCAGAAAAGCAAAATTTATTTAAAAAATATTACCTCTGATTTTCTTAGTATCTGACATTCAGGCAAAGACATTAATAACTTCATGGGCTTTTAAAATAATTCACATTTTATTGAGAAAAGCACAAAGTCATTTCCATTTTCTTAACCTAATAAAATGTAGCTCTCCTTTGGATTATTGTTCATTCAATAATATAGACTGGAATTTCACATTAGCAGAAATGTTACTGCATCCAATAGATCGTATCTTACGATCCTCTGTCCTTTTCAAAATCATGCTCTGCAGGAAACTTTTGGTTTATGGGCTTTTCACCTCATGAGAGTACTAACTTGAATGTGTTCTGTAAAATGTCACATTGTCCAAAACTGGTTTTTCTAGCTTTTCTGAAGATTATATGGTCTATGGGTTCTGCCTGGTAAGTTTTTGTACATCACTGTACGTCTCTGCTCATGGTGAGCATGGCAGACTGAGAACAGCTCTACTTTTGATGGATGTTAGTACATTTCCTCAGTGACTGATTTTTATTAGTTTCAAAAGATAACAGTATATGCATGCACACACGCTGATGTTTCTGAAGGGCATTGTGATGAAAGATTAGAATGCTTTTTGCCTTCTTCCTGATCAAACAGTGTGTCTTAGAGAGCATGGGTACATTTACTTTTTTTTGTTACCAAAAAGAATAAAATCTGTTGACATTGTTACTTACCATTTCAACTTCATTCATTCTTAATGCCAAAGTCTGCCTATTTAGTCAGGAAAGGTTGAGATCATGAGGTCAGCTATCACATAAAGTTCAGTGTATCTGGAATGTAATGTTAATCCAGAAGTTGTTTCAAGGGAAAGAAGCAAGATACCCATGATTTAAGCACAGGTGTTTAATGGCCAACTATGGAATTAGGTTCACCTCATAACAGTGAAAACGCTACCTGGGGAATTGAAAATTAACAGAGAGTGTAGGTTTTTATTATAATGAATACCAATGAGACAAAAGAACAATTCTGTGAACTTAAGAAAGTTAACTCAGCTACACCTGGCAAGCTGTATATCACAGAAGACTTTAACACACACATTGGCAGCAATGTAAAAAGCAAAAGGAAATCACTGGGACTGGCAAGACAGGAGAACTGAACCTCTACAGCATCCATCTTAGGTGGTGAAACAGATTTTTTCTAAAAAAATTCTCTTCTTTTCAAGCAATATGCAATACAGTTTTATCTCAGATATTGAGACCCAAGGGATGTTTCAAATCCAGAATGATAGCGTCTATCACTGCTTATTTATGCAATTATGCTAAACAATCTTAGCATAATGTATGAAAACATTGACTTCAGTCAGATCCATGTGAAGCTTTAGAATATCTATCTGCAAAAGTATCAAGTCTTTCCTTTGAGGTCTGGAAATCTTATCTTAAACGGATGATGTGTATAGCACATGAGGAAAAGCTTCTCATGTCCTGTTCATTAAACTAACATGTATGGTGCTTCTTTTATTATTATTATTATTATTATTATACTTTAAGTTCTAGGGTACATGTGCATAACGTGCAGGTTTGTTACATATGTATACTTGTGCCATGTTGCTGTGCTGCACCCATCAACTCGTCAGCACCCAACAACTCGTCATTTACATCAGGTATGGTGCTTCTTTAATGCACTGGATACTGTCAGCAATAGACTCTGTCAATAGTAACAAGAATAAGATGCTTAAACTATGAGCCCTTCCCACTAACTGTTCATTATCTAATAACATAGGCTAACCTTTACCATCCGCCAGCTAGACAGTATATGATTTGTGTAGTGAGAAAAATGGTATCCAAGTATTAGGTTGGTGTAAAAGCAATTGCGGTTTTGACCATTACTTTTGCACCAACCTAATAGATCATGTACAGCCAGCTTAAGATGCTGTTATAATGGGCGGAAAGTCTGGAATCCATGACTTGAAGGGTCACTGAGGAAAGGTTAGCTAATGGCTACGGAAAACCAATTCTATGACAGAAATTCATATAGATTTTTCTCCACTGGTTTTATCATTTGATGCTTGCAGCATTTTGGTGAGGAAAGGCAGTGGTCAGGATCTTTCAGGTGCAAGTGTGAGAAACCCAATACTAATCAGCTTAGATAAAAAACAGAAGATATTGGCTCACATACCTGAAAAACCCTGGGATAGGTAAAGATGCAGCACTGGGTTTCTCTTCATATATTGGCTCTGCTTTCCAGGACGTTGTTCTCAGTCCTAGGCTCTGCATGATGACTTCTGGTCCAAATTTAGAGGAAAAGAGCATCTCTTCGTAGCACCTCCTAGGCAAGTCCTTGAATTCCTTCTATTTGTGCTCTCTTCTGCTCTCCTCTCCTCTGTTCTCACTCTATACCTGTTTCTTGGTGATCTCATTTATAACTTCAACTATTACCTGCATGCTCATGGCCTCCAAACCTACCTTTGAAGCCCCTGCAGTGTTCCTGAACCATAGACCTGTGAAATTCCCTCCTAGAAATCTTTACTGGATGTCCCAGAAGTAGTTCTATAGATAGAAGTATCTAGGGAAGACTTTGTTGTCTAGGCTGTCACCTGCTTCATTCCAAGAGTGGGGTGAGACTGGGCAAGGTGGGCTTTGAGGGGAGGAGCATGTGTGTGTCTAAGCTATAGAGTCAGAGAGACTTGAGATTACAGCTTGCTTTTATACTTACTACACTAAATGCCAGTTTCATCATTTATAAAATAAATACAATAAAATGTTAGTTGCAGTGATTAAATAGGGATATGTGTGTGTGTGTGTGTGTGTGTGTGTGTATATATATATATATATATATATATATATATATATATAAAGGTTTCTTTTGAGTACTGGAAGCACAATAAGCTAAGGATGACCAAGAAATTTCTATTGGCATGTTGACTCTGACAGTAACCATTGGAGTGTTCTGTTAGGGAGAGCTATGAGGAAATGTCCAAGCTTATCAAGAAAAAGATCTGAAATCAGTCAGTGATCTCTAACTTGGTTATGACAAGGTAAAGGGGCAACCCTCATGCCTCACACTCACTTCTGAAGCAGGCACTCAAGGAACAAGCCAGCATTAGTATGTTCTGTCGTGGTTATTATTACTTCCTTCTTGTTGTTTAATATCACCATCTACTCAGGTTTCTAGCCTAGGCCATAATATTTTCTTTCCTTTCCTATTTCAATACTTTATATTCAATTTGTGATGCAGATATTTTTTGTATTCTGTATATAAACCCCTCCCCTTAATGCTTTAAGTCATTCTCTGTTTATTTCTCATCTGGTTCGATGCAGTTTTTGACCTTTTAACTCAAATTTTACCTCTTATTTTAGATATTGCTCCCAAGAAAGTTTTCTCAGATAGCAAAAGTTAGAAAATTTTCAACTCCTCATCATGGTACATAAAATATTTTCTCACCCAAACCTTGGCTGTCCTTTCGAAGTCACTATTACTGACTTCACTGCACAGCCTGCTCTCCACTTACGTTGATTTCTCTTCAACCACAATCATCTCAATTCTCTCCCTAGGTTGCTCCCAGTTCCTCAAAAATGCCTATTCCTTCTTTTGTCTAGGTAGTGCTTAATTACCACTCAATCTTGGCCCAGAAACATTTTTCTGAAGAACATTCCCTGTCCCATTATTTGTCTTTCCTATGAGGTAACAGAAGCTCTATCATAATAGCATCTCATTCATTCATTCATTCATTCATTCATTCATTCATTCATAAGTTTACTCATTTGTTCAACAACTACTTAATATTAGCTAAGAATTTTTCAAGGTACTAAAGATACAGCTGTGAATAAGATAGACACTATATCCCCTTCTTTTAAGGTTTCCATTGTGCTGCTGCTGGTGGTGGTGGTGGGGGGGGTTGCAAGGTATAAACAATTATATTTTAGAATAACCATGGTTTCCATGGAGGAGTGGGTAGACTCCAAGGGATGTAAAAATTAATAAGCTGAGTCTTGGAAGAGAAGTGTTGGAAATTGTACTTACATTTTTATCTCATGCTTTTTAAATTTCAGTTTTATGTATATTTTATAATACATTTTCCATATTAAAAAATTTGTAAAATAGTTTACTATTTATGAAATACATTGCTATTTCCTAATATGTGTTCTAGCCAATTAAGTTTTGTCTAAAGTGGGTTAGGCAATGTTGAACAGGTTTCTGTTACAGCAGAATTTTTCATAACTTACAACTTTTCAAGAGATGGATATAATATTCTGTTTGCCTCAACCATATAACATATTTCAGGATATTGGAGGAGTAAACATGACCTTCTGAACTGCATTTGTGTCCACAATTCCCTTAGCCATTTCTCTGTTGGGCTGAATTGGCTTTTCTCAATTCATTGTTTGATTCTTCACTATGGGAACTACATTGCCTAAAATCATTTTCTTGGGAACTACATGTCCCAGAATCCCTGACCTGTAGTGTTGTAGGTAACATTCTGCCAATGAGAAGCACAAGTGAGAGACTTGGAAGGTGAGAGAAAAACATAAGGCATTATTCTTGAATGGCAGCTGTGAGCAAATGGAATTCTATGTTACACACAATTATTAATGATGATTATAATATCTAATACAGTGACCAAAAAAATCTAGATTAAAACAGCATTTGTGGCCTCTACATATTATTGCAGTAATCTCCAAAACATGGGTCTAAATTTACATTCCCCTTTGTAGTAAATTTAAAAAATGCACATTTGAATTCATCCTATTTAATAGTTTCATTTCCTAAAAATATTTGCAATTTTAAAGATAAAAAATGAAGTATTTTTGTTGCATAGCTTTACTGTTCTTTGATATTGAATGCTTTTCAAATGTTTATTGGTGTATTCGTAAGAAATGTCTTTGGCCAAAAATAACAGAAAACATAGTATTTGTGGTTTAAGGAAATGTGAGCATTTTTTTTTTCATGTGGCATTTCCTCACATACCAAGAGTGAAATTGATTCAACTGCTCAAAAGCAACATTAGAAACCCAAGTTCTTTTTCCATCTTCACTTTGCCATCCTGAATATCCTGGCTTTTGCTGTCATTCTTGCTGCCTCGTGGTCACAATATAGTAGCTATGGTACCAGATCTGCTTTTTTTTTTGGTTCTAGGAGAAAAAAGAAGGAAAAGCAAGAAGAAGAAAAGGGGAAAAATATATTTTTTCTTGTGTCCTATGGCCACCAGTAGCTGCAAGGGAGGCTAGGACTACTGTTGTATGTTTCAAAGAGCAAAAAAAAAAGAATTGTTTAACAAGAATATAAAGTTAGGCATCTTTGCTCAAATGCATATTCTCTTTGCAAATTATTCGTTTAAGACTTTTATCCATTTATTTCAGTTTCAGTGTTTTTCATATTTTGGTAGTAGGTCTATAAGTAGTAATTATATTAACCATTTATCATTTTTTGCTCTATGTATTTTTCTCATTCTTCTTTCAATTATATTTATGTAATATTTTTTTAGACTCGCAATCTATATGTTTACGTATTTTATCAATTTCTTTGGTAACTTTTTTTCCATTGTTTTAATCATAGACATTTTTAAAAACTGCATCACATGATTTAATTGTGGTAAAATTTGCGTACAGTGAAATGACAAAGTTTTGTTCCTGGTTTCTTTTGGTTATCACAATGTTTGTGCATTTTTTAATATTCTTGTATGTATTAGGGGTTAATTATTTTTTATTGACAAATCAACTTCCACTATGAGAATAAGCCACAATTTTTTGTGTAACCTTCTACTGATAAACATTTGAGTTTCTTCCACTCTTCTACTATTATGAGTAATGTGGCTATAAAAAATCTTGTAGAAATCTTTTTTTTTGAGTGAATATATGTTTTTACTTCTTTTTGAAATAACTGAGAGTGAAATTGGTGGGTCACAGTGTAAGTATATATTTAATGTTGCATGAAACTGCCAAATCAATCATTTTCCAATGTGGTTGAACCATTTTATACTCTCTTCAACAATATATAAGTATTCCAGTTGGTCTTTACCCTCACACACATCTGCTGTTGTCATTTTTTTCTTTCTCATTTTAATAATTCTAGTGCATGACAAATGAGATCTCGCTGTGGTATCAATTTGCATTTCCCTGATGCATAATGGCATTAAACACCTTTTCATATGTTATTTGTCATTTATCTTGTTTTGCCAATAGTCTGTTTAAATCTTTCACACTTTTTAAATTATGTTGTTTATTTTTATTCCTAATTTATGGGAGTTCTTAAAATATTCTGTACTTATGTCATTTTTCAGGTATATTTTGTGTTTCCCTACTATCTCTTAGTTTCTGGCTTGTCTTTTTATTTTATTAATTGTGTCTTTTGAAGAGAGAAGTTCTTAATTTTTATGAAGTTTAACTTTTTGCTTTCCTTTAAGATTTAATGCTCTTCTATAATTTCAACTTTAATTTTAGATTTGGGGGTACATGTGCAGATTTGTTACATTGGTATATTGTGTGACACTGAAGTTTGGGGAACAAATGATCCTGTCACCCAGTTAGCAAGCATAGTACACAAAAGGTAGATTTTCAGCCCTTACCCTTTTCCCCTCTCCTCCTTCTAGTAGTCCCCAGTGTGTATTATTCTTATCTTAATGTACATATGTACCCAATGTGTAGCTCCCACTTATAAGTGAGAACATGTATCACTCAGTTTTCTGTTCTTGCATTAATTCATTTAGGATGATGGCTTCCAGCTGCATCCATGTTGCTGCAAAGGATATAATTTTATTCGTTTTTTATGGCCACAATTTATAAGGAATTTAAACAATTCATCAAGCAAAAACCAAATAACCCTTTAAAAAAGTGGACAAAGAACATGAATGGACACTTTGCAAAGAAGATATATTAGGTTGGTGCAAACGTAATTGCTGTTTTGGACCACGAATTTTAAATCATGATAACTTGGCTCAAAAACATCTTTATTAATCAAAATAGGAACCATTATGATCTACATATTTTTGCCAATAATTTTTTTTTTTTTTTGAGACAATCTCACTCTGTCACCCAGGCTGGAATGCAGTGGTGCGATCTTGGCTCACTACAATCTCCACCTCCCAGGTTTAAGCAATTCTCCTGCCTCAGCCTCCTGAGTAGCTGGGATTACAGGTGCACGCCACCATGCCTGGCTAATTTTTGTATTTTTGGTAGAGATGGGGTTTCACTGTGTTGGGCAGGCTGGTCTCAGACTCGTGACTTTGTGATCTGCCTGCCTCAGCCTCCCAAAGTACTGGGATTACAGGTGTGAGCCACTACACCCGGTTGAAAAATGTTTGTTTATTCCTGTAGCATAAAAATTCATGCTTTGGGATTCAACAAACAGTTGGAAAGCATTTCCTGCATCCTGCTGTTGTGGAAGCATTTTCCCTGCAAAAAGTTGTTGAGATGCTTGAATAAGTGGTAGTCAGCTGGTGAGAGGTCAGGTGAATACAGTGGATGAGGCAAAACTATGGAGTCCAATTTGTTCAACTTTTGAAGTGTTGGTTGTGTGATGTGCAGTTGGGTGTTGTCATGGAGAAGAATTGAACGCTTTCTGTTGACCAATGCCAGTTGCAGGTATTGCAGTCTTCTGTGCATCTCATCGATTTGCTGAGCATACTTCTCAGATGTAATGGTTTTGCCTGGATTCAGAAAGCTGTAGTTGATCAGACCAGCAGCAGACCACCAAACAGTGACCATGAACATTTTTTGATGCAAGTTTGGATTTGGGAAGTGCTTTGGAGCTTCTTCTTGGTCCAACCACTGAGCTGGTCTTTGCAAGTTGTCATATAAAACCCACTTTTTGTCTCATGTCACAATCCGATCAAGAAATAGTTCATCGTTGTTGTGTAGAATAAGAGAAGATGACACTTCAAAATGACGATCTTTTTAAAATTTTCACTCAGCTCATGAGGCATCCACTTATTGAGTTTTTCACCTTTCCTATTTGCTTCAAATGCTGAATGACTGTAGAATGGTTGACATTGAGTTCTTCGGCAACTTCTCCTGTAGTTGTAAGAGGATCAGCTTACAATTGTTCTCAACTGGTCATTGTCAACTTCCAATGGCTGGCCACTATGCTTCTTATATTCAAGGCTCTTGTCTCCTTTGCAAAACTTCTTGAATCACCACTACACTATATGTTAGCAGTTCCTGGGCCAAATGCGTTGTTGATGTTGTGAGTTATCTCTGCTGCTTTATGACCCATTTTGAACTTCAATAAGAAAATTGCTTAAATTTGCTTTTTGTCTAACATCATTTCCATAGTCTAAAGTCAACATACAATAAAAAGCAAGTAATAAATCATTAGCCAAAAAAAGTGAGAAATGCCCATTAAAATGATGTATATAACATAATCACATTTAAGAATGTATTCCAATATCAAACCACAAATTCCAATCATGCAAAAACCGCAGTTCCATCTGCACCAGTGTAATACAAGCAGCCAACAAATATATTAAAAATGCTCTTCACTACTAATCATCAGGGAAATGCAAATAAAAACCATGATGAGATACCATTTCACACCAGTCAGAATGGCTATTATTAAAAAGTCAAAAAACAACAGATGCTGGTGAGGCTATGGGGAAAGGGAACATTTATACACTGTTGGGAATGTAAATTAGTTCAGCCACTGTGGAAAGTAGTTTGCAGATATCTCAAAGGACTGAGAACAGAACTATCTATATCTTTAGGATATCCTTGTCTTCTACAAGCTAGTTAAGATTTTCTATTTTATTTTATTCTACATGCTTTTTAGTTTTAGCTTTAACATGTAAGTTCATGATCCATCTTAAATTAATTTTGTGCAAGGCATGAGGCAGAAATCATTGCATTATTTTCCTTTGTTTATCCAGGTGGTCCATCACTGTTTGTTAAAAACCTTTCCTTTCTTCATTGAATTCCTATGATGTCTTTGTCAACAGTCAATATATGGTGTATGTATGGGTTTATTTCTGAGCTCTCTATTTCATTGATACATTATCTATCTTTGTGACACTATTGCACTATCTTGACTACGACAGCTTTAAGTCCTGGTATCAGGTAGTACGTCATCTAATTTTGCTTTTATTTTAAAAGATTGTTTTTAGAGAAATCCGTTTCTGGAAATATGAAGTAGATGTAGTATTTTCTAATCCTTCCACTAGGTACAACTAAAAAGCCTGGATCTTATATTAAAAACAAATATAAAGAGACTCTGAAGACAGGAAAGAGACAAACTGGCTAGGGATCTCAAACTCAAGGAGCAGTGTTGTGATGATTTCTGAGGGTTTATGTTTGCCTATCTATTCAACACTTGGAGTTAAAGAAGGGAGAGACCCAGAAAGGCCTATGGATGCAGACAAAAAGAGACTCAAAGGAAACTTATTCTCCAGCCAAAAGACCAGGAAAATGGTGGCTTTTGAAGACAAAACTTTTAAACAATAAATGAGCTTTATGCCAGCAAAGCACCACAGAAAAATCTATGGTCCCCACCCCATCCACTTGAACAAAAGCCTAGTAGGGAGAATCAAATTGCATCTTCATCAAAGGGTGCAGTGGTATATTCTAACCCATTTGCCACCTTGTCACTGTCAGTAAATCGACAGTAAAGAGTTAGAAGTTTTCCCCACATGGTGGAAAGAAGCTGAACCCCACCCCACCTTCTCTTGCTGTGTCAGTGGAGGCTGTTTGAGGAGCTCCACCCAGTAGTAGTGAGGTACCCCCTTCTCTTCACTGCTGGAGGGATGTCAGAGGAAACATACTGGCAGGTAAAGACTTTCACCGCCTCCCGACATTAATGAGGCCACCTCTCTTTGTTGTCAGTGGAGGCCATTTTGGGGTCCAGAAATCTCATTACTGCTGAGCAATAATGAGGAGTTTCATGGGTGTTGTTATAGCCCAATTTGGCTTCTTGCCTGCCACACAGAAAAGTCAATACACTGTGACAGTGGTGTTGCATCAGAGAAAGAGTTTATCTCAAAGCTGCTGAGTGAGAGGACAGGAGATATTTCTCAAATCTGCCTCCCCAAGAGCTCAGAGGCTAGGGTTTTTAAAGATAATTTGGCAGGCCAGGTGCTAGGGAATTAGTGCTGCTGATTGGTTGGGGATGAAATCATAGGAGTGTTAGAACTGTCTTCATGTACTGAGTCAGATTCTGGGTGGAGGTCGAAGGACCAGTTGAGTCAGTTTCTTGTTATAAGTCATGGGTACAAGTGGCATAAGTCAGTTTGCCAGAGTGCAAAAGTTTAAAAATACTCAAAGACCAGTCTTAGGTTTACAATAGAGATGTTATGTATAGGAGAAATTGGGGAAGTTACAAATCTTGGAACCTCCAGCTGTATGATTCCTGAGCAGTAAGCAACCTAGGAAACAATGGCTAATTGTTGCATATGCATAGGTCTTAGCATAATTCAGTCCCTTCTCTATAATTCTAACCTTGTCGCCTTTCATTAGTTTTACAAAGGCAGTTGTAGTCCCTGAACAAAGAGGGGGCTATTATCATCTGTGCTTTAAGGTTTAATTATAAACTAAATTCCTCCCCCGGTTAGCTTGGCCTATGCCCAAGAATGAGCAAGAACATTTAACTGTTGAGGTTAGAAGCAAGATGGAGTCAGCTGTGTTAGATTTCTCTCATGGTTATAATTTTTCAAAGGTGGTTTCAGTGTCAAGATATGTCAAGTGGGAAAGCTGGACTTCTATCCCTATCTAGCATTAATGAGGTGGCGAATCTCAATTTCAGCCTGAATGGTATCATGGGAAGCCAACTCAAATGAAGGTTTAAATAAAATTCAGGTTTACAACATCATACTCATAATGTCAAAATTTTAGTAGAAAACCACTCATCATACCAAGAACCAGATCTTAAACTGAGCAAGAAATGATATCAAACAGAGATCAACACTGATATGAATATGTTGGGATTATATGACAAGGATTTAAAAATAGCCATCATAAAAGTGCTTCAGTGAAAATTATGAAAAATGTTTAAAATAAGTAAACAAATAAAAGAAATTCTCAATAAATAGATGACACACATAAATAGGAGCCAAATAGAAAGTTTTAGAATTGAAAAATACAATAACAAATATAACACTCAGTAGAGGGACTAAACAGTGGAATGGATGAACAGGGTTGATGGATGGGCTAAGCAGTGGAATTGAGGGAACAGAGGAAAACAGAGAATGGGGAAATACAACAGTGGAAATTATCTAGTCTTGACAACAGGGATTAGAAGAACTATTATAGATGGCAGAATTTTCTTCTTTGTAAAGGCTGAATGGTATTTCTATTATATACATATTGGATTATATATTATATAATGAGTATATAATTACTCATTATATAATACATTAGTATATAATTACATTATATACTCATTATTTGTATGTACGTACACATACGTATATACACATACACAAATATATTCATCCTTCACCCATTGATTGATACTTAGGTTGGTTCCATATGTTGACTATTGTGAATAATGCTGCAATGAACATGGGAGTGCGGATATCTATTTAACATACTGATTTCAATTCCTTTGTATATATACCTAGTGGTGGGCTTGTTGACATCATACGGTAATTCAATTTTTAACTTTTGAAGAAACTTCCATCCTGTTTTCCATAATACTGTCATAATTTACATTCCCACCAACAAAGTGCAAGGATTCCTGTTTCTTTATATTCTCTTCAACATTTGTTATCTTTCATCTTTTTGATGATAGCTGTCCTAACATGTATCCATGTATCAGGTGATATCTCATTGTGGGTTTAAATAGCATTTGTCTGATGGTTAGTGATTTTTGGCATTTTTTTCATATACCTGTTGGTCATTTGTGTCTTCTTTTCAGAAATGTCTATTCAGATTTTTTGCCCATTTTTAAAATCAGGTTACTTGTTTTCTTACTATTGAGTTTTTTTTTTTTTTTTTTTTTTTTTTTTTTTTGTGGTGGAATCCCGCTCTATCACCCAGGCTGGAGTGCAATGGTGTAATCTTGGCTCATTGCAACCTCTACCTCCTGGGTTCAAGCCATTCTGCCTCAGCCTTCCAAGTGTATGGGACTACAGGCATATGCCACCATGCCTGGCTAATTTTTGTATTTTTAGTAGAGACGGGGATTCACCATGTTGGCCAGCTGGTCTCAAACCCCTGACCCAGTGATCTACCTGTCTCGGCCTCCCAAAGTGCTTGGATTACAGGTGTGAGCCACCATGCCTGGCCAGTTGTTTGAGTTTTTATATACAGATGAACTTTAGAATTATTTTATAACATTAAAGAAAAATCTCATGCATATATTTAGGGTATATTGTTTAATTTTTACATTAATATGGAGAAAATTATTCTTATTATATCATTTCATGGACAGAATAAATCTGAGAGAAAAAAATTCAGACTTACTTCTGAGTAATTTTGCTTGGTCTACAAAGGAGGTCTCTTGACTAAAGCTATTTCCATCCACCATTACAGAAAGATCTGGTTTTTTATTTATTTATTTATTTTTAGGGGACAACAATGACTGGGAAAAAATTTTAAAAAGGCAGTAATATAACAAACCAGTTCATTTCCAAAATGCCTGAATATGTAGGTATTAAGTTTTATGCTACATTATTTTTTACTTAGTCTCAAAAGACTTTATCTGTAATGTTTAATTTTATATGTTAACTTAACTGGGTCACAGAATGCCCAGATACTTGGTTAAACATTATTTTGGGTGGGTCTTTGAGGGTCTTTCTGGATGAGATTAACATTTGAATGAGTAAAGAAGATTGCTATCCCTGATGTGAGTGGAACTCATTAAATACATTGGAGAAGATAAAAAAACAAAAGACGAAAGAAGAGAGAATTCCCTGTCTTTGCCTAACAGTCTTTGAGCTGGAACACTGGTCTTTTTAGACCTTTGGACTCAGACTGGAACTTTCACCATCAGCTCTCCTGGTTCTCAAGCCTTTGGAGTGTGAATTTTGGGATTTTTTAGCCTCCATAATCACATGAGCCAATTCCTTATACATTCTCTCTTTGTCCTCCTCTCTCTCTCTCTTTCTGTTTTTCTCAGTCTCTGTCTTCCTCTGTCTCTGTATCTTTCTCTGTTTCTGTCTCTCTCTTTGCCATTCTCTCAATTTCAGTCTCTCTCTGTATGTATGTGTATATATATGACTAATTACAACAGAATGGGCCTCCTGTGGTAATTATTGTTGTAGAGTTTGAGTTTATTGAAAGATTTAATAGGTATATATTTAAAATAATTCTTCATTGGAGCAAACCCTCATAGAGTATTTATAGTATTGGAAACTCTAGTTGACTCCATGAAAATATTCCAATATTGCCATCATAAAGCTTTTTCAACTTTTTTTTTTGTATTTTTAAGTGGAAAAGTCAACTTGGATGATTATGATCTCCATTTAAACATATGCCATTGAAGACTAACATGAATTTATAGTGCTGAAATCCTAGTAAAACCTTCAGCTTGAATTGAAATATTTTTCAGAGTCATGATTGATAGAATATTTATTTCCCCTTCTATGTTTTGAAGATTTAGTGTACTCTCTACAGAACTGCTAAATATACATGTCCTTTAGTTCAATTCAATTCAGAGAGAACATGCTTTCCTTTTTTGTATGTTTGTGTATGTGCTATAGCTCATAATGACCATATTGAGGTTTGAAAATATTCATCTTTTGTAGTTATCACCAGAAAATACAAAGCTCTGCTGCTTTAGCTCTGAGTTAAAACTCCATATAGAAAATGCCAAGCCCTCAGAGAAGTTATTCTGATGAAATGAGAGAGGAGACTTGGCTTCCTAAATTATTTTGCCTTTTGCATACTTTTTCTTTCTTTACTCATTATTTGTTGGATGTGGGTGACAATAATCTAAAAGAAAGCATCTGGTTAGCATGTGACTTGCATAGCCAAATCTCTAAAACTAAAGGATATGTGATTCATTATTGTCTTCTTTTCTTTGAAGCAAACATTCTACATTTCTTTACTGAAAAAAAGTGCAATGCTATACTGATGAAAATTAGAAAAATCAGGAGAGAATCTTGGGGTTTGACTGAAGATAATAACCACCTAGACATAAGGAAAATACATATATCAATTATGAGAAAATAGATTAAATAAACACAGAAAATAGATTAAATGACACAATTGTCAAGGCAAGGATGAAAATGAGGAGAATTAGACGATCTGTAACAAAAATAAAACACTAATAGGAATAATACTAATCATTTATTGAGCACTCGTTACATGCTAGACACTGTGCTAGGCACTAAACATGAATTTTCTCATATATAATCTTCAGGGAAACCCTGTCATCCAGATACTATTATTATTATCATTTTTGAGTCTCAGAGAATGACTTACCCAAAGATAAAGTTTATTTGTAAAGTAACATTGGAATTAACAAATCTGTAGAATACTAGAAGTAGGATAGATCTGAGAGAAAATTTAGTCAAGTCCTAAAATCATGCGAACAATCTCAGTAGTTATAATCGCTAATATTTATTAGCAATTAGAATTGCTAATAGTTATTAACTAATATTATTTATTGTGTGCTTATTAGGTGTGTCTTTCACTTACTTTGTAGGCATTGTCTCATTTATGGTCATAGTGAGTCTATGAGCTAGGCTCTATGTTTATTCTTATTTTACAGACAAGAAAATTATGGCACTGAAAGATTATGTAAGTTTCTTAAGAATCAAAATCTTAGAGAATGTCCTTCAAAACATCATAACTTCTCCTTTCCCAAATTCTGAACCAGCTGAGAAAGAAACTGAAGTAGTCAGCTAAGGGGAAAATCAAAATATCACTTTATGAGAGACATATTAGAATGTGGCTTATTTCTATGGGCAGCTGGACCTCCAAAGAACGAACCTTCGGAATGGTTCTGCTTGCCTGGGCAGGCCTATCTAAATGGGGCTGTGAACTTGCAAGAGGAAGGACATGGCGGAGGAGAAGCTGACAAGCCCTCTTCTTGGTGGACCCATTCCTGAGTGATAAAAAGTGTGGGCATTGGTCCTTGAGTGATCACTTTCTCCTACTAAATTCACCAGCCAGATATGCCATTCACCCTCAGGGTTAAGTGAGGTGATGGAAAGAGGCCTGGAGGATGAAGCCAATGAAATATCTCTATGTGGAAGGGAACAGCAAGAGTATGGAACGAATGTTTTCCCCAACAAACTTCTTAGTGGCGAAGCAGATCCACTCACAGATGGACAATGGCATTCTTTCTAGTATGTCAGTAAGATAATGTGTATAAAGCACCTGGTACTTTATGGCACTTGGAAACAAACAATAAATGGTAGCTGTTGATATTATTGTCAATATTGAGCTGAGGCCCTAGTGTTGGAGTCAGGCTTTTCTGACTTCTGATCTCACATGTTGAACCCTGTATTGTTTCCCAAAGCATGTCCACGGGAGGGAGTGTTTTTTCATCATATTGGCTAATGATCTTTCAACAGAGTAGCTTTCTCTTGTAATCAACTGTCTTAAGATGGGACAAACGAGGTACAGAAATATATAGTGTGAATCGGTATCTTTCAGCGGCTGCACAGGGAGCCTCTGGATGTCACTCAGTGGGAAGGAGTCCATTCTGTAGTGGCCCAGCAGCAGTTTTGGAAACTCAGGCTTTGTTCTTTCCAAATCAGGCTTACCCAGGTCTTGGGTAAAACAAAAATAATGTTTTTTCTTTTTTCTTTTTTTCTTTTTTTTAAGCAAACTACCTCTTTGTCCACAAACACCTTGTCAACTTCAAAGATTCACTTCTGTTGGAAATAAACAGCATGAGCACTATGCTGCCAATTTACACAAAATTTGAAGATTCTTGAAGATTCTTTGATGACAAATACTTTTTCATTAATTTGAAAGGATATTTTATGAATAGCCAACAGTTCTAAGAAAAAAAAAAAAGAAGTCAAAGATACTTTGATAAAAGCTCATTTTTTTCCATGTGAATTTCTGAGGTGATGGACTTTAAGCCATTAAGATTTTTAGGTGTTCATGTGCGGGCGTCTGTGTGAGAGAGACAGAGAGCGACCAAGTGCATGACAGTGGCTGGTATGGACCTCTGTATGCCTGATTTGCTGCTTCTGCTGCTCTCATTTATAAGGAGCTCACTATGTGCTAGGCACTGTACTATTTACGTGAATTATTTCACTTAAGATTTGTGACTTCTGCTACTGTCATTTTAAATGAGCTTACTGTGTGCTAGGCACTGTGTTATTTACCTGAATTATTTCATTTAAGATTTTGTCTATCTTTCTCACTTCTGTATCCCCAGTGTTTGGCACCATGTCTTATGTATACATACTTGGTAAATATTTGTTAGTTGTTGAATAAATGAAATAACAAAAGTGGAAACCATTAGTCAATATGGAGGTATTAAACCAGTGTTGTACAAGGATTCTGATATTCTATAGTTTTCAATTCCTGCTCCTAGTTAATTAGACAATGGACATTTATTGAGCACCTACTATGTGGCTGGAGATGTGTAAAACTCTGAGGACATAGCTAAACAATTTACAGTCTCCAGACTTAATGAATTCAACTTATTGCCCAGCATATGCCAATACTAACTGGTAAGTCTTGAGTGTCATTAAAATCTCACAATTTATTTGATGCTTTCTCTATTAAACAGATTTGGCAGGGTAGCTTCTTGGTGCTTGAAGTGCTGATAAATGCTGATTTTTAGTGGTTTTTCAATTGAAGATGTGCTGATGACAACATCCAAAACATAACTTTGTTCTCCTAAGAGGTAAGAAAAGTGACATTCGTCTGCCTAATTTTACATTTTACCAACTAAGTCAAGCAATCAGAAATGGGCTTTACTTGTGTGGAACACAAAGTATCTCAGAAGAAGGAGGAGAAGGAGGACAGCAGCAGCAGCAGGAGCAGGAGAAGGAGGAGGAGAAGGGGGAGGAGGAGGAGGAGGAAGGAACTATCCTTTATTATTTTTTAAGTGTCTGCCTTGGTGCCAGGCATTATGGTGGCCACTTGACATGTTATCTTTAATTCCTAAAACATCCTGCAAGTATGAATTATTATTCCAGTTTTGCAGTTGAGGAAAACCAGTATTGGAAAGGATATTTGCCTTGTCCTTGCCACACAGCTGTAAGTGGTAGGAGCAGAGAACTCACACCAAGGTCTGGCTTCAAAAGCTTTGTCTTTCATCAGGCAGGGCTGCCCTAACTCTTGATCGATCAGCATGTGATCAAGAACATTTTACATAATCTAAACTCCTTTTTATTTCATTCATTTCTCAGAAGTCTCAAGACTATTAAATTCCTAACCTTCTTCGTTAGAAAGGTTGTAGCTAGACCGAAGAATCAGAAAAAAATTTAGGGTATATCAAAGATGTATCTAATTTTCACTAACTTCTGAGTAGCTAAAAGTGTAGACATTAAATTAATATTTTATAATATATTAGCAAGTATATAATGCATAATAAAACACATACATATTCCAAGCAGAGAATAGATGGGTACCTTTCCTTATATTTTAGCTCACCATATTCAGCTCACATATTTTTAAATAATTTATCTTCAACTTCTAAAAATATGGCCTTTATTCCTTGATCTTAATCCTGTTTTTCATTCATAGGGAAGTGCTATTTTTATGGGCCAGTGAAGCTTATATACCATTGAGTGACATTTAGATACTACAGTTATTTCTATGTGAGGAGAATTAATCTCTTCAAGAAGGAAACTCAGAGTCCTTCCTTCTGTTGCCAGGCCCATCGCAGAATATCTCTACAGTTATGTTGTCTGCTGAGAGAGCACAGCCTTCAATAGTGTTTTAAAATTTAAATATGAAAAAGTTTTAAGAGTCAATGTAATATTTTGTTTGTTGAACCACGTTTGTATCATATTTTGTGTTTTTATGTATAAATTAATTTTTATTAGAAATTAATAGTACTTGTGTCAGGATTGCAAAAGTATTGAGTGTGAAAGTATGTAAGCAAGTGATTAAAAATTTCTGCAGTTGGAAACGAATGAAAAATATGCTGGACTATGTTTATGAAAAGGGAATTATAGCTTTTCCACTGATTTAAACTTTTAAGAGGATCAAGTAACTGAGTTTGATTCTTTTTAAACATTGATTCGATTTTTACAATTTAGTTTTATTTTCAGTCCTGTCTCCAGTAATCATTTTGTTTCCTTTCTTTTTTTTTTAAGGTGAGCTCTCTGACTTTTTTCTTTCTTCAGGCAGTGGCACACAGGCTGGCTAAGTGTACAGTTTTTCTTCCTTCATCTGCCATTCTTTCTTCCCTCCTGCCCTTCTTGAAGGCTTATTCCTTGGTTCCTCTGCAACAATACATCCATTACTGATGGCTAAACAGACCAAGTATAAACAACACTGAGAATGTTCTCAGTTTTTTCTCTTTTTTTTTGTCTTTTTTTAGTCTGGACTTTGGCAAGATGAAAATGCTGTATGAAAAATGTTAGTCTGGTCACTGGTTGGTAATTGGGAGTGGACTTGAATGCTAGGTCTTGGTTCAGATTTCCATAGTGAGGAGAGGTCACTGTCCCAGTTGGAATGAAATTGGCCTTGAGCTCCAGAGTCCTCTGCTATCAGGACCCCCTGGGATTGCTTTGTCTGCCTATTTACCTTTTGGTATCAATTTTATACATGTGATCACTAAGCTCTGTTTGAAAATGTGATATAACTGAGGTGGTAAGATGAACAAAATGGAAGTCAGAATGAGAAAAACGAGAAAGATCAGTTTTGGTAGTGAAAACCCCAAAGGAAGCTTAAATCCAGCATGAACCAGATTTTCTTGTTGGTATTCAGCTTTAAGGTAAATGACAGAAGTAGGATGTTTGAAGCAAAGAGTGGAAGGAGATGATGGAAACACTCCTAATCATTAAAGCAATAGACAAAAACAGCAGAATAGGCGAGTGGGCCTCTGTGTCAGGAGCAGGTGAGGCTAATATATCAGTTCCTGACAGTTGGATACATCAGGTTGCACAAATTACAGGCTTTTACCGAGAGAATTTTGGAGCAAGATTAAGGTTTTAATATGAATTCCTTCTGGTGACAATTATCGGTTAGAAGGAACTGTGTTACACATTGTGAAAAGAGGGCACAGATCTCAGGTCACTGAATGCTCAGCCTTTTAGTTGTGCTTGGATCATCTTGTGTAGCAAAATGCACGGCTGATTTAAACGACAAAATGGAGGCAGACGTTTTTAGAGAAACAAAGTGGAGGTGTGCAGAAGCTCTTTAGACTTTACTTTTGCATAGGTATCATGGGAAAACAGATAGCTAGGCCAAAGAAACATATACAAACAACACATCCTATTTACATCTGTGTCCTTTAAAAACACAATTACTTTATAATCAGTTATTCTCTTAGCAGGAGAATTTTTACGTTGTCAGCTCCCCACCCCTCCAGGTGACAAAATTAATCCGCTCCTTTCCTCAGTTTCGGTGATGAAGCATATGTGGAATTTTTCGATGTGTTAAATTTTAATTTCTTTGTTGTGATTGGTTTATGGCTTTGAAGGTTACTCTAAAGCATTTTGTATTTGATTTCCTAACAGTTTAATAGAGTATCTGTACCTTACAAGGAGACTAATCAAGTGAAAGATGTTGTATGAGAAACAGGAGAGGGCAGAAAATGGGGTAACCCGTAGCTGATTTTCCTTATCATTGGAAGAACAAAAGGAATGACTTTAATGAAAAAGAAAAAAAATAACAGAATAAATACCAGGCACGCTTAAAATGGTGTTGTGGGAATATAGCCGTGTGTGTGTGTATGTGTGTAGCCAAGTGTGTGTGTATGTGTGTAGCCAAGTGTATATGTATGTGTGTGTAGCCCTGTGTGTGCATGTGTGTGTGTGTGAAAGAGACAGAGAGAGGAAGATTGAGGGAGTGAGGTATTTTACGAGGATATTGTTGACTTAAACATATGTGGTTTCAAGGATCCCAGGATTCCATTCTTTCTGCCTTGAGACTTTGTTCTAAAGTTTTCCTTTGTGCTCTTTTTGTTTAGTTGACTTATTTTCTTTTCTAGTTGGTTTCTTATAAGCCCTTCACAGTTTTTTTAGTATTTTTCTGCACGTGTACAGTAAGTAGGATATGTTCAGTGTGTTTTTAATTTTTTAAATGTTGAATTTAAGGTGGGTCAGGGAGCTTTCAGTCCTTGCTAATGAAGCTTAAGCTACATTTCCCACAGGGTTTCAGACATTGTATTCTGGCATATGAGCCTCTAGGAATCAACTTGCACTGGGAAAAAGCTGTTCCCAATAAAGAGTCAGTGCTTCAAATGTGCTCTAAAAACAATGTTCAGTGCTCAGTGGTGAGGGTTAATGTAATGTCAGTCAGCTTTGTGACTTGCCGTACCACTTTCTTGCAAGTAAAACATTAGAAACATGAAACAGCTCTGTTTTGGTATGGATATAACACAGCACCATGCATAGGCGGAGTGGATATTTTTGTATCTTTGAACAGAACCCAGCATGGTTTGGTGTATCCAGGCATTCCAGAAAACAGCACAGCTGTGGCATATTCATAGTTCAGCCTCCCAGAAAGGACACAGTCCCCACGTGAACAAGACTAGGTTAGGGTAGCAGCCAGCTTCCAGGCCCAGCAGAACAAGCATTGGAGGCACTACCATCTGTGAGAGATGTGCTTGGTACCTTTGGGAGTTCCATAAAACACCACTCTTTGCATAGAAGTCAGAGCCCTAATTGTCAAGAGGTTACATGATGCAGCAGCCGTTGACATAAGCCTTGGGGCAAATCAGCTGATAAGAGATTCAGTCCAATTGTTGGACTAGCACCTTATAGGGCTTCGGTGCTGCACAGTGTCTTCTGTGCCAGGGATGTCAGGCACCAGGCTGGGCTACATAGACCATAGATACAGATGCCACCAAAGAGAGTGGGGGCAGGGGAGGAGGAAAAGGCAGATACCTGTGGTGGTCATGAAGGCTCAATTCTAAACCTATGCATCTTTTCCTGGGGACTGCTCAAAATAATTGGGAGTGGCCATGGGGTGGGGTGGTGGTTAGGGTGGTGGTTAGGGTGCTACATGTCAGGCAGTAATGGGTGAGCTCTAGGGTAAAAAATACTTTTTTTATTAGTGTAATTTTACCACTGTCTACCTCATTTTTTCTCTTCTCACTTCTACTGCTTCTCAGTCTGGAAAGAAAGGCCCAGTGAAATGTGTCACGTGTAACATTGATTACTTGGCATTACTTAGATTTTGAGTGGAAACAGGCACAAAATCCCTTGCAGCTGGGCTACAGTATCAGGAATACTGAAAAAAGTTACTGCTTTGAAGTTTTTAATTTCTTATATAGGACTCATTTTCTGCCTTTGATACTACACTTGAGTCTAAACAAATATTTACTTACATAACCGGTTAATCGATTTTTGGAAATATTTAAAAACATATTGCTCTGCAGTTTTAGTCAAATTTAAGCACAAGAGGGTGGAGAAAATATCTTGTTCACTATTTTTTCATCCAAAGACTGGCATAATACTCGATGTTAGGTGTTGAGAGGCCTTCAACTTCAGGCAATATCTATTAATTTGATCCATATAAAACATAAAGGCAGCTTCTTATCTTTTTTCAGAAGTTATAGTTTTGTTAGACTTAGAAATATTACTGAGCTATTCTCCTTTAAGTCAAAGAAGTCCTGTAAGATAAATTATTACTTAGAGAGAACATTATAACTTTGTCATAAAGACAGGGTAAGAATTAACTAATTATCCTCTTTTTTCTGGAGACTGTTTCTCGTGGCAGGGGACGATCAAATATTAGACAGACAGTTGGACTGTTTGCCTTTTTGGCTCAAGAACAAGTGCTAATGCCTCACAGGAGGCTGAGCAATGTTCACAAACCATCCACGGTATGGTTTATTTTTATGACTAACTGACATATGTTATGGGCAGTAGAATGGGATGTCTTCTTTTTTCCCTGTGGCTTGTTAAGTATTTAAATGAGCAGACAAAACCATGCATCTCCTTTTTTCCAGGAGCCCTGTGGGTCATGCTTTTTCATCTTTCTCCTTATTGAAATAGACAAGAATGGAAATGTTTGCAAATGGGGCTTACTTCCTAATTTAGCAAGCTTCAAAAAAGTGCTAAATTCTTTCCAAATATTTTCACAAAATACTCTTTACCCAGATTCATTTTCTCACTTCAGACTTTACAGGGCCACAGGCCCGTAAGAAGTTTGGTGATTTCCACTTTCACTACCTGCAATCACATGCTGTCATTCTCCTCTCTGATCCAAGTTATAAGTTGCTGACTTTCCTGTTCTAGAACTTAAGAATTAGGAATAAAAATTTATAAAACCACTCCGAAAAAAATGTCCCCAAGTGAGTCAGTGTCAATTAAAGGGACTACCTGATGCAAATAGCACATCAGCACCAATTTTGTCATTTAAGAATTTTAAGATCAGAAGCAATTACATTCAATAGCACCTTGTTTTTATGTGTCTACCCTTCATAGCCTTGGCTAGTAAGCCGGCCTGCACCATAATTTACACTGACATCTAATTTCAGTGGGTCTGCAAGCAATCTAACAGAAGATGGAGATACTGAGAGGAGAGGAATCCAACTTTATCACTGCAGACATAAAGATTCATTATTTTTGCCAATTTCAAAACCTTATAAATATGCTTTCTTCCTCTATTTTGCATATCTCATTACTTGAATTAATTTATGTTTTAGGCAAATGATTTCTGCTTACAACTAGATGATTAAACATTTTAGCTGGTTACAAAAAGCACCTAAGTATGGTAACTATGACAGAGGTTTTTCTGTTTTAGAGAATTTGCCACAAGAAGAGAAAGCACTCTTTATTCATTATTATTATTATTATTTAGACCAAGTCTTGCTCTGTCACCAGGCTGGAGTATAGTGGTGCAATCTCAGCTCACTACAATCTCGGCTTCCCAGGTTCAAGCCATTCTCCTGCCCCAGCCTCCCAAGTAGCTGGCATTACAGGTGCATGCCACTACACCCAGCTAATTTTTGTATTTTTAGTAGAGATGGGGTTTTACCATGTTGGTCAGGATGGTCTTGATCTCCTGACCGCGTGATCCACCCACCTCAGCCTCCTAAAGTGCTGGGATTACAGGCGTGAGCTACTGCACCCAGCCCGCACTAAGTCTTTTTTAAAAAAGTGTAGTCACTGAGGAAGTTCTATTTTGTGGTACATACTATTTGGAATTTCCACCCAGCTCATTGCAGTATCCCCTTTTTTGGGAATGGCATTCATACAAGGAAGGGACCATTTACAGGCCACCCGGGGCTCTGTGTCTGCTGCCTTTATCGCTCTACTTGGTGATTAACTCAAGAAAGCAATTGGATTCCTTCCTGGGGGATTTTAAAATTGAAAGTAGAGGGAAAATTCCAGGCTTTTTCTCATGGTGAGGTTATCAGATGAGTGCCTTTGAAACTGAAGACTTCACGTTACTGAATATTTGGAAGGAACAGGTATGGAATAGATCAGGGATTGTCAGCACTGGTGCTATGAATTCTTGGGGGCTAGAAAATTGCTTGTTGGCATGGGGTTAGGAGTGGGGGCTGTCTTGTGCATAATAGAATGTTTAGCAGCATCCAAGGCCTCTACCCATTAGATTCCAGGAGCATTCCCCAGTAGTGACAACCAAAAATGTCTCCAGACATTGTCAAATGTCCCTTGGAGGGTACTATCACCCAACTGAGATCCACTAAAATAGAGGAAAACAAAGCTAAATGCATGGAGAGAAGCAGAAACTAGAAATGGCAGGAGCTTCTTACAGATATTGTCCTAAATACATTTGTCCTTTTGTTGTTTCTAAGCCTCAGATGTATTCCTATCCTTCCTATAGTTACTTGAATTATACCAACCTTCTTCCAGTTGGCAGTTTTTTCCCCCATTTTTCTCCCTAAAAGATTCAGCTATGGTTCTGCCATTGGTAAACATAATATTTCTGAGTGATATGATTATAGATTATGGTAGATTAAGCTTATTTTAAAAGGCCATTTTTTTTTCAGTAGGAAAAGATATAGGTACTAGAGGTATATTCTTATTCTTCAACTTTATTCCCAATTAAGGAATACTTAGAAGTTTTAAATAAATACATTAATTAAAAATATAAGTGTGGGTGGGAGGGAATGGAGAGCAATTGTCAACAGGAACAGAGTTTTAGTTTTGCAAGATGAAAAGACTTCTGTGGATAGATGGTGGTAATGATAGCACAACAATGGGAATGTACTTAATGCCATGTAACTTTACACTGCAAACCACCATGGCACATGTATACCTGTGTAACAAAACTACGTATTCTACACATGTACCCCAGAACTTAAAGTTTAATAAAAAGATAGTTAAGATGGTAATTTTTATGTTATGTGTATATTATCAGGATGAAAAAAAACAAACGTAGGTGAAGGCAAGAGTAAAGGAAAGAAGAGGAAGATTGGATTGGGCCGGGTTTGGGTTATGCATTCCTAATGAGCTTAATGGTTAGCAATTCATTTTGTAGCAGAGACACCACCCACAGTTTACAAAGCGGACAGCATTTTGCTTCTATTTGAGACGTTATTATTCCTTCAGTAGCTGCTTTTGAAGAAGATGTATTGAGGCACAGATGAAAACCTTCTGAATTACTTTTTGTCAGTTCTTTTGTGTTTTAAAGCTGCTTCAGGCTACCTTCAGACCTCTAGACCTGGTACTAAATACAGCAAAGCTGTCTTGTCCGCGTATGGATTTAACCCATATAGGATCCTACATCGTGAAATTCACACTTTGAAGATAATTTTGTCTTTGTTTTTGTTTTTCCTTTTTCTTCTCCAAAGTGGTTTGCTTTCTCAATCCTAGGGATTGATCAGTTACAACTAGAGGCACTTAAGGCTTTGTTTTTAGAAACCCCAAAATGGATACTTGTTCATCAGGGGTCCCTAGTGTAGAGAGTGAATTGATTCTGACCATGAAGGGAAAAAGGATACCTACAGCCACAGATTAGTAAAACTGACCATTCCAGATAGGCGGTGGGGCCAAGAAGCAAAGAGAATCTTGTAGAAATCCCATGCTGGAGGCAAGGTGCATGTCTCTTTCATTCTGAATTCTTCCTAAGATTCCTTTCTCTGTTAATGTAACTTGAAAGTGAATTTATAATATCATCAGATACATATTTTACAGAGAAAACATAATACACAGATTCCTTGTTTGGAGTAGCTGATTAGAAACTAGCTCTATTTAATAGAAATGAAGAAAAGTCCCTAAATATATCTTTTTTTTTCAGGGTGGGATGAGGAGGCAGATTTGTGAAGCCATACAGAGTCCTTTAACTCCTTAATCATTTAGACAGGTAGTCAATTTTCTCAACAGAGGTCATCTTTTGCCCTTAAATTTGTAGATGGGGTGGGTGATCAGGCAGTAAGGCCATAATCAAACTCTTTGCTCTAAGAGACGATGGATACAACACAAAATTTTTATAAAAGCAGAAAGTGAAGACAAGAAAAACAAAAAGAAATACTCGTTGGATATCCCAATCAAGTTAATCTTCCATTATATTTAACTGCATTACAAATAAAGGAACGGCTTGTGGATAACCGAAGTATTTTCCATGCATGCTTTAAACCATAGTTATAAAATATTCTGTATTTTTCTTATCCATACTAAATATACAATGCTTGAAAAAATGACTGAGACCTTATTATTATAAATATCTTCTAAACTGAGACTTCCCTAGTGCACGCTTTTTTTTTTTTTTTTTTTTTTTTTTTTTTGAGACGGAGTCTCGCTCTGTCGCCCAGGCTGGAGTGCAGTGGCCGGATCTCAGCTCACTGCAAGCTCCGCCCACCGGGTTTACGCCATTCTCCTGCCTCAGCCTCCCGAGTAGCTGGGACTACAGGCGCCCGCCACCTCGCCCGGCTAGTTTTTTGTATTTTTAGTAGAGACGGGGTTTCACCGTGTTAGCCAGGATGTTCTCGATCTCCTGACCTCGTGATCCGCCCGACTCGGCCTCCCAAAGTGCTGGGATTACAGGCGTGAGCCACCGCGCCCGGCCTAGTGCACGCTTTTCTAAGAAATTTTAGGATATACTAGATGCTCTGCTATCTCATTGAACAGATGGGACACAGTATCATATCTCAGGTAGTGTGGCCATATTCTCAGTGCTGCATATCTGTTTTCATATCCACTGCCATTTCTTATGATTTGAGGTGGTGTGAAATTTTGGTTAGATAGTAAATTGGTTGCTTTTGAGGGTCAGGATGTACTTCTTGGAGTTTTGTCTTGGTTGTAAAAGTCCTTCAAATATGTTTACAAGGGAAAAGATGTATATTTTATGAAAAAAATATAGAAATCTGTTTGTATAAGTTCAAATACATTCCTGCATAAAAGCTTGATGAGGTCAGAAGAATTTAAACTTCTGTTGGACAATGGACACCTTTGGGAATCTAGGAAAATTATGTAATTTATCTTACAAACCTGGACACTTTGAGAGGGTAAGTGGGGTCCAGTGAATAATTATGCTGAGAGAAAAGACGTAAACAAGATTTATCTTGGGAAAACTGGGGGATATTGTTGTTTGAAGAATTGGGAACAATGTGCTTATGTCTGCATACTACCTATGTTTTATACATCACTTTGCGGAGTTCACATCTTCATATTAAGAAAGCTTGGATTAGATGCACTCATCCAACATTTATTTGTTGCCTATCTACTTTGTCCCAGGCATTATTTTTAGGTTCTGGAGATACAGCACTGCACAAAACTGAAATATTTCCACCCTCATGGGGTTTATATTCTACTGTGATAGTCTTACAACATGGGAGTGAGTCTGTCAAAGTAGAATTCTAAAAATGGTACTCAAGATTCCTATCTCCTGGCTAATCAATCAGACACGAATTATGTACTGCTGTGAAAGGATTTTGCAGATGTAGTCAAGGTTAAGAACTTCAAAATAGAGGGAGTAGCCTGAATTACCCAGGTGGGCCCAATCTAACCACTTGAGCCCTGAGAATCAGAGAAATTTCTTCAGCTGGAGTCAAAGAGATGCAGCAGCAGAAGAAAGCAGGAGAGATGAGGCGAGAGGGGAAGTCAAAGCGATTCAAAGCCTGAGAAGGGCTAGATCTTCCCGTGATGACTTTGAAGGGGGACATGAGCCAAGGAATGTAGGCAGCCTTTAGAAGTTGAGAAAGACTTTGACTGACACGCAAAAAGGAGATGGAACCCTCAGTCTTATAATCACATGGAACTGAATTTGGCTAACAATTGAAATGAGTTTGGAAGTGGATTCTTCCTAGAGTCTCCTGATAAAAGCCCTGCAGCTGACACTTTGCTTTCAGCCTTCTGAGAATTGGAGCAAAAGAAGCACTAAGACCACTGGACTTCTGACCTACAGAACCGTGAGTTGATAGATTTGTGTTGTTTTCAGCAGCTAAGCTTGTGGTAATTTGTTGTGGTAGCAATAAAAAACTAGTAATGACAATAAGGAAAAAGAAGCAAAATACGTGCTAGTAGAATATAAATGCTAAGGAGTAACAATACAGCAAGCAAGGTATTAAATGAGGGAAGAAATGGTATTTTAGGGTTTCCAGGAAGGCCTTACTAAGAAGGTTACTTTTGAGAAAAGACTTGAAGGCCATGCTGGGCAAGCCATGAGGATATTGTGGGAAAGGCTTTTCCATGCAGAGACAGCAGTAAGAGCAAAGGCCCTGAGGCCGGAGCAGGTTTGTTTGATGTGTGAGAGGAGCAGCGGGGAGGCCAGTATGGTGAGGGCAGAGTAACTTTGCCAAAGAGTGTAGGAGATGAGGTAGAGAGAGAATGGGAGTCATTTTCCGAAGGCCTTATCGGTCGTAGCAAAGGCTTTTGCATTTATTCTGAGTGACAGGTGCTGTGGGAGGGTTTTAAGCAACGGAGGGAGTAATAGGATTTGCCTTGTGCCTCAGCAGTCACTCCAACTTGTGTGTTGAGAAAGACTTCAGGAGGCACGAGTAGAACCAGGGACATCAGCTAGAAGTCTACTGTAAAAATCCAAACAGGAGATGGTGTTGGCTTGAACTTAGATCTGGGTAGTGAAAGTGGTAAGAAATGGTCATTGCTGATTCGTTTTGAAAGTAGAGCTGATAGGATTTGCTGAATGACCAGTGGTGGAGGATGTAGGCTAGGGAGAAAGACCACCTTTCACAACTCTTTCCTAAAATGCAAAGTCAAGATTACAGAATACAGTGATCAAAAACAGGGGAAGTTGCCCGATGTTTTGGAATTTTAAAAATTATTTCATTATATATTTGTTTGGTGAACTTGTTCGGTAGATGTAATTGCATGTGTGTAATTCTGGAATGTCTATGTCGTGATTTGGTTCCTGTGGCAACTGCCCAGAGGTGCTGGAGTGTACGGTGTCAGGGCTCCCCACAGGACTCTCTGCATGCCTTCAGGAATGATCGAAGCTGCTGAACCCTCAGACCAGTACTGCCCCCGCAGAAGGTCTCGGGGGTGTTCCCCGAATAACACAGAGATGAGTCAAATGCCTCACAAAGTGGAGTAGACAAACAGAGTTGCGACCAAAAAAATAAAACACAGGCAGAGCAAGTTTTAAGCAGTTTGGAAACTCAAGAGCTGGAACATACGAGTAAGGTGGAAATGTCAGATAATATGAAACTTTTTAACCTGGAGAAGTAAAGTCACCGGCATAGTTTGATAACTTGACTGAGTATGCAAAGCATTACAGCTCAATAAATGGTGGCAGCTCTCCCCATATCTTCAGGAGATAACCCGGGGGATTTAGGTCAGCTATAAGGCAGAGCTTATTTGCAGCAAAGATTATTAAATAATGGAAGGAGTGCCTGAAGAATCTCCAGAGGCGTTTTTCAATACCTCAGGGACATATTTTGACACTGTAGTGCTGGACCTCTCCACAAGATGGCAATCATGGGTTGACTGCAATTTTTGTTTTGATTAAAAATATCTATAAAGCTTACTTTGGCAGGAAAAAGTAAAGAACCGTGACTTATGCTTCGCTGTCATATTTCGTATTATATTATCTATGGATGAGTTATATTTTTCCAAACCACCATATTCACTTATGGAATTTTAAAACATATTGTTTTGTATGGCTGGGGGAGGCATGTTGCAATATTGGAGTGGCGAATATCTCTCTCTGTTCTCACATCCCAACATCAGAACATTGATCTTCTTCTTGGAAACATTGCACAACAAAGTTTCACATGCCTTAGAATTCTGAAATGAGGTTTGTTCTAAAACCTGGTAAATAGAAGAAAGTTGGTTAGAAACCTAGATGTCTCCTGAAACAAGAAATTATGATTTTGGTTAAGGGATATGGAAATAGTGCATTTTGCAAAATGATCTTAAAGCATTATTGCTGCTTTAAGAAGCAAGAATTTTTATTCTTTATATTTGACATGGAATATCTAATTTAAAATTCAGAGGACAAATGCCCTCTTCCTTTTTCTAAAAAGAAATTACTACTCATCTTGTGTAGATGTTTTAAAGCTTCAGGTCATGTAATCAAAGGTACCTACTGCAACTTTATTCATTCATAACAAATGTATTCTCTATTTTGTACCTCTATTTTGCCTGATGGCAAAAAAACATGTTCATTACCCGCATATTTTATCAGTTCAGAATTTTGTCTCCCCTCTTTCTCCCTGGAATTAGTTCTGGATGTAGAAGCAGCCTCAGGATGGCAGGGAGGATATCTGGTTCTGGTATTTGTGCTGGTGGTGTCTCTAACATGGACATTCATATATTTGGGCCGGGAGCATGGCCAGTCCTTCGGGCTGGCATCCACTGAAAATCATGCAGTTCTCACTGCTTTCCTTGTCACATAAACCGTTACCTACCTCCTAGTACGGCATCCCCTCACTGCAACCACAAAGCCAATGTCCATGATCTTTCGTTGGCGTAGGATGCTACTCCACGCTACTCAGAGACCTGTTGAGAGTCGCTGGTCTGGTCTGGTGTGCTCTACTGGACTGCATCTCACTGCAGTGTCTCCTGTGACACTGCTGTTTTCCAGCCTGCACAGTTGGGTTGCTATGTGTGTTGCAGCTGAGGGGCATTTGGGTCCTGCCTTTATAACCTCCACCTGAGGACTTGAGGTTTGTGATGTCAGGAATACAGGTCTCTCTGATGCTTTTTTTGTTTTGCCTACCTCTCTCTACCTTTGTTGTTCATTGCATAATACCGGTATCTACACTGTAAGATCTCTATGTCAGTTTCAGCTACTGGCTCATCAGTTAGAAAATCTAGAAGACTGTGTGTGTATAGGCAGGGTGTTAAATTGATTTGTCTGTCTTAATGTATCTGAAGAATAGTTGGCAAACCAGTGTTGATGCAGCACACTTTGGGGTGGTGGGGGGTGAGAAAAAGCATAAGTTATGGCAGATAGCCAAGATACACTAGGATAGATCCAGGGTCCTCCAGCGACTAGCTGTGTGAGACCTTGAATAAGTCACTTAACCCAACTGAGATTAGGTTTCCTCATCCATGGTCTAGAAAGCACCATATGAGATTCAAAAGATGTATTTGATATCAATTTGTGAAAAGTAAATGTATATTATACCTTTTTCCTGTTTAATTTAAAACTAAGTAGGTAAGAACTATATTAGGACAAACATATTTAAAGCTTTGATTTCTTTTTTCTAAACTCTGAGGTTTAGGGGTATATGAGCAGGTTTGTTATTTAGGTAAACTGTGTCCCAGGGGTTTGGCATATAGATTATTTCATCACCTGGGTACTAAGCTCAGTATTCAATATTTTTTCTGATCCTCTCCCTCCTCCCCTTCTTTACCCTCAAGTATACCCTGCTGTTTGTTTTTCTCCTTTTTGTGTCCATGTGTTCTCATCATTTAGCTCCCACTTATCAATGAGAACATTCAGTATTTTTCTGTTCCTATGTTAGTTTGCTAAGGATAATGGCCTTCCGCTCTATCCATGTTCCTGCAAAGGACATGATCTCCTTGTTTTTATGTAAAGCCTTGATTTCAATAGCTTAATTTTATAAGGCAGTTTATGTACAGTTGATACATGGTTTGAAAGAAGTATGTAAAATTTGCTCATTTTCAGTGGCCTGAATATAAAAATTATGTGTATAAATAAATTCAAGGATATCCCATATTATTTTACATCTAAAATTAATGTCATAAAACTACCATGTTGAAAAAAAATACACTTTTTACTTTGGCTAGGAATACTATCAAATCCCTCTTCATTAATAAGGGTTTTAAAAAAGGGAATAAAGAAGAGGGAAAGGGAAACATGGATAAATTTAGGCAGAATGGATGAACAAATGTTATTGGAAACACTGGAAAAATTATTTCAGATGGCATCATAGATGTCAGAGGGTTTTCAATACAAGTATTTAAGTTTACATGAAATGCAGACGGCTAATAATACATCAGAATAATTAAATTATAGATTGCAAATAGCACTCATGTGGGTAACTTCCCAGTTGTTCTTTACACAGCATTTGGTGCAAATCTCTCCTTCTTTGGGTTTGAAAATGTCAACTTAGGTTTCAAAAAAATATGCCAAAGGGGAATTTCATGTGTGCTTTGCAATATGCTGGTTTCCACCGCAGTTCCCTTCCCACTGTGGTTATGCATCACATGTGTGCTTCCCTCCGTGAGTGCATTGGAGCTGCAGTGGTGAGGGAGAGAGTTGCCTGCCCAGCTTGATATAAGTGGCAGCTCAACGGGGTTTCACTGGAACATTTATAAAGTTTTAGATGGTGGTCACTGCCAGCTCAGAAGATAATTATAATAAGTGAATTTTGTCTGGAAGCCAGGGAAAGAAAATCTATCTGGCGTTGTGATGAAAGAAGATGACTTTATTGTTTTACCAGCCCCTGTACTTGCAGTTGGAGTCTGTGGCAACGGTCGGGGATGGAACTCAGGCTCTCCCTCTCATGCCTTTCTGAACCCAGAACAAAGCAATTACATTTTTAGACAAAACCATTTAGAGGACAACCAATTTCACTGCAAGCATCCTGGAATCCAACAGCTTAATATGGCTCTGGTTGGAATGACATCTCTAAAATCGTATCTTTGCTACTGTGTGACTCCTAGTGTTTCCTATAATTTGGTAGCAGAAACCATATGACTTTGTGCCTACTGTGTGCAGTCCCCTGTGGCGGGCTGCTGCCATCCTAGCCATGTGGCTGCCTGTGATAGGAAGTAAGCCTCAAAGCAGGCTCCTCTAGGAGGCAGGGAGAGGATGAGTGAGAAATTTCTTACTAGGTAGAGAAGTGGCTAAGCTCATTATATGGCTTCGTCCACTGTGTCTCTTTTGAAATGAGATCCTCATTCTTTTAAGCAAAAGACCAATTTTACTAGTAAACGAGATTTTCTCTGCAAAGCTGGTCTCAAGCAATGACATATAAGTAGCCCTGTATTAAATTCTGATAACTTAATTAAAGCTAATGCAATATGCAATTTCAGTGCATTGTCAATCTTGGTCGAATGTGTGCTTCATTCTAACTGGCAGTGCAAATCACTTGTGAGGGTACAGGAATAACATGCAATCCAAAAGAATCCACATAGCAGCAGCTTTTTATTGATTTGAATGGAAGTACAGCATATTTTGGTGGGGCTATATATAAAACCCTCATTTTAAGGGTAATGAGAATCATTCAGATATCACTATAGATAAGCAGCATCAGATATTCATGTGTCTGAAAAGTTGTCTGTTGTTTTAATTCTTACAAAGTAAATCTTTTCCACATCAATTTGTTTTATGATCTTGTGTTATTGCCTGAGTGCTCAGTCTTAAGATAATTTTACTGGTTTAAGAATTTTAAAAAATTTACTATTAAAAATATAAAATGTACAAATATATTGTCTGTATTTTTTTACATGGCTCTTTTTATGACAAAATCCAAACATAAGGAAAGAGGAAAATATCTGTGAGAAGTGAAAGAAGTATTATTGGAGTCACAGACCCTTCACAACACCCAGGAAAGCACACTGTTAGAATTGCATTTACTTCACCTCCTGGTGTGTCACATACAATGTCAAGAAGATATTTTTATGAAGTAAGTCCTATCATTTTCACCATATTACTAGAGTTTTCCTGAACTGCTCAATGGGAATGTTTTAATTCTCACGTAGACTTTCTATGGCCGTCTGTGAAATTGGAAGTAGGCTAGTAAAAGTACCAAGAAACAACACCTGCTCACAAATATAAGAGCCAGCCTGCTCCTCCCTGCCCATCCCCAAGTCCGGAGCATGATCTAATAGTTTGAGTGGTATCACATTAGAAACAGACAAACAGTTTACATAGACCAAAGTAGGCAGTAGGTAGGATGAGAGCAATTGGTCATTGGTCGCTCATGGACAGATTTCAAAAGCAAAAAGTTAAGAGATAGATCACATAGGTGGTTCTGTTTCAATAGAGCCCATTCTTGCTGGATGAGACAAAGAACTTTCTCAATAAAAATTAAGGGCCTCACAGGATAGGCAGAGGCCTGCAAACCACCCCTCCAAGGAGTGACCCTCCAACCACACCTAGGAGCATTTTTAGCCAAGTCTCTGCTGCTGTCTGGCCTGGATCTATACACAGAGATTAGGTTCAAAAAGCTGTGACCCTGAAAACCAAATAGCTCTGCTGTCATCTTCACCAAAAGTGAAACATGCAGGGTTCCTGCTTTCTATCCCCTGTCTTTCATATTGAAGCGAACCTTGTGGTTAACTTGGAGGCAACAAAGTCTAACAGAAACCTGGGCTACCACAGGCACATACCTACCTTGACCTTGCCAAAACTCTACAGTCCTATTTCCTTCCCTTTCTCCCTTCCTTCCTTTGATGGAGTCTTGCTCTGTCGCCTGGGTTGGAATGCAGTGGCACAATCTCGTCTCACAGCAACCTCCGCCTCCAAGGTTCAAGTGATTTTCCGCTTCAGCCTCCTGAGTGGCCGATATTACAGGCATGTTCTCGCCCTGTCACCAGGCTGGAGTGCAGTGGCGCGATCTCCGCTCACTACAACCTCCGCCTCCCAGATTCAAGCGATTTTCCTGCTTCAGCCTCCCGAGTAGCTGGGACTACAGGCGCGCACCACCACGCCCAGCTAATTTTTGTATTTTTAGTAGAGACGGAGTTTCACCATGTTGACCAGGATGGTCTCAATCTCCTGACCTCATGATCCGCCTGCCTCGGCCTCCCAAAATGTTGGGATTGTAAGCCTGAGCCACTGCGCCCGGCCGATTTCTTGTTTTCTTAAAAGGTTTATTATTATTTTTTAGTGTGGAACTTTAATAACAGTTTAGTATTTAACAGTATGTAGAAGTTCTTCACATACTATAAGAAAATTCCATTTTTATATATGTATTTTTTGGAAGTCGCCTTTTCATTTATATATGTTATTTTAGAAACAAGTTAAATGGACAACTTAAATAATTTTAAAATGCCCTATTGTATAAATGTTTAAAATATAACTACAGATAGCTTTAAATACAGTGAAGACCTGTTTTATAGAATTAGTAATTATGGTGTTAAGAAAATCAGTATAAATTCTGTAGGTTTATGTTCATATCAAAATCTTCTGAATACTAAAACTCATTGGCCAGGCGCAGTGGCTCATGACCATAATCTCAGCACTCTGGGAGGCCAAGATGGGAAGATTCCTTGAGTCCAGGAGCTTGAAGCTGCAGTGAGCTTTGACAGTACTACTGCACTCCAGCCTGGGTGACAGAGGAAGACTCTCAAAAAAAAAACCTCACAAAACAAAAAATAAGCAAAAGAGAAAAACATAGCTCATTTTCTATGGTATACCTTCATCCTAGATAAAATTTACTGATAGTCAGTATGAAATACTTACACTGGAATCTCTCTCCTTATTAGTGAATTTGGAGGGATGTTTGATGCAAAGAAGTTTCATGGCTCCATGCTTTGCCATGATGGAGGGAGAGAAGATGGAAAACTCTATATAACCCTCTTCCAAGAAGCACAGATAAAAAGCACAGGGCAGCAAATAGTGTCTGCAGCAGAAAACACACATGTAGAACAATGAGCACTCTGAACCACAAGAGCACAGTGGGACTAAGCCAAGGATATAAGTTGCTTGTGCTTAGCCAGCAGAGCAGGAAGTCAGATTATTTTAGGGCATATTAATGCATTCATAGAACCCAATTTATTTCTGTATTTAAAGTAAATGTAAACACTTGCAGATGAAAAAGTCAATGAGTTTGTACAAACAGAAATGAGTTCCTAAATGGACTAAACAATCAATAGAGAAGAGTAGAGGATAAGAATATTGTGGGATGTTGGATTATAAATAAGAGATCTTGACTATGTAACAAGTTCTTAATAGACCAAATTGGATGAATGCTTTCTCCAATTTCTAATGATAAACTGGAAGTTCATCTTGGGATCCAGAGTATGGTACTTTTTAATGTACTTATTTATTTAAAAATAGTTACTAAGCACATCTTTGCAAGGTAAAGAAAACAGGTAATGTCTTGAGGAAGACAAATATTAAGTAAATGAACCTATCACATGTGTGATAAGAACGCTGAGAAAGAAAACCGGCTAATATGTATAGAATGGGTATGTACCAAGGACAAATGATCATAACTGATCAAAAGAAGACACTGGGAGGCCGAGGCAGACAGATCTCGAGGTCAGGAGATTGAGACCATCCTGGCTAACACGGTGAAACCCTGTCTCTACTAAAAATACAAAAAATTAGCCGGGCGTGGTGGTGGGCACCTGTAGTCCCAGACTTGGGAGGCTGAGGCAGAAGAATGGCATGAATCTGGGAGGTCTAGCTTGCAGTGAGCCGAGATCACGCCACTGCACTCCAGCCTAGGTGACGGAGAAAGACTCCATGTCAAAAACAAACAAACAAACAAACAAACAACAACAACAAAAAACTTAATAAATGAACGTATCACATGTGATAAGAATGCTGAGAAAGTAAACAGGCTATATGTTTAGAATGGGTATGTACCAAGGACAAGGGATCATAACTGGGCAGACAGAAATCTGGAAGAGAGGAGGGAGGCTCCGGGATCTCATTGCACTAATTTTGCCAGTGTTATAAAAGCAGCCTTTTATACCCTAGATCTTTCTCCTTCTCTTCATACACATCTCAAATAAGTTGTGGCAGACAGGGCATAGAGAGCTTCGTATATTTGCCATGATCTCCCTTCTTTTCCCTTTGCTTATCTCCTGAGTATCTTGTTTAATTAGGGATGTCTGGTGACCCTACTGTCCTGGAGAGAATAAGGATTAGTAGAAAGAGTGCTTCTCTTTCCAGTATTGATCTATGTGCTAAGGGGATATTCAAAGTCCTTCCAAAAGAGTCAACTTTATTTATTCTTACTTCCCATCTCCACTCCCACCTTAATGCCGATGCGTGTGAAGAAGCAGAAATGGGAGGAAAACACAGTTAAGGACAAAACTAGAATGGAAGCAATGTCTAGATGCTTGGTGCACTAGGAAGATTGTGAGGAGTCTAGTGTGACCAAAAGATGAATATGATTTTTTAAAAAATCACCTTATTTTACTATAAAATATTTGAATTTTTTATTTGGATAGTAAGATTTTCCTGGATCTTTCATATTTGGGTGACCTCATCTTATTGATAATTTATACTCTAAACATCTTTAGCGGTATTATAACAAATCCTTGAATTTACTCATAGTAACCTTAACAAAAGGTATACAGTACTTTACCTCTTTAAGTTTATTTATTCATAAAATATGGTAAGTAGCAGATACTGTGCTAGACCCTCACAAAAGTGAGTACAACAAAAATGACATTTTCCAATTTCTTTAAGCTCAGAGTTCCCTAAAAACAAAATAAAACACCCCAAAAATCAAACAAGCAAAATAATGGAGCAGTTGGATATAGACTTTACTCAAATGTTATTCTGGAGTAGGGGATATTTACTTCTTTTTAAGAGATCGACCCAGAAATCTCTTGATTTTATTAGCCCAAGAGATGAGAACAAGAAGAGAGATCACTGGCTATGGAAAATTTTAGCGTGGTATCCATGCTGGTTATTTGTTCAAATTCTTCTCTCAGTTTCTACTTGTGGGCTCTATATTGCTGTGGGAGGAGTTGGTCCGGCTGTGTCTGCTTGTCTCTTGAGTTATCTGGTTTCCGGCTGGCTCTGGCCACTGGGAGACACTGGAGAGAGAGCTCTGAGGCAGTGAGGACAAGTCAGGGTATTTCCCCCCACCTCATTCTACCTCAAGTGGTATCTCCAGCAGCAGCTGCATCTCTTCTGTAGCTCCAACGCCTACAAGTCAGCCCGCTTTTCCACAATTTAGGTTTTCCTGGGTAAACCGCATTACAGTTCTAGCCCTTGCTGGATGGATTTGACTTCTGTAGTCCAGCCGTACCACCTCTGCTGTTGCGTCTCTAGAGAGCTGTAGAGATGACAGTCAGCTTGCTGTTGCTAATCTTTGGGTTGCCTGTTCATCCCCTATTTTGCTTCCTAACTCTTTAATTACTGGGAAGCCAAATCCCTGTGTTAAGTGTCCCCTGTTTGAAATGCCTCAAGTGATGACTAACAGAGTATCCAATGCTGTCTCAAAGCACTGTGCCTTTCCAATGAGTAGAGACAATATTCTAGGGTTGAGAAAATGGACCTTCAAAAGAAGCTCTGCCTCTGGCAGAACACTTTGAGCAATGTTATTTCTGTACCGTTTGAACAGTCTTCTTGATTTTTTCCTTTTGTATCTTCATCAACCCCTGCTGCCTTGTCCTCAAAATGCACTTAGACTATGCTTCTTTTACTTACCTTTTCTAAAATATTACTTTCCAATTGCATCTCCTACTGACCTCGGTTTCATATTTATTTTAGCCAGCTGAGACTTAGATGGCCTGTCTCCACTGTTTCTGGGATCTGACCATAGTCTCCTTTCACCTTTGGCATTCTCAGTGATAGTATTAGTATTTGGCTGAATGCTTTCCTGCTTCTCTACAGATCCTAAGTGTTGATACAATAAAGACAAAAGACTGCTTGATTAGCTCATGAGTAACTCAGTGCAAATCTGCCTACTTCTTATAAGTTTGCAGCCATTTTAGTGACATTATCATAATGTATATGGTAGAAGGAACCCAAAGCATGCTGTGGGGAGACTTACTTTCCTGGCTCTGTCTTTGAACATATGTGATATGTACAGAAAAAAAGAACCATGGTACCAGCCCTCCCACCTGACTGAATTTTTCAGAAGGCCAAATAAGAGACTCAAAGTGTAATAAAGTTAATAGTCAGCTGCTTGATTTAAACATGTGTTACTTTATTCCAATGATTCTGTGAGGTGGTTGTAATTCCAGCTGAGAAAACTTAGGCTAAGGCCAAGTGACTTGTCCAAGGTCGTGTATAGAATAAGTGGCATATCCAGAATTCTAACCCTGTTTGCTTACCTTCAATGCCCATGTTCTTTCCATTCTACCTGCCTCTGGATATGAAAAGATTATTAATCAAATTGCTTTAGGAAAAAAAGTGTTATATGTAATACAAATTCTGCAGCATACCAGGAGACGTTATCCTTTTTTGAATTAAGGTTGTTACATATCAGAGAAAATAACCAACACATTAATTGTTCTTTCTACACAGCTGATGTACTTAACAACCATCTGAGCTATTTCATTTCTGAGTGAAAGCATTTTATTTTTTAAAATAATCTGTGTTCATATCTCTGTCTTTGGCTATACACCCTTTCATCTTGGACCTTTAGCTATAGATCCTGGTGGCAGAAGGAGTGCATTTGATCTCTTGAGCCTGCATAAAGACCCACAGTGCTGTGAACAAAAAGTGATGCATGCAATAAACAGTGTTAGCTGGCAGTTCTCTGCAAATCAAGGTAATCTAACTGTCGGCTGTTTGCTTTAAGAGTTCAATGAAATGCATTGGTTTAAGTTTCGCTTTTGTTGTATCACAAAAAGGACTCTAAGAACTTTCAAAGACATGCTGAAACAATCCTTCAAATATTTTCCCCATATTTTTACTGCATTCTGAGTGTTCTGACAATGTGTTATGCTGCATTTTGCCACATTTTGACTATCATTCTGCTTGCTCCATGTTATGTTTATTGCTGCTCATTCAGATTACAGATTCAAACTGAAGTGCACCATGCTGATGTCATGTGTAGACATTAAAAGAAGGAATATTTTTCTTCCCTGGATTTCTGACATTGATGAAAAGATTCTAATTCTGTATATCTATCTATCTTTTTCTGAACATGCCGAGAAATGAATAAAGATGACCTTTTAGCACAAAATTATGGAGGATATTTGGAGTTTATCCATGACTATGCACTGTCAAAAAACACCTGCCTATTTTGTGGCAATAAAGAGCATCCTAGCTGTCAGCCTCAGCTTGATAAGAGCACTCTACTTGCTTCTTCATTTGCCAGGGAGGGAAAATAGCTGTAGATTCAAGGGCTCTGTAATAAAACATGGATTTCGTTGGGACATTTATTAGCACAGTCAGCTAGCGACGATAAAATTGCAAGTCTCTTGAACATATACTTATTTTCTTTTTGTCTTTTGTTGGGACAGGGTGAAACACAATTATTACCATTTTCCAGTCTTATGTATCATTAGGAGTTTTATCAAAAACTTTGTGTTCATGCAGTGAGGTTCTGAAGCAGGATGAAGGGGGCTGCAGAAGGGAGCTGTGTGGGCATGAAGCGTGGACAACTTATTTTGAAATTCTGTTGAATAGTCCTGGAAGTGTCACGGCTCCACCTAGACATGTCGAGTGCATTTTGATTTATCTTCACAGGTGACCAAAGCAATCATAGGATCTGAAGTGTCCACTTGGCCACTCCTGGCTGACAAGATGGCAAGTTGCCTCTGGAGCAGTCCCTCTCCAGCTGCTGCACAGGAAATAGAGAGATGAAAAAGGCAATGGTAACCTAGAAAGGCAGAAGGAAGCTAGTGAGAAACTGTAAGGCATTTCTGGAGTGATTGTTTAGGGAATAACAAAGAAGCCACCCTCTAGAAGCAGATAGTAGCTTAGCACAGGGGCTGGCAAACCATTTCTTAAAGGGCCAGATAGTAAAAGTTTTAGGTTTTGAAATTACAGTTTCTCTGTTGCAACTGTTCAACTTCATTTTCATAGCCTAAAAGCAGCCATAGACAATACATTATCTTTGGCAATTAGCAGAGTTTAGGTTTATTTTTTTTTTGGTAAACATTTTCTGTACACTTATAGTAGACTGTTTAAGGTGGTAGAAACAAAGGAGAATAGTGCCTAATATATAGTCATGTACCACGTAATCACATTTTGGTCAACGATAGACTGTTTATACAGTGTTGGTCCCAGGAGACTAGAATTGAGCTGAAAACTTGCTATTGCTGAGTGACATAGTAGCCACCATAATGTCATAGCACAATGTTATTCACATGTTTGCAGTGATGCTGGTGTAGAAAAACCTACTGCATTACTGGTCCTATAAAAGTCTGGCACATAAAAGTATGCAGTACATAATAGTTGATAATAAGTGATTGTTATTTGTTTAAGTATTTACTACATTTTAAATTATTATTTAAAAAATAAATTCCGTCTACTTATTATTATATTTATTTATTTATTTATTATTATTATTATACTTTAAGTTCTAGGGTACATGTGCATAACGTGCAGGTTTGTTACATATGTATACTTGTGCCATGTTGGTGTGCTGCAGCCATCAACTCGTCAGCACCCATCAACTCGTCATTTACATCAAAAGTTAACTGTAAAGCAGCCTTAGGCAGGTCCTTCAGGAGGTATTCCAGAAGATGGCATTGTTATAAGAGAAGATGAGAGCTCCATGCATGTTATTGCTCTTGAAAATCTTCCAGTGCAACAAGAATATGGTGGTAGGACAGAGCAATATTGATGACTCTGACCCTGTGTAGGAGTCATAGTTTTTAGAAAAAAAATGTAAAGTTAAAAATTTTAAAAATAGAATAAAGCTTATACAATAAGGATATGGAGAAAAAATAGTTTTGTATAGCTGCGCAATATGTATTTTAAGCTAAGTGGTTTTACAAAGGAGTCAAAAGTTAAAAGTTTATGAAGTAAAAAAGTTATAGTAAGCTCAGGTTAATTTATTATTGGAGAAAGAAATTAAAAATGAGTGTAGCCTAAGTGTACAGTGTTGAAAGTCTACAGCAGTGTATAGTAATGTCCTAGGCCTTAATATTCACTCATCACTTACTGACTCACTCAGAGCAACTTCTAGTCCTGCAAACTTCACTCATAGTAAGTGCCCTGTACAGGTATGCTATTTTTATTGTACCTTTTCTATGTTTAGGTATTGTTAGATACTCAAATACCATTGTGTTACAATTGCCTACAATATTCATACAGTAGCATGTTGTACGAGCTTTTATCCTAGGAGAAATAGGCTATACCATATAGCTTAGGTGTGTAGCAGGTTACACCATCTAGGTTTGTGTAAGTGCACTCTATGATGTCTGCACAAAAATGAAATCACCCAAAGACATATTTTTCGGAATTGTCCCCATCATGAAGCAACACATGACTGTATGATAGTTCCCCTAGCTACTTTGAGTGGAGGTTTGGCAGTAGACCTACCACATCCTAAATCATGAGTGATGTGGGTTCTTGTAGTAGAGTGATGTGAAAGTTATAGTCGTTTATTGTTAGAGTATCCTATTTATAACACATTCATTAATATGCAATTTATCCTTAAATGGTTTTTTTCCTGTTTTGTGCCTGTCTTCCTGATATCTCGTATTGTTTCCAGAGTTTGAGAACTGCTCCTGCTATATCACTTGTCTGCTTTAACCTTTAGTGTATCTTTATTGCTTAAAGAATAAAATATAATTTCCTCAGCCTGTCATTCAAAAACTTTCCCAATTTGAACCCAAACTATTTTCCTAGTTTTGTCTCTACCTCTCCCCTGCATCTTGTGTTCTTGCCATATCTTATTTTTGCCACTGCCCTGAGCATAGCCTGACTTCTCCATCTCTGGGCTGGTATCACACTGATCCCCCTGTGCCTTCTGCTTTATCTCCCTTTGAGAAGTCTACCTGTGTCTCTTAGTCTCCAAAGAAGGTAATGATGCCATAATGCCACATATAATTACAACTAATTTTTAAAAATATTAGGAAAGTTATCTTTTCTTTGCAAATATAAAAAATTTTAGGCTTGTATTTAATAATAAAACCAGAGAGCTTCAAATGATAGCAATTTAGAGTGTCAAATTTGGCCCAATTGTGCTCAGAGGGTATAATAAAGATATCATGCCAATTTCAGCAAATTGCGCAGTTTATATCTATTAACACCTTTCCAGTGTGAAACTACCTCCTTGTGAGGTCTATTAGCTCTTTCCATAAATGATTCAGACTGTGGAAGATGCAATATTACTGGTATTTGCAGTTTAAATAATGGTAATAATATCTAAAATATAGCTATATTGAGCAACAACACAACCAGAAACATGTAGACCTGTGACCATAAACCACCTTATTTCTGCAAAACAAATTTGAGCTGATGATAGATCCCTCCTTCTCTTCCATTTTTAAAGAGCCTAAACATACAAAGGAATCCCAAAGAACAAAATGTTAGCATTGAACTCCAGTATCTGTTGTAACATGCAATACCCCTTCCCATGTAGCTAATATAATTTTGATTTTTAATCTACACATGACTCAGTAAAGTCATGATTGAAATATTTATTATACTAGGGATGGACTGTCCTGCCAATTTGAAACTAAACTTTAGTCCATGGGACAGGTAGCAGAAATCAGGCCTCATGTCATATCTCAGTTTCTCCCTCGCTTAAGATGTTCCTAGTAAGAGCAGTATTTATTTTACTATATTGTTTTTGTATAAAATATGATAATTTATGTAATTTGGAGTAATATATGAATACCATCTAGGATTTATCCAAGATAATGTACTAAGAAGTATTTTAACAAAATATAGTGGCTGTAATAAAAGAATAAAATATAGTCCTCCTATTTCCACGTAAATTCCAATCAGGACAGCAGCTATCAAAAAGCTAAGTTTACTTTAGCATTTGAAGACTCTGTGCCTTAGCCTAAGCGTCATCATTCCTAGAAGACCCTGGAAGCTTTGGTCAAAGGAAGCATGTGACTTTGATTCTCAGAGCCTTGGAATTATTAAGATCTGCTACTTCCCCTCTGCAGTTCACCAGTACAGATGAAAGGCTAGGAAGCTGAGACTCTCTGAAATTGGTAATTGAATAAACCTGCCTATATCATTTTGCCGGCAGGATTTGATTTAGAGGTGAGCAAATTTGTTTAAAACAAAATAACATTTTTGTTTAGACAAACCAAGGAAGGTATATTGTATAATCATATTTTTCCAATCTGCCAAAGGGCATAGTTTGAAGGAGACAGTTAACATAAAGAGATGGCTAAACTGCCGAGCATAATATGTAATAAGCATGTGATCCCTGGGGCAACTGGTTGAGAGAGGAGAGGGAAAGACAGGCTTGAAAAACAGAGTGGGACCTGATGGGTGGTATAGATGCGTGTTGGGATGGCTAGTGAAGCTTAAATGTCTATATATTCTTTCTAGCGATAGATCTTTTTTGTTCTCTGTATAGAAGGGTAGGATATCAGCAGCCCGGGCTACTATTCCCATGACACAGGCCCAGTAAGAATTAATGTTTACCTCTGGCCAATCAACTGTAGCTAGGATGTAGGGTAAAATAGTATTGGTAACATTGTCACAGACCCACCCTTCATACAATGATGGCAATTTTGAAGAGAGGAGGTTGTTCTGATCTGGGTACATACCTCAAAGCATTTCTACAACAATTCTACACCTAAGATAATGACTGGCAAATAGAAATTCCCCTAATTTTAGAAATGATTGTTACTTAAAATATTAGAATGAAACTGATAGTTATTGTAACATTCTTCCTGTAGCTTTCAATGTAGCCTATTACACACATGTTTCCCATAGAGCAATCTTCCATGGTTTCTGGATCTAAAGGATAAGAAAGCCCTGGAAGCCTCCTTCAGGAAATGGTATGAAACAAATTCATGTGTAACTACAAACAATGGCTATAATGGCAAGAATTATAGGGAAAAGGGGCATGTTATAGAAGTTTAGCAGAGGAAAAATATTAAATCTATTTGTGATCAATTGGAAAAAGCTTCATGAATATGGTACCATTTGAACTGTGCCATGAAAGATGGCTTATGTGCAGAAGCAAACAAAAAGGTAAGACGAAAATTGGGAGAGACCATTCTAGGTGGAAGAAACTGCATGGATAAGGATGTGAATGCAAAAAACGGTGAAATATGAGCATAATTTAATAAATGATATAGATATACTAGATCATTGACTATGTAATACAATGTTGAAAAAGGATATTGGTTTGCAAAGTTTGGGAACTAAATTAGGCAGAGCCTTAGATAACAGGTTTTGAAATCGAAGTATGATCTTACATTTTGTATGTGTCTTCTTGTCTTTATTTTGATTTAAATATAAGGGAAAGATGACACCTCATGGAGAGAGCAGTTCCAGAATATGTCAAAGAAAACCTACTCCTGCTAGGTTTTTTCAGACCCAGCTGAGTGCTCAGGCATTCAACAAGGACAGAAGATAATAAATTTCGACAATACTTGACAGAACACATGATATTATTGATAAATAGTAACTATTGGCTGGGTGCCGCGGCTCTCACCTGTAATCCCAGCACTTTGGGAGGCCGAGATGGGTGGATCACAAGGTCAAGAGATCAAGAGCATCCTGGCCAACATGGTGAAACCTCGTCTCTACTAAAAATACAAAAATTAGCTAGGTGTGGTGGTTTGTGCCTGTAGTCCCAGCTACTCGGGAGGCTGAGGTAGGAGAATCGCTTGAATCTGGGAGGCGGAGGTTGCAGTGAGCCAAGGTCGTGCCACTGCACTCCAGCCTGGCGAAAGAGTGAGACTCGGTCTCAACAAGAACAACAACAACAACAACAACAACAAAAAACCCTGTTGATACCAGATGGCAGGGTCCCCATAAAGTGTTGTTTCCAAGAAACTTCAAATAGCATATTTCCACCTAAACTTCTCAGAAGGAAAGTTTTGTCATGTTTTGTTGTAATATAATTTTATATCAATTAAATAGAATACAGAAAATAAGAATACCTCAAAGTGCTGTTTAGGGGAAATACAAAAGGAAAGGTGGAAGAAGCATTTGAGTCTCAGAACATTAGGTGGTAAACTTTCTCAGAAGGGGTTGAAGGCTGCCCTCAACCTGTGAGAGAAAACATCCCAGAGAATATCCTGAGTCCAACTCAGGTGTAGGAAAACAAACCAGGTTTGATGAAAAGGAATCTTTCCAGACATCAGAATACCATGTAATTGTTCTTTGGTTTAACGCAAATGCCTTAGATTTATTGAGAATGAAGATGGTACAGAATCAAACACAAGGGGCCATGTAAATGATTAATAGAACATCATCATAAATGTGTTTGGATCAAGATTGTCATGATTACTGTGAACTTTTATCCCTAACTCTACAAGTGTATTGTTTACACTGCTTTTTGAGAGAAAAACCTTGGTATTAGCATTATTATAGTCAGTACCTAAGTAATAGATACAGTTTCTCACAGATTAACTGTGCAACATTAAATCATTGCCTACGGGTCTCAGCATCACACCACCAAAGAATTTATGTGAGTTTGTGAATACACATTTGAAGTTGGTTTTATGGGGGCATTTCAAAGGTTGCTGAACCCACAAATTTACCTGTCAGGAAGGGGCCATAGCATTGATGCCATTGCTTTATTTTGTTAGGATGTAGGTGATATTATGACGTAGCGTAAATGATGAACGGTAGGGATAGAAGCTGGAGGAATGAAGACAGATGTGAGGGAGATAACACTAAAATTAAAATGTTTTTAGGAATGAAAACAAGCTACGTGAATTAATATTGATATATAATACTATTAAAGTTATTATAAATGAGGAAACCTTTAGCATACTGACATTCAGGTGAAGCTCAACTTTGGGTATACTACAGGAAAAGCAGAAAGTTAAAGAGTGATGATTTAGTAGACAAAAAGTTTTCCTTATATATGAAAGAAATAGGCTGATATTGACCATGATCAAGAAAAGTAAAGAGAACATTTAAAGGTAAATAAACTATACGTACTGTCATAAATGTCTGTAACTTTCTTAAAAATCTATTGATAACTAACTTACAATAAAGAATACTTCTAGATCATGGGTCTGATTCACTAATCTACAAATGAGAGAAGGGAGGGAGGCATTTCTAAGGCTTAATTTATAGAAGAATTTTAACTTATATCTCGGAAGAGTGCAGGATTGGCATTGTTGGCTTCATTCCCACTTTTAAGAGGGGAGAATCGCCTCTGGAATGCCACATAGTTCTGAAATTGTGACATTAGCTCCATTGCTAGCAGGACCTTGAAAGTCCCACATCTCCTTCTCAGTGACTGATCACAGCCTGAGTTTAACCATATTGTATTTCATTTTAAAATTTTTATTAAAATTGACAGGTTATAGTTGTAACATATTTATGAAGCACAAAGTGATGTTATGATTTATGAATACAATGTGGAATAATTAAATCAAGCTAATTGACCTGTCACCTCAAATACTCATCATTTTTTTTGGTGGTGAGAACATTTGAAATTTAGAGAATTTTGAATGGTGTACATGCACTATTATAAACTACACTCATCACACTGTAAATAGACCTCAAAAAACCCCCTTAATTCTTCTGAGGCTTTCTACCCTGTGACATTCTCCCCATTCTTCCATTCTCCAGTCTCTGGTAACCACCATTCTACTCTGTGCTATTTACCATATTTTAGGATATGGGATGCTGTTAGTAATGAGGCATTCCAGGATTCAGCCTCCAGATAACCTTATAATAAGTGTGGTTCTTAAATTGAGGTCTAATTCTAACAACAGGGTTTCCATATTGTTCCTGTGACCACATATACACTAGTATTTATTCTGGTAACTGGAGTCCTCTGATGTGCCCCTTTGTCCCACTCTTTAACTCAATAATTGACTCAGTCCTTCATTCTAACAATTGCCCACAGTGTTTACCTTACTCTTGCAGGATTTTTTAACCCATTTATGCCTGAGGTTGCAATTTTTTTTTGTATTTTTGCAATCAGACCTTGAAAATGACCTTGAGCAGTAGGATATAAATAACTCCCACATGCTTAGCGTTCCAATAATGGCACATGAGGCATAAATGGGTTTAATAACCACTACGTTATGTAGGTAAACCTCAGCTGCAGAACCTTGAATCAGGTGTAAGTATTAGAGCTAGGGAAATATGGCAGATGAGTAATGCAAAATCTAAAGGCACTCTACAAGGGGCTGGCTTGGTCATCTTCATATGTCCTGTTGCAGATATCATTGAGTCTGAGCTTGCCTGGCTTTCCTGGACACATTCCTTTCCCTCTATTCCTACTGCCCTCTCCAGAGTCATCTGATCATGTAGGCTCTGACCAAACCAGAAGCTGGCAGAGCTGATTATTGTCATTCTTAGTTTGGGCTCCTCTGAAAGCAAAGAACGAGACAAGGACTTGGGTACATGTAATTTATTGGGAGGTGACCACAGGTCGCACGTGTGGGAAGAGCATGACGGAAGATTGATGCATTTCTGATGTTGCTGCTGTAGCCAAGATGAGCTCTGTTTCACCAGAGCTCTGCAAAGCAAAGAGCATGCTTTTGGAAAATGTGTGTGAGAACACGAATTTGAGCATTAACCTGCAGTTACCATCCCCATAGGCTAAGATGTTCCCATTCTCCACAAAACTTTCTTTATCTTTCCAGGCTGCCCTTAGTCACTTTGGAATAGTTTTGGTTTCTGCCTATTATTTTTGTTGGTAGCAATCCCTCCAGCTCAACTGTTTGAATCATAAAAGAATCATTCAACAGATTGATGGCCCTGTTTTAAGTGCCAGGGACTCTGCTAATATCTTTTACTAGTTTTTACATTCACTTTAATCTGTTCATTTTAAAGTGTTTATTTTCAGGGTCTTTCAGGAAGGAAAAGATAAAATGGTATCCTTTAGGTCTTCGCATCCTTAAAGATTTCTCTTTCTTTAAGACTTCCATGGCAACAAATGCCAGCCAACTCCAAGGTCTTTACGACTATACTTTTGTTTCATATTGTTCAAGTACTAGGATGACTGTCTAACTGAATGCTCTTTCCTCCACTGTGTTCAGGGACTTGGTCATTGTGATGCTACAGTCCCCACTATGATTACTGCCACCAGCATTTAATAGATGTTCTTGTCTATCTGGTGAGTGATCTAGGTCGAGAATCCCATCCTGAGGCATTGCTCTCTGGATATTCTGGGAATCAACTGTCTTAGTTTGAGTTCCTTGGAGAGTAGAGCCTGAAACAAGCACTTGTGTGCAGGCAGTTATTTTGGAAGGAGCCGCTCTAGGAAACAGGAGTGACCAACTGGATAAAATGAGGCAGGAAATATTACCATATGGCTGTGTTATTGAGGACTCTGCTATTGGCAACAAAGTCTCAGTTCTGCAGGTACCATGAGTTCATACAAAGCCTACAAGGCATTTGAGTTGGCTAATTACTGCTAAATTGTATTGAAAACCTAGATAATGATAATAAAAGAAAAGAACAGTGAGATGCTGAGAGCTATTAATAATCAAGCTAAACGTAAGAACCAGAGAACTTCCAAGGTTGCCTAGAAAGATGTCTTTATTACCTGTAGTGGAAAGGCAGACACTGCAGGCTGAAGACCTAATTGGTAGGGTTTCGGAGTTCCAACACTTGAATGCCCAGAGCAGGCAGGTGTCTCGTGGAACCAGTGCTGTACCAGGGGAAATCTGAGAACCTGAATCATAGAGGACATTTGGATGAATACCTCTGAGGAGGATTATGCTAAAACATCCTCAGAATTTTCTGGGCATGCAGAAGTAGTCCAGATAATTCCTGGGCAAGGGCTAGCACGTCTGCTGTGCTGGTAGGTGCTGCCAATCCTGATCATGCCCTACATTGAGTAGAAGTCTAGGCTGCTTCCCCACAACCTTCACTAGTGTAAAACTTGCATAGCAGTCTGATGGCTCTCCCAATCTTACTTGGCTCCTTTTTTGATATAGCGATTTTCTCCAATAGAATATTTGCACATTTAATCCTGTCTTGGTGTTTTTTTTTTTTTTTTCTTGGAAGACTGGTCCTACTACACAAAAACTGATAAGAAAAGAGAGATAATTGAGAAAGAACAAAATCTCATTAAAACAAGATAAAACAAAAACCTAAATAAACTAGAGCAAATTGTTTCACTCACTATCCTTTAGTAGACATCAAAAGAAGAAGACAGTTACAGGTAGAGAGGAAGAGTTGAAAGACAACAACAAAGTAAAATGATAAGGAAAATGATCATGAACCCAAATCAGGAGGATATTAAACAATTTAAATGGAATAACAATAAAGAGAAACAGGACATGACAGGAAAAAACAAAGAGGAGCATAAAAAAGCTGGTGCCCCTAAAACAGTTATGTTTTATGGAATAGGGAATTGGTGATTCAATAGAAGGATACAAAGGGCATGCAGCAGACAGGGATATGAATGACCAATTATTCATCTATGAAAATAGAATTGTATACCTGTAACAGTTCAGTCCTTTGTGTGATTTCCCCATGCTGTATTTAACTCAAACTAGAAGGATATACTTCTGAGCTATATATAATTATATCTGAAATTGATATTTTTTGTTTACATCCAAAGTGGCACATGGGTAACTGTTAGGATTAAACTTGATTGAATCATTAAGCAGTTTTGTTTTTCTGGGAATGCTTATTCAGAAAGGTGAAAAACTGTATACATCCATAGCATGTGTGCATTGTTTATCTCCTTAACTAAATAAATTTGCTTACATATTTCTACAATTTAATCATTGTAGTTATAGAGCAATATAGGGAATAATATTGGTTGCATACACATAGTGGAATTTCTAGAATTTTCATTCATTTTAATTGTGGAGAACATAGGGGATTATATTGGTTGCATGTATGTACTGGCAGGGATATCCTGGATTTTATTAAAATTTTAAGTATATGATCTACTTATGTTCTTGTTTGTTGATATGAAAATTAACATTGTTAGAATGCAGGGAAGCTTTAGAAGACATATAACTGTTTAGCCATGGGGCTAAATTTTGTGTAGTTTTCATACAGCTTTGAAAGATTAAATGAAAAAGTCTCTGGTAGTAACAGCATATTTTTGATGCTATTGTTAGTTTTCATCGACACTACCAATGAAAGCTATCTGAACACTCAGGTTCCCTCTTTAAAATGAAGTTACAACTAGTCCTGATTTTTAAATTTGGACTTTTCTTAATTTGCTTTAAGAATGGTATTGAAAACGAAAGGATAATGCATTTTGAATTTACCTTTGCCTGCTTTTATATACAAGACAAATCTTGACAATGAACTCTTAGTTGATCTCAAGTTGCATCAAACTAATAAATGTGAGTCAATGAAAAAATTAAGAAAAGCATTTTGACTGCTCTTTTACATGTAAGCCACAGGCACAAAGAATGACTGAAATTTCTTTTTCTCTTCCGTATGCACTTGTTCATTGGTATCTATGAAGGATTGATTTCCAAGACCTGCCACCCCGAAAGATAAAAAATTCATGGATGCTCTAGTCTCTTATATAAAATGGAGTATCATTGACCTTCTGTATCTGTCAACCCTGACTATATTCATTTGTGACAGACGAGCCCAATGTTTGATCCATCAAGTCCAGGAAGTGTTCGCATCTAGAACGTCTTGTAACTTCATTTCAGAGTTAACTCTATTACAGGGCTCAATAATATACCATTGAGGCACATCTCTAAGATCCTTTTGTCCCAATATATCAGCTTTCTACTCCCTCTTTCTTTTAGACTAGAGCCCAGATGTCCATCACAGTTGAAAATAAATATTGCCTCCAAGTAACATATTTTCATAATGTTGACTCTTTGGGGGAAAATCTCCTGACCCAGTAGTGTTTGTCTGGAGTGGAAGGGAAAGGTAAGGGGTGCCTATACCTGAAAGGAGATTATTTTAGGATTGATCCAAAAATAGAATAGAATGCTTCCATTCCTTTAAATTTTTTTTTACGTGGGAAGTAAAACAATTATGTAATCAATTTCAAAGTACAGTAAATAATTTATTCTGTGTAGTAAATTTGAGTACATGTGCAATTAATCTAAATCATCAGAAGAATAATACAAATTCCTATTCTACCAGCAACAGCAGTACTTTGGCCAGTCCTTCTTGTGTTAGCAAAGAAAGTGAATAGAATTACATGTTGCTTTTGACAACATGTAAACTAGCAGCAATTTCAGAGAGTAAATAATTTCGTTCTTTTTTTTTCTATGTGTGACTGAACAAATATGCAAAATGAGACACTAGACATGTCAAGAGAAGTTTGTGAGAAAAAGCAATGTCAATGGATTTTCCATTCTTGAAAAAAGTGCCTGAAAATGTTGGAACCACTCATCCATTTACAGTATAATACACGGAATCTTTAAGAAGGTCAGACATTTGGTGCGTTCAAATAAACAATTAACTATCAGAAGGGTGGCTAAAATTTTTAATTTAGACAAACGTATATAGGCATTCTTAAAAGTAAAACTCAGAAATGAGGCAAGTTGTACTTGTATTTTGTACTAAAGAACAGGCAGAGAAGTCTTCCCATTAGGTACATGGGAAGGTGTATAGGTATATGCTGTCTTCCCTGAACCAAGCTGTGAAACATGATATATTAAAACATAGAAATCAATGGTAAAACATGTCCTATGTAGGATGGTGTGGAAAGAAATTATCAGAATTGGAGTGGAACATACACTATCCCTGCCCTAAGAAAAAAGGTTACACCAAAGAATTGCCTCTGAGTTCAATGTGGACTCGTTTTTTTGATACCGATGGCTTCGCTCATAAAAAATTCAGCCCACGAGGTTAACCTGTCCATCAGGCTTATCGTACAGAATTCTTACTGTGTCTGAGTGCTCTGTGGGTGTGATGGCCTGCACACACCAGAGAGCGTGGGCTCAGTTGCTGCGCCCTTTCTGAGAACACCGCAGAGCCACAATGAGAGAACTGAACTTCCTCAGCCGTGCGGGGCTCCGCGCCTCAGACTCTTTGAGTAAGCCCACCCCCAATGATGTAGACTTGTTGCTCTGAGAATGTGCTGCTGACTCTGAAAGTAAACCTCACAGAGCAGTTCCAAGACAATTTTTGAGCAATTACAATAGCATTAGAATAAGTTTTATTTTCTCCCAGGGCAGTTATTTTGAAGGGGACAATACTCATTTAGAGGGATAGTTTCTGATACATTTGCGGAAAGAAAACCCTCCAAAATCTCACTCGAATGCACTCATAGAAATTAAATAAATATACAAATTACCCAGGCTTAAATATGGTTTGAGTGAGGTGAATCTGTGTTTATTTTACTTAGCATCTGCATTTTTGAATTTATAAAGCATCTTTGTGTTGCCTGTTACTTTTTCATTTGAATTCCTTGGTCAAGCTCCAGTCATCATTTGAACAACAAATGTAGCAGTAATATAATGGTTTTTAAAAGACTGTTATTATGCTGTCTTTGAACTCCAGCCACATGTGCCTTTCCCGTGATTATTTTCTTTTTTCTGCATAATTTGGAAAAGCTTCAGATGTGAGGTTTTTTTTTCCCTAAAAGCACAGTGTTTTCTCAGTTCCCATTTTAACTGAACTCTGTGCAATGTCAAGAGCTTATCCTGAATTCCTCTTTCTCCCTCATTCCCCACATCAACAAGCCCCGCTGTGCCTATATCCTAAACGTCTCCCCCAAATCTACTGCTCTTCACCTCTGTCTCCACTGCCTTTGTTCAAACCATTACTGTCTTTCAACTGGTTTGGAATCTTGCGTGGCCTCCTCAGTGCTCTTCCTGCTTCCCCCTTACCCTCTAAAACCCTCTCCGCACAAGCGACCTGCTGTATGATGCTCTTGAAAGTAATTCAGGTCATGTTACCCTCCCACATAAAACACTCCTGTTTCTTTTCATTGCACTTGGAAATAACATTTTTCTCTCAGGATGCTGCTCTCTATCAATCCCTCCAGTCTCATCTTAAGCCATTTCTCCAATGAGTTGCTCACGATGAAACCAACTACACTCCTCTGTCTCTAAACTTGGCCTGGTTTGCTCTAGTTGGGATACTCTTCCCACTGAACTTTTTATGGCTGGCTACTTCTTATCCTTCAGATACCAGCTCAAATGACACCTCTTCAGAGAGCTAATTCCTGGCCTTTTAATCTAAATTAGCCACCGATTTACTCCATTATACTGTCAGATTTGAATTCTCTATAATACTTATTACTCTCTGATATTTTTCTTCTGCATGTGTGCATTTCTTGTTTATTGCACATAAGATCCATAAGAGCAGAGATAATGTCACTTTTACCTCTGACTCCCCACTGGCTACAACGGTGCTTGTCCATGGTCAACATTCAATAAACATTTGTTTGATAAATGGACAAATATTAAAGTCAAACCTATCTTTAAAAATCTTGCAATTTTCCCTCTCTGATCTCTTGGATTGCTACTTTGTCGGTCCTATTCCAGTGCTATTCTGTGTCAGGTCCTTTCTGAGCCTCAATCACTGTTATGTGCTGCATCTTTATATGCTACATCCTTTAAGAATGGTTAAGAGCATGGGGTATTAATCAGACCACGTAGGTTTAAAATATGTCTACTCCTCTGTGTCACTTGGGAAGGCAAATTAACACTTTTGTATTTTCTTTTCCAACGTGTAGAGGAGGGCTTGTTTCCAGTATTAGATGAGATAATAATTATAAAATGTTTAGAATCATGCCTGACATATAGTAAGAAGATAGTACATGCTACGTATGTATCTTTTATTTTCAATTTTTCTGTGATAGTAATTTAATCTGTTTATCCAATATGTACTGTAGATTCTAGTATATTTATTATTGATAATACCACCATCAACTGGAAGTGTAGCAGATTTGGTAAACTGGAGACTTGGGTTAGCATTAATTAGCTGGGAGATTTTGGGAAAGTCACTATATGTTTCTGGGATTGAATTTTGTCCTGTGTATAATGAATGATCAAATTATACTCATTGTAAAATTATAAATGTTTTAAAAATTCTAAAAAATTAGCAGGTAAATCATTTTGTAAGCTTACATTGAATTCTATTTTTAACAACAGCTAAAGCAGAGATTCTCTAGTTGAAAGAGTTCAGTCACAGTCAGGATCTGCCTGGTTTGTCCTTTCCTTTCCTTCCCTGTTACCTCCTGCAGCCCCTGAGCACAACCTCAGAAGTTGTGCTTTTCTCTTTATCTTGTGAACATTTTTGATGGATATTACTTTAGCATTTTATTTTTAATCACTAGCCAGGACAATTTAATTTTTAATCCATTTCTATTGTTTATAAACTGCCACTTCAACTTCTGTAGTTCAAAGCTGTAGGCTTCATAGCTGGTATAACTCTTTATTCTGTATATGTGTAAAGTTGATTTTTACCCACGGAGTCATTCAGTTCTCTGTGGTTAACTTTGCTTTGGTCCTATTTGTTGGAATATCTGATGATAATGACAGTTACCAAGAGTGCGGTTTCCAGTAACCACTCTTACAATGGAGAAATGTTATATGTATCTCATATGGTACATACATATTAAAATAAATGTTTGATAATATTCACCTCTCTGCATATTCTGTGTGTATATCTACAATATCTATAACCTGCAAAAATTGAGAAAATACATTTCTTTGTACATATTTTGGTACATGAAACAAATGTGTATAAATGATTCTGGCATGTGTTCAGTGCTTTTCCAAATCCTTATATTAAATGTCTCATGTCTAGAAAAATCCTTGGCTTGGCAAATTTTCATCTGTTCAGGATAGATACCCATTGAAAATTCTGTATTTAAAGTAATCCTAAAGTGACTCTTCTAGAGCAAAACATTCTTTTATTTTTAGCATTAAAAAATCACTCCCTAAGTTATCTGATTTGTGGGGTTGAGTTCTTATGTATTGTATTCAGTTTTCTCAAAGCAGGTATACCTGAATATTAAGTATTACTTATCTCTTTCTTTTGCTTCTGACCTTAATTCTTTTCTTATGATTGGTAGAAGCTGTGACTAATGCGTTGCCATCACAGCACTATTATTTTTAATGTAGTTCTGAATTCTATTTTACTTTGAAACTTTTTACCCTCCAGTTCTATATAGTTTTTAACTTTCTTTCATGTGCACAGGCAAAAGTAGAAGGTAAACATTTCAGCTAGAAGATTGACTGCTCTTAGTTCTCTTTAATTCTGCTTATAAATGTTTATGTTCTGTATAAGCACTTATGTTTTTTCCTTATTATTAAAGTATACACATATTTATGGAACACTATGTTCTAGAATGATGAATCTAGGAATCTCTGGTTGGTCTTACAAGATCCCAACTCCTCTAGCCCACCCACAACATTCCCAGTCTCACAACTATACCATCAAGAGTATCGTCGTGACACTCTCCCCTGTGTAAGTCAGTGGCCTCAGGTGTCAGACTCTAAACCAGGCATGGTTCCATCAGAGTGAGTCACATTTCCTACTCCTTGCTCTCTGCCACTAGGATTCAGTCTGTCCCTTTTCTGATATTTTTCATGTTTATTTACTCTTATATATTTTACTTACACATTATTACACCATCCCCCTTTTCTCTATTAGAATATAAGTTCTACATGCGTAGATATATTGTCTGTTTTGTTCACTTCCCTATCACTACTTAATAGAATATCAACAAACACATAGCAGGAACTTAATCTTTGTTGAAAGAAAGAATGAATGAATAAATACATCCCCAGTTGTCTATTGCTCCCCCTTTTAAATCTCCCTTTCCCTGAAGCTCTCTAAGTATTTCTTTAAAGAGAAACTGTATATTAGTTAAGGTACTGTTAGCTGCTCCAACAGATTAAACCCCCTAATCTCAGTGATTTGGCAGGTCGTATTACTATAATTTGTTTCTGTAAGAATTCCATAATGAGTCTAAAATGAGTGTTCATGGTCATCTGACACTCCCTTCCAAGCAGTGATTTGGCAACCCAGGCCCCTTCTGTCATTGAACTCTGCCCTTAACACAGGCTTCCCAGGTTACTGTGCTCATCTGTGTCAAACCAGCAGAAGGAGGAAGGCCACTGGTAATGGCATGTGGCATACATGGCCTCTGCTCACAGTACATTGGCCAGAACCCAGTGATAACCCTCCTCTGCAGGGAGTAAGAAATGTAGACCTTCTCTAGGCCCCAGGAGGAGGAGAAACAAGTTTGATAATTAGCTAGCCAATCTCTATCAAAAATGGGCACATCCCATTTGTAGAGCTTGGAGAATTACACAACACCTGCCTAAACCACCTCAGTACTGTTCTAATAAGATTCTATTCCAAAGAGCTTAGGGGAAGAGTGCCAAAGGGCCAGCCTTATTGGTGAGCCTAAACAAACTCCTGCTCATGACAGTGTCTCCAGTAATGCTTCATAGGTTCCTCTCTTCCCCTTTCATCTTCTCCCTCTTCTATCTTCTTCTTATTTTTTTTTTTTATAAAGAACTATGAATCCTAGGATGTCATAATTTCAGAATCCAAATTGCAAAAATTTCTTTCTTCTTCTGTGTCTAACACCTGGACACATTTTAACTTTTCTGATTTCACTTAATATGTGGCTAAGTAGTACCAAACACTTAATTTTGATTTTTTTTTTTTTGATGGAGCAGAGAGGGGACAGGGTCTTGCTCTGTTGCCCAGGCTGAAGTGTGGTGGTGTGATTTTGGCTCACTGCAACCTCTGCCTCCCGGGTTCAAGTGATTCTCCTATATAAGCCTCCTGAGTAGCTTGGATTACAGGCACGAGCCACCATACTCAGATAATTTTTGTAGTTTTTAGTAGAGATAGGGTTTTGCCATATTTGGCAGACTGGTCTCGAACTCCTAACCTCAACAATCCTCCTGCCTTGGCCTCCTAAAGTGCTGGGATTACAGGTGTGAGCCACAGTGCCAGGCCTTAATTTTGAATTTTGGAAGGCAAGAGTATGTAGTGCTAAATTAAACTCCAGTGTTCCCACAAAGTGAATTCTGCTCAGTAACAGTCACCAGGTTTGGGAATAGATGCTGGAGTTTTAAATTGTCACCCAATATCATGCCAAAACAGAGTTAGATAATTACTACTTATTTCAAAATGCTAAGTGGGTAGGCCAGATGTTTGCACATGGGAGGAAGTATTTTTAAATGACAGCTTTCCAGTGACTATTAAACTATGAGGAAGTAAAATGTTACAAGAGTATTTATTCAAACAAATAGTAAAAAAAAAAATATATATATTTTTAGGCATGTTAATCAGTGAAAAAGAGAGGACAGACACCTTAAATGAAAGTAAAAAATTAAGCATTAGGTAACATATTCAACGACCTAAAAAGAGCAATCACCATCAATGACACAGGGCAGTCCTGAAAAAGACCAGGCTTTCCTGGAACAGGAGGTTTCTAATTCAGAGACACCTCAGGGAGGTTTCATTTTACATGAAAAGAATATTAAAGCTAACTTTGTCTTCTCATTAGGGATATAGGGTGGTGCTGGAATCTGAGATGCAGAAATGTAGATGCAGGCAGCTTTTATGCGGCTTCACACATCTTCACACATAACACGTCTTACTTATTTGACAACGTGGGGACTAGAATGAAGCACCACTCCTTATTACTTCCACTCAAATGTGTCATTCAACGACATTATAGACCCTGAGGATCCAGAGATGAATAAGATAAGGTCTCCCCTATGGAAGCTTGTGCCCTAATAGGAGGCACACACATCTATGAGCAGTTATAACATGAGACAGAGGTCCAGATAAGAGCTAGACTCAGAGGAGGTACCTATCTAGGTGGTGTAGTGTGATGGTTCACCCACCAGGTCACGTAGGGGTGAATGTTCGCTGCTAAAACTCTGAAAGCCAGTTGGTGAGCCAAGACCATGGTGACCAGCCGAGGAGCACGCGTCCCTGAGAACCCAAACCATCCCAGAAGGTATCTGGGAACATACCAAGGAAAAGAGTCTTATTGCTCACAGTAGGCAAAGAGCCAGAAAATTAGCTTAAAAGCAGCTTGGAGATGGAAGGGGGCACCGATCTCTGGAGTTGTCCTGCTGTCACCCAGGAATGCCCGTATGTAAGACGTAATAAAATCTACACACCAAGCTGGACTTGTCTGAGTCATTCTTTAGTCTCTTGGCTCCTTCCCAGTTTGAAGGGACATTATAGTCCCAGGTTTTTCCCATAACAGGTGGCCTCACTGGAAGGCTATCTCTCCTGGACTCTGGGCTCCTGGAAGGCAGAGGCAGAGTCATTCTCATTTTTGCATCCTGGGTGCCTAGGAAAGGGCATCAGGAATAAGAGATGTCTGCCTCCAGGGTCTGAAACATTGTTTTATTTCTCCTAATAGTTTCAAATAAAATGGACTATTGGAAGGGGGCAGCTATAACGAGAGGAGAAGCTGTCATGCCCAGATTTTCCAGCATTGGTATGAATCTTCAGTCTAAAACAGGACTTCTCAACCATAGGACTGTTGGCATTTTGGATTGGATAATTTTTTGTTGCAAGATGTGCTGTGCATTATTTAGCAGCATCCCTTGCCTCTAGGTACTCAATGCCAGTGGAAGCTTCCCATTCCCTAGTTATGACAAAAAAAAATCTCCAGATATTGCCAAACGTCCCTTGTGGTGCAAAGTCATTCCTGTTTGAGAATTCCTTGACTAGAAGATATTTCTTCTTTCTAGACTCCGCCTCCTACTTTCTGCATATTGATTATATATACGTTTTTTCTTTTTTATTATGCTTTAAGTTCTAGGGTACATGTGCACAACGTGCAGGTTTGTTACTGGATTAAGAAAATGTGGCACATATACACCATTGATTATATTTTTACTTGCTGTAGGATACTTTTATTTTACACCTTCACATAAATATTTAAGCTTTCTCATGTTAAATATCTCAAATAATATGTAATATAGAGGCAGGGACCATATTTGCTTTGTGCATGCATACATGTGCATGCATGTGTTTATTGTACTCATGATGCCTCATACCTTCTGTGGGGATCACAGGAAGAATTTGGTAATAAAGGAGTGAAGTTTGGTAATGAATGAATGAACTTGGCAATGAAGAACAATTGCATGTTCTTTGCTTCCCTGTATCTACATCCAAGCAATGTGACTTCACATTTGTCCCATAAAGAGGTGATCTATTTCCCCACCCCTTGGATCTGGCCTAGGCTTATGATTTGACTAATGGAGTAATAGAAAATGGAATGTAAGGTGAGACTTGAGAAGTTCCCTCACACTGAGGCTCATTCTTTTGCTTTTTGGAACTCCTGGAGCTAGCCTGCTGGAGGCTGAGAGACCACATGGGGAGAGGTCTCATCATTCCTAGATGTCCCAGCTGATACCATCATAGCCTAGCCAGGTGACCTTTAATGTTTGAGAGAATCCAGATAAAATCAGTAGAGCCCATCCAGACTAGAACTGACTAGGAGAACCCAGCTCAATTTGCTCATCTGTAGAATCACAAGCTGAGGAAATGGTGGTTGTTTTGAACCACTAATTTTGGAGGTTGTTTCTTATGTATTAAAAGCAAATTAATGAATACTTCACATCTTAATTCAGTGGAGCTCAGGACTGTTTTGTGGAGAATGGGTAAGAGTGATGTATAAGTGTTTTAGGGCTGTAACAAATCCCCACAAACTGAGGGTCTTAAATAAAAGAAGTAATCTCACAGTTCTGGAGGCTGAAAAACTGAAATCAAGATGTTGGCAGCGTTGGTTCCTTTTGACAGCTGTGAGCGAAGAAACGGTTTCAGGCCTCTCTCCTTGGCTTGTAGATGACTGTTTGCATCTTGATGTGGCTTCTGTGTGTGTCTGTGTCCAAATTTCTCCTTTTTATAAAGACACCAATCATAGTGGATTAGAGTCTACTCCAAAGGCTCATCTTAACTACATGTGCAATGACCTCATTCCCAGTGAGGTCACATTCCAAAGTAGAGGAGTGGGGAATGAGTACTTCAACATATGAATTTTTGGGGTACACAATTCAACCCAGAATAAATAGGAAGTTGGTGGAAATTGAACTGGTAATAATGCCAAAATACTCGTTGCTATACTGCCCTGTCTTCCTAAGGAATTACATTTTATTGGTATTTATGTTGAAAATAGAGGGCCTCTAAAATTCTTTACAGAAGTGCTATTATCCCATTATAATACTTCTACTACAGAAAAGAAGAAGACTAGCATGAAGATTGTGGTGGTAAGTGGTCCAGGAAGGAAGCTATTAATGGAATTTATTGTAAAGACCTGGGCTCACTCTATGGAAGTGGAGAAGAGATAAGAGACACGAGCTGTTTCAGGGGCTTTATTACTGTAAGTATGCTGTGGCTGTCAGTGCGCACCTGAAAGTTGTATTCAGTTCTGGACATCACCCTTTAATGGGGTGATAGACAAGGTAGGGCACACACAAGTGAGAGTGGTCCGGAGGGAAGGGTTATGATAACATGTCATACCACTTAAGCTAGAGAGAGGGAAAATGCAATGAGAATGATAACTGCTTTCAGCTGTTTGAAAGGTTGTCATGTGGGAGAAGGATTAAACTTGGTCATGAGTGGCCCAACACAACTAGGACCAATGAGTTAAAGCTTCGGGCAGACAGAGCTTTTAGCTGTAATATATGGGTTGAAATTCTTTAGTCAGAGTAATCCTAAGAGGGAACAGTCAGGGATGTTTCTTCTAGTCCTGTGATTTCAACTTTGGCTGTAGCCAGTGCAAAAAGGAACTACTGTGTCAAGGTCTTTGTGGCACCTGTGATATTGTATGACATTTATGGCAGTAAATCAGCTTTCTGTCACTTGATTGGTGAATGGATTAAAAACACACACTGCAAAACCCCTAAATGGTAAAGCAATATTCTAATTGTTACACAATCAAATTACATCAACATCTTTTTCATGAATTAACTGAAGCAAAAGAAAACAATCCCATCCCCAAATCTATAAGATGTCTAAAACCAGCTTTATGTTTAAAGAGTAACTTTGATCTCTTCTTTTCTATTTTCAACCTGTAGTTTGTCCCTTATCATATGTTGCCTTTTTTCTAGTTATTGTAGTATCTGAATTTATAAATATAGCCTATAACTATATATCCCACAAAACATGAAGCTTTATTTTCCTCTAATTGTTCTCACTCTAGTCCTTGACTTTCTAGCTAGATTTTAAGTTGCTTTCGAACAAGGACCAAAGGCTTCATGTTTTTTGTTAAAATGGTTTATGAAAGAGCTTTCAAGCGATTTTCTCTGGTCTGATAAGCATCATAATATGACATAAGTGGGATATGTTTTTCCTTCATTCTTGAATTATTTCATAAACAGAGGCAATACATAGATAGATAGGTACATTTATTAAACTAACACAGTAGTAAAGTCATCAATAAAGGGTCCACTCTGTCTGACAGAGTGTTAGTACCATGGGGAATAGGAAATATCCTAGGATCCACTTATTCAGAGTTTAGCTTGGCAGGAGAACTAACATACCAGATACATTAAGTTCTCAATGGCTTGGTGATATGAAGAGAGATGAATGCATTAGTAGTTAGGGATATTTTAAAAACCAAGTCAGCTATGAAGGATGGGAAGAAAAATACAGAAGGCAGATGAGAGGGGAGAATTTCAAGAATATGTAGCTGTTTGAACAAAAGCCTAGTTTTTTGTGTTAAATCATGTCCACAAAAGATACGTTCAAGTCCTAACCCTCATTGCTTGTGAATGTGACCTTATTTGGAAATAGCATCTTTGCAAATGTAATCCAGCTAAGATGAGATCATACTGCATTAGAGTGGGTCCTATTCCAACGACTAGTGTCCTTATGAGACACTTTTTTGGACACAGACATGGAAGAGAATGCCATGTGATGAGAGAGGCAGAGATTGAAATAGTTTGTCAAGGAGCCAAGAAACACCAAGGATTGCACCAGAAGAGAAGCATGGAGCAGATTCTCCCTTATGTCCTTCAGAAGGGATCAACATTACTGATACCTTGATTTTGGACTTTAGAATTGTGAGACAATGCATTTCCGTTGTTATAATTCACCCAATTTGTAGTATAGGTTGAGCATCCTTAATAGAAAAATCCAAAATCAAACGTTTTGAGCGCTAACATGATGCTACAATTGGAAAATTTCACCCCTGCAGCCAAAGGCTGTTGAAACTTTGTTTCACACACAAAATTATTTAAAATATTGTATAAATCACCTTCAGGCCATGTATATAAGGTTCATATGAAACATAAATAAATCTTATGTGTAGTCTTGGATTCCATCACCAAGATGTCTCATTATGTATGTGCAAATATTCCTGAATCTGAAATCCAAAACACCTCTGGTCCCAAGCATTTTGGATAAGGAATACTTCACCTGTACTTTTTTTTTTATTTGGATTTATTATACAACATCAACATGAGTCTAGAATAGCAGTATGTGTCAGGAAACAATTAGTTGATTCTTTATGAAGCTTCAACTTCGATATATGAATACATGCAATTAGAAGATTTTCTAGGTTTATATAGTTGGAATACTGACTGAGATCATTTCCAATTAATCCCTGTTTTCCTTAGCTATATTTCTCTTATTTCAATTTTAAAATCGTTGGTTCATTCTCCTTTTATAATTGCAATAATCAGGAAAACACCTGATGGTCTGAGGTATTCAACTTTGCTCCCCAGGGGACCCTTTGTGCTCTATTTTGCAAATAGTTTGAAATTTGAATTTCCCCTCTATTATATCATGAAATATTCATCCATCTATCTATCTATCTATCTATCTATCTATCTATCTATCTATCTATCTATCTAGATATTTCTTTTTTTTCATTTTTTTTTCAATTTATTAAACTTTAAGTTCTGGGATACATGTACAGGTTTGTTACTGAGGTATACATGTGCCCTGCACCTATCAACCCATCATCTAGGTTTTAAGCCCTGCATCCATTAGGTATTTGTCCTAATGCTCTCCCTCCCCTTGCCCCCACCCTGCAACAGGCCCCGGTGTATGATGTTCCCCTCCCTGTGTCCATGTGTTCTCATTGTTCAACTCCCACTTATGAGTGAGAACATGCGGTGTTTGGTCTTCTGTTTCTGTGTTAGTTTTGCTGAGAATGCTGGTTTCCAGCTTCATAAAGTCCCTGCAAAGGACATGAACTCATTCTTTTTTATAGCTGCATAGTATTCCATGGTGTATATGTGCCACATTTTCTTTATCGAGCCTATCATTGATGGGCATATGGGTTGGTTCCAAGTCTTTGCTATTGTGAATGGCACTGCAATAAAAACATACATGTGCATGTGTCTTAATAGTAGAATGATTTATAATCCTCTGGGTATATACCCAGTAATGGGATTGCTGGATCAAATGGTATTTCTGATTCTAGATTGTTGAGGAATCACCACACTGTCTTCCACAATAGCTGAACTAATTTACACTCCCACCAAGAGTGTAAAAGCATTCCTATTTCTCTACATCCTCTCCAGAATCTGTTGTTTGCTTGCTGACTTTTTAATTATCGCCATTCTAACTGGCATGAGAAGGTATCTCATTGTGGTTTTGATCTGCATTTCTCTAATGACCAGTGATAATGAGCTTATTTTTCATATGTTTGTTGGCTGCATAAATGTCTTCTTTTGAGAAGTGTCTGTTCATGTCCTTTGTCAAACTTTATTATTATTATTATTATTTATTATTATTATTATAGTTTAAGATGGGTGCTGACGAGTTGATGGGTGCAGCACACCAACATGGCACAAGTATACATATGTAATGAACCTGCACGTTATGCACATGTACCCTAGCACCTGTACTTTTTAAGGCAGTCCTGGGAAACTATTACAGCTAGAGACAGAAAAGTAAGTGGGTGTGGGGCCAGAGAGGAGACCTGCTTACATGAAACAAAGGGTGAAAGATGGGGAAGAGGGAGCAAGGCATGAGTTGAATTACGTAAGAACTTTCCAGAAAGAACACTAAATGCAGCTAATACTTTTCTATAGCACATGCTATCTGCCAAACATCATTATAAATGCTTTGTATATATCTCATTTAATTCTCACAACAACCCTTAGAGGTAGGTACTAATATTATCCTTATTTTACAGATAAAAAATCTGAGGCAAGATGATTAGGTAACTTGCCCAAATATATGTAGCTAGTAAGTAATGTGATGAAGTCAGGATTAGAACCTAGAAAATGTGGTCTCTTGATCATACCTCCATTTGAAATGGACTGAAATACAGAAATAGTGTCATCTTATGGGTGTGACACGAACAGTTAAACCCGTTATGTTCCCTTCATCAACAGTCTTCTGTTACTTAAAACACTTTTATTTTTCTGATTAGGTTGTTAAAAGCTCTTTGGATGGTATAGCAATTTGTTCTATAACTGTTTATAAATCAGAACTATTTCCTCTCACCACATTACATTTCATTTTCAGACCAATGTCTAATAGTAAGTTAATTCTTCTCTGTTGGGTCACCCAGTCACCATAATTTTGCTGATTTCTTTACTCTTCTTGTCCAAAGAGTATGTTAATTGCTTCAGGAGTTCTGTTTTTCTCAGCATGGTTACAATTAATCTAGAAGAGAAGGCCTGGATGACAAAAGCAAAATTACTTCTTGTTGTCCATAGTAATTCCCCCCTACAGATTTTCCCAGAGTGTTTCTTATTAGAGGAAAATGAGCAAACACATTAGATATACCCAAATCTGATGGCCAAACATTTCTTTAAATTGACTTAGTTTAAGTTTTAGTTTATAAAACAATTTAAGAGATTTTAAACTTATGGAGATATGTGGCAATAGTTTTGTATGCTATCTTAGGAATTGAAAAAGAAAAATGATGAATGTTATAGTTAATTTAAATATGATAGGGCAGAAACTGATTTTTCATAATGTTTAATGAAAATATATCACAAATACATATTATAAACATGTAGTTAGAAGGATCGTTTACCTAAAGCTGGTGGGAGAATCCATATGACTTAAGGATAATAGAGCAAAGAAATGAACAATGGAAAGGAAGACAATAAGATACTTAGAAAGGAAAAGACAAGAACATTATTAAAAAAAGTTGTCTTTAATTTTAAAATTATCCATATGCTGTATATTATAATTAATTAGAAAACAACAAGAATAGGAACTTTCTGATATGTTTACCTCATGATTCAGTGCAGTATTGAGAAGCAGATATGTAAGTATAATTTCTAACATCTTAATTTTGATTGCTCATAGACTGCTAAGATTGGGAAGGTAATATCAATAAGTTACTGGTACAAAAAGTCTCTTGTTTATTAGCCAATTGGCTTTCCTTTAAGATGAGAGGAAAGCCTTTGGATGTCTAGCCAAAGATAAATTTTCTATACTAATTGACATAAAAGAGTTTTGGTTGTTACACCAGCTATGGACCCACCTTGTCAGTCACCCTTATGAGGAATTATTTGCAGTTGGACTGTAGATGAATGAAATGTACATTACCACAAGGTCAAATTTTCTGGCATCTATTTATGAAAATGGTAAAGATGATAGTAACTTATCTTTTTGTAAGCTTCAAATAAGGGGTTCTGAATTATCATTTGTCAACTTTAATCTTCTTTTTTTTTTTTTTTTTTTTTTTTTTGAGATGGAGTCTCCCTCTGTCGTCCAGGCTAGAGTTAACTTTAAATTTATAGGAGAAAATAACCTATTGTTAATCACTGATATTTAAGGAATGCCAGTATGCATTACTTGCTCATGCATTAGTTGTGGCTGACAGTAAACTGTAATTACAGCAAGGATGGGCACTGAACTGGAAGATACATTCTTACTTTTTGAAAGATATAAAACATAAACCCCTGAGACAGAAGGAAATTAACCTTCCCTAAATCATATACTGAGTGGTCCACCTGAGAATGGAATCACACCCATGAAAGCTTGGATATTGGGAGAAGGGCAGAGATGTGGTGGGTGATGGAAAATGTATTGAAAAGAACGAGAAAAATCTGAGTTTTCTTTCTAACTCTCTTGTATGCTAACTAAAATGTGGCCAAATAATTCTTTCTCACACAGTTATTGAGTACTTGTTCAAGGTGTGTTAAAGGTTTTTTAATTTTGGGGGACTTCAGTTTTCTATATTATCAATTTAGAAGAAAATAAGATGATTAAGCTCTCAAGTACCTCTCAGAGCTAAGATTTTTTGACTTTGTAAACATCTAGTTAACACTTTGGCCTGTGGAAGATTTTTTGTCTGAATGTGCTTTCTTCTAATCCTTTCAATATGTTCTAATAAAATGTCACCACCTTTAAAAGTTGGACCTGAAGGATCATCTCAGATTCCAGGTTCTTGAACTTAAGGTTAATCTCAATGCTAAGACATAGGAGAGCAGCCATAGTGCTCTGTGGCTAAAGCCTTCACAGAAGACGCACTAAGAAAAAGGACACTGGAGTGAACTGCAGTCAGGAAAATTACTGTGCAAACCATATTTTCCATTGTATCAAAATTGATCATTTCCTACAACAAACCTTATAGTATCATCTACTTCAATAAAAGGCAGAAGTACCATCAGGTCTGAGCAAGAAGCGTTGCCTTTTTGAGTCCCATACCTTTCATTCCTCTCCCTTTCTTATTCCCCTTCACTAATGCAGTGAAGTAGCACTCCTTGGACTGTCTACCCCACTATTTGGTGTGTCTTTCTCTAGTTAAAAGAAGTATAGTTTTTTGCTATGCACATTTTAGAATTTCTACTAAGAAGAATATGGACTCTTCACATTGTTTATTTACCCCAAGCTGAGAGTATTAATGTTAGAAGAGAGAAAATGTAGAAAACTTGCTGAATTCTGGTAAAACTCTGGTGTAATCTGAATCATAATCATGTCTGGGATTCAAGTTCATGCCAAAGTAGTATATTTATTTGTGCTTGGGCTAGATACAAATGTTTAGACAGTAAATGCAATATTTTATTCCAAGTTTCATTGTATCTACTTATGTTAAGCCATCATTGGTGAACTGGGGGAAGAGAATATGAAACTACCCAAGCCTTACATTAGGTTTTGAATGTTAAGATATTAGAATAAAAACTATTTCAATGCCTCATAGAAATTGTATTCTGAAAATCCTTGGCAATGCAAGTCCATCATTGTCAAATTATCTGAAAGTGAGCTATTAATAAATCTCTATTTTATTTATATAAAATATAAACCTCATAAAGTTTTAGTTACTGATAAATATTTGTAATAATACAAAATAAGTAATTTATCTTTAAAAAAGTGTGGTTTATATTTTCCAAATTGTTCACCAGCAAAAGAAGAATTCTATTCTGTATGAATAGTATAATTGCATCTATACTGACATCATGTGGACTCATACTCATGATTAAGAGCTCTATGGGCATATAGGCTTATGTTGCCAACATGTCCAGCTCTGTGGAGTTCTGAAACTCATGAACGACATTTCTAAGTTATTTTAAAAGGTGGCTCTTTATATAGAGGAATCTAATACATGGAATTTTCTTCTAACTCCTTCTCACCGGAGAAAAGTGATTCTAATTCCAATGTGCATTCTATACCCATCCATGACTTCCTTAACTTCCATACCCATCAAGAATTGCCCAGACATTAGAATAGCAGCCAAGCAAAGTGAAGTGGTTAGTGCTCTTGTCATCCATGTTGGAACTGACATTTTCCCAAAATAATTTATTTTCCATTTTATGCTATTCACAATAGGTCAACATGTTTGTTTAAAATTTTTGCTCTAAAAGTTAACACTACAGCTGTTTCATATATTGAAGTTTTCCATTCTCTCTTGATAAAAACAAGACTAGATTTATGTAACTGAGTTATATTTAACTTTTAGTTTTGTAAAAATCTAGATTCTACAAGTTAAAAATAAAAGACATATGAATGAAGAGAAGATGTGATAAAATTTATTTTCTCAATGACACTATTACTACTTTTGTTTTCTCTTATTGTTATAATAAGTGATTGGTCATTTGGTTTTGTTTAATTATGTTCCAGGCTAGGTCACAATTGCCTTGCTGCTTTTCCTACCCCTACTTGTTTAAACCCTTTGGATGATGGTCTGCCTTCTTTAAACCCAAGCTGCTCCAAAGTAGAAAGAAACATCCTGATATCATCACAAAAGAAGTTCAACTTACCACTTTCCTGGGAAATACTATTTTAAAACCTCTTCTTATTCTTCAGACTACCCTCTTTGATTTATCCTGTTTTTCACCTTCAAAGTTTCTGTGTCTTTCTCCTCATCTGCCTCTGTGTCAGCACAGCGCTGTCACTAGAATCTGTATCATCATTCTTTTTCCCAACCCATGTATCTGGGTCTGACCTCTGCTTCCCTCATGTCTTGGTCTTTGTTAAGCATTTCAGGATCAAATTAAATTTTATGACAGCACCCTTCTGGTATTTTTTTTAAAAGACTATCTGGTTAGGAGGTATATAGTTTTTAGCAACATTTAAACTTGACAGCAATCTGTATATGATTTATGTAGTATGTTATTTCCCTGTGAAGAAAAGAAAATCTCTTTATAATCACTAAATAATTTACTACCACAAGAGACCCTTAAAGAGAAATAACAGAAGAATCACTGTGTTGAGAGGACTCATCAAAGCCCACCTACCTCCTGTCCTTTGGGTGGGACTCTTGTCCTTTGGGAAGAGAGTCTCATTCTTAAACATTTCTGGGGAAGGGAGATTCCACATTTCTGCCTGTCAGCATGTTTCAGTGTATCATGTGATTTTGGACTTCAGCAGTAGAGGACACGTTCTGTCTGTCATTTTGTACTAAATATGAGTTTAGGAAATGAAGAATAATAGTGGCTTACAAATGGAACTTTGTACCATGGGAGATGATTGGTTGCCAAAATAATTGTGATTGTGAAACAGACCTTCCCTATAATTAACTGTGTTCCTATGATCACACAGTTCTCAAGAAAGCAGACTGGGGAAGATGTATGTTCAAGGCTTCTATCTTAGGTAAAGTAGGAAGAAAATAAAAATGCCTTGAAGGACGGACAGTGGTTGAATACCAGAAAAAAACGGTTGTGTTCACCACTTACCACCATCATTATTTCTGTATGATTTTCTTCCCAATGTCCTTGCTTCTTTGATGTCATCACCATCTGCACTCCCCATCTCTTGTATTTCTCCAGTAATGCTCCTCGTTGCTATTGAAATTCACTAGAAGTATTCTTTGTCATTCTTTCTTTGCCTGGAATGGTTTTTACCCAACATATGCCTATAGTTGGCTTTCTCATCTCTCTCGGATTTTTATTCCATGATCACTTTCTCATCGATCCAAAATTGCATTTGTGCCTGGCACACAAATGCATATTCCCTACCCAGCTACTAGCTTAATTGCTCTTTGTAGTGCTTATTCCCATCTAACATACTGGATAATACCCATGTTTATCATGTTTATTGTCTCTCTATTACCTATAAAATATCAGCTCCACCATCGCAGGGATCTCTGACTACCAGGCAACTCCCTTGTAATGTTAGTAATCCGTTCCAGAAAATCATATGTTCTGTGTGAAAATGTTAACCAGGAATCAATTTCCTATTAGTAGTAGTAGATAGAAAATAATGTATTACATATAAACCCAAAACCATAACCAATTTCCCAACACATATATAAAATAGTTAAACATTTATAAATAAACTATCAAGCAAAAATGTAAAATGCATGAAAAAATATATTTTGGTGCTTCAAACAATCTACTTATTAACAAGCAGTTATCTTATTTATAGGAACATGCCACTTCTTAAAGCCAGAGGCACCCTAGACATACAGTTTCTGTGCTGACACCCTAATTTTCAAAATATCTACATGTAACTTTGCTGTGTTACAATTTCTTTCATGAGACTAGAGACACTTCATGCATAATGTTTAGTTAAAACTCACATTTGAGTTTTAGCAAAATGTTTTTTTAAATTCATTTTTTTCTCTAAATTATTGATTCTAAAAATATTTTATTGAAAGATAATAGGTATTTTCTATGAAGTGTCCGTATTAAAAGCCTAGAGGTGTTCCACCCAGAAAACATCAGCAGGGAAACAGTTGGCAGGGTATGCCAGGATTTTGTTCACTGTTCCCTCCACAGATCTTAAAACATACTTGGCATGTATTTAAGTGCACAATAAATATTTGACGACTGAAGTAAGAACATTTAGTGCTTACTGGGCTCAGGTCTCTGGATCAAGTGGCCATGATACAGATCTCAGCTGTGTATTGCTACAAAAGCTTGGGAGACAAGGTTGTCCCAGTAAGTAAGTAGACTTTTCTAACCACAGCTTTGTTAATGAGATGTGACCCATGGCATGTGACAGCCTTCTGGAATCCAGTTTCTCCTATTGAATAAAAGGATAGAGTAGGACTTCAAAATCCTTAAGATACATTTTAATTTGAACATATTACCATGCGTAAAATAGAAACTAAAATATTGCTTCTTGATAGAATTTTCCATTGGATTAAATGAAGATTGCATTTAAATCACATAGCACATGGTTAGTGCTCAATGAATGATAGCTATTATTATTATTTTCATTGTTTGATCTATACTTAAAGATGCATCTGTTCACTTAATTTCCAGTTTAGCTTTAGCTACTGTTGAGCCTAGAATGCAGTCAAGGGTAGCTTTATAAATAGTTTTGGAGAAGATTTCTGCCAATTGTCTACAAATTGAATAAGTGCATAGCCACCCAAGTTATTGTGGTGAGATCATTAAATTAATTATTTGTCTTAAGTGAAATTAATTACAGAAGACATAAACCCTCAGACTTGGAAGCTCCTATTGGACCTTCAGTAGAATTATAAATCGTTTTAGTTTATTCATTTTTGTATGTCTCCTGCCCTCCATTAGCATGAATAATTAAGCATGAACTGTACAAAATTTTCAAACAAGGAAATTCTTTGATCTTGAGGCATTTCTTGATTCCATCCCTATTTCTTTTTATATTACATTTAAAGAGAGTTGCATTTTTTCCCCTCCTACCTCTCACTTTCCAAATTGAGATTTCAATTATCTTATGTTGGGAAAAGAATATTTCTAGGTAGGACTGATAATATGCGTGCTTTAACCTTTTCATACTTTATTATAGTGAGAGGTGTGACAGTAGCAAAGAATAACTACAGAAGACAGCATCCCAAAGTTTCTTTAAAACAATATCTTGGAAGTATCCAAAAACATTTGAGGATGAAGGGGGAGAGGCTTAAAAGTATAAATACCAATAAGCATGTGTTACTTTGATAGTCAGGAGGAGTTTTTAAAATGTAAAAACATGACGATAAAAACTTAAACTTTTTCATTTATGAAAAACACAGGGAAAATTTGAAAGGTTCAGTTGTTAAGAGTATTTTTTTCCATTTGCATGATCACTAGATTTAATCAGCTCATCAGCTGATTTCAGACCATGGCAATTTCTTTTGAATGCTGGACTCTTTTTATGAAAGTACCAACAACAGGTGAACATGTGTAAAATAAAATTCTCTTTTATTTCCAGGAAAGTATGACTGCTGCTGTGATAATATAGATTCATACTGTGATAACATTCTTTTTTAACTTTAAAAAGATTTTATTTTTAAATTACATGTAATAATTGTGCATATCTATGGGGAACATTGTGATGTTTCAATACATACAATGTATAGTAATAATAGGGTAATTAGCATATTTGTCATCTCAAACATTTATCATTCTTTGTGTTGGGAACATCCAATATCCTTCTATATATTTGAAACTGTATATCTGTATAATATATTACTGTTAACTGTAGTTATTCTATAGTGCTATAGAACACAGAACTTATCTCTCCTATCTAGTTGTAATTTTGTATGGTTTGAAAATTCTCTTTTTGAAATGCAAATCAAAACCACAATGAGATACCATCTCACACCAGTTAGAATGGCAATCATTAAAAAGTCAGGAAACAACAGGTGCTGGAGAGGATGTGGAGAAATAGGAACATTTTTACACTGTTGGTGGGATTGTAAACTAGTTCAACCATTATGGAAAACAGTATGGCGATTCCTCAAGGATCTAGAACTAGAAGTACCATATGACCCAGCCATCCCATTACTGGGTATATACCCAAAGGATTATAAATCATGCTGCTATAAAGACACATGCACACGTATGTTTATTGGGGCACTATTCACAATAGCAAAGACTTGGAATCAACCCAAATGTCCATCAGTGACAGACTGGATTAAGAAAATGTGGCACATATACACCATGGAATACTATGCAGCCATAAAAAAGGATGAGTTTGTGTCCTTTGTAGGGACATGGATGCAGCTGGAAACCATCATTCTCAGCAAACCATCACAAGAAGAGAAAACCAAACACCGCATGTTCTCACTCATAGGTGGGAACTGAACAATAAGATCACTTGGACTCTGGAAGGGGAACATCACATACCGGGGCCTATCATGGGGAGGGGGGAGGGGGGAGGGATTGCATTGGGAGTTATACCTGATGTAAATGACGAGTTGATGGGTGCTGACGAGTTGATGGGTGTAGCACGCCAACATGGCACAAGTATACATATGTAACAAACCTGCACGTTATGCACATGTACCCTAGAACTTAAAGTATAATAATAATAATAAAAAAAGAAAATTCTCTTTTTATCACTCCTTCCAGCCTCTAGTATCTTCTGTTCTACTTTTACTTCTATGAGATCAACATTGTTTAGCTTTTGCATATGAGTGAGGAGAAGCAGTGTTTAACTTTCAGTTCCTAGTTTTTCTTTTTTAATTTTTTTTTACTTCAGTTTTTTTGGCTATGTAATAGATGTACATATTTTGGGAGTACATGAGATTATTAACTACATTAATATAATTTGTAAAGCTAAAAATCAGTGTAGTTGGGATGTCCGTCACCTTAAATATTTGCCTTTTCTTTATGCTAGGAATATTCCAATTACTCTCTTTTATCTGTTTTGAAATATGCAATAGATTATTGTAAACTATAGTACCCTTACTGAGTTATCAACACTGTCTTATTTCTTCTATAAAACTATATTTACACTCATTAATCAACCTCTCTTTATCCCCCAACCCACCCTTCCCAGCCTCTAATAATCACCAGTCTACTGTCTTTCTGAGAACCACATTTTTAGCTCTCACATGTGAGTGAGAACATGCAACATTTGTCTTTCTGTGCTTGGCTTATTTTACTGAACATAACAAGCTCCAGTTGCTTGTAATAGCATTATTGAGAGTATCCCAGGGGAAATGAGAGGGGGAGAATAACTTAATAAATCATAGAAAAACCTGAGAGTTGGAAAGAGCTAGTAACCTGGGAAGAAGGCAATTGTTGGTTGTGCACTTGTATGTTTGCGTAAATATTGATACTGGCATTTTGTAAGTTAATGTACAACATTTTGAAATAAAGGTCAAAGAATCTTGCAAAAGTGGTGTGGACATTACTCTTACACTGCATCTCCTATTAATAAAAAGTAAGAGGCAAAAATATATATACACTGGGGAGGGCCTTATGTATCAAGGGCTTGGCCACTCGTTCAGTAGAGGAGTTGTCACCGCTTTCTGGTCTGCAGTTGAATGAGGGAGCTAGAGAGATTCTTTGCACTGGAAACCATAAGTTACTCCATTGTCTAAAGCAGAAGTTGGCAACCTATTTGCTGTGCCCCCAGCTTGGACTGCCACGTGTTTTTGTATGGCCTGTGAGCTGAGAATAATGTTTACCTTTTCAAATGACTGGAGAAAAAAATTCACAAGGAGAAAATTTTATGACATGGGGTAATTTTACGAAATTCAAATTTCAACATCCATAAATAAATTTCAGTTCCAATAATTGTATTGGCACATGGACATGCCCTTTTGTTTGTGTTGTCTGCAGCTGCTTTCATAGCACAGTGGCAGGGCTGAGTACAGGGACAGTATGACTCACAAACCCTAAAATATTTACTAACTGGTACTTCATGTTTGCTCACCCCTGGTTTAAAGGAATACAAAGCCTTTGAAATAGAATTTCAAATATAAGGGCTTTGCTTTGCTTGAATCTTCCCATTTATTATTAGAATTCCCCAGGCACTGGGATTGGTTTTATTCTTAGGAAGAATTTAAGAGTGTGTAACTAAGTAAGAAGTGAACCTTGCTATTCATGTTATAGATCTTCGACCATGATTACGGTAAAAGGGTTCTTACCTGCCTTGGTTTATGTGATCAAGTCTCCTCCTTTTACTGCAGTTTAAGTACCTGTGAGTCTGTTTTTATTGCTGTGTACTGGAAACTTTACTATGAAACCCTGCCATCATTCCTGACCTCCGGAGGCCAGGGTTGTGTCTCAGTCTTACTAGGTCTTCTTAAAACTGTAATACTTCCCTTGTATCTTCATTTCAGTGATTGACTCCATGCCAACTACTGTCAGACTACCCTAATTCTGCCTGCTTTCCTGCTTGAGTTTTAGATGATTGCCTGAGGCCAGTTTCTTTTATCATTAACTTCCTGACTTTCCTCTATGCCAGGTAGGGGCTTTCTCTGATGGCTCTTCCTAGTTCTGTGAGTCTAGTTCTTTAACATGACTATCAAAGCTTTGCTTCTGATAATTTTTGGCCATTAGAAAGAGCTGATAAGTTGTTGTGAGCCTTTTGGGAAGGATGGCCTTGTTGACCTTGTCATCAAGGCCACATGAGCTGCTAGTGAATCTAACTCCCCAGGCTTGAGAACAGCAGGTAGAGATGCAGAGGGGAAAACACAAGTCTGCACTCAGTGAAAGAATTGACCAGAGATGTACTGAGAGGCGAGAATCTTTCCAGATTCAGCTTGGGCCAATCAAAATCTTTGAGACTAGAGATTGAGTAGTGTTGATAATTTGCTGATATCCACACAGACGAAGCATTGAAAAGAAGTCGGAGGGCCAAGCATGGTGGCTCGTGCCTATAATCCCAGCACTTTGGGCGGGATTCAGATCACGAGGTCAGGAGATTGAGACCATCCTGGCTAACACGGTGAAACTCCGTCTCTACTAAAAATACTAAAAATTAGTCGGGCATGGTGGTGGGCGCCTGTAGTCCCGGCTACTCGGGAGGCTGAGGCAGGAGAATGGCATGAACCTGGGAGGTGGAGCTTGCAGTGAGCCAAGATTGCACCACTGCACTCCAGCCTGGGCGACAGAGCAAGACTCCATCTCTCTTTTTTTTTGTTTTTTTAAAAGAAATCAGAGAAGATTAGACTGTTTTAACTATGTCAGGTTATGGCCAGGTTTAATTAATTTATGATTTACAAAACACATGTTTTATTCATATTGACCATTTCTAGAATTTTACAAGTGTGGCTTTATGCTATAGTTCTCAAGCATGAAGAGTTATAGGTTCCCGAATATGTATTCTGGCTCTGCGAATGTGAGCTTAGGTAACTACTTTCACTGGCAGAATAGGGCAGTACTTGGTTTATTATGAACACTAATATTAAATATAAAGTGACTAACATATTGCTATTGTATACAGGTAGGCAGGGAAGGCTTCATGGTAAAATAATGTCTATCAGAGACCTGAAGGAAATGAAAGAATGAGCCATGGACATTTCTGGGGAAAAGTATTCTAAAGAGGGATAGCAAACACAACGTGGTATGTTTGAGAAACCACAGGGAGCCTGCAGAGAAGGGCGAGGAAAAGTGGAGGACATTAAGGAATTAAGAGGTTGTGGAGGCCTGGATCATTTACACCTTTGTAGCTGATTGAAATAAATTTGGATTTTTAAGTAAAATGAGAAGTCATTGGAGGATTTCAAATGCTGGAGTAACATGATTTGGCTTATGTTTTAGAAAGATTGCTCTGGCTGCAGTGTCTCTACACTGTAGGAGAACAAAACTAAGAGGAAAACCAACAAGGAGACTATGGCAGAAAACCAAGGGAGAGAGGTCAGTGGCTTCAAACAGTGTGGCAGTCATTGGTGGTGTTCAGATGACAGATATATTTGTAAAATACAATTGCCAAGATTTATGGAAGAATTAAATGTGAGATGTGAGGGGAAGAGGGGAGTTATGTTTACAGATTTTTCTGCTTTCATGTATGTCAGGGTAAGATCCTACCAGATGAGCTTCCTGTAAGAAACAGCTATGAAAGATAAAAATAATGCAAAAAGCAACTCTCGAAGGTTACTCGCAGTGAACAGAAGTTGACTTTAGTGAGGAAAGCATGTTATTTTTGGAGGAGGGGAGATGATCAGCTATGCCACTAAGTTCCCTCTTCATGTCCTGCATAAGTCCACCGAGTGACACAGGATACACTTATGGTGACAGAGTACCATGGGCAGTGGCAGCAAGAGCACAGGTAGAAAATCTCTTGTTTTTCTGGTCCTAGGAACAACAAAAGTGAAGCTGATCCATGAATGCCGAAGAGTGTGGAGAATCCCAGAAGGTAAAGACCTAGGGAGAGTATCTCCAAATCGGTCTCCCTATGTCTCTGACTTTCCCCTGAATGCTACACAGGCATACTTCATTTTATCTTGCTTTACTTTATTAGGTTTCACAGACATTGCATTTTTTAAAATTTTTACAGTTGAAGGTTTGTGGCAACCCTGTGCCAAGCAAGTTTATTAGCACCATTTTTTTTTTTTTTAAAAACAGAATGTTCTCCCTTCCTGTCTGTGTGTCACATTTAGGTAACTCTATCGATGTTTCACATTTTTAAAATTTTATCTGTTATGGTGATCTGTGATTAGTGATCTTTGATGTTACTATTGTAATGGTTTTGAGGTTCAACAAACCACTCCCAAAGTAGATGGTAAACATTGTGTGTGTCCTGACTGCTCCACTCACTGGCCATCCCCCCATCTCTCTTCATCTCCTCTGGCCTCCCTCTTCACTGAGAGACAACAATACTGAAATTAAACCAAATAATAACTGTATAATGGAATTTAAAAGTTCAAGTGAAAGGAAGAGTCATACATCTCCTACTTTAAATCAACAGCTACAAATGACTAAGCTTAGTGAGGAAGGCACATTGAAAGCCAAGACAGGCCAAAAGCTAGGCCACCTGTGCCAAAAAGCTACATTGTGAATGCAAAGGAAATGTTTTTGAAGGAAATGGAAAGTGCCATTTCAGTGAACACATAAATGACAAGAAAGTGAAACAGTTTTACTGCTGATATGGGGGACATTTTAATAGTCTGGATAAAAGATCAAACCTTTCGGTTAAGCCAAAATCTAGTCCAGAGAAAGCCCTAACTCTCTTCAATTCTGTGAAAGCTGAGGGAGGTGAGGAAGCTGTAGAAGATTAAAGTTAGCAGAGGCTGATTCATGAGGTTTAAGGAAATAAGCCATCTTCATAATATAAAAGTGCAAGGTGAAGCAACAGCGCTGATGTAGAAGCTGCAGCAATTTATCCAGAAGATCTAGCTAAGATCATTGATAAATGTGGCTACCCTAAACAACAGATTTTCAATATAGACAAAGCAGACTTTTATTAGAGGAAGATGCCATCTAGGACTTTGATAGCTAGAGAGGAGAAGTCAATGCCTGGCTTCAAAGGACAGGCTGACAGGGGCTAATGTAGCTGGTGACTTTAAGTAGGAGCTAGTGCTCAGTTACCATTTCAGCAATCCTAGGGCCCTTAAGAACTGTGCTAAATCTACTCAGCCTGTGCTCTCTATGTGGAACCACAAAGGCTGGATGGTAGCACATCTGTTTATAGCCTAGATTACTGAAATTTTTAAGGCCACTGTTGAGAGTAACAGCTCAGAAAAAAAAAAAATTCCTCTGAAAATATTACTGCTCATTGACAAGGCTCCTAGGTACCCAAGAGCTCTGATGGAGATATAGTAGAAGATTGCTTTCATGCATGTTTTCACACAACACCCGTTCTGAAGCCCATAAATTAAGGAGTGATTTTAAGTTTCAAGTTTTGTCATTTAAGACATACATTTTGAGTAATGGAGATAAATTTATGAAATATCCTAAAGTCAGTAAAACCTCAGTCATTTGGTACATTGGAAAACTAATCTTTCCAGATTTACTTTTCTGGGATATTTTAAATGTCAAAGGTTAAACTCACTTTTAAAATAGAAATATTTTGAATATATCTTAAATATGTTTTAGCTATCTTTTCTTTTTTAAATCAACTTTTAACTGTCAGGGTACGTGTGAAGGATGTGTAGGTTTTTATTATTTTGGGTTTTATATTTAAGTCTTTAATCCATCTTGAGTTAATTTTTGTATGAGGTGTAAGAAAGGGGTCCAATTCCAATTTTTTGCATATGGCTAGCTGGTTCTCCCAGCACCATTTATTAAATAGGGAATCCTTTCTTATTGCTTGTTTTTGCCAGGTTTGTCAAAGACCAGATGGTTGTAGGTGTGTGATTTTGAGTTCTCTTTTCTGTTCCATTGGGCTATGTGTCTTTTTTTGTACCAGTACCATGCTGTTTTAGTTACTGTAGCCTTGTAGTATAGTTTGAAGTTAGGTAACCTGATGTCTCCAGCTTTGTTCTTTTTGCTTAGGATTGTCTTGGCTATTTGGGCCCTTTTTTGGTACCATATGAATTTATCACAGCTTTTTCTAATTCTGTGAATAATGTCAGTGGTAGTTTAATGGGAATAGCATTGAATCTATAAATTGCTTTGGGCAGTATGGCCATTTTCATGATATCGATGCTTCCTATCCATGAGCATGGAGTATTTTTCCATTTGTTTGTGTCCGTTCTGATTTCTGTGTGCAGTAGTTTGTAGTTCTCCTTTATCCCTATTACTCACTAATTGAACTAAATAATAGGTAAAATATGTGATGTCTTTGTCAAAACCAAAATACCTTAAAATTTTACTTAGGGCTAGATATTTTTATATCTAATGAAAAATTTTAAACCTCAATTTTTTCTTCCTCACAATATACCAATTAATATCGATGTATGCATATTAAAAATGAAACATTTTATACAAAATTAGCAAGGCATGGTGGCACATGCCTGTGATCTAAGCTACTTGGGAGGCTGAGGCAGGAGAATTGCTTGAACCCAGGAAGCGGAGGTTGCAGTGAGCTGAGATCACGCCATTGCACTCTAGCCTGGGCAACAAGAGAAAAACTGTGTCAAAAAAATAAAAAAATAAAAAAAAAATAAATCATACCAATAACACTCTCAAATGTATAAACCTTTAAAGTATGAAGTACAACAAACCTTACTTTAGACAAAGGGTCTTGTTCCTTTGTGGAAGCTTATTTTTCTAATCTTGAAAACAAGATGAGTATTGAATATTTTGTATATATGATGATAAAATATGAAACAGTACTTTTTCTGCATACCCAAAATAATTAAAATGTAGATGGAAACTAATGTACATTTTATACTATAATAGTAAATTGGCCTCTGTAAATGTTTTAAGATAAATATTAAGTATAAGATCAAGGATTCATTATTCTGGATGCCACTAAGAACATGATTCATGGGAGATGCTATCAAATAGCATTATATGCTGCAAAAATTGTGTGTGTGTGTGAAAAGAGGAGTCAATGTATGTGACAAACTTCATTGTTGTCCTGTTTTAAGAAATTCTCAGTCACTCCAGCGTTCAGCAACCACCACCCTGATAAGTCAGCAGCCATCAACATCGAAGGAAAATCCTCTTCCAGCAAAAAGATTACAGATCACTGAAGGCTCAGATTATTGTTAGCAATATTTGCCAATAAAGCATTTTAAAATTAAGGTATGTGCATTTTTAAGACATAATGCTATTGCACACTTAATAGACTACAGTATAGTGTAAACATAGCTTTTATATGCGCTGGGAACCAAAAAATCCATGTGACTCGCTTTCTTATGATATTCACTTTATCACGGTGGTCTGGATCCAAACTTGCAGTATCTTGAGGTATGGCTGTATGTGCAGACTACGCTTGGAACAGCTTAGAGAAAAATTAGACTGAGGTGAGACTTGAGCTGTTGCCCAAGGAATAGGTGTTGTAGTACACGTCTAGTTGGAAATATTACCTGCTGAACAAAGGAAACAATACAAATGGAGAACAATAGCAGAATTCAGAATCTTCACAAATTAACATATGTAACATTAAAGATGATACCTAGAAGTACTTAGCATACAAAACCAACAAAATGGAACTCATTCTCAAGAGAATATAAACTCTAAGTCTAACTCAAGGATCAATAAGATGTTGGAAATAATAGACAAAGATTTAAAAGTCATGGAAATACTTATCCTCTAGGAAGCAAAAGTAAACATGTTTTCAATGAAGAAAATTTCAGCAGCGTAATAGATACAGGAAGAAAATTAGATGTAAATTATAGCATCAAATAATGTAATTTCTAAAATAAAAATATTAACTGGATAGGTTTAACAGCCGAATGAAAATGACAGAGAAAAGAGTAAATAAAGATAGATCAATGAAATTATCTAAGGTGAAGAATGGAGAGAAAATTCAAAAAATGAGCAGAATGTTGGTGAGCTGTGAGACAACATTGAGCAGTCCAGCATATGCGAAACCGGAAACCCAGAAAGAGAAAAGAGAAACAGGGGCAAAAAAAATATTTTAGGAAATACCAAAAATTTCCCCAAGTTACATGAAAGACAGAAAAAAAAAAATATTTTAGGAAATACCAAAAATTTCCCCAAGTTACATGAAAGACAGAAAGTGTGTAAATACAAGATGTTAAACTAACACCAAGCAGAACGAACACAAATAAGCTTGTCTAGAAAAGAATTAAAACATATTTAAAGTAACCTTCAAGAATGAAGATGAAATAAAGACATCTTCAGATAAAATAAGCTAAGACAATTTGTTGCCACCAGACCAGCATTATAAGAAATGCTAAAGGACATTCTTTACTTTTAAATATTTTTTGTTTGAATTTTATTTTATTGTGATAAAGAACACAATATAAGGTCTATTTCTTAACCGTTTTTTAAAGTACATGATACATTGTTTTTTTAATACATCTCTAGAGCTCATTCATCTTGCTTAGCTTAAACTTTATGCCTATTGATTTGTCATGTTCTTTAGATGTTCTTTAGAATAAAAAAAATGGTAGAAATTTAGGTTCTCAGGAAAGAATGAACAGCATTAGAAATGGTTAACATCTGTATAAAGCAAATGAAAATTTTTGTTTTGCTTTTTACCTCATATCTTTATAAACTATGTAAGCATTTAAAGCAGAAAGTATAACTTTCTATTGAGGGGTTTATAATGTATGTAGGTATCATAGAGATACAACCACTATAACAAAGAATGAAAGAATCTGAACCTCTAACTGTGCTAGATTTCTATATTTTATAGGAACTAGTAGTATTAACTACTATCTGTGAAGAGTCAGAGATATATATTGCAATCCCTTCAGTCAACAGTTGAAAAGATTGGAAAGAAGAGTAGCTAAAATATCAACAAAAAAATTAAAATGAAATTCCAAATACATTGAAACACCACCCCCAAAAAGGTAGGAAAGGAGGAATAGAGGATGATTATGTAGAAAACAAAAATTAAAATGGTAAACCCATACTTAATCATATCAACATGACATTGTACTAAATGTTAATGGACTAAACACTCCAAATCAAGGTTGATATTGTTAGAATGGATTCAAACAAACAAAATGTATAAACAAGACTCAACTGTATTGTATAAAACTGATGCATATTAAATGTAAATATACAGGTAGGATGGAAAAAAGATATCTATATGTGCAGTAAGCATAGGAAGGCTGACTTTGCCATATTAACATTAGATAAAATAGATTTGAAAACAAAATAGTATTAAGATAAATTGTTCATAATGATAAAGGTTCAATTCTTCAGGAAGTCGTATTATTCATGAATGTGTGTGGGCCCAATAACAAAGATTCAAAAGACAGAAGGCTAAAGTTGACAGAATTAAATGGAGAAACAGGCAAGTATGCCATCGTATTTGTATATTTTAATAGTCCCTCTCAAGAGCTGAATGAACAATTAGACAAAAAACAAAAGACCATCAAAGGCATAGACAATCTGAACAACACTATCAATCTCTTTCATTTAATTGATATTCACATATCAATACAGCCCCAGACAACAAAACACTCTCTTTTAAAGTGCACATAGTACTATACCAGAATAGATAATAATCTGGCAATAGAACATGTGTCAATAACTTTAAACATATTGAAATTATGCTGTTCTTGACAACAATGAAATTAAAGGTCAGTAATAGTGAGATAACCAGAACCACCCCACCAAACCCTGTGCCAAGAACATACGTAAATTAAATGAAAGACATCTAAGTGATCATTTGGTCCTCGAAAAAATCACAAGAGAAATTGGAATCTGTTGGAACAGAATGATAACAAGCGTACCACATCAAGTTTGTGGGATGCAGCTAGTGATGGACATGGCCTTACAGGTCTTCTCCAGAAGTATTGAGTAATCCATTATCCACAGATGTGGTAGGAAGAATGGTTTTATGCTCCCGAACAGCTCATTTTCATAGTCCTTTCTGCTCTGCACCTTGGTCCTGTTCAGGACAGATTTTTCTTCGATCTTAAACTTTGAATTCCTTCTGAGTTTTTAAGTTACTATTCTGCCTTTTCTCTTTCCTTATCTCAGGCCATCTTAACTCAATTCTCAGAGGGAAAATATTAGCCTGGCAAATAGGTCTCAGAGAAGGGAATTATTGCTTTGCAATTAAGTCAGCAATTCCTTTGAATGTGTTTCTGCACTTTGGTGTGGGCTGGGGGAAGGAAAATGGCCCTTGGGGTGAAAGAGAAAGTATGAAGTGGTGGAGCAGAAAGTTAATGGAGCCTATCTTGAAGAGGAAGGAGCAGTCAATAAAAGCACATTGAAAGATTCACTATTTAAATGGGAGGGAGTAAAAGATAGAGACTTATCTTCCTTATACCTTGGGGAGAATGAAGAGGCTAGGAGAAACCTTTGGTAAGAGATTTCAAATGATTCTGTCTGGTCTTCTCTCTGACAGGTACAGGGCCTATACCTTCATTCTACCACTACCACTCTAGGTGTCCAAGGCCCCATTCACCAATCGCAGAGCTTTCCATGAGTTTTAGCAAACTGAACTGGGGTTGTCCACACTGTATGTTTCATATAGCTGCTGGCGGTTGAGGGGAGATGTTGAGTAAAGTCTGGGAGCACAGAGGTGCAGCATGTCCTGCTGGATAGTCATTGGATGACTTGCTGACTTGGTTTAATGGTCTTTACCGAGTGGCTAGAGACGAAAGGGTATGGGCTTGTTTCTCTGATGCAGGACTTTCTATCTAATTTGCTCCTGTTGCTGTTTTCTCTTGGATTCTCTTTTCTCTAAACTGTAAAGTCTTCATCTTCATTTGGAGTGCCACATAAAGGCATTTGATTCAGTTTCTTACATTAAATTGAGTGTGTGTTTACTTCTACAGTGGCCCAATTCTGATAGCCATGGGAAAGTGAATCATTTCTAACTGAAAGTAAGCCTGAACTTGAATCTTGGCCCTCTGAGTACAAGAAGTCAAACATGACAGGAGATGAGGAAAGGAAATTGGGAAGCACACCACCTAGAAATGTAAAGTATCATCCAGCAAGGAAAACAAGTCTAACTAAAGATAGAAAAATGGAGGTAAAGGGAAAAGAGGTTGGGGCTATTTAGGCAAGGTGATTGTTTTCAGTCATAAACCAACCAAGGTCATCTGTTGAGTTTAAGAAAGCAAATGAGTTATAATAGTTTCCCTTTTGCAGTGTTATGCATATGAAATCTAAAAAATATTCTATTTTTGTGAGGATATCTAATGAAAGAATGAGATAAACACTTTCCAATGGAAGATAAACTCATCTACAGCATCTGCCAAATAAAGAACATCAATGGAGAATTACAATAAAAAAGGATAGTTTACTTTCAGAGTTTAATAGCATTAAAAATGCTTTTAAAAATGAATTTTAGATTCCTTAGAGGAAGAAAAGAATATACCATGAAGTCAAGCAATTTAATCTGAACTCAGATTATAAAAGTACATGATGTTTTGCCATCAAATTCAGTTACACATTCTCACTCATAGGTGGGAACTGAACAATGAGATCACTTGGACTTGGGAAGGGGAATATCACACACCGGGGCCTATTATGGGGAGAGGGGAGAGGGGAGGGATTGCGTTGGGAGTTATACCTGATGTAAATGACGAGTTGATGGGTGCAGCACACCAACATGGCACAAGTATACACATGTAACAAACCTGCACGTTATGCACATGTACCCTGGAACTTAAAGGATAATAAAAAAAACAAAAACAAAAATAAATAAATAAATAAATAAATAAATAAATAAAATTTGTACATTCAAAAAAAAAAAAAAAAAGAAACGCTGATCTGAGGTTGTTTTGTGCATTGTGACCAACAATACCTCCTCTTCTCCTTTCTCAGTTATGCCACGCTACTTCTTTTGTGGAGCTCCATTTGCTCCATTTGCCTTAAGGATGCCAGAATTCAGGAGCACGGTAATATGTAACTTTAGAAGAAAAATTGCTGGACTTTATAGCTTTCAAAGGACCATGTGTCACGATGTTATGCATGAAAAGATTTTTCCTATAGGGGAACTAGTTTTATAAGCAATGAATGACCACAGGGAATAAACCATAGTTATTTTAGAAAGCATTTGAATAACTCTAACAAATTACCATTTTATACTTCATAATATACCTCCTTCCTAAAACTTGCCAAGAAAGCCTCAACCACTGATTTTTACAGTCATCGAATGTAGAGAGTATCTTTGGCTAACACCCAACTGCACTTGGTGGCTGATTTTATTCCCCTTACTCTGTTGTTCTGCTGGGTGAGGGGCTTCATAGAAGGCAGGTTTCAAGAGAAGAAAAAACAGATCCATTCTTCTCCTTTTTTTTCCTGATTCTTCTATGTATTTTATTTTTTTACAGAATGCTTTATCCGATGCTTACATTATTAAAAATATATTTTATTAATAATACATTCTAGATATATTTTTAGCTTCAGAAAATACATCCTTTATTCAGCCTTCTTCAAAAGGTGGATATAACACATAAGTATCTCCAAGATCCTTTTTAACTAAGAAAAGGTGTTTGAATTGGGATATCCACCAAGTAAGTTTGCTTTTGTGTGTCTACTTCCCAGATTGCAGAAAGAGTGCCAGCCGAATTGTTCAAAAGTTAAGTTGTATATTGGTCATAATGATCTGGAGATCAGTCATATTTAGGAAATTGATTAACACTCATCATAGTTGCTTGTTGAAAAGCTACTGGGGGGGGGCGGAGCAAGATGGCCGAATAGGAACAGCTCCAGTCTCCAACTCCCAGCGCGAGCGACACAGAAGACCGGTGATTTCTGCATTTTCAACTGAGGTACTGGGTTCATCTCACTGGGGAGTGCCGGACGATCGGTGCTGGTCAGCTGCTGCAGCCCGACCAGTGAGAGCTGAAGCAGGGCGAGGCATCGCCTCACCTGGGAAGCGCAAGGGGGAAGGGAATCCCTTTTCCTAGCCAGGGGAACTGAGACATACAACACCTGGAAAATCGGGTAACTCCCACCCCAATACTGCGCTTTAAGCAAACAGGCACACCAGGAGATCATATCCCACACCTGGCCGGGAGGGTCCCACACCCACGGAGCCTCCCTCATTGCTAGCACAGCAGTCTGTGATCTACCGGCAAGGCAGCAGCGAGGCTGGGGGAGGGGCGCCCGCCATTGCTGAGGCTTAAGTAGGTAAACAAAGCGGCTGGGAAGCTCGAACTGGGTGGAGTTCACAGCAGCTCAAGGAAACCTGCCTGTCTCTGTAGACTCCACCTCTGGGGACAGGGCAATAACAAACACAGCCGAAACCTCTGCAGACGCAAACGACTCTGTCTGACAGCTTTGAAGAGAGCAGTGGATCTCCCAACACGGAGGTTGAGATCTGAGAAGGGACAGACTCCCTGCTCAAGTGGGTCCCTGACCCCTGAGTAGCCTAACTGGGAGACATCCCCCACTAGGGGCAGTCTGACACCCCACACCTCACAGGGTGGAGTACACCCCTGAGAGGAAGCTTCCAAAGCAAGAATCAGACAGGTACACTCGCTGTTCAGCAATATTCTATCTTCTGCAGCCTCTGCTGCTGATACCCAGGCAAACAGGGTCTGGAGTGGACCTCAAGAAATCTCCAACAGACCTACAGCTGAGGGTCCTGACTGTTAGAAGGAAAACTATCAAACAGGAAGGACACCTACACCAAAACCCCATCAGTACATCACCATCATCAAGACCAGAGGCAGATAAAACCACAAAGATGGGGAAAAAGCAGGGCAGAAAAGCTGGAAATTCAAAAAATAAGAGCGCATCTCCCCCGGCAAAGGAGTGCAGCTCATCGCCAGCAACGGATCAAAGCTGGACAGAGAATGACTTTGACGAGATGAGAGAAGAAGGCTTCAGTCCATCAAATTTCTCAGAGCTAAAGGAGGAATTACGTACCCAGCGCAAAGAAACTAAAAAATCTTGGAAAAAAAGTGGAAGAATTGATGGCTAGAGTAATTAATGCAGAGAAGGTCATAAACGAAATGAAAGAGATGAAAACCATGACACGAGAAATACGTGACAAATGCACAAGCTTCAGTAACCGACTCCATCAACTGGAAGAAAGAGTATCAGCAATTGAGGATCAAATGAATGAAATGAAGCGAGAAGAGAACTCAAAAGAACAAAGAAGAAAAAGAAATGAACAAAGCCTGCAAGAAGTATGGGATTATGTAAAAAGACGAAATCTACGTCTGATTGGGGTGCCTGAAAGTGAGGGGGAAAATGGAACCAAGTTGGAAAACACTCTTCAGGATATCATCCAGGAGAACTTCCCCAACCTAGTAGGGCAGGCCAACATTCAAATCCAGGAAATACAGAGAACGCCACAAAGATACTCCTCGAGAAGAGCAACTCCAAGACACATAATTGCCAGATTCACCAAAGTTGAAATGAAGGAAAAAATCTTAAGGGCAGCCAGAGAGAAAGGTCGGGTTACCCACAAAGGGAAGCCCATCAGACTAACAGCAGATCTCTCGGCAGAAACTCTCCAAGCCAGAAGAGAGTGGGGGCCAATATTCAACATTCTTAAAGAAAAGAATTTTCAACCCAGAATTTCATATCCAGCCAAACTAAGTTTCATAAGTGAAGGAGAAATAAAATCCTTTACAGATAAGCAAATGCTTAGAGATTTTGTCACCACTAGGCCTGCCTTACAAGAGACCCTGAAGGAAGCACTAAACATGGAAAGGAACAACCGGTACCAGCCATTGCAAAAACATGCCAAAATGTAAAGACCATCGAGGCTAGGAAGAAACTGCATCAACTAACGAGCAAAATAACCAGTTAATATCATAATGGCAGGATCAAGTTCACACATAACAATCTTAACCTTAAATGTAAATGGACTAAATGCTCCAATTAAAAGACACAGACTGGCAAACTGGATAAAGAGTCAAGACCCATCAGTCTGCTGTATTCAGGAGACCCATCTCACACGCAGAGACATACATAGGCTCAAAATAAAGGGATGGAGGAAGATTTACCAAGCAAATGGAGAACAAAAAAAAGCAGGGGTTGCAATACTAGTCTCTGATAAAACAGACTTTAAACCATCAAAGATCAAAAGAGACAAAGAAGGCCATTACATAATGGTAAAGGGATCAATTCAACAGGAAGAGCTAACTATCCTAAATATATATGCACCCAATACAGGAGCACCCAGATTCATCAAGCAAGTCCTTAGAGACTTACAAAGAGACTTAGACTCCCATACAATAATAATGGGAGACTTCAACACTCCACTGTCAACATTAGACAGATCAACGAGACAGAAAGTTAACAAGGATATCCAGGAATTGAACTCATCTCTGCAGCAAGCAGACCTAATAGACATCTATAGAACTCGCCACCCCAAATCAACAGAATATACATTCTTCTCACCACCACATCGTACTTACTCCAAAATCGACCATGTAATTGGAAGTAAAGCACTCCTTAGCAAATGTACAAGAACAGAAATTATAACAAACTGTCTCTCAGACCACAGTGCAATCAAACTAGAACTCAGGACTAAGAACCTCAATCAAAACCGCTCAACTACATGGAAACTGAACAACCTGCTCCTGAATGACTACTGGGTACATAATGAAATGAAGGCAGAAATAAAGATGTTCTTTGAAACCAATGAGAACAAAGATACAACATACCAGAATCTCTGGGACACATTTAAAGCAGTGTGTAGAGGGAAATTTATAGCACTAAATGCCCACAAGAGAAAGCAGGAAAGATCTAAAATTGACACTCTAACATCGCAATTAAAAGAACTAGAGAAGCAAGAGCAAACACATTCGAAAGCTAGCAGAAGGCAAGAAATAACTAAGATCAGAGCAGAACTGAAGGAGATAGAGACACAAAAAACTCTCCAAAAAATCAATGAATCCAGGAGTTGGTTTTTTGAAAAGATCAACAAAATTGACAGACCATTAGCAAGACTAATAAAGAAGAAAAGAGAGAAGAATCAAATAGACGCAATAAAAAATGATAAAGGGGATATCACCACTGACCCCACAGAAATACAAACTACCATCAGAGAATACTATAAACACCTCTACGCAAATAAACTGGAAAATCTAGAAGAAATGGATAATTTCCTGGACACTTACACCCTTCCAAGACTAAACCAGGAAGAAGTTGAATCCCTGAATAGACCAATAGTAGGCTCTGAAATTGAGGCAATAATTAATAGCCTACCAACCAAAAAAAGTCCAGGACCAGATGGATTCACAGCTGAATTCTACCAGAGGTAGAAGGAGGAGTTGGTACCATTCCTTCTGAAACTATTCCAATCAATAGAAAAAGAGGGAATGCTCCCTAACTCATTTTATGAGGCCAACATCATCCTGATACCAAAGCCTGGCAGAGACACAACAAAAAAAGAGAATTTTAGACCAATATCCCTGATGAACATCGATGCAAAAATCCTCAATAAAATACTGGCAAACTGGATTCAGCAACACATCAAAAAGCTTATCCACCATGATCGAGTGGGCTTCATCCCTGGGATGCAAGGCTGGTTCAACATTCGCAAATCAATAAACATAATCCAGCATATAAACAGAACCAAAGACAAGAACCACATGATTATCTCAATAGATGCAGAAAAGGCTTTTGACAAAATTCAACAGCCCTTCATGCTAAAAACGCTCAATAAATTCGGTATTGATGGAACGTACCTCAAAATCATAAGAGCTATTTATGACAAACCCACAGCCAATATCATACTGAATGGACAAAAACTGGAAAAATTCCCTTTGAAAACTGGCACAAGACAGGGATGCCCTCTCTCACCACTCCTATTCAACATAGTGCTGGAAGTTCTGGCTAGGGCAATTAGGCAAGAGAAAGAAATCAAGGGTATTCAATTAGGAAAAGAAGAAGTCAAACTGTCCCTGTTTGCAGATGACATGATTGTATATTTAGAAAACCCCATTGTCTCAGCCCAAAATCTCCTTAAGCTGATAAGCAACTTCAGCAAAGTCTCAGGATACAAAATTAATGTGCAAAAATCACAAGCATTCTTACACATCAGTAACAGACAAACAGAGAGCCAAATCAGGAATGAACTTCCATTCACAATTGCTTCAAAGAGAATAAAATACCTAGGAATCCAACTTACAAGGGATGTAAAGGACCTCTTCAAGGAGAACTACAAACCACTGCTCAGTGAAATAAAAGAGGACACAAACAAATGGAAGAACATACCATGCTCATGGATAGGAAGAATCAATATCGTGAAAATGGCCATACTGCCCAAGGTAATTTATAGATTCAATGCCATCCCCATCAAGCTACCAATGAGTTTCTTCACAGAATTGGAAAAAACTGCTTTAAAGTTCATATGGAACCAAAAAAGAGCCCGCATCTCCAAGACAATCCTAAGTCAAAAGAACAAAGCTGGAGGCATCACGCTACCTGACTTCAAACTATACTACAAGGCTACAGTAACCAAAACAGCATGGTACTGGTACCAAAACAGAGATATAGACCAATGGAACAGAACAGAGTCCTCAGAAATAATACCACACATCTACAGCCATCTGATCTTTGACAAACCTGAGAGAAACAAGAAATGGGGAAAAGATTCCCTATTTAATAAATGGTGCTGGGAAAATTGGCTAGCCATAAGTAGAAAGCTGAAACTGGATCCTTTCCTTACTCCTTATACGAAAATTAATTCAAGATGGATTAGAGACTTAAATGTTAGACCTAATACCATAAAAATCCTAGAGGAAAACCTAGGTAGTACCATTCAGGACATAGGCATGGGCAAAGACTTCATGTCTAAAACACCAAAAGCAACGGCAGCAAAAGCCAAAATTGACAAATGGGATCTCATTAAACTAAAGAGCTTCTGCACAGCAAAAGAAACTACCATCAGAGTGAACAGGCAACCTACAGAATGGGAGAAAATTTTTGCAATCTACTCATCTGACAAAGGGCTAATATCCAGAACCTACAAAGAACTCAAACAAATTTACAAGAAAAAAACAAACAATCCCATCAAAAAGTGGGCAAAGGATATGAACAGACATTTCTCAAAAGAAGACATTCATACAGCCAACAGACACATGAAAAAATGCTCTTCATCACTGGCCATCAGAGAAATGCAAATCAAAACCACAATGAGATACCATCTCACACCAGTTAGAATGGTGATCATTAAAAAGTCAGGAAACAACAGGTGCTGGAGAGGATGTGGAGAAATAGGAACACTTTTACACTGTTGGTGGGATGGTAAACTAGTTCAACCATTATGGAAAACAGTATGGCGATTCCTCAAGGATCTAGAACTAGATGTACCATATGACCCAGCCATCCCATTACTGGGTATATACCCAAAGGATTATAAATTATGCTGCTATAAAACACATGCACACGTATGTTTATTGCAGCACTATTCACAATAGCAAAGACTTGGAATCAACCCAAATGTCCATCAGTGACAGATTGGATTAAGAAAATGTGGCACATACACACCATGGAATACTATGCAGCCATAAAAAAGGATGAGTTTGTGTCCTTTGTAGGGACATGGATGCAGCTGGAAACCATCATTCTTAGCAAACTATCACAAGAACAGAAAACCAAACACTGCATGTTCTCACTCATAGGTGGGAACTGAACAATGAGATCACTTGGACTCGGGAAGGGGGACATCACACACCGGGGCCTATCATGGGTAGGGGGCAGTGGGGAGGGGGAAGGGATTGCATTGGGAGTTATACCTGATGTAAATGACGAGTTGATGGGTGCAGCACACCAACATGGCACAAGTATACATATGTAACAAACCTGCACGTTATGCACATGTACCCTACAACTTAAAGTATAATAATAATAAATAAATTAAAAAAAAAAAAAGAAAAGCTACTAGGAGAGATAGATGAGTAAGAAGGCATTGATTAAGATAGTTTTCTGTTTTATCTCACTGAATTGACTGTCAAGAAAAGTTGGCCATTTTCAATTAAAGCCATCTCTACATCCTGGGGACACTAAACACTGAAGATAATTTATATATAATTCAATTAGTCATTAAGAAGTTTACAGATAATTGAATGTTTGCTGTCATGCAGATAAAAATGGTAATTAAAGTGTTTAGTTCCCATCAGCATACTAGATATCACAGATATATAATCATAAACCAGGTTCAGCAGTCTTTGCAACAACAAAAATTGAGTACTTTTTTTTCCATCCAAAATCTTTTATTCCTTGCCTACCACTCACTCATTTTCGCTTTAAAATGTCTGTGAGTAAGGTTATGGTGCTTTATATTATATTCAGGTTTTTCTCCTTCAGTTGAATGTACGTGGTGCAGACTGATGCTTGAGCAACTTACATTTTTTCAGTATTTAATTCAAAGTTATAGTGATTTTTAAAACTTTTATTTAAATATTGACATAATAACATGTATCTCACAAAATTAATATAATTGTATATGACTTAATCTTTAGTTTCAAAATTTTAATAGTTAATATAACTATGCTTGAGATATTTTTAATTATATTATATACATTATCCAAGTCTTATGTCTACATGAAGTGTAAATTGATTATTGAATATTGTAATTAGAGAAAAACATTTGTTTTAGTATATCCTTTGAAAATTCATTACATTTGCCTTTAAACATGTATTATAATCTTAAAACAATATTTTAAGATGTTTTATTATCATTTTAAAACAATGTTTTAAGACATTTTATTATAATCTTAAAACAATGTTTTATTATAATCTTAAAACAATGTTTCAGAAAAATATACTTTTGTTCATATAAAATATGTATTCTATTTTATTCTCTTGCAAAACAATAATAAATTATATTCTACTTTGGAACACTAATGATTTAAAATAAATATCTAAGTTCAGATTGATATCATGTGATGTGGTTTGCCATGAAACTGCTTTGAAGAAAGCTAAGACTTCAGAGACCTTTTTAAAATAAAAAATGGCAAAAAATCTCATTTGAAAAGAGTATTTAAAATTTTCAGATGAGATTTTTTTTTGCATTAATTACATTTTTAAAAACTGTCTTTAAAAAGCTGGTAGTATTTAAAAAGCACATTTATTCTTTGTAACCTTTCTGAAGAACAAAATGCTTAACAACCTTTATCGAACCTCTTCCATAATTTGAGTGTAGTCAAAAAAGAGAAAATAATTCCATGATTTCTGCACTATTTCATGAAGACCTTATTAGAAGTTTCATTCTGAAACATGATTCATTTGTAATCCATTGTGAACACTGTATCAATTAAGAGTGCTTATTCCCTATGGGAAAATTTGAGAAATAACACCTTAACCTTTAACATGAAAGGAGCTAGTGTCAATATTTTTTTTGAAATGAGAATATAACTTCTTTTGGTAACACTAAAACTATTTTTTTATTCAATATTTATTTTTTAGAATCACTTACCAAGATCACATTTCTTTTACACTTACAAATCTTGTGTTATGTGAACACTCTTTGAGGGAAAAGAAATGTTGAAGGCTGTTAGCTTTAATTGCCCAGGTTTTTCTCTGTGGCTCTCTGGACACTGTCTCTAGAGCATAAACTTAGGAAATAGATAATTAATATTGTCTCATTCTCTGCCAAAAATATTGATTGAGATGGTTCTTAAACATAATTATCTCACTACTTATGGAATTAATCTTCAGATTTTAAAAAATCATGTTTATTTGGCCTCTTTAAATAAATTTCACCTATGAGTCCCATTTGAGTTTATTACTTGACTCATAATTACTTCATACATTTTTTTGTGGTGTTAGTGTTCTCTTAACTTAGATATTTGAGTATAAGTATACAATTTCCCCGCCTTTCATATCCTTTCAGAACAAATAGCATAGAATAAACTATAGCTATTGTTCAATGAACAGGTACATATATGATGTGTGGTTTTCTGTTGTGTGTTCAATGGCAATCAAATTATGCAAAGCATGCTTCAAGATTGATACCATTTTGACTGTTTGATACCTGGAAAAAAGTGTTACACAACTGACATGAGATAAAGTAGATAATTTTTCAAAGTTAGTCAATAGTACTGTAGTAGACTGTAATAGATTTGTTAACCTGTTAATAAAATGAAATCCAACAGGATTTTTAAGTGACTCAAAAGACAAGAGGGAAAGTTACAGTCTGGCAGTGACAGCTGGCAAACTTGCCTTACATGCTTTTAAGAACAAAATTGATAACATCCATGATTGGCTACAGTTCACGGTACCCAATTCCAATGTGCTGTCAACCGTATATTTTTACTATTGATTAACACTCTAGCTACATTCTCTTCAGAATTTTGATGTTGAACCGTTATCTTAGGAGCAGCAGCCATATGTTTTTCTCTCAGACCTGTGATGAAAAATATGAAAAAGAATCAATTAATATGTTCTTATGGATAAAGTTAGTGTTTCCATTAATCATATTTTATAAATCTAAGGAAACTGTTTTAAAGTCAAAGAAAAATCAATCAATTTTAGTAAAAACATTTGAAAAGAATGTGCACACTGCTAGGCTCAGTACCAAATGAATATATTCAAATAATGTGACTTTCCAAGTAGTATCCACACACTTGGATCACATATACAATATCAGATGAATTCAGCATAAACGTTAATGTCCATTCCATAGAACTGCTTAATCCTCAAATTTCACACATATGCGTAAAAGAAATCTAGACAAATAAAACAACCCTGTTCTCTAATGTGTTTAGAAATGTGTCTCATTTATAAAAGAGTTCATAAATTTTTTTCACTTGACAAATATTTATTGAATATCATATATGCTATGTATTGTTCTAGGGATATGGTAGATAATGGAACAGACAAAAGCCTCATTTTTATGAGTTTCTGTTCCATGGAAGGTGACAAGATAAGACAGAAAATGTATAGTCAAATAATAAATGCTTTGGAAAAAAATGAAGTAGGGAGCGGGCATAGGACAGGTAAACAATATAGTTGTCAAGGAAGGCTTTCGTGAGAAGTTATCTGAATAAAGACCTAAAGAAGTGAGGTAGTAGGTCATGGAGGTCAAGGAGAAGAGCATTTTAGCTGAAGAACACATCTTTTTGAGATGAGAGCCTGATGAGAGCAAAGTGAGCCAGGGGTGTCTGGTGGGAAGAGGATGTCAAAGGGATAATGGGATTGGAGGACAAATTGTTTAGAGCCTTCTAGGCTACTATAAGGATACTTGATTTTTACTGTGGGTGCGATTGGGAAACTCCTGAAAGGTTTAGGAGAAGAGTGTCATGTTCTGAGATTAGGCTGTAGGAATCAGGGATTGAAACAGGGCAACAATTAGTTGGATGATCGAGTGGTGTTGAGACTGGTGTATTTGATTCCAAGGCTACTTGAAATATGTACAGGGACATAAGTCTCTAATACATGTCCAGATCTACTAACTGTGAAACATTTAGCTGCCTGGTAATGAATCTGGGGTCAAGGCATTGTACCTAACTTGTCCCATCTTCCATTTGACATCATCTTTCTCTTTCAAAAGAAAGCCTTATTTCTCTTCTATTCTAGATTTTACTATGATGCATTTTCCTAGGGTGTAAAAACTTCTAGAGTGAAAAATGAAGGGGCAATTTCAAATATTTTTATTTGACATTCTCACTTCTTTCACCTACCTTCTGTCACTAGAAAAACGATCATTCCTGTGGGAGATACCTTTGAGAGCAAAACAAACTGAGATTTTATCGTGTCACAGATTTATGACAAGGCTCTCTGTTTTATTCATTCACTTATTTATCTGTTCACCTACATATCCATCTGAGAATTTCGATTTTTGAAGATGGTTTCCACAAGAAACTTTATTAAAACGGAAAAAATCAAGTCAGACTATTCTAATTGTGTACAGCTGGTTTGATAATAAGAACTGATTTTCCCATTTCCTTTCACATTTTCCTTAAATTGAATTCAGAAAGTCTGCAGCTCTATAGCTTTAAGCAAAAATACATTCAAAGTCTGTGATAAGACATATTTTATTCAATAATCTGTTTTGTAAACCATTTAGAAAATAATTGTATTTTGATTTTTCCTTGCTGTTTCTAATTGTATCTTGTGAAATAGTTGTCTGTAAGTGAAAGAGTAGTAGGTATACTGAATAGCAGTTTAGTAAATATCAGTAATTTTTCTGGGGTATACATTTCATAAATTTAAAAATTGAGTAACTTTAAATGACTAGACAAATAAAGGTAAAAGATTAATAGTATTTTCTATTTGACAAAATTAAGTATTAAAGTTAGTAGTTGATAGATTATGAAAATAATTTTTATGAGAGACTACTATGGATTTTTGTTATAAAACTTGGATAGAGTTCAATTAATTTGTAATATAAAAAAGTCTGTTCTAACTTATTTATGTGAAGTGTCTCAGTACTTATATCTATACAGGAAAATAAGAAGTGTAAAATGAATTGCTGTTAAAATGTATACAATGAATAAGTTTTCATCTATGGATAGGTCAACTAATTGGGGGTAAAAGTCCCCATCTATCTTATTAGGGTGTGCCAGTCCAATAAGATGTTATGTTTCTTATTTTTTCCTTTAGTAATTACAAAGTATTCCAAAATTTGATGTCATTTTCATCAATTATATTTCACGAATAATGGAAAAGACGACTTCATTCAAAACATATTTTAAAATTTTAGGATTTATGGGCCTAGGAAATAAAAAAGGTATCAAATTCTAGACATTTTTATTGCAGAGAAGTTTGTTAGGTGATCAACAGAAGAATCAGCACTATCCAATACAAGTGTAATTTTAATAGAATTGCATATAGAAAGCACATATATAATTTTAAATATATATTGAAAATAAAAAGAAATAGGTGAGATTCATTTTAAAACATAATTTTTTATCCAACACACAAAAATATTTCATTGTCATGCCATCAATATAACATTAATGAGATAGTTTATAAAATAGAAAACATTATAGTTTCGTATTGTGAAAATCTGAAATGTGGTGTGCATTTTACCTTATAGCACATCTCAATTTGGACTAGTTACATTTCAAGTGCTTAGTAGCCACACATGGCTACTGACTAATGACTACTGGCTGATACTCTGTACAGAACAACTCTAAATTTCAAATAGATGTGTACATACATACATATATTACAAGTTTAATTAGAAAAAGAATTAATTTAACATTTCCACTTGTTAAAAAATGCTTATTCTGTATATTTTTAAGTGGAAGATGGTGGGGTTACATCAATATGGCATTTAGATTCAATGGGATTACGTAAAAGAAAATTTATTATTTGCAACAACTTAAACTCATAATGCAATTTTTAGTTCTTGACTTAAAAATGTTTAGAGGAGCATGTGGGCAAACATGTTTGAAGACTGCTAGGCTATTCGATAATACTGGCAAGAGATGATGATAACTTGGGCCAGATACTGAAACTCAGTTGAATTCTGGATATATTTTTAAGCTTCAGGTCACTATCCAAATGTTTTAAAACAAAAAAGGTAGAAATGGTAGATTTTAAACCTGTAAAACTTTGCCAGTGAAAGGATCCTTTAGGTTCTCATCAGGAATATACAAGGTTTAGAAACCACAGTACATTACAGAGATCAGTTTTTAAAAACAGAACCTCATCCTATGCCTTGTTACCCTAGAGAGACTTCCCATGATTGTTGTGTCTCAGTGCTACTGGGACCACTAATAGTGTTTGAAGTGTGATAGCAAATTGTCTGTGGTGGTTTGGCGGGACTTCAATCTGTAATTGTAAACATTTTCTCCACATCTTTAGGATTGCGTCCATTATGTTCGGGACTCTTTCTAAATTACGATTCGGGACTCAGCCTGTCTGATAGGTATTTTTCAAACACTCAATCCCTACCACAGAAAATTGGAGACGATACACACATCAGATAATTCTATCTGATTCAACTTTGGATTTCTATGGATAGATGACAATTTAAACGATTTAAAATTGGATTCTCATCCAATTTTTTCAGGTTGAGGGCTTGTAAGTCAGCTCCTTCTCACCAAAGCCTCTGAGGAAAGATTAGAGAAATCCCTTTCTCATGATTTCTGTTGATCTTTTTTCTCCCTGTGGAATTTGTGGTCTTGGAAGAAAAGCTATCTTTAGGTGGTGAAGCTGTTTTTTATCTTGGTGTAACTGAACTCAGATTTTTTTCCACCGCCCTATGTGACACTTCCTTGGAAGGAGTACATAGTTTCACTGTATCTATGATCTTGTTCTCTTGCTTCAAGATTCTAGAGAGTCTTATATTCTGTTAAAAAAGATCTTTGGGCTTTTTGTAGTCATGAATTATAGCCATTTTTAAATTTCCCTTAATATTCATATTATTTCTACCAGAGTAGGCCTTTAGCTTTGAGTGAACAGAAACTCCTTGAGAAAATTTCATTATATTGCTGCTATTAGCACCTTCCTTTCAAAATATAGAGTCAAGTAGTAGCTATATTCATTGAATCTTTTCATATATATATAAAGTCTGTTAGACTACTTATAAAATAGAAGCTTTCATGCATCTTTTCTTAAAGCAGTTTGTCAGGGTGGAATGAATCAAATTTGATATTTTTAGCCTTGGAGATGAGACATTTATTGACAAGTGGTATGTAGATAGTGTTAAAGCCACTCAGGTGTGACAGGCAGTCCTCTCCATGAAGTGTGCAAATAAAACATGGGATTAGACATGAACCTTTGACTAGAGATTTTGGGCCGTAAAGTTTTGCATATTTTAAACTTTTTATTAGATAAATGATGTGTTTTCCTCAATTGCAACATTTCCAATAGGAGCAAAATCTACTGATTTAGGGATAACACATTCTTAGGAATTTAAATTTCAATTTGTTCTGGGGAGATTTTCTTTCTACTTGTCTTTATTTCCTTCTTAACTCTCTTATGATTTGATTGTTTGCTTCATATGTATACATAGTATAAACTATCAACATACCACAAGACAAATATATGGTCTAAACTATATAAATCCTCTGTATATAAATTATGTCTATGTCTATTATATACATATTACTCAGCATATGTTTCTGCATATAAATTATATTTTGTGTTTTTATACCTATAAAGTATCAGAAAAATTTAAGTTAATGTATAGTTTAAAACACCTTATTAGCTGCAATTCTTGAGAATTCAATAGTACTCGAACAATGATAACATTGTACAAGAATGCAGAATGTGTTTTGTGTGTATGTGGTAGGGGTGAACTATATTCATCTTCATAACCATGTGAAGATTGAGTTTTTCTGGTCAGAGTATTTATTTTTATTTTGTCATCACAGTTTATCTGTATGAGAGACTGGATAAATATTTGAATGTGTTTTTATTTTTCATCTTTTAGAATATTTGGCTAGAATAATTTCTAGATGAGAAGTTTGTTCATTATATTTCAGCTATTTGACAAATACAGGATTTCTTATAGAAATCATATGGATAAAGGTTATCTTTAGGTCAGAATAGTATAGAATTTTGGTTACATTCATTCATAATATAGTCCACTGTATTATGCGGATTCTGCAAAATTATTTATTTTTTTAGTTGTCCACCTCCTCAATCCACATTTATTTAGTGCCAACTATTTGCTAGGAACTTTGGTAGGAACTAGAGATATGAATTTAACCATTTTCAAAATGAACAAACTTGATTTAGAGAAAAATATTGCCATATAAGCTGATTACTATATTTACTATCAAATTTTTTCTATAATATAAGGTACAAGGTAGACATCATGTCTTCATATGCACAGTAACTCATATTATGTTTATTCCAATATTGGTATAGATTTTTGAAATTGAGAATGGCCTTGAAATTGGTTTGTAAGCATTATCAGAAAATGAGTATCTTTGTAATTATGGTTTTTTAAATAGTCTAATTTTGTTCAAAAATATCTCTCATGATTACAAATATAATTCACCAGATTTGGATCTGAGTGGCTCTTGCTATTTTAAAAATCAAATTTCTTCAGAAAGGGAAAAATGATTTTGCTTCAGTTAAGATGATTAAGAGGTAACTTAGAAAAGAATCTTCCAAAATATTTTAAGCAACATACCAAATAAAATCTCAACACCATTTCTAAAAATATAATCTAAGAACGAGCCTCCAGACATCCATATACACATGTGCCTGCATGTGCAGTCATATCTCCTGCAATAATCATTCAGTATCATCTGAATCCCAAGTAGCATGACCAAATCTGGGCATCATAAAACTAGAATTATTTTCAGGAGTACTTTCCATGGACTGCCATTACTAGGAAAGAGAATCATTTTCACAATTATTTTAGAAAGACCAAGAAACATGCTGAAATCTATACTTACGTATCTATCTAATTATAGCTCATTATATAGACCAATATGTGACACTGCCGGAACATGTTTCTACTTAGGAGGATGCTGAGCCATTTTTTTTTTATTGCTATATAGATACCTTTAATCTCATGTGAGGTAGAGATCTGACATTTGCCCTAACTCAATGAGTTTATTGTCTGTTCTTTCTATATTTTATGTAAAACCAAGTTTTCAAAAGGTTATACATTATTTCTTTCAGTTTCTTGATTCATTACAATTGATTGAATTACCTTTTGCTACAGTCATTATGATCAAATGTCATATGTACTTTGCAATGTTATGATTTTACTTATAAAAGACATTAACAGCTAATCACTATTAAATTGGTTTTAATGAATTTAAAACTTCAGTAGGTTAGAACTCACAGATAGAACACATGTAAACCACCCTAAGTGACATTATTCATGGGGAATGATATTTGGAACTCTATTTCAGTTTGTTTATAAAATGTTCAGTTCTAGCTGTTCATCGTAACACTTAATATTACTAATATATGGCTGCTATTTATGGCCCTCAATGGGATACTTTCAAAAGCATGCATTGAGATGGTTGTAAGCCAGCCTTAAACAATGATGACATACAGAGGCTATATGGAATTTAACAAAATGCATACAGTAGTGAAGTCAAAGTCACAGGTCACATGTTTCTCTGTAAACACTTTTATGAAAGTTCTTTTTGTTGTCTTTAGTGTTGTGATTTAAATTTGCAGATGGAATTTTTCATAAATATAGAATCCAACTAAGATCACTGATACTAGTTTCCTTTTTCCGAGGATACTTGTTTGCTATTCAGTAAAAAATATAAAAGGCAAATTTCTAGAGTGTCAAAAATATTTGTTTAGTATTTACAAGGCAGGAGAATATCCCAGGTGTCTACATTGGTCCACTTCTTCATTCTTTGTATGGAGATTAGATTTTTCTAAATTTTATAGAAAATACAGTCTTTCAGATAAACTCTCTAATCCCTCCTCCTGTACAGAGATGCTGGTGCTACTACTGATAAGACATAGGGACAATGACTTATTCACCTCATGCATTAAAAAAAAAGTTGTACCTCTCTAGGATTTCTCTATTACCTATTGAAAAGGTGTTTTATCTGAAGTAATCATTGTGATGTATCATTGCTCTGAATTAAGAAAAACAATGGTCTCCAGTTTTTTGGTTATACTCTGAAATAGTGCTTCTAAAATTTTATCGTGTCTTTAGATTGCCTAAGCTTCTTGTTAAAGTACAGATTCCAACTCAATAGGTCTGGAGTAAGGCTTGAGATTCTGCATTTCTAACAAGTCCCAGGGATACCCAGGCTGCTTATAGAGGGACCCCATTTTGAGGAGCAAGATGCTAAAGCTGCTCAAGGTATTTGTAGAGCAGCAGATAAAGCAGACATGCAAAGAATGATTTGCTAAGATCCAAGAATAATTCCCTAGCAAGATGATTTGCTGCCTTTCTACTGTTTCTTTACTGCTATCTGCTCATGAAATCATTTTTAGTAGCTGATTTGCACTCTTTAATTCAACCTGCTCTATTGAGAAGAGAAATAATAAACAGCATGATGTCAGATCACAACTTCATAAATTTTGGACATTTTAAATCTAACAGCCAATAAGTATCTATTATAAATAATTCCAAATGAGCTCCTTTGCTTTTAAAAATGTACATTTTCCCTTTTAACTTGGAAATGGTTTGCTTGTGTGCTCAAGCTAATAGTCATGGGAAATTGGTGAATTGCATTTTTTTCGTGATACATGGACTGTATTTCTTATTTCCTTTGCTATTATGAAAATACAACTTTTAATGGATAACTTTAAACATTATTATAAGGATTTGGTTGCATTATGACCAAAATCTTGTAGCACTGGAACTTTTTCTCATTGAAAACAAGTTTGCATTCTAGAATTTTGCTGAAATAGAAACAATACAGAATGTACTTTGGGCCAAGTATTTTAAAGACGTCAGATGGTAGAGAAGATCTTTGTAGCTCAATGGACACACATATGTGTTATTAGATTAGTTTTCTCCTTTGCTTTCAGAGGGTTATTTTATTCTGAGTTAATTTGGGGTTAGAGTTGTTTTATTTAGCTATAATGGGGTATGATTTATGGAAACAAGATATTTGGCAAGGTGGAGGAGAAGGTGTTATTTGTGGTTGTGCATCATGGTGCAGTCATGTATGTAATGTAAAGTAGGTTGAGAAAGACTGAGAAAAGATGTTTTCTTCCCAGCAAGGGCTTATATTTTCACAGCTAGCTAGTCATGCCCTGGTAGACATGTGTACCTGGCTTGTAGCCATTTACCTATCCTTTATCAAATGAATCAATTTCTGATACAAATGTGCAAAGAATAACAGGTGTGTCCATATTTATAAATATAAGACTTTTTTTTGAATATAGGCAGTCTTGAGAATTCTATTGGTGTAAATATAAATTCCTTTCAAATGTGAGAATGTCCAAGTTCTTTTGTCTGATCCCTAGGAGTCAGGCAACTTAGTAGTAATGATAGTAGTCATATTTTTCTGGAGCAACTTTCTGGGAGATACCTGATAAGTATTCATGAATCAAAAAGACAAGTGGATGAATACTCTCTAACTCATGTTTATCAAGAACAATAATTACTACATTTTACATATCCATTTTAGGATAATATATGCATGCATAAAAATAAACACATTTTCAGTTCAATGAATTCTTGTCAGAAGAATAATTTTGAGACTGTAAGCCAAGCTTTTGTCTATTATTAACCAAACGAGTTCATTAGGTGTCAGGGAAGAAGGCATTGAAGCTACATTTTGTAGAGATGATTTTATTACAATAAGTAGTTTTTTACAGTTGTTCAATGAGACCAGGAAAATAGCTTTGCATTATACCTGCACGTATCTGTTTAGAAAAGTATAAAAAAGCTTACATGTGCAAAAGTTTCTGTTAAGAAGAACTGAAGTGACTGAAATTGGATTCTTTCTTGTATGGCACTGTGAACATCATATCATTCTTAGTAAAATGATAAACTTTGCAAGAGTAAGCTTTTTATTTTCCTTATAATGATCTTGAAACTGAAATCACATCTCGAACTTCACATGCATATCAAACTTTCTCTTTGAAACAGTTAGTGAGGCTTTTTGTCCTATTCTTGGGAATGATTAATGCAGTTCAGCTCTATCTCCCTGAATTTGCCACAGTGATTTTACATGGTGGAATAAAAAAATTGCAATAAAATGGAATAATAAAACTAACTTACATTTTTACTAATCATTTATCATGAAAAATATTTTCTTTTGTCATATACATTAAACATTCTATTAAATAAGTAAACCTATTCTCCCTTACCTAAAGTGAGATATTGCTATTTGTTTAGGATGATATGATTGCTCTTAATCGACTCCTAAGCATATGTGTGTACGTATAACTCCTCATATCATACTGTTTCTTCAGATTTATTTTCTTCAGTGTTTCTCTTTTAATTTTTAAGCATATGCAGTATGTCTAAATCACTGTTTAGAAATTCTTTAGGTTATAAATCTATAGATAACTTAGATCAGAACTCTAATTCATGTAGTAGAACACCTTTATTTTTATAATCTAAATGATACCCTCAGACATGCTTATGAATAATAAATTGATAATTTGCCATCAGCATCTCTGGCTCTTTAGCTGTCTTCCTGAGTGGTCTGACTCACTGGTATCTGATCCATTCCCCATTCCTACTCCTGTTTTGCCTGCTCCAAATCTCATGAATGTAGGAATGTCGGCAGAAGATGGCATAGTAGATTGGGCAGGTTGCCAGTACAGCTATAAATGGAGATGACCAAAGTGAAGGAGGGGTAGAGGTAGGTGAGTGGCAATCAAACCGTATTGCCTCAATCCTAAAGTGCAGAGGGCAGGTGAGAGGGAGGGCATGGATTTGAAATGCAAAGACTCCTTCAGTTGGCTTCATAAACTCTAAAAACCAGTTTGACAGAAAATGTCTGCTTGTTTTGGCAGAAAACTGCTTTCCAAGTGCAAGCTGTACAAAACCATTCATCAGACCTGGTAGAGTTCAATGAATGGAAGGAGGGGCAGAGCAGTGGCAGAAAGTGTCAGACCACAAAGGCTGACCTGAAAAGTCCTTTGATATACCTACTGCTAGTGGTGTTGCAGAAGCAGGTGATGGCAAGGCACTGGAAGTGGAAATCAGAGAAATTTATTTTATTTTATTGTGGTAAGAACACTTAACATGAGATCTACCCTTTTAAATTTTTAGGTGAACTATACAAACAGGAACCCTTGCATGCCAGTACAGCCACTATGGAAAACAGTTTAAAGATTCTTAAAAAATAAAAATATAACTACCATGTGATTTAGTAATTCCACTTCTGAGCATTTATCTAAAAGAATTAAAATCAAGATTTCAAAGAAATATTGGCACTCCTATTTTCATTACAGCACTATTAGTCAGGATGTAGTAGGCAAAGGAATTTTTAAATGGAAGTGTGATTGGGAGTGTGGTGCCCACTTACAGGAGAGTTTTAAGTAAGTGCAGCATGGTACCAGTTGAGTAGCATGCTAGGAGGGAAGGGGCTGAGTTGAGGTTTGAGGGGGTTTCAACAGCAAAGAAGGCAGTGATGAGAACTGGAATGTCAGTTTAAGAAGTACAGTAAATATACATTAAGTTTGGATGAAAGTGTGGCAAATGCAAACTAGCCTCAAACTAAAGGAGAGATTCAAGGCTGCAGGTCATAATCTGGGAGAACAGGGAAGATATAGTGGAAGCATCAAGCAAATTAAGGCATCTTGGGGAAAATTAAACAGAGAATAATGAAAAAGTGTCTAGCTCATGTGAAACAAGATTGATGAGAATGAAGTGGGGGAAATGAGTAGGGCATAGGGCATGTCATCCATAGCTTGAGTTGCGTAGGCAGTGAATGGCTCTACTGCTTCTTAGAGTCTTTGGGGCACTTGGAAATTATCTCTGGTATCTGGAGCTTCCAAGATCCTTTCCCAGACAAAGCCCAATAGTAGTTTTGCTCATTAATTGTAGGATTGGCTGAAGTGTGTACAGATACTTAGTGTTCAAGGCAAATAACTGTGATTGATATGGCTTGGATTAAAATACTATATCCTGCACAGGCAACATTACAGCTCTTAAATACACAGGTAAACACAGCTTAGTGAACTCCTCTCAAGTGAACATTATTTCACCGTTTTCCTTTTGTAACCCTAATTTGTGCTAGTACAGGTATTATGAAGTCACAAAATTATAAAACTAAAACATTTACTGAGAAAATATACTACCTTGTGATAATTTGTGTCTAAGGAGTGAACAGCCTGGGTTTTCTCTTTGATTCAGTCAGTACTGTCCAAGGCTTCTCAATGTCCAGGCAATCATTCAGAGCAGCAACACCATAATTCTTGTTCCACCTAAGGCACATAAGATTGATGGTAAAAATATTTTGTAATGGGGAAACATCAAACCCAAAATGATACAAAACTATTATTATTGAAACAATTAAAAATTCACTTAAATACCATGAATAAACAAAATCTTCTAAATTCTAGTTGTCCCCATGGTATAGGGCAATATTTATATGGACACAATAGAGAATACTAGCAAAGGAATTATTCTTCATATTTCTGTATACCAGTGAATGGAGCTGTCATTAGTGTCCCAGAAAAACGTGATTCTCTCTTGATTGTGCTCTGAAGAAGAGTAAAGGAAAGCCATGATGGAAACCAGAATACCAGTACTTGGAAAAATACTCCTTCTTACAAAATGATTAGACAGAGCTTTTCCTTTTCTTCATGGATGATTGTTCATTCTTTCTGGCTGCCAGAAAATTAACTTCGAAGTTCAGTGGATACTTCTGGATGTTGTTGCCTTAAATCTCCCAGAACCACTGTTTGCCCCTTTTCTAAAAGACGACATTGACTCTCATAATTTCTTTTCTGGAAGAGTGACCTCATTTCACTGTATGCAACTTATAGCCAGAGAATAGGTTAGCCATAGGAACTAAACACTCCCCTGTCTGCTGGACTCTGGTAGGAGAAGTTAAATTGTTTGGCTGTGCCCCCACCCAAATCTCATCTTGAATTGTAGTTCTCATAATCCCCACATGTCCTGGAACGGGCCTGGTGAGAGGTAATTGAATCATGAGGGCATTACCCCCATGTTGTTCTCGTGATAGCAAGTGAGTTCTCACGAGATCTGATGGTTTTATAAGGAGCTTCCCCTTTTGCTAGGTACTCATTCTCTCTCCTGCTACCGTGTGAAGAGGTGCCTTCCACCATGATTGTAAGTTTCCTGAAGCCTCCCTAGTCATGTGGAACTGTTGAATCAATTAAACCTCTTTTCTTGATAAATTATCCAGTCTTGGTTATTTCTTCCTTGCAGTGTGAGAATAAACTTATACAAACAGTTAACCTGGATTCAGCAGACACTTCTCATTAATGCAGACCATCAGACCCCAGCATGCTGAAAGAAGGGGAAATGCCAAATGGGCCTTTTTAATTGATGAGCATGACTAAGTGCATCTTTAAGTAATTGCTTTTTGTTTACTTTGGTATTCCAGATGCAGTCTGTTCTTTACTTAGTGGTTTCTCTTAGCTCCTTCTTTTTAATCCGCAGCAAATATATTCTTTGTTGATTGCTTTTGTTAAAATCCAAATTCTCACACACTTAACCTGTTAGGAACTTTACTTTTATGTCTCTGTTCTACTCCATGGCAAAGTCAATTCCCATGTATCTAACATTTTAAATCTGTGAAATATTAAATCTGTCAGAATTTTGGAGATTTAATGTTTACTTACCAATGATATTTTACTTGTATTATGTAAGTATATCCATCAATATTATTGTGATTGTATATACTATATGGGTGTCAAAGAATACAGAAACAAAAAATAATGCTTTTTTTAATTTGAAGGACAGTTTTTGCAAAATGAGAATCATTTGTGAACCAAAGAAGAGAAGAGTATAATTTGATGGTAGAACCTTACACACAGTCACCCCTAAGATCAGAAAGAGGAATTGTAAAGGCTGATTTCCATGGACTATGCCTGTTCAGTGATGTTGAAAAGATAACCAGAGTCTGTACATTAGGTATTGCAAATATTCCACAAGTTCAGATATCTGAAAGCACTCTCCAGACCCAACAGAGCATACTCATGTAAGGGTTTTGTTTTGTTTTTGTTTTGTTTTAATAGGAAAATAGTGCAGTGGGAGAAAGTGTGCAGACCGGCACTAGGAGTCTGGAGTCTGATAGGTAACTAGCTGTAAGCTCCGCAGGGTTGTTATTTGCCCAAGGACACATTTTCTCTCTGAATTAAACTACCAAGTCTGTGTGAGGAGTCAGGGCAAAAGTTCCCAGAGGGGATGTTTATGACCCCCTGGTCATGTAGTCAAGCCAGGCTAACAAGTTACACCAGGTAAAACCTCTCAGTAAACAAACTGGCCCTGGAGAGTCTCCAGGGACATTTTGAACATTAAACTGCCCACCATAAATCTCACTGCATTCATCTTGGGCCAAAGGTCAAACCTGACATTCAGAGTCCCCAGAGATAAAGATAGACTTTTCCCGGTTTAATTGTAAATTAACTATGTCCTGTACAGTTACTTAGTTGTTTTATGTACCCCAAGAAGATAAGCTTGAATATATATTAATTTAATTAAGGCTGAATTATCACAGGGAAGAAAAGGTAAATGTCCAAAGTCCTATAGCTATAACTGAGCCAGAATTAGAACTTACATCTGCTGGATTTAATTTTAATATTTTCCCCAATAATCTCAACTGTAACTCCTCATAGTTTAGGATTCCTTTTAAGCATAAAACTGGTTATTTATCAGGCATGCTCTCTTAGTCTGTTTTGTGTTGCCAAAACAGAATACCACACACTTGGTAATTTAGAAAGAAAAGAAATGTATTTCTCCCAGTTCTAGAGGCTGAAAGTCCAATATCAGGGTGGCCAGCATATGGTAAGGGTCTTTGTGCTGCATCATCCCATGGCAGAAGACAGAAGTGCAAGAGAGAACAAGTTCAAGGGAGGGCCAAACTCTTTTTTGAGGAGCCCACTCCCTTGATAACTCACTTCTGAGATAACAACACTAATCTCTTATGATCTAATCACCTTGTTGCATTGGGGATAATTTTGAACACATGAACTTTGGGGGACACATTCAAACTATAGCATTTGGGACCTTGGCTCCCAAAATTATGTCATTCTCGCATGCAAAATATCTTCATTCCATCTCAGTAGTCCCAAAGTCTTAACATATTCCAGCACCAATTCAAAAGTTCAAAGTCTAGATTCTCATCTGAATCAGATATGAGTGAGACTGAAGGCACAATTTATCCTGAGGAAAATTCCTTTGCAGTTATGGGCTTGTGAAATTAATAAGTGATATGCTTCCAAAACACTACAGTGAGGTGGGTTTAAGACAGATATTCCTATTCTAAAAGGGAGAAACAGGCAAAACCAAGCAAACAAACGTAAGGTATCTGGTACCAAAGAAATCTAAAACCAAACGGGGTAAACAACATGATCTCTTAACATTGGAGAATAATCTCCTTTGACTCCATGTGCTGCATCCTGGGCACATTGGGATGGAAGTCTGGCCCCTAAGGCCTTGGATAGACCTGACCTATTGCTTTGCTGGGCTCAGTCCACTCAGCAGCTCCTGTGAGTTGGGGTCTCATGCCTGCAGCTTTCTCAGGCTGGAGTTGCAGGCTGGTAGGTCTACAGTTCTGAGGTCTCTGAGGTAGCCTTGCTCCCTCTGTTACAGTAGACGTTGCCCTAGTAGGGGTTCTCTGTGATGTCTCAACCCCTGTGACAAGTGGATACTTGGGTCCCTAGGTTGTCACAACATCAAATCTAGGTGGAGGCCACCATAGCCCTAAAGCTTGTGCACTCATCACTTCTGCAGTCAGCACATGTGGGTCCTGCCCAAGTCCTACAGCTTGCTCCCTTGGGAATTGTGGCACAGGCCACACCTGGGCCTACTTGAATGCCAGATGGAACATCTTAGGACCTCTGCCCTGGGATGTGGGGAGCCGAGCCCTGAGGTGGCCCTGGGTAACAAATGCTGAGGTCACAATGGGTGCCTCTCTGAAAACCTTGTCCTCAAGGCCTTGCCCTGTGCCTGTGATGGGAAGGCAGTCTCGAGGATCTCTAAAATATCTTTGGGGTCTTTCCTAATCTCCTTAGCAAATGGTTTCTTGGCTAAACCTTTTGTTTGTTCTCCTAAAGATGTTTGTTTTACTCTTTATATGGCCAGGCTGCGAATTTTTCAAATCTTTCCATTCTGCTTCTCTTTTAATTATAAATTCCACCTGCATCTTCCTATATGCAGTTAAATGTAGCCATAAGTCTCCTTCAATATTTTACTTAGAAATTTCCTTCACCAGATATCCTAGTTATGGCCCTTAAATTACACCTTCAATAAAGCCCTTGGGCATGGACAAAATCCAACCAAATTCTTCTTGACTTTATAACAAGGATGATCTTCCATCCAGTTTTCAAAACGTCATTTTCATCAGAGACCTCATCAGAATACACATTACTGTCCATTTTACCAGTAAATACTCTGATCACAGTCACTTAAGTAATCCCTAAGAAGATTTAGGCTCTCCTTATAGCTCTTGTTTTCTTCTGAGCCTTCACCAGTATTGCCATGAACACTCCCTTCACAACAATACAGTCTTTTCCCAGCCTGTTCCTCAAAACTCTTCCAGTCTCTACCCATGACCTGGTTTCAAAGCCACTTCCACACTTTCAAGAATTTGTTGTTGCAACAGCCCTCCTTCTTGGTACCAATTTTCTGTCTTACTCATTTCTGTGTTGCTATAACCGAACACCACAGACTGTGGGTAATTCATAAAGAAAAGAATTTATTTTTTAGAGTTCTGGAGGCTGAGAAGTCCAAGGTTGAGGGATCTGCATCTGCCAAGGGTCTTATTGCTGCATCATCCATGGCGGAAGGTGCAAGAGTAAGAGAGCAGGCTCGAGAGAGAGAGAAAAGGACAAATTCCGTTTCTTCAGAACCTCATACCAGAGATAACTAACCTCTCCCTCAATAAAGGCATTAATCCATTCATGATAGCTGAGCCCTCATGACCTAGTCACCTCTTAAAGGACCCCCTCTCAACAATACTTCACTGGAGATTAGGTTTTGAACTCCTAAACTGCAGGGAATACATTTAAGCCATAGCACATATCTATGTTGTGGAGACCAGAAAGAAACCCTCAACCACTACTACACTCAAGGGTATAAAATGTCACTTACAGAAAGAAACATATATTACTTTAAAAATAAATAGTACCATATTCATATTAGTAAAAATGCAGTATCTTATTAGTAATTTTTATTAGTCAAAATGCTGTCATTAAAGTAACTCTAAAAATTCAAGAGATAATAACTATCTTTCTCAACTAATAATGATCAATCTAACTTTTATTTTGATTTTCCAAAACTTAACATTTAGCCCTATCAAAACTATAAAAAGGTATGCATTTTTAAAAGAAACTTAACAGAAGGAGATAATAGAGTAATACAATTATATTTTCTACCACACACTGTAAGAAAGCAAATGTCTTCTATTCTTGATATATTCTATATATACATAAATATAGATCTATTCTCTCTGTGTATACATATAAATATACATATTTATATACCTGATTTGGAGATGAAGCTCTTTGAGCATTTTGGTTTTCTCTAGAACCTGAGGAGAAGTAAACTCTTAGAAATGTCATGCTATGAGAAATAAGGCCTTGCACAAATCTGTGAAATATTTCTGAAAGACAGAATGGTTTATTTTTAGTAAGGAGAGGCTTTTTGTTGAGATATAACCTTGAAGACAAGGAGGGAGAGCAAAATAAACTGCCTAAAATAGTTATCATCAACATGTGTATTTGAGATAATCACATAAGCATTTTTACTTCTGATTATGTTGCTTTTCCATCTCCTGCTCAGCTTTTTCTGGACAAGCAAATAAATGATCAATTTAGAATCACATTACATTCAAAATGGACAAGATTGTGAGATCATGTTTGAACCAGCAGTCCAGTGGAGAGGATTCAAACTTCCATTGGGAGCCTACTGAAAATACAATAAACATTTCTACAAAGGCATGTGTTTCTTGGATGATCTGGAGAGTAAATCAATAACTCAGAGAAAAGGCACATGGTAAGAGAAGACAAGGGGACAAAATGATTATCTGAAATTGATAGATAATACCTAACAACTCCCAAATGGTTGAGTGCATTTTCACAATGCTGGTGAGGCCAGATCTTCAGCCAAGTCATAATTCTGGAACCATCCATCTTGGTGATGAGAGAGGGCTGGATTACTGAGGATGAGTCAGCTCTTCTAAGAGCCTAGACACTTGTATATTTGTGTCTTGGGCTAAAGAAACATAGCCTATATAATTTGCATTTTTGTGAAAGTGAAGGTTGCTATTCTGTGGAATGAAATAATAAACCCTCTTGTCCTGCTAATTTATTCAAACTACTCTAATGATGTTGTCGGCTTTAATGTTATTTGCTACTGCTCATGAATTCTTTTCTAATTGTATTACCTGAAAGCAAATCGCTGCTAAGATGATTTTGCCTAATGATCCTAGATCTTTGCGGTACTTTTCTATTGAAATTAGGTTTATATTTTTCTTCTTTTGTTCATGTCTTATACTATGAATTAAACACATAGATTCATGAATTTTCATATGTTGGACTTGAGAGATTCTGAACTGATAGACCACATAGAATCATTTTTATTTTTTGTTTTTAACTTTTATTTTGAGTTCAGGGGTACATGTACAGATTTGTTATATAAATATACTGCGTGTCATGGGGGTTTGGTGTACAAACTATTTTGTCACCTAGGTAATGAGCATAGTACCTGATAGGTATTATTTCTGATCCTCTAGCATCAGCAAGGGTCTTATTGCTGCATCATGCGTGGCGCAAAGTGGAAGAGTAAGAGAGCCTGTCACCCTCCACACTCAAGTAGACCCTGATATCTATTGTTCCCCTCTTTGTGTCCATGTGTTCTCATTGTTTAGCTCCCACTTATAAGTGAGAAGATGCAGTAATTTGTTTTCTGTTTCTGCATTGGTTTGCTTGGGATAATGGCCCTCAAACTCCATCCATGTTGTGGCAAAAGATAACATCTCATTTGTTTTTATGGCTGCATGGGATTCCATGGTGTATGTGTACCATATTTTCCTTCTCTAGTCTACTGTTTTTGGGCATTTAGGCTGATTCCATGTCTTTGCTATTGTGAATAGTGCTGTGATGAACATGCATGTGCATATGTCTTTATGATAGAACAATTTATATTCCTTTGGATATATGCCCAATAATGAGATTACTGGGTCAAATGGTAATTCTTTTTTAAGTTCTTTGAGGAATTGCCACACTGCTTTCCACAATGGCTGAACTAAATTACACTCCCACCAGTGTATAAGCACTCTTTTTTTGCTGCAATCTCACCAGCATCTGCTATTTTTTGACTTTATTATAATAGCCATTCTGACTGATGTAAGATAGTATCTCATTGTGGTTTTGATTTGCATTTCTCTGATGATTGATGATGTTCAGCATTTTTTCATATGCTTGTTGAACGCATGTAAGTCTTCTTTTGAATATTGTTCATGTCTTTTGCCCACTTTGTGATGGGGTTGTTTTATTGCTTGTAAATGTGTTTAAGTTCTATGTATATTCTGGATATTAGACCTTTGTTGGATGAATAGTTAGCAAATATTTTCCCCCAATTTGTAGGTTGTTTACTCTATTGATAGTTTGTTTTGCCTGGAGAAGCTCTTTAGTATAATTAGGTCCCATTTGTCAATTTTTGTTTTGGTTGCAATTGCTTTTCCCATCTTCGTCATGAAATCTTTGCCAAGTCCTATGTCCAGAATGATATTTCCTAAGTTATCTTCCAGAGATTTTATAATTTTAGATTTTACTTTTAAGTCTGTAATCCATCTTGAGTTGGTTTTTGTAAATGGTGTAAGGAAGTGGTCTAGTTTCAATCTTCTGCAAAAGGCCAATCAGTTTTTCCAGCCCCATTTACTAAATAGGGAGTTCTTTTCCCATTGCTTGTTTTTGTCAGCTTTGTCAAAGATCACATGGCTGTAGGTGTGCAGCATTATATCTGGACTCTCTATTCTGTTCTTTTGGTCTATATGTCTGTTTTTGTACCAGTCCCATGCTGTTTTGGTTACTCTAGCCTTGCAGTGTAGTTTGTGGTTGGGTAACGTGATGCCTCCAGCTTTGCTCTTTTTGCTTCGGATTACGTTGACTATTCAGGCTCTTTTTTAGTTCCATATGAATTTTAAAATAGTTTTTTATAATTCTGTGAAAAATGTCATTGGTATTTTGATATGGCATTAAATAACATTGAATCTGTAAATTGTTTTGGATAGTATGGCCATTTTAACAATATTGAATCTTCTTATCCACAAGCATGGGATGTTTTCCATTTGTTTGTGTCATCTCTGATTTCTTTTTTTAAAAAATGCTTTAAGTTCTAGGGTACATGTGCACAACGTGCAGGTTTGTTACATATGTATACATGTGCCATGTTGGTTTGCTGCACCCATTAACTCATCATTTACATTAGGTATTTTTCCTAATGCTATCACTCCCCACTTCCCCCACCCCACAGCAGGCCCTGGTGTGTGATGTTCCCCACCTTGTGTCCAAGTGTTCTCATTGTTCAATTCCTACCTATGAGTGGGAACATGCAGTGTTTGGTTTTCTGTCCTGTTGATAGTTTGCTCAGAATGATGGTTTTCAGCTTCATGCATATCCCTGCAAAGGACATGAACTTATCCTTTTTTATGGCTGCATAGTATTCCATGGTGTGTATGTGCCACATTTTCTTAATTCAGTCTGTCATTGATGGACATTTGGGTTGGTTCCAAGTCTTTGCTATTGTGAATAGTGCTGCAGTAAACATATGTGTGCATGTGTCTTTATAGTAGCATGATTTTTAATGCTTTGGGTATATACCCAGTAATGGGATGGCTGGGTCAAATGGTATTTCCAGTTCTAGATCTTTAAGGAATCACCACACTGTCTTCCACAATGGCTGAACTAGTTTACATTCCCACCAACAGTGTAAAAGTGTTCCTGTTTCTCCACATCCTCTCCAGCACCTGTTGTTTCCTCACTTTTTAATGATTGCCATTCTAACCGGTGTGAGATGGTATCTCATTGTGGTTTTGATTTGCATTTCTCCGATGACCAGTGATGATGAACATTTTTTCACCTTTCTGTTGGTTGCATAAATGTCTTCTTTTGAAAAGTGTCTGTTCATATCCTTTGCCTACTTTTTGGTGGAGTTGTTTGATTTTTTCTTGTAAATTTGTTTAAGTTCCTTGTAGATTCTGAATATTAGCCCTTTTTCAGATGGGTAGATTGCAAAAATTTTCTCCTATTCTGTAGATTGCCTGTTCACTCTGATGGTAGTTTCTTTTGTGTGCAGAAGCTGTCTAGTTGAATTAGATCGCATTTGTCTATTTTGGTTTTTGTTGCCATTGCTTTTGGTGTTTTAGTCATGAAGTCCTTGCCCATCCCTATGTCCTGTATGGTATTGCCTAGGTTTTCTTCTAGGGTTTTTATGGTTTTAGGTCTAACATTTAAGTCTCTAATCCATCTTGAATTAATTTTTGTATAAGGTGTAAGGAAGGGATCCAGTTTCAGCTTTCTACATATGGCTAGCCAGTTTTCCCAGCACTATTTATTAAATAGGGAATCCTTTCCCCATTTCTTGTTTTTGTCAGGTTTGTCAAAGACTAGATGGTTGTAGGTATGTGGTATTATTTGTGAGGCCTCTGTTCTGTTCCATTTGTCTATATCTCTCTTTTGCTACCAGTACCACGCTGTTTGGTTACTGTAGACTAGTAGTATAGTTTGAAGTCAGGTAGTGTGATGCCTCCAGCTTTGTTCTTTTTGCTTAGGATTGTCTTGGCAATGCAGGCTCTTTTTTGGTTCCATATGAACTTTAAAATTTTTTCCAATTCTGTGAAGAAAGTCATTGGTAGCTTGATGGGGATGGCATTGAATCTGTAAATTACTTTGGGCATTATGGCCATTTTTACAATATTGATTCTTCCTATCCATGAGCATGGAATGTTCTTCCATTTGTTTGTTTCTTTGAGCAGTGTTTTGTAGTTCTCATTTTAGAGATCGTTCATCTCCCTGGTTAGCTGTATTCCTAGGTGTTTTATTCTTTTTGTGTCTATTTTGAGTGCGATTGCATTCCTGATTTGACTCTCAGCTTGGATATTTTTGGTGTGTAAAAATGCTATAGATTTTTGTACATTTACTTTGTATCATGAAACTGCTGAATATGTTTATTGGATCAATGAGCTTTTGGGCAGAGACTGTGGTATTTTCTCAATATAGAATCATGTCATCTGCAAACAGGGATAGCTTGACTTCCTCTTGTCCTATTTAGAGGGCTTTTATTTTTTTCTTTTGTCTGATTGCACTGGCCAGGACTTCCAGTACTATGTTGAATAGGAATGATGAGAGAGGATATCTTTGTCTTGTTCCAGTTTTCAAGGGGAATGCTTCTAGCTTTTGCCCATTCAGCATGATGTTGGCTGTGGGTTTGTCATAGATGGCTCTTATTATTTTGAAATATGTTTCTTCAATGCCTGGTTTATTGAGAGCTTTTAACATGAAGGATGTTGAATTTTATCAAAAGCTTTTTCTGCATCTAATGAGATGGTCATGTGTTTTTTTTTGTTTATGTGATAAGTCACATTTATTTATTTGCCTATGTGCCACCAACCTGGCATCCCAGGGATAAGGATAAGGCCTACTTGATCAAGGTGGATTAGCTTTTTGATGTGCTGCTAGATTTGATTTGCTAGTATTTTCTTGAGGATTTTTATATCAATGTTCGTCAAGAATATTGGCCTGAAGTTTTTTTTCTTTTTTTTTTCTTGTGTCTGTGCCAGATTTTGGTATGAAGCTGCTGCTGGCCTCACAGAATGAATTATGGATGAATCCCTCCTCCTTAAGGTTTTGGAATAGTTTCAGTAGGAATGGAACCAGCTTTTCTTTATACATGTGGTAGAATTCAGCTGTGAATTTGAGTGGTTTTATTACTTGGAAGGCTTTTTATTACTGATTAAATTTCATAATTCATTATTGGTCTGTTCAGGGATTCAATTTCTTCCTGGTTCAGTCTTGGGAGGTTGTATGCGTCGAAGAATTTATCTGTTTCTTCTATATTTTCTAGTTTGTATGCATAGAGGTGTTCATAGTAGTCTCTGAAGGTTTTTGGTATTTCTGTAGGGTCAGTGATAATGTTCCCTTTGTCATTTCTAACTGGGTTTACTTGGATCTTCTCTCTTTTTTTCTTTAATAAGTTAGACTCCAAACTAGACTAACAATTTTTTTCAAAGGACCTATTTCTAAATTCATTGATCTTTTGTATGGCTTTTTGCACCTCCATTTCCTTCAGTTCTGCTCTGATTTTGGTTATTTCTTGTCTTTTGCTAGCTTTGGGGTTGGTTGGTTCTTGTTCCTCTAGTTGTTATGTTAGGTTGTTAATTTGAGATCATTCTAACTTTTTGATGTGGACACGTAGTGTTATAAACTTCCCTCTTAACACTGACTTAGCTGTGTCTTAGAGATTCTGGCATCTTGTATCTTTATTCTCTTTAGTTTCAAAGCATTTCTTGATTTCTGCCTTAATTACATTACTTGTGCAAAAGTCACTCAGGAGTAGGTTATTTAATTTCCTGGTACTTGTATGGTTTTGAGCGCTTTTTTTAGTATTGATTTCTATTTTTATTGTGCTGTGGTCCAAGAGTGTGGTTGGTACAATTTTGGTTTTGTTGAATTTGCTGAGGACTGTTTATGTCCAATAGCATGGTTGATTTTAGAGTGTGTGCCATGTGGCAATGAGAAGATTCTATATTCTGTTGTTTTTGGGTGGAGAGTTCTGTAGGTGTCTATTAGGGTCATTTGGTCTAATGTTGAGTTCAGGTCCTAAATATCTTTGTTAATTTTCTGCCTCAGTTATCTGTCTAATGCTGTCACTGTAATGTTGAAATCTCCCATTATTATTGTGTGATTATCTAAGTCTCTTCCTAGGCCTCTGAGAACTCACTTTATGAAATTGAGTGCTTATGTGTTGGGTGAGTATACATTTAGGATAGTTAGGTCTTCTTGTTGAGTTGAACCTTTTACCATTATGTAAGGCCCTTCTTTGTCTTTTTTGATCTTTGTTGGTTTACAGTCTGTTTTGTCTGAAATTAGAATAGCAATTGCTGTTTGCTTGGTAGATTTTTCTCTCACCTTGTACATTGAGCCTATGGGTGTCATTACATGTGAAATGAATATCTTGAAGACAACATGCCATTGGATCTTGCGTCTTTCTCCAACCTGGCACTCTGTGTGTTTTAATTGGGGCAGTTAGCCCTTTTATATTGAAGGTTAGTATTCACATATATTAATTTGATTGTGTCATCCTGTTGTAAGCTGGTTATTATGCAGACTTGTTTGTGGGGTTGCTTTATAGTGTCTACGGTCTATGTCCTTAAGTGTGTTTTTGCAGTGACCAGTAATAATCTTTCCTTTCCATATTTAGCACTCCCTTCAGGGCTTCCTGTGAGGCCAGTCTGATGGTGACAAATTCCCTAAGAATTTGTTTGTCTGAAAAGGGTCTTATTTCTCCTTCACTTGTGAAGCTTAGTTTGGCTGAATATAAAATTCTTGGCTGGATATTCTTTCCTTCAAGAATACTGAATATAGTCCCCAATCTCTTTTGGATTATAGGGTTTCTGCTGAAAGGTCTCCTGTTAGCCTGATGGGGTTCCCCTTTTAGATGTCCTAACTCTTCTCTCTAGCTTCCTTTAACATTTTTTCTTTCATTTTGACCTTGGAAAATCTGATGATTATATATTTTGGGGATGATTTTCTTGTGTAGTGTCTCACAGAGGTTCTCAGCATTTCCTGAATTTGAATGTTGGCCTCACTAGTGAGGCTGGAGAAGTTTTCATGGATGATATCCTGAAATATGTCATTTAAGTTGCTTGCTTTTTCCCTATCACTTTCAGGGATGTCAATGAGTTGTAGATTTGGTCTCTTTATATAATCCTATATTTCTCAGAGATTTTGTTTGTTCTTTTAAAATTTTTTTCTTTACTTGTGTCTGAATTATTTCTAGAATAGTTTTTTTTTTTTTTTTTTTTTTGGCTACTTGAAATTTTCTTTTAGTTTGTTGCCAAGATTTAAACATTGGAAGACTTAAGAATATGCTTGTCTTTTAAAAAATATAATTCCAACTTTTATTTTAGATTCAGGGAGTGCATGAGCAGGTTTGTTACCTGGGTATATTGTGGGATGCTGAGATTTGGGGTATGATTGATCCTGTCACCCAGGAACTGAGCATAGTTCCTAATAGTTTTTCAATTCTTATCTTCCTCATTTTCTGACTGCTCCTGAAGATTCAAGCATCCTGGTAGCAACAGTGTCATATTTCTGCATGGTCACTCTCAGCCATTGCTGTATAGCTATTGCCTCCTATAGACTTGGCTGCCATACTTCACTTTGTCTCAGATCCTTCCTGACCTACTCCACTGTGCATAGCATACTCCTGATCTCTGTGGACACTAGTACAGATAATCAGAAGCAGCTCAGGTATTTTAGAACACCTTACTGGCATTAAGTTATTCTTTTCTTTCTTTCTTTTTTTTTTTCAGATGGAGTCTTGCTCTGTCATCCAGGCTGGAGTGTGGTGGCTCAATCTCAGCTCGCTGCAACCTCCACCTCCTGGGGCCAAGTGATTCTCCTGTGTCAGCCTCCTGAGTAGCTGGGACTACAGATGTGTGCCACCACACCCAGCTAATTTTTTGTATTTTTAGTAGAGACAGGGTTTCACCTTGTTAGCCAGGATGGTCTCAATCTCCTGACCGCGTGAAATGCCTGCCTTGAACTCCCAAAGTGCGGAGATTATAGGCGTGAGCCACTATGCCTGTCCGGGATTAAGTTATTCTATAAAATTTAGTTATTTTATATAAACTAAAGAAACAGATTTACCAGCAAAACCCACATAAGGATTATTTTAAAAAGTTAGAGATAGTTAGGCATTCACATTGAGTTTATATTCTTTCCATTCTCAATGCCCAAGTTCTGTCCTAGTCACTGCAGCATCTCTCTAATGAAGGAGTAGTCCATGAATTGCAGTATCTGTATTCCATTTCAACCTCAACATTTATTTTCCGAGCTACCAGATAAAATTTGAAGAGTATGTTGCAAACTTTCTACTACCTCATGTATGTATGATAAGTGTGTCGGGGTCCTCAAGACCATCCTGAGGTCTGGTGATTTATTAGGATGACTCGCAGGACTTAGCATATAGTTATACTCAATGGCTAAGATTTATTACAGCAAAAAGAGACAAAACTGCAAAGGAAAAAGACTACATGGGGCAAAGTCCAGACAAAACCAGTGCAAGCATTCAAGAGTTCTCTCCCCACGGAGTCACACAGGACATGCTTAATTCTTCTAGCATCAGATTATCACAATACATGTGAAATGTTGTTTATTAGGAAAGCTCATTAGACATTCAAGCCTCAGGATTTTTACTGCCCAGTGGTCACATAGGCACCCTCTTCCTGGCACATGCCGAACTTCTAGACTCCCAGAAGAAAAGCAAGCATTCAACATAAACCTCATTGTTTGCACACATAATCTAGATACATTAAACACTCTTAGCAGTTAGGGAATAGTGAGAACACACCTGAAACTCAAGTTCCCAGATGCTAGTCAATGGCCAACCTCCTAAGCAGGCCCTTCTAAAGAGAGCTGTCAGGACTGCTATGTTAACCTTTTCCTGAAAGAACAAAGACTAAGTTATTCTTTTCTTACAAGCATACAGCTTATCTTTGGCCAAGTATTTTTTTTAACTGAATAATAGAGAACCTACCCAGTTAGGAATTCTAGTCTGTTTTCTTTGATAAAGAGCTAGCTATGAACATAGTATTTGAGGTAAATCCTATCATTTGTCGCTGAGAGCCCTACTAATCATTAAACAGAGAAACACATCTCAGGCTGTGCTATTTGTTGAATTTATTCACTTTATTCACTCAACTCATATTATGCATAAGATCATTAAAATATATGATCTCTGCTTTTATGGAAAGGATAGCTTACAATGAAGAGAGAAACATAAAGCCAAAGACTTAATGTGTAAAATATATAGTATGTTAGAAGATAATAATGGTATGAAAAATAGAACAGTTTAGGTGTGCATCTTTGCTATGTTTATTTACAAAAGTTATTTTTATATTCTAGATATGAATCTGTGGTATGCAGGCTAAGGGCCTCCAAAAATATTTGGATTCAAATCCCTGATACCTGTAAATATGTTACCTCACATGACAAAATAGACTTTGAAGAATGGATTAAGGTTGAGGACCTTGAGAATAGACTTTGAAGATTGGATTAAGGTTAAGTACCTTGAGATGGAGGTTATCTAGGTGCTCAATCTAATCATGAATCCTTCAGAGTAGAAGAAGAATGCAGAAGAGGGCCCCAGAGAGATGTGATGTGAGAAGTGCTTGACCCTCCATTGCCGACTTTGAAGATAGAGGAAGGGTCCATGAGTCAAGAAATATGGCAGCATTTAGAAACTCAGAATGGTCTCACTTGACAGCCAACATAGAAATAGGGACTTTGATCCTTCAGCTGCAAGCAACTGAATTTGCCAACCACCGGATGAGCAACAAAATGAATTCCACTGCACTTCGAGGCCCCAGAAAGAAATGTAGCCTTGCTGACACCTTGGTTTTAGCATAGTGAGACTCATGAATGAATCTTGTCCTGACCTGCAGAGCTATAAGATAATAAATGTTTGTTATGCTGTTACATTTTTGGTGACTTATTTTGGTGGCAAAAGAAAGCTAATAATCCTTTGTCATATATGTTTATTGCAAACATCTCCCACTCTGTGCCTTGGTTTTTCACTCTTTTAATGCTGTGATTTTAGAAGTTCTTAATTTTTAAGTAGTCTAATTATGGTTAGTGTTTTCTTGTCCTGTTTAAGAAATCTTTGTGGGCCAGGCATGGCAGCTCATAATCCTTGTGCTTTGAGAGGCTAAAGAGGGAGGATTTCTGGAGGCCCGGTTTGAGCAACATACTGAGACCCCCATCTCCACAAAAAACTTTTTAAAAATCAGCTAGGTGTGATGGTGTGTGCCTGTCATCCTATCTACTCAGGAGGTTGAGGTGAGAGAATAGTTTGAGACTTGGGGTTTGAGACTGCAGTGAGCCACTGTATTCCAGCCTGGGTGACACAGCGAGACCTTGTCTCTAAAACTAAAAAAAAAAAAAAAGAAATATTTTCCTACCTGAAGGTCATAAAAATATTACATTTTCTTCTAATATATGCATTGTTTTAACTGTCATATTTAGTTAACAGTCTATCTGGAATTGAATTTTTGCTTCTGGACTGAATAAGGGTCAAGGTTCATTGTTTTCTTTGATGGATATCTGAGAGAGGGGAAACTTGCTGGAGTATGATCTTGTGCTGGTAAGATGGCATGGGATCTAGCAAACCTTTCTCTTTTCTCCTACACACAACACCATTTATTAAAAATGTTATTTTTTCCCCAAACAGTATTGTTTTGTCACATTTGTCATGAACCAGATGATAATATGTTTAGGTCTGTTTCTAGATTCTCTATTCTGGTCCACCGGTCCATTATTTTATACCTACACAAATACCTCATTTTTTCAGTTTAAACTTTTCTGTTAGTTTAAGCACCTGGCTTCTTTCTCCTTCCTAAAGATCTTCCAGGCTATTCTTTGCTCTTTGCATTTCTATGTAAATTTCCACAGAAAAATTGCTTGCATTTTCATTGAAATTACATTGAACCTGAAGACTGATTTGGGAAAAATTGTTATCTTTACAATGTCCATGAACATGATATATGCTTGCATTTTTTTAGGTCATCTTTAATTTCTCTCAAATTCTTTAGCTCTAATTGTATAAAGCTTATAATTTTTCATTAATTCATTCCTAGGTATATGATGATTTTGAGACATATAAAATTTTTTATAAAATATTATCTATTTTTGTTATATAAAAGCATTTTTCATACTGACTTTGTATGAAGTGTATTTGCAAAGTTTACTTACTATTTCTACTAGTTTGTTTATAGACATGATCGTGTTGTCTGTGAATAATGATATGGGTGCCCCTTCCTTTCCAGTCCTTTACAACTTTATCTTGACTAATAGCATTGCCAAGAGCATTCACACAAAATTGAAAGAAAGTATTGCTAAAGTTTTTAGATTTTTGAAATTATGTTTATGAGAGATATTAGCTTATATTTTTTGTAATGCCTTTTTAAGAAAAGTTTTTGATAGATTTTCAATTTCTTCGTAGCTTTGATAAGATGTGTTTTTCAAGGAATTCTTTTACTTAGTTGCTCAATTTATTTGATTTTGACATAAAGTCATACATAATATCATTCTTATTTTAATGTCTGAAGAAGTGTACCAGTTCACTCCTAAGGATGGCAATTTGGGTCTTCTCTTTTATCATGTAGTCTTCCTACAGCTAATTCTTTTCAAAATTAGTTTTAGTTTTTGGCAATATTTTTTCTGACTGCTTTCTTGTTTTCTGGCTCTATTTTCACGATAGAACAATACCACCAAAGACAACAACTTTCCTGACAGATTGACTGTGGGCTGTGGGAAGATGACTGTAAGGCTTCTGGCCTGTGCATCTTGATGGTTGGCATTGCCATAAACTGTGATAGGGAGGGTGAGGGGAACCAGGTGATAGGTGGACATGTAGAAGTTCAATTTTCGATATATTTGGTTTGAGATGTCAGACTTTTAAGAGGACATGTTGAGTAGACAGCTGGATATATGACAGTGAAATATGGAGAAGTGTCTGGACCAGAGATAATAAAGATAATTTAATATTATCTATAATAAAGATAATAATCATAGAATTAGTGTTTAAGACCAGGGGAATAGTGACATGTCTAATGGAGTGAGTAAAAAATGAGAAGAAAAGACCAAAATCTAGGTCCTGCAGCACTCCAAAATTATGAGGTTTGTGGGGATGAAATAAAACAAGCCAAGAAAACTGGTAAGGATCAATGTGGGAGATGTTTTTTAACCCAAGTTAAGAAAGAGTATAAAGAAGGAAGAGATCACATTCCACACATTGTTGATGTGTGGAATAACATGAGAACTGAGAGCTGACTATTACAGTTAGCAACATGGAGATGGTTGAATAACTTTACAAAGAGCAGTTTTATTGGAGAGATAGATGGCAAAAGCCAGGTTGAAGAACGGAAAAAGGAAGAAAATGGAACTGGAGACATTGAGTACCGACAATTTTTTGAGGTGTTTTGCTCCATGGAGAGGCTAAGAAATGGGAGAGTGCTACTGGTGGTAGTTGGGTTAAGAGAAGTATTTTTAAGATAGGAGAAATGACAGTGTATGTGCAAGGGAATGATCATGTAGAAAGAAAAAAATGTTTGATGCAGTGGAGAGAAGAGGAAGAAACTTGCTGGAGCATGTTAATTGTGTTGGTAATAGCATGGGATCTAGCCCTTCTCCCCTTTCTTTCCTACATTCATAGTGTGCAGTTAAAGTCCTTATAACTGTGTCTATAACATAGATTTTCTTGCAGAATGCCTTTATGAAATGATTAATAATACTGTATATTGAAGATCTTGTAATATACATTTTTAAATAAAAATGCTTTAAAATCCTACTTCTTTTCAACAGTAATATTAAAATTTAGAATATGGAATAAACCAAGGGATAAATAAAATAAATACCTGAGCAGCAAATGTATAATACTAAGCTCAAGTATTTTAGAATACCTTAATGCCATGACCCAAGTTATTTTGTATAAACTAAGGAAATTGATTTATCAGCAAAACACAGTGGCAGTAGGGAAAAGCAGTAGGTATCAACAGAGGAACTAGACATAACAAATTTTGGAAAATTAGACAAGTTCTTCTATTTAGACTCATCATACATAATTTGGATAAGAGACATCATATTAATTTGGGCCAATATGCTATAGCAACAAATATCTATATATACCTCAATAACTTTTGAAGGTGTTATACTTTGCCACAGTTCAATAATTGTTCACAATGAGATCAAGTCCTTTTTTCAATATATGATAGTGTTCAATGGAAAATTTTCAGTTACATATTTGTAAAAAAACCTTAAAAACATATTTGTGCCTAAATGACTTAAGAGTAGTGATCCGGAAATGTGCTTAAGAATTTAGTTGACAAACTTTATTTTCTGTCATTTCTGATAAATGGAGCATTAATGCCTGCATACAGATGAAGATATCAAGTGCTGACCATCTCTAACGTAACTAGACAAGCATATCCCAAGATGTGTTCTTTAAAAACACTGAAAGACAAGCATATTGATCATAGAGTAGTAAAGAGTCAGAAAACACCCTTGACTTTAATCAATGTTGTATCTGCTTAA